>NW_027362762.1:163102931-164426425 GCF_046119375.1 Phyllobates terribilis
GGATTAGTCAGCATCTTACATAATTTTGGAATTGGAAAGAATGGTTTTAAAACAATAGAATGAGGCCCCTTTGGATCCAGCACCGGCTGCTCCGGTGGTCTGCCTTGGGGCAGGATGTTCTCTTCTTCAGTCACCGGACTTCTGAAGTATGTGATTGTCTGCAGCGATCTGAGTGACTGGAATATGATGTCATCAGACGTACATCTGCTGCTTGACTGGGTCTTGAGTTGTCCGTGCATGGGAAATACAACTTAGTGCAGTGAGCTGACTGTGCCACTTATTTTTCTGCCTCTGATGATATCCCATTCCAGTCATCTGACAGCTGCAGACAGTCACAGGCCTCAGCAGTCAGGTGACAAAAGTCCTCAATTCCTGCCCTAGTGCAGACCACTGGAGTAGCCAGTGCTGAATCCACAGGGGTGAATATGCCTCATTTAAGTGTTTTAATACCATTCCAATTTTTTTGATGTCAGAAAATCCCTTTAAGACCAAAAGGTAAATTCCACAACATATCAGCAAATTTAAAAAAATCCAAATGTTCTAAAATTTCCGGTTGTCAGGAACAGTTTGCAGTTGATTTATAGTTTAGCAATGGCTGCAGTTCCATAGTTGGGGTCCGTTACTTTATGGCATAGTATAAGCTGAGAGGTATTTTTATCCCTCTAAATGGCGCCATATTGTGAAATGCTGCAGATTCGCCCATCACCTGTGTGCTGTTCTGTGTATTACCATCTTGTTCCGCTGTTGCAGGCGTTGCCGTCAATAGCCGAGTGTCTACAAAGATCCAACAACTACTGAATACGCTCAAGCGACCAAAAAGACCACCATTAAAAGAATTCTTTGTGGACGATTTTGAAGAGATTGTGGAAGGTATCCTTTATCTGTCAGATGTTCACGAAGGATTTTTGGACATGTAGTCACATTCACTATTTAAAGAGGTTGTCCACTACCTTCGTATAGATTGCCTATCCTTATGATAAGTCACCAATGTCTGATCGGTAGGGGTCCGACACCCGGCACCCCTGCTGATCAGCTGCTATCTGTTTCGGCGGCTGTGACTGCTGGCTGGAAATACTCACTTGATGAGATGTCTGCCTTTTGATAGTGGCCAAGGCTTGGTACTGCACATGCTCCTCCTATTCAAATCAATAGGATGTGGATGTGCAGTACCCTGTGGTGGCCACTATCAGAAGACGGCGCCCTCTGCAAGTGAGCATTTACGCCCAGCGGTCGCCACGGACACCAATAACAGCTGATCTGCGCGGGTGTCTGACCCCTACCGATTAGACATTGATGACCTATCCTAATGATAAATCATCAATGCTAAAGTAGTGGACAACCTCTTTAGTCTGTAGCAGTATTTGCTCTAGATACGTTGTTCTTGATTTTTAGGGCTTTAAAGGGTTACCTGATTGATATCGATTTGCAAAGAAAAATTTGGAAATTGTCCCATGAAGTCAGATTTTATGGCCTCTTTTACATATTGGGGGATTTACATTATTGAATGGAATTTACATGTTTGTTATGTTTGTACCACTCAGTTCCTAGGCCAGACCCTAACCAACCAAAACCAGAAGGTCGCCAGATGACCCCTGTGAAGGGAGAGCCGCTCGGAGTGGTGTGTAATTGGCCGCCGTCAGTAGAAGCAGCTCTGCAGCGATGGGGAACCACACAAGCAAAGTGTTCATGTCTCACCGCACTGGACGTGACTGGGAAACCTGTCTACACGCTGACTTATGGTACGGTGACCAGAAAATAATGTCTTCTACAGAGTTTCCTGCTTTTACAGCACTAGGAGTATTTGCTGTCCGTTTTAGAGCCGTGTTCTTACTTTTCTTTCTGTTTTGGAGCTTTGTGCTGCCTAAAAAATCCTTAGCCCTCTTCTGGTGTATTGCATTCAACTACTGATACTTCTACTTAAAAAGAATAGGACAATGACCTTTTATTGAAATCAAGTTTTTGTGATTATTATTATTATTATTATTTTTTTTTTTTTACGTTTTCACAATTTTCTTTTTTTGTTTTTCATATCACAATCTATATGGAAAAAAAAAAAAGAAATCTTGTAATTTTCTCTTCATAGACTTTTCAGAAGTCTCATTATCATCACAGGCAGGATTAGAATGACAGGTAACTCCTCTATGCTCAGGTTATAACCCCGGATCCACCAATCACAATGGACAATACAATACTTGTGGATTTCCTGACAACACAGGACATTAAAGTCTAAAAAAGCCCAATTGGCCAATGTGAAAAATGCTAGATTTCTAATTATTTAAAATGTAAATCGTGATATTCAAAATTAAAAGTAATTACCCCCCATAAAAGACTTAATAAAACTGGATATATGGAAGCTGCATTTTATCACAACTGCCAGTTTTAAAGTGAATCTGTGTCTTTCAACACCATGGTTTGTGTAGATTCATTTAATAATGTATTTTTATACTAGTTAGATTTACTTTTTAACTCCTTCACCTGCATAAACAGAGTTAGGATATGTGCGCACAATGTCTTTTTCAAGTGGACTTCGCATGGAATCCACCTGAAAAAGTGCTGCAAAACCGCCATAAAAAATTGAACATGGCGCACAGCAATGTGCAAACTACTTTGCTGTGCACATGTTCAGCCTTCTGTCATTTCTTTTAACCGCTTCATGGTTCAGAAGTGATATGCTCTTCTGGTGGCTTCTCTTGAAAGCCACCTGCTCTGATACACTTGAAAGGGAAAAGCAAAGACACCGGCGGTAGAGCTACCGGAAAAACAAACGGACACCAGCGAAGCCGCTTCAGGAAAACAACCGCTGGTTCCACTGGTGTCTTAAAGACGTGGGAGCATACCCTCAAACAATCAAATTCTGTTTGCCTGATACCACCACAAGGGGGAGCTTGGTGCGTACAAATGAATGACTTTGCTGTATGTATAGGTGGTATATGGTGGGGGTTTTGAGATTTGACTGTAAGATAACTTTTCCTATTGCAGGAAAATTGTGGACCAGAAGCGTGAGACTGGCTTACACCCTTCTTAATAAACTGGGGACCAAAAATGAGCAGGGGCTGAAGCCAGGTGATAGGGTAAGGTCATACTTTTTTTTATATTTGCATGTATTTTATGCGCTATTTTATTTATATTTTGTTGTTTTTTTAATTGAAAACAATGAATTTGGTTATCTGTTTATAATTACATATTTTAAGTAAATTTGGCTCAATTAACATTTGCGTTGTCGATCTCTGTTGGAGGTTCATCAAAAAAAGAAAAGTAGAAAAATTAAGACAGACAGAAAAAGAAGACACTCCATTAAAATCAATATAGATCGTTAGTGACCTTTAGATTTCACAGATGACGGACCTTTCACGGCTTTAGGGCTGACATAGATTTTATTATGACATATGTAAATTCACACCCTTTAAGCCCCGGACAACACCGATCTTTGTGGGATAAAAGCCTGAAACCTTAATAGACCTCTTTAAGATCAGTCCATCCCATCACTGACATTTAGATCCATTGGGTAACAACTCCATCATAACTTGATGGCAAACTTAGGATATATTCCAGTGGAAAGCGATTCCTTTTGAAGTGAAGAAATACTCCTTTTTTAACACACTGGGAGAGTAACCATTGGTTTTTATTTTATGAATCAATAGTACACCTAAAAATAAGTAACTTTTGTAATATATCTTATCAGCGAATTCTGCTGCTTTCTCCACCTTGATCTTTCACTCTCCAAAGTGTAAAATTTGTATTCAGTGAAGACAGACTTTCCCATTACATAGATAGAAGACGACAGTTGGTGCTTATAAGATTCTATGGAGAGGGGAGGAGCTAGAGGCAGACACTGACATTTTGCTGCAAGTTCTACTGAAATGACCGTTACAGTTCTCGATACAATGAGCACAACTGCCAGATTTTATGTGAGAAATGAGACTTTGGAGAATTGAGAGTTCAGACCAGGAGGAGAAAGAAGTTGATTTCTCTTATAAGATTTATAAAGTTTCTTATTTTCATGTTTTATATTGATGTATGAAAAAAAAACCTGATGGTTACTCTTTAAGAGGACCAGTTACTTGCCATAAATACTATATATATATAATTTTTTTTTTTACCTGGTCTAAATGTCACGGTTCTAATTAATCAGTAGTTGTCTTTCTTTGTTCCTGCACCTCTGTGTTCCTGAGATTTGGCCCCCTCTTCCCTGTATGTAAAATTAAGTATGTTAGCCAAGGGGGCATGGTCACCAACTCTTTTCTGGGGTTCTTCCTGAGGATCTTGCCCCCTTGGTTAATAAGATTAGATTTATATCAATGGAAGATTTGCATATTTCCCACAGGAGCATTGCAAGGCTCCTCACATTGGCACGTCAGGCTTGACATGTCACTCTCTTCAAGGAGAAACGTTACCCCTTGGATCCCAGAGCAGATAAAGCAATTACATGTTAATTGAAAGTGACAGGTCCTCTTTAATACTTGCTCTCTTTATTATTACTATTATCTGTGGTTTCTGTCTTTTTTTATGCTCAGAAATGTACAGAAGATTGTAAAAGCCAAATTCAATTATAATAATGTAGCTGTGGAAGTAACAAAGTAGGTCTCGGGAGACTTTTTATGATGTGTGTTATTTGTGCCCCAGGAAAGCTGAGCACTGGATGGAGAGATTAGCGGGATCTCATAGCCATCAGCCCTGATGAACCCAATAATCTCACCACTTAGGATACGTTTCTTTGATGCTGATATGTTTACTATTAATTCAGAGAGAAAAAAAAGTTGAGTCAGTCTATAAGGTTTCTCTCATTTTATGTAGCTAAAGCCTTTTTTTTTGTGTAATGAAATGTTATGCTACTTTGTAATATAACCAGTTAGGCCAAAAAAGTCCCATTTTCAAACTGTATCTAGATAATGGTATCCAGCCAGTTACATTTAGTCTGAATGACTGGCTCTGCTGAGCCAAGGAACCAAGTGAAATTACCTTCTTCTTCAATATAACAATCCTATAAATTAGCAAACAGATCCTATACGTTAGGCTATCAGTTGCAACATGATTATAGTATGGTCTAAAAATTATCCTGCAGGACTCAATTATACTGCTCAATATGAAAATTTAAGCTAAAGTCCTGTAAGCAGATGATGTAGACTTCTGTCTGGAAATTTTTCCACAAAACCTTAAAGGAGTGAGAATTGGTACTTGTTTTGTTGTCCCTAATCCACCCTAAACTTTAGACCTACCTAAAAATTATATTTCTAGATTTGTTTTTGTTTTTTTTGTGTCAATCTTTGTTACTAGTGTTTTTTTTTTTCATCACATGTGATAACGTTGTGTTTTATGTATTTTTGTGTCTGTCTTCTTGTCTTATCACTGCTGGCATGTACATCCATTGGATGAGTATCTTCTTTTTAGACACTTGTCTAAATCTGTTGTATTCATTATATATGTATTTTTTTGGTGTGAATACCACTTTTATGCACATAAAACACAAATTAAGTAGGAGACCATTTAGTGGGTTCCGCTGCGCCCCCTTTAGTCCTACAAGATGCTCTAATGTAAGGTTTATATTAAAGGGGTTTTCTGGTTTCAGAAAAGACCTGTTCTCAGGCAGTTTTTAATGTAAAAAAAATAACCCAATCTGTGTTTTACTCACTTGTATTGGGTCCAGTGGCATGTTTCCGCCGCTGCACCGTCTCTGTTGTTTGTCTGCAGCACTAATGTAAGGAAACACTGCTGCAACCAATCACTGAGCTCCGCATAGATGACAGCTCAATGATTGACTGCACTGCTGTCAATGATTTCAGCACTGCAGACAAACAACGAAGACCGCAGCAGCAGAGACTCAGTCCCCAGAACTCAGCAAGGGCGGGAAAAGTTCAGTTTTGTTTTATTTTATTTATTTTTTTTACAACAAACTCTGCCTGGAGACAGAACTTTTCTGAAACTGGAGAACACTTTAACTGTTGTCGCTGCCATCATTTTCATTTGTCATGTCCAATTCATTGCACCATTGTGGCTTTTTTTTGTGTCCTCCATTGTATAGACATTTTATGTCATTGCAATATAATTTTATATATATATATATATATATATATGTATATATATATATATATGTGTGTGTATATATATATATATATATATGTGTATATATATTTATATATATGTGTGTATGTATATATATATATATATATATGTGTATATATATTTATATATATGTGTGTATGTATATATATATATATATATATATATATATATATTTTTATCATTGAATGTATGTCCAGTGATATGTCTGTTCCATGATGCCATGCTCCTCTGCGCAAACTTAGTTTTGGATGCAGAATAAAATAGTTACGCTTTACAACAGTCTCTCCATTTTCTAGAGCTTAAAAAAAAACTTAAAAAATCACTATGTCAAAAGCTGCCAGTTTTTGCTCTTATTTTATTGTTTGTGCTCCTCCTTTTATTATAAATTTGCAATACGGTTCCAGAGATGGGGGCTTTTTATTTAGTGCTAGTTATTATGGTCTTTTACAAGGGTACGATGCTCACAGGGTAAAAATGTAGAACAGCCTAAATACACACCCCAGAGAATCCGGCGAGCCACGTCCCTTTGGTAAAGACCATTAAAATATAGCACTAAATATAAAAAATCATATCTCTGGAACCATACAGCGGATTAAAAATAAACAAAAAAGTTCTTACTCGGGATCAGTGGGAATAAAATAAGAACACAAACTGGCCACTTTAGACCTGGTGATAGGTCCTCTTTAAATGCTGAAGCACTGCATGTCCAGTATCATATATTCCACACAGCAATGTTTTCAGGAGTCAACTTTTTCAGTGCTATCGACATTGGTTCTCCTACTCTATAAAAGAAAAAACAGAAGATCCTCAGCTTACAGATAAGGTTGTTCTCATCAGTTTGTTTGTAGAAAACTCCGCTCCTCTGTCTCCCCTCCCGGCTTCCTGCTTGCCAGGGTGGGAGTGCATTGCTGATAGATTGGCAGATAGATTGATCTGTGCTGTGCACTGTCCAATGATACAAACAGAAGCATTTTGTGTCTGCAACATCATAGGAGCGCAGTAGTGGCACTGAAGTTGGCTAGATCCTGCCAGCTATAGATCTACACTCACAAGCTTTATATCAAACAACTTGGAAAAACTGTGCTCGCTTCTTGCCTAGGAGACTGGCCAGCTCTCATAGAACTGCAGCTGTGGCTAGTAACCTAGGCAATGAGCTGTAAACAATAAAGTAAAAAAAAAAGTCCCTCCATGCTTGAAAACGCAGAGGATTTTTAATTGCAGAGTTGCTTGTTTTAACATCACTGTGCAATTGTACCCATTGGAGTTGATAGGACAACATAAAGACCCACTGATTTCGACAGGACTAGCCAATCTTCTAATGTGTATGGGGCCCACACAATGATGTTGGAGGTCAGAAGGATTGGGCACGCTGAATTTTGATGACTGATCCTTTTGATCTCACAGAGGTTAGTCTGGTCGTAGTTTAGTCTCCACTCCTTATTGAAAACACATAGAAATGTATAGTTGAAGGGACCTCCGGGGTCATCTGGTCCAACCCCATGCTCAATATAGGATTCAATAAACTATCTCAGACAGATGTCTGTCCAACCTCTGTTTGAAGACTTCCATTGAAGGACAAGTGGCAGCTTGTTCTACTCATTGATCACCCTCACTGTCAGAAAGTTTTTTCTAATATCTAATCTGTATCTTCTCCCTTTCAGTTTCATCCCATTGCTTCTGGTCTTTCTTTGTGCAAATGATAGTAAGGATGATCCCTCTACAGTGTGACAGCCCTTCAGATATTTGTAGACAGCTATTAAGTCTCCTTTCAGTCTTCTCTTTTGCAAGCTAAACATTCCCAAATCCTCTAACCGTTCCTCGTAGGACATAGTTTGCAGTCCGCTCACCATCCTGGTTGCTCTTCTTTGAACTTGCTCCAGTTTCTTCATGTCTTTTTTAAGATGTGGTGCCCAGAACTGGACACAGTATTCCAGATGAGGTCTGACCAAAGAGGAGAGGGGGATAATTACTTCACGTGATCTAGACTGTATGCTTCTGTTAATGCAACCCAGAACTGTTTGCCTTTTTTGCTGCTGCATCACACTGTTGACTCATGTGCAGTCTATGATCTATTAGTATACCCAAGTCTTTTTCACATGGGCTGTTGCTTAGCTCTATTCCTCCCATTCTTTAAATGCTTTATTCATTTTTCTTGCCCAGATGTAGGACTTTGCATTTATCTCTGTTAAAAAAACATTCTGTTAGTTTCACACTTGATCTAACTGAGCTTCATGTGTATGAGGAATTTGGGAAGAATAGTGTTCAGCTGACAACTATCAAAGGTGTAGGACACCCTAAGATTGTTTGTAATGGGATATTGGTCTTAACTGAGCCTTTGCCTGGAAACTTACTTTTGAAAACTTATTTTTTTTTCTCTTCTAAACTATTGATTTGTATAACTAGATGCTTAGCTTGCAGTATTTAATCCAGTTAATAATTGATTGACTGTTCTGCCAATCTTCTCATAAATTGCCTTCTTTCAGGTGGCCCTGGTCTATCCCAATAATGATCCAGTCATGTTTATGGTTGCTTTTTACGGCTGTCTCCTGGCAGAAGTCATTCCAGTGCCGATTGAGGTACCTCTTACTAGAAAGGTAACAATAAAATTTAGAGTAATGTCGGACACATTCTCAGGCCTTCAATCTCCGGTACCTACTCCAGTTGCAGACTTCTCTTGGCCCTTTGACGTTTGCTAGTAATTGTACCTAAAAATGTATTTCCAGCAAACGAGAGAGTGACGTAGGGTGAAAGCAAAGCTATTCATAATTTATGTTCCTGACTTTTTTCTTGAATAATTGAATATATAATGTAGTCTGGGCCATTTTATTATAGCAAGGGCTAATTGCAGCAAAAGCATTTTTTGGAAATGTACACGGTCATCGCAACTGAACAGTATCATATATCATACGCTGTTACTGATGTGCTGGCACCCCAAGAGTCTGAGATCCAGTCAGAGAGTGCAGTTATATCTATAGCATTCAAGGGAAAACTTTTTATTCACTTCTTTTTATAATAGCTTTTGACAAATATTAAGTGGAAACAATATGAAAAAGATGCAAAATGCAGTGTTGTGCGTAATAATCAGAAATACAGAAGCATACAGAAAGACTCAAAAAGAACAAAAAAAATGCAATTTACCATTCTGCTACAACTGGCAATCTATCCAGCATCCCAAAAACTATTTAGACTTTCCCTAGTAAAAAAAAAAAACTTCCTTCTTTTAAATTAAAGTTAGTATGTCAGCAAAAAATGACTGTACAATGTAAGTGCAGGCAATCTGTTAATGCAGCAGTTCGTGCACCTTTGCATGATACCATGTCCAAGGACAAATCTAGGTTCGAAACTCAACACTTTTTGCCTTTATGTAGTATTTTTAATGTACCTGAAACCTTTTAAGATGTACTAATAAATTGGGGGAATCTTAAAGGGAATCAGTCAGCAGATTTTTGCTATTTAAACTGAGAGCAGCATAATATAGGGCAAGTGAGCCTGATTCCAAGGATGTTTCACTTACTGGGCTGTGTGCTGTAGTTTCAATACAATCACTGTTTAATCAGCAGGAGATGATCATTGCCTGACTAGGTCTCATGTGTACCGCAGTCCAGCTAATCTGTATAACCCCGTCCCCACCACTTATTGGCAGCTCGCTGGTAATGTACACAGGACGCTGCCGATCAGGGGTGTGTGCAGGGTTATACCCAGTTTAGCATTCTGACCTCTGCTACATGTACAACAGATAAAATGGGGATTTTATCAAAACTGAACCAAGCAGTCCAGTAAGTGACACATCGTTGGAATCCGTCTCTCCTGCCCTATATTCTGGTGCTCTTGGATTACATAGCAAAACCTGCTGACAGATTCCCTTTAATCCAAGCAGGGGCTTTTCCTTTCCGTGTTGAGGATCTTTAGAGCCAATCTACGCGAGCTGAACTTTGGACTTTGTGTTCACCTTCCCACCTCCTCTACCTTGAGTGATTGTTCTGGATTTACAGGAGACAAAGGAAGGTGGAAAGGTGCACTGATCTGCTCTGCTGTGCCAAGGGTGCACTGAGCTTCTGGGCTTGGTTTGAACAGTCCTTTTGTGCTGACACACTTCCTTTAAGTCATTCACAAAGTTAACATATATATAAACCCCATGAGTAGGGTTTCCACAGTCTCATGGGAAGGGAATATGGATGCGAAGGGCACCATGTGTTATCATAAGTTATTTTATGATCATACATAATGCTATAGTTAGAACAAATCCTTGGTGACAAGGTGTCTTGCATCAATGAGGTATAACCATCCCAAGGGCAAAAAAAAAAGAGGAGGATAATATCAAAGCGTAATTGGTTACTAAGAGTTTATAGTTTGCACAAATTGTGAAAGTTTGCTAAAATCCCATTAAAATTCATAGTTGTAGTCTGAGGCTCCTTTGATTTGAAGGTCAATTTAAACACATGTTCATAGATCCCCTCTGATACAAACTTCTGACTTGTCTCAATAGCCGGCGGTACGAAGCCATTGGACGCAATCATACAGATATCTTAGCAAGATATTGTACTAAAATTTATAGTCAGTTTCCATGAGCATCCATTTTTGTTCCACGATGACTGGCTAAAATCACAGCAATATCAATGAGCCTCATCATTGACTTCTTCTGCCCATTTGACTTCTCTCCTTCATAAACAGGATGCTGGTGGGCATCAGATTGGTTTCCTGCTGGGAAGCTGTGGTGTGAAGCTCGCTCTTACCACTGAGGTTTGCCTGAAAGGACTGCCAAAAACGCAGAATGGAGAAATTGTGCAATTCAAGGGTAAGCCACTCGATTATTTTCCTGCCTAGAATATATTTTTTCCAGTATTTTGTTTTGATATTTTCACTTGGAATTCACAGAGCGGTGAAATTAATAAAATGTAAAAATGATATATATTTTATAATTACATTCTTTAGTCGCACTGTCACTGTGGAAAAAGCATCTTTTTTCCAGCTGTTTTTGTGAAGTAGTGTCTGCGGTTTTATTGTCTGCCATTTAAATTGTGTTTTTAATTAGTCTATTTCTGGGTGTTATTTGTGACAGACACACATTAATTTCTGTGAGAGACAGAATCTAAAAATAAAAAAAACAGAAAGTCACATTGTATGATGTTTTAACGATTAAATTGTATTTTATTGCATGAAATAAGTATTTAATCACCTACCAACAAGGAAGAGTTGTGGCTCTCACAGACCTGTTAGTTTTTCTTTAAGAAGCCCTCCTACTCTGCACTGTATTAATTACACCTTTTTGAACTCGTTACCTGTATAAAAGACACCTGTCCACACAATCAATCACACTCCAACCTCTTCACCATGGCCAAGACCAAAGAGCTGTCTAAGGACACCAGGGACAAAATTGTGGACCTTCAAAAGGCTGGGATAAGCTAAAGGACAATATGCAGGCAGCTTAGTGAGAAGGCAACAACTGTTAGCTCAATTATTAGAAAATGGAAGAAACAATGATTGCCAACATTCCTCAGTCTGGGACTCCATGCAAGATCTCACCTCGTGGGTAAGGATGATCCTGAGAAAGGTCAGGAATCAGCCCAGAAGTACACGGGAGGACCTAGTCAATGATCTGAAGAGAGCTGAGACCACAGTCTCAAACATTACCAGTAGTAACACACTATGCTATCATGGATTAAAATCCTGCAGGGCACGCAAAGGTCCCCCTGCTCACGCCAGCACGTGTACAGGCCCGTTTGAAGTTCTCCAGGTACCATCTGGATGATCCAGAGGAGGGATGGGAGAAGGTCATGTGGTCAGATGAGACAAAAATAGAACTTTATGGTATCAACTCCACTCGCCGTATATGGAGAGGAAGAAGGATGAGTACAACCCCAAGAACACCGTCCCAACCGTGAAGCATGTTGGGGGAAACATTATACCTTGGGGTGCTTTTCTGCAAAGGGGACAGGACAACTGCACTGTATTGAAGGGATCATGGATGGGGTCATGTATCGCGAGATTTTGGCCAACAACCTCCTTTTATCAGTAAGAGCATTGAAGATGGGTCGTTACTAGGTCTTCCATCATGACAATGACCCGAAACACACAGCCAGGGCAACTAAGGAGTGGCTACGTAAGAAGCATTTCAAGGTCCTGGACTGGCCTAGCCAGTCTCCAGACCCGAACCCAATAAAAAATCCTTGGAGGGAGCTGAAACTCAATGTTGCCGAGTGATAGCCCCGAAACAGGAAAGATCTGGAGAAGATCTGTATGGAGGAGTGGGCCAAAATCCCTACTGCAGTGTGCGCTAACTTGGTCAAGAACTACAGGAAACATCTGACTTCTGTAATTGCAAACAAAGGTTTCTGTACCAAATATTAACTTCTGTTTTTCTATTGTATCAAATACTTATTTCATGTAATAAAATACAAATTAATCATTTAAAAATCATACAATGTGATTTTCTGGTTATTATTTTTAGGTTCTGTCTCTCACAGGTAAAGTGTACCTACAATAAAAAGTATTTTTTCAATGTACTTGTTAGTTTTTTTTTCTCAAAACTACCCAACGGAACATTACCTGAAAATAGTTCCGGGGGCTTATATTAACCTCTAAATTCCAAACACCAGGGGCTCACAATTTATGCATTTTTCTATAGGGTGGCCAAAGCTGAAGTGGGTTGTGACTGATTCCAGGTATCTGACCAAGGCACCAAAGGACTGGCAACCACACATCACAGTTGCGGGCATAGAACCTGCTTACATTGAGGTAACCAGGCTGGTAAAATCTGTCATGTTGTACATGTAGTCCGATCTGTGAACACGGTATAGAGAAGGAGAAGCTGTGCAGAATGATATATAGGTTTGCAGATTAAGATATTGTATTTTATTTATTGAGATCCCTGGTGTTTTGTGTACATACGAGTCCAGTGGGCGGTCCTACTAATGATTGACTGCTGTATCAATCATGGACTATCAATCACTGATAGGTCCGCCCACTGGACTCGTATGCATACAAACACCATGGATTTCAAAGAAGAGAATCCAAGGTTTGCTGAACGTTTTCCCACAAAAATGTCTATCAATCTGGTCAGATTCTCCTGCTCTCTAACATCCGGCCTGCAGGTCAAATACCATTTTCAACAAAACAGGTTCCCTTTAAATGTAATTGTTTATGACTTTTTTTTATACTTGTTGATTTGTATAAAAGAAAAAAAAAATTGGACTCCCCAATAATACCTTCTACCCTGAAATACTACATTAAAATGCCAAATTACTTGCACTTTTCTCCTCCATCTTACATGGGGAATTGAGAGCTGCAGGTAGCACATAGGGCGGTAGAGTTACTGAGGCAACCATATAACACCTAAAGGGCACCCATTTGATTTTGGGATTGACTATCTAATGTGTATGCGGGCCTCCTAACCATCTTTCATCAGGTAACATTGGGGAGTATAAAGATCGGACAGCTGGAATTAAGTCGCCCGATCCTTTTGTTTGACAGTGAGATAAGCCGCTGCCAGATAATTATGGCATCTGCTTCTCCTTAGAAAACGTAGGAATCCGTTGTACAGCCCAGAATGCTAAATGCCTGTCTCTATGCCTGATCTACTATTGGCCATGAGATGGCTAGTCCTTTTTATGTGAATTTAGTTGTACGTTAGAATTTTCTTAACATTAATTAAACAAAAAAGATTTAAAAAAATGTTAATGCCTTAAAGGGAATCTGTCAGCAGATTTTTGCTACTCCATCTGAGAGCAGCATGATGTAAGCAAAGAGAAGCTGAATCCAACGATGTATCACTTAGTTACAGAGTTTTTATATGTAGCAGAGCTGTGAAAGCTAAACCCACCCACACCAGACTCTCTATGTAAGTAGTCTATTGACAGTGAGCTGCTTATCACAGGAAGGGGCGGAGTTATACTAGCAAGCACATGCCAACTAGTCTAAGCAATTACAACTTCCTAGTAATAAAACCTTCGCTATAAGTAAACAGCACACAGCCTAATAAGTGACACATCGCTGAATTCAGTGTTTTAACCCCTACCTCATGCTGTACTCGGATTACATAGCAAAAACCTGCTGACAGATTTCCTTTAAGAAATATAAGCTAGGCTAGAATTAGACATCCCTGATTAATTACCACTTGCTGCTTATTAGAGGGATGAGCTGGTAAAGTTACTTCTCACCCATTGGCTTCTACAACGTCACTGCTTGTCTGCAAAGTGTTCTCCAAAAAACCATCCGTCTCATTTACAGCGGTCATTGATAAAGGGAAAATCATTTCTATGGTTATGGACCGAAACCTCAGCAAATATTTGGCAATTATATCTGTCTCTTATGAAGCTCTGTGACTTGGCCGGGCTTGTCTTAAGTCCTTGTCAATAGCCAGGATGAATTATCTAATTTTTTCAGCATTATTATAATTTACAATTACTGGAAGTTCTCTCCTTACCCCTCCTCTAAATTCACTTCTCTTACTTTTCCACCCTTTTAAATCTTTAATAATTGTTTTGTAATATTGTAGAAGTAAGACATTAATATGACTAGATTGTATATTGGCCCAAAATTACAAGTAGACCTTATTTAAGGAAACTGCATGATGCCAGTATGGGAAGAATTATTATATTTGATGCTGATGCAACTAAAATGGAAAATGAAGACTTATTTTTAAATAGTTATCACAAATAGCCTATTGTTTTGTGTCCACAGCTCCTATGTAAACCTATGTGTCTCCAAGGTAAAAGACCACAATCTTGCAGTTTTACTGCTTTACATCAGTAACCTAATATTTGCTAATTGGGGAGCAAGGTGATTTGTAATGTGCACAGAGTTATATTTTCTCCCATACTCCAAAGACATACTGATTGGGAATATAGATTGTGAGCCCGAATGGGGACAGTGGTGATAATGTCTTTAAAGCGCTGTGGAATTAATGGCGCTATATAGGTGAGTAAAATAAATAGTAGGAGGGAGAGGAGAGATGGATGGCAATGGGACTGCAATATCAGACTACAAACAGTTTGTCTGTAGTCTGTTACCATAGATACATATAGGCCTACTTAGGAGCTGTAGTCCGATAACGGTATGAGATTCTACATTAAGGTTGTACTAGAACAATAATAAAATCGCCTTCACAATCCTGTTATTATTTACAGGAGTCCAGGATTAGACAGATAACAATGTTCATAGATGGGTTGTGCAGTGTGCCCATCTTGTGTATTATACGTTGTGCAGTGTGCCCATCTTGTGTATTATACGTAAGTTGTGCAGTGTGCCCATCTTGTGTATTATACGTAAGTTGTGCAGTGTGCCCATCTTGTGTATTATAAGTTGTGCAGTGTGCCCATCTTGTGTATTATACATAAGTTGTGCAGTGTGCCCATCTTGTGTATTATACGTAAGTTGTGCAGTGTGCCCATCTTGTGTATTATACGTAAGTTGTGCAGTGTGCCCATCTTGTGTATTATACGTAAGTTGTGCAGTGTGCCCATCTTGTGTATTAATAATCGCCTCCATTTGTTTTGCAGTATAAAACCAGTAAAGAAGGCAGCGTGATGGGGGTTGCAGTCTCGCGAATAGCCATGCTTTCTCATTGCCAGGCTCTCTCTCAGTCTTGTAATTACACAGAAGGTGGGTGAAATCCAAATGGTGTTGGTGAACTGCTCATTTGTAATATTTTGGCTGCGGTCATCTTTAGATAGGTGAAAAATGTCATTTCTGGATAAACCCTCTAATATGATATTTAGAAGAACAGGAACATGATTAAACAGTATGGCCATTCATGTAAAACTGTGTTTTTTTGTGTAGGTGAAACCATGATAAATGTCCTCGATTTTAAGAGGGATGCTGGTCTCTGGCATGGCATACTAACGGTGAGACTCTCATTTTGTACCCTTGGATAATGTGGCTTGATAATACCTTGCATACAGCAGTGGGTCAGGCTTGAGTAGAGGCTCATACACCGCTATAGGATTTGTAATCTGGATGTGTGCATGCGCCCTTAAGGTGTTGTGAATATTTTCGGAAGTCCTGTTGTAATGGTAGATACTTCTATTCTCTGATATTGTCTGATTAGTCACTGCAGGGAAATCCCAAGCATGATGCCCATTTTGTGCAGTATCAGGGTTATTCCTTTTCATTGGCAAGAGCTGTGTGTGAACTGGCGTATGTCCCAAGCACGTCATCTATATAAAAAAAAAACAAGTTAACTAAGTTTATAAATGTTATCATATTTTCTATCATTTTCCTTTAGAATGTAGTGAATAAAATGCATACAATCAGTGTTCCGTATGCGGTGATGAAAGCGTGTCCTTTATCTTGGGTCCAAAGAGTCCATGCAAATAAAGGTAATGTACTACATGGTGATAAGTGCACAGGTTCAGAAGAATAAACTTTCCTTCATAATCTTACTGTTAAGTGTTGTATTATCTGCATAAAGGGTCCGCTCTATTAAGCATTCACATACACTAATTACATGTACGGAAATGTTTATGGAGCTGCTTTAAGCTGGAGATACTTGCAGTAAAGCATTGATCATAGAGGCGGATAACTTTGAACAATACTCTGCATTCATCTATATAAGTGATTATCAACTGCATAATGTTTGCATAGATACATTAAAAGAGTATTCCCATCTCCAAGATCCTATCAAAATATGTAGTAGATGTAATAATAATAATATTAGAAAATACTTGCATTTAGAAATGTAGTCTAGTTCTTCTGATTTGCTGTGTCTCTTTCCTCATGTGCAGGCATTGCAGGACCTTAGGTATCCCTGGTTACGACCACTGATAGAGTGACAGTTAGCTAGTTGCTAGTGGCCGTAACCATGGATACCTAAGGTACTGCAATTCCTGCACATGAGGAAAGAGACATAGCGAATCAGAAGAACTATACTACATTTCTAATTGGATGTATTTGCTAATATTATTATTACACCTATTACATATTGTGATAGGATCTTGGGGATGGGAATACCCCTTTAACCCTTGTTGTTAAGGCTGCATTTACACTGCCCAGCTGCTGACTATCTACTTGCAAGCCAATTGGTGGTTGTTTTATAGACTGTTCTGAAAGGCTGCCTGCACACAGAGCCATCGTTAATATGATCGATCTTTGTGCATGGGAATATCATTCTTCTCTGCAGCACATGCCGTGTTTACAGAGGACGATGTGCTGCCGAGAGCAATGATTTTTATGCAAGCTTAAAAATAATTTCACCCGATGAATTAGCATTTTGCTCATTCGTCTGATAATTGTCCATTTAGAGAGACTGATAATCGGGAGCGAGCTTTCCCAAACGCTCTTTTCCCAATTATTGGCCTGTTTAAATGGGCCGTAATTGACTCAAAGAATATAAAATGGCAGTGTAATATGCTGTAACTGCACAGGTATTGGGGTATATATATTTTTATTGCAATAAGATTCAGGTGCTTCATGCTGCAGTGAATGTATAACCTCTTTCACATATTTAAATGATGATCGGCCTAAACAACATATTCAAAATTCTCACTTAAAATGGGTTGTCCAGGATCAACCAAAAAATGGCCAAGGGAGTCATCCGCTACGTCAGCCGCCGCTGTGGTGTTCCCTGCCGGTCTTTGGTTACTTGTTGCAGCAATGCCACGGGGATCTCGTTTGTCAAAGTCACATCATTGTGGTAAAAAGTAAACCGAGACTGGCAGGGAACACAAGAGTGTTGCTTCCTCTTATGGCTTTTTCCTCCTTTGCCCACTTTATTGTTGGTCTTGGATACCTTCTTTATTGGAGTAATCTCTTCTGTGTCCAATATCAGTGATACATGGTTTTATAGACCAGCGACATAAGCGATCTTTATAGCATAAGATTATGGATACATGCACGTTAGGTATTTGCTGCATTTTTGTTGCATTTTTTCCCCTCACAATTTTGTCACAAAAACTAAAGGATTTCCCAAAAACAGCAGAGTTGATGAGATTCCTAACATCTCATGCACACATTGCTTATTTTTTCTTTGCATATTTGAAGCAGTTTAATATCTGCAGCATGTCAATTCTTTCAGCATTTTTGTAGTGTTTTTCACCTATTCTAATGACTAACGCAAAAAAACCACATCAAAAGCAGATGTTTTATGCAGCGTTTTCCTGCCAACACTTTAGTATTTGCAGCGGAAACATCTGCAGCAAATACTTATTGTGTGCACATATCCTTAGGGTGCTTTCACTTTGCGCTCTTCCCCACACTCAGTGGTCCCGTCTGGGCTTATGTCTGAACCCCCCCGCAAAAGGCAATTCGGACATATGTGCCGACAGTGCCTTTGACTATAATGGTGCGTCAACGTGCGCTCTGTCGTACATCATTTTCGGGCGTATACGTCTACTGGAGGCGGACATTCAGGGATAGTCTACTACTACTGGGTGTCTGCATCCA
Source organism: Phyllobates terribilis (assembly GCF_046119375.1). Lineage (NCBI taxonomy): Eukaryota > Metazoa > Chordata > Amphibia > Anura > Dendrobatidae > Phyllobates > Phyllobates terribilis. The sequence goes on from NW_027362762.1 coordinate 163,121,370, forward strand.
ATAGGGCTATGCACCCGAAAATGATGCACAACAGAGCACACATTGACTCTTTATAGTCAATGGCCCCATCGGCGCATACATACAAATCCCATTTTGCGGGGGTAGGAAACCACTGAGTGTGGAGAAGAACGCAATGTGAGAGGGCCATTAATACTGCTTTATCGACTGTGAGGTGAATGAAGATGTCTGACATTTCCCTTCCACCTAAATAATGACTCAGTTATAGTTTTTCACTCTGTAGGCTGTACTGATTTTGGTTTACAATTACTGATGAAATACTTACCAAAAAAACTGACCTGTGAAAAAGGTCTGCATGTAATAAAATGAGCCCCATGATATAATTGATATAATATAATATATATTCTTCTTGCTGACTGAACACTGAGCACAAAGAATTTTTTTTCCCCCAGCCTCAGACCTCTGTCAGCCGAGGAGAAGATTAATTTCTTTTCATGTCACAACTCTGCTCCGGCAGCTCTGGTATTTGTTCTTCTCATACAGCTCCTCTGTCAGTTGAGACACAGGGCTTGAGAGCTGTGTTTCTCGGACTGCAGCCTGTCCTGACATGTGACTATGAGAGGCTGCTGATCGACTTTCCTGAAAGGGACATTTTATTACACTCTTGGAAAACTCCTTTAATAATAGAAGATATCAAAAGAAACCAATAATAGTGAACAGCACCTGTAACTTCACATTGTATATGTGCCATATTGATGGACAGAACTCTTGTCAGTTTATTATCTTGAAACCTGGGTGAGATCACGGCCAGTTTTGAGCAAATTCTATTCTTTATCACGAGGGTTTATTTTTAGTTAGATCAATGCCAATGCCCACAATTGTTTAAATGACGTGGTGCTGAGATCTTGGCATTTAAGTTGATTTTTCTTCCGTTGGAAACAAGAAGTGAAGGAAATGGATATCCTCCATGAATGTACAGCACTGAGATAAAGTCATGAATACGTCTTTGTTTTTTCTTGTCTCTCAGCCAGGGTTGCGGTAGTAAAATGCCGGGACTTGCACTGGGCAATGATTGCACACCGAGAACAGAAGGATATCAGTTTGGCCTCACTTCGTATGCTCATTGTAACAGATGGAGCCAATCCATGTAAGCGTCCTTGTATTTTCTGATTAATGATTATGATAACCAGATTGTAAAGGACAAAACTGCAACATTCAGTGAGATTGTGGACAGTTGATTTTGTGTCAATTTTACTTGACGCTTAAAATTCATATTCATGTTCTATATTTATAGAGTTGGATCATCAGATCAATCCCTTCCTCAAATCCTCAGTAGGTTGCATGGGAAAATATAGTATTACATCTTGCCTATTCGGATGAGTGGGCAACCATTCAATACCCAGTCACAACAAAACCACACTATTGTAGTCACTAACTAAAAGAGGATGGCATTAAGAGACACCCCTTCTATGGTGTCTGTATGCCCCAGTAGGCCAAATAAAAATACCTGAGACATTTACCATCCATTTAATAAACATGTACCGTAATTGATATTTTTAATAAACATATATTGAGAACTGCATATACAGTAACAAATATAGAAAAGGGTGTATTGCAGTCAGTATTTCATTAACTAGGCAAATGTTCAACAGGCAACAGATTTTGGCCCGTTGCCAATCGCCGATCTACTATGTACAAGTGTAATGGCGCTGGTTTAATATCTGACACATACTGAACATTCGTTAATAGAATCATACAGACCCATAGAGTATGCAGGTCACTCATTTTTTGGCAGATCCATGGTAGGTTTGAAGGGGGCTTATGATCAAGAATGAGCGTTCTTATTTATGAATGGGTCCTTATTAGTGATGAGCGAGTATGTTCTGTTAACCCTTTCGCCGAGTATGCTCGGGCGAGCACCGAGTAGTTACAGCTGCTCGGTGATATGGGTGTGCATGATTTGCGACTGTTTGACAGTTTTATTACATGTGAGGAATGTGTAAGAAATAGACATTCCTCGCATGTAGTAAAACTGTCAAACAGTCGCAAATCATGTACACGGGAGTGATTCAAACATATCACCGAGCTGCTGTAAATACTCGGTGCTCGCCCGAGCATACTCTGCGAAAGGGTTAACAGAACATACTCGCTCATCACTAGTCCTTATTCATTCATTGTAGATTTGGTAAGTATTTTACATCAGTATTTTAAAGCCAAAACATGGATGCAAAAAAACGAGAAGTAATCTAAATCTGTACATTATGTCTTCGTGACCACAGACCTGGTTATGGCTTAGAAATCCTGATGCAAAATACTGACCAAAATGGAGAGAGGGGAGTAAACCCCTGCTAGACATATCCACTAAGAACAAAGATATTGGGCATGTACAGATAGAGCCTTCTTTCCCTCAACACCTCAGTCTGAAGGGTTTCCCAGTCAGAATTCCCCGTGATTAGTGCTGAGCGAATCAATTTGCAGAGCCCTGGTTCAGCGGACATGGCAGAAGTCCTTGTCGGCTGGATGGGGAGCCCAGTGAACCCCCTCCTATTGGCATCCCCTGGGCCTTTTGTGATTTGTAAGCCCGGTGTGTCACCATCGCAGATGCTTTGATGTGGCTGCTGGACCAGGATCCTGCTCATCGATTGACTCATCACTACCTAATGGTTGCCCTAAATCAGCAGGGTCAGCTAACACTAATCTGTTGTTAATGGCCACCTTACAATTCTTCACACCTACCTGCAGCCTGCCAGAGGTCATTGGCTTTTTATCACAGCCTATGGGTGATACAATAATGGCTCCTATCATAAGTTCTCCATGCGTGAGAAAGGAATTAGACTTGTGTGTGACCAGGATGGGATGTGATACAAGAAATAATTAGGGGAATTTCTCCTTAAGTAATTACCATTTATATATGCTTCTGCATAGACTTAAGTCTTGAGCTCTTCATTTTATAGTTGGTGTATCCAGCGCCTCTAGTCTAGCATTGTATTAGGATATTTTGAATCTGTGTCCTACTTTAGCTTACCTGCCATAAATATGATGTACAATACAAAGTTATATTGTGGTACCGTGAATATAATATTTTTATATGTAGTGGTAGGTTACCTCTCCTCTGTCAACCCATTTTATTTCATAACTGTAGAATGCACTTAATTTCTGTGTCTTTCTCTGATTTTCAGGGTCTGTTTCATCCTGTGACGCTTTCCTGAGTTTATTTCAAAATTATGGTCTTAAGCCTGAAGCGATTTGTCCATGTGCCACATCTCCAGAAGCCATGACCGTAGCCATCCGAAGGTATAGTAAGGAAATAAACTATCGGCATAATATTTACATTTAGAGAAGGCCTTGATTTTGTTTTCTTGTGTTTTTTTTTCATCTATTTTACAATGAGCATGAAAGGGGTTAAATTCATTCTGCCTATCTCGTTCCCATCTTGCATCTGTCTAATTTAAGCTTGATAATTACGCTCATGATAATGTTATAATGTGCAATGTCATGATAAGAATTATTTTTATTAAGACCTGGGATCCCTGGAGCCCCACTGCCTGGAAGAGCTATTCTGTCCATGAATGGGTTAAGTTATGGTGTTATCCGTGTAAACACTGAAGACAAGAACTCTGCTTTAACGGTGCAAGATGTTGGTCACGTGATGCCTGGAGGTAAGGGAGGACATTTTTGTTGTCTCAATGTGTGATATAAACTAGTCATATACAGCATTTGCTAAAAATGATTAGTTGATTTTTTGTTGTTGTTTTAATCAGTTCTTTAGGTGGCTCCATAATCTCCATATATTTTTGTTAAATATATATATGTTGTGATGTTATATTTGCTTTTACTGCTTTTGGACTATCCACAGACTTTATTTGTCCGGGCAGTCCACATTTATTTCAGCGGTGACGTTCTAAAACAGTGTGTTTATCAATTAGGAATCACTTACCCTGCTTCCTCCTCCGGACCCAGTGAACATGTGGTCGCGTGGTGTAGGAAAGGAACACCAGTTGCTGGGTCCTAAGAATACCAAACAGCCCCATTATGCTGCTAGGAGGCTGAAATCTCCCTGTAGTTGGGCTAATATACCCAGCCCGGTTACAAGGGAAAGCAGTAAAACAATGTATTAATATGTTAAAACCTGTTGGGGGGGCACAACAATGCATTGATATGTTAAAACCTGTTAGAGGGCACAGTGCATATAATAAATGAGAACAATAAATAAAAATAGCATAAATAAAATGGCAAAGAAAGCATAAATAAAAAACAAAACCAAACAAAAAAAAAAAGAGACACTGCTAGTGTACATCACTGTTTTTAGTCCAACTTCCCACCGTAAAAACATGTTAAATATCTAAAAATAATCTCTACAGAAAAGTGAAGTCAATTTAAAATGTTTTCAGCTGTCCTTTATGGTTGTAAAAACAAAAAAAGAAGAAAAATAGACACGAATCGCCTATCTTTCTTTACATTTTCCCCCAATATCAGCAAAGGAAAAATAGGAATGACCTAAAAAGCCCATGTAAAATTATTTCAATATCTAAATGAGAAAGAATGATAGAGCTGTTAAAAGCTCATGTACAATAAAACCCGAAAACATGCCTGGTCGGGAATGGGAGTAAATGGCCAAGTCATGAATTGATTAATAGTTTATTCATGGAAACAATCGAATTGTTTTAAGATTATATGACATTTTCTACTAGCATAGATTTTACAAAATCTCTGTTAGTATTGTGACTCATTAATAATCCCCATTACTTTTAAATCTGTAAATACACCACAACTATAGAGAAGAAGGACCTGGACCACACATGCAAATATTATTCATTGATCTATTGTGGCAAAGCAAAATTTTCATAAATGAAAACAAGGTTTTTACTTAAAGTAGATGTACCAAGTTTGAAAGTTTGTCCTTATCCTTGGAATAGGAGTTAACTACTGGGACGTCCACTGATCCCAAGAATGGAGCTCTGAAGAACCTTGTCTGAATGGAGCCAAGGTCAAGAATGAACACCTCCACTATCTATTCATTTTCAATGGGAACACCAGAGTAGCCCAGCACAGCAATCCGCTAGTATTCGGCACTTCCATTGAGAATTAATGAAGCTTGGCCGTGCATGCTTAAAGTCCACGCTATCCGAATGAGGCTTTTCAGAGCTCCGTTCTCGGGATATGTTGGGTTTCCAGCTGGTGGACCTCCAGCAATTAGGAAATTATCTTCTATCCTATGTATAGAAGATAACTCCTAATCTTAGTACAATTCCTTTAATGTCCTTATCAAATTGTTTAAGCTCACTGTCAAGTCATGACTACCACGTTAAGTTATTACTTGCATTATTAGTAGAGTACCACATGGCGACCACCCCAACTCGACCCCCAAAGAGGTTTGACCAAGGTGCCAAACATCACCCCTGTTGCTAGGAAAAGCTCTCAGGGTCCTGGGACCCAACATCTCCAGAAACACCGCACCAACACAAAGTGAACTCCTCTCACAAACTCACTTTTACAAGCTGATCCAAATAAATGGAAAAAAGACAGAAAATACACCACAATTGTAGAGTTAAGAGACCTGGACCGCACATCTAAATATTACACTTTATCTTCCTGCGGCTAATGACCATGAGGTTCTTAGTTAACTTTTTGGTCAATCTTTTTTACAATTATTTGTAACACAAATTGATCCAGCACACAAGTAAGTATACAATCACAGTCTGTTGCCGTCTGATTCCAGCTGTTCTGCTTTTTCAGGGGTGATGTGTATCGTAAAACCGGAATCTGTGCCGCAGTTATGTAAAACAGATGAGATTGGAGAAATCTGCGTGAGTTACAAAGGAGGGGGAATAAGTTATTACGGACTGTCGGGAGTGACGAAGAATACATTTGAGGTGTGTATACATAGAAAGCATATGTCTTTTTGCTTGCATGCCCCAGGGCAAAACTTTTGATTGTGATTATTTGTTTTACACTGGCTAAATAATTAAAATGCAGCACTAGTGAATAGTAAATCCTGAGAATCATAAGACACATTCAAGGTAAATTCTACATTTTATTCACCTTCTGGCAATCCTAAAATATAGAGAATGAATCTATTCAGAGTTCTTCATTTTGTTCTTATTATGCAAAGTGTGAAACCCATGGTAAATCCACAGCATTTCCACAGCTAAATTCACACAATATATTGTAGACCTTGTCGCTGCAAATCATTTATAGAAATAAGCAGACACATGCGTAATTCAAGACCCCCGGGGGGGTACTGCAGGATGAGAGGCGCTATTTTCAGTGTGTAGTCAGCCTGATGTAACAGCTTCCTACCTCTGTCTGCATATTTAGGGAACTGCTTCTCACTGACCTGAAATAGGCTATATAGTTTTGTTCATATTTTATTAAAGGAATTATCCAGGACTTCTTGTTGTACCCGGCAACGATCTCTGCCGGGACAGAGCGGTCAGACTGTTCCTGCTAGTGATTCTGTGGCTTTCACTGAAATCATGTCAACAGAGCAGCCTCTTCTCTTCCACTCTGCTCTGTTGACGGGGTGTGACTGACAATGTCATGATGATTGACAGCTGGCTCCCCGCTGCCTAACTGTGGAGAGCTGGCTGTCAATCAGCATGAAGTTGACAGAGCAGCCCAGAAGAGGAAGAGCTGCTCTGTTGATGTTAAGGAGCTGAATTACTGGCAGGAGCAGTCAGTGACTGCAATGTGCCGACGCCGGGTTATAACAGGTAGGTAGTTTGCAACTACCTGCCTGTTTTGTTTTTAGGTGCATAGTAAAAAAAAAACATAGTCTTGGATAAACCCTTTAAGGGATACTGGTAATTACTGGTGGCCCTCTGTTCAGTTCAGGCTCATGGTCTCTTCTTTGTCTCAAAGTGGATTATGGTTACAAAAAGTGTCACCTTCCCCAGAGGACCTGTCCTGCATTACACATGATGGATTTGATTCGCTATATGCTATAGGTTTCCTTAAAGATTACAGCTGATCTTTCTGGGTACCAGCAGGGGCAACACTTTGTGATCATCATATTGTTAAAGGGAAGCTATCCTCAGGACATGACCAATTAAATCATATCTTTTTGCTAAATTAATTCTTTTAAAATATTTTTGTCAATGATTCTTTTTTTTTTTTTTTTTTTTTTTTTTTTTTATTACATATCACTTCTGTGTTAAAAATAAAAAAAATCTAAATATTGGAATTTTCACATTGGCCACTGGGGCTTTTTTAAACTTCACTTCCTATTGTTTCAGGAAACAACACATGTATATTGCCATAATGAACAGAGTCCACCTCGATCATATGTATTGACGTGTCAAATGAGTATGTGAAAAGAGGTGTCACCTGTCACTGTAGTCCTGCCTCTGCTGATAAAGAGCCTGCTAAAAACTTTACCTGAAACAGATAGTATGAGTTTAAAAAAAAAGCTATAGTGGCCAGTGTGCAACATGCAGGACTAATTTATTTTTATTTTTTTTATAAAGATCGTGATATAGAAAAAAAAAACATTGCCAAAAAACAAAATACATTCATCACAAAAACCCTTTTTTAAACTATAGGTAATTTTCTGATGGTAGGTTCCCTTTATGGGTCCTGTCTAACTCAAAGGAATTGTCTTGGGACCTCCTTTTCATTATCAATAACATCCAAGCCAAGTCTAAAACCAAGCCGTTCTGTTGTCCACATTTTCCTGTTCAGTTTCCTCACTGTGGTATTGTACATTAGATAATAACTAAGATCTGAGGGAGTTTTCATGTAAATCTGTATAATACTACTGTGATGTAGACAGTTCTGCATTGCACAGGTGTCATCTGTCTGTATTTGGAAGGAGTACAATGTTCTCAGTTTCCTTCTTGGATTTTCTACAAGTAGACATCTGTTCATGCCCACTGATTGCTGTGTGAATACGGTACCTGCGGCGTCCCTCACATAAACACATCCCTGACTGCCTCGCTTCACAGTTTCATCTTATCCCTGCATCCCTCTTTCTTGTACTTTTGCAAGCAACAAATCACTTAATTGTGTGGTTTTATTTTTTTTTCCCTCCAGGTTTTACCATTTGGTGCCACAGGAACTCCAATTGGGGAAGCGCCATTTACCAGGACTGGCTTACTGGGATTTGTAGGACCTGTAAGTGCTGAATTCAATTGGCTGCTATAGAAGTGAACTTGCTGTTGAAAATACGACCTCATCCCTTTTATAAGTAAATTCAGTCTCTTCCTTACCTCCTATAATTGATTTTTTGTCATTTGCCTTAAGTTTATCTTTAGTTTTAGATTAAATTTACAAGAAGAAGCCTTCTTTAAAAACCTAAGCGGAAATCTGCTCCGTCCGCTATGTATTATTCATTCATTTTAATAGGGGAAATGTAGGATCACATTTTATTTTGCAGCTATTAGACCCTCATTGACCATTAGCAAGTCATCATTTAGAGAAGGGGTTATAAGAAAAGGCAACTGTTAAGGAGATGTAATGCAGAATATATGTACTCCTACATGGCCTTCCAGGTATTCCAAGTATTTTGAAGAGACTGGAGAGATGATCCTCCATTTTTTTTTTCTAATGAGGGCGTTGGGTGCAAAGGGGTTTGTATTGTTTGTGTTTTTATAGTGTTAAAAATATTTATTTTAAAACATAGTTTAAAAAAAGAGAAGGCAACTCCCAGAGCAGAAAAAATTTGCCGAACCTTGGTCTCACGGTCACATTGGTTGTCCATGGCCGCTTAATCAGAGTCCTGCAAACCTCCTACCTGCTGCCATCTCCGCTGCCTCTTGATTAGTAGCGCCACGTCATTCGTGCATCACTTTGAAACGATGTTGTGTTGAGCCCACTAATCAGTAGAGGATCCGCCAGATAAGAGGCGTTTAGTAGGGCTACTAGACTACTGACTTGGCCACTGGACCAAGGTTCTGCAAAACTTTTTGCCCAACTTTCTACTCCTTTAGGGTACATTCAGACATTGCAGTTGAGGTGCAGTTACAACCATGACCGTTTTCGTTGCATTTTAAAAGGTAGCATATGTACAATGAATGACCTGTAAACCGATAATTGTTTGGACTACCCGATGCCGTACACTTAAGAGAGAAAAGTCATCTGAAGCCACTACTCTGCTGAGCGTGCATGTGTATGGTGGAGCAGAGAGAAACCGCGTTCCGCTGCAGTGATTGAGATCCCTGTCATATGTAATCCATGTAAATTGCAGGGTTTTTTTAATATATTTGATATTGTTTTTCCTTTTTCCAGGGGAACCTTGTGTTTGTTGTAGGAAAAATGGATGGGACATTGGTGGTTAGCGGAAGGCGGCACAATGCAGATGACATTGTAGCAACAGCATTAGCCGTGGAATCGATTAAAACCTTGTACAGAGGAAGGTAGGACGTACTTTGTTGTCATGTGTTAAAGGGGTATTTTTGCATTTTGCAGTGAAAAATAAGTATTTGATCCCCTACAAACCATTATGAGTTCTGGCTCCTACAGACCAGTTAGCTTCTCCCAATCAACTCGTTACCTGCATTAAAGACAGCTGTCTTATATAGTCACCTGTATAAAAGACTCCTGTCCACAGACTCGATTAATCAGTCAGACTCTAACCTCTACAACATGGGCAAGACCAAAGAGCTTTTCTAAGGATGTCAGGGACAAGATCATAGACCTGCACAAAGCTGGAATGGGCTACAAAACCATAAGACGCTGGGTGAGAATGAGACAACTGTTGGTGCAATAGTAAGAAATGGAAGAAATACAAAATGACTGTCAATCGACATCGATCTGGGGCACAATGCAAAATCTCACCTCGTGGGGTATCCTTGATCATGAGGAAGGTGAGAGATCAGCCTAAAACTACACGGGGGAACTTGTTAATGATTTCAAGGCTGCTGGGACCACAGTCACCAAACCATTGGTAACACATTAAGCCTTAAAGGTTTAAAATCCTGCAGTGCCCGCAAGGTCCCCCTGCTCAAGAAGGCACATGTGCAGGCCCGTCTGAAGTTTGCCAATGAACACCTGGATGATTCTGTGAGTTATTGGTAGAAGGTGCTGTAGTCAGATGAGACAAAAATTGAGCTCTTTGGCATCAACTCAACTCGCCGTGTTTGGAGGAAGAGAAATGCTGCCTATGACCCAAAGAACACCGTCCCCACTGTCAAGCATGGAGGTGGAAACATTTTTTTTGGGGTGTTTCTCTGCTAAGGGCACAGGACTACTTCACCACGTCAATAGGAGAATGGATGGAGCCATGTGCCATAAAATCCTGAGTGACAACCTCATTCCCTCCACCAGGACATTAAAAATGAGTCGTGGCTGTGTCTTCCAGCAAGACAATGACCCAAAACATACAGCCAAGGCAACAAAGGAGTAGCTCAAAAAGAAGCACAGTAAGGTCATAGAGTGGCCTAGCCAGTCTCCAGACCTTAATCCCATAGAAAACTTATGGAGGGAGTTGAAGCTCTGAGTTGCCAAGCGACAGCCTCAAAATCTGAATGATTTAGAGAGGAGTGGATCAAAACTCCTCCTGACATGTGCGCAACCCTCATCATCAACTACAAAAACTGTCTGACTGCTGTGCTTGCCAACAAGGGTTTTGCCACCAAGCATTAAGTGTTGTTTGCCAGAGGGATCAAATACTTATTTCTCACTGCAAAATGCAAATACATTTATCTAATTTATACAATGTGATTTTCTAGATTTTTGGATATTCTATCTCTGAATGTTAAAATTAACCTACCCTTAAAATTATAGACTGTTCATGTCTTTGTCAGTGGGCAAACTTACAAAAACAGCAAGGGATCAAATAATTATTTCCTTCACTGTAGATATTGGTAATAAGCACATGGAAATGAAATCCCTGTTTATTACATTTTCAGCTTACCCACTCATTGAATAAAACATACTGTATTTTTGGACAATAAGACAAACTTTTTAGCAGAATAATATTTAGGAAATAAATTTGTGCAGAGCTTCTTATAGTCAATGAGGACACTGACACTATGTCATTCCTAATCACTTTGGAGCTGCTGTCCTCCCCTCCTGCTAGACACTGATCAGTTTGATAGCCTCAAGGCAGGAGAGGAAGCGACCAAAACCTGCACTGATGCTGCATGCTTTATGTAGCTGAAGGACCTTTCTGGTCATTGAGTTACCTGGAAATGTGGTAGTGTGTGTGTATGTAATGTAGCAGAGCTGTGTGAATGAGTGTAGCAAAGTGATGTATGTATGCAGCAGAGCTGTGTGCACGCGTGCACTATACATGTAGCAGTATTGTGTATATGCATGCACTGCAGAGAGTGAACAGAATGTAAATCTATATGTGTATAATACACATGCTGCACAGAAATACTACCAATAGCTTTATTACCTCCCTATTCTACCCTACTGTATTAAAACGAGAGATAGTGACCCCTCTACTTATTTTCACCACCAGGGAAGTTTAGATTAGTAATAAATGTGTTTTTCCTCATTTCTGTTGTGTAAACCTGGGGTGTCTCCGATAGTCTGAAGCATATGGTAAGGACCTCTCTACCCCTAACCAGTGAAATATTAGTTTCCCCAACAAAGAATATTGTTGTTTAGTTTGTTAAACTGTCATTCTCGTCTCAGAAAGTAATTTATCACCAGAATAAGCCATCACTTTATGATCGATGCAGGTCCCATCACGTTCCCGGCTGTGCACGGGACCTGCACCCAGCCCTGCGCAAGCTGTTTCCTGCTCCGCCAGTGGCCAGGAGTGTAACTGTGCAGAGAAAATGGTGAGGTAGCCGCAGTGTGAATTAGGGCTGCCGCCTCTTTATTCTTGATATTAGTGAGGTCCCAGAGGTTAGCCCGTCATCAATCATAAGGGACGGTGGATAATAAAGGTGGAGCATTTACGGTGTGTTGTATTTGTGTCAGGATTGCGGTGTTTTCAGTGACGGTGTTCTATGATGAACGCATTGTGGTGGTGGCGGAGCAGCGTCCTGACGCCTCCGAGGAGGATTCCTTCCAATGGATGAGCCGTGTCCTGCAGGTAAATGCTTAGATGGTCATTATATGGTTGTTTCCTTTTGATGGCTAAAATGTTAGAGCTTCAGACTTAAGAATATGAGAACACCTTCGGACAACATTTCTCTTTACTTAAATATATATATTGGACTTAAAATTATTTAACAAGTGCATTTTATCATAAATGTTGCACATTTGGCTTTTATGTGCTCTTTATTTCCCAGCTCATTGCTGGCTGCAGAATGAGTTATCTGAGAATATCCGCTCATCTGGAGGAAAATTTGTGGCTCTTTTTTCTCTTTTTCTGAGCCCCTCTCTCTCTGAGAGGAACTGCGGAAAAGACAGATAAGAGTTGAAAACTCGCCGTCAGTACGAGCTCGCTGACAGATTCTTATAGAGGCTATACAAAGCAAACGGAGCAACATTTTTAATGAAATTTGATTGCAAAAATGATGTTTAGTCCAAAATACATGCATTGAAGTAAATAATATGACGATAAAAGTGTCTACACTAGTGATGAACGAGTATGCTCGTTTAACCCTTTAACTGAGCATGCTCGGGTGCTTACCGAGCGTCTTCTTCGTGCTTGTATATTATGTTAGAGTCCCTGTGTCTGCATGATTTATGGCTGTAAGACAGCCTTAACACATGTGAGAATTCCGTAACAAACAGGCAATCCATGCATGTGTTGAGGCTATCGAACAGCCGTAAATCATGCAGACCCAGGGACTCAAACATAATTTACGAGCACGCCGAAGATACTCTGTAAGCACCAGAGCATGCTCGGTTAAAGGGTTGAATGAGCACGCTCGCTCTTCACTAGTCTATACAATTTAATTCCAGTAGGGGCTTGTTCACACTCTGCATTTTTACAGTGTTTTTTTTTCAAAGGCAAAAAAGCACTGCAGTTTAATGTACCAGCAAAGTGATTACATTTCTGATATCTCCTGCACACGCTGATTATTTTTTCATTGCAGATTTGAACTTTCAAATCTTATTTACAAATCTGCAGCATGTCAATTTTTTCAGCAGTTTTGCAATTTTTTCACCCACTATAATGCTTGGAAAAATAAGCATCAAAAAGTGCCAAAAACCGCACACATTTACGCTGCGTTTTTCCAGCTAACACTTTGGTTGTTGACGCAGAAAGTCTGTTGCAAATTCTCAGTGTGAGCACATTCCTTGGTGAGCAATGGGGTAGTTTTCTGGGAAGGATGCATACATCACATGACTTACTAGAGTAAGATTACTATATATATTTTATGTCACAATCTTCTGCCATTTCCGAATGATTTAATCTCTCTTCATCCAGGCCATCGATAGCATCCATCAGGTGGGAGTTTACTGCCTTGCCCTTGTTCCTGCAAACACATTGCCAAAAACTCCTCTTGGAGGGATACACTTATCTCAAACAAAACAGCACTTTTTGGAAGGCACCTTACACCCGTGCAATATCCTCATGTGTCCTCACACGTGTGTGACCAACTTGCCAAAGCCACGGCAGAAGCAGCCCGGTAAATATTCCTAATTTCCTCATATACAGTATGACATACAGTAATAAATGACATTGTGGTGCTGTGTTAGCACGCTTATACACCATGAATACAATTCCAAGTAGCAAGACGGCACCACGTTCTTTGGGACAAAGAAGTGTTATTTTTTTTCTTCTATATAACGGCTTTTATGCCAGTAATTGTCTTATTACAATGGGGGAACCCCTGAAAATGCCCGTTGACTGTGGTGCACATACGTATGAAACACATTTGTGCACAGGCTTAGTTTTCCATCCCTGCCAGATCTTGCTGCTGCTGTATTTTGGGGAACCCCTTACAACGTTCCAGGAAACTAGAATCCTTGTAGAACTTTCTGGATATGCATTGTTCAGAGATGTCTTTATAAAATTATTAAATTATGTTTTAAATCCTTTCCTCTACATTGAAGGAGTTGGCCCGGCATCCGTTATGGTCGGTAATCTGGTTGCGGGGAAGAGAATTGCTCAGGCATCGGGTAGGGATCTTGGACAGATAGAAGAAAATGATTTGGTGAAAAAGGTAAAATATTGTTTCCTGGTTGGAAGAAATGAGCATGTAGCAAACCTCCTCTTTACTTTTCACAGGGTATATAGCCCATAACATATTGAATGTTGTTCCTGAACTGGTGGGCCAACCTGAAGGGAATGTGTCATTGGAAGTCTTGTCATTTTCACTCTAGCCTCTAGGCTTTACACTGAAAATGAACTTCCTGTTCTGTACAGAAAACTTTTCAGTAGTCTCATTATCATCACAGACAGGATTCCAATGAAAAGGAACACCTCTATATACAATAGAAAGTACAGCATCCACCATTCAGAATAGTTGATGTTACAGCTCACCACCCTCCCTCCTTCCCTTCCCATTAACCTCTGCCCCGGTGAGAGCATGCTGATTAAATACTGCAGTACAGTTCAGTAGTGTCTGAGTCAGTCTATGGCTGCTAATGTTCATGTTCCCAGAGTCTGATATTACATCTAGTGACCAGTGGGAAAATTACAAGTTTTTCTTTTCTTTTTTTTCATGTAGATAATTGTATCAAAAGTAAAAGAAAACACATTTAATATAAAACCTTATTTAAACAATAGGTGATTTATCGATGATATGTCACTATTAAGATAATCAGACGTATATATTGTAGCAAGTGTACAGAATGATCTTGATGGGCAAAAGAGTCATTTTTCACACTTTTTTTTATATGTGAGGGGATTTTAAAAATATAGCGGTAGATTTTATCCTTATGCCATGAGTGGAAAAAAATGTTAGATGGTTTCAAGTAAGAACAAAAATAAATAATGGCGGGTGCTAATAATTATCAATCAATTGCCCTATTTTTTTTTTCTTTAGAAAGGTGCAATCACTTGGAGAATGTTAAAGAAAATGTTTTAAAGGGGTTGTCCACTACTTGGATTCCCTTTTGTTAAATGCTAAAAGTAAAAAAAATATATATATCATATACTCTCCTCTGTTCCAGTGATGTAGGAGTGGTGCCTGTCTGCTCTCGTGCGAGTTACAGAGCTCCGGTCTAGAAGTAGTGTGTGAAATACATGTGTAAAATATGTGGAAGATTCCTTTTTGACCTGTTATATTTTGCGGTTAACAGCACCAATATTTGTCAGAAATCCTTCAGTGGAGAGCGCAGACCACACCAGAGCACATCCTCTTTATACTACTCAATGCAAAGGTATTCATGGAACACTTCTCTTGTGGTTTGGGTTTAGTTTACTGGGATAAAACTGGAAGTCTTAACTCTTTGTTACTCCATTTTTAGGGCACCGCCGTGTGTACCGCTTCCTGTTTACAGCTACATAAGAGAGCGGAGAGAATAGCCGCCACCCTGGTGGAAAAAGGGCACCTAAACGCTGGCGATAACGTGGTACTACTCTATCCTCCTGGTATGTGTCTAGTCCCCAACTCTGATAAAATTGTTAGTATATAGTTTGCTTTTGTGGAATAATTCACCATGTATAGTAATTCTTGTGGCTGGTGAGGTGCCAGATTATTATTAGATTTTATTAAATAATACATATTGAAAATGTCTATTCTGCATTTCACATTTGTTCATGGCTTCATGTGCCGGCACAATTTAGGTAGTTTACTAGGGCAAAGTTTATTCCCTCGGTCAGGGGAAATAATACGGCTACAGTCACCTTGTTAAATATGCAGTAAAATGACTCTGAACTCGCAAAGTACCAATTTGATGATTACCCGGGTTCTCACTGTCTGGGCATTTCTGGCCTTAAGCATGCTTTATCCAATTTCCTGCTGATCTTGCATTGGGATATAGCGGGAACTGTATGAAACTGAATTCCTCATTAACCCTGCTGTGAAGAACATTTCTTCTTCTTCTTCTTCTTCTCCTTTTTCTTCTTCTCCTTTTTCTTCTTCTCCTTTTTCTTCTCCTCCTCCTCCTCCTCCTCCTCCTCCTCCTCCTCCTCCTCCTCCTCCTCCTCCTCCTCCTCCTCCTCCTCCTCCTCCTCCTCCTCCTCCTCCTCCTCCTCCTCCTCCTTCTTCTTCTTCTTCTTCTTCTTCTTCTTCTTCTTCTTCTTCTTCTTCTTCTTCTTCTTCTTCTTCTTCTTCTTCTTCTCCTCCTTCTTCTTCTTCTCCTCCTTCTTCTTCTTCTTCTCCTTCTTCTTCTTCTTCTTCTTCTTCTTCTTCTCCTCCTTCTCCTTCTTCTTCTTCTTCTTCTTCTTCTTCTTCTTCTTCTTCTTCTTCTCCTTCTCCTTCTTCTCCTTCTCCTTCTCCTCCTTCTTCTCCTTCTTCTTCTTCTTCTTCTCCTTCTTCTCCTTCTTCTCCTTCTTCTCCTTCTTCTCCTTCTTCTCCTTCTTCTCCTTCTTCTCCTTCTTCTCCTTCTTCTCCTTCTTCTCCTTCTTCTCCTTCTTCTCCTTCTTCTCCTTCTTCTCCTTCTCTTCCTTCTTCTCCTTCTCTTCCTTCTCCTTCTTCCTGTATTTATCATGAGAAAATTACATGGCTTTCCAGCAATTTTTCTCACCCAACCCACAAAGAGATGATATTTTGACTTTGCTCTACACAAGCTATATAACCTTTCATAGTTTGCCAGCAGTCGGCACAGGATTTCTACTTCTATTAAAACTACAACTTAACTTCTTATTACTGCACAACTCCTTTATCACGTATCCATTGGATAGAGGGGGTCTCACCGCTGTGGCCCCACAGATCGCCAGAACGTGGCATTTTATCTGTGTTAAAATTGAACCCCAGTTCACAGTCTCAATCACCATACAATTATTTTTCTATGGGAGTGCCAAACATGCACGATTATGTTTCCAGCAGTTTCCATAGAACATGAATGGTGGTGAATCCTGCACAATGCCGCTGCATTTGATCAATGATAAGAGTGACACATACTGGCAATCCCATAGATAGGCGATCACGTCTTTTCACTACCAGTCCCTTTAACTCTTACTTAAAGAGTAACCCTCGTTTTCATTTTTATTTCTGTTAAGATGACGATTACTCTAATTACAATGATTCATAACATTTGTGACCATGAAGTGAATGTAAAGCTCCCGTTTACATGCTGATCCTTTCTGTGTCATTACTTTCAGGCATCGAGCTGATCGCTGCATTTTATGGCTGTCTATATGCTGGTTGCATTCCTGTTACTGTCCGGCCACCTCACGCGCAGAACCTCTCAGCCACCTTACCCACAGTCCGGATGATTGTAGATGTAAGTCACTGGGCATCTAAGTTTCACATGATGAAAGTCGGACCCTTTAAGCCTTTCCTCTTTTTGTATCATCAGTGAATTAAAAGGTTATTCCAGTTACTAAAAGGTAGAGCCTATCCACAGGGTAGGCGATGGCTAGTAGATCGGTGGGTGTCCAGCTACTGAGACCCCCTGATCACTGGTATAAGGGACACCTTACAGCGCTTGTCTATATTTGGTGGTCTTATAGAAATTGAATGGAAGATCACATGAGCAGATTGTGCTTCACTGAAACACAAAACAAGTCCCCTCTTCTGGCGATCAGTGGGTTTGTTGTATGTTGGGCCACGACTAATCTACTACTTATCCTAGCCTTCTTTTTATGTTTTTTGCACTTTCGTTTTTTCCTCCCTTTCTTCCAAGAGCTACAATTTTTTCATTCTTTTAGTCGACATAGCCATATGAGGGTTTGTGGGGGTTTTTTTGCTGGGAAGAATTGCAGTTTTGAATAATGCCTTTCACTTTACCATTGAGTGTCCTGAAAAATGGAAAATAAAAACGAAAAGAAAATTAAAAAATTGTGGAAAAAAATGCAATGCCACAATTTTGAGGGGGAGGGGGGTTGTTTTTACTGTATTCATTATATGGTTAAAATGATTTGTAAGCATGATTCCCCAGGTCAGTATGATTACAGCAATACCAAACTTGTATAGATTTTTTTTTGTTTGGTTGTTTTTTTCAAGTGTTAAAAAAAAATAAATGAAAAAAATAAATAAATAAAATTTGTAAATCAAAAATATAAAATTGCTTGTGTCACCATTTTCAAAGACCTGATTTTTATTAGATGGAGCTGTGTGAGGGCTTGATATTTGCGTGGTGAGCTGCCGTTTGGTAAAAATCAATCAGGGGTAGATACAACGTATTCATTGTTTTATTGCGTTGTTCTTGCCGTGACAAAAAAAAAAAAAAACACGTTTTAGATTTTTTTTTCTTATTACACTGATTGGATTAATACATTTTCTGTTTTGATAGATCTGACTTTTACGTATTCTATTATAACACGTTTATTTTTTTTTTATTTCTATATTTTTAATGGGGGAAAGGGAGAGTGATTCGAATCTTTCGATTATTTATAAAAAAACATTTTCTTGAACCTATGACCTTCCGATCGCTTTTATTATATACTGCAGTACCATAATATTGCAGTATATAGTAAAATTCCAGTCTACTTCTGACACAGGTTGGTCTTTCCAAGAGTAACATAATGGCAGACACGGAGGTCTTCAACAGGCCCCTTGGCTGGCATGGCAGCCCTTCGGCCCCTCGTAATAGGTGCATAGAACGGTGCACAAGCTTTAAATGCTTTAAATTCTCTGGCTTTGCTTCCTGCTGTTAGAGGCAGATGATGGCTATGTAACACAGCCACCATCTGCCTGCAGTGATGCAGGCTCAGCTCCTGAGCCTCCATAAAAGACGGGGACTTGACATATGACATAACAGTATGTCTTATGTCGGGAAGAGGTTAAGGACAGGAAAAAATGGAAGATTATATTTAGTCATCCTGGTCCACCCCTCTATTATTTTATATATTAATGTAGCGCCAACAGCTCTAGCGAGGAGCAGTATACACCGCCTGGAGTCGTTCGCTGCTTCTTAGCTTTATAATGGATCTTCTATGCATTTTTGACATTGCAGTGTAACATAACTGTGCTTTTTATTAGGTCAGTAAAACTTCTTGCATTCTCACAACACAAACCTTATTGAGATTGCTAAGGTCCAAAGAGGCAGCAGCTGCGGTGGATGTGAAAACATGGCCAACTATCATAGATACAGGTGACTATTGACTCTTTCTAATGGTACTTTTGGCAAAATTGTATATATCAATCTTGCACCAACTTCAGATTCCAGAACTAAAAATTCTCTTTTTTTTTTTTACTTTTTTTAAATTTCATGTTAAAACACAACATCAGCGCTTCCGCATTTCTAACTCCACATGCATTCTTTGTCGTAGCAGTGATACACAGCGAGTAAAGGGAGATTTCCTAAAGCCAGTTATATGCTATGATGCAGTGTGCAGGGTGATGCTGTATATTCTCCGACCTGCTGGATAGCTGATGTAGTTATACGTTCTGCAGAGCAGTTCTGTGCAATCACAATTCTGTTCTCCTGCCCATTGTTCAGCTGGAGTGCTGTGGACTTGCATGATGTCACTGTGATTGCATTTATAAACTGACTGTGATAAGCGTCAATGTCAAGTACATATCACAGCAGAAAGTGACAATGTGATGCTTTGTACACGGAACTGGAAACACAACCATACTCCATAGTAAGAATATCTAAAAGATGCTGCTAACCAATTAAAGCTGCACTCTGTAACGCTATAGTATGTAAACATGGAGTATATGAAATTGGAATTGCATTGCTGCTCTAGAAAAAAAGTTAAAATGAAGATACTTAGTACATAAATTGGCCAATTCATGTGTGCCCAACAACCAACGACAAGGCGACCTTCTTTGCCGGGAACCTAAAATAAAACCTCTATCATATTAGGTTAGGTTCCAGCAAAGATTGTCACCTTGTTGTTGGGTATTGGGCTCACATGAATTGGCCAACTTATGTGCTAACTATCTTCATTTTAACTTTCTACAGCGGCAATGCAATTCCAATTTCATATAATCCATGTTTGCATACTATAGCTTTACAGAATGCAGCTTTAATTAGTTAGTTACATATGGAGGTGGCTCTCTTAGCTTGCACCTGTTCACACCTGTTTTTCTGTTTGGAAGTGACGGTCAGTCTTTGATATTCGTAAAACATGCTGCTCTCTGAATTTTTGGACTTACAACCAGATCAATGAAAATATAAGCTTAGCATTTAAAGGGGTTGTCCACCCCTTCCCCCATTTAATATTATATTTATTGTACAGTTTATGAAAAAATACCAATATTCTCTTTTAACATGATTAAAGAAATGGATGAAAATTATTTACCGAAGAGTTATTACAATTCCTAGTATGCCACCATTTGTGGTTCAAAGTGCATATCAATGTGCACATCCACCTAAGGAGTGGAGCACATGTGCCTCTTGAATTTGGCAAATCTTTCATTTGTTGTGTACCAGTGTCAGAGACTGGAGTACATTTCTGCCGAAAATGTCACCACTTTTGTGTCACAAATTATGATGAATTTGTTGGCTTGCTTAGCCATGACCTTCCTTGGTAAATCCCACTCACTTTACAGAAAGTTGCCAACAGACCTGTTGTGAAAACACTAAAAGTTGTAAAATTTGCGCAGACAGTTTGTGGTGCTTAAAACTGATTTCTGGCATAAACTGATGAACCAGGGCCATAGAGTGCATGCAAGGGGTTGTGGGAATATATGAAGACCAG
Organism: Phyllobates terribilis; assembly: GCF_046119375.1. Taxonomy (NCBI): domain Eukaryota; kingdom Metazoa; phylum Chordata; class Amphibia; order Anura; family Dendrobatidae; genus Phyllobates; species Phyllobates terribilis. Next base: position 163,141,876 of record NW_027362762.1, read on the forward strand.
AGAAATGAAACGCGTCACTGCCCATGAAACTCACTCCCAATCACACAGGTTACCAGTGGCGGCAAGAGCGTCACAGAGAAAGAATAATAAAAATCTATTGTGCAAAGTTTACCATAAAGGTTATAGTCTTTTGAGACTTCTCATCTGAACTTGATTTATGGGATAAACTCTTTAATAGCATCTTAAATGGGAAAATATTACTGTAACGACATGGAGTCTATTCGCCTACACAAACGTATATTAACTTGCAAATTGTTTTCGACTTCAGATGATTTGCCCAGAAAGCGAACATTTCAGATCTATAAGCCACCTACTCCTGAGATGTTGGCCTACCTCGATTTCAGTGTTAGCACCACTGGCATGCTCACAGGGGTAAAGGTACGTTCAGTGGTCGTCTTCTGTTATGTGGTTTGTTGTTTAGAAATTTTGCAGTTTTCACGCTGACCTTATACTAGACTCATACTGCCGGTTTTGTACAGAAGACTTTTCAGCAGCATTGTTATCATCACAGTCAAGGAAGACAATGAAAGGTAAATGTGTTATATACAGTAGATGATAAAGGGCCCACCATTCACAGTAGGGGATGTCACAGCTCACCTGCTCCCCTGCCCTGGTGAGAGCATGCCCATTAAAGACTTCAATACAATTCATTAGGATCTTAATCAGCCAGTCTATTATTACTAATGTCCATATGCCCAGCAGGAAGGAGGAAGATAATATTAGGCCTAGTGGTCATTGTGAAAATTACAACATTTTTTTCTTTCTAATATACACTCCTTAACATGGAAATTGTAACATTAAGACGGAAGGAGTCTTGCAATTATACAAATCACATGATTAATAGACATGTTATTGGTACGCAAATGATGAAAAATAGAAACAAAATGCCCAAAACATCTATGTGCAGAAATACATGCACTCGCTCTTAAAGGGACTGTTAGCACAGAATGACTGTTAACACCAAGTACAGGCACTCGGTGCATCATGGTGGGGCCAAACATTTAAATACACCTTCCCTTCCCACCTGCTTGTTTTCCAGCTCCACCCTTCTTTGGCTCAATCAAGACAGAGCTGTCAGTTAGAGAGGGACGGAGACAGAGGGAAAATAAGCAGGTGGGAAGTGTATATAAATGATTGGCCCCGCTATGATGCACTGAGCGTCTGTACTTGGATTGAACAGTCATCCTGTGCTGACAGAGTCCCTTTAATAACCTCATTGATAGATGCCATGGTGTGTAGGTGTTTTTAATTCTGCGTCTGACGATTATACTTGATACTGAATAAATTGAGATGTTTTTAAAGGGAATATGTCACCAGGTTTTTGCTACCTCATCTGAGCATAGTGTAATGTAGGGACAGAGACCCTGATTACAACAATGTATCACTTAGATTACTGGGTGCAGCCGTTCTGACAAAATCTGAGTTTTTAGATTTAGAATGAAGCAGAGCTGAGAAAGCTAACCCCACCCACATCAGGCTCCCTATGTACAAAATTCATAGACAGTGAGCTGCTTATTACAGGAGGGGGCGGTGCCGGACTTATGTAGTCTGCAACAGTTAGTAAACTACAGCACGCACCGTGACAAGTGACACATCCGTGAATTCTGTGTTTCAGCCTCTATCTTCTGCTGTCTTCAGATTACATAGCAAAAACATGCTGACAAATTCCCTTTTAAAAAATAGTTTTTATTTTGTCATCATTTGCATATTATTAACATGTCTCTCTATCCTGTGAATTTTAATGTGCGGGCATGTAGATAGTAATACATTAGAAAAATTAAACAAATAAAAACTATACATTTTAGATAAAAACCTGATTTGAACAATAGCTTATTTTCTGATGACACCGTTCCCTTCAATGTCTTTTTCTGTGTAGATGTCTTTTTTCCAAAGTGTAATTTTGGCTGTGTGGATGGCACGATTACCTTACAGCACCAGGTCCCCAGGTTAAGCCTCGGCAAGGAAAACATCGACCTGGACTTTGTATAACCTGCTCACTATGTGTTCATTTCTCCATTCTCCTCCCACAGCCCAAAACTATAGGGTGATTTACTTCTAAATGGTCTGTACCTGAGATGGGAAAATGAGGTTATAAATGCTGGTGGCAATCATTGCAATTTAGTACTGCAGAATATATGGCTGCTATACAAATCTGATCTAGAAATAGTATTTCTTATTAACCTCTTTCTCCCTTAATACTCACGTCCGGTTTTCATTTTAAAACAAGAAATTCCTACTCTTTCAATGAACTTCAGGTAGAAAATGATCTTCCTGGTCATTTTTCGTTAGTTATTCATCCCATATTAATCTTCTAATCCTTCCCAATTTCCATTTGTATACGTTGAGTGTTTGAAATCAGAAAACTGATTAATTTAATTCTCCATTTGAATTGCAGATGTCCCATGGATCCGTAAATGCACTTTGCCGGGCGATAAAATTACAGTGTGAGCTGTACTCTACGCGCCAGATTGCCATATGTCTGGATCCATATTGTGGACTTGGTTTTGTACTTTGGTGCCTTTGCAGGTTGGTTTTAAAATTAATAAAATCAACTAAAAAAATAAAGCTGACCGCTTCATGTTATATATCTGTACATAAATATATATTATGTAACTGCATTATGATTGTTAGTATGGCAATGCAGTGGCTCAGTGGTTAGCGCTGGCTCAGTGGCTAGCACTGTTGACTTGCAGCAGTGGAGTCCTGGATTTGAATGCTACCAAGGACAACATCTACATTGACTTTGTATGTTCTCCCTGTGCTTATTTTGTTTTTTTTATTTTTGGCAAGACCACAAATATAGACTGATAGCACATTTTTACAGTTGGACGGGTTTATGTATTGATTATATTACTTATCATAATAAAAAACGTATTCTACAAGGATCATAAAGTTGTCTACCTTGTGTACAACGGTTGCTTTCCCTATCCTTTTACTGTGCACTATCCAGTCCTTATTTCTATGTCTCACTTTGCCCACAGTGTTTACTCCGGTCACCAGTCTATATTAATTCCTCCTATGGAGTTGGAATCCAACTTATTCCTTTGGCTGTCTGCAGTAAGTCAGTACAAGATCAGAGACACCTTCTGTTCCTATTCTGTCATGGAGATGTGCTCCAAGGGACTTGGGAACCAGATTGAGGTGTTGAAGGTAAGATTTGCACACGTATTTCTTATACGTGTAGATCAGAGAAGCCAATTGTTAGTTTTTTTATTCCTTTTATTGTTTTATCATACTGCCACCATCCAGCCCATAGAGTCTATAAAGAGAAATCAAAATAGCGAAGACCTGGCCAGAGCCTGTACCTTATTCCCATGTTTTCGGGGTCCTATCTGTGTCCTTTTATTATCCACAGATGTTATTGACTCTCTCATAGGCAGTAATAGGCTGGATGATGGGGTTAGTGCACCTTGTTTTCAGCAGATCTTGCTATTTGTAGACTTGCGCTGAATGCAGGTGACTCAACATTGGTGCAATCCATTCTCCAAAAGCATACATTCTGCGCATAATGGTTTCATGCCAGTAGAAGTGAGTAGATGCCTGACACAGTGGCGTCAGTTGTTCAGTATACACCTTATCTTTACATAATTAATCTACAAACCACTGTGGTATGAGATCTTGGTATATAAAAGTCTAATGGATCTGTACAAACACCTATTCTTGCGTCCCGGCCCTGTCCTTATAATCTAATTTGATTTCACTTATCTGATCTTTTCTTTTACAGACCAGAGGAATAAATCTATCTTATGTACGGACTTGTGTTGTGGTGGCAGAAGAACGTCCAAGAGTTGCCCTCACGTACTCGTTCTCCAAACTTTTCAAAGATCTTGGTCTGTCTCCGCGTGCTGTCAGTACTACCTTTGGATCAAGAGTGAATACTGCAATATGTTTACAGGTAAATCGAAATGAGGAGACATAATAGGTAACTTCACTGGTGAACACTCTATTTCAGTACCCGACCGAGAGAAAGACAGTTTAATTACTGAAGCCCTTTACTTCCTCCCTGCTGAATAAGACTGGTAGAGTCATAGCTAAAATAACTTGTACGTCTTACCCAAACGGGGGGTGAAAATCTGTGTGTCTGTATCGGGGAATTGCTAGTCCTGTAATTACTGCATCATCCACATTGATTCAAGCAGACTGTACTCCTCTCTGCGCTGTGGTATAGTAGGGAGAAGAGACGGTCATTACTGCAATTCCAAGCGGGTGACGTGACATTGTTGTGTCACTTGACTGCTATTAGCGGGCATTGACCGACTGTTGACCTTACTATTTTGTCAGAGTGGAGATCCACTCAGATGGAATATTGATGAGCTGCAGCCGATTGGCTGCAGCGGTCACTGTGTAGCAGTCATATTGTCCCGTCACCCCCTGGGAATAGCAGCACTGACAGCGCTTGAATGGTGGCGCTGTAGGAGGTGAGTATAGATTGCTTTTATTTTGTCCAGTAGTGGACAAATCCTTAAAAAAAAAAAAAAAAATTGACTTGTTGTTTAAGAGGTTGTCCAGATTTGCTATATGGATAATCTACATAATCTACACATAGGATCAGTCATCAGATTGTGTGGGTCCAACACCCGGCACCTCCATGATGAGTTGTTAGCAGGTCCCTTGATAAGTATAAAAAAACAACAAAAAAAAAAAAAACTGACGGTCTGAACTGAAACGTAAGTTGATGTGCATGCAAAATGTAAATGCATGTTCACACAAGGCCATTAAACAGAGAGAAACCAAAGACAAGAAAAATACCCAAATAACTGAAAGTAAATGTATAAATCGCATAGTGCAAAAATAATAATAAATAATAAAGGGTATTTAGTTAACATAATTTTGATCAAAATAATGTGAAAGCCATCCCGCCACTTCACGGCAACTCTTATGGGACAGTCCTAACTCTAATAATAAAAACCTTACCATTTGTCAAGTGACATACATATGTATAGCTCATTCTGCTTCGGCTTTATGCTTACACCAGGGATCCAGTCTCTCTGCCCTTGTCCATATGTATGTCACTTGACAAATGGTAAGGTTTTTAATATTAGAGTTAGGACTGTCCCATAAGGGTTACCGTGTAGTGACGGGATGGCTTTCACATTATTTTGATCAAAATTATGTTAACTAAATACCCTTTATTATTTATTATTATTTTTGCCCTTGATAAGTATGCAGTGTACAGAGCGCAGCAGCAAAGCTCCGTACACTGTGTAGTGGCCGTCCTATATTACTGCGGCTCGCTCCTATTCACTGTAATAGGAGCTGTGTTTCGGTACCTGAGACTATCCACTACACAGAGTACAGAGCTGTGCTGTTCTGGCCACTGTGGGACCTGCTGATCACTGGTGGGTGATGGATGTCAGACCCCCACCCATCTAATATTGATGACATATTCCAAGGATGAGTCTTCAATATTGTAGTCCTGGACAACTCCTTTAACTTTTAAACATCTTAGGATTCATTACAAGATACATTTTGTCATAAAATACCTGTGTATAAGAAACATCTTCCATTCATGTATGTTGTTTTTTCATTTATTTCCCAGGGAACCTCAGGGCCGGATCCTACAACAGTGTATGTGGATCTCAAATCTCTTCGACATGACAGGTATTCCGTTTTATAATACTGAGATTTTCTGGAAAGCTGAAAAAGCTCCATTGATTGTTAGCTACGTATAGATATGAGAAGTTAATTCATTTTTAAATATAAGTTGTAATTAGTACATTGGCCTTGATTCACCAAAACTGGCATTTTTCACGCTGATGCTGGTTAGAGGATGGGGTGGAGTGCGATGAGCCTGATTCATTAAGAGGCTCATGGTGCAAAGTGTGCACCTCACCACAAATCTTACTCCAGTCAGGGACTAGAGTAAGGAATGCCATTGGTCGTCATGAATTTGACGAGCGAGTGAGGAGACACTACATCCTGTCCTGCCTAAGCTCTGACCACTTTGTAGGGACCGGGCAAAAATGGCATGAAATGGCTGCCTCATGTTGTGCAAAAATGTTGCAACTTTTCAAAGCTTTGCACCCCAATTTTCTGGTGTAAAAGCTTTGATGAATAGGGGCCATTGTTTCTTGTCACTTTGAGGTGAAGTGCAGTCAGTGTCAGTCATGATGAAATAGTAGAAGTATGTGGCCATACATATATGCCAAGTACACTCATTTATAATTTATTGTGCTTTGCTTGTAGCACCATCATATTCCACAGCCCTTTACAGACATCATCACTGTCCCCATTGGAGCTCATAATCTAAAGTCCTTATCACTATGTCTTTGAAGTATATAACTATATCATAATGCATATACCCTGTATGGTGTGAAATGGTTAAATATCTTCCTCGTTATGCCAGATTGTCATCGCACATCAGATTAGATTAGTCATTATGTCTAAAATGGTTATCCTTGCCAGGATCTACTGGGATGCCAATGTCAGGGTATCTGTCGGTGCTGGCATTTCTTCTTCTCTGGCTGTCTGACAAGTCACCGGATAAAACCTTCTGCCATGACCTTCGTAGCCTCTCAGGATCTCATGAGCTGATTCATGTAGTCAGTGTTTACTTACATGAAGTGGGAATCTTGATTATAGCTGGAGACCAGATGACATTGTATTACTTATTACAACCTGATGATAAAAATTCATAGAATTCAGCAAGTAACTATTATTATTGCCAAGTCTATACATCAATCAGCGTTCACAATTGATTTTTTCCCACAACATTGGTTATGATTTTCCCCATGAAATAGCTTTGTTAGGCTATTTGCCCACAATGCAGAAATGCTCTGGATTTTTCCTGAGCGTTTCTGCTTCTCCCTGGCAGAAAAAACGCATGCGGATTGTACATGCGGATTGTACATGCGTTTTCCTGCCAGGGACATGCGGATGTGAAGCGTTCTTCACTTGCATTTCCACATGCGGGTTGTCAAGCGCTTTCCAAGCGATTTTAGCATCACTTGGAAAGTGCTTGACAACTTGGTCACACTATATAAATCCATGCAACCGGCATAGATTTATATAGTGGGGCCGAAAGAATGGTAAAAAATAAAAAAAATATATATACTTACCTTCTGATGGCCCCTGGAGTCCTTGTCTCTGCTTGCTGGCAGCTCGCGGTAGATTTAAGGACCTGCCGACGTCAGCGCCAGTCCTTTAGTCTACCACGAGCTGCCGGTAAGCCGAGACCAGGACACTAGGGGCCATCAGAAGGTATATGTAATATTTATTTTTTATTTTATTCTTTTTTTCTATGGTACCCGGGTCCGGAGGAGAGTCTCCCCTTCTCCAAACCCGAGTACCATCCGCTCATTGAAACGCATGGATTCCGCATGTACAGATGCAGTGATGCGGATTCCATGCGATCCAATGCAAGTCAATGGCAGCGAAAACGCCGCGATTACACAAAATAATTGTCAGTGCTGCGGATTTTTCCGCAATGATAATCCGCAGCGGAAATTTCCGCAGCATGTGCACAGCACATGCGGATTATCATTGGGGAACATAGCAGACCTTCTACCAAGCGTTTTTTTAAGCGTTTCTGCAGCGGAATTGCCGCTGCGGAAACGCTTAAACGCATCGTGGGCACACAGCCTAATATGTCCCTTTAAAGGGAATGAGTCATCATTAAGTGACAGATTGTTTAAATCAGGTTTTTGTGTTAAATGTACCGTACCAGCCGATAGTTTGGACACACCTGTTCATGCAATAGTTTTTATTGGAATGTGCACATTAAGAATTCATACTGAAGGCAGCAAAACCACAACGGAACACATAAGGGAACAAGAAGTAGAGAAACATGTATGAAACAAGCTAGAATATATGTTAAACTTTAGATGACTCTTTTTACTCTGATGACCGCTTTAGACCCCCCCCCCCCCCCCATGGCATTCTCTCAAATAACTTTATTAGATAGACACCTGAATTGTCTTTCCAATAGTCGTGAAGGAGTTTACAGAGGTGCTTTGCATTTGTTGGCTACATTACCTTCATTTCTTCGTCCAACTCATCCCAAGCCATCTCAATTGGGTTGATTGTGGAAGTCATGTCATCTGTCACAGCACTCCATTCCTCTCCTTCTTGGTTACACAATGTTACATAGCCTGGAGATGTGTTTTGGGTCATTGTCCTGTTGCAACACACATGATGGTTTCACTAACTGAAAATCAGATGGGATGGCATGTCGTTGCAGAATGATGTGGTAGTCATGCTGGGTACGTGTGCCTTGAATTTTCAAATTTCACAAAGACATGGAAGTTGGTATCATAAATCTCACATTTGATTCATTTGACCACAGTGCAGATTTCCACTAATCTAATGTCCATTCTCTGTGGTGTTTGGCACAAAGTAATCTCTTATTCATGTTGGCAATCTCCAGTAGTGGCTTCTTTGCAGCAATTTGACCAGAAAGGCCTGCTTCTCACAGTCTCCTCTGGACAGTTGATGTTGAGATGTGTCTGCTACTTGATGTCTATGCATCATTTATGAGGTTGGTTAGTTGAGGTGTTGTCAGTTTGCAGTTTCCTAGGCTTGTAACTCTGATGAACTTATCCTCTGCAGCAGAGATAATTCTTGGTCTTCCTTTTCTGGGGCAGTCCTCATGAGAGCCAGCTGCACCATAGCGATTGATTTTTTTTTTTCATGACTTCACTTGAGGATACGTTTGAGCTTCTAGCCATTTCTCGGATTGACTGACCTTCATGTCTTAAAGTAATGATGGACTGCTATTTCTCTTTTCTTAGTTGAGTGGTTCTTGTATATTCTGACTTGAACAGTTGCGGAATAGGGCTCCTCAACACTATATGGAGCTGTGTACCAACACTGCCTCTACAAAACACACCTGATGGTCACTATCACTTTCTGAAGATTCTGATTCCACAAATGACAAACTCATGACAAGGCATACCTGTTTACTGGTAGCCATTCCTGGTGACTACCTGGTGAAGCTGCTTGAGAGAATGCCAAGGGGGTTAAATCGGTCATCGGTGTAAAAGGTTTTTTTTTTACTCCTTGTTTCCATTATTGTTCCTTTGTGGTTTTGCTTCGTTCATTCTTAATCTAGAATGTACACATTCTAATAATAGCAAGGAAAACCAATGCATGAACAGGTGTGTCCAAACTTCTGAGCAGTACTGTATTTATGTAAAAAAATATTGGCAATGACTTTTCTTCTGTTCCACAATTTTTATTAAAAATAAAAATAGAAATCTTGCCATTTTCATAATGGCCACACACTTTTTAGACTGTAAATTCATGCTATTTCAGGAAATCCACATGTACATTAGAAACAATGAACAGACCTTATATTTTGTATTAAAGCATCCAATGAGCGTGTGCTAAGATCATTTTGAAGTGGGGGAAGCAAGGTCTTATGTGACATCACCTACTATGAATGGTGGATCCTGTATTATCAGCTGTGTATAGAGATATTACCTGTCATTGTAATCCTGCCTCTGATGTTAAGGAGCCTGATAAACTCTTCCTAATGTTCCTAAGGACAGGACCTAAGAATGTAAAATAGCCCCAATGGCCAGTGTGAAAACTGCAATTTTGTTTTTTTTAGTAAATATCATGAAAAAACTGAATTACCAAAATAAAAACACTAAAATCTGATATAAACAATTAATAAGTTTCTGTTGGTAGTTTTTTTTTTTTTTAAGACTTGTCTTCAAAGTGAAACATTTTGATCACATTTTAAAGTAGGGGCTTGTTTGTAGCTTGTGGCCAGTTTCCATTAGCAGTACAAGATTCCTATTCTTAAGGCATACTCATTAGACTAAAGTTGGTGATACACTCCTGCATTCTGTGTATGGGGCCTTCCCTAGCCTATCCTAATGGATGATATAGGAGAAGAGAAGGATCCATTGTACTTCCAAAGGCCGATTCTTTTGTATTCCAGGAGATAAGCTGCCCCAGAGAAGTCTGATGGCATCTCTCTTTATAGAGATCACAGGAGAGCTCGGCTGAGTGTTTCTGTGTATGGTGGTGCGTGGAAAAATAGCAATTGTTTGGGGATCATCATAGTGGCATTATTAGGATAGTTGTAGTCATCTCTCTAAACTTCTTCAAACACATGAACTTTTGTGTGTTTTCACTGGGGATAGCAGAGAAAGCTGCTCTCAAATGGCTCTGACAGCAGCTTTTTCTTTCCTGAAAGCTGCCAGACCCTTTTCTTCCCCAACATCATCAGGGGAGAGTCAGGAGGCCCCATAGACTGTCAGTCGATATTGGAGGTTTCGCTTGACCCTAGTCAGGGGGACTGACTTTACAGTTATACCCCCGTCCTGGACATATAATGTGTGACTACATGTCCATGGCCAATCCTCCGCTCCTCATGCACCCTGTCCAACATTTGTATAATCACTGAGGTTTCTGGAATTCTTCATTTTCTTTTACTTTAAGTGGAATTTCAAAATAAATCCGTTGCCTTCCTATCTGAACTAATAGTGCTGTATTGTAGATGACCAAATAACCCTGAGAGGAAATATAGCCAAGAGTTTAGTACATTTCTCCAGCTGCTGAAGAATGGCAGGTCACGTGCTGCCCGTCACCATCAGTAACCTCGTCACTCCGAGGATGTCATTACTCCTGTATAATAATAAAATATTGTTTATTTTTATCCACTATACAAATTCCTTATCATTTGGATCCAATAGATCAATAAGTAATGTAATGACCATATTGTTCTTTTCAATTTTAAGGGTACGCTTGGTGGAAAGAGGGTCTCCTCAGAGTTTGCTTCTCTTGGAGTCTGGAAAGGTGAGCTTCTAGACCATGACCATAACAATCTGCTGTAACGTCTTCTGTATACCCAAGAAGTCCATTATCTCATACAGTCTGAGTTACATGCAGCCCATTTAATGAGCTATAGTAAAGGGGTGGTGTATTGTTAATGTATGTAGCCACTTTGTCTGGCCAAACACATTAGATAGCTGTCAGCCAAACCCGTGCATGTGGTTTCTGTAGGAAGAAGCTGCTGACCGACTCCTTCCTTGGCGCTCATCTTCTCAAGAACAAAAGGATGGGGCAGATTAGATCCAGTAGCCCAATCCTGGTCTTTGTTGACGTGTTGTCGGAGGAGGATTGGGATGCCCCGATACACTTTACTTGGCTGATCGGTCCTATGATATCTGGCGGGTTCATATATGTAGTGTGTATGGTCAACATAAGAGCGTAGGGAAAGGGTTTAATCTGAAACTAGATGGGCAAACAGTCAGCGTATAATGCAAAATATTTATTTTATGAAAAAATTGGAAGATCTTGGAGCAGACGTCCAGCTGACGTGTATGTATGGGCCTCCTGGTGTTTATCTGCCTTTACTACTTTTACCTTTCTGTATTACTTCAGCATCTGTTACATTAGACGTTTATGCCGTTCCCATCTTTGTTTTAGATTTTACCTGGAGTCACAGTCATTATTGTTAATCCAGAGACCAAAGGACCCCTGGGAGATTCCCATCTTGGTGAGGTAGGTGCTCGTTGTAAAATAGACGACATTTGTCTAATCTCTGGGGATTCGGGAATTATTTATTTTCTATTACTTTAAATGGTATTTCATAATTAATACGTTGCCTTCCTATGTGAAGCAGTAGTCGTGTATTTTGGCTGACGGACTAATCCTGAGTGTAAATGTAGCCATCACTTTAATGCATTTCTCCAGCTGATCAAACATGGCAGGTCACAAGAAACCATAACCTGGCACTGGGTTTGCTTGGCTCCTTATTCTTTAACCAGGTATTTTACTGATTAGCATCTGTGTGTTATGGACCCTTTAGACGGATTGATCCAGGTGATTAAATGGCGGCCGGTCCGTACTGACATATTTGCACAGATGACGAACGCTCTATGTGCACAGAACGATTGTTAATATGATCTTTCTGTGTGCATAGAACATCATGTTATTTTGCTGCACATCTCCTCTTTGATTTGGGCGAACTGCTGCTGCTGATTTTTAAAATTACCTGACATGTGATTCATGCTGCCCAATCCACAGACAGTATGAATCAGAGTCCAGCTCCATCATTCCAGCCAGGTAGGTTCTATTCTGAAACGTTGTACTGTTTCAGAGAAAACCTATATTTAAAAGCTGGCTAATGACCACTACAAGAGGCCGGTCCTTAGTGACGTCTCCTTGCCCACTTTAGTGACAGGTCTCTCCGTATGCACACACAAAGGGAGAGACCTGTCACTCAAGAGGAGCAATAAGGGTAGAAGCCACCAGAAGTTGGCCTCTTGGACTCGTCACCTGAGCCGCTTGGCCCCTGATTGCCATTTAAATATGTCTTCTCTGAAATGAAACGTTTTGTAGTAAAACATACTTGACTAAAATGATGAAACCAGCGTCTGATTTTTTGCTGCCCGTGGTTCAGGCATGATGAATGCGCTGTCTGGTTCCCTTTAAGCACTGGACAAAGTAGTGTTTTGCTCATTTACCAGCAGATTGCTGACCTGTTTACACGTGCCGATATTCCCTGATAATCGACCTGTCTAAATAGGTCATTATGGACTTTAAAGAGAATCTGCCGCCACATTTGACCTAAGTAAACTTAGATGTCCTGTGAATAAATCATCTTTTATCACTTTATATAAATGACCTCTTCCAGGGTCTGGGGAGGACACTGCCTGGAAGATAACTCTGCCTCCAGAGATTATTATACATGAAGGGGAGTACAGATACTTTCCTCAGCAGTCTATAACCTGTATGCCCATATTAATAGTTAAGATCGGTCAAATGTGGTGACAGATGCTGCGGTGTCCTCAGTTATTGCTTTGCTCCATTCCAGGCCACCCGTTCTGATATGACTACAGTGTGGTTTTTCCAGCTATTAATTGGCTCCTTCTTTTGCTATAGATATGGGTGAACAGTCCGCACACAGCCAGTGGATACTACACTATATATGACAGTGAAAGTCTGCAGGCTGATCACTTTAACACCAAACTCAGCTTTGGGGACACTCAGACCCTTTGGGCAAGAACTGGATACCTCGGCTTTGTTCGTAGAACAGAACTGACAGATGCAAGTGGAGGTACAGAAATCGTCTAGAGATGTATCCATGTAATTGTACATTTCACTTTAAAAGGGTCTTTTGGGACTAACTTATATTTAATAAGGGAGGACAAAATGCTCTGATCTCTAGGTTTGTAATGTGGTCCCAAATCTAAAATCTCACTGATTGGATAATTCCACTTAGTCTCTGGACTCCCATCCCCGCTGTTGTGATGACACTGAAGATCACGTCCTGGAAATGCTTCATGTGATCTAGTTTGGCTTTTTTCTCACACAATATATATATTTTACTCGGTTGTTTCCGTCTTTAGAACGGCATGATGCCTTATTCGTTGTTGGAGCACTGGATGAAACACTGGAGCTGAGGGGACTGCGCTACCATCCCATAGACATCGAAACCTCAGTGTCGCGCACACACCGGAGCATTGCTGAGTGGTACGTATGACACATGGATTAATACACGTGTGTAGGTATGGGGACGTGGTTATAAGTGAAAAGAAAGTAGATATAATCTTCATAAAGACTAACTGTGCAAATGTCAGATCTATATATCCTGACTTGCCTTATATACTACAGAGCTGTATTTGACCATCCATTTAGTCAGTCACGCATACACCTATGCACCCTCATTAATGTGCTGATATTTATAAGCAATGTTCTTTAGTTTTTTACTGCATCAGATTACTGCACAGTAATTGGTGTAAAGCCTGTACTTCCCAAAACTCCATAGCAAGCTTTCTGCAGTCTCTGAACAAGCAGGGGGTGTCAGAAATTTCAGGCAGAAAACAGAACACTAAATGCAGCTCTGCAAAATAAAAATATGCTCTTACCACTTAGGTTTAGGATCAGATACGTAAAGCAATTTTGTTGCAAAGTATATGTAAATTACTGGATTTTCCTGAGTATAGGGCAAAAAGAAATCTTGCTAAAAAGTGTGTCTTGTATTCAGGAGGCAGCTTTCTCTGCGGATGGAGTGGAGTGCTCCTATAACGTTCTTCTTGATCACTGAGAGAGCTATCCAGCTGCACAGTTCTCTCTCCTCCTGCCCGACACAGATCTATCTGATCTATGCAGGGCAGAAGAGGAAGCAGAACCTACACATCACTTAAGCTGAAGGGGACCTGCGCAGTCCTCAATATGCTGCAGGTCCTGAAATGGCACACCACTGAACACTGGAGCTTAAGGGCCTTGTAGGATATCAATGATGTCTTGAGGAAAGTTTGAGGAATAAGAAAACGTTATACCTGGCACTAAACTACTTATTAAAATCAGTATAGGATCCCTGCAGAAGTGCTGTGCGTGTATTTACTGTGTATGCCGCAGTGCCCTGTGCTGCAGCTGTGTGTATGTACTGTTAGTGCAGCAGAGTTGTGTCTATGTACTGTTAGTGCAGCAGAGTTGTGTGTATGTACTGTTAGTGCAGCAGAGTTGTGTGTATGTACTGTTAGTGCAGCAGAGTTGTGTCTATGTACTGTTAGTGCAGCAGAGTTGTGTGTATGTACTGTTAGTGCAGCAGAGTTGTGTGTATGTACTGTTAATACAGCAGAGTTGTATGTATGTACTGTTAGTACAGCAGAGTTGTGTGTATGTACTGTTAGTGCAGCAGAGTTGTATGTATGTACTGTTAGTGCAGCAGAGTTGTGTGTATGTACTGTTAGTGCAGCAGAGTTGTGTGTATGTACTGTTAGTGCAGCAGAGTTGTGTGTATGTACTATTAGTACAGCAGAGTTGTGTGTATGTACTGTTAGTACAGCAGAGTTGTATGTATGTACTGTCAGTGCAGCAGAGTTGTGTGTATGTACTGTTAGTACAGCAGAGTTGTGTGTATGTACTGTTAGTACAGCAGAGTTGTATGTATGTACTGTCAGTACAGCAGAGTTGTGTGTCTGTACTGTCAGTGCAGCAGAGTTGTGTGTCTGTACTGTCAGTGCAGCAGAGTTGTGTGTCTGTACTGTCAGTGCAGCAGAGTTGTGTGTCTGTACTGTCAGTGCAGCAGAGTTGTGTGTCTGTACTGTCAGTGCAGCAGAGTTGTGTGTCTGTACTGTCAGTGCAGCAGAGTTGTGTGTCTGTACTGTCAGTGCAGCAGAGTTGTGTGTCTGTACTGTCAGTGCAGCAGAGTTGTGTGTATGTACTGTCAGTGCAGCAGAGTTGTGTGTATGTACTGTTAGTGCAGCAGAGTTGTGTGTATGTACTGTTAGTGCAGCAGAGTTGTGTGTATGTACTGTTAGTGCAGCAGAGTTGTGTGTATGTACTGTTAGTGCAGCAGAGTGGTGTGTATGTACTGTTAGTGCAGCAGAGTGGTGTGTATGTACTGTTAGTGCAGCAGAGTTGTATGTATGTACTGTTAGTGCAGCAGAGTTGTGTGTATGTACTGTTAGTGCAGCAGAGTTGTGTGTATGTACTGTTAGTGCAGCAGAGTTGTATGTATGTACTGTTAGTGCAGCAGAGTTGTGTGTATGTACTGTTAGTACAGCAGAGTTGTATGTATGTACTGTTAGTACAGCAGAGTTGTGTGTCTGTACTGTTAGTACAGCAGAGTTGTGTGTATGTACTGTTAGTGCAGCAGAGTTGTGTGTATGTACTGTTAGTGCAGCAGAGTTGTGTGTATGTACTGTTAGTACAGCAGAGTTGTATGTATGTACTGTTAGTGCAGCAGAGTTGTGTGTATGTACTGTTAGTGCAGCAGAGTTGTGTGTATGTACTGTTAGTGCAGCAGAGTTGTGTGTATGTACTGTTAGTGCAGCAGAGTTGTGTGTATGTACTGTTAGTACAGCAGAGTTGTGTGTATGTACTGTTAGTGCAGCAGAGTTGTGTGTATGTACTGTTAGTGCAGCAGAGTGGTGTGTATGTACTGTTAGTGCAGCAGAGTGGTGTGTATGTACTGTTAGTGCAGCAGAGTTGTATGTATGTACTGTTAGTGCAGCAGAGTTGTGTGTATGTACTGTTAGTGCAGCAGAGTTGTGTGTATGTACTGTTAGTACAGCAGAGTTGTATGTATGTACTGTTAGTGCAGCAGAGTTGTGTGTATGTACTGTTAGTGCAGCAGAGTTGTGTGTATAATGTAAATGCTGCAGATAACCACTAATGGGATCTGACTGTTAACCTGGCTAACACTTACCCTATAGAGCTCCCTAGAGCACCTTATTGCCCCCTGATGTTATTGGCTCCTCTACTTATTTACACCACCAAGGAAGTTTCAATGATTAGGAAATATTTTATCTATTTGCTAATATCTAAAACTGAGGTCCGTTGTTGTTTTATAGTGCGTCCTATAGTCTGAAAAATACAGTAAATATAGATAAAAAAAAACATTTGTCAAAGGTGCTTACAATTTTCCAGTGTCACTTTTATATGGGTAAAACATTTTCTTCTTTGGTGTTCCTTTCTTTGAAAACAGTGCTGTGTTCACATGGACCAACCTGTTGGTGGTGGTGGTTGAGCTTTGTGGCTCTGAACAAGAAGCTCTGGACCTGGTTCCTCTTGTGACCAACGTTGTGCTGGAAGAACATTACTTGATCGTGGGAGTGGTGGTGGTGGTGGATCCCGGAGTCATCCCTATCAACTCTCGAGGGGAAAAACAGAGGATGCATCTACGGGACAGTTTCTTAGCGGATCATTTAGATCCAATCTATGTTGCGTACAACATGTAAAGACAATAGACTGTAACTTGACCATTCAAGACATGCCACCGGGTTATTATTTTTGTCAAAATTTCACGTAAAAAATTCCAATGCTTGATAATAGTTTAAAACGTGTGTTATCTTTTAGCATAACCTCTAGTAGATCATGGTCTGTCTGCATTATTTTATGAAAGGGAACACTGTGCTACGGTAGTATTAAAAAGCAAGTCACTGGACGTTAATGTATTTTAGCTACAGAACGGTTGGTGGGGGTACAGCATCTGTGGTGCCAGCGCATACTGGGCACTCTGCATGTACGCTTACCTAGTTCTTCAGTGGAGATTTATTTAATATTGAAAGGATTTATTTTTTTAAATCCTTCATATTTGCAGCAGTAGCGTTGTATTGTCTTAATAAATTAAAATTAGGTAGTAAAATTGCTTCTTGATAATGGTGCCATGAGTGCCCTGTTACAGTGCACCAGCGCCCCAGTCTGCGGAGCCTGGATGCCACTAAGGTGGGGCGTTCAACTTAGAAAAAAAAACAAAACTGTGTAGAACTTAGATTTTTCATTTAGATAGGTCTTAAATGTAAAATATTCTGCCTATATTTTAAATATGTAAATATTAATATAACAATTATCAACATTCAGATCCGCTCGTGGTAAATATGGAGGTGATGTTGAATTGTTCTATGGCAATCGCAGAGGGTTTAGCATTTTTACTAGGTTTTGAGTATATAGAGTACAGGGGTGCGCCAGCTGTAGCTTTCCGGCCGAATGACCAGGCAAGCGGAGCATGCTGGCACTTGTTCATACGCCGAGGTCAAGCTGTGGTTTACCTGCCCGTTATAGACAATGCAAGTGATAGAACGATCGTCCTGATCCATACAGAAGTATTTTGTTGCCTACTAATATATGTTGTTAAATATATGCTGAATGTTTTAATGAATTTGTCTTTTGGAAATTTGCTAACTACTCAAATGTATTTGCCAGCAGGTAAAAAAAAACACAAAAAAACCAAACAAACCAGAACTCGATATCGATGCACTTTTTCATTACTGCCTTCTTTCCATTGTGGCAAGAGTAAGCAATACTCTTCAATGGCTATGATCTGGATTGTCATTATTCATACTCAGCTTTCCATAGACTCCACCATCATACAACCTGGCTGATCAGCAATAGTCATATATGCACTCTGCTCCCATTAGGGCTTGGACATGGCGAGGAATTGCCTCTGTCCCATCATTGTACATTATGCTGGCAACTAGAATGATTGTTTTCTATATTTACACCGTGGTTACTACTGCTTGTAAAGGTAATGTCAGCTGTTACCAATATACAGACATGTATTTCTTCTTCTATTCACTTGCCAGACAGCAGTATCCAAGCTTAGGAGTAGCACTATGCACATTCAAGCGGTTCAAGTCCAATAGATCTACTAAGCTGCATGCCGCATCCACCCACGTGATTGGCAGCAGGGGGTATGCCTTGCTTGGCACCTTAACCTGGGCATATATGTGATCACTGACTTTGTAGCACACTGTAAAGCGTTACGTCATACATCAGTCAGTTCCCTTCTCCCATATGAATGTCTGTGACTTCGTCATATTTGCTAGGTTATAACTAATTTCATGGTCCACAAGTCAGTTCTCCTGAAAAGTTACAGGTAGGTGTAATGTTTTACACTCTGTGAACTGTATCATTAGCCGTTTTCTTTTATATCATTTAGTATTACATAATTATGTTTTTAGGCATGAATATTGAATTGGACCACACGAAAGCTGTGAATCCTAGACCATAGTAGATACGTCTTGAAGTTCTGTTGAACCCAAACCATACCTATTGTTATATTAACAAGTAGAATTTATGAAACTTTGTAATATATCTTGCTAGGGAAACGTGTCGTCTTCTTCTAACAGCCGGCAGGTCTCCTTTTCTTGTCAACAGGATCTCACTAAATAGGTAGAAGCCTCCTAACTCACCAAAAGGAGGATCTTCAGTTATTTTCTAATCCTCAGATGTCAGGGAAAACAAGGATTTGAAAGGGGTTTTCCATCTTCATAAATGGATCTTTTTCGACGGTACTTGAAAATACAAGCAATTTTACCATTTACTGTTTATTAAACATTTCTGCCGTTCTTGAGATATTAACACTTTTCTTTTGTTTACAGCTTTCCAAGATTTCCTTGGAGATCGACCACCACTGCTAGACTGCAGAACATGTTCAGTGCTTACAAGCTCTTTTCTATTGAGCTTGAGCTGTTTTGATGCTGGCCAGTAGCAGTGCTTATAGGATATACAGCATTGTTGGTTGGTCTCCTTGACAACAGGCTATAAAGAAAAGTGTTAATACCTAAAGAACTGCTGCAAGTTTTAGTGAGCAGTAAATTGCAAAACGACATGTTTTTCCAAGCAGTGTCCAACAATATCCATCTATGAAGATGGGAATGACCTTTTAAGTGCAGATTTACACTGCATTTGTCTGCCCATTCCTGAATTTATCAGGGGCTTTCATCTATCGTATGCTATTGTGTCTTCCCAAAAAGACAGGTAACACCACAAAGGAGGTCAAACTGAATCCAAAGTTTCATAGTTTCTAAGGTTGAAAGTAGACCTAAGTCCAACCTATATAACCTAACAGAGGAAGGCAAAATCCCCATGAGGCTAATTGGTCCATATGAGGAGAAGAATTCCTTCCTGACTCCACATCAGATTAGTTCACAGGATCAATGTCCCATCCCAGAATCTAGTACCCATAATCTGTAATATTCTATTCATCAAGAAAAGCATCCAGGCCTCCGTGAATTTTCTTACTGAATATTTTGGATTCTCTTTGACTTACGGAAGATAATAGCTCCATCAGGGCACGTCTGAATCCCATTATTTGTGGAAAACACAATGTGAACCAGACCTATGATTGATTGTTCTCAGTGGGAGAAACAAAGTAATAGTCTTGTAGTTATGATACCTTTTATTGGCTAACAAAAATAACATAAGTGATGTTACAGAGCAAGCTTTCGAGACTACTTAGGTGTGTTCATCAGGCATAGTATAACAAAGTATCTGAAGAAACTGAAATATAAGCACAGAAAGAGCAGAGACATGACAATTGTGTATATATTTGTGTTTCTTCAGATACTTTGTTATATCATTCCCGATGAAGAGACCTAAGTAGTCTTGAACGTTTGCTTTGTAACACATTTTATTTTTGTTATTAAAAGGTGTTATCATT
This sequence comes from Phyllobates terribilis, assembly GCF_046119375.1. NCBI lineage: Eukaryota > Metazoa > Chordata > Amphibia > Anura > Dendrobatidae > Phyllobates > Phyllobates terribilis. The sequence continues at coordinate 163,161,722 of NW_027362762.1, forward strand.
ACAAGATTATTATTAGATTGTTCTCAATGGGAGAAACGTTCTTTTTTTTTTCCTTTGAACCAGACCTATGGCATGTGAAATACGCCACATGAGAACTTACAGGATTGATAGAAATGATTCGTTTTTTGGTTTATTTTGAACATGAAAGATCTTCTTTAAAATATTAGAAATCATCTCTCCAAAGACAAGAGCACATGGTTTTATTCTGATACATGAATGCAAGCGATACCTCAATGTATTTGGTGGTCTTCATCGAGAAGCATTCCAATAGCGTTCATTAGGTATAAACCACATTCCTAGCAAATCACTATTTGGTGGTCAATCACAGGTGAACACTTCGCATAATGAGCAAATATCAAAGTTACCCACAGACATCAGATTTTTTTCAGGTCCTATTAACAGTCAGGCTAGACCGTCCACCGACATTTGATGACAGCCCATTCAACTAACATGCTCTATCAGCGTGGGCAAACTCGCATGTTAGGAGCTGTTGGACATCTTAATTAATATTTTGTATCTGCTCTTTCATGTGTGTGATCAGCTTCAGAACAAATTCCCAACTGGTGATAAACTGCACACATCCAAATACCAGTGTGAACAGAACTATTTGCTTTGCTGAGATGATGACTACATTATATACACATTCATAAATGGTGGGGAGGGCTTGTCTGCACATTGCTAAGGACCTAAGGAGTGAATGTACAGTGAAACTCGAGGACCACTAATGGTGGAATAATTTGCACAAGTTTAAAGATTTTTACAAAATATATTAAAAAATTCTGCAGTTCATCTATTTTCTTATTGCCGCATACTGTAGTCTAGGGGGGGGTTGGCAGGTGGTACCAATGTGGGGGAGGGGGTATTTTTTAACCAGCATTTAGATGGCAGGGTTTTAACAAGTTATTTTTCTGTAAATCATGCAGATAATAAATTATCCTGATTTATTTTTTTTTACACTGGTAAACTGTAATTCTCACTTGGTTTTATCTACTTTGTTGTATGTCCCCATCATATAATTGTAGCAGATTCATCTGTTCTGACATCATTGCATTTCCCCACTTACAGTACAGATGAATACTTCAAGTGGGTGACTTGGTGTAAATCTACCTTGTAAATAAATGGAGTGTAGCAATTGGATTCATGATTATAAAATGCACAGATGTAATTATTTTTTATTTTATTCCTGTTTTATATGTTGCTTGTTTTTACAGATTTTTTTACAGGATAGGTTATGAATAGACCAGGCCTATTAATAATTCTCTACATGTAGCAAATTAATAATCTTAACTCATTGTCCAGAAGTGCTAATTCATAAGAACAAAAATGCTCTGTGATTCTTAACAGACCCTTAATTACCGTACGTTTTCTTCCCCATACCGTGCATTATAATGTCGAGCAGCATCGCTGCTGCTTTACCTCTTGGCAGGCAGCCTCTTCTTACTCCGGAGACATTCAGGGGTTTGTGGGCACTCTGCTTTCTGCCAGGTCAGATAAATTCTGGATGACCACTTTTTCTTGCAATGCTGCTCATACAGTTATGTTCACATGTCCAGTAATGATCCTTTAGAACGGATCCAGCAGAAATCAGTTAGGAAAAAAGTTATGCTGACAACTTTTTAGCCCGTTATTCACTAACTGATCTGTGCCGGAACCGTTTTTTAACATTGGAGTCAATGGGCAACAGATCCATTAATGTGGCATCCATTGTCTTCTATTTGTAACAGATTCAGCAAGAAAACACTTTCTTGCCGGATCGGCTAGAGATAGGTGACAGCAGATGCCACATTAACGGATCTGTTGCCCATTGACTCCAATGTTAAAAGAAAAACGTTCCAGCAGAGATCAGTTACTGAATAGTGGATACCTTTTTTCCTAATGGATTTCTGCTGGGTCCCTTCTAACGGATCATTACTGGACATGTGAACATAGCCCAAGTCATAACATAGTAAAGTATCTAAAATCGGCAGGACCTGATAACAGCTGATATTTACTACACAGTGCAGGTAGAAGATAGTATCATGGCGAGTTCCCTGCTGAACTGATACATGTGGTGACTTGGTTAGACTGGCATGGTTAACAACAGGGCCGCTTATTACATTAGAACAGAAGACAGAAACAAGACTAATGAGAGCTAAAACCTCCGTTTTATTCTGCCCAGACCGTGTGCAGCCAGTGACTCCCCTCGGCTTGTCCATGCTCGGCTTCTCCGCCAGGTTTGTCCATTTTTGTGTATAGGGAGAGTCCGGTCCATCAACCCTGCTGCTTTTATAAAACATGGGGTAAATTTACCAATCCTTCAACTCCGGTTCGTTGGAGTTAAATGTGCCAAATTTATTAAGAGGTGCAAACTTTATTAGAAATTTGACACAGCCTTGTGTATTGAGAAATTTAATTTTTGCCACCTTTTTACATAATTTATAGCAAATTTTCCGGACTGAATATGGGTAAAGTCATACATTTAAAAAAAAAAAAAAAAATTACTGCTGAAAGTGTTTTAAATTGTTTAATATAATTCCCCCTCTTTTTTCCCGTTTAAACTCTGCAGGGTCAGGATTTTACATGGGCTGAGATTTGGGCAGTATAAAACGGATGTCTGCTTCCGAGTAAGAAATATGTGAGCCACATAAACAATTTAGATGGTCACCAGAGGCCATCTACTGGCTGAGCTACGGCTGTGGTGGTGACATTTGATTGGGACCTACTATGGGTTACTTTTTGTCTTTCAGGTTTAGTTCTTAGCTATTCCTGGCAAATTTTTTTTTTTTTTAAATGGTTACAATCACTATGAATCATATTTAGTAAAGATTATATGGGTTTGGAAATTCTTGTGACATTAGCAGGGACGTCCATTCAAGATTTTTTTTTTTCATTAAATGTTAACACTTGTTTACAGATTATAAAAGACAAGCAAACTTGAACCTTTTGTATCCTGTGTGCGCCGCATGGTTTTACTACTTGGAACATTTCCATTACTGTTTGCTTTACGGATGTCATATTGTCTTTATACAGATCATATGTAAATAAAACTAGTTTGTGCTTTATCTGATTGTTTCACCAGATTTCAAGCAATGGAAAAGTTCTGCTATTATTTAACTATTGGTTTTTGGTAATTTGGAAGAGAATAAGAAAGATTTAATCCCATTGACCTCCATTTGTTTTTCATTACTACAATTGTTTAACAGATCTGCAAAATATTGATATAAAATATGTAATACCACTATATCTGCTATTTTTTCCTGGATGTTAGGTAACATACTGATGACAGCATTGCCCCAATTCAATATTGAACTTTACAGCAATTAAAGATACATTACGAGCTACAGCCTATAAGGGCATATGGACACCATAGAAATGGGGGTCTTGTTATTGGCACACCTTTCCCCCCTCCATTAGCCAACAAGCAAGGTCTACCAGACCAATAGGACATTCTTTGTTCGGTTAATGGAAATTTAAGGATGTACTTATCAGATACATTGGGGATTTTTCCCAGCATACACACACTAAGCTGAAATCACAAACACACAGCCTTAAACCTGCCATAGACATTAGAATGGCTGTTGGCCAAACGATGCTTTGGCGGAACTTTCAGTTGACGGCCATCACAGCCGACTCTCCCATACACAGTAGTGCTTGTTCTGCCGAGCTCTCCTGTGATCTCAGAGAGCTGCCGGCTAGCACTTTTGACTGGTGGATTATTTCAGGGAGAACAAAGTGATCAGCAGCCGACATCTTCCCCAACAGTCAGTCGGCTGAACTCGTTGATATCTAATGCGTATGGGGGCCTTTAGGCCTCATTCAAACATCTGTGAGTTTTCACACGCGTAAATCATCACAATTATCAGTGTTTGGTCCATGGGTCAGTTTTTACCATCATTGTGTCAGAGATTTTTCACCCATGAAAAAATAAAAATGACAAAGCTTCTCCTATCCACTACAATGTTAATCGCGGACCCATAGACTTGTGTGGGTAATTTTGATCCATGGCTCGACAAAAAAAAAAAAAAAATCAGAGACGTGTCTGTTTTTGATAGGACACGAGGTGCATAAAAAGATCAACATTAAAATAGCACCATAGATTTTAATGAGTTTTCTATCCATAAAAAACATGGAAACAACATCTACATGAAAAACGGATGTCCGATTGTAGCCTTGGACATAATCCATTTTTATGGATTTTATTCTAATTTTTTTGGTCCATGTTATGTTATTCTTGAATACAAGACAAAAAATTCCAAGTTTCTCCAACCCATTAGACACTAAAAAACGGACAGTAGTCAGATGACAGCATGCTATGCATTCTTAAGACGTCTCCATTTTTTTGTTTTTAAGTACAATCCATACACAAAAAAAATGACATGTGGACAACCCAAAACACTAAAATGGGTATGGATAGAATACATGGTGGGTAGGGAGAACACATCTGCATGAGCATTTGCTTACCTAGAAACTACAGATGCAATACAAGTTTCTACCGTGTTTCTTCACAAATAAGACCTCCAAAAACAAGCCATAGCATGATTTTACAGAATTTTTGAAGTATGCTTGAAAGCTGTACTCTAAAAGTACACCCTAATTACAGTCAAGACCGACATTGGGGGTGTGTGGATGGTGACAAACTGGGCAATTGCCTAGAGCCCCCAGCTTTTCTATTGTGAGATTGAATGCTTAAAGGGAATCTGTTAGCAGGTTTTAGCTACCTCATCTGAGAGCAGCCTGATGTAGGCAAAGAGCAGCTGAATCAAACGATGTATCACTTTGTATCATAACGGCTGCACCCAGTAAACTATCAGAATTTTAGATTTAGCAATACAGCAGAGCTGAGGAAGCTAGCCCTGTCCACACCAGGCTCTGTATATACAATGTCCATAGACAGTGAGGTGCCCATCACAGGAGGGGACGTGTCCGAAGTTTTTGTCCCAGCAATGATGAGCTCCTTATGGTAAAACAACCATTGCAAGCAAACAAAAGTATGGGGCTTGATAACAGCGGCATTGCTGAAATCTGTATTTTAACCCCCTACCTCATGCTGTCTTCAGATTACATAGCAAAACCCGGCTGCCAGGTTCCATTGAAGGACCTTTTGTTATGGGTGTGATGACATTTTTATATTTGAAGAAATGTTGATTTTTTTTTTTTTTTTGTTCAAGGATAAATATGGATTGTTGTTCATGGAAAAAATAAATGCCCTGAAAATAAATAATGCCCAAACCCATCTTTCAGAACAAAAATTAATAGAAGACCTGGTCTTATTTTCTGGGAAATACAGTAGTGGGCCTTTATCTATCTCTGTGTGTCTAGAAGTGCTGGTGTCCTGGAAATCTGATATTGGTTTCTGTTTTACTAAGCAACAGCGTATGTTCAGGTTTTTGCTTGGCAAACAATGTAACGGAAAATAAGTATCATAAAAAACGTGTATTTTGATGCATTTGAAGGGCATCTGTCAGGATCAAGTCTTCTAATCCATCTATTGATATGCAAGTCATGGGAAGCTGAATAACTATCTGCAATCTGATTTCTTATAAGAAAAATGTGGATTTTTCTGGAATATGTAAATGAGCTGTTCCAAGCTAAGGTGGGACACTGATGTGCATGAGAATCTGCCTCCAGAGATTAAAGGAGGCATTACCAGTGTGATGTGTGATGTCCGCTCTCTGGTCTCCTGATTTCTCTGCAGAGCTGTGTGTGATTATACCTGACACATCTGCAGGTTCCTCTCCACTTCCATCTCAGGGTGACAGCTGACACCCCGACACTCGCTGCCAGGAGCGGTCCCGCACGGCTCCCGGCACATTAACCTCCAAAAGACAGCCCTCTTACTTTGGATCAGAGACCCTGCGCTGTCAGCACAGGGTCCCAATCGTTGCCTTGGTGACCCAATGTCGTCATAACATCATCCTGGTCACCAGGCCCAAGCAAGTTAGTATCTAACTTGTGTCAGTGCAGCGCTGATAGCCCACAAAGCATAGGGATGCTGCAGCATCCCTATGCTATACAACGATCAGCTTGCAAAAAATGAAAGTCCCACAGTGAGACAAAGTGAAAAAATAATCCAAAGCAAATAATATTTATGGGTACAATACATTTTTATGAAAAAATAAAATACAATAAAAGTACACATTTGGTGAGTCTGCGTCTGGAACGACCTGACCTATAAAACTGTCCCAATAGTTAACCCCTTTAGTGAACACGGTAAAAAAAATAAAAAACAAAGCAACAAAACGGTACTATATCATACCACCGAAAAAAAGTGGAATAAAACATCAAAAACACAAATGTAAATAAAAATGGTACCCCTGCAAACGTCATCTTGTCCCGCAAAAAAAAACAAGCCAGCATACAGCTCCATCAACCAAAAAATAAAAAAGTTATAGCTCTCAGAATAAAGCGGTGCGAAAAAAAAATGATTTTTTTCTATAAACGTTTGTGTACAAAAACAAAAAAAAACTATATAAATGTGATATCTCTGTAATCGTACTGACTTGAAGAATAAAGCTGCCTTATCAATTTTACTATACGCGGAACGGCATAAAAAAATAAATCCTGAATTGTTGGTTTGTTTATTCTACCTCCCAAAAAATCGGAATAGAAAGTGATTAAAAAATGTCACATGCCCAAAAATGGTACTAATAAAATCGTTAACTTGTCCCGCAAAAAAACAATCCCTTACATGACTGTCGGCCGAAATATGGAAAAATTATAGCTCAAAATATTTACACAAAATTGCACAAACTAGTTTTTGCAAAAAAAAAAAAAAAGCTTTGTGTGTGACAGCTGACAAACATAAAAACACGATATGAATCTGGTATCGCTGTAGTCACACCGACCCGAAGAATAAAGTAGTCTAATCACTTATACCATATGAAGAATGGCGTAAAAAATAAATAAAACAAATTCTTCACTTGCTGCCGATTTGTTCATTCTGCCTCCCAAAGATCACAGTAAGGCTTGGCTCACATCTATACTGCGCTGAGTGCTTACACCGGGGTTTCCTTGTAAATCTCTGAAATACGTGATTCAAATGGAGGCACCATGGACGCCGTCAGGCCTATGATCCCACAGTGTCTGTCTTTTTATTAGGTGTGCATAAAAGTGCCGTCGGCCACAGTTTTGTGAACCTCGGAAAAAAAGGATACCACTAAGAGTAGGCCAGACGGAGTCCACAGTAAATCTGCAGCCTCATTATAGTGATTGGATCCCTTGGGATAGGGTTGTGTTAGAATTAAGGTTGTGTTAGGGTTAGTATTAGGCCACGGCTCCACTATCAGTATTTGGTCAGCATTTTTTCTCAGGAGTGGAAGCCAAAACTAGAAATGGCTTATAGAAACAAGTGCACCAATTCTGTATTTATTATACCTTTTCTCTGATGATCCTCACCTGGTTTTGGCTCCCACTCCTGAGCAAAAATACTGACCAAATACTGATAGTGGGACTGTGGCCATAGGGTTGGGTTAGGATTAGGGTTAGAGTTATTGTTTTTTTCTTTACTTTTGAAAAAATCCCTGATGACGATATGGCGACTAGTGTTGAGTGCAAGTGTTTGCTACTTGAGTTTGCATCGGGTGCTGAAGTGACATGCTCAAGTCCCCGCCCCATATGTTTCATGGCTGCCATACAGCCAAAAAAACCACATGGGATTTCCTGCTATACACTAGAAATCCCCACATTTTTTTTTGCTTTTGGGTGTCTTAACAACTGTGAAACATGCAGGACAGGTACTCTAGCACCTGCGATACTTGGTGCATACTAGAGTACCCGATGGAAACTCAAGTAGCGAGCACTTGCCCTCAAGACTAATGACAACATTAGGTCACTATATTGAATGTTATCAAATTTTGTGTCGTACCTCTGGGTTAAAAATGTTCACTATATCCCTTGATAAAATCCTTGAGGGGTGTAGTTTCCAAAATCGTGTGGAGGGTTTCCACTGTTTAGGCACATCAGCGGCTCCCAAAACACGACATGGCGTCCTAATTATTCAAGCAAATTTTACATTCAAAAAGTCAAAGGGCGCTCCTTCCCTTCTGAACCCTACCGTGCTCCCAAACAGTGGTTTTCCCCCACATATGGGTTATCTGCATGCTCAGGAGAAATTTTTGGGGTCCATTTTTTCCAGTTACCCTTGCGAAAATAAAAAAAAATTGGGTCTAAAGTAACTTTTTTTTTTCCTCACAAAAAAGTTAATGCTCATTGTTTTCTTCCACATTCCAAGAATTCCTGTGAAGCACCTGAAGGGTTAACTAAAGTTCTTGAATGTGGTTTTGAGCACCTTAAGGGGTGCAGTGTTTAGAATGGTGTCACTTGGGTATTTTCGGTCATAGAGACCCCTCAAAGTGACTCCAAATGTGATGTAGTCCCTAAAAAAGTGGTTTTGTAAATTTTGTTGGAAAAATGAGAAATCGCTGGTCAACTTTTAACTTAACTTCCTAACAAAAAAAAAAAAAACTGGTTCCAAAATTGTGCTAATGTAAAGTAGACATGTGGGAAATGTTAATTATTAACTATTTTGTGTGACATATCTCTCTGATTTTAAGGGCATGAAAATTCAAAGTTTAAAAATTGCAAAGTTTTCAAAATTTGCCAAATTTCCTATTTTTTCACAAATAAACGCAAGTCATATCAAATAAGTTTTACCACTATCATGAAGTACAATATGTCACGAAAAAACAATCTCAGAATCAGTGAGATCTGTTGAAACGTTCCAGAGTTATTACCTCAAAGTGACAGTGGTCAGAATTGCAAAAATTGGCCTAGTCATGAACGTGCAAACAGCCTTCGAGGGTAAAGGGGTAAAAATGAGCTGTGGAGACAGATTCTCGTACAGATCAGTGTTCAACCCATATTCCTTAAGTCATTTACATATTAAGAAAAATGTGGATTTCGCTGAAAGACGTTGGATCACAGATATTTTATTCAGCTTCCTATGACCTGCACACTCATCCAGACGGCTTAGGAGGGTTGATCCTACTGACATTCCCTTTATTGGTGATTTTTATTCTTTAAAGATTGGTGAAATCTTTAGTTTATGTATAATTACTTTGCAACAATATTCCCAATGATTGATGCATTTTTTTTTTTAAAACACATTTGTCTATTAAATATTATTTTTGGGTGTTGTGCTTTGTGCTATTACCTACTAAACTTGAGCCCTTGGATCCTTCACATTAAGCTGTAGAATGTGATGCTGCAATGCAGAATTTATGATCTGCTCAGGAATGTGAACCATCCGTGTAATGTAGAGTCCTGCGGTAACACATCATAACACTTCTTCCATCAGGACATTATATACAGGTGCAAGTGAGGAAGATTTACTTTAGAATTATTAATTTCAGCAGGCATGAAAAGCCTAACAGCTCCCTATGTCATAGAAGCAGAATTAGGCTAGGGCTACTCGGTGACTCTGGCTGTTTGACTTGTTACCTATTTCAGAGCTGCTACATTCCGTGTTTCACCAAAAATAAAACCTTGTCTTATATTATTTTTTGCTCTAAAAGATGGGTTGGGATTTTTCCAGGGGATTGCTTTTTTTTTTCATGAAGAACAATCCACATATTTCTTGGACAAAAAAAAAAATAAATATATAATTACTTGCTGGTAATTTGATTTTCCTGAAACCTATGACAGCAGCTGAAAGAGTGGGATCTGCCCATATCACTGGACAGGAAGCCAAGAGCACAAAAGAAAAAAGGCAACTCCCACTTACTCCTTCAATGTGGTTTCCAAGAAGTCTAGTAGGAGTTACCCAAATTATAATTCTTGTTATTATTCATTCACTCAAGTCCCCTTCTTCATTGTGAGAACCACCACTAACCATAAGCCGGAGGGAATAAATAGGGGTGCGATCATGGGTTTCAGGAAAATCAAATTAGCGGTAAGTATCATTTTTCCTGTCACCCATGACAGCACCTGAGAGACGAATAGGGAGGGAGCACTCCTCTAAGATCGTACACCTGAAGAAAGATCCCAAGAATATCGTAGTTCAACAGACAGTGTATAGGAAGGAAGATTATGAATTGTATCTAAAACTTTCACAATCAAGATAATGTCTATCAATTTGGAGCTCCAACAAAAAAAGCACCAACAAAAGTAAAAAGAATTTACTCAGAGGGTCTATATTTACAGACTTCACCTCTATGTATGGTTGGTTATTTTCCTCAGATTTAATTAGACATTCTGTACTTCTTAAATCACCTAACAACTGAAGTACAGTCCTGCTCATCTTTATTGGAATCAATGAAGTTTAAAGTACATAATGTGGAATATCTCCAGAAAAAAATGAATCAAGTGAAAGTTTTTTTTTGTATAGAGCACTCGTGTTAAATACAAAAGAGCAAATGATAAACAAAAAAACAATGGGAGGAAAAAATAGAAAAACCTAAAGCTTACTATGACACTGGTATTGGCACCCTTTACATTTAGTATAGAAACACATTTTGACTTGCCTGTGGAAAATCACAAAAGAGATTCTCCTGTGAATAATTGTCGATGCCCATGTGACATGAATTAACCAATGAATGATGACCAGTGTTTTAAAAATCCACATAGTAGGCCATGTTCCATTGTCACAATGGTGAAGACAAAAGGAGCTGTCTGAGGATATCAGAACTGCTATTAGCAAACAAGACTTCCAAAAGGGTATAAGGCCATCTCCAAAGACCTTGGTATCCCAGTTTCAACAGTGCACAATATTATTAAGAAGGTTGTCAAGCACCTCCCTGGATGTGGGGGAAAGAGGAAAATTGACAAGAGATGTCTTCAAAAGTTGGTGCAAATGGTGGAAAAAACAGCATGTCAAACATCCAAAGACCTGAAGGCCAACCTGGAACAGTCTGGGGTCATGGTTTCAACAAGTACCATACGCCACACACTAAACCAAGCAGAGCTTTATGGGCAAAGGCCAAGGAAGAAATCATTGATGAAGAAAAGACATAAAAAGGAATGACTGATCTTTGCCGAAGAGTACCTTGACAAAAAACAATCCTTCTGGGAAAATGTTCTGTGGACAGATGAAACAAAAATAGAGCTTTTTGGCAAGGCCACAGTTTGTTTACAGATGGCACAATGAACCTTATAAAGGAAAAGAACACCTTACCAACAGTTAAGCATGGTGGAGGATCCATAATGCTGTGGGGTTGCTTTGCTGCCTCTGGTACTGGAGGCCTTGACCGTATCACAGGAATCATGAAATCAGTGAATTAAGAGATTTTAGAGCGACATGTCCTACCCAGTATAAGAAAACTTGGTTTGAGTTGAAAATCATGGGTCCTTTAGCAAGACAATGACCCAAAAGAGCACAACCAAAAGTACACAGGAATGGTTGAAAAAGAAAAAAATGGACTGTTTTAAAATGGCCAGCAATGAGTCCTCACCTCAATCCCATTGAAAATCTTTGGGGTGAGCTGAAATCAGCCATTGGGGAAAAGAACCCTGCAAACATTCAAGAGCTTGAACAAACTGTAAAGGAAGAGTGAGAGAAAATTCCAGCTGAGAAGTGCAAGAAGCTTATAGATGGCTACAAGAAACGGAGGCGGTCATCAGTGCCAAAGGGTGTGCAAAAAAGTATTAATTAGGGGTGCCTTTATTGCTACACATGCTGTTTATTCTTTGAAATTGCAACATGGAAGTTGAAAAACAATGTTTTATTGTTGTATTACTTTGGACCACTAATTAAAAAATCCTGAGGATATAACTTTGGTAAATTTCCATTTATTTCTGAAGATATTATACAGTCTATGAAAAAAATGAAGGGGTGCCAATAACAATGACGAGCACTGTATATGCGCACTGGTACTAAGACTTAGCATGTTAATGGAAGCAGAAGTCAAATGATTCAAAAGAACCTGGCAACCCTAACAAGGCCCTGAGTAGAGTTCCTACAGTCATGGCCAAAAGTTTTGAGAATGACACCAAAATTATATTTTCACATGATCTGCTGGCCTCTGGTTTTTATTAGTGTTTGTCTGATGTTTATATCACATACAGAAATATAATTGCAATCATATTATGAGTACCAATAGGTTATATTGACAGTTAGAATGAGTTAATGCAGCAAGTCAATATTTGCAGTGTTGCCCCTTCTTCTTCAAGACCTCTGTAATTCTCCCTGGCATGCTCTCAATCAACTTTTGGACCAAATCCTGACTGATAGCAGTCCATTCTTGCATAATCAATGCTTGCATTTGGCCAGAATTTGTTGGTTTTTGTTTGTCCACCCGTCTCTTGATGATTGACCACAAGTTCTCAATGGGATTAAGATCTGGGGAGTTTCCAGGCCGTGGACCCAAAATCTCTATGTTTTGTTCCATGAGCCATTTAGTTATCACCTTTGCTTTATGGCAAGGTGCTCCATCATGCTGGAAAAGGCATTGTTGGGCGCCAAACTGCTCTTGGACGGTTGGGAAAAGTTGCTCTTGGAGGACATTCTGGTACCATTCTTTATTCATGGCTGTGTTTTTAGGCAAGACTGTGAGTGAGCCGATTCCCTTGGCTGAGAAGCAACCCCACACATGAATGGTTTCAGGATGCTTTACAGTTGGCATGAGACAAGACTGGTGGTAGCACTCACCTCTTCTTCTCCGAATAAGCTGTTTTCCAGATGTCCCAAACAATCGAAAAGGGGATTCATCAGAGAAAATGACTTTGCCCCAGTCCTCAGCAGTCCACTCCCTGTACCTTTTTCAGAATATCAGTCGGTCCCTGATGTTTTTTCTGGAGAGAAGTGGCTTCTTTGCTGCCCTCCTTGAAACCAGCCCTTGCTCAAAGAGTCTCCACCTCACAGTGCGTGCAGAAGCACTCACACCAGCCTGCTGCCATTCCTGGGCAAGCTCGGCACTGCTGGTAGTCCGATCCCGCAGCTGAAACAGTTTTAAGATACGGTCCTGTCGCTTGCTGGTCTTTCTTGGGTGCCCTGGAGCCTTTTTGACAACAATGGAAGCTCTCTCCTTGAAGTTCTTGATGATGCGATAGATTGTTGACTGAGGTGCAATCTTTGTAGCTGCGATACTCTTCCCTGTTAGGCCATTTTTGTGCAGTGCAATGATGGCTGCACGTATTTCTTTAGAGATAACCATGGTTAACTGAAGAGAAACAATGATACCAAGAACCAGCCTCCTTTTAAAGTGTCCAGTGATGTCATTCTTACTTAATCATGACTGATTGATCCATTAACACAGGTGTGGGTGTTGAGGAGGACAGGGCTGGCGATCAATCACTAAAACGATGTTAGCTGCTCCTTTTAAGGCAGGACTGCAATGATGTTGAAATGTGTTTTGGGGGTTAAAGTTCATTTTCTGGGCAAATATTGACTTTGCAAGTACAGTAATTGCTGTAAGGCTGAGTTCACACGATGCGTATTTCATGCGTTTCCGCGGCGTTTTTGCAGTTGCGTAAACGCCGCGGAAACGCATGAAAAACGCATGGTAGAAGGGAAGCAATGTTCCCAAATTGAAATCCGCATGTGCTGTGCCCATGATGCGGATTTTTCCGCAGCGTAAACGCTGCGCTCAAAAATCCGCAGCATGTCATTTAATTTTGCGGAAACGCGGCGTTTTCGCCGCCATTGACTTGCATTAGAACGCGCCAATTCCGCAAGACTGCATCTGCACTTGCGTAATTGGTGCGTTCTAATGTGCGGATGGTACCCGAGTGTGGAGGAGAGGAGACTCTCCTCCACACCCAGGTACCATTAAAAAAGCTGTAAAAACAAGAATAAAATAAAAAATAAATATATACTTACCATCTGTCGGCCCGCGCAGCGCTCCTGCTTGCTTCCCGGCACTTGCAGTGAGTTGTAGGACCTGCGGTGACGTCAGAGTCATGTGACGGGTCACGTGACGCTGATGTCGGCAGGTCTTTCAATTCAAAGTTGCCGGCAGCCGGAGAACGGAGTGAGCAGGACAGCGCGGGCCATCGGAGGTAAGTATATACACTCTCTAGGGTCACACTATATAAATCCATGCTGTTTGCATGGATTTATATAGTGTGACCTAGTTGTCAAGCACTTTCCAGGTGATGCTAAAATCGCCTGGAAAGCGCTTGTCAATCTGCATGCGGAAACGCATGTGAATCTGCATGTGGATCCGCATGTATTCTGCAGGAAAAACGCATGCACAATCTGCATGCGTTTTTTCTGCCAGGGAGATGCAGAAATGATGCAGAAATTTTCTGCTTCATTTCTGCATCGTGTGCACATAGCCTTAAGCTGATCACTCTTTGACATTCAGGAGTATATACAAATTGCCATTACAAAAAATGAAGCAGTAAACTTTGGAAAAATTACCATTTGTCTCATTCTCAATACTTTTGACCATGACTGTAGTTGCGATAGGCCCTGCAACTGCACCTGCTTAAAATATTAAGTAACATTAAACCCAATATTGTTGACATTTTCCAGCGAAGTAAGGCCATAATCTGGACCTTAAGAAACCTTTCTAGTGTCAATGATCACCTAATGGTTCAAAATATCTACCCAAATCCGTTATCAAATGTCGATTGAGCATCCCAGAATGCGAAAGGGGTTCCAGAAACCAGGATAAATATTTAGTACTTTATTATAATCCGACTTTAACAATTTTTTTTTTTTTGGTGTGTCCCTTTAGGATGTAACGTTAAGTCCTCATAAGAAATGTATTTAAGCCAAAAATTGACAACTGTGGTTCGAGATTTCCATCTTAGTATTTGGCTAGGATGTGGTGACCAGAAACTCTCTAAGAGCTGATGCAACGAGAACAGTTAAAAAAGACATCTGAGCTTTTCAATATAAAGAAGAGCCACAATCAAACATTAATTTAGGGATGATAGAATTTATCCTATTCCCTATAATGGCATCAACTGCACAACTTAAATGGATGCTAATAAACCACCCACGAAAATTGTTAGTTGAAAACAGTTGTGAGGGATCGGCTTTGTGGTAGAAGCTGGTTAACACAAAGGATTCAGTTCAGCATAAACAGTCAGGGTTAAAGTCAAAGCCACTTCCAGGTGCAAAAAGGTAGAATAGCACAAAATGGAAAAAATAACCAGTCCATATAACACATGGGCTCAGCCGTTTAAATGTCAGTCCTTTTCTCTCAGACTCCAGCAGGGTCTGAGCAGCACATGCAAGGCCTTCTCACCTTGCAAAGACACAGACCCAGTGAGACAGCACCAGCTGCCTTAAATCAGACATTCAAGACCTGGACTGGAGGTGAGTGACTGATCCCACCCAGTTCTTTCAGCTGCTCGTAAAACCCGGACCCATAATCCAAGCCCATTAAATACCTCACTGTGTGCTGGAGCCTGCTTCTCCCAGTCCTACATTGCGAGGCTTGGCACCTTGGGGACACATACCTCCCATTCATGACCTGACCTGTCCTGCTGCCACCTTACAACGTTAAATGCAAAACAGATTTTCCAGCAAAGAGACTAAGAAAACCATCACCTCTGATTTTTTTTCCCGTGAGGAAGTGATGCCGTCGGAGAGATAGACCTCATATGGTGTTGGTAAAAATGCACATGATCTTAAACCCTCCGTCCCCTCAACCATTTACCTTAAGGATGTATCATCCCATTCTTTAGTAATCAGAACGGTCTTACTTCAGTGTGAAGGCATTCGTCTTGACTAGCAAAGATGTTCCTCCTTTGGAGTCTGACAGATAAAATGTCGCCTTATCTCATCCATCAATTCCTCCCCTTATCGATTTATTCCAGAGTTGCCGTTTTATCACTCCAAAAGTGGATAGACTGGGATATTGATGGTTTATCAGCCCCATGCCAGTGAGGCCAGCTCGCACCTCCTTTAGGAGGGCAGACAAGAATAGTGCCGCCCGACTTGGCAGTGGCACAGTCCAGTTTCATTTACCACTCCATAGCAGGAGGGTAGATTGGGGCAATTTGATTGTTTATGAGCCCCCATACCGGCGAGTCCAACTCGAACCTCAATTAAGAGGGCAGACAGGTATAGTGCTGCTCGACTTGCACAATGAAGTTCATCTTACCACTCCATACCAGTAAGGTAGATTGGGGCATTGAAAGTTTAATCACTTAGTGTCCACAAGGCCATTTTGTGACTCCAACTAAAAGCCTTAACCAGACTTAAGGTGGTTTTATTCAGCTCAGCGCAACCATGTCCATCTTGCGCCTCCAACTAGGAGGGTAAACTGAAATATAGATGTTTAACAACTTAAATGCTTAGCAGTCCATCTTATGACACCAGACGGGGAGGATCAACTGGACTTACAATGGTTTTGTTCAGCTTAGCCATGCCTAAGCTACAAGTTCCACTGGAAGGATAACCTGAAACCTAAATGATTAACCAACTTAAATGCCAACCAGTCCAAAATGATGACTTCAGACCCTGAAGATTAACTGGACTTACAATGATTTCATTTAGCTTATCACAACCATAACCAACTCCAAGTAGAAAGATAACTGGGACGTAGATATTTTTCTAAGCTAAAAGTCGACCAGTCTATTTTGAGACTCCTCACACTGGACTTACAAAGGTTTCATTCTGATTAGCGCTACCATTTACACCTCCTACCAAGATTACATACTGGGACATAGATGTTAAATGCAGACCAGTTCAATATGCTATCCAAGTATGAGGGATTGACTGGAAATCTGGACTCACCAGCTACCCTCAGGACTTTATTTTTATTAAGGCCCCTTCTTGTTGTTTAATAGAATCACCACAGACCGACTGTATCATCCGGAAGTCATACTTATCAATATCAGCAGTATTGCTAGTAAAGGGATGTCAAGCTTTGAGACAGTAGTGAAAACAGACCTACAAGCCCAAAGTCAGCTGGCTAACCAGGTAAAAGCCACAGCACCCAAAGTTTCACATACCACTGAAAGTCATACTTCACCGAAGGCCCCATCAAGTCACACCGTGTTAGGCAGAGGCAGCTGAAGAAAACCCTAGAACTGAGGTGGCAGGATATTCAACAACTGGAAAACCTTCAGGCAGGACAAACACCACATATGAGGTGGCATAGAAAACATGAGGCCATACCCGAGGAGGGAGGCCCAACACACAAGACATGAGGCTACACTACTGAGATTTGAACACAGGATCTGTTGACAAGACGATCGCTTTAACCAACTAAGCCACAGCACCTAAACGAGAAACGCAAGGCTAAACGCCAAGCTACAGGCCACAACCCAGACTGCAAGTCACCTGCCAGGCTACAGACCAAATAAGGAACGCCAGACTGCGAGAATCACAAGGCCCCAGGCCAGACACCAAACATAGGTAGGTGCTGAAGCTTTAAATGTAGATTCTCCCAAACTGATATTAGCATTTCAGCACCTGACTGGGCCCCTGTACTCACTGCCATTCTTACTAGAGGTTGCTATAGAACACGCAGTTTTTCTATGAGTCACGGCTGCTCCAGTCGTGTGTTCAAGGATCCTACATCCAAAGGACAGGAAACCACATTGAAGGATGAAGTGGGAGTTGCCTTTCTGTCCAGTGATAGGGGAAGTTCCTACTCTCTCAGGTGCTGTCATGGGTGAAAGAAAAAACAACAACATTTATTCAAATGTACACGCACACCAGCCTGTCTCAACTGCAGCAGCCTTCAGGAACTGAAGAGAAAGGACTTTTGGTGACATCATGGTCACGTGACTGATGTCACCAAAAGTCCTTAAGCAATCTTAACCTTGGAATAGAAATGCTGGAGTCCCCTAAGAGTGGGGACCCTGATAAATTGCACAAATTTGCTCCCCTTTCCCCAACACCGGCCCTGTATATCAGCCTGTCGCCTCTTCAGTTCCTCAAGACTCCTGCAGTTAAAGGGGTTATCCGGGAATTTAAAGAAAAATGTGCCTAAGCACTAACAGGCAGGTAGTTGCTACCTACCTGCCTGTTGTGCCTGGTGCTGTTCTCTGTCACCACAGAGCACTCACAGACTTCCACTGACGTCACATCAGTTTCTTTTCCTGTTGACAGGGTAGGACTACTGGTGTCATGCTGATTGACAGCCGGCTCTCCGCTGCCTAATTGGGGGAAGCCAGCTGTCAATGAGCATGACACCAGTGGTCCTGCACTGTCAACAGGAAGAGAAACCGCTGCTCTGCTGACAGGGAGCAGCTGAACCGCCGGCCGGATCGGTCAATGACCGACGCCGGGTACAACAGGCAGGTAGTTGCCTTTGTTAGCACCTATATGCCTGTTAGTGCCTAGGCACTTTTTTTTTTTTTAAAGTCTCAAATATCCCCTTTAAAAGGACCTTTGGTGACATCTTGGTCAAATGATCGGGATGTCACCAAAGGTACTTAAGAAATCTTAACCTCAGAATAGAAACGTTGGGGGCCTCGGGAAATTTCCCAGTTCACCCACTGTAACGCCAGCCCTGACTGTAACTAGGGTTTATATTTCAAGCATACTCCAAAAATCCTGTTAAATCATTCTAGGGCTTGTTTTTGGGGTAGGTCTTATTTTCGAGGAAATATGGTAATTGTTTAAAAAAAAAAAAAGACCAAAAGGCTTACTTTGAAGTCTATGGTCCCGATTCAATGACCGGCGTGAACAACACTGATAAGGGGGGCATGTTGGAGACAAATGCTCCTGATTCATAAGATACACCACAGCGCATAAATTAGACAAGTTGTGGATTTACAGCCCTGTTTAAGCGGCATAAAGATGGCAAGAGTGGCTTAATTTAACTACTTTTCAAAGCAATTTATGCTAGGATTCTGCAAATCGCTTTCATCAATTGTGGCCTATGAAGGCAGTCATATGCAGTTTTCAACCAAAAATATAATGCATTGGAGTTCACCCTTTACAATGGAAATAAATAGTCAATATCCTATGTACTACAAGAACTAAAAAAGTATCATAACATCTGATCTACAGCAATTTTAAAGGGAATGTGTCATCAGAAAATGACCTACTGTTTAAATCTGGATTTTGGCAATGTTTTTTTCCCCCATATCATAATCTTTTGTATTGAAGGGAGAGGGAGGAGGGTAAGGTGTGACATCACCTATTGTGATTGGTGGATTCTGTGTTATCAGCTGTGTATAGAGGTGTTACCGTTCATTGTAATCCTGCCTCTGCTACCAAGGATCCTGCTGAAAATTCTTCCTGAAAGGACAGGAAGTAAAGGCCCCATCACACTTAGCGATGCTGCAATGATCCCGACAACGATACGACCAGTCAGGGATCGTTGCTGCGTCGCTATGTGATCGCTGGTGAGCTGTCAAACAGGCAGGCTCACCAACGATCAGGGGAGCAGCGACATCGTGGAAAGAATCTTTCCACGATGTCCTGCTCCTGGTTACGAGCCTGCTGAAGCAGGAGCAGGCTGGTAACCATGGTAAACATCGGGTTACTAGGGGCACACGCGCACCTAGTAACCCGTTGTTTATCATGGTTACCACTCTGTTACGGTGAGCGGGAGGTTACCGCTCACTTTAGCAGGCTCGTAACCATGATAAACAGCGGGTTACTAAGTGCGCGTGTGCCCCTAGTAACCCGATGTTTATCATGGTTACCAGCCTGATCGCTGCTCCCGCTGGTCACACACAGCGATGTGTGCTGACCAGCGGGAGGGCAACGACCAAAAAATGGTCCAGGACATTCTGCAGCGATCAGCGACCTCACAGCAGGGGCCTGATCGCTGCAAAGTGTCACACATAGCGACATCGCTGGTGAGGTCGCTGTTGCGTCACCAAAACCATGACACAGCAGCGATCTCGCTTAAGGGGCTTAAGAGTCTAAACAAAAATGCTCAATGGTCTGTGTAAAAACTGTAAGATTACTAATTATATTAAAGATCGTGATAGCAAGGGGAAAATGTCTTTTTTAAATAAATTTACACTAAAATCTGATTTAAATAGATAATTTTCTGATGATACATTCTCTTTAAGGCTATGTACCCACGATGCAGAAATGCTCCGGATTTTTCCTGAGCGTTTCTGGTTCTCCCTGGCAGAAAAACCGCATGCGGATTGTACATGCGTTTTTCCTGTCAGTGACAATCGGATGTGAAGCGTTCTTCACATGCATTTCCGCATGCGGGTTGACAAGCGCTTTCCAAGCAATTTTAGCATCACTTGGAAAGTGCTTGACAACTTGGTCACACTACATAAATCCATGCAACCGGCATGGATTTATATAGTGTTACCAAGTTAATAGTTGAAAAAAAGATTAAAAATGGTAAAAAAAAAATAAAATAAAAAACATTATACTTACCTTCTGATGGCCCCCAGTCTTTTCTCAGCTGCGTCCGGTCTCTTGTACGGCTCACGGTGGTGTGAAAGGACCTTCCATGACGTAATTTAGTCATGTGACAGGTCAAGCGACCGCCGGCGTCAGCGGTCGCGTGACCAGTCACATGACTAAATGACGTAATGGCAGGTCCTTTTAGACCATCGCGAGCCGTACAAGAGACCGGACTCAGAGGAGAAAAGACCAGGGGCCATCAGAAGGCAAGTATGTTTTTTTTTTTGTTTTTTTTTTTTTACAGGTACCATGGTACCCAGGTACGGAGGAGAGTCTGGACCGCAGAGTGAAGGCAAAAGGGCCAACAAGTGCTAAGCATCTCTGGGAACTCCTTCAAGATTGTTGGAAGACCATTTCCGGTGACTACCTCTTGAAGCTCATCAAGAGAATGCCAAGAGTGTGCAAAGCAGTCATCAAAGCAAAAGGTGGCTACTTTGAAGAACCAAGAATATAAGACATATTTTCAGTAGTTTCACACTTTTTTGTTAAGTATATAATTCCACATGTGTTAATTCATAGTTTTGATGCCTTCAGTGTAAATGTACAATTCTCAAAGTCATGAAAACACAGAGAAATCTTTAAATGAGGCGTGTCCAAACTTTTGGTCTGTACTGTACATGCGAATATTCAAAACTTAATTCTAAATAAATGGGAATTGCCAGAGAAAAGTTTAGGTACAATAGGTTAGCTAAGGGATAGGTTTTTTAATTAAAAATTAAAAAATGATGGTCCAATATACCAAGAGTTGATATCCAGATGGCTAAGGTGGCTAAAAAGACAACCTTACCATTTGAGGATTCATCACAGCTTAAAGACTTGATAGATTGGAAGATGGACAAATGTATTACATACAAATGTGGTGTGCACCTACATCGTAAGATCCATGTTCCCAGTGGCTGAACAAACTTGAGGATCATCTTACAATTCCTAGAGAAAGAATTATTAGCTTCCATGCCACCTTCTCTGGAAAGCTACAGTATTCTTGGCGGAATCTCATCAGACTAGCAGCTATGTCTTTGGTACTGTTAAATACAAGACGAGCTCTGTGGCTAAAGATGTGGAAGGGAGATGTGACCTCCAAATCAAAACTTTATTCCCTTCCACGCAGCGTATATGTTCAGTCCAGCCTTAGATGAATCATTGAAAAAAGCGTCAGACAAGTAAAAATCATTGCCGGAACCAAAAGGTCTTCAGGAAAAGGACCTCTTTTAGTCCACCACAGCACCAACTACTTCAGTATAGGGGGAAAGAAAAAAAGACAGGACATTGGAGCTATCCAAGAGGAGGAAAAGGTAGAAACATTTAACTTTGTCAGAACATCCATCAAAATAAACAAACAATGATGACAAAATAGTGGGAGGCAGACATTCAAAGTATCTTTCCCAGTGGAAATGGACCCTATTCTGTACTACATTAGGTCTCCACAAACTGCCTAACTACTATCAGCAGTATTAATATTCGTCAGAACGAGCCCTTACAAGGACTGTTAGTGTAGATGACGTTAATAGTGGTATGGAATTCCCTGTTTAAAATAAGCACCAATTCTCTCCCTCATTCAGCAGCACCTCTCTCTACTCTGCCTGTTTGACAGGTAGACTGTGATGAGCATAGGGTCCTGGGTCTTATATAGACCCGATGACACTATGCGGGCAGCCAATCACTGTAATGCTACAACCAACATGGCCATGGAATTAAAGTGACTGTCACGCAATCCCTGCATGTTAAATTGGCTGCCTAATATGCGCCAAAGATGCGAGGTGGAGACTCGAGCTCCCACGCGAACGTACAAAAAATACTCACCGAGTATCTCGAGCACTGTGATGCTCGCTCATCACTAATAACAACTGCTGGAGACTGACAGAGTTAAAATGAAAAACATTTAAGAAAGTAATCAGACATCCAGTTATTAAGGGTTTATTAACGTGACAAAACATTTACAACAAATTCTTAAAAAAATACATAAAACAAAGAAAAAAGGATTTCTTCTTTATCTTCTTTTTTCAATTATGTTCTGTTCTTCTCTGCTGGTCAGGCTGCACATCTCCACGACAGGAGTATTGCCAGTGCACGGCACCTTCTGGACTCATGAAATAGCCAGTAAAGGTTTCTCGCACACAGAAACCAAAGTTGGATGGCCTTCCCGGATCCAAGTTGGCCACTGGAATAAATACTGGCGGCTCCGATTCCTCATCTACCGCAGTGCTGTACTCATGAGCATAGTTGTGGAGTACACAGCATACCTTAATCAGAGCGTCAACTGTGCCTGGTTCCAACTGGATGGCTGAGGGAAAGATTCTCCAATGACTACTCATGAGTACGAAGGTGCACTCCGCAGCGAATAATTAAAAATCCTACGCTGGGCATCCAGTCCCCTTCGTGGGTATGGGCACAGAAGGTTGGTCATTAACCCCTTTGCGACTTTGGGATTTTCCGTTTTTTGCTCCCCTTGTTCCCAGAGCCATAGCGTTTTTATTTTTTGGTCAATATGGCCATGTGAGGGCTTATTTTTTGCGGGACAAGTTGTACTTTTAAACGACAGTACTAGTTTTACCATATCGTGTACTGGAAAGCGGGAAAAAAAAATTCAAGTGCAGTGAAATTGCAAAAAAAATTTGAAATTCCACAGTGTTTTTTTTTCTTTCCAAGTTCACTGAATGCTAAAACTGACCTGTCATTATTATTCTCCAGGTCATTACGAGTTTGTAGACACCAAACATGTATAGGTTCTTTTTTATTTAAGTGGTGAAAAAAAATCCAAAGTTTGCTTAAAAAAAAGAGAAAATAGTGCCATTTTCCCAGACCCGTATCGTCTCCATTTTTCGGGATCTGGAGCCGGGTGAGGGCTTATTTTTTGCATACCGGGCTGATGTTTTTTGATACCATTTTGGGGTAGATACGATGTTTTGATCGTCCGTTATTGCCTTTTAGGGTATGTGCCCACATAGCGTTTTACAAGTGTATTTGATACGGAATTTCCGCAGCGGAAACGCTTGTAAAATGCTTGGTAATCCGCACCCCATGGTCCCCAATGAGAATCCGCAAGTTCTATGCCCATGCTGCGGATTTTTCCGCAGCGTTTTTGATGCGCACAAAAATCCGCAGCATGTCAATTAATTTTGCGTTTCCGCATGCGGAATTGCCTTTTCAATGCAACAAAAAACGCAAGGCAATTCCGCATGTCGAAAACGTGCTAAAAACGCGCGATAAACACTTGCGAAATTCCACATGCGTTTTTTCCGGGAAAGGACATGCGGAAATGAAGCGCAAATTTTCCGCTTCATTTCCGCAACATGGGCACATAGCCTTATTGCAATGTTGCGGCGACCAAAAAAACGTAATTCTGGCGTTTGAAATTTTTTTCTCGTTACGCCATTTACCGATAGGATTATTTTTTTAGATTGATAGATTGGGCGATTCTGAACGCGGCGATATCAAATATGTGTATGTGGGGTTTATTTTTTATTATTTTATTTTGAATGGGGCAAAAGGGGGGTGATTTAAACTTTTATATATTTTTTAAAACATTTTTTTAAACTTTTTGCATGCTTCAATAGTCTCCATAGGAGACTAGAAGCAGCAACTGTCTGATCGCCTCTGCTTCCTAGAGGTGATGAGCAGATCACCTCTATGTAGCAGAAATGCTCCTGTGCCATGAGCGCCGACGACTAGGCGATGCTCATAGTAATCTTTACATGACAACCACTGGAGTCTGCTGCAGACCCAGGGTTGTCATGACCACCCATCGGTGACCCGCGATCACGTGATGGGGTCACTGATGGGTGGGGCTAATGCCGAACTTCCGGCACGGCGATGTAAAATGCAGCTGTCAGAGATTGACAGCGGCATTTAACATGTTAACAGCCACGGGTGGATCGCAATTCCACCCCCGGCTGTTGCGGGCAAATGTCAGCTGTAAGAATCAGCTGACATGTGCCCGATGCAGTGCGGGCTCACCGCCTGAACCCTCACTGAACCGGGGGTGATGGCCTGGGGCGTACTAATACGCCCTGGACCATTTAGGGAAATTACTCATCCGATACCACCATAAAGGGAACTGGATGTGTGGAACCCGGCAAAGGTCGTGGGGCTGGAAGCTGTCACACTGTCACAGAATACTGGAGGTAGGGGGCCTAAGCTGACCCTAAGCTGGGACCCTGACTAACCCCTCAACCTGGAGGTACTGTTAAAGGTACAGAGGTCCAGGCCGCCAGCGTAACCCCTACCTCCTGAGGATCCCTGCACCTAAGTAATCTAGTCCTGAGAAGGACCCCGATCACAACAATAGGGAACCAGAAATAATATGCCCACACACAGTATTTAGACGAACGAGACAGTACAAGGGAAAAACCAAAACCACCTTGCATACAACTTCTACACAACTACAACAGAGGGAACACCAACGGGAAAGGAGATAAATGATAAAGCGAGGAAAGGGAAAAAACACTTCCAAAAGCACTTATCTCAGCAACTCCAAACACCACGATCCGCTCTGTAAGTCAGAATGAAAAGCTTTCACCGACACCTCCCAAACAGACCTGCAGGAATATAAAGGAGTCTCACTAAAGAAGCATTGATTGCAGCTGGGCGAGGCTGGACCTCAGCTAGCCCAGAGAGAGAGAGAATTAACTCCTACACTGCCGAAAAAACACAAAGCACCAACAAGTCAGCTGCGAGAAGTCAGGCTGTGTACTCGTGACGATCTTCGTGGCAACACACCCGTGACAGTACCCCTCCTTCTACGAGGGGCCTCCGGACCCTCAGGGCCAGGTTTATCCGGGTGAGTCGAGTGGAAGGCCCGAACTAATCGGTCTGCGTTAATATCCGACGCAGGAACCCACATCCTCTCCTCAGGACCATACCCCTTCCAATGAACCAAGTACTGAAGGGACCGGCGATTAAAGCGTGAATCAATGACCCTCGATACCTGGAACTCCAAGTTACCATTGACAACCACAGGAGGGGGAGGTAAAGGTGACGGTACCACCGGCGCCACATACCTCTTAAGCAATGATCTGTGAAACACGTTGTGAATTTTAAACGTAGGGGGGAGGTCAAGACGGAATGCCACCGGATTAATAACAGAACTGATTCTGTACGGCCCGATGAACCTGGGACCCAGTTTCCAGGAGGGAACCTTAAGTTTAATATTCCTGGTAGACAACCATACCTGATCGTTCACACTTAGGTCCGGACCAGACACTCTCCTCCTATCAGCCATACGTTTGTATCGGTTCCCCATAGTATTCAGATTCTTCAGCACCCCTCTCCATACTGAAGCGAGAGATGAGGAAAATCGTTCCTCCTCCGGAACCCCCGAAGAGCCCCCCCTACTGAAAGTACAAAACTGGGGGTGAAAACCATATGCCCCAAAAAACGGGGACTTACCAGTGGACTCGCTCCGCCTATTATTGAGAGCAAACTCTGCCAGAGGTAGGAAAGAAGCCCAGTCCTCCTGGTTCTCTGACACAAAACACCGAAGATATGTCTCCAAGCTCTGGTTCATACGTTCCGTCTGACCATTGGTCTGAGGATGAAAAGCCGACGAGAATGACAAATGCATCCCCCGCCGAGCACAAAACGCCTTCCAGAACTTGGACACAAACTGAGACCCCCGATCAGACACCACCTCGGAGGGTACCCCGTGAAGCCTCACAATCTCCCCAATGAATACCTGCGCAAGAGTTTTAGCATTAGGAAGAGCCGGAAGAGCGATAAAATGTGCCATCTTGCTGAACCTGTCCACTACAACGAGTATGACCGTTTTACCCGAAGACGGAGGGAGGTCCGTAATAAAGTCCATAGACAGATGAGTCCAAGGACGCTCCGGGATCTTCAAAGGTAAGAGGGCCCCAGACGGACGGGTATGTGAGGTCTTAGAGCGCGCACAAACCCCACAGGACGCGACAAAAGTTACCACCTCTTTATGTAAGTTAGGCCACCAAAACCGACGCGAGAGGAGATCCACAGTTGCTTTACTCCCCGGGTGTCCTGCAAAAACTGAGTTATGGTGTGCCTCGATCACCTTTTGTCGCAACTGATCTGGAACGAACAGTCTCCCCGAAGGTCCAACAGGGGCGTCCCCCTGAGCCTCCAATATCTCCTCCTCCAGCTCAGAGCATACTGCCGAAACCACCACCCCCTCCTGAAGAATAGGAATCGGGTCGTCCGTATTCCCGGCCCCAGGGAAACTGCGAGATAAGGCATCCGCCTTTACATTTTTAGACCCAGGACGATATGTAACGACGAAATTAAACCTGGTAAAAAACAATGACCACCTAGCTTGTCTGGGATTCAGACGTTTAGCGGACTCCAGATATAGCAGGTTCTTGTGATCGGTGATGACGGTGACCGGATGAACTGCCCCCTCCAAAAAATGGCGCCACTCCTCAAAAGCTAACTTAATGGCCAAGAGTTCCCTATTGCCGACATCGTAATTCCTCTCAGCGGACGACAACTTTTTAGAGAAAAAGGCGCATGGATGCCACTTACCAGGGGACGAACCCTGTGACAATACTGCTCCCACCCCTACCTCGGAAGCGTCTACCTCTACAAAGAATGGCTGAGACGCATCAGGTTGAATGAGAATGGGTGCCGAGGCAAAACATTTTTTCAAGGAGGAGAATGCTTGACAAGCCTTGTCAGACCACCTAGAAAAATCCGTCCCCTTTTTAGTCATGTCTGTGAGAGGCTTAACCATGGACGAGAAATTACGAATGAACTTCCGGTAATAGTTAGCAAACCCCAGGAAACGTTGTAGTGCCTTAAGATTCTCCGGCCGATCCCACTCAAGAACTGCCCGCACTTTCCCAGGGTCCATACGAAAACCGGACGCTGAAACCAGGAAGCCTAAAAACTGGAGTTCCTGTACGGCGAACACACACTTTTCCCACTTGGCATACAGTTTATTATCCCGCAAGATCTGTAACACCTGTCTAACGTGCTCCTGATGAGACACCAGATCCGGCGAGTAAATTAAGATATCATCCAGATATATGACAACAAACTGTCCCACCAGGTGGCGAAAAATATCATTAACAAAGTGTTGAAACACCGCCGGGGCATTAGTCAGACCGAATGGCATGACAAGGTTCTCATAATGCCCCTCCGGAGTGTTAAAAGCCGTCTTCCACTCATCCCCCTCCTTCATCCTAATCAGATTGTACGCCCCCCTGAGATCCAACTTAGAGAACCATTTGGCGCCCACGATCTGATTAAAGAGATCGGGAATAAGTGGGAGCGGATACGGATCTCGGACCGTAATCCGATTAAGTTCACGGAAATCCAGGCAAGGGCGTAGGCCTCCATCTTTCTTCTTAACAAAGAAGAACCCCGCGGCCACCGGTGAAGATGAAGGTCTAATATGCCCCTTAGCCAGACTTTCAGAAATATAATCCTTCATGGCCTGCCTCTCAGGACCAGAAAGGTTATACAACCTAGCTTTAGGTAACTTGGCCTCAGGGAGCAGTTTTACAGAACAGTCATACTCGCGATGAGGAGGTAGTTCCTGACACCCATTCTCCGAGAATACATCCTCAAAGTCCGCCAGAAATGGAGGTAAGACCCAAGGAGTAACTGCACCGATGACCGTGTTCATGCAGTTTTTATTACAGAATTTACTCCATTGGCTTATCTCTCTGGTTTGCCAATTAATAACCGGGTTATGCTTAGCTAACCAAGGAAGGCCCAACACTATAGGAGTGGGAAGACCCTCCAACACGTAGCAAGACAACAGTTCTTTATGTATTGCCCCCACTTGAAGTTTTACACCATGCACAGCTTGCAAAAAACTTCCCTGACCGAGAGGCCTGGCATCGATCGAGAATATGGGGATGGGTTTAGCCAACTCACTCAATCGCATACCTTGAACCCGGGCAAACCGAGCATCAACCAGATTAGCCCCGGCCCCACTATCCAGAAGAACAGATATCCTCTCAGTTCTCGTACCCACCACCACCTCCGCCGGTACGAGAAACTGAGACGAACCTAGGGACGAAATACCTACTCCCAGATTGCCGTCCACCACACAACCTGGGATCAACAGTTTTCCGACAACTCTTCACTCTGCAAGGGACGGGATGGACACCCCCCAATAAAATGTCCCTTTTTCCCGCAGAGGAAACACCTTCCTGTCTTATGGCGCACCACCGGTCCCCTTCCCCGAAATGATGTCCCTCCTAATTGCATAGGCTCCTCCGGACTGACCAGGGGAACCACCATATGAGGGGACCTTGTAGGAGGTGGAGACATTACAGGGGGTAGAGTTATCCCGCACCTCTCCCGAAGCCGTCTGTCAACACGAATAGCAAGGGCCATAGCGGCTTCCAGTGACGCGGGAGAGTCATACTGTGCCAACACATCCTGTAATTTGTCGGATAAACCATGACAAAACTGGCTCCTAAGAGCCGGGTCATTCCACTGGGTGTCCGTGGCCCACCTACGGAACTCCGAACAGAATTCCTCCGCCGGACGATCTCCCTGCTGAATCCTACGTAACTTAGACTCAGCAAGGGAGATCCGATCTGGGTCATCATATACGAGTCCCAGAGCAGCGAAAAACCTATCCACTGACTGGAGAACCGGGGAGCTTGGGGGAAGAGAGAACGCCCAAGATTGAGGGTCCCCTTGTAGGAGCGAGATGACAATTCCCACCCTTTGTTCTTCACTGCCCGATGACCGAGGCCGCAGCCGAAAGTACAATTTGCATGCCTCCCGGAAAACAAAAAACTTGTCCCGCCCCCCAGTGAACCTGTCAGGGAGAGCTACTTTAGGTTCTGGTCCGGCTTGCTCCGGAGGATGCAAAACCTTGGACTTAACGTCCGCCAGCCCCATGGACAAACTCTGCAACTGCCGAGCTAGACCGGCTACTGGATCCATGGTAGCTGGAGAAAACTAAGATGGTCGGTGAAAATGTCACACTGTCACAGAATACTGGAGGTAGGGGGCCTAAGCTGACCCTAAGCTGGGACCCTGACTAACCCCTCAACCTGGAGGTACTGTTAAAGGTACAGAGGTCCAGGCCGCCAGCGTAACCCCTACCTCCTGAGGATCCCTGCACCTAAGTAATCTAGTCCTGAGAAGGACCCCGATCACAACAATAGGGAACCAGAAATAATATGCCCACACACAGTATTTAGACGAACGAGACAGTACAAGGGAAAAACCAAAACCACCTTGCATACAACTTCTACACAACTACAACAGAGGGAACACCAACGGGAAAGGAGATAAATGATAAAGCGAGGAAAGGGAAAAAACACTTCCAAAAGCACTTATCTCAGCAACTCCAAACACCACGATCCGCTCTGTAAGTCAGAATGAAAAGCTTTCACCGACACCTCCCAAACAGACCTGCAGGAATATAAAGGAGTCTCACTAAAGAAGCATTGATTGCAGCTGGGCGAGGCTGGACCTCAGCTAGCCCAGAGAGAGAGAGAATTAACTCCTACACTGCCGAAAAAACACAAAGCACCAACAAGTCAGCTGCGAGAAGTCAGGCTGTGTACTCGTGACGATCTTCGTGGCAACACACCCGTGACAGAAGCATTCCGCAATCTTGAAGCATTTGGAGACCAATCTGTGATGTTCGCAACACCCGAGAATCCCCAGTACTGCCATAAGCACCAAAGTCAAATTTGTAATGTGCATCAGTCCCTGTCATCAGGACCACAGAAGAAAAATTATTAAAGAAGCGTGATCCTGATCATGGTAGCTGCTGAACCCTCACATGTTTTCCCCATCAATGGCACCTATGCAGTTCGGTAAGATGGTCACTGTCTGAAAGCCTGCTGCAACCTGCAGCCAAGTCTCCTCGGTTGGGGAAGGCATCACGATGGGCTGCAACTTCTGCCAGACCAGGTTACATGCCCACCTCACAATTTGGGAAATGGTGGATTTACCAACCCTAAATTGGAGGCGCAGTGATGCATAGCTCTCTCCTGTGGCCAGAAATCTACAAAGGAAAAATAAAGATAATTAGAAACACACAAAAAAAACAAAAACAACATTATTGTAATACAAGGCACGATTATTTAATTTAAAGCAAATGTAGATTGCCTCTTTTGAAAAACATGACCAAAAATTACATGAAATGACTGATCAGTCATTAGATGCAGGTAACGGCTGTAAAGCAGTTAAATCTCACTGTCAAACTCCGACGGCGGGATTTAACACGCGGCAGATGAAAGCATGTTCTTCCGGCCGTCCATCGGAGCACACATGACGTGATCACAGGTCGCAGGGCTTTTACCCCATTTAAAATACAATAAAAAAAATAAAAAACCACACATATTTGGTATCGCTGCGTTGAGAAATGCCCGTTCAAAAAATAAACTAAACAAACAGCATAAGGATAAAAAATAAAAAAAAGAGCAAAAATTATGTTTTTTTGGTCGCCGTAACATTACAATAACATGTAATGAGAGGAGATCAAAACATTGCACTGCATTGTATCTGACCCAAAATAGTGCACAGTAAGTAAGCCGTCACCCAGCTCCAGATACCGAAAAATGAGAATGTTATGGGTCTCGGAAAATGGTGACTAAAACAAAAAAATAGAATTAGTCCTTACCGGTAATTCGGTTTCTAGAAGCCTTCCACTACAGCATTGGAGGATGTTGTCCACGCCCTATTGGGGGACACGAAGATAGATTAAAAGCCCCTCCCCACCGTCAATCCCCAGTGTTTACAAAGATCACCTGGAAAAATGGTTACCTGACAGTTATATGGAATCCATAGGGAGGGAAATTCGTGCTGTCGTGTTAGGCTTCTAGAAACCGAATTACCGGTAAGGACTAATTCTATTTTCTCAATATGCCTTCCACGACAGCATTGGAGGAATACCAACTATATTTTATTAGGGAGGGACAATAGCTTGTAGGACTTTCCTACCAAAGGCTAAATCCCTAGTGGATGATAAGTCTAATCTATAATGTTTAGAAAACGTATGAAGGGAAGACCATGTGGCTGCCCTGCAAATCTGCTCAGTAGAAGCGCCCGCTCTTTCGGCCCATGAAGTTGATGTGAATCTGGTAGAATGAGCTTTTAAGGCGATTCATTTGTTGATTGCTATAAGCTTCCCAAATTGCCTTTTTGATCCAGTTTGCTATAGTGGACTTAAGGCCCCGTCACACTTAGCGACGCTACAGCGATCCCGACAACGATACAACCTGTCAGGGATCGTTGCTGCGTCGCTATGTGATCGCTGGTGAGCTGTCAAACAGGCAGGCTCACCAGCGATCAGGGGAGCAGCGACATCGTGGAAAGAATCTTTCCACGATGTCCTGCTCCTGGTTACCAGCCTGCTGAAGCAGGAGCAGGCTGGTAACCATGATAAACATTGGGTTACTAGGGGCACACGCGCACCTAGTAACCCGCTGTTTATCATGGTTACCAGCCTGATCGCTGCTCCCGCTGGTCACACACAGCGATGTGTGCTGACCAGCGGGAGGGCAAAGACCAAAAAAATGGTCCAGGACATTCTGCAGCGATCAGCGACCTCACAGCTGGGGCCTGATCGCTGCAAAGTGTCACACATAGCGACATCGCTGGTGAGGTCGCTGTTGCGTCACCAAAACCGTGACTCAGCAGCGATCTCGCTAGCGATTTCGCTATGTGAGAAGGGGGCTTTAGCCGCCTTCCTTCCTCTGTTCTGCCCTGAGTGTTGTATAAATAGGTTTCCATCCAATCTCCAAGACTCAGTTTGTTGAAGATAATAAAAGGACAGTTCTGCGGACATTTAGGAGGTGGAACTCTGCTTCCTTTGGATTCTGGCAGAAGGAGGGAAGGATGATTTCCTGGGAACGATGGAAGTCCGAAACTACCGTTGGGAGAAAGGAAGGGTCCAGGTGAAGCGTAATCCTAATCTTCGGTCACGTTCATGTAAGGTTCTCTGATAGAAAGGGCCTGAAGATCTCCACTCTCCGTGCTGAAGTGATGGCTACTAAGAAGGCAGTCTTATGAGAGAAAGTCTGTATTGAGCTAGACGATAGAGGCTCAAAGGGAGAGAGGGTTAAACCCTTGAGTACCACATTTAGATCCCAAGATGGGACCGGAGACTGAATTTTTGGGTGAAGCCTGAGTGCTGATGTTATGAATCTCTTGATCCACCTATGAGAGGCTAAATCTTGGTCAAATATGGAAATTAGGGCTGAAATCTGCACCTTAAGAGTGCTAGGTTTGAGACCCAACTCCAATCCACTCTGTAGAAAATCAAGGATCTGAGCAATGTTGGGATGTGAGGTATCAGGAATATCCGAAGCGTACCATGATAGGAATTTTTTCCATATATCGCGTTGGTTACTGGTTTCCTACTCTGTTGAAGAGTTTTTATAACTTCTTCTGAGAGACCTTTGGATCTTAAGATCTCGGCTTCAGTAACCAGGCTGCCAGGTTTAGCCACTGAGGATTGGGATGGGACTCCATTTTTGCAGCTTGCTTCAAAATCATGTTAGTATTACTATATACATTCTTTCATTCTCTTATCCTGCGTCACACGCAATTTTCTCACAAGAACTTTTTCTCTCAAGAACATTCTATGAGACACTCTGTTCCTGTTATCTAACTAGTCTGAGCCGGGATGTGTAACCTTGTAACTTTCCATCATGCACCAAGCTAACGATAATATGACCATATGTGTGTTTCCGTAATAATTGTACTAACATTGGAAACTGTAGTATGGCTGTAGGTGATTGGCTATGGATATACTCAAAACAATATTTAATGCCAAGTAGAAATAAATGGGGTTAGAGATTCTCAAATCCTCCCATACAGAGCTTTGCCTCCGTCTGGTTTCCTGATTGCAATCAACCTTGTAACATAATAATTTGACACTCACTTGGTCAACCGTGAAGGGTCATTGCTGCCCACCCTCAACAGTATAACACATGGAAGTGCCCCTTCACAATTCGCTCCAGTACAATCGGGTTCATCCACAACTTTTTTGGTCTTCTTCTAGACTGATCCTATAAGTTTAAACAATTGGTTACTGCACACCACAGAAAAAAAAAGGAAAGAGACATGTAACATATTATTTACATATACCGTATTTTTCGGACTATAAGACGCACCGGACCATAAGACGCACCTAGGTTTTAGAGGAGGAAAACGACTAAAAAAAAATGTAAGCAAAAAATGTGGTCATGATGCACTTTTAAGGGGGAGGGGGTCTTCTGCTGACACTGGTATAGGGGTAATGTCCCCCAATTCTGACAATATCCCCCATCCTGGTATATATGCCCCCTCCCTTCCTTTTACATGTGGTCCCCATCCCCATCCTGGTATGCATGGCTACACTGTGTGCCGCTATTTAGGAGCATGCATATTCAGTGCTCCCCACGCCCCATGGGCGTGGGGAGCAGTGAATATTCATTTTCTTTAGCAGCGGGGACAGTGTAGGCTGCAGCCGGCGGCTGCTGCCTCCTGAACCCCGCTCCTCCACACTAATTAAAATATAAAATATAATATATACAGTACAGACCAAAAGTTTGGACACACCTTCTCATTTAAAGATTTTCCTGTATTTTCATGACTATGAAAATTGTACATTCACACTGAAGGCATCACAACTATGAATTAACACATGTGGAATTATATACTTAACAAAAAAGTGTGAAACAACTAAAAATATGTCTTATATTCTTGGTTCTTCAAAGTGGCCACCTTTTGCTTTCATGACTGCTTTGCACACTCTTGGCATTCTCTTGATGAGTTTCAAGAGGTAGTCACCAGAAATGGTCTTCCAACAATCTTGAAGGAGTTCCCAGAGATGCTTAGCACTTGTTGGCCCTTTAGCCTTCACTCTGCGGTCCAGCTCACCCCAAACCATCTCGATTGCGTTCAGGTCTGGTGACTGTGGAGGCCAGGTCATCTGGCGTAGCACCCCATCACTCTCCTTCTTGGTCAAATAGCCCTTACACAGCCTGGAGGTGTGTTTGGGGTCATTGTCCTGTTGAAAAATAAATGATGGTCCAACTAAACGCAAACCGGATGGAATAGCATGCCGCTGAAAGATGCTGTGGTAGCCATGCTGGTTCAGTATGCCTTCAATTTTGAATAAATCCCCAACAGCAAAGCACCCCCACACCATCACACCTCCTCCTCCATGCTTCACGGTGGGAACCAGGCATGTAGAGTCCATTTGTTCACCTTTTCTGCGTCGCACAAAGACACGGTGGTTGGAACCAAAGATCTCAAATTTGGACTCGTCAGAACAAAGCACAGATTTCCACTGGTCTAATGTCCATTCCTTGTGTTCTTTAGCCCAAACAAGTCTCTTCTGCTTGTTGCCTGTCCTTAGCAGTGGTTTACTAGCAGCTATTTTACCATGAAAGCCTGATGCACAAAGTCTCCTCTTAACAGTTGTTGTAGAGATGTGTCTGCTGCTAGAACTCTGTGTGGCATTGACCTGGTCTCTAATCTGAGCTGCTGCTAACCTGCGATTTCTGAGGCTGGTGATTCGGATAAACTTATCCTCAGAAGCAGAGGTGACTCTTGGTCTTCCTTTCCTGGGGCGGTCCTCATGTGATCCAGTTTCTTTGTAGCGCTTGCTGGTTTTTTGCAACTGCACTTGGGGACACTTTCAAAGTTTGCACAATTTTTCGGACTGACTGACCTTCATTTTTTTAAAGTAATGATGGCCACTCGTTTTTCTTTACTTAGAATTTGTATTATGGCAAGAAAAAAGCAGCTAACAGTCTATTCAGTAGGACTATCAGCTGTGTATCCACCAGACTTCCGCACAACACAACTGATGGTCCCAACCCCATTTATTAGGAAAGAAATACCACTTATTAAACCTGACAGGGCACACCTGTGAAGTGAAAACTATTTCCAGTGACTACCTCTTGAAGCACATCAAGAGAATGCCAAGAGTGTGCAAAGCAGTCATCAAAGCAAAAGGTGGCTACTTTGAAGAACCAAGAATATAAGACATATTTTTAGTTGTTTCACACTTTTTTGTTAAGTATATAATTCCACATGTGTTAATTCATAGTTTTGATGCCTTCAGTGTGAATGTACAATTCTCAAAGTCATGAAAACACAGAGAAATCTTTAAATGAGAAGGTGTGTCCAAACTTTTGGTCTATTATATTTATATATATATATATATATATATATATATATATATATATATATATATATATTGGCACCCCTGAAATTCTGTCAGATAATACTCAGTTTCTTCCTGAAAATGATTGCAATCACAAATTCTTTGGTATTATTCTCTTCATTTAATTTGCTTGCAATGAAAAAACACAAAAGAGAATGAAGCAAAAATCAAATCATTGATCATTTCACACAAAACTCCAAAAATGGGCCAGACAAAAGTATTGGCACCCTCAGCCTAATACTTGGTTGCACAACCTTTAGCCAAAATAACTGCGAGCAACCGCTTCCGGTAATCATCAATGAGTTTCTTACAATGCTCTGCTGGAATTGTAGACCATTCTTCTTTGGCAAACTGCTCCAGGTCCCTGATATTTGAAGGGTGCCTTCTCCAAACTGCCATTTTGAGATCTCTCCACAGGTGTTCTATGGGGATTCAGGTCTGGACTCATTGCTGGCCACCTTAGAAGTCTCCAGTGCTTTCTCTCAAACAGTTTTATAGTGCTTTTGGAAGTGTGTTTTGGGTCATTGTCCTGCTGGAAGACCCATGAACTCTGAGGGAGACC
The DNA here is from genome assembly GCF_046119375.1 of Phyllobates terribilis. Lineage (NCBI taxonomy): Eukaryota > Metazoa > Chordata > Amphibia > Anura > Dendrobatidae > Phyllobates > Phyllobates terribilis. The sequence goes on from NW_027362762.1 coordinate 163,197,596, forward strand.
CAGCTTTCTCATGCTGGGCCCTACATTATGCTGCAAAATTTGTTGGTAGTCTTCAGACTTCATAATGCCATGCACACGGTCAAGCAGTCCAGTGCCAGAGGCAGCAAAGCAACCCCAAAACATCAGGGAACCTCCGCCATGTTTGACTGTAGGGACCGTGTTTTTTTCTTTGAATGCCTTTTTTTTTTTTCTGTACACTCTATGTTGATGCTTTTTCCCCAAAAAGCTCTACTTTTGTCTCATCTGACCAGAGAACATTCTTCCAAAACGTTTTAGGCTTTCTCAGGTAAGTTTTGGCAAACTCCAGCCTGCCTTTTTTATGTCTCGGGGTAAGAAGTGGGGTCTTCCTGGGTATCCTACCATACAGTCCCTTTTCATTCAGACGCCGACGGATAGTACGGGTTGACACTGTTGTACCCTCGGACTGCAGGGCAGCTTGAACTTGTTTGGATGTTAGTCGAGGTTCTTTATCCACCATCCGCACAATCTTGCGTTGAAATCTCTCGTCAATTTTTCTTTTCCGTCCACATCTAGGAAGGTTAGCCACAGTGCCATGGGCTTTAAACTTCTTGCTGACACTGCGCACGGAAGACACAGGAACATTCAGGTCTTTGGCGATGGACTTGTAGCCTTGAGATTGCTCATGCTTCCTCAAGTCCTCAGACAGTTCTTTGGTCTTCTTTCTTTTCTCCATGCTCAATGTGGTACACACAAGGACACAGGACAGAGGTTGAGTCAACTTTAATCCATGTTAACTGGCTGCAAGTGTGATTTAGTTATTGCCAACACCTGTTAGGTGCCACAGGTAAGTTACAGGTGCTGTTAATTACACGAATTAGAGAAGCATCACATGATTTTTCAAACAGTGCCAATACTTTTGTCCACCTCCTTTTTTAGGTTTGGTCTGGAATTATATCCAATTTGGCTTTAGGACAATTCTTTTTGTGTTTTTTCATTGAAGACAAATTAAATGAAGAGAAAGAAACGGAGTATTATCTGACAGAATTGCAGGGGTGACAATACTTTTGGCCACCACTGTGTGTGTGTGTGTGTGTGTGTGTGTGTGTGTGTGTGTGTGTGTGTGTGTGTGTGTGTGTGTGTGTGTGTGTGTGTGTGTGTGTGTATAATATATATATATATATACATATACACACACACATACACACACCCCCAACATTCGGACTATACCCCCCATTTTCCTCCAAAATTTTGGAGGGAAAAAGTGTGTCTTATAGACTGAAAAATACGGTACTTTAGCTTACCTGATCTCTGTGAAGACGCAGTATATTCAAAGCTGTAAGTAATAGCAGGTTTCGATACGGCCTGCGGAGCCGCATAGGCTGCTGTGTGCTAGGCATCTTCAATTCTAAAATGTAGAATGAAAAAGAAGGGGGCTGAACAGGGAAATTACATCACAAAACTTTTTTTTTCCAAATATCTTTATTTAGCTCCAAAAAGCATTCATTGCTGTACAAAAACGCGCGTATTTTCTGTTGCGTTTTTGCTGCCAACAAATTCCTAGAGATGCAGAAACGTTGCAGAAATTTCTGCAATCAAATACTCAACGTGTGCACAAGGTGGAAAGTGTTCTGAAAAGATTCTTCTTGGTAGGATTTTTTTTTTTTACATGACAAAAACCTGGCATTTTAACAGGTGTGTGAACTTTTTTTTTTATATCCAATGTATGCTCCGGCATGTAGGATGTATTATGGCTGATATCATATATACACAGGACATACAATGGCCGATATCACACACACATCCTCCCGTACACAGGACATTCAATGGCCGATCACACACACACACAAACACATCCTCCCATACACAGGACATATAATGGCCGATATCACACACACACACATCCTCCCGTACACAGGACATTCAATGGCCACACACACACACACACACACAGGACACATAATGGCCGATATCACACACACACACACACATCCTCCCGTACACAGGACATATAATGGCCGATATCACATATATGTCCTGTGTACGGGAGGCTGTGTGATATCGGCCATTGTATGTCCTGTGTACGGGAGGATGTGTGTGTGATATCGGCCATTGTATGTCCTGTGTCCGGGAGGGGGGTGTGTGTGTGTGCGTGTTATCGGCCATTATATGTCCTGTGTACGGGAGGCTAATGGCCGATATCACATAGCCTCCCGTACACAGGACATATAATGGCCGATATCACACAGCCTCCCGTACACAGGACATATAATGGCCGATATCACACAGCCTCCCGTACACAGGACATATAATGGCCGATATCACACAGCCTCCCGTCCACAGGACATATAATGGCCGATATCACATAGCCTCCTGTACACAGGACATATAATGGCCGATATCACACAGCCTCCCGTACACAGGACATATAATGGCCGATATCACACAGCCTCCCGTACACAGGGCATATAATGGCCGATATCACACAGCCTCCCGTACACAGGGCATATAATGGCCGATATCACATAGCCTCCCGTACACAGGACATATAATGGCCGATATCACATAGCCTCCCGTACACAGGACATATAATGGCCGATATCACATAGCCTCCCGTACACAGGACATATAATGGCCGATATCACACAGCCTCCCGTACACAGGACATATAATGGCCGATATCACACAGCCTCCCGTACACAGGACATATAATGGCCGATATCACACAGCCTCCCGTACACAGGACATATAATGGCCGATATCACACAGCCTCCCGTACACAGGGCATATAATGGCCGATATCACACAGCCTCCCGTACACAGGGCATATAATGGCCGATATCACACAGCCTCCCGTACACAGGGCATATAATGGCCGATATCACACAGCCTTCCGTACACAGGGCATATAATGGCCGATATCACACAGCCTCCTGTACACAGGGCATATAATGGCCGATATCATATAGCCTCCTGTACACAGGGCATATAATGGCCGATATCATATAGCCTCCTGTACACAGGGCATATAATGGCCGATATCATATAGCCTCCTGTACACAGGACATATAATGGCCGATATCATATAGCCTCCTGTACACAGGACATATAATGGCCGATATCATATAGCCTCCTGTACACAGGACATATAATGGCCGATATCATATAGCCTCCTGTACACAGGACATATAATGGCCGATATCATATAGCCTCCTGTACACAGGACATATAATGGCCGATATCATATAGCCTCCTGTACACAGGACATATAATGGCCGATATCATATAGCCTCCTGTACACAGGACATATAATGGCCGATATCATATAGCCTCCTGTACACAGGACATATAATGGCCGATATCATATAGCCTCCTGTACACAGGACATATAATGGCCGATATCATATAGCCTCCTGTACACAGGACATATAATGGCCGATATCATATAGCCTCCTGTCCACAGGACATATAATGGCCGATATCATATAGCCTCCTGTCCACAGGACATATAATGGCCGATATCATATAGCCTCCTGTCCACAGGACATATAATGGCCGATATCATATAGCCTCCTGTCCACAGGACATATAATGGCCGATATCATATAGCCTCCTGTCCACAGGACATATAATGGCCGATATCACATAGCCTCCAGTGCACAGGACATATAATGGCCGATATCACATAGCCTCCAGTGCACAGGACATATAATGGCCGATATCACATAGCCTCCTGTACACAGGACATATAATGGCCGATATCACATAGCCTCCTGTACACAGGACATATAATGGCCGATATCACATAGCCTCCCGGACACAGGACATATAATGGCCGATATCACATAGCCTCCCGGACACAGGACATATAATGGCCGATATCACATAGCCTCCTGTACACAGGACATATAATGGCCGATATCACATAGCCTCCTGTACACAGGACATATAATGGCCGATATCACATAGCCTCCTGTACACAGGACATATAATGGCCGATATCACATAGCCTCCCGGACACAGGACATATAATGGCCGATATCACATAGCCTCCCGGACACAGGACATATAATGGCCGATATCACATAGCCTCCCGGACACAGGACATATAATGGCCGATATCACATAGCCTCCCGGACACAGGGCATATAATGGCCGATATCACATAGCCTCCTGTACACAGGACATATAATGGCCGATATCACATAGCCTCCTGTACACAGGACATATAATGGCTGATATCACATAGCCTCCTGTACACAGGACATATAATGGCTGATATCACATAGCCTCCTGTACACAGGACATATAATGGCTGATATCACACAGCCTCCCGTACACAGGACATATAATGGCCGATATCACATAGCCTCCTGTACACAGGACATATAATGGCCGATATCACATAGCCTCCTGTACACAGGGTATATAATGGCCGATATCACACAGCCTCCCGTACACAGGACATATAATGGCTGATATCACATAGCCTCCTGTACACAGGGTATATAATGGCTGATATCACATAGCTTCCCGTACACAGGACATATAATGGCTGACATATTGCATGCTGGGAGCACAGGCCGCTGCAGTCACAATGACTGTGTGTCACGTAATGTGATGTCAGCCTGACTGGAAGGGGCAGAGCCATAATCCCGTCTGTGTGTGGCTGCAGCTCCCCCTCCCTGCAGAACAATGAGATCACCACTGACTGTGCGCCATACCTGGGGACGTACCAATGTTACAAATATGAAGGGGAATCCAGGTCTGCGTACAGTAGCACGGAATGCAGTGAGCGTCCCCTCCACCCCCTCTACGGGTTGTTCATCCAGGCTCCCAAGCGGAAGAGGAATTACCTCCCGCCTTTCTCGAGCAGCACGTCACCATGGTAGTGACGTCACGGGCTACGCTGACGTCAAGTGAAGGCCTACCGGACGTCGTACAAGGTGCACCCCCTGCGCGGATGAGGGCGCTGTGTCCCGCCTGGACTCGGCCCCGCTGGGTTTGGCAGTTTTACGGTTCCTTGTCTGCGACTTTGTGAGGTTCTTCCTGTGACGGGATCCGGAGAGGAGGCGGCTCCCCTGGGGACCCGAGACGTTCACCCCGGTGATTGGCTGGAGCGGATCCCTGAGCTGTGAGTTCAGAGGACGCAGGTAATTAAAGCAAAACAGCCGCCTGAGCGGAGAGCGGGGCGAGATCACCTGGCCGGGAGCCACGGGGAGGCCCGGGAGCTACATCAGGGACACCCCCGCTCTGTGCACTACAGGCAGCTTCTGCCGTGTGCGGGGCTGGTAGCGTGCGATCACAGGTGTCCTGCTGATGTACCGAGCCTCTGGTGGCGGGCACACTGCATATAACTGTACGACACTGCAATCACTGCATATAACTGTACTGCACACTGCATATAATAGTGCTAATCACTGCATATAACTACTGCACACTGCATATAATAGTGCTAATCACTGCATATAACTACTGCACACTGCATATAATAGTGCTAATCACTGCATATAACTACTGCACACTGCATATAATAGTGCTGTGCACTGCATATAACTGTACGGCACTGCAATCACTGCATATAACTGTACTGCACACTGCATATAATAGTGCTAATCACTGCATATAACTACTGCACACTGCATATAATAGTGCTAATCACTGCATATAACTGTACGGCTCACTGCATATAACTACTGCATATAATAGTGCTGTGCACTGCATATAACTGTACGGCACTGCAATCACTGCATATAACTGTACTGCACACTGCATATAATAGTGCTAATCACTGCATATAACTGTACGGCTCACTGCATATAACTACTGCATATAATAGTGCTGTGCACTGCATATAACTGTACGACACTGCAATCACTGCATATAACTGTACTGCACACTGCATATAATAGTGCTAATCACTGCATATAACTACTGCACACTGCATATAATAGTGCTGTGCACTGCATATAACTGTACGGCACTGCAATCACTGCATATAACTGTACTGCACACTGCATATAATAGTGCTAATCACTGCATATAACTACTGCACACTGCATATAATAGTGCTAATCACTGCATATAACTACTGCACACTGCATATAATAGTGCTAATCACTGCATATAACTACTGCACACTGCATATAATAGTGCTGTGCACTGCATATAACTGTACGGCACTGCAATCACTGCATATAACTGTACTGCACACTGCATATAATAGTGCTAATCACTGCATATAACTGTACGGCTCACTGCATATAACTACTGCATATAATAGTGCTGTGCACTGCATATAACTGTACGACACTGCAATCACTGCATATAACTACTGCACACTGCATATAATAGTGCTAATCACTGCATATAACTGTACGGCTCACTGCATATAACTACTGCATATAATAGTGCTGTGCACTGCATATAACTGTACGGCACTGCAATCACTGCATATAACTACTGCTCACTGCATATAACTGTACGGCACACTGCATATAATAGTGCTGTGCACTGCAATCCCTGCATATAACTGTACGACATTGCAATCACTGCATATAACTGTACGGCTCACGGCATATAACTACTGCACACTGCATATAACAGTGCTGTGCACTGCATATAACTGTACTGCACACTGCATATAATAGTGCTGTGCACTGCAATCACTGCATATAATAGTGCTGCTCACTGCATATAATAGTGCTGCACACTGCATATAACTGTATGGCACTGCAATCACTGCATATAACTACGGCTCACGGCATATAACTACTGCACACTGCATATAATAGTGCTGTGCACTGCAATCACTGCATATAACTACGGTTTACTGCATATAACTGTACTGCACACTACATATAACTACTGCACACTACATATAATAGTGCTGTGCACTGCAATCCCTGCATATAACTGTACGACATTGCAATCACTGCATATAACTGTACGGCACTGCAATCACTGCATATAACTGTACGGCACACTGCATATAATAGTGCTGTGCACTGCAATCCCTGCATATAACTGTACGGCACACTGCATATAACTGTACGGCACTGCAATCCCTGCATATAACTGTACAACATTGCAATCACTGCATATAACTGTACCCCTCACGGTATATAACTACTGCACACTGCATATAATAGTGCTGTGCACTGCAATCCCTGCATATAACTGTACTGCACACTGCATATAATAGTGCTGTGCACTGCAATCACTGCATATAACTGTTCTGCTCACTGCATATAATAGTGCTGTGCACTGCAATCACTGCATATAATAGTACTGCACACTGCATATAACTGTACTGCACACTGCATATAATAGTGCTGCACACTGCAATCACTGCATATAATAGTGCTGTACACTGCATGTAACTGTACGGCACACTGCATATAACTGTACTGCGCACACTGCATATAATAGTGCTGTGCACTGCAATCACTGCATATAATAGTGCTGCGCACTGCATATAACTGTACTGCACACTGCATATAATTGTGCTGTGCACTGCAATCACTGCATATAATAGTGCTGTACACTGCATATAACTGTACTGCACACTGCATATAATAGTGCTGTGCACTGCAATCACTGCATATAATAGTGCTGTACACTGCATATAACTGTACTGCACACTGCATATAATAGTGCTGTGCACTGCAATCACTGCATATAACTACTGCACACTGCATATAATAGTGCTGTGCACTGCAATCACTGCATATAACTGTACTGCACACTGCATATAATAGTGCTGTGCACTGCAATCACTGCATATAACTGTACGGCACACTGCATATAACTACTGCACACTGCATATAATAGTGCTGTGCACTGCAATCACTGCATATAACTACTGCACACTGCATATAACTACTGCACACTGCATATAATAGTGCTGTGCACTGCAATCACTGCATATAACTGTACTGCACACTGCATATAATAGTGCTGTGCACTGCAATCACTGCATATAATAGTGCTGTACACTGCATGTAACTACGGCACACTGCAATCACTGCATATAACTGTACTGCACACTGCATATAATAGTGCTGTGCACTGCAATCACTGCATATAACTGTACTGCACACTGCACATAACTACTGCACACTGCATATAATAGTGCTGTGCACTGCAATCACTGCATATAACTACTGCACACTTCATATAATAGTGCTGTGCACTGCAATCACTGCACATAACTACTGTACACTGCATATAACTGTACTGCACACTGCATATAATAGTGCTGTGCACTGCAATCACTGCATATAACTACTGCACACTGCATATAATAGTGCTGTGTACTGCACACTGCATATAATAGTGCTGTGCACTGCAATCACTGCATATAACTACTGCACACTGCATATAACTACTGCACACTGCATATAATAGTGCTGTGCACTGCAATCACTGCATATAATAGTGCTGTACACTGCATGTAACTGTACGGCACGCTGCAATCACTGCATATAACTACTGCACACTGCATATAACTGTACTGCACACTGCATATAATATATGCCACACATAATAAAAGATCAAAACGGGGTAGGAAAGAGCACAATACAGTACCGGCAAGTATGGGTGGGTCCCTATAGGGATGCTAGTACGTCAATCTAAACATTTGAAGTCGCACGGAGAGTAATATATTGTACATTGGAGACCAAAGTAACGGAGAGAAGGATCCAGACAATCATATTGATAAAGTGCATGTAATGAGAGTCTTACCCATAGGGACACAAGTCACCACCCAGCCAGACTGCAGCCCCGACGCGCGTTTCGCGTAGCTTCCTTGGGGGGCTGTGGCTGTGGGGAGGATAGGCACCATTAAATACCTTTTGAGGCTATCGCTGATGATTACGGCGCATGCGGGGTGACATACGTCCCGCCGCACCGCGTCACATCCGGCCAGTTTCCCAGGGGGATCGTGGGCAGCGACGCACACACTGACGTCACTACCCAGAATCCCCGCGTACGGAAGCCCGACAGGACGCGGCCGAGCAGGGACGGCACCGCGCATGCGCGACTCAGCAGTGGCCATGACAGGTCAGGGCAACTAAGAAGGCAATAGTGTCAGTGAGGGAAACGGAATAGAGGATAAATGGGTATAAAAAAACCCTGTCGATGGTCATAAATAACAGAATGGCAAGAATACATCTACTATATATAACTCATCACCATAATACACAAGGGGACATATATATACAAGGTATAGTATCTATGTAAATATAATGAATAGATGTCCGTCATGTCCATGGCGATGATCTGTGGTACTAGGTATTCATATGGATTATTGTTGCCATTCTCGAAGGCATACGTTCCGCAATGTCCCACACATGATTGAACAGTATAATCAATGGTGCACAAGTACATAAACTATAACAAAGAAGAAAAAGAAAAAGTTATTGAAATAATACGACAAAATATTAAAAACCACAATAAAAAACAAGGGAAAAATGAGTCTACAAGAATGTAGAGAAACTATTATATTCATTAAGGCCACCAGGGGTCACAGTGTCCAAGGTTGCAATCCAACGACACTCCAGTCGCGCCAAAGTGCGTTTGGGATCCCCTCCCCTGGTCCCCAAATGTACCATATCGATGCCTATAAATCTGAGGAGTGAGGGATCGCAATTATGGCGCAACCTGAATTGCCGCGGGACGGACTTTAAAACCGACACGTCCAAAGCATCTCGAGCTGCGGCTATGTCCCTGACGTGTTCCCTGACACGAACACGAAATTCACGGGACGTAAGTCCCACATAATTTAAATTACAAGGGCAAGTAGCCAAGTAAACAATGTATGTAGAGCTACAGGAGATACGATGTGTGATCTTATATTCTCTGCCAGAATTGACAGAGAAAGACTTTGTACGGACTATATTTCTACAGGCCATGCAGGAACCACAAGGGTAACATCCCCACCTAGATTGGATCACCCCAAAAGGGGTCGGGGAAGGGGCAATGTAGTGGCTCCTAACCAGTGAATCTTTAACACTCCTCCCCCTTCGGGCTGTCATCAGTGGTCTATTGGGCAAGATTTTATTGAGTATTGGTTCGGTTTTGAGGATAGACCAATGTTTATTAAGAATCCCTCGGATAGCCTGCCAGTGGCTGTTGTACGTCGATATAAACCTAATCGGAGGGTCCCCATCAGGTGGTTTAATAGTGGTGGTCAAAAGAAGGTCCCGTGGGGTCCCCTTAGCCCGTCTGTAGCCTCTTTTAATGCTCCGTGCGCTGTAACCACGTTCATGGAATCTTTGGTGGAGGTCCCGAGACTGAGCCTCAAATGCCGCATCCGTAGAACAAATGCGTTTAGTCCTAAGATACTGTCCAACAGGGATGGCCCGAATGGTGGCAGGTGTGTGGGCTGATGTTGCATGAAGTAATGCATTGACTGATGTTTTTTTGCGAAAAACATCTGTCTGCAGCGAGCCATCCTGTTGGACAGTAATACTAATGTCCAAAAAATCAATACCAATGGAATTCCAACTATACGTTAATTAATTAAACGTATAGTTGGAATTCCATTGGTATTGATTTTTTGGACATTAGTATTACTGTCCAACAGGATGGCTCGCTGCAGACAGATGTTTTTCGCAAAAAAACATCAGTCAATGCATTACTTCATGCAACATCAGCCCACACACCTGCCACCATTCGGGCCATCCCTGTTGGACAGTATCTTAGGACTAAACGCATTTGTTCTACGGATGCGGCATTTGAGGCTCAGTCTCGGGACCTCCACCAAAGATTCCATGAACGTGGTTGCAGCGCACGGAGCATTAAAAGAGGCTACAGACGGGCTAAGGGGACCCCACGGGACCTTCTTTTGACCACCACTATTAAACCACCTGATGGGGACCCTCCGATTAGGTTTATATCGACGTACAACAGCCACTGGCAGGCTATCCGAGGGATTCTTAATAAACATTGGTCTATCCTCAAAACCGAACCAATACTCAATAAAATCTTGCCCAATAGACCACTGATGACAGCCCGAAGGGGGAGGAGTGTTAAAGATTCACTGGTTAGGAGCCACTACATTGCCCCTTCCCCGACCCCTTTTGGGGTGATCCAATCTAGGTGGGGATGTTACCCTTGTGGTTCCTGCATGGCCTGTAGAAATATAGTCCGTACAAAGTCTTTCTCTGTCAATTCTGGCAGAGAATATAAGATCACACATCGTATCTCCTGTAGCTCTACATACATTGTTTACTTGGCTACTTGCCCTTGTAATTTAAATTATGTGGGACTTGCGTCCCGTGAATTTCGTGTTCGTGTCAGGGAACACGTCAGGGACATAGCCGCAGCTCGAGATGCTTTGAACGTGTCGGTTTTAAAGTCCGTCCCGCGGCACTTCAGGTTGCGCCATAATTGCGATCCCTCACTCCTCAGATTTATAGGCATCGATATGGTACATTTGGGGACCAGGGGAGGGGATCCCAAACGCACTTTGGCGCGACTGGAGTGTCGTTGGATTGCAACCTTGGACACTGTGACCCCTGGTGGCCTTAATGAATATAATAGTTTCTCTTCATTCTTGTAGGCTCATTTTTCCCTTGTTTTTTATTGTGGTTTTTAATATTTTGTCGTATTATTTCAATAACTTTTTCTTTTTCTTCTTTGTTATAGTTTATGTACTTGTGCACCATTGATTATACTGTTCAATCATGTGTGGGACATTGCGGAACGTATGCCTTCAAGAATGGCAACAATAATCCATATGAATACCTAGTACCACAGATCATCGCCATGGACATGACGGACATCTATTCATTATATTTACATAGATACTATACATGTCCCCTTGTGTATTATGGTGATGAGTTATATATAGTAGATGTATTCTTGCCATTCTGTTATTTATGACCATCGACAGGGTTTTTTTATACCCATTTATCCTCTATTCCGTTTCCCTCACTGACACTATTGCCTTCTTAGTTGCCCTGACCTGTCATGGCCACTGCTGAGTCGCGCATGCGCGGTGCCGTCCCTGCTCGGCCGCGTCCTGTCGGGCTTCCGTACGCGGGGATTCTGGGTAGTGACGTCAGTGTGTGCGTCGCTGCCCACGATCCCCCCGGGAAACTGGCCGGATGTGACGCGGTGCGGCGGGACGTATGTCACCCCGCATGCGCCGTAATCATCAGCGATGGCCTCAAAGGTATTTAATGGTGCCTATCCTCCCCACAGCCACAGCCCCCCGAGGAAGCTACGCGAAACGCGCGTCGGGGCTGCAGTCTGGCTGGGTGGTGACTTGTGTTCCTATGGGTAAGACTCTCATTACATGCACTTTATCAATATGATTGTCTGGATCCTTCTCTCCGTTACTTTGGTCTCCAATGTACAATATATTACTCTCTGTGCGACTTCAAATGTTTAGATTGACGTACTAGCATCCCTATAGTGACCCACCCATACTTGCCGGTACTGTATTGTGCTCTTTCCTACCCCGTTTTGATCTTTTATTATGTGTGGTATATGTGATTTTAATTTTTCTATAAATAAAGATTATCTTTTACGCTTATAACTGTCCTTGAGGGTTTTATACTCCATTTTTGTGTAGGTTTAATGTTTGCTAGGGAGTACCCTGACCACCTATTATGACTTTGTATGGTGATGTTCGGTCCAATTTTTTTTCACACTGCATATAATAGTGCTGTGCACTGCAATCACTGCATATAATAGTGCTGTACACTGCATGTAACTGTACGGCTCACTGCAATCACTGCATATAACTGTACTGCACACTGCATATAAGGGTATGTGCCCACGTAGCGTTTTTCAAGCGTATATGCTGCGGAATTTCCGCAGCGTAAACGCTTGTGAAACGCTAGGTAATCCGCCCCCCATGGTCCCCAAGGGGATTCCGCAAGTTCTATGCACATGCTGCGGATTTTTCCGCAGCGTTTTTGATGCGCGCAAAAATCCGCAGCATGTCAATTAATTTTGCGTTTCCGCAAGCGGAATTGCCTTTGCAATGCAATAAAAAATGCAAGGCAATTCCGCATGTCGAAAACGCGTGATAAACACATGCGTTTTTCCGGGAGAGGACATGCAGAAATTTTCTGCTTCATTTCTGCAACGTGGGCACATAGCCTAATAGTGCTGTACACTGCAATCACTGCATATAATAGTGCTGAATATACCAGTACTGCACACTGCATATAACTGTAGGGCACACTGTAATCACTGCATAAAATAGTGCTGCATATACCAGTACTGCACACTGCATATAACTGTACTGCAATCACTGCATATAATAGTGCTGCTCACTGCATATAATAGTGCTGCATATACCTGTACTGCACACTGTATATAATAGTACTTTACACTGAAATCACTGCATATAACAGTACTGCACACTGCAATCACGGCACATACTAGTGCTGCACACTGCATATAACTGTACTACACACTGCATATAACTGCACTGCATATAATAGTACTGCTCACTGCACATAACAGCACTGCACACTGCAGTCGCTGCGCATAACAGCACTGCACACTGCAGTCGCTGCGCATAACAGCACTGCACACTGCAGTCGCTGCGCATAACAGTATTGCAAACTGCATATAATAGTGCTGCGTACTGCATACATGTGCTGCAAATAATAGTACTGCACACTGCATATAATAGTGCTGCACACTCCAGTCACTGCATATAATGGTGCCGGCACACTGCAAATAATAGTACTGGTACACTGCAATCACTGCATATAATGGTGCTGGAATACTGCAATCGCTGCATATACTAGTAATATAATAGTGCTGCAAACTGCAATCACTGCACATAATAGTACCGGCTCACTGTATTATTATTATAGCATCATTTATTCCATGCCGCTTTACATGTGAGAGAGGTATACATAGCAAACAACAAGTACAATAATTTGAACAAAAACAACTCACCGACTGGTACAGGAGGAGAGAGGATGTAATATAATAGTATCGGCTCACTGCACGCTGCATACAATAGTGGTGTTACAATGCAATGACCGCATATAATTTTGTCAACACTCTGCAATCACTGCATATAATGGTAATGAGTTCCTGCACACTGGTCACTGTTGCGGAGTTGGTGTCACTGGGCATTGTCTTTCCTGCACTTCGGTCACATATATGGTATATGGGGACACGTATATGGTATATGGGGACGTCTGTGAGCTGCCTGATTACTGCTACATTGTATCACTGCGTCTCCTCCCTGCTGATTGTAATATAGCTGGGGGCAATTCTCGGCAGTGCAGGTGATGATGGTGCAGTGCTGGGATCCCCCATTACTTCCTGGTCTCCTCCCCCAATCACTGATCTAAGGCTACATTCACCCTGTGACTATCCAAGAGAAAAGGAACAAGTTATTTCTCCGGTGTCGTCATAGTTGCTTCATTTATTTTCTCATCTGTTTCTTTTTTATCTGAAGCAAGTAGACTAAAGTTTTTTTAGCTGTTGGCTCTTAGCAATGTATCAGCTAAAAACTGATGAAACTCTGAAGTTCCTCCTTTCATCTGTGTCTCACCGATCCCCATAGAATTTAATGGCAGAGCCTGATTCGCAAAATGGATGAGAATAGGACAAGCTCGGAGTCTCATGGATTAATTGATGTGTGTATGGATCATTGAAACTGTAGGTGTGTGTGCCGTGCTAAAAATAAATGGACAGCACTAGGATGTGTGCATTCAGCCTTAGAATGAAGGATCCATACATACACAGCTGCACCTCTGAGATGCAGCCCCCTCAGATGAGACCCCAGCGCTGTGATGGCACATGGAGGTTCCTGTACTGTAGTGACTTCTCTGTATAACTGGACAATTCATTAGATTCTGTACCATATTTTTTTTTGTCTAATAGTCTAAGGCTGAGTGCCCACGATGCGGATTTAATGCATTTCCGCGGCTGCATTTCCGCCGCGAAAACGCATTAAAAACGTTTGTTAAGTTGTCTGCCATGTTTCCCAATGATAATCCGCATGTGCACAAATTTCCAATGCGGATTGTCATTGCGGAAAAATCCGCAGCACAACCATTTCTTGTGCGTAATCACGACGAAATCGCCGCCATTGACTTGCATTGAACCGCATAACATTGCATGTATACATGTATGCATGCAGATGTTATGTGGTTCAATGCGCGGATGGTACCCGGGTCTGGAGAAGAGGAGACTCTCATCCAGACCCAGGTACCATTAGTAAAAAAAAAAAGAATGAAAACTTAAAAAATAAAAACATTATACTTACCTCTCAGGCGGCCCCCAGTCTCCTCTGTCCTTGGCGTCCCGCGGTGTTCTGAAAGGACCTGCGCTGATGTCATTTAGTCAGCTAACAGGTCGCGCAACCACTGACGTCAGAACACCGCGGGACGCCGAGGACAGAGGACTCCACCGGAGAAGGAGACTGGGGGCCGCCGGAGAGGTAAGTATAATGTTTTATTTTATTTTTTACGTTTTCATTCTTTTTTTTTTTTTTTTTTTTTTACTATACAGTAGATGCAGCATTTAAAGCAGAATAAGTTGGTCACACAATATAAATCCATGCCAGTTGCATGGATTTATATTTTGTGACCAACTTGTCAAGCCCTTTTCCAAGTGATGCTCAAATCGCTTGGAAAAGCGCTTGAAAAAATGCATGTGGAAATGCATGCAAAAACGCTGAAAAAACTCTTCTCCCTGACAGAAAAAAACACATGTAAAATCTGCATGTGTTTTTTCTGCCAAGGAGATGCAGAAATGCTTAGGAAAATTTCTGCTTCATTTCTGCATCGTGGGTACATAGCTTTAGTCTAACAGTTCATTTACACTTCCAATTTATCGTGAACGAACTTTCCCAAGGAATGATCGTTTCCCAATAATCTTGTAATCTAAACAGGCGTCCGGTTACACTATGAATGAGCAAAAAGTCACAAACTATCATCATTCTCGGCAGCACATCGCCCTGAGTAAACAAGACCTGCTCTGCCGAGAACAAGTTGTAGATTTTGAAATGCTTGACTTTTAAACAGCGATTCAACTGTTTCAGGTTCTCGATAGTTCTTAAGGAGCGATCTGGTTTTTCCCGTTAAAAAAAAAAGAGGACTGTAGAATCCTCTCCTTTTTTCTGGCTCTGGAACCTGAGTAAGTACCCCTTCTGTACCAAGGACAGGACTTCCTGCTCTAAGGCCTGTTCTGCTTTCTTGGCATCTCTCGCCTTCTCCAGAATCTCATCTAGGACTGGTCCGACAAGGAATTCTCCTTGGCATTTAATACCACATAATTTACTTTTTGACTGAAGATCTCCTGTCCAGTTCTTTAACCAAAGAGCCTGGCGAGCAGAGTTGGATAAAGCGCACGAGCGGGCCGTGATGTCACTGCGTCTGCGGAGGCATCTGCTAGAAAATGAGCCGCCTTCTGAATGGTTGGAAAACTGGCTAAAATCTGATGCCGCGGGCATTTTTTCTGTATCTGCGAGTGTAGCTGATCTAACCATGTAATCAGTGATCTTGATGTGCATGTTGCAGCAATATTTGGCTTAAATGCTGCAGCCCCCAACTCCCAGGCCCTTTTTAGGAAACTTTCTGCCTTTTTATCTAAGGGGTCAATTTTTGGGATACATGTGATATGGCCACATCAAGTTTTGGGGCCTTTTCCCAACTCTCAGAAATATCTGTTTCAAATGGGTATTTTCTTTTAACTCCTTTTGGAACGAAAACGTTCTTATGAACTGGGAAACATTTCTGTTTCGTCACCTCCAACCCCCCCAAACATCACGTCCTGAATGGTTCTGGGCTCTTTAATGTCCTCAATTTTCACAGTGGCCCTCACCGCCTTGACTAATTTGTCTGTGTCCTCTGCTTGCAAACAATGACGGCCTTCGTTATCTTCTTCTGATGAGGATGAAGATGAGACATGCGAATAAAACCCTTCTAATTCCCCATCTTCCAAGTTCTCGTCTGAGCTCGTATCCAACTTCTCGGCAGGAGCATAAGGGGTCTTATTCTTTAGTCCTTTAAGCGAATTCCTGACCTCCGTTTTTACAATAGCCTTCAGGTTATTCATAAGGGACGAGGATTCCTTCCCACTGTCTTCTCTATGCAAAGTTGGCACAACCTTTTCTTATAGGAAGGCAACAATTTGGCTCTGCAAACTGCACATTCCTTATTCTTTGTCTTACTCAGCGCTTTTCTAGGCCTGTCCTACAATAAAACGTATTCAATGGACACAGCATTAGTTTAAAGGTAAAAGGGGTATTTAACTCACCCACCCCAGTAGCAGGAAACTACCGTGCACGGAAGGGCTGCTTCTTCCTCCGGATTTCTGGCCTGGTTCTCTTCCTCCATTCTGTCAAACCACTGGTGCGTTCAAGAATGGTAGGGGAAGAGCACCTTTTATAATGAGGTGCAATTTTCAAAATTCCCGTCTCTGGGACGGAAAGTGACATCATATGCCAGCCACATCCCTCTGCGTTTGTGTGTGCGCAACCTACTGCGGCCCTCAGACCGGAAGGAAGGGGATGTGTCCGCCCCCTAAGCCGCTCTGTTTGCGATGCAGTTGGCGCCCCTTCACCTCCAGACGACCTGCTGGGAACTCTTGCGACCGCTTCAGCCTCTTGTGTCAGAACAGGAGGGGGGAGATTAAATGACGCGCTCAGCCTGCCGCATTGGGGATTACCTGATCTATCCCCTCTACCGGGGGGAGAAGTGAGTATCCAAAATCCAGGGTATCCCCAGGGATTGTAGGTCTCCCTCCAAGGACAGGACACCACTCAAGTGGGAAGAGAGGCTCCGCCTTTTAAATCTGTAGGTTTCCTGTCCTTGGGGGCGGATCCTCTTTCTAGTATGGTGCTGTCCTGTGTTCCAGAAAATCAAATTACCGGTAATTGTCATTTTTGGATCAGTGTTTGGTCAGTGTCCATTTTACCCAGGGCTGTGGAGTCTTAGACTGTACACATTTTGGTGGAGTCGGTATAAAATGGACCAAAATTGTCCTATATATATACCCCCTCCTCACCCCCCTTTCTGTATCCTGGTAAAAGCCTACGGCGAAACGCGCGTCAGACCTGTGTGGACTCTGAGGGATCTTCAGGTAGCTCATGTGATACTTTCATGTCTACTTTTCAGTACCTTTGACCTTTGTATCAGCTGTCTTATTTATTCACTTACTGATCCCCTTTCTATGTAGTCTAAGTACTTACCCACTTGGGACATCTTTGTTGCACTTTGCACTTTACTTAAATGATGGTCTCCATATGTATCTTTACCTTAGGCTGACTTTGGTCACTGTGTTTTTGTACATGGTTTAAAATATCGATTTATGCTTCTACCTACCCTCAGATGCCCATTTTTCTGTTTACTGTTTTCCTCTTTTGTATCATTGTTTCGTGTGTGTTTTTATGAATTTTTCAATAAATGTCCATTTTATACTGACCATGAGTCACATTTATAGGTTCTTTATTCAATAAGGGATATCTGGTCACCAATCATTTTGTTCTTTTGGATTTATTTAAGTATATAAGTGGGTCTAGGGGAATATCCGTAAATGGTACCTTTTGAAGAAAGGATTTGACTGATTCTCAGAACCTTGGTATCAGTGAGCAGGTCCAAAAAATATGAAACTGAGAGCCTCTCGAAGAGCCACAGCACCAACAGAGATCTGGAATTCGGGCATCAATTTTATGCCTAAGTTCCGGAGTATGGTACCAGAACATTAATATTTTGTACTGATTCTCCGTGTACAGATGGATGTTTTAGATGCCTTATTCCAGATAGTCTGCCAGTCCCGAGGTGAAATGTCCCTATGAAGCAGCCTCTCCCACCTATTCATGTAGGAGTGCTTGAGGAAAGAATCTTTTTTTCGGAGTGTTAAGTATATTGTATATGTTAGAGATCAAATCCTTAGTTGAAGGGCATCTCTTGCACAGTATTTCGAATTCAGTTGGTCTAGAAACTTTGCCGATGCATACAAGGTTGAGGCCAGATGTTTAATTTGTAAGTATTGGTAAAATTCCCTATTTGTTATTGGGAACTTGGATTTAATGCTGTCAAATGGGAGCCTTAGGCAGTAGAGGTTGAAATATAAAAGAGACTATTGGAGAATTTTGTGAGGATAGGTCGAAGCGTTTCTTACACGTTGTCCAAATATCTCTAGTGAACTGAATGGTCCCTAAAAGTGGGATTGCAGTTTTAACAGGAGGGGAGACCATAGTAATGAGTTCCAATTTAGATTTTTTTTTACTTTACAGTTTGGAAGATTTTGGGAATTGCATAAATAATAATTCACTAAAATAGTGTTTGTTTTTTTATGAAAATTTAGACGCCATACAGAGCTTTTTGACTAAAACATGTGCTGCAGAAGTTACCTGCATTTATTCTCGTCATGGGACACAGAATCTCAGTATAATTTACCTTTGCTTCTCGGGTGCGTGAGCCACACATCTTACAACCAGCAGGGGCTACTTACTTGTTTTTGTTTCTTTTTATCAGATACATTTTTTTTTTTTATTGAAAGGAATTTTATTGTAGCAAAAGAATGAGCAAAATAAACATCCCATCCCCGTCCTTGCAGGAACATGGGGGCCGATTCATCAAGACTGGCATAGCCCACACTTGTGCTACACCATACTTGATGGCTTACAAGTTGCTCCAAATTCATTAAGAGGCGCAAGCCACTTAATGAGTTCGACTCTTCTTCTGAGTGGTGTGCCCTTCAGGAAATGTTACTACAGTTAGGGACTGGAGTAGCATTCTTTTCCTTGCAAAACACCATCCATTTTGGTGGCGTTGATTCAAACTGATGCCAAAAGTCTTAAAAAAATAATAATTTTGCGCAACACTGCATTACACAAAAAATTTTGTGACTTTACAAAGCATTTATGCCATTTTTGTATTGTAAAAGCTTTGATGAATCTGCCCCATAGAGTTCAAAAGGCAGTTCTAGGGAGTTATTAAAGAGGTTGTCTCACCAGGACACCTCCTTTCTATAGGCTTTAGGCACGTTTCAGATGTCCAGATATTTTCAGTGCTGGAAAAACCAGTACCGGAGATATCAGTGTTCGTGTGCACCTGTGTGGCAGATTTGTGCCACATCAAGATCACACGTACTGGCACCTGGTAATCAGCGGTACAGTTTGCGCTATTCCCAAGCACCGGGTGCTGAACGCTGCCCTCATCGTTGTCCCCTGCTGGCGCTGCGATCAGCGCTAGCAAGAGACAATGATGGGAGTAGTATTCTGCCCCCGCTGTGTTCTGGTGTAAAAATAAGAATAAAATAAAAAAAATCCTTATACTCACCTGTCTGAAGATGTCCCCCGCTGTAATCCATGCGACCGTTCAGCAGAGGACCGGGGAGAATGACTCGCAGCGAGTGGTGTCCTATCACAAACTGAGTGCAGCTCTGGGGCCCACTTGCTGCAGCGTGTCATTCTCCCCGGCTCCTCGGCATGAGCGGTCAGATGGATTACAGCAGAGGACCACTTCGGACAGGTGAGTATAAGGATTTTTTTTATTTTATTCTTATTTTTACAACAGGACAAAGCGGGAGCAGAATACTACTCTCATCATTGTCCCTTGCTAGTGCTGATCGCAGTGCAAGCAGGGGACAATGATGAGGGCAGTGTCCAGTACCCGGTGCTTGGGAAAAGAGCTAACTATGCTGATTCCCAGGAGCCGGTACTTGTCACGTGAATGTCTTCCGTGTGTCATCAGTGTCCATGTGTGCGGGACGTTTTGCGGCCCATGCTACAAGAAAAAAACGGACGTCAGCGTGTTTTGCCCATGTTTTGAAACACACTGACATGTGCACAGACCCATTCATTTGAATGGGTCTACATGTGTTTGTGTCTCCAATATGTGTGGAAACTGACACCATACGTACTCAAAACACTGACGTCTGAACAGTGCCTAAGGCAGCGTCCCCATCATGTTTTGCAGCCCATTTAGCATCGTATTATAATAAAAGGAATGTGTCATCAGAAAATTACCGATCAAGGTTTTGTGTTAAAGGGGTTGCCGGTCCAAACCGATATATCTGCAGTCACTCTGTATGACTACAGACTTATGAATCCCCCCAGCGCAGGCACTGTGCACTGCGGGGATTTGTTGGTTTCAGACCAGGGAAAGGAGGGGATCTCATCTCGGTACCTAATGGCAGTCGGGCTACCTCTGGCGAGCACATGGAGGGCTGTGCGGCCCTCCAAAGAAATGCCACCCCACACCATTACTGACCCACTGCCAAACTGGTCATGCTGAAGGATGTTGCAGGCAGCAGATCGCTCTCCACCGTGATTCCAGACTCTGTCACATGTGCTCAGTGTGAACCTGCTTTCATCTGTGAAGAGCACAGGGCGCCAGTGGTGACTTTGCCAATCCTGGTGTTCTGTGACAAATGCCAAGCGTCCTGCACAGTGTTGGGCTGTGAGCCCAACCCCCATCTGTGGACGTCGGGCCCTCATACCACCCTCATGGAGTCGGTTTCTAACCATTTGTGCAGACACATGCACATTTGTGGCCTGCTGGAGGTCATTTTGCAGGGCTCTGGCAGTGCTCTTCCTGTTCCTCCTTGCACAAAGGCGGAGGTAGCAGTCCTGCTGCTGGGTTGTTGCCCTCCTACGGCCCCCTCCACGTCTCTTGGTAGCGCTTCCAGCCTCTGGACACTACGCTGACAGACACAGCAAACCTTCTTGCCACAGCTCGCATTGATGTGCCATCTTGGATGAGCTGCACTACCTGAGCAACTTCTGTGGGTTGTAGAGTCCGTCTCATGCTACCACGAGTGTGAAAGCACAACCAACATTCAAAAGTGACCAAAACATCAGCCAGAAAGCATTGGTACTGAGATGTGGTCTGTGGTCCCCACCTGCAGAACCACTCCTTTATTGAGGGTGTCTTGATAATTGCCAATAATTTCCATCTATTGTCTATTCCATTTGCACAACAGCATGTGAAATTGATTGTCAATCCGTGTTGCTTCCTAAGTGGAAAGTTTGATTTCACAAAAGTTTGATTTACCTGGAGTTATATTCTGTTGTTTAAGTGTTCCCTTTATTTTTTTGAGCAGTGTATTATAAATAACATCTGTTTTGGTAATTGTGTTTTGTTTTTTTTAATTTGTATTTAAAAAAAAACAAAAACCCTACAGTTTTCACAGTGACCACTGGGGCTTGTTTAGGCTCATACTTCCTGTTCTTTACAGAAGAGATTTTCAGAGGTTTCATGATATACAAGCTGATATCACAGGATCCACCAATCAATATAGACGGTCAGAGCTGACCCTGCTCTTATCACAATGACCTTTGCACACTATCATTAGATGCTTCAATACAAAAGATGGGATCAGTGAGTCTGTATATTGTGCCTAATGTACACGCGGATTTCTTGACAGAACAAGAAGTTAGAAAATTGCAAGATTTACGTTTTTTTTTTAATACAGATTGCGATATGGAAAATAATGAAACAATTACCAAAAATGGAAAAAGCTCACACTACTCTAATAACCCCTTTATAAATTATATGTTTCCCATTGTAGAATAAAATTAAGATGTTCACCTCCCACACTAGTGCCGTTCCAGTGATGTTGATGCAGGTCTCCCAGGGCTTGTGTGACATTATGCCATGTGAGCCCTGCAGCAAATGGGCGGCCACTGATGCGCTGCTTCAGTTGCACTGCATTCAGATGAACCTCGGACGTCTGAAGACAGTGTGAGAACTGCAGTCCTTAGTGGCCGCTGACTGGCTGCAGTGTCAGGTGTCACACGAGCCTTGGGAGATCTGCATCAACATCGCTGGAACAATGCTGCTGCGGTAGGGGAGTATGTGTTATTTTTATTTTACACTGATGAACATATTATTTAAGAAGGGGTTATGTTAGTAGTGACAACCCCTTTAACGTAAAAACTGATTTAAACAGTAGGTCTTTTTCTGCTGACACATTCCCTTTAACCTTTTCCCTTTTTATGATTTATTGCGTAGTCTACAATTATAAAAATGGAAGATACAGCAGATGTTGTGGGTAACCCCTTCCTCTGATAGATCATTAACAGTCCTCCATAGAAAGAGAGCAGGAGTGATGAAGTCATCTATCCTGCCCCCTCCGGCCTACACAAGGCCAGGTATCTGATGTCGCCTTGTTTCCATGGTGTCTGCCCTGGGACCACATTGCGGTCAGCTCTGCCCGGTTTTGCTGATCTGGCAGGAAAGTGATGAAATCAGCTTGTGGTCACCATGAGTCCTCGCCCGAGGGTACTGGTCCGATCACAACATGTGGCACATTTGCATTGTAAGAGCCTCCTTGGAAGTGAATCATTGAGCTGTGAATAAGTCTTTTGAGGAGTGTATCAGACAATATAGATGGCCTGTGCAGTGATGTATAATGCAGCTCCCTGAATAATAAATGAGTACACCCCTAGTGATGTCACTGCTGCTGCACCCTGCGGTCACAGAGCTTTGTATACCTGGTCTGGTCTCACCAGAAAGGTGGACACCAGGAGGTCCAGCCTGGACTGACACATTGTAGCAAACAATCAGGCTCCTTGAGACCTTTGTGTTGAAGTAATGACCTCCCAGAGATTGCTTGGCCTGGATACAATTGCAGCAAACTCTCAGCCGGACTAGGTCTATACAGTGTTTTAGCCTCTGGATATACACAAGAATGTTTTCATTCACTGACAACAAACAGAAAATAAAGTAAACATTGAAGGAAAAAACAAAAGTTTTCTTTATCCAGTGATTAGACTAAACTTTTGAAGGGGATAGATCATCAGAAGATTGCCTATTTTTGAATCAGGTTTAACACGATCTGTATTTAAAAAAAAAAAAAAAAAAACAACCCAAAATTAGAAACCTTGTACTTTTCACACAGCCTTGGCCCAAAAAAGGCTTTGTTAGACTAAGGCCATGTTCACGTGTCCAGTAGTAATCAGATCGGATCCAGCAGCAATCCATTGACAATAAATTTGTGGCAGACACAAGTTTTTATTGTCCCTCCAAAAAAAACTGTTTTCAACTGGATCTGTTTTTTTTTTAACATTGAAGTCTATAGAAAATGGATCCATTAATTGGCTATCCGTTTTTTTCTCATTTGAAAAGGATCAGTTTTTTGCTCACTGGAGGTGGAAAAATAAATGTTTAACATATACTACTGGACATGTGAACTTTCAAGTAATCCTCTATTTGAAACTGATCCAGTAAGTAAAACACGGATCTTTTTCAAATGGGAGAACGGACTTCAATGTTAAAAGAAAAAAAAAACTGATTCAGTTGAAATCACAACTTTTTGTCCTGGAAAAAAAAAACTATCTGCAGAACTTTTTTGTCAACGGATTGCTGCTGGATCCGTTCTAACTTATGATTACTGGACATGTGACCATAGCCTAATACTTCCTTTTCTTTCAGGAAGACTTTACAGCAGTTTCCTTATCATCACAGGCATAATTACAATGATAGGTAAAGGTGCATTTACAATGAAATATCGGGAACAAGCGGTTTTCAGAACCTTTGTTTCTCGATAATTGTCAAAGAGCAACTAGGAAAACGCTCATTCGTCAAGTTCGGCATGAAAGATCTTCATCTTCAGCAGCACGTTCCCTGTGTAAATTGGGCCCATGCTGCTAAGAACGATGAGATCTATTACAGAATCAGTGTGCATCAATCGTTCACTGCATTGTGCGTGTGTGAACAGGCTATTAAGGCCCCCCAATACACATTACATGAAAGCCTGTCAAATATGTCAATTATGGCAGGATCAGTAGACCATCTGATGTGTATGGGGACCTCCCTACTAGAATTCAATGGGGAGATAAGTTACCTCTATTCTCTGCTCACTGAAAACACGTGAACTTTCCAGCTGTGAGCTCATGTGTATGGGGGAATCAGTATATTGGGCGAAGACTTAGTATATAGTTATCACATGTGTTTGCCCCCCTGTAATGGCCAAGATCACAGATAACTTCAATCCTGCCTGTTTAACCCCACAAGTGCCATAGTCCATGCCGATCATGGGCATCTAAGTGGTTATACATGGGAAAGGGTCACGCCATCTCACACTTAAAGGGAGTCTGCCACCCCCAGAAATTGAACTATTTAAACCGTCATGTAAGAGACCTTATAAAAATCAGACTTGTACTGTAGACTTTAGTCATTTAATTTTATATAAAAACCGTTTAATTAGATACATAACTCAAAGGGGCTTCGGTGCCAGTTTGTGCCCCTTCAATCAATAAAATAGTGCAATTATCAAATACAACTAATACAGCACAAGCAAAAACAAATCCTTCATACAGCTATGTCAGCGGAAAAATAAAAAAGGTAAAAGATATTACGGCTTATTTTACTGCTTACTATAAGGCCACGGCCCCACTATCAGTATTCGGTCAGTATTTTTTCTCAGGACTGGGAGCTAAAACCAGGTGAGGAACAATCAGAGAAAAGGAATAATAGAAACAAGTCACCAATTCTGCATTTATCACCCACTCCTGGTTTTGGCTCCTACTCCTGAGAAAAAATACTGATCAAATACTGACCAAATACTGATATTGGGGCCGTAGCCTAAATGTGATTACTCACTTTTCTTGCTGCATGCATCTGAAACACTGCCCGCTGTGATGCCCTCTGACCGCATGATATACTTTCAAAATCTTGAGGCTGTTGGGCATCTCTGTGGGTGAGGTTTTGGATGCCTGCAGCGAGACAAGGCTTGTCCGATCACCCTTCAATCTCTACCTAAAGAAGCAAATCCTTTAAGGCTCGGCCACACAACGTTAAAAAATCGGACGAGTGCAATCTGTCGTTTTGACGGATAGCATTCATCCCAATGTTATTAAGTGAGGCAGAGCACATGTCAGCAGCAAGAAAAAAAATTGCAGCATACACAGGTTGTCCGATCGGATGGTACTCAGACATTCATGTCTGTGGTTCCTCAGAAAACTTCAGACCGCACTCAGATGACAACCCTCTTAAGAAAGTCATACAAAATGATATGTTGATATCTGCGATCTGATGTGGATTTCTCTAGAATAAGACACTTACTTTTTATATATATGTATATATATATATATATATATATATATTTATTGTAATGCAGCAGCTTGCTAGCATTACTGTAAATGGTCCAGGATGTGTTTACCGGACCATGTACCTTCCCCTTTAACTGACTGGTCACATGACTGTGACATCACACAGGTCCTGTATGCACAGTAAAGCTCTGTACACATGACTGGGACAGCACACAGGACCTATACACACAGCTGACTGATCACATGACTGTGACATCAGCAAGGTCCTGTCAGTATGTGGCTGTCTGTGCACAGCATATATAAACCCTGCTTAATTTGAGACAGGTGTGAGAGGCGTGAGGCCTGTTTCCCATGTGTGTGGGATACCGTGATACCGTGAAGCCTGGCAGCCTGAAGGCAAAGACTGGATCCTGTGCGGATGCTAGTGGCCTTGGAAGGCAGCGGCTTTGGAGTGAAGCCTGGTACCTGAAGGGTCGAGCCTGGATCCTGTGTGGATGTCAGTAGCCTTTGAGGGAGAGCCGGCTTGAGTAAGAGTCCTGAAAGGCAGAGCCTGGATCCTGTGTGGATGTCAGTGGCCTTTGAGGGAACGACGGCTGGAGACCCCCACCTGGGAAGCCGCAGAGCCACAGTGGTGGCAGAGTAACGGACTGAGACAGCTAAACCCGGCAAAGGTAATACCCTGTGCTATATGGACATTGTGATATGAACATTGCTATTATTACCTTGCCGTAAGCTGTAACCTGGAGCAAGTGGGCCGGTGTGCCACTTGGCTCATGAATAATGTAGATATGTGTGTCGGCGTGCCACGGAGTTGGACCCGATGAACTGTGTGGACTTGTGGTTTATGCCGAAGTAATAAACTGCATTGTGGTGAAAAACGTAAAGACATTGCACGTGTGCATTGATTGACGCAGCGAAGCGAGTTACCCCCAGTATGATGACTAGTAATATGTGTAAAAGATCTATGGGCCGGACACAGATCTCCCTGAGAATCTGCCTCCAGAACTTATTTTAAACCTAAGGATGCATTACTGGTGTGGGACATGTAGACCAGGAGAGCAGACTGTCGGTCATTACTTGTCTCACATTGGTAACGCCTCATTTAATTTAAATTAAGCTTTGAAGACAGATTCTCAAGCAGACCTGTGTCCGGCCAATAGATCATAACAGATAATTTACATATTAGGAAATGTGGATTTCTCTGGAATAAGACATCGGATCGCAGATATCAAGGTGACACACTATTCAGCTTCCTTTGACCTATGTGCATATATAGACTGCTCTGGAGGGATGATCCTACTGACAGATTCCCTTTGTTTAATTCAACTTCAGATCTGCAGCACAGAGGCTGAGATTGCATCACTAAATGTGCAATTTAAATTGGGGCTTTATCCCCCTTCAAGGTGATTTGCTGAGTTTATACTGACAGATTCCCTTTAAAGTACTATCAGGTCTCCACTGAATTAAGGATAGTGGAGACCTGCTGCAAACCGTAAACCAGGTACTACATGATCAGTAAAGGGGTTGTCTGGTCTTAAACTATAAGTCTGCTGTCACTTGTGAACCCTCACAGCATGCGCACTGCATGTTGTGAGGATTCTCCAGTGCTGGCAGTGAGCTGTCATGTGACCGGAAGTATGCAATTTGCATACTTCCGACTACATTCAGACTAGACTGGCCTCGCTTAATAAACTTGCATTGAGCGAGGCCGAATAAGGTCTAGTGGGCACATAACTACATGTATGCAAATTGCATACTTGCGAACCATACCCCCTCACCGAGCTGGACACCAGAGAATCCTGACAGCATGTGATGACTGCAGACTTGTAGTTTAAGACCAAGCAACCCCATTAATAGATTCAATGGGCGCTATGAAACCCTGCATCCCAGAAGCTACTGTCGGTGGTCCATTCTCTGCTGAGCTTGGAAATGCAGGATAAAATTAAATGGTCTTTAGTGCTATGCAACCCCTAAAATCACAGAACAATGGACTACAAAGTGCTTCCACTTACCCACCGATGACCTATTCATTTTATTAGTCCTTAATCTCCAGAACAGTTCTCCTCCTGCCAGGTCTACATGGAGACTTTTGGTCATTCTGAATGAGTCACAGCTGAAGTTCTCCTTATTGCATACAACTCAATGTACTTCTTTGGACTCCAGCTCATTCGATAAAATCCTTGAGTTGCACTACAGAAATTCCCCATGTTGCCTAATCCTTAGTAAAAAAGGGTATTCCCATCTTATACATTTATGGCATATCTTCAAGATGTGAGTCCCACCAATGAGACCTGCATCTATCTTGAGCACAGGGCCCCGCGTGCTGTCACTGTCATTAGAGAGGTGGTCGGCATTCCCATTCATTTGTTTGACAATTCTGACCACCTCGTCACTGAAAGCGGCAAACCTGATTTTAGTTTTCTGCTGCAAAATCCGATACCTGCGTTTTTTGCTGCGTTTTTGCACTTACTCATTGCTTTCTATGGGTGAAAAAGCGCTGCAAAAACACAGCAGTTTTCCAATTCAGTCAGGAAACAAAACAAAATTTGATTTCTGAAATCTCATAGCTTTTGCTGGTACTGTAAAACACAGCTTTTAATTTGCATTTAAAAAAAAAAACGCAGCAAAAAACGCAAGGTGTGAACATGGGGCAATAAGCTACATTCCTCCATCTGTTTCCTACTTGTGGAACTAACCTTTTACATAACAAGTATTGCAATAGATTAAAGCCGCGTTCAGGCTAAATTTCACCAAATGAAGAAATGCACTTCTGCTCCAGCTCCCCTATGAGCACATGTTGGAGAATTGCATAATGTGCAATTCCTGAGTAGTGTGTTTCATAGATACTTGTAATTGCAGGCATTTTCCAGATAGAGATTTAGCAGAGCTGTAAGAAATATCAGATTATAATATACAACCCCAATTCTAAAAAAGTTGGGACAGTGAAATGTAAAGAAAACAAGAATACAATAATTATGAAAACTTAGTCATATTTTATTCACAACAGAACATAAAACAGATCAGGAGGTGAAAGACATTTTACATGTCACCTGA
Organism: Phyllobates terribilis; assembly: GCF_046119375.1. Classification (NCBI taxonomy): domain Eukaryota; kingdom Metazoa; phylum Chordata; class Amphibia; order Anura; family Dendrobatidae; genus Phyllobates; species Phyllobates terribilis. The sequence goes on from NW_027362762.1 coordinate 163,226,601, forward strand.
GGAAAAAAAAGTTGATGGCAGCAACATTTTTATATATATATATATATGTACAGTACAGACCAAAAGTTTGGACACACCTTCTCATTTAAAGATTTTTCTGTATCTTCATGACTTTGAAAATTGTACATTCACACTGAAGGCATCAAAACTATGAATTAACACATGTGGAATTATATACTTAACAAAAAAGTGTGAAACAACTGAAAATATGTCTTATATTCTAGGTTCTTCAAAGTAGCCACCTTTTGCTTTGATGACTGCTTTGCACACTCTTGGCATTCTCAGTGTGAATGTACAATTTTCATAGTCCATGAAAATACAGAAAAATCTTTAAATGATAAGGTGTGTCCAAACTTTTGGTCTGTACTGTATATATATATGTATATATAGGTGTGTGTGTATATGTGTGTATATATATATATATATATATATACATACATATATATATATACATACATATATATATATATATATATATATATATATATATATATATATATATATATACATATACATATATATATATATATATATATATATATATATATATATATATATATATATATATATATATATATATATGTATGTATGTGTATATATGTATGTATGTATGTATATATGTTGGGAAAACAAAAGGCTTGAAAAGCGGTAACAAAAAATAGAAACGTTGTATATCTGCTCATAGTTGAAAAAAATGCCTTTAATTGAGGTGCGGTGCACGGAGGCTCCAGACTAATGAAGATTATAGCAGCAAATGGAAAAATCCAGCATCTGCAGGAAATGAGGTAAGTATATTAAAACATTTTATTAGCAACATAGTTAAAAAGGGAAAAAATTAAAATATACAGTGAGAATAAAAGGACAAGGGTCTAAGCGTTTTGAGCATAACCGCTCTTAGTCCTGAAGCGGTACTAGTGAAAAACAGCTGGTGGGTCAATTTCAACAAAGTTACATGACTGCACAAAAAGAGCATGTTAGAGAGGCAGAGTCTCAGAAGCAAATCTAGTCAGAGGTTCCCCAATCTGGGAACAACTGCATCTAAAATTGTGGAATAAATGTCAGCAAAATGTTCCTCATTGGAAAGACTTTGGACATCTCACCATCTATAGTACATAATATCCTCAAAAAAATCAGATTCTGGAGAAATCCATGTGCACCAGGGACAAGGTAGACGGTCAATATAGCTTGCTTATGATCTACAGGACCTCAGAGGGCACTGCATTAAAACGGGCCTGAATCAGTCATGCAAGTCGCTGCATGGACTCGGGAATATTTCCAGAAATTATGGTCTGTGAACATAGTTCACTGTGTAATCCACATATACCAGTAAAAGTTCTATTGTGCAAAGCAGAATCCATATATATCAACACAATCCAGAAACGCTGCCATCTTCTCTGGGTCAAAGCGCATTTATAATGAAGTGAGGCAAAATGGAAAACTTTTGTGGTCGGTCGAATCAAAAAGTGAAATTCTTTATGGAAACCATGGACTCCGTGTCCTGCGGACTCTAGAGGAGAGGGACCATCCAGCTTGTTATCAGCGCACAGTTCAAAAGCCTGATTCTCTGATGATATGGGGTTGTATTAGTGCTGATGGCCATTCAGAATTGTTCCACATGAGGCTCTTTGCCATTTTTATCATTTTAGAAATAAATTTTGGTAAAAAAAAAAAGGCAACAAAACTGCTGAAAATGTCATGTTAATGTACTGATGTACTACTATATAGACATGCTGCATTTGTCCCCATGTGTAGGGCACATCTTATGTAATGAGAATTCAGAGGTAGACCCCCTCTTCCCCCAGAGATGCCCGTGTTGGCAGCGCTGCATGTTTAGGGCTGATACATGTGTGACTTATTGTTTGTTCACCTGTACCTTACACACAATGACAGCTGCTAACACCCTTGTGTCAGTTTAGTAATACATTTCTTGGAGGAATAACAGAGGAACACAATTCCTAGTTGTCAAAAATATGCTCCGATATTATTATATTATGGTATTAGCTACTAAAACAGACATATTGGGAGATCTGACGGCGCAGTGAAGTGACTGGCATGAATTACACTATGCAGAGAAAATATGGAATGGCATCAGACATTGCTACCTCTACATGTAATATAATAGTAAATGTGGTGTTGGTACCTTTTTCGCTGGCGTAAAAGTGTTTACTTTCTCTTTTTTTGCCACAGCTTATAATGGAAGAGGTTACTAAGAAAACAGACAGTACAGACACTGTACAGACCATTTCTTTCCCTGCTTCAGCTTTCCAGGCGTCACATCTTGCTCAAGTAAGACAATCACTTCTTGCATCACCACTTAAATGGTCGCTGTCATTTCCACAAACTGTTGATATACTAATTAGAACAAGCATATGAAACCTTGTAATATATCTTATCATAGAAAGGTGCTTCTTTTTCCACTTATGAGCCACTTCTTTTCATTCCCATCTACTACACTCTTAAGGCCCCGTCACACTTAGCGACGCTGCAATGATCCCGACAACGATACGACCTGTCAGGGATCGTTACTGCGTCGCTATGAGGTCGCTGGTGAGCTGTCAAACAGGCAGGCTCACCAACGATCAGGGGAGCAGCGACATCGTGGAAAGAACCTTTCCACGATGTCCTGCTCCTGGTTACGAGCCTGCTGAAGCAGGAGCAGGCTGGTAACTATGGTAAACATCGGGTTACTAGGGGCACACGCGCTCCTAGTAACCCGTTGTTTATCATGGTTACCGCTCACTTTAGCAGGCTCGTAACCATGATAAACAACGGGTTACTAGGTGCCCCTAGTAACCCGATGTTTACCATAGTTACCAGCCTGATCGCTGGTCACACACAGCGATGTGTGCTGACTAGCGGGAGAGCAACGACCAAAAAATGGTCCAGGACACTTTGCAGCGATCAGCGACCTCACAGCCGGAGCCTGATCATTGCAAAGTGTCACACATAGCGACATCGCTGGTGAGGTCGCTATTGCGTCACCAAAACCGTGACACAGCAGTGATCTCGCTATGTGAGACGGGGGCTTTAATTCTATTGAAAAACTGCTAAAATCTGCCTTAATCAAAACAAGACAGAATGCAAGCTCACTGAGGGATCAGATTACAGCTGTCTGTTGAAATCTGTTGGCGGAGATTATCAGGGGTGAGGGGCACAGTGAAAGAGTAGGTTTACAGCAGTGCATAAAAACTCGTTTAGGGTTCCATTCATAAGTGGGACAATTTTTTTTTTTTCTCACTTGTGATCCGCATGCAATCCTTCTTTTTTTTTTGCAGCAGCAGCTATTAATCATTTTCAGGCCCATTCACAGTTTCTACGTTACAGAACTGCAATGTATTTGTAAAAATCAGATGCCATACTGTGTCTCCGTATGGCATCCGATTATCTATTTTTTTTTTAATGCACCCATAGACTTGAATGGGCGAATCTTATCCAATTTACTGAAGAAACTAGTGCATGCTGTGATTTATTTCACACCCCTATTCGGCCAGTGAAAAAAATCACTCATCTGTGTTTCTCCATTGAATAACAATTGGTCCGAGTGCTTTTTTTATGGAAAGCACTAGGACCCAAAATATGGTTGTGTGAATGAGCCCAAAGAGGCCTAGACTCTCACAAAGCTGTGCTGCTACTTTATAGTAGATGTTTTATCCCACCTGTTATGGTAAATATTTATACTTTGCTTTGATTATTATTTTAGACACCCTCCAGAGATAGATTCACAGCTATACAGCTCAGTACAGCTTTATAATGCCCTCGCTGCTGCTGATTCTGAATGTGTGCTACAGTGGGACCAGAGAGCAGGACTCCATCTCTGTGTGTGCTGTGCATGGGAGACATCATAGCAGTTTGTCTCCACCCAAATGCAGGATACAAGTAAAATAATGGGCAGAAATGGTTTTATTTGTCATGTACACACAGGACAGCTTATTCTGAAAAGTCACCAGAAAAGACAGGTAGGCTTTGTTGTTTGGGAGTAAGGTCTTTGGCACTGTTGTGTGGATATCTGTTCTATGGCTTCTACACTGACCACATTGGAGGTGATGGGATGACCTTCGTGATTTCCATATTATCACAGTTTTGCATTCTTTGTTTTGTCACCACAAAACGTCATCATGAGTAGTTCAACAAAGGGAGCAAATAAATCTCATGATGTTTTCTATGTGTGCTCTTTGTTGCTATTAATGAACGCTTTTCTAATATGTCATATTTTCTTTTTCAGATGGCACTAAGAGGTACAACCACACCTCTGACTGTCGTACTGCCGGGGGAGCAGCACGTCCAAGTGCAAGGTGTTATCCAGACGGCTCAGTCCTCCGTCATACACTCTCCTCAAGTTGCTGCATCACAGGTATTGCTACACGTTGAGTACATTTACAGAGCGGCTGACCAGACTCTTTCAGACCGTACTTTCTGTACCTTGTTTCTTATGAGAGTTACTGACTTGATTTGTACCATATTGTCTACATGTTGCTACAGAACTAAGTTAAAGTATTTTTAATCTTTTTTTTTTTTTTTAAAAAAAACAGGCATCGTCACTCTCTGATAGTGAAGATTCTCAGGACACATCTGACAGCATTGATTCCCCCAGAAAGGCGCGTGGTATTTTAGCTCGTCGACCTTCCTATAGGTAAGTGAAAGTATCTCTGACATTAAATGGGTTGTCCGGTCCATATCGATAAGTCTGCAGGCACTCTGTGTGATTGCAGAGACTTATGAATCCCTCCCGCGCGCGCATTGTGCTCTGCGGAGATTCGCTGGGACCGGAGGGTATGTATGAGTTATACATACCCTTGTATGGAGTGAGACCATGCCCTGTTTAGTTACGCAGCTGACCAGTGGGCGTGGCCGAATAGATGGCGCGGCCTCGCTACATACAAGTGTACGGAAACAAGGCCACGCCCGCTGGCCGGAAGTATGTATAACGTATACATGCCTTCCGGTCCCAGCTCAGAATCTGGCGAATCCCTGAAGCACAGTGCGTGCGATGGAGGGATTCATAAGTCTTTGCAGTAACACAGAGAGACTGTAGACTTATCGATTTGGACCGAACAAGCCCCTTTAATGACATATCTTCTGGAACTGAGAACAACTAGCTACGCCCCTATATGTCTCCTTATGGCATCCAATTATCTATTTTTTTTAATGCACCCATTGACTTGAATGGGCGAAACTAGTGCATGCTGTGACTTATTTCACACCGATTCAGCCAGTGAAAAAAATCACTCATCTGCGCTTCTCCATTGAATAACATTGGTCCGAGTTCACTAGGACCCAAAATATGGTTGAGTGAATGAGCAAGCTCCTTTAATGACGACATATCTTCTGGAACTGGGAACAACTAGCTACCTAAACCAGCTCTATAGTCCCTTCAGTCAAAGAATTGTCGCAGTATTTCATCACCCTTCTGATTATTGCCACCTATTGTGAGTTAAAACTGGTACATGAACAGAGGCGAAAATCAAAATGTGTTTGTACCACCCATGACTGTATCAAAAGCCTGTCCTCACAAAAATGGTGACTCTGCAAGCATGTATCATCTGGTTTGTACCTGAAAGCTGATAAAAATATAAACTGGACCGTACAGTTATGCACCATTCAAATCTACATTTCTTCACGAGGCACAGTGCTGTGTATAACCTATTAATTTTAATTAATTTAAACTTGCTCCGTGTTTGTGAAACTTGCATCCATAATTTAAAATTTGCCTCAAACTTGAGTCCCAGCCGACCCCTAACACATCAAAACAGCACCTTTAACAAATATCTGAATGTATGGCAAGTAGGAGTTTTTTATATCTTGCAATTATCTTTTAAAGCTGCTTTTCATATTGGCAGTTTGCACAGAATACTCTTACTCCTGGTGTTGGCTTCCCAACCCCCCATGTTGCTGCAGTGTCCTAACACTACGGTGTGCTGGAGGTGCCAGGACACTGCTGTGCCATAGTGAGAGCCCCATCCAGCGGGACATCACATGCTATTGTGCCGTTTCCTCCTAAGGGGACAGAAAGTGAGAAAAGACTTCTGAATTTTGAATACGAGCAAATGACAAAATCCTTTTTTTTTACCCACAATGTTATAGATGTTTATAAACTATTTTGCATTCCCTGGAAAATCCCTCTAAACATCACTATTTTGCTGCATAAGGAGCACCTTAAGGCTCTATTCGCATCTACGTGCAGATTAGAAGAGTGGACATTTTCGCTGGGCCCAATGGACCTTATAATAAGTCAGTGGGGTCTGTAAAGGACGTATCCAGCACAGTTTTGTAGCTTTCATTGTGAACAGAAGTCGTCAGTCTTGATATTTTTATATGGTTGCTGATTATTTATTTTTTTCCAAGGCAAATCTTGAAAGATCTCTCTTCTGAAGACACTGGAAAGCGAAATGAAGAGGGTGCTGGAGTGTCTGCTTCACCTACAACCACCACCATTTACCAGACCAGCACTGGACAGTATGGTGAGTTACAAACTTCTACTACAATCCCAAAACCCTCAATGTAAGATATATATTTGTAATATTTTCTGTGTGCTCTTTAATTGGCTAATCCTTCAATTCAGAAACGTATGCAGTGTGATTTACATATACATGTTCCCTTTAGTAACCATTGGTCCTAATGGAACCCTCCAGCTCGCTGCTGGGGCAGATGGGATACAAGGGTTACAGACTCTAGCAATGGCCAATGCTAGCAGCAACCAGCCAGGCACAACTATATTACAGTATGCCCAGACGTCAGATGGCCAGCAGATTCTTGTACCCGGCAACCAAGTGGTTGTACAGAGTAAGTACTTTAAGATTTTATTAGCTCTCCCGCTGATATAACTTCATCATCTACATGGCCTGCGTGCTTATTGTCTGTGTGTTTCAGCTGCTTCAGGAGACATGCAGACTTATCAGATCCGTACCACATCAACCACCACCTCGCTCCCACAGACTGTGGTTATGACCTCACCCGTTACGCTGACTTGTCCCCCAACAAAGTCAGATGACCCACAAATGAAGCGTGAAATAAGATTAATGAAAAACAGGTAAGAAGTGTGATAATGCTGCAAGCAACTAGGAGAAAAATCATTCTCGTGGCCTTATTAGGTACACATTGCGTGTGTCAGTTACTTTTAGCATTTATAACAGTGAAGTGATGTTGAGCGAACGTGCTCGGATAAGGCATTATCGGAACACACTCTGGTGCTAACAGAGTGTCTTTGGCGTGCTCGAAAAATATGTTCACGTCGCCTCGGCTGAATGTCTCGTGGCTGGTAGACAGCTGCAATACATGCGGGATTGCCTGTTTGTTAGGCAATCCCTGCATGTGTTGTGGCTGTCTAACAGCCGCGAGACATGCAGGCGCGGTGACACAAACATATTTTTCGAGCACGCCAAAGACACTGTAACCCCTTATTTGAGCATGTGTGCTCAACACTACAGGGAAGATCTCAACGTACACTCTACACATGTCCATAGGGCTGCATTAGTCACACCAACAGTGTTCTTTTGTGACAGTTTCTTACAACAATGTCTAGTTATAAAGTATATACAGTGGGTATGGAAAGTATTCAGACCCCTTTAAATTTTTCACTCTTTAGAATTTACCAAATGGCTGAAATGAAACAAAAAGTTCATTTTTTTTCTCATTAATGTACACTTTGCACCCCATCTTGACTGAAAAAAAAACAGAAATGTAGAAATTTTTGCAAATTTCTTAAAAAAGAAAAACTGAAATATCACATGGTCATAAGTATTTTGACCCTTTGATCAGTATTGAGTAGAAGCCCCCTTTTGAGCTAGTACAACCATGAGTTTTCTTGGGAATGATGCAACAAGTTTTTCACACCTGGATTTGGGGATCCTCTGCCATTCTTCCTTGCAGATCCTCTCCAGTTCTGTCAGGTTGGATGGTGAACGTTGGTGGACAGCCATTTTCAGGTCTCTCCAGAGATGCTCAATTGGGTTTAGGTCAGGGCTCTGGCTGGGCCAGTTAAGAATGGTCACAGAGTTGTTCTGAAGCCACTCCTTTGTTATTTTAGCTGTGTGCTTAGGGTCATTGTCTTGTTGGAAGGTGAACCTTTGGCCAAGTCTGAGGTCCAGAGCACTCTGGAAGAGGTTTTCATCCAGGATATCTCAGTACTTGGCCGCATTCATGTTTCCTTCAATTGCAACCAGTCGTCCTATCCCTGCAGCTGAAAAACACCCCCATAGCATGATGCTGCCACCACCATGTTTCACTGTTGGGATTGTATTGGGCAGGTGATAAGCAGTGCCTGGTTTTCTCCACACATTCCGCTTAGAATTATCACCAAAAAGTTCTATCTTCGTCTCATCAGACCAGAGAATCTTATTTCTCATAGTCTGGGAGTCCTTCATGTGTTTTTGAGCGAACTCTATGCGGGCTTTCATATGTCTTGCACTGAGGAGAGGGTTCCGTCAGGTCATTCTGCCATAAAGGCCCGACTGGTGGAGGGCTGCAGTGATAGTTGACTTTGTGGAACTTTCTCCCATCTCCCTACTGCATCTCTGGAGCTCAGCCACAGTGATCTTGGGGTTCTTCTTTACCTCACTCACCAACGATTTCTCCCACGATTGCTCAGTTTGGCTGGATGGCCAGGTCTAGGAAGACTTCTGGTGGTCCCAAACTTCCATTTAAGGATTATGGAGGCCACTGTGCTCTTAGGAACCTTGAGTAATGCAGAAGTTCTTTTGTATCCTTGGCCAGATCTGTGCCTTGCCACAATTCTGTCTCTGAGCTCCTTGGGCAGTTCCTTTGAGCTCATGATTCTCATTTGGTATGACATGCACTGAGAGCTGTGAGGTCTTATATAGACAGGTGTGTTCCTTTCCAAATCAAGTCCTATCAGTTTAATTAAACACAACTGGACTCCAATGACTGAGTAGAACCATCTCAAGGAGGATCACAAGGAAATGGCCAGCATATGACTTAAATATGAGTGTCTGAGGAAAGGGTCTGAATACTTATGACCATGTGATATTTCAGTTTTTCTTTTTTAATAAATTTGCAAAAATTTCTACATTTCTGTTTTTTTTCTGTCAAGATGGGGTGCAGAGTGTACTTTAATGAGAAAAAAAATGAACTTTGTTTCATTACAGCCATTTGATAAATTCTAAAAAGAGTGAAAAAATTAAAAGGGTCTGAATACTTTCCGTACTCACTGTAACATATCAGATTTTTTACAATTGGATCCTATGGTAACATGTCATTGTACACCAGGACATGTATAGGAGAGGATATCCACTTAGGAAACTAAGATGGTTAGATTAATAGCTCCACAAAAATTGTACTATAATACAAGAATCCTTTTACACTTGTACAATTGGTCTGATGATTTTTTACCTCCTTGATACCATATTGTTCAAGTCACTAGAGTAGTGCCTTTCATGATAACCAATTTTTAGGACAAACTCAGCCATATTTTAATACAATTGTTTTAAAAGGTGAGCTTTGTAAAAAATGATGGTACATTATTTTGGCACAAAGCATCAGATGCATCCCATGCTGGTATTTAGAAATATGGAAAATTAAGCTGCTCTTGAGGCATGTTCACACATCACGTCTTTACATTAGGAGTTTTAGGTACGATCAATATGGTCACCTTTCTGTAGCTGTATTGCAGACAAGTCCCAGTCCAATCACATGTCTGGTGAACCAAACTACCTGTGTCAAGAGATTCACTGTTGGGTTCGGTTCTGCATTCACAATGCCGGCTCAGAAATGCCTGTATAACTAACTGTTTGTTTATTTTACTCACTTATATAGCGCCATTAATTCCACAGCGCTTTACAGACATTATGGTCACTGTCCCCATTGGGGCTCACAATCTACATTCCCTATCAGTATGTCTTTGGAGTGTGGGAGGAAACCCACACAAACACGGGGAGAACATACAAACTCCTTGCAGATATTGTCTTGTCTGAAACTGGCCTAAAGCAACTAGGACTTGTAGTTTAGAATCGACAATAGACTGTAGAGGCTATTACTCCTATTTTTGCCTTGGATGTAAATAAGTAGACCTTTTATAATTCAATGGGGCTGATCTATTTCTTTCCATATGGAGACCAGGATAAAAATGTGCATGCTCAAAAATTAGATTTTTTTTTCCATAACACGTGAAGAATGTTAGCAAGTTTAATAAGGATTTAGGTAATGGCCCAACTGGAACCTGCACCCAGAAGCTATATGATGGGGAGTTTTGCTAAAGCTCAGATTAAATGTAAACGAATGGGGTTGAATAAAAGTGTCTTGGTTTTTTTTTTCTGCCTTGTGAAATTTTAATTTTTTTTTTCTTCCGTACTTACAGGGAAGCCGCCAGAGAATGCCGGAGAAAGAAAAAGGAATATGTCAAATGCCTGGAAAACAGAGTGGCCGTTCTTGAAAATCAAAACAAAACATTAATTGAAGAGTTAAAGACTTTAAAAGATTTGTACTGCCATAAAGCGGTGTAGATCCGTTTTGTTACCTGTACACACATTTTAGATGATTTTTTTTTTTTTTTTCCTTTTATACCAAAATTTTCTAAATTTTACAAGAGGCCACTGATGACTCCTTTTTTTACCTAGTTTTCACACACTATTAAACCGATAATGGGATACATCATGCCGCTATATATTAAATGTGTAAACATTTGATGAATCTTATATGTACGCAGAATATAACGGCAATGATTCTATAGAAAACAGTCATTAAGAAAGATCACATTAGCTTTTAGGCTCTGCCAATCTGTGGCCGTCTATACAGTCTGAGCCAGTCGCTGGCCTATGATGTTGGGACATTAAGTTCCAGGTTGAAAGCCATGGTTATTCCAGGCCATACTGGTAATATACCAATTCTAGTTTCATGTTCAGAGGAGAACAGAATTTATGATGGAACATATTTTCATACCAAACAGTTTTTTCTTTTGTTTTTTAAATTCCAGGTATATTTTTTTGTAATTTGTATGTACATATTTACCTCCTTTCATTTACTTCCAATTACAGGTTAAGGCTTACTTTGCTCAGAAAAAAAAAACTATAATTTTTCCAGTAAAATGCTTTTTCAGCAGGTAGTAGTGTAATTATGCTGTTTGTGGTGTTTACTTTTTACTATATCCATCAGGGTTTAAAGGGGAACTTCTGACTTTTACTCCTACTTTGATAGCCAGAACATGCTATGAATTGGTCCAGTTTACTGAAGGTTAGATATAAAGTTGGCCTGGAATTAAAAAAGACAAGTCATGAAATGTGTTCTGATATTTGGCTATTAGGTGTGATTCACATTTTCATAAATAAATGATGTGTGATTATTTACTTCATGTCTACGTGCTTATGTCTGCCAGATAGAAACCAGACATTTCTTTGTCAATAACAAAAGGTCCAGAAAAAACCTAAATGGTAGAGGATAATCCAGCATCCATGACTTCAATTATTAAAACTTCTCATTTATTAGAAAGTTATAAAATTAAATAATGGGAAAGAGATAAAAAACATTGGAGGTCTACGTGTTTCACACAAGCTTATTTTATGTCTGTTTTAGTTCTAGAGGTCTGGGAGTTAACGATTAGTGTTGAGCGAGTATGTTCTATTAACCCTTTCGCCGAGTATGCTCGGGCCGAGCTCCGAGTATTTATAGCTGCTCGGTGATATGCCGTGTAATTGATTTGCGACTGTTTGACAGTTTTTTATTACATGTGAGGAATGTCTATTTCTTACACATTCCTCACATGTAATAAAGCTGTCAAACAGTTGCAAATCATGCACACGGGAGCGATTTAACCTTATCACCGAGCAGCTATAAATACTCGGAGCTCGGCCGAGCATACTCGAACAGAACATACTCGCTCAACACTATTAACGATCTTACACAAGCTGGCAAAAAAGATTCTAAAAAAAAATATACTAGAGTGTTAAATCCTCTGCTGTTTTAGTGTTGATGCACCTGTGGTCCATGACTTTGTTTAGTTTCCTGGAGCGATAATGTGTTGTACATCTTTGGAACTGCTGCGGCCAGTGGTTGGTTTCAGTAGTCACATGGAAGTATGTTGCGTCATCGCTTTAGAAAAGTTAACTGTTCCTGGATGGGAAACCTTAAGGGTAAGTGAAAAAGCATTACACCAAACGCTCAAAAGGATGAACAAACATGTTCAAATGTTCGGTCCTTTGAGTGTCTTAACTGCCTCAGGTTTCCAAAAACAACAAAGAGTTGAAAGAAGTGACCTGACCATTCTTCGGGCATTTTTACAGCTAAACACCACACTGTGAGAATGGAGTCCTATCCTTTGTGTACGTAACATGATTACTCGACCAGACGTAGGTATGAGGCGGTTGAGTTTAGGGTAGAGTAACCGCAGCCAATCGTGGTCCGTACTCAGACCATGAAATCAGCCTTACTGTAAATGGGGAGAGCACATTCAATTGATGGCTGGATAGTGGGATTAGCCCACAGCTCATAAATTCCAAGGACTCTTGAGCTCTTGAATACATGTATTGATGAGGAGGAGGACTTGGTAGCACTTCCAGAAGACTTCTCCCCAACCGAGAAGGCTGGCACCCATCGTCACAATTTGCCAGTGAGTAGGGAGGCAGGATTGCCCGGAGAAAGTGGGGCAACTCCCACTTCCATGGTAGTCTATTGGTGGGGGAGGAGGGAAAGCAGGCAATCCAGGGAGAGGATAGACTAGTCCCAGTGGGAGGCAGTGCCAGCTGCAGTGGCCTGGTGTGGAACTGAGCAAACTGAATTGCTTTGATAGCTGCCACCATTTTGCCTAGGACGCTCATGCAGAATCTGAAAGGAAGAGACGGGTGGCACATGGATTGGATGCTGTATAGATTGACATCCTGTCTTCAGCAAGGAAAACTTTTTGCTTGGACTGTGTTGAACAGCATTCCCAGGAAGATAATACGCTGAGCTGGAATCAATGTTGACTTTAATTGATGATCCATTCGAAGAGAGAACGCATGTCCAGTGTGATCTGCAGACTCGGAAGGTTCTCTGAGTAGGAGGGAGCCTTAACCAGGATGTTGTCCAGTTAGGGAATGCCCACTATTCCCCTGACACACAGAAGAGCCATGACCTTTGAATACTCGGGGAGCCATGGCCAACCCGAAGGGCAACAAACTGAAAATGTAACCGCAAAATGAAGAAACTTCTGATGTGCTGGGAAGATGGGAATGTGGATATAGACCTGTGTAATCTGACAGGCTTGTTCAGCAGCTAAAAGTCCAGTATTGGAAGAATTGAATACTCCTTTTTGGAGATGACAAAAAGGTTTGAATAAAATTCTTTGAATCATTTCCTGAGAAGGAACATTGACACTTAAAGGGAGGAAATAGCTTTGAAAAAAACGGCCGCCAAAGGAGGGTCCTTTGACGATAAGATGGGGGGGGGGACGGTTTCGTGGAGGAGTAGAGACCTCCATATTGCTCGAAGCATGCTGACAGCGGCTCAGGTTGCAGTTTCAAAGGTGGACTTGACTAAGGATTCCACATGCCGGTCTGTGGGTTCCTATAGAGATGCTGGGTTGGAGATTGGAAGGATCGTAGTCCTTGACAGTCTGGATACCGGAGGATTGACTGAGGGGGAGAAGGACCAGTTGGTAACGAGATCTGCAGGAAAGAAAGCAAAATCTCAGTATGTTTACGTGTTTGGACATGTTCTTCGGGTTGAGCCCTCTCTTTATACAGAATGTCACTGAATTCAGAATGGTTAGAAAAACATTTGGTGGGATGTCTGACCCTTCTGAAGAATACCAGATCTGCAGGGGGGTGAGGGGTCCACTTCTTTCACATTGACTGTTTGGATACATGGCCAACCATGTCTCTCTGCTTAGAAGCCTGAGCGGAATCCAGATCTGAATCAGAATGTTGACACCTGAAACGAAGGAGCGCATGATGGTGAGTGCTGTCTCGGAGTCATCGAAGGAGATGGAAACCGGGATGAAGAACTCACTCTGGGACGCTTGGACACTGATGTGCTCTGCCATGTTGGTGTGGAGTGGTTGGTGGGTCTGACTCATTCTGTATAGTCGTCCAGATACCCGATGCAGAGTTAGAAATCAATAGCTGCTCCATGATAGTGACCAGGGTCTGGGATCCCTTGGTCAAATCTGTAACTGACAGAGAAGTTAATGGCCCAGGCTGAGGGCGATGTTTGATACATTCTCGTCACCCGGCGCGGGGGGCTCTTGGGCCAAAAAGGTGCAGGCAGTGCTGGTTACTGCGGATTGGCTTGACAGAAATCTTTGCTTACAGGATACGCAATCAACGCACGTGACCAGTGAGGGACTAGCATGTACATCTTTCTATGGGTTTAGACATGTTTAATAGGAAAGAAAAATAGGAAAAGAATAGGGACAGGCAAGAAGAGCATAATGGGTGCCACAAGTGGATGAGCCTTGGTAGGGGCCATTGAATGGGATCCCAGGGCAGATAGGTTATCAAGATGGAGCTCTGTGCTGAGGAGCTTGGGTAGCACTTGAGGACTGGAAGAGAGGTCCAGCTAACAGGAGCAAGAAAAAAAAATCCACAACAGCTACTGAGGGGTCCGTGGAGTGTGTCAGAATGCAGAAAATGGCACTGTCTGAAAAGAAGGAGGGGTGAGAATGCTGCAGAGCTTGAGAATCACCCATGTGAGGGTCTGATTGGCCAAGGAGGGATGGGGTGAAGCCCGTTGACCGCAACTGAAGCCAGGGACTAAATTTGAAACCCAACTGCAGAAGGCTGTGGGGGCTGCGGGAGGAGCCTAGGAGAGTGGGGGAGCCTGAAGGGACCCTCAGAAGGGGGTGGGGTGAAGTCAGAAGAAAAACAAATCAAGGTAGAGAGAAAGATGAGGACAGGAGAAGAACAACATTGGGAAGGAAGGGAGTCGACGCGACACAGCATAATCCGGGGAGAAGATCCACTTGCCTGTACTGAAGGATGGATGCTGAAATCTTCAAGTATCCCTTTAGAGAAAGTGTGAGAGAGAAGTGCTATCTGAGCATAGTAAAATTGAAAACTATTGTGTCCATTAATTAAACGGAAACCTTCTCACCTGATAGAGAAGTGCGATGTAGGGCACAACACAATATAACGTGGGAAGCGTTTCAAATGGGTGCAGCCGACCTGATGTGCTGCAGGAATTTCCTCCATGAAGAGTTCTAGTAGAGCATAATCAAGGGGAAAAAAAGCCAGATGATAGGTTATTCTGCTGTTATAAAAATAGAAAACTGAGTACTCGCCATAAAAATATTTCTTAAACATACACAACGTGTTTGGCTGCATCCAGCCTTCACCAAGTATCTAACTTAACCGATCATCTGGCTCTTTGTTTTCATTGATGTTGAAATCTTCGCAAGGATGATCTTTCGCTTGGTCTTTAGCTTGGTCTTTGCCATATGCACGTGTCCGCTCTGGGGCACAAAGCGGGCAGAAGAAAAAGGGGCAATGACCAGAACCATAATGCCGACTACTTTAAAAGAAGGAAAGGTTCTGCCGTCCCAGATGAGAGAGGACGCAGACTGACAAAAGTGGCCCATTCCCCCGATTTAAAAAAATAAAACACATTATTTTTGGCAGAAACTGGTTTAGAGCTGCCTCCTAAGATAAAGTGAATAGCCTGGTTGCCAGTAGGCGGGTCTAGTCTGCTCGGGAAAAGCTGCCTTTTTTTCTTAGTTGCAATTCTTAGTGTCAGCCTCCTGGCGGCAGCAGTGTACACCTGTAGCTGTCAGTGTCCCCCAATGAAGCGATCAAGAAAAATGTATTTTAAAAAGTAAAAACTGTTACAACAAATCATTCTTATTTTCATGTTTAAAACTGAATTAATAAAAAAACTACTGAATTTGTGAAATAAGAACTAAAATGCCATTGCTTGTGTACAGATCTCAAATATGAATTTGCACTTTAATAAAAATAATCCAGGCCTAACATGTTCTGTTCAGACACATTTTTCTTGAAGATGTAAAAGAACGATCATGGAAAAATGAAATAAAACCAAAATCTGTCTTGTGGTTTAGGGCCCCTGATCTTTATTGCCTGTGGTCTAGATTCTCTGACTGCTGTTAGTACATTTTACAGAAACAATATTAAAAACATAGCATTTATAATGCAGATCTTTATGGCACTGAGAAGATGTCTTGTATCGTGGATCCCACCATCTGTACGGTTTGCAGATTTCGCCATTTGCATCGCCATCCAGTCTTCAAAATTTTCCACTCGTGTGTAGACACCTGGATAATTGGCCTCAGCACAACCATATCCAAAGCTTGTGATGCCTAACTGAAAGAAGCGCTGGATCTCTCCTATATAACAGACAAAAGGTCCTCCACTATCTCCCTACAATATAACAGTGAAAGTTCAACATTACTCTCAGTGACTGAATACCCAGGTCACATACACGAGCAAGTAGAGCTGAATTCAGAGGACAGTGCTTATACAAACTGCAGTGTCCGGACCGATCACAAGTCTCCTGACCCGAACTACCAGTCTCATCTATGCCTATGAAGTTGTTAGTTCAAGGCAGGAGCTCTGTGGTTGGTCCATATTATTATTATTATTATTATTATTATTAGTGGCCTTCAGCTCAATCTCGAGCCATGGCAACTTGATAGATCTTTCTACTGAGTGTTCATCCATCTTGTGCAAGCCTAGATAGGTTCACCAGGAACTTCTCCACAGCTATCTTGATTATATCAAGCCAATGGATATATAGGGTTCATAAAACATGGACGTCTGAATTCAGGCCAAGGGCTCATTCACACAGCAGTGATTGTTCTCAAAAACAAAAATGGACAAATTTTGATCAACGTTCAGATGCTGTCACTTTTTACCATCAGTGTTTCTTTTAAATTTGATGGGGAGGAGGGACCCTAAGGTTTCCAAAGCTTCTATCAAACAAGACTGAAAAAACGAATAGCACTAGGATGATATAAAGTGCTATCCAATTTTTCCTCATATCCATAGACTTGCATTGGCTCCGATCAAAATTGGACACATCTCTGTGTTTTGGTGTAGATAACTTGGTCCTCAAAAAAAACACAAACATGTCAACAGCCCTACTGACTATAATGCCAACGTGTAGCTTGCGGGCCCGTGATGTGTGGCTCGCGGCTGTCTGCCACCTTGGTATATTACTACCAGGTCTAGCAAACAGCTATTAAGAGCAGATCTCTAGATGGTGACTTGTATGTAGCCCGACACAGAAGAGCAGATCTGAATGGGGTAAGATAGGAAACCCTGGAGCTTGGCATACTGCCTTGGTGTCACTTCAGTGGAAAAGCTTTGGCTGTCATTATACCGGTAATAGGGGGCTCTGGGTGTCACTATTGTGAGTGGGACAGGAGCTGGATGTGGCTCTCAAGGTCAGAAAGGTTGGGGACCTCCTCTATAATGGCTATGTGAAAAAACTAAGTCTGAATTGATCTCTGAATGCAAAATGCGTTCTCATTCACTTACATCAAACCAACATCAGACTGGTTAGGAAAAACATTTCATTTATACACTGAGTACAGGGATCCTGACACGTTGCATATTGTGTGTGATCTGTTGGCAGCTTGTTGGAGCAGGTGTAGCTGAGCCAATTTATATTATTGTCTTTTAAATCCCTCCTTTTTTATACTGGCGAGTCCGGTAGGCGGTCTCCTTAATAGTCACTAAGTATGTAGTCATATAGTATGCACTGGATCCTTAGGCCATGTGCACACGTTGAGTATTTGATCAGTATTTTACCTCAGTATTTTTAAGTCAAAACCAGGAGTGGGACAATCAGAGGAAAAGTATAATAGAAACACGTCACCACTTCTGTATTTATCACCCACTCCTGGTTTTGGCTTACAAATACTGATGTAAAATACTGACCAAATACTGAACGTGTGCACGTGGCCTAAAGCATTAAAAAAGGGGTTAGGCTGAGGGTCTGATTCATCAAGACTGGAGATTTTCTCACTGGTCTTCATAAGGGAGTGTGTAGCAGTCAGACATTCCTGATTCAGTAACAGGCAAACGCCCCTTACTGAATCAGGAACCCCTGACAAGTGGCATGCGCCATGCCAGAAATCTTACCCCAGTCCCTGAGTATGGATTAAGATTTCCGGGTAAGGAATGCCACAGCTGGTCGCAAATTTTTGGTGCAACTTTGAGTTTTGTCAAAATTCTGTTTCTTTTCAAAGCTTTTAAACTACTTTTTTTGGCATGAATGCTTTGTTGAATCGAGCCCTGAATCTTTTCCCATGAAGATATATTTCATGTACACTGCGACAGGTTCCTGTTTAATTAAAATAAAATCAGAATACCCTTTTTGATGTGCACAGCATATGCGGATTATCATTGGGGAACATGGCAGGCAACGCTTAAAAAACGCATCGTGAGCACACAGCCTAAAGCTGCTTTATTTCTGATACTTCCTGGTATTTGGCTTTGATAAAACTTCATGTGCAGATTACATGTGTTTTTAGTGCATTCCCGCCATAGAAATTGAGAAATTGTGGATTTGAAACACGCAAGTCAGATAACGCTGAGTAAAAAAAAAGCACAGTGGGCATGAGATCCTATAAATCCCTTCCACTTTGCTGGAACCGTAAGACGCTGTGCAGAGTTTTTGCTTAGCGAAAATATGGAGCAACAAAAACTCACCAAAAACCCATTGTGGGAACGTAGCCTAAGGCTATGTGCCCACGTTGCATTTATGAAGCAGAAAATTTCTGCTGCATAAATGCAAGTCCTCTCCCGGAAAAACGCATGCGGAATTCCGCACGCGTTTATCGTGCATTTTTCGCGCTTTTTCCACATGCGGAATTGCCTTGCGTTTTTTATGCATTGGACAAAGGCAATTCCGCTTGCGGAAACGCAAAATTAAATGACATGCTGCGGATTTTTGAACGCGGCATAAACGCTGCGGAAAAATCCGCAGCATGTGCATAGAAGTAGCGGAATCCCATTGGGGACCATGGGGTGCGGATATACATGCGTTTTTCAAGCGTTTACGCTGCGGAAATTCTGCAGCATATACGCTTGAAAAATGCTACGTGGGCACACAGCCTAAGGGTATGAAAAAGTCATGCAAAAACACTCGTGTGTGTTTCATATCTTCCTACTGACTTATTGCCCCCGCTCTAAGTGTCAAGTTTGTATTTTGAAAATGTTATTAGAACTGTTCCCATTTACGTGTGCAACTATCACTTATCTACAGGACAGATGATAACTTCTATATTAGTAGGGGTTCGACCGTTGGGACTCCCACTCATTAACAGAATGGGGCACCTTTCTCCTCATTCTGCCGATCATTGGGAGTCCCAGCAGTCACTAATTTGAACGTTATCAGCTATCCTTTGGCTAGGTAAGACCTTCTTCCAACAGGAATACCCCTTTAAATTGGCTAGGACTTTGCCTTATTGGGGTACATTTATTTGTGAGTGTATTAAATTAATAATGCAGCTTTTTCCCCAACTACATTGTATACATAGTGTCAATATAGGGAAGGTTGCTGTGATCATGTTTTATAGTCAGAAATCCATAGAAGCACAGAACATTTCCTAAAAATACTGTTTCTGCTAATGTTGATGACACATTTGCATATATACATCACAATTTAGTATTTTTTTCAAAGCGCCTTTACCACATAAAATGGGAACTGGTTAATTCATTTATCTCGGGATTCACTTTTCTTTGCTGTTTGCACCAGGTTGTGTCCCCTTCACAACAATTGATCAATGCACTTTACCATCTACTGGGGTATTTGGGATCTGACCTCACTGCTTTCTACTTACCTGGCAGGTGTCTACTCCTCCGGACTCAAATCCAGCACAAATCATATTGTGGGTAAGAACTCCTCTGTACCATCCACTGCTGTTACACAGTGACATAGGAATCCTATCTATCTGTGCCTCCTGCAGAATATCTGGGGATTTACCTGCAATGTAACACAATTCATTTACGTAAGTTATATTTAATAATATAAGGGTTCCTTTAATAAAGGGGTTGTACAGAACTAGCGCCATGTTTGTCCGTCATCGGCCATAAACTAGAATAAACTTGAGGTGTAATGCCAGCAGAGCGAATGGAAAAAGCACAGGGTTATTTACTGAGGACAGCTTTTTACATTGCATTTTTGTGCCATTTTTCTTTCTCGTTTTTTTTTTTCATTTAAAGCTGTAAAATACAGTAATCTGTTATACATAATACATTCCCCACACAGATGGTCATGTAGAGCTTGAAATTACAAGATAATGGATACCTCAAATGAATGGTCCCAAAGCTCCAGTGCTGAATAATCCCATTCTGAACGTATATGCTAATGAGGCTGGAAGTGCATTGTGGGCGGACCCATCCACGGCCAGTGCATCATTCTAATTCATTACTGCATGGGTCTACACCCAATGGACTTCCAACCTCATTAGAATATCTGCTCAGAATGGGATTTCTCAGCACTGCAGCAGAACTTTATGCCATCAGATATCCATTACCTTGTATTTTCAAGACCTACATAATCACGTCTTCTGTTGGGAGGGGAGATAAATTTGATGACATATTCCCTTTAGGGCAAGGTCACTCGACCGATTTCTCCACTTACGAGAAAAACGACCCGAATATTCTGATCAGAGTGGCATCAGTTTTTCTCATATGTGGAGAGAGAAAAAAAAAAGTTTGTCAGTCTGTGAAAATCGGACCACACTCGGATGTCATCAGAGTGCGGTCTGATTATTTTCACGGATCCATAGACTTGCATTGCCGATTTGATCCGACCAATCAGATCAAAATCGGACATGTTTCCGCTTTTTTTCTGCGGGTCCGAGGAAAAAAGGGGACATGCACAGCCCTATAGGATATCGTAGGTACAAGCGCTATCCATAAAGACCATGGATAGCACTCGATTGAGAAAATCGGTCGTGTGCCCGAACTCCTGCAAATGCACGAAACTTCTGCAAATGTATTGCTACCTTCGTTAAACTTCCACATACTCTAGTTGTGGTATTATTTTGTTTTTTTTAAACTAACAGCAAACTAATCTTAAATGTTGTCAAAAAATATAAGTTTACATTCTCACAGCTTGGCATGCACTATATACCAGGCACATCTGGAGGATATACGCCATCATTCTTGGTGCAACGGTTGTTTGTGCTGGTAGGTTTTATTTGATATGAAAGCTGGTTTATGCGCAATATTTCATACTTTCATGTCTGTTATTTATTTACCAGTCTGCAAAAATACATGGACATGTGAAAAGCCCCATATACTATAATGGATGCAAGTTCTATCCGGGAAAAACACAGATGGAACTCATACGACAAAAAAACTCCAACATCTGAATGAGTCCTAACCCAGAATGACACATCCATATACCGAGTACAGGCTGTGATGCGGGTCTCCTCACCCGAAATTGACAGACTCTTATATGCCTATGAAGCTTCGTCAGCTGCAGTCTTCACTATTTCATCCAAGCCGACGTCCACCCTGAAGGAATATTGATGAGCTGCAGCTAAACACTGCCCGCTCACTGAATCAGCCTGCATGTGACGCAAGTCACGTCACTCTTTGGCAACAGCGGCGCCAACCTTGCTGGGACTGCACGGCTTCAGGAGGAGAGTGTATACAGTTCTTATCTTAATGGGGTCTTTACTTGATGGACAATCCCTTTAAGGTTTACTTGCAAAGCAAGAATGTAGATTAGGTTCTGGAGAAAGGATTGTAGCACAAACCCAGCAACTACAGACAAGTTAGGCTGTATTCACACCTGCATTTTGATTTCCGTTATTCTGTACAGTATTAGGAATTTATGACATTCCTTACATGCTGAACACTATTTGTGCCAGTGTGTATACATCACACTGGAGATGTTGGGACTAGTGTATATACATCACATAGGAGACACTGGGACTTGGGTATAAATATCATATAGGAGACACTGGGGCTGATGTATATATATTACATATATTACATAGAATAAGCTGGGACTGGTGTATATACATCACAAAGGAGACACATATACAGCAGTCCCTGTGTCTCCTATGTGATGTATATACACCAGTCCCTATCACATAGAAGACACTGGAGTTGGTGTATATGCATCACAAAGAATACACAGGCTGCTGTATTTATTACATAGGATACACTGTGACTGCTTCTTTCATCGTCCACCCACAAAGAGTGACGCTGGTGCTAGCCATCATTGGGATGCAATTATTTGTTGCGTACTACGCAGTGAAATCTGCGTGCACATACTCACTGTCCATGGAGGAATTAAAGAGATAGCCAGCAAAAGAGGGTTGGTGGCCCAGGAATCAGGGACTCAGCCTCTACATCATGATCCTCTCAGAAGGGGTAGCAAAAACCTGCTGACAGATTCCCTTTAATGATGCACCCACTGGGTGACCTCCCTCAATACAGATCTTGAAAGCTTGCTTTGTAACATTATTTATTTTATTATTGTTAGCCATTATCCCCTTCACAACATATGACCTATATTTTTGTCAAATGTCGTGTTCCCGACTATGATGTGGACTCCAGCACAGATCCCGCATCTTTCCTCGCACATGATGGCTGATTTAATCAGTCATCATGTGCCTTTAACAGCCGCTGGTGGATCGGAGCTCCACCCCCAGCAGTTAACCAGTCACATGCAAGTCGGAAGCACGTCACATGCCGCCCATCGGCATCCCTGTCACGAGATTGCGGGGCGGTGATGGGTTGTCATGACAACCGGGGGAGGAGTCTGCAGAAGACCCACGTGCCTGTCATTGTGAATTTCCTGTGAATGCCAGCTTGTGGCCGCGTTCATAGGAGATCGGACGATTGCAGTTTCAAGTCTCCTAAGGGGACGATTGAACACAGTAACAAAAAAAACACAAAAGTTCAAATCACCCCCATTTTACCCCTTTGAAAATAAAACAGTTAAAAAAAATACACATATTTGGTATCCCTGCGTTCGGAAATGTCTGATCTATCAAAATATAAAAACAATTAATCCGATGGGTAAACGGCGTAAAGAGAAAAAAAATCAAAAACGCCAAAATTATGTTTTTTTGGCTGCCGCAACATTGTACTAAAATGCAATAACAGTCTATTAAAAACATTGTATCTACCCCAAAATGGTATCAATAAAAACATCAGCAAGGGGAGCAAAAAATAATCCTTTACCCAGCCCCAGATCACGAAAAAAGAAAAAGCTGCGGGTCTCAGAAAATGGCGACAAAAGCAAAAGCTTTTTTTTTCACACAAATTTTGGATTTTTTTTCACCACTAAAATAAAAAATAAACTATACATGTTTGGTATTTGCGTACTCATAACTGACCTGGGGAATCACATTGCCAAGTCAGTTTTTTTTTACCATGTAGTGAGCATGGTAAATAAAATAACTCAAAAAACAATTGTGGAGTTGCACTTTTTTTTTGCAATTTCACCGCACTTAGATTTTTTCCCGTTTTCCAGTGCACTATATGGTGAAATCAATGGTGTCATTCAAAAGTACAACTAAAACAATCCCTCATATGGCTATACTGATGGAAAAATAAAAGAGTTATGGCTCTTGGAAGAAGGAGGTGGGAAAAACGAAGGTGCAAAAATGGCCATGAAGTAAGGGGTTAAAAGGTATTATATCTACAAGATTACTATTTTAGTTCTCTCACTGACAGAAATCAATCCCACCATCATGTATGACACCTTTAGGCTGTGTGCCCACGTAGCGTTTTTCAAGCGTATTTGATGCGGAATTTCCGCAGCGGAAACGCTTGTAAAACGCTTGGTAATCCGTCCCCCATGGTCCCCAATGAGAATCTGCAAGTTCTATGCCCATGCTGCGGATTTTTCCGCAGTGTTTTTGATGCGCAAAAAAATCCGCAGCATGTCATTTAATTTTGCGTTTCTGCATGCGGAATTGCCTTTGCAATGCAATAAAAAACACAAGGCAATTCCGCATGTCGAAAACGCGCGATAAACGCTTGCAAAATTCCGCATGCGTTTTTCCGGGAGAGGACATGCAGAAATGAAGCAGAAATTTTCTGCTTCATTTCCGCAACGTGGACACATAGCCTTAGGGTATGTGCACACGATGCAGAAATGAAGCAGAAAATTTCTGCATCATTTCTGCATCTCCCTGGCAGAAAAAACGCATGCAGATTGTGCATGCGTTTTTCCTGCAGAATACATGCGGATCCACATGCAGATTCACATGCGTTTCCGCATGCAGATTGACAAGCACTTTCCAGGCGATTTTAGCATCACCTGGAAAGTGCTTGACAACTAGGTCACACTATATAAATCCATGCAAACAGCATGGATTTATATAGTGTGACCCGAGAGAGTGTATATACTTACCTCCGATGGCCCGCGCTGTCCTGCTCACTCCGTTCTCCCGGCTGCCGGCAACTTTGAATTGAAAGACCTGCCGACATCAGCGTCACGTGACCCGTCACATGACTCTGACGTCAGCGCAGGTCCTACAACTCACTGCAAGTGCCGGGAACCAAGCGGGAGCGCTGCGCGGGCCGACAGAAGGTAAGTATACATTTATTTTTTATTTTATTCTTTTTTTTACAGCTTTTTTAATGGTTCCTGGGTGTGGATGAGACTCTCCTCTCCTCCACACCCGGGTACCATCCGCACATTAGAACGCACCAATTACGCAAGTACAGATGCAGTCTTGCGGAATTGGCGCGTTCTAATGCAAGTCAATGGCGGCGAAATCGCCGCGTTTCCGCAAAATTAATTGACATGCTGCGGATTTTTGACCGCAGCGTTAACGCTGCGGAAAAATCCGCATCATGGGCACAGCACATGCGGATTTCCATTGGGGAACATTGCTTCCCTTCTACCATGCGTTTTTCATGCGTTTCCGCGGCGTTTACGCAACTGCAAAAACGCCGCGGAAACGCATGAAATACGCATCGTGTGAACACAGCCTAAGAGTCTCATCCACACCCAGGTACCATTAAAAAAGCTGTAAAAAAAGAATAAAATAAAAAATAAATGTATTCTTACCTTCTGTCGGCCCGCGCACCGCTCCTGCTTGGTTCCCGGCACTTGCAGTGAGTTGTAGGACCTGCGCTGACGTCAGAGTCATGTGACGGGTCACGTGACGCTGATGTCGGCAGGTCTTTCAATTCAAAGTTGCCGGCAGCCGGGAGAACGGAGTGAGCAGGACAGCGCGGGCCATCGGAGGTAAGTATATACACTCTCTCGGGTCACACTATATAAATCCATGCTGTTTGCATGGATTTATATAGTGTGACCTAGTTGTCAAGCACTTTCCAGGTGATGCTAAAATCGCCTGGAAAGTGCTTGTCAATCTGCATGGGGAAACGCATGTGAATCTGCATGTGGATCCGCATGTATTCTGCAGGAAAAACGCATGCACAATCTCCATGCGTTTTTTCTGCCAGGGAGATGCAGAAATGATGCAGAAATTTTCTGCTTCATTTCTGCATCGTGTGCACATACCCTTAGTCTGTGCCATATATGGGGTCAGATCCCTCATTCTATTCAGCAGCTTACTAGAATGATGGTATCATGCTGCCCTCTAGTGGCATCCTCACTAAGTACTGTAAGTAGAGTGAAGGGAATGTATCAATTCAGATAATACAAATGCAATGTTTCTACTGAAAGGAGGGATTAGCTATGAGCTGGCATAAAAGCATCATGATAAGTACAAGGTGATAATAAAAGCTAAACAGCATCTTATGTAGACCAGAACTGTGAAATATTAGTAAAAATAGTGGTGTGGCCTTAATGTTAAAAGTTTGTTTTGTTTTTGTTTAAAAAAACAAAAACAAAACAAGTTATGCCTTACATTCCCCAGGTCTGGTGCTGAATCTCTGACGCTGCTTTGGGTTTTTGTTATTATCTGAATTGCTGACATCACATTGACACCACTGCAGCCCCTCAGTGAGGTCAGCAGCTTGTGCCGTCAACTCCTACAGAGCCACTGAGCTCAGTGATTAACGGCAGCGCTGACATGTGACATCAGCTCTGCAGACAATAACAGACACCGGGAGCAGTGGAGGGGACTCAACACTGGACCCGTGGAGGGTGAGTAAAGATCAGTTGGATTTTTTTTTAAGACAAACTGCAGCCTTGGGACGGGGGTTACCCGAGTCTGTTAAAACCCTTTAAGAGTATTGCAGCTGCGCCAATTGCAGTGGCCATTTAATGGTTAAAGAAACAGCAGCACTCTCCGATTATTTTACAGAGTTAATGCACTATTTACTGTATACATATGTTCTTAAAACATATTTTGATCAAAGTGTGAGAGCCAACCTGTCACAACAAGGAGATCTCCTATAGATAGGTCACCAAGCTAATCAGACTCCCCTTTCTTAAAGGGGTGGTCCAGTACTTTATATTATCCCCCCAATGTATCCCCCCAAGGCCCCTAAGGATTTTTGTAATTACCTTACGTTGCAGATACTGCCTGTGAGTGGCGCTATCAAAGGCATCATGTGACCCCCGGCTGCAGCTGGCTCTGACATTTCACTGACGTCACGACAAGTGCTGGCAGAAGCCGGGGGTCACCATCTTCCTGGTTCCACGGTGGATGCCAGGCTGTGGGTGGGTGGGTGGGTGGGTTTACCCCCCCCCCAGTGTCACACCCGGCATCCACCGCGTGCTCTGCCTCTCCCCATTCATTGGGAAAGCGTGCGGTGGATGCTGGGTGTGACGCGGGGGGTAACCCCACCCACAACCCAGCAGCCACTGCGGGGACCCCAGCACTGAGTAACGCCTCACTTGTCGTGACGTCAACGCGGGGTCACGTGATGCCTGTGAGCAGCCAAGGATAGCGCCGCTCACAGACAGAGACAGCAACGTAAGGTATTTACAAAAATCCTTAGGGACCCCGGGTGGATACATTGGGCGGGGGTTATATAAAGTACTGGACAACTTCTTTAAATGAAAACATAACTAACATGGAGGCGGTCACAATGTAAAAAACAAAACCCGCCATTGACTCCGAGCAGGTGAGCAGTGAGTCTGATTAGCGTAAAGACCCATCAGTGTGAGGTGCGAAAGGAACCTCTTAGTTATTGTATAAGTATAGTAAATACCGCAGGCCTCATTCAGATGGATTTCACATATACCGCACATTGGTTATACTGGTACTGGACTTTCCCTAAGGTCTCATTTAGATGTCCGTGTTGCTCATACGCATTTTTTTCACGGACAGGACATGTACCTATTATAGTTTATTGGGCTGCTTACATGTCCATGTTTTTTTTACCGACCGTGTGTAATTGCAAAACTCACGGAGACAGGTCCATTTTTCGCCTGTATCACGAATTAAAAGAGCCAATACAAGTCTATAGGTTCGTGAAAAACACGTACAGCACACGGATGGCAGCAGTGTACAGTCAGTGCACTGTCCGTATTTAACACTGCAAAGGATAGGAGAAGCTTTGTCATTTATTTATCCATCTGTGAAAAACACTGATGACACACTGATGGTAATACGGACCGTATACTGATGATGACCCTGGTACCATTTTTTTACGTACATGTTTAAACACAGATGTGTGAATGAGGCCTAAAGAGGTCACTAGCACCTAAATATAAATGCAGACCTGCAGACCTTTATACAGATATTGACATAGCTATATGTAGGCTTGTTTTTAGTGAGACAGATTCCAAGGGAGGGGAAATAAATAAAAAATCATTACCAATTTTCTAATTTGACTTTACACGTAAGGCCACGGCCCCACTATCAGTATTCGGTCAGTATTTTTTCTCAGGAGTGGGAGCCAAAACCAGGTGAGAATAATCAGAGAAAAGGTATAATAGAAACAAGGCACCAATTCTGCATTTATCACCCAATCCTGGTTTTGGCTCCTACTCCTGAGAAAAAATACTGACCGAATACTGATAGTGGGGCCATGGACTAACACTACGTCTTTTGTCAGGTCTCCATGTATGAAGTGGGTGCAGGTGCTAAGTCAGTACCATGCAGGGCAGTACGGTGGCCCAGTGGTTAGCACTGCAGCCTTACAGCGCTGGGGTCCTGAGTTCAAATCCCACCAAGGACAACATCTGCAAGGAGTCTGTGTGGGTTTCCTCTGGGTTCTCTGGTTTCCTCCCACACTCCAAAGACCTACTGATAGGAAATCTAGATTGTGAGCCTTTTCTCTGATTGTTCCTCACCTGGTTTTGGTTCCCACTCCTGAGAAAAAATACTGACCAAATACTGATAGTGGGGCCACGAGCTTCCTCTGTACGTCAGGAATGGATTAAAGGGGTATCGGAGGGCCGTTGATGTCACATCTGCTGATACATGCTAGGACATCTGTAAGCAGCAGGTATTGTCCTATTTCATAGGATACCCTTTTATGAGGCAGTGCAGTGAGACACCCAGTCTGTGCTTGTATTATATGGTTGATTGCTTTATGATTTCTGCAGCTAGACCCATTGCAATTTGCTGATTGCCACCGACTTCTATCCGGAAAAGGTTGATCTTCACAAAATGTTAAGATGTAAGCAATAACACATTAATGATGCAAAATGCTGTTTGAGATCTTGACCATAAACCTAATTTCACTCTAATAAACTAGTAGAAGAAATTACCTCCAGCAGATGTGGTCCCCCAGCCGGTGATAAAGCATTTTGCCATAGGGTCTACCTGCAGTGCCCGTGATGCCAGGCAGATTGGTTGGACATAATCTGTGTACGTAACTGGATTTTTTAGTTGCAACAAAACAAGATCACTATCCATAGTTCCAATGACAAAGTTTCCGTGAATTATAATCCGTTTGATTTGGGATATTTGCGTTGTAACATCTGGTTTGGATACATCATGTAATCCAAAAACTGCTCTCCAATACCTGTGATTTCTACAAGAGGAAAGGATTACGGTATCAGCACAGATGAAACAGATGTGACCTCTTTAGTCTTCAGGACGCCATATAATCATAAAACGGCAGATTTAACAACAAGTTTATAATTGGACATTTTAAGATAGCACATAGGATGCCATACCGGCAGACATTGCTCCAAGCTGGTAAGATGACCTCTCCAATACTTCTCCTTCACTTGCTAATCTCTTACTTGGCCATCAGAGCTTTTATCTACAAGCTCATTTTAACTACTAGGTTTATATGGATCCTGCACCAAAATCTACATTAAAAACTAATACTTGAGAAAGCTTCCCATTGTTTTCAATAGGAAAAAGCTCCTATATTGCATGTAGTGCTGTTTATTCCATGTTTTTAAGCATATCCTGTTAAGATCAATGGGTAGCTTTTTCAAAGAGCATTTGAAGCAGTTTTTGATGAGGATTTTAAAGAAGAATCTGCTCCAAAATCTTCCTAAAAAAAACTGTGTGTGACCATACGCTTACCGTATGTGTATGCAACGTTTTTTTTATCAGATGAGCAAATCCCCCAAGTTTTCCAAGAGAAAGACACTTCCAGAAACCCCAGGGTTCTTTTGATCATTTCCTGAGCAATTTCACGCCCTTTTTGGCCGTCTGCATTTTTTTTAGCCTTCCCATTGCCTTGTAGAGCACCTTCAAGAGCAAAAGATACCTGAAGAATGGTAAGCTCACATGGCGTCTTAGAGAAGCTAAAGAGATTAAAACTCTCAAAAGACTAAACATCTGCACAACAAATGTTTTGACAAAGTAATGCATATGTTCCTTCTTTTGAGCTTTTCACTTAGCACTTTTACAGGAAGGTTTTGGAGCAGACCTGCCTGAAAAAGACATCACCTGCACATACCCTGTGGATTTTGTTATGGAAATGGAGAGGAATATCCACAGCTTTTACCCTTTTCAGCCTCAGCGTGGTCCTTGCTGGTGATAATCGCAGCACCAGCAGGGAACCATGGTGAGGGCAGCGTTCAGCACCCGGCGCTTGGGAACAGCGCTAACTGTACTGCTGATTCCCAGACGCCGGTCCGTGTCACACTGATTCAGCATGAGGCACTTTTGCGGACCGTGTATCCGCAAAAAACGGACTTGTCGCCATGTGGAGCACACGGACACACGTGTGGAAACTGTCACCACCGATACCGGAGATACTGATGTGTAAAAGAGCCCGTAGATGCAGGGCTGCTTTTTTTGGGGTCAGTTCACACAAGGAAAATTCATTGCAGAAATTTCAGTAACTGGAATGATTTCAATTTATCTCATTGGAGCAATTTCTCCAGCATGTTCAGTATTTCTGTAAGACACATATAGTGTGAAAAATAAGTATTTGATACACTGCCGATTTTGCAAGTTTTCCCACATACAAAGAATGGAGAGGTCTGTAATTTTTATCGTAGGTACACTTCACTTGTGAGAGACAGAATCCAAAAATAAGAACCAGAAAATCACATTGTAAGATTTTTACATAATTAAATTGCATTTTATTGTATGAAATAAGTATTTGATCACCTACCAACCAGCAAGAATTCTGGCTCTCACAGACCTGTTAGTTTTTCTTTAAGAAGTCCTCCTACTCTGCACTCATTACCTGTATTAATTGAACCTGTTTGAACTCATTGCCTCTATAAAAGACACCTGCCCACACACTCAATCAATCACACGCCAACCTCTCCACCATGGCCAAGACCAAAGAACTGTCTAAGGACACCAGGGACAAAATTGTAGACCTGCACAATGCTGGGATGGGCTACAGGAGAATAGGCAAGCACCTTGGTGAGCAGGCAACAACTGTTCGCATAATTATTAGAAAATGGAAGAAACACAAAATGACTGTCAATCTTCCTTGGTCTGGGGCTCCATGCAAGATCTCGCCTCGTTAGGTAAGGATGATTCTGAGAAAAATCTAGAATCAGCCCAAAACTACAAGGGAGGGCCTGGTCAATGTCCTGAAGAGAGCTGGGACCACACCACGCCATCATGGATTAAAATCCTGAGGGTCACGCAAGATCCCCCTGCTCACACCAGCACATGTCCAGGCCCGTTTGAAGTTCACCAATGACCATCTGAATGATCTAGAGGAGGCATGGGAGAAGGTCATGTGGTCAGATGAGACCAAAATATAACTTTTTTGTATCAACTCCACTTGCCGTGTTTGGAGGAAGAAAAGGATGAGTACAACCCCAAGAACACCGTCCCAACGTGAAGCATGGTGGAGGAAACATCATACTTTGGGGGTGTTTTTCTGCAAAGGTGACAGGATGACTGCACCGTATTGAAGGGAGCATGGATGGGGTCATGTATCGTGAGATTTTGGCTAACCACCTCCTTCCCTCAGTAAGAGCATTGAAGATGGGTCGTGGTTGGGTCTTCCAGCATGAAAATGACCAGAAACACACAGCCAGGGCAACTGAGGAGTGGCTCCGTAAGAAGCATTTCAAGGTCCTGGAATGGACTAGCCAGTCTCCAGACCTGAACCCAATAGAAAATCTTTGGAGGGAGCTGAAACTGAATGTTGCCCAGCGACAGCCCCGAAACCTGAAAGTTCTGGAGAAGATCTGTATGGATGAGTGAGCCAAAATCCCTGCTGCAGTGTGCGCTAACTTGGTCAAGAACTATAGGAAATGTCTGACCTCTGTAATTGCAAACAAAGGTTTCTGTCCCGAATATTAAGTTCTGTTTTTCTATTGTATCAAATATTTATTTCATGCAATAAAATGCAAATTAATTATGTAAAAATCATAAAATGTGATTTTTCTGTTTTTTATTTTTAGATTCTGTCTCTCACAGTTGAAGTGTACCTACGATAAAAATGTAGGTGGGAAAACTTGCAAAATCGGCAGTGTATCAAATACTTATTTTCCCCACTGTACAATGGCATAGTTACAAAAAAAAATTCTGCAACAAATCTGCCACGTATAAATACATCTTCTGGAAGACAAGGACTGCATTTTGGAGCAGTACTTAATATCGGCAGTCTGCTTTATATAAACAAACCAGAACTAGGACCGCTCAACACTGACATATTTCAAAAAACCAGGTCTTGTGTCAGTGCATTAACAAGGTGGATGTTCTAATTAGGCAGCATCCGTTAGGGTCAGAGAGGCCGAAACAGTGTAAAACCGTATACAAATTTTTTTATCGTAAAAAACAGTCTATATACTCACAAATGGCATATGATATTTAGCGCATCAACCAGAAGAACCACATCAGAACCAAAAGCTCACCTTTCTGCTCAACCCCTAGTTTCGCCCATTTGGCTTCTTCCAGGGGCATGTCATTCTCCTGAATGAAGCAGAAAGGGTGAAACTGAGCTTATGGTTCCTTTTTTCCTGATTTGTTGATCATCTTAAGTGTTTTATGAGTATGTTGACTGCATTTTAAAATAAAGTTATTTGTGCCCAGTTTTACACTGTTTTGGCCTCTGATTTTTGGAGAACAGCAGCATTTATTCGGTGTGGAACATCTTGAGTGCTGAGAACAATTGCCAAGTGTGAAGCCGCAATCCCGAATGCATGCTGCCTGATTAAAAGATCCACATGGTTAAAGTACTGACATGTGAGCTGCTGATCTGTGGGGTTTTAGGATACCATTCAGATTGTGTCAGTCTTGAGCATTCCTATTTCTGTTTTTTTTTTTTTTGTCTATTTCAGAGTTCTTTGTGGACTTTCTGCTTCAATATAGGACCAGCTCCACAGAGAATTCATATACAGACTATAGAAGTGTAATATTTTGGTCTTTTATTTGGACTTTATTTCTAAAGGTTTTTACAACCGTTTTTAGTGTGCTCCCATAACTTTATTGCCCTGACCATGGCAGAGAACTAAACAGCAGGAGAGTACCTCAGTATTCCCACCTCAATGTCACACAGCCTTGTTCTCATATCGGACTTTATAATAATACATACCGCTTATCCATGAAGCAGTGGGCAGCAGTCATCACCCATATCCTGCTGATAATGGATCCTCCACATAAGTGTCTATAGCCATATCCGAAGCTGTAGTATTGAAGACTGACCTGCCATGGCCAGGCCCCTGGAAGTGCATCATGGCCTCCTACAATGCGGGATCCTATTGACTCTGACAGCGGACCCTTACCACAAACTGAAGAGATAAGAAGTGATCAGCGGAGTATGAACAGATTAAAGGGGTTCTCTCAGCTTCTTAAATGGGTAAATTGCAAAGTGCTTGTTAAAACAAGTAACTTTTTGCAATTTTATCTCTTGTTAAAAGTCCTCTCCATTCCTACAAGTAGGAATTTTTATTTTATAGTTTACAGCTCATTGCCTAGTTACCGGCCACCTCTGCAGTCTATCAGCAGTGGTCGGTTTCTGACGTAATGAGCAAAGCACTTGCATACTCTAGAGCAGGGGTCTCAAACACGCGGCCCGCGGGCCGCATGCGGCCTCTCCGCCTGCTTCATGAAGCCCACAGACACCATCAACCCCGATCGCGGCCTGGTCCAGGAGCCGCCGACATCAGTGCTGTAGTGCAGTGTATTGCCGCGCAGAAACTGGTTCTCTGCACAGCAATACCAATGCCAGCCGCCGGCCTATCAGTGGCGAGCAGCTGACATCTGCGTCCCAGCGCAGCGGCGTATGACGTCACTGACATGTGCAGATGTCAGCTGCTCGCCTCTGATAGGCCGGCGGCTGGTACTGGTATTGCTGTGCAGAGAGCCGTTCTCTGCGCGGCAATACATTGCACTACAGCGGTGATGTCGGCAGCTCCTGGACCGGGCCGCGATTGTCAAGGGGTCTATGGTGCCTACATGCTGCATGTGAGGAAGGATGCCGAGGGAGTGGAGGACAGGTGAGAAGAATCTTTTTTTTTTCTCTGTTATGTGCACTATGAGCACCTGGATGGGGACATGTGGGCACCTGGGTGAGCACATATGGGCACTATGGGTACCTGGATGGGGACGTATGGGCAACTGGGTGAGCACATATGGGCACCTGGATGGGGACATATGGGCACCTGGATGGAAACATATGGGCACCTGGATGGGAACATATGGGCACCTGGATGGGGACATTCCTACAATATGGGGACCTGGATGGGGGACGTTACGACAAGATGAGGACCAGGATGGGCACATTACTACAAGATGAGGACCAGGATGGGGCTTTACTACAAGATGAGGACCAGGATGGGGCATTACTACAAGATGAGGACCAGGATGGGGCATTACTACAAGATGAGGACCAGGATGGGGCATTACTACAAGATGAGGACCAGAATGGGGCATTACTACAAGATGAGGACCAGGATGGGGCATTACTACAAGATGAGGACCAGGATGGGGCATTACTACAAGATGAGGACCAGAATGGGGCATTACTACAAGATGAGGACCAGGATGGGGCATTACTACAAGATGAGGACCAGGATGGGCACATTACACCAGGATGGGACATTACTACAAGATGAGGACCAGGATGGGGCATTACTACAAGATGAGGACCAGGATGAGGCAATACTTGAAGATGAGGACCAAGATGGGCACATTACTACAAGATGAGGACCAGGATGGGGCAATACTTCAAGATGAGGATCCTTTGATGCTGCATAGGCAAAACTGCCTCTGCCTGCAGCATGAGAGAGCACAGTTAGGGCCAGCAGCTCAGCCAAGCCTCAGGTCTGAACTGTCAATCATCAGAAGCACGCCGTCCCTGGCAGGAGGCAGGGGAGAGGTGTGCTCCTGAAGACGTGACGTGCTCCTGAAGACGCGACATCTTTATTATTTATTTATGTTATCAAAATAGTGCAAAGATTTATCCAAAAAGTTATAGAGCAGTGATCAAGCATTGGAACTACTGCTCCATTGTGGGTCACTGTGGAACGCTTATTATGGGAACTGGTGGGGGTCTCAGTAGTCAGACCCCCAGTGATCAGATATATCACTGGGTGGTATAGCTGCTGACACAACCATCCAGCACTAAGCAAGTATCTTGCATTGATCTCAATGCCTAGAACAGACATTTGCCAGGTGTCGGACTCCGCGTGCACTAGCGCCCCTCCACGTATGATGAGTATGCCGCTATGGCCCCACTAAAGAACCCTTTCCAATATTGATTTTGTCTGTGTCCTTCCCCAGTGCTGCCCCCCTGTCTGCTGCACAAGCTCATACAGGAAGTATTTATATAGACCAAGAAACAGAACAATAAATTGATTCTTTGACAAGTCAAGTGTGACTCCGCACTGTCACTCTAGGGGGAGCAGTTATTTCATCACACTGACATCCACTCTTATGTGGGGCACTCTGACATCATCCATTGTTATGGGGGCACTCTGACATTATCCACTGTTATGGGGGCACTCTGACATCATCCACTGTTATGGGGGCACTCTGACATCATCCACTGTTATGGGGGCACTCTGACATCATCCACTGTTATGGGGGCACTCTGATATCGTCCACTGCTGCAGGGCCACGCTCATA
This sequence comes from Phyllobates terribilis, assembly GCF_046119375.1. Taxonomy (NCBI): domain Eukaryota; kingdom Metazoa; phylum Chordata; class Amphibia; order Anura; family Dendrobatidae; genus Phyllobates; species Phyllobates terribilis. Next base: position 163,261,837 of record NW_027362762.1, read on the forward strand.
TTATCCAATGTTATGGGAGCACTCATATCCGCTGCTGTGGCCTCTATACTCTATGGGGGTATACTGTTCGGTGAAGCCTGCATGTTGGGTCGGGCTAGTGTATAAACATTGTGTGCAGATAACTGGCATGTCACTACAAATTGGCCACAGTAATAATAGTAAGGAGCAGAGCTGATGGCTTCCTGTTGGTGACTGTCTCCACACCTACCAACTGCCTCATCTCCCAGCGCAACTGTCGCCCACAACAGTAGCAGAGCTCCGCTCAGGACGGGCTCCATGTTACTGTCTCAGAGGGAGCGCGAATCCAGACCAGCAGGCGGCGCCAGAGGAAAGAGAATCGTCCCCGCGTCTCCCGCACTGCTCCTGTGACGTCATTTAGTCCATGGTTTAAAAAAGACGTGTAGTTACAAAGGTGAAGTGTGTAGTGAGGTGTGCTCCTCAGCGCCCCCTGCCGGCAGTCCTCAGGGCATGATTATTATTCTGCTAGCGGAGGAGTCGCGAGGTGTGAATGTGACCAGGTCTTTACTGCAGCCATTATGACTAAAGGCGCAGGAGGGAAGAGCGCCTTTATATATACCAGGGCCTAGTGCTGCAGGCGCTCCACAGTACAGGAGAGCCTAACAGGAGGGTCCTGCCACATTGCACACCAGAAACCATGTCAGCAATACCTACATGCAGAAAAGGTGGTCTCTGTCTCTGGGGGGCGTCTTCAGCCTCTTTCCTTGTGCTTTATATCAGAGCAAATCATTTTTTTCAGGTTCAGCTTACAGATCAGTTTCCTTATAGGCAATATTGAATAAAACGTAGTTTTCGAATATTCTTTCTATATTCGAGTCCCTGATAATTCACATTATTGTCTTATCCGATATATAATAGCAAAAGTTTTCAGTTAAACTTCACTTTTAATGAGCTAATTAAAACCAAACTGTACAAAAGACAAAAATGTGCTTCTTGGAAAAAACAGTATCAGTAAAATATACAATATGGGGTAATCTACCCAGGTGAGAAATATTACAGGCGAGGCAATGTGGACGAGATCTATCGGGTTACAACCAGACGCTTCCAGGAACGTGCAAGTTCCATCAGGAAACCATATAACATTTCTTAGGCTGCGTTCCAGCACCCGATCAGTGGCCCCGTCAGAGCTTATGTCCAAACCCCCCACAAAACGGGATTCAGAAGTATGCACCCACAGAGCGAATATTAGACCCTCAGTGAGTTGTAGCCAGAGCAGCTGACAGATATTAACCCCTTTACCCCGAGGGTGGTTTTCACGTTAATGACCGGGCCAATTTTTACAATTCTGACCACTGTCACTTTATGAGGTAATTACTCTGGAACGCTTCAACGGATCCCCCTGGTTCTGAGAATATTTTTTCATGATATATTGTACTTCATGATTGTGGTAAAATTTCTTCGATATCACTTGCGTTTATTTGTGAAAAAAATGGAAATTTGGCAAAACTTTCACAATTTTCAAACTTTGAGTTTTCATGCCCTTAAATCAGAGAGATATGTCACACAAAATAGTTAATAAATAACATTTCCCTCGTGTCTACTTTACATCAGCACAATTTTGGAAACATTTTTTTTTTTGTTAGGGAGCTATAAGGGTTAAAAGTTGACCAGCGATTTCTCATTCTTACAACAAAATTTACAAAACCATTTTTTTTTAGGGTCCACGTAACATTTGAAGTCACTTTGAGGGGTCTTTATGACAGAAAATACCCAAAAGTGACACCATTCTAAAAACTGCACCCCTCAAGGTGCTCAAAACCACATTCAAGAAGTTTATTAACCCTTCACGTGCTTCACAGTAATTAATTGAACGTGAAAGGAAAAAATTAACATTTAACTTTTTTTCACTAAAATTTTACTTTAGTACCAAATCCCACACAATTTTCCCACTCACTCTCAGGACAGGGGTGCATTCAGGGGGTTAAATCTGGGAGTCCTTCCCTTCGTAAACTCTAAACTTGTGAGTGTACCCTGAGGTACTCTCACACAGTTTATACAGCTTGATTCTTACTGGGCAGGTACTGCTGGAATCTAAGCCGCCCCTTAAAATGGATTAAGGACTTATCCACGCAGATGTCCCTTTGGAGCACGTACACTTCAGCAAACTTGTTGTTGAAGTCCTCGATGACCGGCCGAACTTTGAAAAGACAATCAAAGTTCGGGTCATCACGTGCAGGACACCTTGCATTATTGTTGTAATGCAAGAACTTGTGGATGGCCTCAAAACGTTTCTGGGTCATGACCATTCGGAACACTGGAGTGTTATACAAAACGTCAACACTCCAGTATTGCCGAACTTCTGGCTTCTTCAGGATCCCCATGTGAAGGACCAGGCCCCAAAACTTCATCATTTCTTCTACGTCTACAGGAGACCAGTTAGAAAATGATGAAGAGGGGTTTTGTTCCAAAAATTGATGAGCGTACACATTAGTTTGGCCCACCATGAGGTTTACAAAATCCTCAGAGAAAAAGACTTTGAAAAAGTCTATTTCTGTGAGGCTGGTGGTGTCAAACTTGATTCCTGATTCTGCCACAAAATCAGGAATCAGTGGCTCATAATTTTTCGGAGGGCGAGGTCCATACGGGGTCAGTAGTGGGGGGCGCTGGTTCATCTTCTCTCCTGGGGCGACTGCGTGGCAGTCCAGCAGCACCTGAGGAGGAGGAAGAAGAATAGGAGGAAGACGAGGAATCAGAAAAATAAAGAAAGGTGGGATCCTCGCCGTCGCTGTCAGTGTCGGAGGCAAGGAAAGCGTATGCCTCCTCTGCTGAATAGTGAGTTTGGGATGAGCGCGACATTTTTTGTTGTGTATGTGGTGCGTGTGTGTCAGTACTTTATTTAGAGTGTGTGTGTGTTAGTGTGCTTGGTGTGAACTTCTTTTTTTTTTTATTCTGGAAAAAAAAAAAAAAGGAACAACCGTAGGTGGTGCAAACAGCAAGCATGAGTGCGGATCGGTGAACTATGTCACCAATCAACTCTCGGCAGCTGCTGGGTGTGCGCGCGGATGTGGTGTAAATGGGGGGAGTGTAAAACTGCGAGCATGACTGCGGATCAGTGATCTGTGGTCACTAATCAGCACTCGGCCGCTGCAGAAAGCACGGAAAGAAAAAAAACGGACAAATGTCGAGTGATCAAGTACTGATCAAGTAATGATCAGCACTTGGTGGCAGAAAGGCGGATGGGAAGGGGGGAAGGAGGAGAGGGGAGAGAGGGGGATTGGGGTGGATGAGGACGGATCAAAAAATCCTACTTACAGTTGTCTTCTGTCAGATGTCTTCTGTAGCAGGAGCGGCAATTGTGGTGTCACAGGCTTCTGTGGTCCACAATAGGACAGCGCGACCGCCCTCTACAAAAGAAAAAAGATTAGTGGAAAAAAAAGTGTAAAGTAGCGAGTGCTGATCGGTGATTTGCGTCACCGATCAACGTTCAGCGGCTGCTGGATTCACGCATGGAGGTGGTGCAAAGTGGGAGGGGGGGAGAAAAAATGGACAGCGACAAAAAAAAGTCCTGGAAAACAGCGAGCATGGACATTGATCAGTGACGTAGTCACTGGTCAGCGCTCGGCTGCTGCAGGATGCACAAAATAAAAGCGTGCTCGGTGGCAGAAAAAGGGGATGGGAAGGGCGGTAAACAGAGAGGAGGAAGGGGGGTAAAATGAGGGGGGGTTGGGGTGGATGAGGGGTGATCAGAGATGGACTTACCAAAGTCTCTGTTCTTTTTTCAGCAGGAGCAGGGTCAGTAGCAGGATCAGCAGCAGCAGGAGACCGAAGACCAGAGCAGAAGATCCAGGACACTGAAGCAGGAGATCCAGAAGACTGGAGCAGGTAGGAGAAAGGTCTTGTAGTGTCACAGAAAATTCTGTGGCACTACATGGCCCAGCGCAGCGCAGATCAGATGTGACCGCTCTGTAGAAATCCTCACCAAGTGTGAGGATCTGCAGGGCAGTCACAGGGGGGTGATAGGGTGGTGACAGCCAGGTCACAGGCCGATCACCACCCGGTCACCTCCTGGTCAAGTACACTGATTGGTGCGATCAATGATGACATTGATCGCACCAATCAGAGATGGCTGGGGCCTGGGCGGCATCACTGGGGGTCATGGAGCGGTGACAAACAGTTCACAAGCCGGTCACCGCCAAGAACTCTGATTGGAGCGATCAATGTCATCATCGATTGCTCCAATAAGAGCTGGCTGGGGCCTGGACTTACACTACAAGGGGTCGTGGGTCGGTGACAGGCAGGTCACAAGCCGGTCACCACCCTGTCACCGCACGGTCGCGCTATGAGCAGTGCGATTGATGTGATCGGCGATCGCACTGATCATAGCTGATTGGGGAGAGGGCTGGGATCTCTAGGCAATCTGATTGCCGGAAACAGTGAGAAATGCTGTCATTGGCTGTTCAGCTTTGAACAGCCAATCACAGCGATCGTGGTAGCTGGGGGGGGGGGGCGGCGACACCCCCCGGGATGACCCTGAGGTAAGATGGTGCCAGAAATTTAATGCGGTCACCGCGACATTAAAAGTCGCGCATAATAAAAAAATATAAAAAATTCTTTGAGGATTTTTTTTTTATATAGAACTTTTACATTTTCAGTGTTGTCGCATTTTTGTATGCACTATATATTGAACAGATGGATTTTAGTAATTTAACATTTCTTTGTGGTAGAAAAATATAAAACAGCATCATGGTTAGGGTGCCACAGTGTGAATATGGTTCCAAACAACAGTACAGAGTACAACCTACTACAGCAAAACCGAAGAAATGGACCAGCACACCTGTGTGTATAAGTGCAATGTGTAGATGCATAGTCACCCTGTGGCCAGTAACAGACAAAACCTAGGATAAAAGCAAAATAAGCAAATACCCTGCAGTAAATAAATAAATAGCGATAGTGCATGAAAAAACACAGGATACTTTGTTGTCACTATTTTGATTATTTTTCCTTTGCTTTAGCTCCTTATATTTTGTACTTCACACCCCCCCAGGCTGTGCATCTTGTCTATTTAGCTTTCTACAGGCCGGTGTGAAATAGTCAGGTCTAGGTTCTGTTCTGCCCCCGTCTATTTTGAGGCCTACTGGAACATAACGAGGTGAACTACTATTGTTAGCGACCATACTGATTGGGTGCACCTTGTCGCAGTGGGATGGCTTTTACGCTTTTTTAATCAAAATTTTGTCAACAAAGTACCCTATGTTATATACATGTAAAATTATTATTTATTTACTTACTGCAGTGCTTCTATGCATTGATTTTATCCTAGGTTTTGTCTGTTAGTGGCCACAGTGTGAATGTGCCCCTACATACTGCACTTATACCAACAGGTGTGCAGGCCTATATATTTGGTTTTGTTAAAAAAAAAGTATACCACTATTTCAACCAGACTCTACAGGATGAAATAGTGTAGTCTACTATGCTATTCCATATCTTTTTTTGCATTGTACTGACTCATTCTGGCTAGATAGAGGCCAAAAAGGATACTCTTTTGGCCTCCATTTGGCTAATGTATTCCCATAGACATCTATCTTACACATCGGCAGCTTCAGATTGAAAAAACAAACAAGTATTGATATACATCTAGTCCTCGTATATTGGTTTCTCCCTTCTGTATGCAATTTGCATTTACAATGTATTTAAACCGTAATTAATTCAGTGAGGTAGCGCTTAAAAATGTGATTTTTCTTTTATATGAAGCTTTCATTTTGTGCTTTTTACATCCAGTGTACAAAAGCACCACACAAATGCCAGGGATTTGCATGAAAGGGTGGCACCTAGTTGCAACATGTGAACCAAATTTCTGCAAATGATGAAAAATGGAAGCAACATTTTGAAAACATCTCTATTTACTCAGTATATAAAAAAAACAGTATGTAATAATCGAGTACTAGAACAGTATTAGTATCAGCATTATAACAGTGGAGTGTCCCAGCACAACAGCAGGTTTACTGACAGCATCATAGGTAATATAGGAGCCTTCATATACAGTAATTCTGAAAAAAAATCAGGTTGCTTATTTTCCACTTTAAGACCTCATTCAGACATACGTGTTGCACGTACTCATTCTATCTGTTTTTTTTCACCTATAGAACACATACCCATTATAGTTTCTGGGAATATTCACATCTATTTTTTTTATGAACCGTGTGTCTGTGCAAAACTCACGGAGACGTGTCTTTTTTTCTGGCAGCACGGATGAAAAGGGCTAATATAAGTCTATGGGTCCGTGAAATACATGATGACATCTGATGACATCTGTGTGCTATCTGTGTTTAACATGGCAAATGATAGGAGAAGCTTTGTAATTTATTTATCCATGAAATACACTAATGGTAAAAACAGACACACGGACCGTACACTGATGAGACACTGATCAAAGCACTGATGACACCAGTATCATTTTTGCAAACATGAAAAATACTGATGTGTGAATGACGCCTAAAGTGAACTTGTCATGTCGGCTAATGCTATTATCTTGCAAATATAGGGTTAATCTGCAGGATAATAGCATTAGGAAGGTGCCAGGCTGCCGGACTGAAATTGCAGCACCCGAGAGAAAATGAACTTTATTCCTGCTTTCAGTCATACAGGTATGCTGGCGTGGCTACAGTGCGTGCCCCAATACTTGGATTGACAGCCGGCTCAGCAGTCCATCAACGTAGAGCAGACTGTCAGTCAAAGTGCTGGAGTGTGTTTACAGCCGCTGCTCTCAGTGCTGTGAGTGGTGACTGTAGCTGCAGCGGCACACCGCTATGACTGAAAGCTGGTGGCTCCCGAGAGGAATAAAGTAAATTTTTTCCCGGGTGCCGCACTTTCAGTACTGTGGCGGTCACCTTCCTAAGGGCGCAGTCAGACGGCCGTGCAACACGGATGACGATCGCATCGCAATGCTCGGACTGGCTGGCGGCTCTCCTGACCCGAGCGTGACAGTATGTATTTCTATGCAGCTGTCACTCTCAGGTCAGGAGTGCTGCCAGCCAGTGCACTGCGATGCGATCGTCATCCATGTTATACGGCCATCTGACTGCTCCCTAACGCTATTAACCTGCAAAATAACCCTATATCTGCAGGTTAATAGCGTTATAGGACATGACTGGTTCTCTTTAAAGGGTTGTAACCGAAAATAAAACAAAATATCTCTCATCAAGGAGAAGTTACAGTTAAAGAAATCTGTCAAAAAAAATTGTGAAACTCAGAATAAGATCTTGGATTTACAATAGTATTTTTGTAATGGAGATGGAAATACTTTTTAATGAGATTTATTTAATTGCATAACCGTAAATATGGGGTCTAACTGGACTCCATTTAAATGGTGCTAAGACATGTTTATATTTAACATCAGAAAATTTTGATGTTTCCAGGTATTTCCATGTTTTCTTTGTGAGTTTACATCCATCTCCTATATGTCTCCAAGTAGGATCTAAAATTATCTGGAAAAAATAATTCCAAGAAGAAGGATCTGCAGTTACGTGCTCCAAGAAGTAATATGCTCCGCCCTGGAAAAGAAAAGAAGACAGAAACAATATGAGAAACAACATTTTCTGACAAGTGAGTTTAGGGGCCATATGGGCCGTTGAAATAAATTGACTCCATTACCTGTACAGTCGTGGCCAAAAGTTTTGAGACTGACACAAATTTTGGTTTTCACAAAGTTTACAGCTTCAGTTTTTATAGTGGATATTTGTATTAACTTTAGAATGTAATGAACAATAATGAATGTAAGGGCTCATGCAAACATCAGATCGCACTTGGACCAATGTTATTCTAAGGAGTCATGCAAAATTGCAACATTCACAATTTGCATCCGATATTCAGATTACACTCGGCCATGTAAGTTAAAGGGGCCATCAGAAAAGTCGGACAGCACTTGAATTTCTTCCAAGTGTGGTCCGATTTTCACAGACTGAAAGAATGGAGAAGATGGAGAATTTTCTTTCCATCTGCTCATGATCGTATCAGAGAAAATCGGATCACACTCTGATCATGTTCTGTTTTAACTCTGATCAGAGTGTGATTAGCATAATCGGCACGATTCTCTTGGGTGAGAGAAAATCTAGTTGTCTGCACCTAGCCTAATAATGAGTAATGAATATGAATAAAAAAAAAATTACAAAGTCATTCTTTCCCATAAAAATGAACTTAATCATAAAAACCTTATTCAAAGAGAGTGGTTCAATTGCTTGTGAAGTAGGCTTAATGGCGCCCAAAAAAAGTCCAGCAAGTGCCAGGACCATCTTCTAAATAATATTCAGCCGAGGGATCTATTCAACACCAGTGCAGAAATAGCAGACAGCTGTCAGTGCATCTGCACGCACAGGGAGGTGATGGCTTTTGAAGTCAAGAAGTGCAGCAAAGAAGCCACTTCTCTCTAAGAAAAACTTCAAGGATAGACTGACATTCTGCAGGAAGTACAGCGATTGGGCTGCAGGCAACGGGGTAAAGGTATTTGCTGTGATGAAGCCCCCATCAGACTGGGACACCTGGATGAATAATTGTCCTTAGAAAAAAAGATGAGCGCTACTTGAGTCCTGTGTCATGCTAACAGTAAAGTATACTGAGACCATTCATGTGTGGCGTTGTTTTTCATCCAAGGGAAGGGGCTCACTCATAATTTTGCAGTTTTGAAAAATAAGGGTCAATTCTGTAAATATTGAGTCTTTACATAAACTTGATGTTTGTCAATAAAAGTGCAAAAACTTATGAAATGCTGATAATTGTACTTCAGTAACCATATTAAATTCTGACTAAAAGATCTTAAAAACCTGAGGCAGCAAAATTGTGAAAACCAAAATTTGTGTCAGTCTCAAACCTTTGATCCACGATTGTATAATGACTGCTAGAAAATGATGGTTTCTGCCTTTGTACTGAATGTCCTGACCAGAGGCACCGGATTTTAAATGGAAAAATGCATAGTCGTCACTCAGCCACTAATCCTATTAGTGTCACCAGTGGCCTTACCTGCACTCACTGGCTGCCACATTTGCCCACACTGATGTATCTGGTTCTCTGTAAAGCAGTGTTCACATATGGGCCAATAAAGATCTGTTGTTACCCTGCATTGAAAAACACAATCAACTACGGTATATTTTTCAATAAAGAGTAATCCATCAAATTAGGTAAACCTATTTTTATAATGTGAGGTATATTCAACTGTATGTAATAAAGTTAGGTGGCGGTGGTGTTGGGCTTTAAAAATAATATAGGATGAAACATTCTTTGCTGGTAGAGTAATTCTCCACTCGGATGGTAGAAGAAATTCAGGCATACACAAGTGACAGAACCTAGGATTAAAACAAAATGTGCAAATACCCTGCAGTAAGTAAATAGTAATACTACATGTAACTAACATAGGGTACTTGGTTGACCCTATTTTGATCAAAAAAGCATAAAAGCCATACTACCACGACAAGGTGTACCCAATCCGGATGGTCCTATCTCTAGTATTAAGCCTCCCCAAATTGGTGCGGTTATCACTAGGTTGACAATGTTTCCATCAGCTTTGACTGGTGTACTGTATGTACATTAATGATCATTTGAAATCTCTGACGATTTGTGCTAAAACTGCATGAATTTTCAGATCCAGACAGACTGTCATGCCAATGCCTGATTATTGTGATCTCTTTCTAAATGTGCATGTAAAAGCATGGCCAGAATTAGAACAGGATATCCCATAACTGGATTATTGTGTTTCCCTCCTGATGTCTGCACTATTGTCTCCAGTTGCATAATATAGATGACACAATGACAAACCATGGCACTGTGCAGTGGAGCTTTTATGTAGCAGCGCACATAATCTAGGTCACAGGCCAAAAAAATAAAAAAAATCGTTAATGACTTAGGTTGTTATAGCAAATCAGGGTCAAAAGTCACCGAGTGCATTCACAAGCTTGGTAAGGAGTGGCCGATCTTGGAATTGTGACAATATTTGACTAGCGTTTACATTAGACAAGAAGATTCTTCCACAACACGTCCTATTTTTTAATGACAATTTTTATCTATGACATTTCTGTGCTAACCGTTTTTTTTTTCACTGAGCCATTGACTTGCCTTGGACTTCTTTTCACTTGCTGATTTTTGCTCCATAAAATAAAAAAAAAGAAAGGCGCATTCATTGTAATGGGTCCGTGACCTATCCGTAAAAAAAAATAACGGATAGCACACGTACCAAAAAACTGATGTGTGAAAGAGCTCTTAGTAGAAAGGCATTCTGTTCGGTGATGTTTTACTTATATATTTAGGAAAGCTGGGTGAGAATGTAGCCACCAATTCTCCTACTTATGCCACAGCAGTAGTCACCTAGCTTTTCTAGGCAAATGTCCTACTCCCATATTTACTGTCTCAAAAGGTGACCATAAGACTTAGAGGGGTATACAGGTTACAAGATGTCACGTATCCACAAGATAGGGGATAACTTTAAGGGCTCGCTCACACGAGCGTATAACTCGGACAAGTGCTGTTCGATGTTATATCAGATAGCACTCGACCCAGTGTTATACTATGGTGCAGTGCAGATCTATTTCTTTTTCTCATGACGATTCGTCATGAGAAAAAAATCGCAGCATGGCTTCACAAATCAGATCACGCATACCCATTAAAGTCTATGGGAACATGTAAAACATCGGCCTGCACTCAGAAGACATCCCATTTATGCGGACAGCGACAAAGGAGAAGATGGAGAAATTAAGTTCTCCGTCTTCTCCACACCTGTGTTACTGTTCTCTCATGTGAGCGAATCGGATCACACTACGCTGACACTTGGCTCAAGCTCGGATCAGAGTTTGAGCCGAGTGTCATTAGCATAATTAATCTGATTCTCCCGGAAGAGAAAATCATCCCTCGTGTGAGCGAACCCTTAGATTGATCTGGATCCAACCACTGAGACCACCACCAAATTCCAGAAAAGAGCACTTTTGTCCCCCATCTGAATAAAGCAACAATGCACATGCTCAACCAGCTGGAGAACAAAAGTGCCCCTTTCTGGTGAACGCTGAGGGTCTCAGAGATTGGACCAGCACCAGTCTAGAAGTTATTGTATTACTGTATATAGGTGATCATTTTTTGCAATTGAAATGCCCCCTTAATATGCATTTTAAATCAATTATTTACTGTGTGTTTGGTAATGCAAAAAAATAGACTCACAGGCTTCAGGACTCTATGTATCTCTGCCAGGATGCCATCAACATTTTCCACAGAGCAAAGTACCAATGTACAGACCACCACATCCATGGAACCGCTGGCTACTTGGGGCATATTCTCGCCTGGGGCTATCAGAAAATCTTGGAAATGCACATGATCATTCTCGGCCAGGCTTTTCTTTAGGTATGTCCTGAAGTTCGGGTTAGGGTCCACGCACGTCACTGTGCATCCTGAAGGATAGAACTGGAAGTTGGCACCGGTGCCACAACCAAGATCTAGAACTTTAAGATCTCCAGAGGGGCCTTTAAAATCACTCAAGTTGTTGAATAGCTCTTTCTTGTAGTCTTTCATGTATTTGTTGTAGGTCTTGGTGACTCTATTCAGGAGGTAAGGCAGCCACTTCTTAGCCAAAGGATTCCACAGACCCAACATGTAAAGAATGTGGATTGGCAGTGTAATGATAGCAACACATAGCTGGCAGAAAAATATGTGTAGAGCCATGTCCAGCCAGTGTAAGGTGTAATGTAAGCTGATTTCCGAGCTCGTATGTGACGTGCACAACAGTGAGCAAAGGGTGTAACCGGTGGACAGGCTGCACGCTGCCTCCTCCTCCTCATGCTGCTGCTTCTCCTGCTAGGCCAAGGAGCAAAAACCTGCCATAGAGGCAATATAGTATCACAGATAATTACTGTTCCACAATAATATAGTAACTGATGATGCAAAGGTTCAAAGAGCATCAATCGTCAGAAAATACTGATTATTCCAATCTTAATGGAGATTCTATGTCATGTCCCATGTCTGCCAGAATCTCACAGTACGAAAACACAGCAAGTCAGCGTATATGTGTCCTGGGGCCACTATCAGACACCTCAGGTGATGGTTTATGCTCATAAGGTCACATTCACACGTTCAGCATTTGGTCAGTATTTTCCATCAGTATTTGCCAAAAACAAGAGTGGAACTCAGGCCACGTGCACACGTTGAGTATTTGGTGAGTTTTTAACCTCTGTATTTGTAAGCCAAAACCAGGAGTGGGTGATAAATACAGAAGTGGTGACGTGTTTCTATGATACTTTTCCTTTGATTGTTCCACTCCTGATTTTAGCTTATAAATACTGATGTAAAATACTCACCAAATACTCAACGTGTGTACATGGTTTTACAGAGAAAAACTATAATTAAAAGATTGACTCCTGCTGTGTTCTGGGGACTCTCCTGGTTTTGGCATACAAATAATGATGAAATACTGATCAAAAATACTGATGTGTGAATAAAGCCTAAGGTCGAACACAGACAGTCGTTTTTTTTTCCAACGTGAAAACCAACTAACTGCTTTTCATCAGCGTTTGGTCAACGTTAGTTTTTACCATCAGTAATTTCTCGTATATGCCAGAAAAACACAAATTCTTAGCTTCTCCTGTCCATTACAATATTAATCACCTACAGCACAGGGATTGTACACTGATGCCATCCACATGCTGTCTCTGATTTTCACTGACCCATTGCCTTGTATGGGTGACTTTGATCTGTGACTCGGGTCACACAGGGAGATATCTCCGTGATCTTTTTGCAGGCCAAAAAACACTGGCATTTGAACAGCACCACGGACTATAAACAAGGATAAAACACATACGTGAAAAATGGCGATCTGAATGAAGCCTTAAAAACATTCTAGAAAATTGTCTGTAAGTTAAGGAATGTAAGAAAATAAACACTGGATGTAAAAATAAACTAAAGAACTGCAAAAACTTTAACCACATGGAAAAAAAAAAGTTCTGTACTTCACTGGGAAAATGTAAAGTCATGGTGAGTGGAGGATTTGGAACATGTAACTTTTAACCTACATGCCAATTGCAGCTGCTCAATATCGGGTTACATTATTACAGTGCTGACATTGACATTGTGCAGGGTTTTTAAGCATGAAAAGTCTGATAAGATTTTTCACAAGAGTACATTGGAAAACGCTTTGAGCACGATTTGCATAAAATCAGAAAACCTTTGCACACAGCGTTTATATTTATGTATTAATTTTTTTAATTAATGAAGTTGTGCTTTTGGTGCAAATGTTTTATTGGGTCCCAAAAATGATGCTTTCAAAAGGGAACTAATGCTGACAAAAGAGAAATATTAAGTGCAATACATATATTGCTTATTTTGTGGCTTTTTTTGTTTCTGATTGTGGTTTCATTTACTTTTTGTGTTTGTGTTTTTCTTTTTTTATCAAATTCTCTGCCTGTTATTTAATTCTTCAAAAAAAATCATGCTTTAATATGACTAATATGGTGTGTTTCATGTAGTGTTTTTCACATTGGAAATAATGGAGTTCTAAGGAAAAGCTAGGAATCACATGATTTTTCAATCACGTGACTTTTGGTAAAAACACAATTAAAATGACAGAAAAATGATGTACTAAAACACACAAAAAATGCTGAAAATTCTGTATCTTGAAACTATGGTGTCAATGCATTACGACTGGCGTTTTGCACGCCATTTTTACTGAATGCTGCTCTGAAGTAAGATGCACCAAATTCATTCATTAAGAGGCATCTGCCTATCAATGAATGTATCTTACAATTAGCAGGCACCATTTGAAGAATTTGATGGGGTACCTAGTCCGATCTAGTCTCGTCTTGTCTGACCCAGTTCCATCCACTTTAGCAAAGCTGGCTGAGACTGGTGAAAAAGCACCAAAAGTCACAAGATTTCAAGCAGTTCTGGGATTTTTTTAAAAAATGCGTTTTTTGGATCAAAATTGTAGAGAAGAAGGAGTGTCAGCAATTTTTGAACTCTAAGCAACTGAAATGAAAAGACAGAGCACCACATAGAGTAATATTGTACACACAACAGTATTCTCACCTTGTGGTGTTAGAGTCACAACAAGTACCGTATATTCACTTTTGTTGTAGTTTTTGGTATAATCAGTAGCAGGTGTCTTCCAGGAAACCGCCTTCAGATGGAGAGATGCTGGAGATTTAATAGATGCAGCGGTTAGGTTATTAAAATTGTGCATAAAACAGAATAACTATAAGAAAAATATTTCCAGTATCCAGTGCTCAGAATACAGTGTGCAGACTTTATTGTTTTAAATAACATGTTTCAGGGAAACAATCCTCTTCTTTAGGTATAAAAGACAGGTATGCAAACATGTCTTTGTAAATGAAGACAAACAACCTTAATAATTATAATCATTTTTTATTTTTAGATATTCCGCAGCACTTTACAATTTTAGGGGGCTTGAACAAACAAAAAGACATTACAGAATAAGCATAACTCAGATATTAAAAGGAGTGAGGGCCCTGCTCACAAGCTTACAGTCTATGAGGAAATAGGGGCGACACAAAAGGTAAAATGTACAAATATTGTATAATACAGCCATAATATGCTAAATAGGGTAAGTACATAACACTACATGAACTGGTCACCAGCCAATATGTGTACAGTATAGACAGAGGCTATTCAGTGCATGGAAGGTATGAACATGATTTTAAAGAAAATTTCAATATGTGCCAAGCTGGGACAGTTCGATAAGTGTGTTAAGGTGATAAAGAAATTCGGTTTTAGGGTATGCTTAAAACTGTGGGTATTGGGGATTAATCGAATTGTCCTGGGTAGTGCATTCCAAAGAATTGGCGCAGCACTCGTGAAATCCTGGAGATGGGAGTGGGAGGTTCGGATTACGGAGGATTTTAGTTGTAAGTTATTAGCAGAACGGAGGGCACGGGAATTGTGATAGACTGAGATGAGTTGAGGAGATGTAGAGTGGTGCTGAATCGTGGAGAGCTTTGTGGGTAAGAGTGATAAGTTTATATTTAACTCTGTATTGGATGGGCAACCAGTGCAATGACTGGCACAGGGAAGCGGCATCAGTGTAGTGGTTGGCGAGGAATATGATCATGGCTGCTGCGTTCAGGATGGATTGGAGAGGGGAGAGTTTAGTAAGAGGGAGACCGATTAGTAGAGAGTTGCAGTAGTCCAGAATGAATAAGAGCTACAGTAAGAGTTTTTACCGAGTCAAAGATAAGAAAAGTTCTGATTCTAGAGATGTTTTTGAGGTGTAGATGACACGAACAAGCGAGTGATCTGATGTGAGGAGTGAAGGAAAGATCTGAATCAAATATGACCCCAAGACAGCAGGTGTGTTGCTGGGGGGTAATGGTGGAGCCACAAACAGGAACTGAAATATCGAGGACAGGTAGGTTAGTGAAGGGAGAAAATACGAGTAGTTCAGTTTTAGACAGATTCAATTTTAGATAGAGGGAGGACATAGTGTTAGAGAGCGGAAAGACAATCACTGGTATTTTGTAATAATGCAGGGGTGATGTCTGGAGAAGAGGTGTATAATTGGGTGTCATCAGCATAGAGATGGTACTGAAAACCAAATCTGCTGATTGTTTGTCCAATAGGAGCGGTGTATAAGGAGAAAAGAAGGGGCCCTAGGACTGATCCTTGAGGAACCCCGACAATAAGGGGAAGGGGAGAGGAAGAGGAGCCAGCAAAAGATACAGTGAAGGGGCGGTCAGAGAGGTAGGAGGAGAACAATGAGAGAACAGTGTCCTTGAGGCCAATAGAGTGGAGCATAGTGAGCAGGAGCTGGTGATCCACAGTGTTGAATGCTGCGGAGAGATCCAGGAGAATTAGCAGGGAGTAGTGACCATTATATTTAGCTGTTAGTAGATCATTAGAGACTTTAGTGAGTGCAGTTTCAGTAGAATGTAAAGAGCAGAAACCAGATTGTAAAGGATCAAGAAAAGAGTTATCTGAGAGATAGCGGATTAAACGAGAGTGGACCAAGCGTTCCAGGAGTGTAGAGATAAAGGGAAGATTGGAAACAGGTCTGTATTAGCCTCACAGTTCTGGTCGAGGGATGTTTTGTTAAGTAATGGATGTATGCTGGCATGTTTAAAAGAGGAGGGAAAATTACCAGATGAGAGGGAGAAATTGAACATTTTAGTTAAGTGAGTGGTGACAGCTGGAGAAAGGGACTTAAGGAAATGTGAGGGAATAGGGTCACTGGTGCAGGTGGTAGGGCAAGAGGAAGCAAGGAGCCTGGTCACTTCTTCTTCCATGACCGGTTCGAAGTCAGAAAGTGAGCAAGATGCAATGTGGGAGGGAGGAGCATGCATAACATTTGGGGATTGGGAGAAAATTTCCTGTCGGATATGGTCAATTTTTTCTTTGAAATAATTGGCTAGATCGTCAGCGCTGAGGTCAGTGGTCGGGGCCTGTGCTGTCTCCATCGTGCTGCAGAATTCTAATGCTGCTGATGTAGCTGCAGTGAGATAAGATCATCACACCACGCTGCAGATGGAGAGGGGTAGCGTGGGAGTCTCTATATTATAAGTAGGGTAGTGTGGGTGCTCAGTATGGAGAAGGGATAACATGGGGAGAAAGGGCAATATGGGTGATCAGTATGGAGAAGGAGCAACATCGAGGACTCAGTATGGAGAAGGACCAGCTTGTAGGGCTCAGTATGAAAAGGGGCAGAATGAGGTGGAACAGTGCGAAGAGGGGGCAGCATGAGTTGGAGACAATGTGTAGATCATAGTTCATAATTGAGGAACGTGTGGTGGGTCTAATTTATAAGGGAGGATAGTGTGGCATTCTAGTTTATAAGGGGAGATGCTGTGGTGGGAAAATTTTATAGGAGAGAATATTGTGCAGGGAGCAGTTCTTTATTTAGGGGCACAACATAGGACTTATTTAGGGCACAGTATGGGTGGTTATTTTTTAATTATGAGCATTATAATGACTTTCTTTCAGGACACTGTGTCGGGATGTGCTGCAGGAGACCGGAGAAGAAGGAAGTCTGCACAGACAAGCTGTGGCTGTGAAAAGTCATCATGGAGTCAGGACCTACAGTATCAACAAAATCCAGAAACGCTGCTGTCTTCTCTGGGACAAAGTTCATTTTAAATGGTCTGAGGCAAAATGGAAAACTGTTTTGTGGTCAAATGAATCAAAATGTGAAATTTTATTTATGTCCTACAGAGTCAAGAGGAGAGACACTGTCCAGCTTGTTATCAGCACACAGTTTTGAAAAGCCTGCATCTCTAATGGTATGGGGTTGTATTAATGCCTATGGCAACTTACACATCTTGAACGGCACTATTAATGATGATCATTATATAGAAGTTTTAGAACAACATATTCTCTCATCCAAACAATGTCTTTATCAGGGAAGGCCTTGTATATTTCATCAAGACAATGCTAAACCACATACTGCATCCATCATACCTGCATAGCTTTGCAGAAGAGTTTGGGAGGTGAATTGGCCGCCTGCTGTCTAATATCTTTCACTAGTAGAAAAAATTTGGCATATTATGAAAAGAAAAATCTGGCAAAGACGACACAGGAGTGTGGAGCAGCGAGAATCCTACATAAAACAAGAATGGACAATATTCCTCTTGCAATACTCCAGCAATGGGTCTCCTCACTTCCTAGACTTCCCATACTGTTGTAAAAAGAAGAGGGGATGCTACACAATTGTAGACATGGACCTGTCTCTCAACTTTTTTGAGTTGTATTACTGCCATCAATTTCTAAATGAGTTAATTTTTTCAAATGAAATGGAAAAATGTCTAACGATCACTTTCTGATCTGTGTTCTATGTTCTGTTGTGAGTAAAATATAGTGTAAAGCAGCGGCTTTCCCACCAGTAAGGTAGCGAGGCAGTGACCCAGGTAAGTTCAACATAAAGACTTTATTTGCCAATTTTACAAACAAAACACATCCGGATCGCAGCTGGTAACGTCCGTATACAGTTCAGTGCCGTGGGCGCCTGCACCACCGTAGGAATCTTGTGTGCTATGTCGGTTTTACCTAGGTCTCTTGCACCTGCACTCCTGTAGGAATCACAAGTGCTGTGTTGGCTCTACCCAGATCTCTTTTATTTTGCGTTGTAACCACAGCTGTGGCTATGATTACAACGCTCTCCAGCGGGTATAGTATGTCTCTAAGCACATCCTGGGGGACACGTAATGACCCTCATATATGACTCCCATCACTGCCTCACATACCCCCATCTGTTCAAACTTGAGAGGTTGAACACCTGTTACCATACAGGGTGCCCGTGACAGGGTATCTGCATTTCCTTGCCACCTCCCAGCTTGATGTTCCACCATTAAATTAAAGTGTTGTAACCACAAAAAACATTTGTGACCTGAGTATTCCTCTCCTTGGCATTTCTCATCCAGACAAGGGGTGAATGGTCCATTACCAGGCGGAACTGTTGCCCCAGCAAGTCATAGGGTAGAGACTCCAAGGCCCACTTAATAGCCAAGCACTTCTTCACTACGCTATAATTTTTCTCTGCCAGGGTAAGTTTCCTACTCAAGTAGGTGACTGGCCTACTTCAGAGGCATTCGTTTCAATGATAAAACTGGATGGACTGGAATGCTTCCTCCGCCTAAGGGTTCCACCGAACCATGACCGATTTTCTTCACTTTAAGAGTTCGGTCAAAGGTGCCGATCTCCTGGCAAAATTAGGTATAAATCATCTGTAATACCCAATGCACTTTTTTGGGGTTTGCCGTCAAAGCCCGCGGCTCTGAGCGAATGTACCACCGCTTGCACCTGGGACAAGTGGCTATGCCAATGGCTACTATATATGATTATATCATGCATACTTTTGATGGGGCTCTAAAACTATGTCCATCAACATCTGAAATGTGGCCGGGGCACCATGTAACCCAAAAGGCAAGACAACATAGTGATAGAGACCTTCTGGCATAAAGAAGGTGGTCTTTTCTTTTGCAGACTCTGTCAGAGGCACCTGCCAGTAACCCTGGGTTAGATCAAACGTTGTAAAGTACTGGGCCTGTCCCAGTCTCTCAATCAGCTCATCCACCCAGGACATTGGATAAAGGTCAAATTTTTACACCTCACTCAATTTCAAAAAATCATTACAAAACCGTAACGATCCATCTTAGTTTGGAATCAGTACACTCACTCCTGGACTCCTCAATTACTCCTAGCTGGAGCATTTTTTTCACCTCCATTGTGATGGGTTGCCTCCGGCACACAGTACAGTTTCTTTCGTACCCTTGCCTGAGGCTCGGTGACAATGTCATATCGGATCACAGATGTTTGACTGGGAAGTTCCGAGAATATGTCCGTATTCTGCAGCACTAATTTTTGAGTCTCCCGTCTCTGCTGTTTCGATGGAGTGTTACAAATCTTTAACTCGTTCCCGGCCTCCTCCAGGGCCGGTGTCGGAGGGTCCAAAGGAGATACGATCAGAGTCGTGTCTGTAACCATACATTCCCGGTCTTTCCATATCTTTAATAGATTTACATGGTATATTTGCTCGGGTTTCCTCTTCCCGAGCTGATATACCCTGTAATTCACCTCCCCCACTTTTTCCCAGACTTGTCACTTGGCCATGAACTTAGTTTCTGCGGTGCGCACAAAAACCAATGCTTGATCCACTTGTTTAAAGGACCTGACTGTGACCTTTCCATTGTACGCTCAGCTCTGCACTGGCTTGGCATCCACTAGGTGTTCCTTTACAATAGGCGTCACGGGCGCGATCGGGTCTTGCATACTCGCAACGTGTTCTATAACACTTTTATGTGGAGTAGGCTCCTGTTCCTATGTCACTTTGGCAATGTCCAGCAGGCCCCTGGGATGTCTGCCATATAATAGTTTGAATCGAGAGAACCCTTTTAAGGACTGCGGTACCTCCCGGACGGCAAACATTAAATATGGCAGCAATATATCGCAATCCTTCCCATCTTTGGATACAATTTTTTTAACACAGATTTTAGTGTTTTGCTAAATCTCTCCACTAGACCATCTGTCTGTGGGTGGTACACCGATGTGAGCATCTGCTTGATCTGGAGCAGTTTGCACAATTCCTTTGTCACCTTGGACTAAAAAGGAGTCCCTTGATATGTAAGGCTCTCCTTAGGTAGTCCAAGGCGGCAAAACCTGGAAAACAGCTTCTGGGCAATACGTTTTGACGAGGTATGACGAAGAGGAATTGCCTCCGGGTACCGAGTAGCATAATCCACTACCATTAATATGTGTTGGTGTCCATGGGATGACATTACTGTCCATGGGCCACTTGCAAGACCAGAACTGGAGGGAAAGATCCATCCCACTACCTTCCTACAGATCTTTCAAAAAATAAAAGCTCATGACAGGTTTTCTTAATCTGAGTTGGTCAACTAGTTTGACCCAGTCCACACTTACTTTTATTATTTTGCTTTGTAACCACAGCTGTGGCTGTAATTACAAAGCTCTCCATCGGGTATAGTATGTCTCCAAACACATCCTGGGAGACACGTAATGACCCTCATATAGGACTCCCATCACTGCCTCACAATAGCTATAAAAGATTTCCAAATCTATGCATTCTTGTTTTCTTTACATTTTATACCAAGTCGCAACTTTTTTTAAAAAATGTATTTCATTAGGCTATTGCAGTCGACTTTCTTGAACAAAATCTCTGTGATATTATGATTTCCTTCACTTGAGAGAGTAAGATCCAGATATTCAATGTTTTTAGGGGACAAACAATTAGGTGTAAGTGGTTTATCTGTTTTATTTCAAGCAGTGTTCCCCAACTCCAGTCCTCAAGACCCACCAACAGATCATGTTTTCAGGACTTCCTTAGTATTGCACAGGTGATGGAATTATTGCCTGTGAAGGTGATGGAATTATCACCTGGGTAATAGTAAGGAAATCCTGAAAACATGACCTGTTGGTGGTCCTTGAGGACTGGAGTTGGGGAACCCTGATTTAAAGAACAGGGATCTATAATAGTCTGATCTTCACAACATGTTTGTGGAATTGTATTATGACACAAATAAATGAGATTTAAGAGTACATCAGTAGAAAAATTGTTGAGGCTCATCAAGCTGGAAAAGGCTATAAAAACCATCTGTAAAGAGTTTGGTCTACAGCAATCCACAGTTATACTGAATGTGTACAAATGGAGGAAATTCAGGCCACTATTACTCTCCCAGGAGTGGCCGACCAACAAAGATCACTTCAAGACTAAGGTGTATAATAGTCACAAGGTTACAAAGAAACCCAGGAAACCCTCAAAGCAATTAAATTCTTCTCTCACAGTAGCTAATGTTTAAGGGGTGATCCAATACCTATAATGCCCTTTATAAGTATGTATCTTTATGCCATAACCACTTTTGTATTTTACGTTATTATAAAATTGTCTGCCACTCTAATTTTTTTTCTTTATTTCCTGTGATGTTTTGCTTGAGTTTCAAACTGGACGTCACAGGAGATGGCCCTGCAGTCCCTTCCCCACAGCTTCTATCACCCCCCTGAAACAGGGCGTCATCAGTGGGCGGCACTATGGACAGTTATCACAGCTTCTGTCACTGCCGTCCCCTGATAGTGTTCTGTTTCAAGAAGATTGGGGGGGAAGAGCGATGGAAAAGTGACCGGTGCTTTAGTGGCTTCTTCTGTGCCCGCTGCCTGCATCTTCAGTGGCCACCGCCATAGTCTTTGCTTCTATCAGAGATAGAAACAGGGTGAGCGAAAACAGCGCTGCCCCACAACGTTTATCATTGCCTACAAATTGTCATCACGGGGTGGTGCTGGTGTCAATCATCCTGCTTCTATCACCACCCCTAATGACTATTCGTTTGTGGGTGGTTGCAAAAATCTGTGGGGTGGTGCTGGTGTCACTCACTCTACTTCTATCACCATCCCCTAATGATGCTTAATTTAAGGGAAAGAGACAGCAGTGATAGGAAAAAGGACTTTAACGGCCATTGAGAAAGCAGGTGGCGGAGATAGAAATATGGCAACACCCACTGAAGATGCGAGTGGCGGTCACAGATGAAGTGTGGCGGTGGCCATTGAAGATGCGGTCCCTTGTCACGGGTGTATCAAGTGTGACAGACAGTCCTTCTGGATCCGGCTGTAGAAGGTCACTGCGCTTGGCATTGCAGACGACTTCTTGATTCTCTCATCTCTGTAGTGTAGTGATACACTGCTTCCTTTAGGACCCAGCATGACCTCCACCTCCTGCTGTTAGTTGACACACCCTTGCTTTGTAGGTAAAAACTCTCAGTGTCTCCAGAGAGTCACCGATGATAGTTCTATGTTCCTCGATCCATGTCTGGAGTACTAGTCGTCGGCTAGTTTCTTCTTGGACTCCCCTTGGAGGACAGTTGGCATTATCTCTCTGGTGTCTTCTCAAGCTAAGTGTATCCCCTTTGTTTGTATACCTTGTTGTCTTTAGTTACAGTGGGGCCTGATATTAGATCTGCCTAGGGGTCTCCACTTCCCCTTTTCCTAGTTGTTGGGCTCCCTTCCTCCCTCTTCCCATTGTTGTACACTTGTTCCTTCCCTCACCTTGTGTGACATCACTTCTCTATCTTTCCCCCCAAAATAGGACATCTTTGTGACACAGCTGTTGTAAGTGACCGCAGCACCGTCCTCTGATGACATCCTGTTTCATGGGAGGATGATTGAATCTGTAGAGGAGTGACTCCCCTCAAACTAAACGTCATATGAAGTATAGAAAAGAAGCACATTAAAGGAATAGCTGTATAGGAGGAATGGTATGGAATTTTATAATAAAACTAATTACCAAAGTGACTAGGGATTAAAGACATATTTATAAAGAGCATTATAGGTATCGGACCATCCTATAATGCTCATGAGTCTGCAATCAGGAGAACACACTGCTCTTGAAAAAAGATCATTGCAGCCTAGTTGAAATTTTACAGTTTGCTGAAAATTACCTAGATATGCCCGATGGAAATTGGAACAATGTTTTGTGGATGGATAAGACACAAATTTAGAGTTTTGGATTAAATAAAAAATATTATGTTTGTAAAACACGGTGGGGGTAGTATCACCGTTTGGGCCTGCTCTCCTGCATCTTAGGCAGGACAATTTGCCATAATTGATGGAACAATTAATTCCGAATTTTGTATCTAATTCTAAAGGAAAATGTCAAGACATCTGTCCATGAGCTGAATCCCATGAGAACCTGAGTCATGCAGCAAAACAATGACCCAAAGCATGCAAAGAATTGTTAAAAAAGAATAACGGTAAAGTTTTAGAATAGCCAAGTCTAACTCCTGACTGTAAAGGGGTTTTCCCACGAACGAAACTTCATTTTAATCAGTAGACCTTGGAATAATAATAAGTCCCACAATTGGATGTGCTTAAATAAATGTTCCTGTGCTGAGATAATCTTATAAATGTTCCCCTGTGTAATGATTGTATCTCACCGTGTATGGAACACGGTCTGATCTTACCACAACTCCTGGGCAGGGGAGGATATAAAAGAGTATACAGATGTTACAGCACAGATCACAGCTGATTCTTTTTGTGAGGTAAAACATTTCACTGCCTGTTTTTAAATAATGTTTTACTTCAAAGAAAGAATCAGCTGCAATTTCCTGCTGTAATGTCTGTATACTCATTTGCTTCCTTGCGTGCCCAGGAGATGTGGTATGATCAGACCATGTTCCTGCACGATCAGACACAGTCATTACACAGTACACAGCAGGGGCACATTAATAAGATTATCTCAGCACAGGAACATTTTATTTAAATACATCCAATTGTGGAACTTATTGTCATTCCAAGATCTACACTGTGTTCCAAATTATTATGCAAATAATATTTTCTCAGATTTTCCCAAATTACCTATATGAATTGCAGTCATTGTAATTTTCCAGTCAAATAACTATTAGAGGACAATTGAAAGGTTTTTGTACAAACTGCCTATGATAACAGTATATTTTTAAAAAAATAAAAAACTCAAACTGCACTCAAAATGCATGTTCCAAATTATTATGCACAGCAGAGTTTTCAACCTTTTCATTTTAATTACGAACAAAAAAATGGTCATTTTTGAAATTCTAAGCATTAGCAGGTTATTACAAGCTGAAATCAAACAGTTTTCAACTCAAAACTTTATTCTAGGTGATGTTACATTTGCACATAGGACCCCTTGTTCAAAAGGAGCTTCTGAACTCTCTCGTCCATTGAATTTGTCAGGTTTTGGATGGTTTCTGCTTTAATTGTTTTGCATGAGGACAGAATACCCTCCCAGAGCTGTTGCTTAGATGTGAACTGCCTCCCGCCATCATAGACACTCCTTTTGATGATGCTCCAGAGGTTCTCAATGGGGTTGAGGTCAGGGGAGCATGGGTGCCACACCATAAGTTTGTCCCCTTTTATGCCCATAGCAGCCAGAGATGCAGATGTGTTATGTGCAGCATGAGACGGGGCATTATCATGCATGAAAATGATCTTGCTGCGGAATGCACGGTTCTTCTTCTTGAACCATGGAAGGAAGTGCTGTTTGAGAAACTCAACATACATTATGGAGTTCATCTTTACCCCTTCAGGGATCCTAAAAGGGCCGACAATCTGTCTCCCCATGATTCCAGCCCAAAACATTACTCCACCTCCTCCTTGTTTGCGCCGTAGCCGTGTTTGCATGGGGTGTCCATCAACCAGCCATCCTCCACTCCATCCATCTGGACCATCGAGATCATTTCATGCATGATAATGCATGATAATTACACATAAAGACATAAAGTCATAAGACCTCTGGGAGGCATTTAAATATTGAGATATTTTCATCAGCAGAGTTGTTTGAAAAGAAATGCACCAGAAATGCTACTGCAGTCAGAGATCGCGTGGGTGGCGACCCGGTTCGCGCTCAAATGACTGTGTGGGTGGCGACCTGGGTCCTGTGACCGGACCATCACTCATGACGTGCTCAGGGAATGACTCTGCCCCCTTTTGTCACTGCAATGAGTGCCTATTCGCACTGTGGGCTCATACTGGAGGTCTGCTAGTTCCCGAGTCATTGGATAAGTACACATTAGGAGGGCTTCCTACCTTCGGGTGGCTCCTTCTCCAATCACTCTGGTTTTTCTTCTCAACCTATCCTCATTTGGGTTACATTACCTACGTTTATTTCCTAAGATATAACTGACTATGGTACAATATAAAGAGGTACCTCTAAAGAGGTGCCATCCCCAGAAGAAAGCTATTCATCGAAACGCGCTTCCAGGTCTGGCATCACACTCTGCAGGAGGTAATTATATCTATCGCTATTATTTTTTTACCTTTTTTCTAGTATGATGTATACCATTGTTGACAGCATCTAACTGTGTGGTACTGGAACCATAGACACTATGATCTATTTGTCACATGATTATACATTACTCATTTTGGTGTAAAGGTCCCGGTATACTTGTTTTACATCAGCTGTGTTGCCATATTTATTTAGAGATCATGTAATCACCTCCAACATTTAATAACATGTATGTTGTCATTTTCTAATAAAGATTTATCTTTTTACCATGGTTCGTTCAGTACATCATTTTTGTAGGATTCTGTAATAGACACCGGAGTAGCATTTCTGGGGTAAAAAACAGTCACTCTTGCAGAATTTTATGGGTGGTTATAGCCACGCCCCATCCCAGGCCCTTCTTAGCTCCACCCATTGAGGTGGAACTGCTTCAAACTGGCATAAAAATGGCAAAAGTTGCAAAATGTTTGCGCAACTGAGTCTACAACTTTTCAAAGCAGTTTTCTGCAGTTAAAGCTTTGATGAATCACAGCCAAAATCTATTATTTGAAAGAAAAACCTTAAACTGCTTTATTTATGTGACGCGCCCCCTGGGCCAGTGTTGTTAGGGATACCCGGAGCCGGATCAGATGGGGGTTGTAGTCTCCGAGTGGCTGTGACCCGGTCCGTGCCCAGGGTGTCAAGCTCAGTGTGTGGCAGTCCTTATGATATTACTAGATGTTCTTTTGTGTCGACTACGCCACCCGTTGATTTGCGGTCAAAAGGCCGCCGCTGCAGCAGGGTCCACTGAGGCTGGTGATGTGTGTGCAGCTTAGGTAGTATAACCCCCAACGGGAGGGGTATAGCCTCAGGGGGTCAGTTGCAGAGGATGGGGGTTGTGGTGGTGCAGCGGGGATGGAAATGAGACGCAGAGTCGGGCTGTGCAGTTCAGGGTTTGTTTACTTACTGCAGTTGTTCTGGTCACTCCGGCCTTAAGTGACCACCCGAGCCGTGCTGCGTCCACCAGGTCCTGGACTCAGCCAACCCCCAGGTGATTCTGGAGCGTGGTCCTGAGCTCCCTTTCTGTCCTGTCCTCTTCTCTGGCCTTCCCCACCAGGGATCCACCTATGTCCGGCTCCCTCGGGCCTCTTGGTGGTAAACCCTTGTCTCTGGGTTCCCTGACCCTATTCCTGGTCTGCCTTCCGGGTGGATTTAGTGGGTGATCGTGGCAGATCCTGCCCACGACCTCCGGTTCCTGGCTAAGGTGTGCTGTAGCCTCTGCCAGCTTGGGATCCGGTACCCTGTTGCCAACTCTTCACCCTCTGGTCTAATTTGGGCTCTTGGAGTTCCTTCTTTCTCCCCCTCTGGGTCTTTCTTTCTCCTCTCTCTCTCTCTTTCTTGGCCTTGGAGCTGCTCTTCTCCTCTGCTCTGACAGACTGACCTCACTCTGCAAAAGACTGACCCTGATCTAAGATGGTTCCCACCTTATATACTCCCTCTATGTGTGAGCTCAGGTGACCAGCACCCAATGAGCTCCTAGCACTACCCAGACTGCTCCCCCTATCTGCCCCTACACTACTGGGATGTTCCACCCCCCTCCCACTCCAGCCAGGAACAGACACTGTCGTACCTGCACATTTCTCTAGTGGGAGTACCATCGGTCTGTTCCCCGGAAATGGGATGTATGTAGTGCATGCAGCCTACTGAGCTCAGTTCCACACTCCATCCTTACCCGGGAGTGGAATATCACACCTCTGGCTTGAGGTGTAATACCCCTGTAGCAGCCGAATCCTCAGGGTGCTACATATGCACAAAGGTATTTGAAATAATAAATTTGCATCATATCAATAATACTTAATCTTTATTACATTGCTATCCAAAATGTTATTAAAATTCAATAAGTGCCAAAGATTATAATAGTAGTAAAAGATAGAAAATAAAACATTCACCCCCTCACCCCCCCCCCCAAAAAATCAAACATTGCTATTTTGATTAGCAATCAGGTTAAAATAATAAGTAGAGCAATATTGTAATCTACAGAATACAATAAAATATGTCAATCATAATATTTAAAGAAGAAGAAGACATGCATTGAATAATACTAATTTATTTGTAACAATGTTGTCAATGGAAAAATTGTGTAAATGAATAAAAGCTTAACCAGAGTGACCTTATTTATGTATTTATTTCACAGCATATCCAATAATATGAGGTTTAACAAGAGTCATAGATATGGGGGCAGTTATGTGACGCAGGTTCAACTCTGAGAATTTTGCATTCTCCAGGTCTTTCCATGTGGTCTTTCTTACGCTACATCCATCAAAAATCAACTTCCAGGACGGATTCAGCGCTTTCTGAAAAAAACTAATCCAGCTGGATTCATCTATGTCGGCCACGTGTTCTATGAAGTAAAAAGCTCCACCCTACAATGTAAGAAAGAAACGTAAGTATTTTTTTTTTTATAGGACATTAAATAGAAAACCCAACATAGTTGTATAGACATATTATGATATAATTTGTGGGATAACAGAACTGAGCTCCTTTTAAAACTATTATAGACTAATTTCATCGGACACTAATTGGTTATGATAACCAGTTCAGTGTTCTTCCTTTCCTGATCTCTGGTATAAAAGACGCCCAAGTAAACATGGAAGCTAGGCTTGAAAATATTGAAAAAACAACAAAGGAATTGATTTTTTTCCTTTAATCTATGGATATAATTTTGCTTATCTCAAACAATCATTAAAACCTATTTAGATGATACGACAATCTGAGACCGAGCGTTGATAGGATACCTATCTAAACAGGCTGGCAATCACTAGATGAACAATTAAAAAACATGCGTTCATCAGGTGGATGACTTTAAAGTAGGCATAAAAATCACCGTTATCGGCACCACCTCTTCCTGTGTAAACAGGTAAAATTCTGTCATTAACATGGTATTCTATGGGCACAAATTGATCATATTAAAGGGATTGCCCAGTCTTAAGTTATGTGACTATGTGACTGCAGACTTGTAACTCTTCACATTACATGCACTAGAGTCTCTTGCGCCGGAAGTGGGCGGACATACGACTGCAAGAATGCAATTTGCATGCTAATAGAATGTACAATTCCTACTAGAATGTATCCAGCCTTGTTCAAGACACTTGCATTGAGCGAGGCTGCGCCCATTTAGTCGGCACTTAACTTCCGGCACCGGAGAATACTCACAGCTCGCAGTGGACGCAATGTGAGGATTCATAAGTCTGCAGTTATAGGGTAAAAATCTACCTTAAACAGTGATATTGTATTAATCTATGAATATTAGATAACAGGCATGTTCACTGCAGTGCACATAGTAAGAGAAAACCAGAGGTGGAAGGGTTGTTTAGAATTCTTGTCCTGCACTTTAAAACCAGCCAAAGTCATTGCATACAACTCACCTTTGAAACATCAAATATGTGACATAATAAACTTACAGTTGTCACTTTGTACCGTATTTCACAATCGTATACACAGTATTTACAGACAATTCAAATGACTTTTTTTTAAAAAAATTGCAATTTTATTGAGCTTTTTTTTTACAACAAAAGTAAAAGAATATAAAAAAATGTGCAAATTATGTACAAGGACAATCAGGCCAAGACATAAACCTACTAAAAGAGAAAAGTAGTAACTTGTAAACTGCTTAAACAGTGCAAAAGGATTACATGGTGAGCAGCAAAGTAGTAGCTAAAGCAATTTATTGGTACAGATTTACTTACAAGGTGACTTGCAATTTAGTAATGCTAAGCTTACCAAGTCATCGCTCAACAAAAGGAAATCAATGGGGGAAAGAAAGCAAGATAGTCTGAAGACTGCTCACAAGATCAATGAACAACAGCTCAAATCTGAGGCATAAAGAGACTTTTGTGGTTTGACTATCTGGCTGTTTAGTAAAGGACTTCATTGGACAAATGAACGAAAAAGTAAAAGAAAGGGAAAGGAGAGACATGGAGCCCATCAGCTGTAAACCTGAATAGTCAACCCATCAAAGTAACAACTGTACACAGAATGGAGAAAGTAAGCCAGGCAAAAGAAGTATTTCTACCATGGTCGGCCAAGGGGACCAAATTGACTGGAACCTATCCAACATATCAAAATATAGCTGTCAAATGATTATTGATTGTATAGCAAGACATAATTTTGGAGACATTTAGGCCATGTGCAAATGTTGCGTTTTTTGCCTCTTTTTACATGCAGATTTGTCACAAAAACCTGAATGGAATCCTGATGCCAACACGTTGCTTATTTGTGACTTGCAGATTTGGTGCAGGTTCAAATCTGCAGCACGTCAATTCTTTCAGTGTTTTTTCAGTATTTTTTTCACCCATTGACTTCAATGAAATCAGTAAAAAACAGAGGTCAAAAAATTATTGCAGATTTTTATTAGCGTTTTGCTTGCGTTTTTTTGCATGCGTTTTTATACAGCAGTGAATGCTGTAGAGATAGATAATAATAACCTATTTGGTCTCAGTGTCAATATGAGACTCAAATGTCCCTTGGGGACATACATATGGTAACTATTCCTTTGCATTGTTTATAGGTGTAGTAACCCCTTAGTGACGGAGCCAATTTTGACCTTAATGACCAGGCCAAATTTTTGGAATCTGACCAGTGTCAGTTTAATAACTTTGGAACGCTGCAATGGATCCCAGTGATTCTCAGATTGCTTTTTCGTGACATATTGTACTTCATGATAATAGTAAAATTTGTTCGATGTGACTTATTTGTGAAAATATTGGAAATTTGACGAAAATTTCGCAATTTTCAAACTTTTAAATCGTATGTCTTTAAACCAGAGAGTTATGTCACACAAAACAGTCAATAAATAACATTTCCCACATGTCTACTTTACATCTGCATCATTTTTGAAAGTTAATTTTTTTTACTAGGAAGTTATAAGGATTAAAATTTGTTCAGCAATTTCTAATTTTTCCAGCAAAATTTACAAAACCATTTTGTAAGTGACTTTGTGGGGCCTATATGACAGAAAATACCCAAAAGTGACACCTAAAAACTGCACCCTTCAAAGTCCTCAAAACCATATTCAAGAAGTTTATTAACCATTCAGGTGCTTCACAGGAACTAAATGTGTAAGCAAAAAATGAACATTTTTACTTTTTTCACAAAAATTTTACTTTAGACCCAAATTTTTTATTTTCACAAGAATGACAGGATAAAATTGACCCCAAAATTTGTTGTGCAATTTCTCCTGAGTACGCCGATACCCCATATGTGGGGGAAAATTATTGCTTGGGTGCATGGCAGGGCTCAGAAGTGAAGGAGCACCGTTTGACTTTTTGAACACAAAAATGTCTGGAATCGAGCGTGGATGCAATGTTGCATTTGGAGAGCCCCTAATGTGCCTAAAAAGTAGAAACCCCCCACAATTTACCACCTTTTGGAAACTACACCTCTCAAGGAATGTATCTAGTTGTATGATGAGCACCTTGAACCCCCAGATGCTTCACAGAAGTTTATAACGTAAAGCCGTGAAAATAAAAAAAATAAAATCACACATTTTCCCACAAAAATGTACTTTTAGTACCAATTTTTTTATTTTCACAAGGGTAACAGGAGAAAATGGACCCCAATATTTATTATGTAATTTCTCCTGAGTACGCCGACACCCCATATGTGGGGGAAAACTATTGTTTGGGCACACAGCAGGGCTCGGAAGGGAAGTAGCACCATTTGACTTTTTGAACACAAAAATGTCTGGAATCGAGAATGTCGCGTTTGGAGAGCCCCTCATGTGCCTAAACAGTGGAAACCCCTCACAAGTGACCCTATTTTGGAAACTAGACCTCTCAAGGAATGTATCTAGATGTGTGGTGAGCACCTTGAATCCCCAGGTGCTTCACAGAAGTTTATGATGTAGAGCCGTGAAAATAAAAAATCGACATTTTCCCACAAATATGTACTTTTAGCCCCAATTTTTTTTGTTCACAAGGGTAACAGGAAAAAACGGATCCAAAAATTTGTTGTACAATTTTTCCTGAGTACGCCGATACACTGTTTACATACACTAAGATTACTATGCCTTTAAACAATTATGGACTGCCCATATGATGATGTCATGTGTTTGGAAGCTTGTGATAGTTTTTTTGGCAACATCTGAGTTAATTACAGACACCTGTGGATGTATTTTAATGCACACCTGAAACACACTGCTTCTTTGTGTAACATCATGGGAAAGTTTAAAGAAATCGGGCAAGATATCAGAAGAGAATTGTGGTCTTGCACAAGTCTGGCTCATCCTTGGGTACAATTTCAAGATACCTAAAGGTGCCTCGTTCATCTGTATAAACAATTATACGCAAGTACAAACAAGATGGGAATGTCCAGCCATCATACAGCACAGGAAGGAAATGGGTTCTGTGCCCCACTGATGAACGTGCTTTGGTCTGACATGTGCATATCAACCCAAGGACAGAAGCAAAAGACCTTGTGAAGATGATGGCGGAAGCTGGTAAGATTGTGTCAATAACCACAGTGAAATAAGTACTGTATCAACATGGGCTGAAAGGCCACTCTACCAGGAAGAAGCCATTACTCCAAAAGAAACATAAAAAAAGGCAGATTAATGGTTGTAAATGCACACAGGACCAAATACTTACATTTTTGGAGACATGTCCTGCGGTCTGATGAAACTAAAATTGAAATCTTTGGGCATAAATGACCATTGTTACGTTTGGAGGAAAAAGGGAGAAGCTTGGAAGCTTAAGAACACCATCCCAACTGTGAAACACAGGGGTGGCAGCATCATGTTGTGGGATTGTTTTGCTGCAGGAGGGACTGGTTGGTGCACTTCACAAAATAGATGGCATGAGAAAAGAAGAGTATGTGGCAATACTGAAGCAACATCTCAAGACATCAGCAAGGAAGTTAAAGTTTGGGCGCAAATGGATCTTCCAAATGGACAATGACCCGAAGCATACTACCAAAATGATAACAAAGTGGCTTAAGGATAACAAAGTCAATGTTTTGGAGTGGCCATCACAAAGCCCTGATCTCAATCCTATTGAAAATTTATGGGCAAAGCTGAAAAGGCTGCGAGCAAGGCGACCTACAAACCTGGATCAGTTACACCTGTTTTGTCAGGAGGAATAGGCCCAAATTCCGACCAACTATTGTGAGAAGCTTGTGGAAGGATATCCCAAATGTTTGACCCAAGTCATTCAGTTTAAGGGCAATGGTACCAAATACTAATGAAATGTATGTAAGTAGTAAAAATGCCTTAAAAAATTCTCTCTCTCTCATCATTCTGGCATTTGGCAAATATTAAAAATTATGGTAATCCTAATTGACTTAAAAAGACACATATTCATGTTTTTCTCAATAACTGACATGAAATCAGAATAATCCTTTCCTGTTTTATATAGTGTATGTAAAATTCTGGTTTCTACTGTACATAGCATATGGCAACCATAGCAATACAACATTATGAACGTAATGTTACCTGGATAGACCTGAAGATAGCAGGAGATAGAGGCTGAAACATAGAATTCACGGATGTGTCACTTGTCAAAGTGCGTGCTGCAGTTTACTAACTGTGAAGGATTTATCACCAAGAGAATAACATAGCCGGACTAGTCCGGCAACTAAGCGCCTCACTGTTTATAGACTTTGTACATGGAGTTAAACACCGCCTGGTGTGAGCAGGGTTAGCTTTCTCAGCTTCATTCTAAAATCTCTGATTGTGTGAGAACGGCTGCACCCAGTAATAAGTGATTCATAGTTGGATTCAGCATCCTTTTGCCTACATCAAGCTTCTCTCAGATGAGAAAGCAAAAGCCTGCTGACAGATTCCATTTAAGTATTTTATTATATTTTAATTGTTTCAATAAAAATGTCTATTTTTTATTATTTATCTGGCATACGTATCTTCTTATCCTAGGATAATATCATATGCGTAGGTTGTGTTTAAATAATATGTGAACCTACCCCAATTAATCACCTTCATAAATCATTGTATTGACACCATGGCAAGCCTATTATTAAATGTATGGGAAGTTTTCCTTTTGCTGAGTAATATGCAAGAAATTTGTATAAATTATAATTGTGCAATCTAGCTGGTAAGGTCTCAACAAAGAACAAGCATGATTATCCTTAATTTTCCCTGCTCAATTCTTAAAATCCCTATGTAAAAAGAACTTGCTGTCCATATATGTGACTGCAGACTTGTGAATCTTCACATCGTATGCACTGCGCAATGTTAGGAATCTCAGGTGCTGGCGGCGAAACCGAGCAGTCATGTATGTGATATGCATACGTCTGGCTACATTCCAACTACACGTGTGGCTGGGAGTATGCATATCATATACTTATGACCACATGATCGCTCGATCTCGCCGTCGACACCAGCAAATCCTCACAGTACACGCTGCATGTGATGTGAGGAATCATAAGTCTACAATCATATCGAGTGACTGCAGAATTTCGTGATAAGCCCGAACAACCCCGTTAATAGACACCAAGCATTTAAAACATGTAACATGTCCATTCTTAACTCAGTAAATGACCCCAAAAAATGACACGCTATTCATATTTGGTCTTTTCAGCGTCTTTTAACAGCTTCAGGTATCCAAAGAGACCAAGTGGTTAATATAAATGAGCTGATAATGTTTCAGGCTTTTTCCACTCTGAAGTCACTTCATAGTTTATAATAGAAGTAAATGGAAAGGCTCAAAAGATGTCGGGGCGACTTTTTGAGCGTTTTGATAGTGTTTTTTCTTGGAAAATCTACATTGTATTTAGCTCTGCAGCCACTATTCCACGATGTGGCCGGTATAACATGCTCAAACTGATGAAAGGATGTCTGTTTTGTTTTTTTTAATTATTATTATTATTTATTATTATAGCGCCATTAATTCCATGGTGCTTTACATGTTTAAAAGGGGTATACATAGCAAACAACAAGTACAATAACGTGAACAAAAACGAGTCGGCGACTGGTACAGGAGGAGAGAGGACCCTGCATGTGAGGGATCACAATCTACAAGGGATGGGTGAGGATATAGTAGGTGGGGGTAGAGCTGGTCGTGCAGCGGCATGGTGGAGCGAGGGTTACTGCAGGTTGTAGGCTTGTCGGAAGAGGTGAGTCTTCAGGTTCCTTTTGAAAGTTTCCACGGTAGGCGAGAGAGTGTGATATGTTGGCGTAGAAAGTTCCAGAGTAGAGGGGATGCAAGGGAAAAATCTTGTACGTGATTATGGGAAGAGGAGATAAGAGGGGAGTGGAGAAGGAGATCTTGTGAGGATCGGAGGTTGCGTGCATGTAAGTACCGGGAGACTAGGTAGCAGATGTATGGAGGAGACAGGTTGTGGGTGGCTTTATATGCCATGGTTAGGGTTTTGAACTGGAATTTCTTGGCAATGGGGAGCCAATGAAGGGATTGACAGGGAGGAGAGGCCGGGGAATAGCGGGGAGGACAGGTGGATTAGTCGGGCAGCAGAGTTTAGGATAGATTGGAGGGGTGCGAGAGTGTTAGAAGGGAGGCCACAGAGCAGGAGGTTGCAGTAGTCGAGGCGAGAGATGATGAAGGAGTGCACTAGGGGTTTTGCAGATTCATGTTTGAGGAATGTGAGGATCCGGGAAAATATTTTTGAGCTGGAGTCGGCAAAAAGTGGAAAGGGCTTGGATATGAGGTTTGAAGGAGAGATCAGAGTCAAGGGTTACCCCGAGGCAGCGAGCTTGCGGGACTGGGGAGAGTGGACAGCCATTGACTTTGATGGATAGGTCAGATGGGGGGGGTTGAGCGAGATGGGGGAAAGATGATGAATTCAGTTTTATCTATATTAAGTTTTAGGAATATAGCAGAGAAGAAAGATGAAATAGCGGACAGGCAGTGTGGGATTCTGTTTAGTAAGGAGGTGATATCAGGTTCAGAGAGGTAGATCTGTGTGTCGTCAGCATAGAGGTGATACTGAGAGCCGTGAGACT
The DNA here is from genome assembly GCF_046119375.1 of Phyllobates terribilis. NCBI lineage: Eukaryota > Metazoa > Chordata > Amphibia > Anura > Dendrobatidae > Phyllobates > Phyllobates terribilis. Next base: position 163,296,966 of record NW_027362762.1, read on the forward strand.
CTATGAGCTGTCCCAGGCCAAAGGTATAGATAGAGAAGAGTAGGGGTCCTAGAATTGAGCCTTGGGGGACACCGACAGATAGGGGGCGAGATGAAGAGGTGGTGTGTGAGTGGGAGACACTGAAGGTCCGGTCTGTTAGGTATGAGGAGATCCAAGATAGGGCCAAGTCGGTAATGCCAAGAGATGAGAGAGCCTGTAGTAAGAGGAAATGGTCTACTGTGTCAAAGGCAGATGACAGGTCCAGAAGGAGAAAGACAAAGTAGTGTCGCTTGGATTTGGCAGTCAGTAGGTCGTTGGTGACTTTAGTCAGGGTAGTTTCAGTAGAATGGTGTGGTCGGAAGCCAGATTGGAGGCAGTCAAAGAGGGAGCAGGAGAGGTGGGAGGACAGCTCAAGATGGACGTGTTGTTCCAGTAGTTTTGAGGCATAGGGGAGAAGTGATATGGGGCGATGGCTAGACAGAGAGGATGGGTAAAGGGATGGCTTTTTGAGGATGGGTGTGATCGAGGCATGTTTGAAGCATGAGGGGAAGACACCAGTTGTTGGGACATGTTGAAGAGGTGGGTTAGAGTTGGGATGAAGACTGCGGTAAAATTTGGGATGAGGTGGGACGGGATTGGGTTAAGTTCACAGGTGGTGATATGTGACTTGGAGAGTAAAGAGGAAAGTTGATCTTCCATTATGGCGGAGAAGCTGGTTTTGGAGAAGTTGAGTAGGTATGAGGAGGGACTGTGGGGACTTATGACAAAAGCTTTGTCTGCTGGCATCAATCTTCTGCTTGAAGAATGAGTCAAAGTCTTCAGCTGAGATGAGTGGAGAGGGAGGTGGTGCTGGGGGAGGGAGGAGAGAATTAAAAGTACTGAATAGCTGTTTGGGCTTGTGAGACAGGGATATGAGAGATGAGAAGTAAGTTTGTTTTGCTGCAGTGAGTGTGAATCTGAAAGTAGTGAGGGCTTGTTTGAATGTGATGAAGTGCTCATTGGAGTGGGACCTTTTCCATCTCCGCTCAGCAACCCTGGATGCCCGTCTCAGTTCTTTAGTCCAGCTGGTGTGCCAGGGTTGCCTGTTGATTGCGCGAGTTTTGGTATGTATGTATGAGGGGGGAGACCGAATCAAGAGCTGCAGCTGTTATGGTGTTATATAAGGTGGCCGCAGCATCTGCATCGTGTAGGGAATTTATCTCTGTAACAGGGAGGAGGGATTCAGAGAGTGAGTGTAGGTTGAGGTGTTTGAGATTTCTGCGAGGGTGTGCAAGTTTTTGGATGGGGGATTGTGGACCTGGAGAGGAGAGGGGAGAGAATGTGAGTAAGTTGTGGTCACAAAGAGGGAGAGGAGAATTAGAGAGGTTGGATAGGGAACAGAGGCAGGTGAAGATGAGGTCCACTATGTGTCCATGTTTGTGAGCGGCTGCCTTTGAGAAAGGCCAAAAGGAGGAAGTGAGGGATAGAAGCTTGGAGGCAGATGAGTGGGAAGTGTCAATGGGGATGTTGAAATCACCCATGATGATAGTGGGGATGTCAGCGGAAAGGAAGTGAAGTAGCCAGGTGGTCTAGTGGTCTAAGACGGTGGTGGCTTACCCTGGGGGGCGGTTTATGACAGCCAGTTGGACGTTGGAGGGGGAGTAAATGCGCACGCAGTGCACGTCGAAAGAGGGGAGAGTAATGAAGGGTGGCAGTGGGATATGTGAGAAGGAGCAGTTGTCTGACAGGAGAAAGCCAACTCCACCACTATGCTTGCCGCTGGGGAGGGGTGTGTGGGAAAGGTGGAGTCCGCCATACGAAAGTGCAGCTGGAGAGGCTGTGTCAGAGGGTGTGAGCCAGGTTTCGGTGATAGTGAGGAAGGAAAGTTTGTTAGTAGTGAAAAGATCATGAATGTAGGAAAGTTTGTTGCAGACGGAGCGAGCGTTCCATAGAGCTCCTGTTAGTGGGACTGGGCGGATGGGTATAAGGTTAGAGAGGTTGCGGAAATGTGTGTTAGATATAGGATGAAAGGTAGAAGTGACTATGGGGATGTGGTGGGAGGGGGCTGGGATTTGGAGAGATATTGCCAGCAGTGAGGAGGAGCAGAGAAAGTGTTAGCAGGTGGGAGCAGGAGAGGGCATGAGGTGGCGGTCTGTGCTTAGAGATGCAGGATTATATGTTGAGGAATAGTTCTGAGGAGGTGAGATGGATGGGGAGGATGGAGGAAGAGATGACCAGTTCCTTACTAGGTTTAATCATTATGCTTTAGCTAATTTTCATCCTTCCTTTTGTTTTTCATATCTGTGTCTGTTTTTATCATTAGTGTGGCATTTATTTTTCTTGCATAAAAAAAAAAAAATCCAAGTTTTTCAAATCCATTAAATAAACATACAGCACTGGGATGACACACAGATGGCGTCTCTGTGCTGTCATTTTTTTTCATGACCTCTTGAATGTAAGATTTTGATCTGCACATCTGATCAAAATGGGACATCTCATTTTTTCTTTTTTTTTTTGCGGCCACTCGGTTAAGCAAAACATACAGGCATGTGAACAGCCCCATAGAGTAATGGGTACATGTTCTATTTGTGAAAAACATGGATAGATCACATATGTGAATTACGAATGTCCAGACGTTTGAATCAAATTTTAATACTGAACTTTTTAAAAATGGTGCACATAAGTAATAAATCTGTTGTGTTTAGCCACACGTCAAAACGACTCACCTTTTCTGTACACTTATGAAAATTGTCGACAGCACAAAAATCTGTTCTACTTGGAACATTGATTTGATAAATTTGTGTAAAATTATGTGTTCCAAAATTCAGTTGCAACCAATTCCAGAATTGTAGCACAAGAATAATTCAGTCTAATTTGGACTAGACAACAGGACTAAACAAAGGACTGAGAAAAAAATGTTTTAAAAAAGGACAATAACTCAATATTAGAGATGAGCGAATCGATTCGCAGGACCCAAAGTCCAGTTCCCAGGTCAGTATTCCACAGCCGATAAATGGGCAGATGCAAACAGCCTTGGAATACTGACTTGGTTGCTTCACCAGAGTCCTACGAATCGATTCTCTCTACTCAATATAGGTGGCCATAAACAAAGTACAGCTGATAGATACCACATCTTTTCAGACAGCAAAACTGCAATTTTTTTTTATCTCAAAAATCTTTTGTTGTCCTGGTTATAAAAATTTCAGCAAAAACCTTGACAAAAGATTTGTTAATTGTTCATAAGGGGGTTCGAGTGGCAATATTAAGCATTTTTCTGAAACATCTGATACTCGATCTGTGTCTGGCAAAGGAGGAGTAATCAACCATCAAAAGACATACTTAAAGCTTGCATAAACTCTGAGAAAGCCATGCATTTTTTAACATTATATAAAGCTTGCATACATTTTGAGAAAGACAATAATTTCTTTGGAACAAGCTCATGTCGTGTTAAAATGACTACAGTCATCATTAAGATGTAAATAATGTACCATTAAGAAATCATTAAATCTTGCACAAACTTTTCAAGTCCATGCCAAATTGTTTGGAAAAACCATGCCAAGTTGTCCAAATCTGCACTAGTGGTTTCTGTACGCATAGTAGTGGTTTTCTGCTCAGTCAGGAGCCATACCAGAAAACCATATGTGGTTTTACTTGCCGGGTACACTTGCAAATTGTCCTTATGTTTAAGGTTTGCAATGATATCTGTAATATGCCACAATTTTTTGGTGATTTTTCAAAAAGGCTGCAAAAATAAGAAGGTAACGTGACTGACGTTGACCATTTCTTTCTTTTTTTAGTCAACACTGGCTTGTACAGATGTTAATGTTTTTTTATCAGTAAAACTGCATTGTATAATGGTGGCAATTTCTAGGTTTTATCATTTGCTTCATGACCACATACAGTGGGTACAGAAAGTATTCAGACCCCTTTAAATTTTTCACTCTTTGTTTCATGCAGCCATTTGGTAAATTCTAAAAATTTCATTTTTTTCTCATTAATGTACACTCTGCACCCCATCTTGACTGAAAAAAAAACAGAAATGTAGAAATTTTTGCAAATTTATTAACAAAGAAAACCCGAAATATCACATGGTCACAAGTATTCAGACCCTTTGCTCAATATTGAGTAGAAGCACCCTTTTGAGCTAGTACAGCCATGAGTCTTCTTGGGAATGATGCAACAAGTTTTTCACACCTGGATTTGGGGATCCTCTGACATTCTTCCTTGCAGATCCTCTCCAGTTCCATCAGGTTGGATGGTGATTGTTGGTGGACAGCCATTTTCATGTCTCTCCAGAGACGCTTAATTGGGCTTAGGTCAGTGCTCTGGCTGGGCCAGTCAAGAATGGTCATAGATTTGTTCTGAAGCCACTCCTTTGTTATTTTAGCTGTGTACTTAGGGTCATTGTCTTGTTGGAAGGTGAACCTTTGGCCAAGTCTGAGGTCCAGAGCACTCTGGAAGAGGTTTTCATCCAGGATATCTCTGTACTTGGCCGCATTCATGTTTCCTTCCATTGCAACCAGTCATCCTGTCTCTGCAGCTGAAAAACACCCCCATAGCATGATGCTTCTACCACCATGTTTCACTGTTGGGATTGTATTGGGCAGGTGATGAGCAGTGCCTGGTTTTCTCCACACATACCGCCTAGAATTATCACCAAAAAGTTCTATCTTCGTCTCATCAGACCAGAGAATCTTATTTCTCATAATCTGGGAGTCCTTCATGTGTTTTTGAGCAAACTCTATGTGGGCTTTCATATGTCTTGCACTGAGGAGAGGCTTCCGTCGGGATACTCTGCCATAAAGGCCCGACTGGTGGAGGGCTGCAGTGATAGTTGACTTTGTGGAACTTTCTCCCATCTCCCTACTGCATCTCTGGAGCTCAGCCACAGTGATCTTGGGGTTCTTCTTTACCTCTCTCACCAAGGCTCTTCTCCCACGATTGCTCAGTTTGGCTAGACGGCCAGGTCTAGGAAGACTTCTGGTTGTCCCAAACCTCTTCCATTTAAGGATTATGGAGGCCACTGTGCTCTTAGGAACCTTGAGTACTGCAGAAATTCTTTTGTAACCTTGGCCAGATTTGTGCCTTGCCACAATTCTGTCTCTCAGCTCCTTGGGTAGTTCCTTTGAGCTCATGATTCTCATTTGATCTGACATGCACTGTGAGCTGTGAGGTCTTATATAGACAGGTGTGTTCCTTTCCAAATCAAGTCCTATCAGTTTAATTAAACACAGCTGGACTTCAATGAAGGAGTAGAACCATTTCAAGGAGGATCACAAGGAAATGGACAGCATGTGACTTAAATATGAGTGTCTGAGCAAAGGGTCTGAATACTTATGACCATGTGATATTTCAGTTTTTCTTTAATAAATCTGCAAAAATTTCTACATTTCTGTTTTTTTCCAGTTAAGATGGGGTGCAGAGTGTACATTAATAAGAAAAAAAATGAACTTTTTAGAATTTACCAAATGGCTTCAATGAAACAAAGAGTGAAAAATTTAAAGGAGCTCCAAGTATAGGCACAGTATGGGTGCATTCACAATTTGCTCTTATATTCTTTGTTGTGAATTTCAGAAAGTCACTACAGCAGCTAAGGTCATTGGTACATTTGATATTTTTTCCTCTGACATGCATTTTGCTGCAATTTTTTCAATGTAACCAAAGAAATGAGCTGCATTATAAGCTGGTATATGTGCAAAATGTAAGAGCACGTTCACACGTTGGCCATTTCTCAGATAAAACATAAGAAAAAAACAAAATGAGCATGTACGCTACAGCAAATAAATAAGTAAATAGTAATACTACATGTAGTTAACATAGGGTTGTTAATTTTCTTTTGTTTTTTTCTTTTCAATTTTCCCAATATGGCAAAAAAATTGGCATTTAAAAGAGGAGTTCCAACCAGGGTTACCAACTGTCCAGAAATTCCAGGACAGTCCGTAAAAATAGGGCACTTTTTTGCCCCGTCTGTAAAAAAAAGATTGAGGTGTCCGTGACTTTTTTGAAGCTGAAGAAACTTCTACAGATTATTTTGACTGTAATTATAACCATTTTGCAGTTAACAGTGAATGCAGCTGATGCCTTCACATTAGAATTATGGACTGTAGACATGTATCACTCATAATCTTAATAATTTATTATGGTTTTCTAATGTGTCTGTAAAAAATATTGTCTGCCCGTGATTTTTTTGACAAGCTGTCCAGAAATAATAAAAAGCCAAGTTGGCAACCCTGGTTCTTACATGCCACAATTTTCACCAGGGCACTGCATTGCACATGCTCAGTTGCAGAAAGTCAGTAATTTTATAACACCATAAGATATTCTTTGGAACATAATCAAGCCATGCTGAGATAACATAGATCACAGGTCAACAACCCCTTGATTGCAACTGAAAGGTCGCCATTAAATCTTTCATAGCACAACTTTCAACTTTATGAATTTAAAAACTTAGAGTTTAGGAGCCATCGTAGCAGGCATCCTTCACTGTCCTACATGGTTCCCTTACTTCACTGCACCAATGAAGGTGGCTGAACGGCCTGGAACATGTCGGACATGAGAACTCCCAACTCTCCTAGATCGAATAGTGCAGTGCAGGATTTCTGGTGCTGTTCTGGGAAGTCTCATTCTCACATTGTTACTGTGCACACCTGCATTTATTAAAAGTTGGGTGCTATGACTATGTGGACACCTTAAGGCTACGTTCACACGTTGCGTTTTTCCAGTGTTTTTTTAATGCAAATTTTAAGCTGCATTTAAACTGCTTAAAAAAAGCAGGTTTTGCTTAGTTTTTGCTGCGTTTTTGTCAGGGTACATTTGTCTCTTGTGCATGCTGATAAAGGTTAGTGCATAAAAAAAAAATCTGATACAACTTCATCAGGTTTTGGCACCAAAAACGCAGCAAAACCTGATACCTGCGTTTTTTGCAACGTTTTTGCACTTACCCATTGCTTTCAATGGGTCAAAAACGCTGCTAAAAAGGCTGCAAAAGCACTGAAAGAAGTGACATTCAGCATTTTGCAAAAATGCAGCTCTCTGACAAAAACAGTCAGGAAAGAAAACCAAGCTGTGTGCATGAGATTTCTGAAATCTCATAGACTTTGCTGGTACTGTGAAACACAGCTGAAAATTTGCATAACAAAGCACTGAAAAAAAAAACGCAAAAATGCAACGTGTGACCATAACCTTACTGATTGACAAAACTATCTGCAGATGACGGGTAACTGTTTGAAATAACTGTTCATGGTGGTCTGGGCTGAATAGAGGATAAAAACCTGCGAGTCGCTGGATGTACTTGTGTATTGCTATCATATCCTGTATTTGTGGCCGCGCTTAAAGGGATTTTTCAATTTCACTTTTTTTTTTTTTTATACAAAAGGCTTCCTGTAAAAAGTACAAAATCAGCTGTACGTACCCCCTGCTACTCCGGCCCAGCTCTCTACAACAGCCCCTGATCTTTGTTGATACAGCCACAGTGGTGACATCACAATGACAGTATGCAACGCTCCCCAGCCTCCTGCTTGTGTGGCACCCCAGGGGTCTGGTTTCCACAGTAACGGCAATGTTATGTCTGAGAGCAGGTGGGAGGTCTCTTGGTCAGGGATCCTATGCATGCCACACCTCCTGCCCAGCCCTGGGAGGGGAAGAACTTCCCCTATATAAACCTAGGGCTGAGGCAGGGTTAGTGAGTAGAGAAGAAGTAGAGACAGAGAAGCAGATATAGGAAAAGAACATCAGGAGCTCTGTGGGAGCAGTACTACAAGGAGTCAGGGGCTGGCAGCTGCAGAGCTCGCCCTGACTGAAAAGTTATCACCGGACCCGGAGTCTGAGGCTGTGGGGACTAACTCCTATCCAGCAGCAGAAACCGACCGGCAGGGGATTGCAGGTCCTCTGGCCCAGAAACCCGAAGGCACGGTCACACGCGTGGGACCAGCACCGCCGTCTTGGAGCGGAAGCTACTAGAAGGCCCCGAGTCACCGGCCATACGGGCGAGCACCACACGGTACACTCAGGGACGTGGGCTACTTATACCCGCCTCTAGCAAGGTAGCCGGAAGAGTATCGTTAGTTTGGGAGGCCTACAACTCCGCCTGGCCAGGGGAGATCCCATCTGCTCAAGGACTGACCAGGCCCCAATCGCTAGCCAGTACTCCGGGAGGGTCTATCTTTGTCACCAGTAAAGACCCTGAACTACACCGTACCGTCTCCGAGTGGTTCCTGCTACCTCCATCATCCACGTCGGCTGCCCTGAGGCCATACCCCTCCCGTTGGGGGTTATACTATCACGCTGCACAATCCTACCACCGGCCTCAGCGGTCTGCCCTGCAGCGGCAGCTCCTTAGCTGTACTCAACGGGTGGCGTAGTCGTCCAACATCTACCGCTAATACAGCGCCACTTAGTCTGACTCCCTAGGCACGGACCGGATCACCGCCACGAGACTACAACCCTCAAGAGATCCGGCTCCGGGTAAGCTCCCGCGTGCACAACGCAGCGCGACACAGGCCCAGGGGCGCGTCAACTTTTGGCGTAGTCGGCAGGATTCCGTGCCCGCAACCACCGGGTACTGCGTGCCTGAAAAAAGAGACTTTTAAACTTACCATCGGTGAAGATTCCCGCCATCCGGCGCCATCTTCAGCCTTCTTCCCGCCATCGGTGAAGATTCCCGCCATCCGGCGCCATTTTCAGCCTTCTTCCCGCCTTCCGTGGAGTTTTCCCGCCGTTGGACGCCATCTTGAAGACGCCGCGCGGGAAGAAGAGGGGGCGTGGACTCCGAAAGCGCGCGAGAACTGAAGCCCCGCCTCACGTCCGGACGTTGCGGAAGGTCCTGGAAGGAGCCCAGCAGACGCCGACGTCACAGGAGCGCGACGGAAGGTCCTCAACCCTGACGATCCACTGCGGAGCCGCGGCCTACGGAAGAGGATCATCGCAAGGTAGGCCACGGTCCACTAGGGGGGAGAAGGATGTCGGATACGGAGGAGAGCTTCACCGCTTCAACCCCCGCCAGCGCCACCGCTGTTGCGGTCATGCCTTTCACCATGCCCTATATCCCGGGGGCAGCCTGGCTACCCCAGTACTCAGGGGAGTCACATACCCTGCATGACTTTAGAGAAAAGCTGGATAGCCTCTTCCAGGTGTACCCCCTCACAGAGGAGCAAAAAGTGAGCATCCTGGTGGCCCAATTAACCGGGGCAGCCCAAAGGGAGGTAAAGTCCTGGCCACCTGGGGGGAGGACTGTCGCAGGGATACTAACCCGGCTGAGGGACACCTTTGATACCCGCACCTCAGCCGAGATCAAGCTTAGATTCTACGGGTGCAAACAGCGGGCACATGAGAGTATAAGGGACTATGCCCTGAACCTACAAGAGGCCCTGAGAGCCATTAAGCAGACCGACCCTGACGGCGTGGGAGACGAGGACAGGCTGTTGACTGAACAATTTATAGAGGGTTTATATTGCAATGCCCACCGAACCCAGTTGCTGGCAATGGCCTTACAGGACCCTCATCTGGGATTTGCACAGTTCAAGGACAGAGCCATCCGGGTGCTTCGAGAACCGGCACCAGGTGGCGTTGTGACCCCCAGACGCCCCACTGCCACTTACCACCAGGAGGCGGCGCCCTTGTCGGCAGGGCCTGTGGGGGCTGATGCGCAGGCTTTGAACAATGACCCGGCTCCAGACCTGCACCATCAGGTCCAAGAGCTAGCTAAAAGCGTTGCTGCGCTAACCCGAACTGTGCAGTCTTTACAGGTTTCCACTCCAGGGAAGATCCAGCTGGCATCCGGACCGGAGGACATCCCGTGGCGTCGACCAAGGAGGACCCCACCGGCCAGAGGAAGACCCAGCGACCGATACAACGAGGACGGACGACCCATCTGCCGCCGCTGCAATCAACCCGGACATATGGCAAGGTACTGTCCTTTAAACTGGCACAACCTGGGGTAGAGGGCCAACCCCCAGGAAAAAGATCACCAGGCCCATCGAACTGGCGCGACAAATATGTGGGAGGACGTCCAGTCTTACCCGTGGTACTGGATGGCATTCCTATGAGTGCCCTACTGGACACCGGGTCACAGGTCACCACCATCCCGTACGTGCTCTTCAAGCAGTACTGGAATGACTCGGATATCACCCGCTACCCTGACGACGACTTGAGTATCATCGCCAGCAATGGTCAGCCCGTGCCACAGATTGGATTTAAAGAGGTGACCATTAAAATCGGTAGAGTCGAACTGGCAGCACAGGGACTGATCATTGTAGACATTGACAAACACGAGAGTCACCCAAAGATAACTCTAGGAACTAATGTAATTGAAAATTGTCTTGCAGAGGTGATTTTCCTTTTACAGCAGGTTGCCAAGAACGCCAGCTCCGGCCAGCAGCGAGTGCTCCAGAAAGAGATCCGGGCACTGATGTGACGGCAACAGCTAGAACTCTCCGGTGGTGAGATTGGTAGCGTGCGAATGTGTGACCCTTTCCCTATTGCCATGCCCCCGAAAAGTGAAATGATGATTTGGTGCCGGGCAGCTATTGGTCTGAGAGGTAGAGATTACCAGGCAATGGTAGAACCAGTTTACTCAGACAGTAGGCCCACCATTTTGACAGCACGGGGGGTGGTCAATGTACGCCATGGGAGGGTGCCCGTTCGCATAATAAATATCGGGAAGAGGGAAGTGTACCTGCCCCGGTATGCCACGCTAGCCAAATTGTATACCATCAATCAAGATTCCATACAGTCCGTAGAACCCTTGCCTCCATCTTCCCCGGAGGAAGGTAACGGCTCTCAGAAAACAATGGAGGACTGGTGTCAGCAACTACATTTGGGTACTGACTCCACTCCCTCACACCAGAAACAGGGAGTCTATCGGGTGGTTCAAGAGTACGAGAGAGTGTTTAGTAAACACCCGTTAGACTTCGGGCGAGTCAAGGGGGTAGAACACCACATCCCCACGGGAGACCATCCTCCCATAAAAGAGAGGTATCGACCCGTACCCCCTGCACACTACCAACACGCCAAGGGGATGCTTAGAGACATGAAGGAGGCTGGGGTGATCAGGGATAGCTGTAGCCCCTGGGCAGCTCCACTAGTCTTAGTCAAAAAGAAAGACAACACCATGAGGATGTGTGTAGATTACCGGAAAATCAACCGTATCACACACAAGGATGCGTACCCCTTACCAAGGATAGAGGAGTCTTTGGCTGCTTTAAGATCTGCTAACTTCTTCTCTACCTTGGATCTCACTAGTGGGTACTGGCAGGTTCCTGTAGCAGAGGCGGACCGGGAGAAGACCGCATTCACCACCCCGATGGGACTTAGCGAGTTTACCTGCATGCCGTTCGGACTCTGCAACGCACCAGGAACCTTCCAACGATTAATGGAGTGCTGTCTGGGCCACAGAAACTTCGAGACGGTCCTGCTGTACCTGGACGATGTCATCGTATATTCCAAGATGTATGAGGACCACCTGAAACACCTGGCGGAAGTGTTCGAAGCTCTGGCAAGCTACGGCCTAAAGGTGAAACCCTCCAAGTGTCACCTCCTGAAACCAAAGGTGCAGTACCTGGGACACGTGGTGAGCGCTGATGGAGTGGCTCCCGACCCTGATAAGATCACCGCAATTAAGGAATGGCCAAGTCCCTCCAGTGTAAAGGAAGTGCGGCAGTTCCTCGGGTTGGTAGGCTATTACCGCAGATTCATCCCCGGTTTCACCAAAAAGGCAGCTCCTATGCAGGACCTCCTGATAGGCCAGTCCCGGAAGGCCAAGAACCAGAAGCCGCCCTTCAAATGGGAGAAGTTAGAAGAAGAGTCCTTCCGCCAGCTGAAGATGGCCCTCACGGGGGATGAAATCCTGGCGTACCCTGATTACAGCCAGCCCTTTATCCTCTACACCGACGCAAGTAACATCGGGCTAGGAGCCGTACTGTCCCAGATCCAGCAGGGGAAAGAACGAGTAATCGCTTACGCTAGCCGAAAACTGCGACCCACCGAAAGAAACCCTGAGAATTACAGCTCATTTAAGCTAGAGTTCCTGGCAGTGGTGTGGGCAGTCACCGAACGCTTTAAGCACTACCTCGCTTCTTCCCGGTTCACCGTGTACACGGATAACAACCCGTTGACACACCTGGACACGGCAAGACTCGGTGCCCTAGAGCAGAGATGGATGGCCCGTCTGTCCAACTACGAGTTCACAATCAAATACCGGGCAGGACGCTCCAATACCAACGCGGACGCCCTGTCCAGGATGCCAAACCTACCGGACGTAGGAGAAGATCCAGAGGGACTGGAAGAAGTCGAACTCCCCGCGTTCCACCGTCATGGGACTATCCAGTATTCCCATCGGGTAAGGAGTAAGCAAGCCGCTACGTTTAACCCCTTGCCTCACTACGACTGGGAGGAAACGCAAGACAGTGACCCTGCCGTCCGGCTGGTAAAAGAGATGCTGACTCGGCCAGAGGCTCGCCTTGACCCAGACGCTCCGGAGGAAGCCAAGCAACTGTGGGCTGAGAAGAGTCGACTGTTCCTTTACAAGGGGAAGTTGTGCCGCAGAATGGTTAACTCCCGGACGCATGAACTAATCTGGCAAGTAGTGGTGCCACGGAGAGACGCAGCCATGGTGATGGAGGCATACCACGACGGGGCTGGACACTTCGGATGGAAGAAGCTGGAGTTCCTGCTGCGCGGGCGGTTCCACTGGGTAGGCATGAGGGGAACCATCGAGAGGTGGTGCAGAGACTGTGGCCCGTGCAACCTAAGAAGGAAGGACCGTGCCAGCCAGAAGACTCCCCTGCAGTCCATCGTCACCCGGCAGCCGTTGGAACTGGTAGCCTTGGATCATGTAAAACTGACCCCAAGCAGAAGTGGCTACGTTTACGCACTAACCATCGTGGATCACTACTCCCGGTTCTTGGTTGTCGTCCCCGTCAAGGACTTAACAGCTCGAACAGCAGCTAGAGCCTTCCAGCAGCACTTCTGCCGTCCACACGGGTACCCGGACCAAGTGCTGACGGACCAGGGACCTGCCTTTGAAGCGGAGGTCTTCCAGGAATTCTGCAATCTGTATGGCTGCCGGAAGATAAGGACGACACCCTATCATCCGCAAACTAATGGACTTTGTGAGAAAATGAACCAGGTGGTAATGGATCTTCTGAAAACGTTGCCCCTGGAAGAACGCAGTCTGTGGCCTGAGAAGCTGCCCGATCTGGTGGACCTATACAACCACATCCCGGTAGGTTCCACCAACTGTACCCCGGCTTACCTGATGAGGGCAAGACCTGGTAAGCTACCTGTTGACCTGGAGATGGGAGTCCTGACACCCGAGGACACTTCACCAGAAGCAGACTGGGACACAGAGAGGCAGCAGCAGTACCGGAAAGTACAGGAGAGCGTGGAGCGAAGTCTCTGTCAAGCTAGGGAAAGACAAGAGAAAACTTACAACCAGTATGCTCCCGCTGTTCCCCTGGTACCCGGAGAGCAGGTCTTGAAGAGGAAAAGGCGGCTCCACAAGTTGGACGACCAGTGGGAGAAGGACCCGTACATCGTACTGCCCTCAAGCCACGACAACCCAAAGGTCTGTACCATCAGTAAAGACGGAGGGGAAACCACAACCATTGTATCCCGGGATCACCTGAAGAAGTGTCCCGAACAGCTACGGAACCCTGAAGAGGAACAAGAAGACCCTCGACCCGTAGAGGAAAGGGAAGACATGGTTAGTACTGTGCTCGGAGACTTCCCTCGGTCTTGGACTCAAGTCAATGGCGCAGTTGTGGTACCCGTACTCACCTTCCTCCAACCAGCATCCCAAGCACCTACGGAGCAACAGGTAGAGCTGGAAGAACAGCCGGTCCAGGAGGCAGAAGACTCCACACAAGCAGAACAGGAGGATCAACCCTCTGCTTATAGTGAGCCTGCCGTACCCCTAGTGAGCCAAAGAGCCGGTAGACAGCTGCCCAGTTTACCCTTGACAGCTCCTACACCCTGTAGTTCAGGGCTAGACAGTCAGCTCCGTAGGTCCACTAGGGCCACTAGAGGCCAGTTACCCGCACGTTGGAGGATTTGAAATGTATAAATTGTTTTATTTGTGGTTACCTGTTTTTCTTGTTGCTTGTGTATAATTATGTGTTTCTAGTTATTTATAGGAGTCCTTGGTGGATTTACCGGGAATCCTTTGTACATGGTTGGAGCGTAACCTAGGAATGGACTAAAGACTGTTAGGACTCGGGGCAGGACAGACCCCTACCTGGTTACGTCTCCCTGTTTTGGTGAAATGGACACCTTGCTTTTCTTCAAAAACTGCACCCGGTTGCGGACACGCCGTGACCATCTTTATGTGTTTTTCTTATTGTATTATTATTGTTTATACCTTGTTATGTTTTTCTAAAAATATGTTTAGTCCCGGAGTACTAAATTTCACTAGGGGGGAATGTGGCACCCCAGGGGTCTGGTTTCCACAGTAACGGCAATGTTATGTCTGAGAGCAGGTGGGAGGTCTCTTGGTCAGGGATCCTATGCATGCCACACCTCCTGCCCAGTCCTGGGAGGGGAAGAACTTCCCCTATATAAACCTAGGGCTGAGGCAGGGTTAGTGAGTAGAGAAGAAGTAGAGACAGAGAAGCAGATATAGGAAAAGAACATCAGGAGCTCTGTGGGAGCAGTACTACAAGGAGTCAGGGGCTGGCAGCTGCAGAGCTCGCCCTGACTGAAAAGTTATCACCGGACCCGGAGTCTGAGGCTGTGGGGACTAACTCCTATCCAGCAGCAGAAACCGACCGGCAGGGGATTGCAGGTCCTCTGGCCCAGAAACCCGAAGGCACGGTCACACGCGTGGGACCAGCACCGCCGTCTTGGAGCGGAAGCTACTAGAAGGCCCCGAGTCACCGGCCATACGGGTGAGCACCACACGGTACACTCAGGGACGTGGGCTACTTATACCCGCCTCTAGCAAGGTAGCCGGAAGAGTATCGTTAGTTTGGGAGGCCTACAACTCCGCCTGGCCAGGGGAGATCCCATCTGCTCAAGGACTGACCAGGCCCCAATCGCTAGCCAGTACTCCGGGAGGGTCTATCTTTGTCACCAGTAAAGACCCTGAACTACACCGTACCGTCTCCGAGTGGTTCCTGCTACCTCCATCATCCACGTCGGCTGCCCTGAGGCCATACCCCTCCCGTTGGGGGTTATACTATCACGCTGCACAATCCTACCACCGGCCTCAGCGGTCTGCCCTGCAGCGGCAGCTCCTTAGCTGTACTCAACGGGTGGCGTAGTCGTCCAACATCTACCGCTAATACAGCGCCACTTAGTCTGACTCCCTAGGCACGGACCGGATCACCGCCACGAGACTACAACCCTCAAGAGATCCGGCTCCGGGTAAGCTCCCGCGTGCACAACGCAGCGCGACACAGGCCCAGGGGCGCGTCACTTGCAGTGAGCTCCTACTGACTGTTTGGACAAGTGGCACGGTGGTGCTGCTGGCACAAGCTCTGCACTCTCTGATGTTTCATGCAGTGAGAGCTTTACTGCTGCAGAATCGGTGGAGCGCAGTGGAATTATCTTGGCCAGATCTTGCGCTCAAGTGATCAAGACGGCTTTAGATTAATGGTTACAACTAGTGTTGAGCGAGTATGTTCTATTAACTCTTTCGCCAAGTATGCTCGGGCCGAGCTCCGAGTATTTATAGCTGCTCAGTGATAAGGTTAAATCGCTCCCGTGTGCATGATTTGCGACTGTTTGACAGATTTATTACATGTGAGGAATGTCTATTTCTTACACATTCCTCACATGTAATAAAGCTGTCAAACATTTGCAAATCATGCACACGGGAGCGATTTAACCTTATCACTGAGCAGCTATAAATACTCGGAGCTCGGTGAGCATACTCGGACAGAACATACTCGCTCAACCCTAGTTACAACCTCTATTAAAAAGAGCTCGTTAACTCTGTGCATGCTCGGCCACTAGACTGCAGCAGTTCTTGAGAACAGAGAGGACTTTTAATAACAAGTAAATTGCAAATTTGCTTGTTCTTACAAACACTTTATCCATTAGTGTTGTTGAAACGAACCCTTTAAAAGAAATCTGTTTTTTTTTTAAAATGTGATTATTAAACTACTCCCCGCATGCTGCAGAGCTCATAAATATTTTTCTAGATTTCCCTGTGTTTAAATAGCTTCTTTTGTAGAGTGAGCAATAAAACTTAAAGAAAAAACGCTGCATGCCTGTCTCATTAGTTATCTGGGTGGTGATTGCGTGCTGTAACCTGCTGTGGTGACTAGTGAAGGTCTAAACGCTGCCAGCAAGCCAACGTAGGTCAGTGCTTTGCGGGGTTGGACAGTTCCATACACTGTCCTGGTGACAATCTCGGGTACTGTAGCTCAGCTTCCACTACCGTTCAAGGGTACTGCTGGTGAGCGCTTACCCCCTCATATGCCCTAAACAGCCAATAAAAAAATAATAGAGCTTTAAATTACATCAGCTCATGGCTAAAAGACAGTAAATCAAGTGTCAGTAACAAACTCTCATTTCAATGTCTGGAAGTAAAGACTTTTAGAGCTCCCGTGGTACAAGCTATGTATTGAACTCTACATTGTGAGCATTCCACAAGGTAAATTACCCAGGGAGTATTGCAATTTATAAAATCATGTATTTTGAATGTATGTTCATTACGTATAGATGTAAAATTATCTTTTTTTATTACATGTGGACATCATTTGCAACGATTAGCTCCGCATTTGAAAAAAAACATTTAATTCAAGCCAAGTACTGGATTTAGAATGACTGGTATGTTCGCTCCGAAAAAGGCTTGGAGACCGTGTCATACCCAGTGTAGGTGATTTCCTAGCCACAAATCTGATATCATTTATGTAACATTGGGATATATTTTTTAATAATATTCACTATTTTCGTGTATTGGGGACTGTATGTCGTAGAGAATGTTATGTTCGGGCTAAAATTTCCCTTGTTACTTTTCTTATTGTTTCTAAGAAGATCCTTGCGATCCATATTTGTTGCTGATTGTTAAGCCTTTCTAAGTGTCCAATCCGGATAACCTCTGGCTTGCAGTTTCCCACAGACTTTATTTGCTTCCTTTTCAAAAGTAATTCTATCTGTGCAATTACGTCTAGTCCTAATTAGTTCCCCATAGAGGATATTCCGTTTGATATGTGGGGGACGACACGATCCTGCTTGTAAAATGGTATTGCTGGCCGTACTTTTTCTATAAAGAGCTATATTCACTGAATGGGTGTATTTATTTCCAATTAATTTAAGATCTAAAAAAATAATAGAATAATTATCAAAACACCAAGTAAATTTGAGATTAAAATCATTGCAATTTAGGATTTTCATAAAGTCCGACGCCTCCTCCTGTGTCCACTCCCACACCAAGAGCAGATCATCGATAAATTGACCATACCATATAGTTTTAGAACTATATATGTTAGTGTCATTATAGATGTAAAGCTCCTCCCATCTAGACATAATGATATTGGCTATAGAAGGGAAGACTTTGCTGCCCAGACTGACTCCCCTCTTTTGTAGGTAAAAAAGACCATCAAAACTAAAATAGTTATGGTTTAAAAGAAATTTCACTGAACTGACAATAGGATGAAATCCTTAATCTCCACATTATAGGTACTATATGTCACACAGGGTGTGGGAAAGACTTAGTGCAATACAGAGGGAAGAGGGAAACAGAGCCCAGACACTAGGGAAAGGGGGTGAGTGGAGAACTCCTAGTCTGGTCTAGTGTCACCCTGTCTCAACTACCGTCCCTATATTGGCTCTTCACCAATCGCCGCACGCCTGACTTTCCCTCTATAGACAACAAAGGTAGACAAACAGGGGGGAATTGCTTAGCTTTAGATGACTCCAGCCAAATGCGCACATGGCCTCAAGCTCCAGAGAGGACAAAGTACTGCTCTTACTAAAGCCTCACAAGTAGTAATGAATATCGCCGGCACCTCCCTCTCAGACACACCAGGTATTTATACACTCAGGCCAGGGAGCTAATTAGCCAGAGGGAAGTAGCCGCTGGGTCCTAGAGACAGCCAGCCTCTAACAAGATGTCTGTAATGCCAAAAGTAGAGATCTCCTGCAACCAACTGCAGGGCGACTGTCTGTCACCTCTGACACACCCGTGACACTACACATGTCTAGATGATAATTCAGACTTGACAATGCTACGCCATGCAGAACTGAAGGATAGAGCGCTACTACATCGCTGGAAAGCCAATTGAAATTATCCTGCCAGATGAAATGATCAAATATACTAGTTACAAATTTTGAATCCCTAATGTAGCTGGGTATCTCTTGTACTAGAAATAAAATTCTACCCATCTGCTTAATCTTTCTTCCAACGATCCAATACCAGCCACTATGGGTCTTCGTGGTGGTGAGAACACATTTTTGTGAATTTTGGGGAATGAATGGTATATGGGAATTACCGGATGATTTACATACAAATGCTCTGCCAATTTCTCATCTATTGTCCCCATACATTGACCCTCCTGTAATAATTTTAATAGTTCTAGATTGAAATCCTTCATGGGGCCCCGTGTCAATTTTAAATAGATATCATCATTGTTCAGGTCTATTAAATTTAATTTTTTATACAATCCAGCATCCAAGATCACTATTGTGCCCCCCTTGTCCCTTTGATGAACTACAAGATCCATATTATTTTGTAATTTTTTAAGGGCATATCTTTCTTTTTTTGTTAAATTATCATATTTTCTGGTACCCGAGACTTCTTTTTTCAAAGATACTAAATCCTTTCAATGAGATCTTGAAATTGATCTAAAACCACTTGACATGATTTCAAGGGATAAAAATACTGATTGCTTTTATAGAAAAGATGATTAAGGGAAGTATCAGATCGTAAGGAATCTGCTTCCAAAAGTTTAAGATGTAACAGGCTTTTTTGTTCCTGGAAAGATTTAAGCCTATGTGCCCACGATGCAGAAATGCTCAGGATTTTTTCCTGAGTGTTTCTGCATCTCCCTGGCAGAAAAAAACGCATGCGGATTGTACATGCCTTTTTCCTGCCAGGGACATGCGGATGCGAAGCGTTCTTCACTTGCATTTCTGCATGCGGGTTGACAAGCGCTTTCCAAGCAATTTTAGCATCACTTGGAAAGTGCTTGTCAACTTGGTCACACTATATAAATCCATGCAAACAGCATGGATTTATATAGTGTGACCCAAGAGAATGTCAAAAAATAAAAAAATAAATCTATACTTACCCTCTGATGGCCCCCGGTGTCTTGCTTCGCTCCGTTCTCCCTTTCCGGCAGCGGTACACTGAAGGACCTGCCGACGTCAACGTCGCGTGACCCGTCACATGACTATGACGTCAGCGCAGGTCCATCAGTCCATTGCGAACAGCCGGCATGCGAGGAGGAGCGCACCACCAGAAGGTAAGTATATATTTATTTTTTATTTTCTTTTTTTTACAGGTTCTATGGTACCCGGGTCCAGAGGAGAGTCTCCTCTTCTCCAAACCCGGGTACCATCCGCACATTAGAACGCATGGAATCGGCATCTACATATACAGTGATGCGTGATCCATGCGATCTAATGCAAGTCAATGGCGGCGAAAACGCAGCACTTCCGCAAAATAATTGGTAGTGCGGCGTTTTTTTTACGCACATGCGGATTATCATTGGGGAACATGGCAGGCCTTCTACCATGCGTTTTTTAAGTGTTTCTGCAGCGTTTTTGCCGCTGCGGAAACGCTTAAAAAACGCATCGTGGGCACACAGCCATATAGGGACAAAATTATCATTCATAATCTCTGTATCTGATATTGCACTCGTTCCACCTTCCCGCGGCGCCATTTTTTGAGTAGAACTTCTGGCTGACCAAAAGTCAGAGGTAACGGTCACTGTAAGTCTACGAGAGCCAGAAAGAGGCTCTTATAGACTTAAATTGAAAATTTACCTCCGGCTTGCCCAGCAAACACTGGAGCGATCCAGCAGGTCCAAACACGCTGAAGACTGACTGGAGTTTTGCTGATAGAAAGTGAAGATGGCAACAGGTAAGTATAAAAGACTAGGGTCAGGGCACTTAGATTAGAGACACCACTCCAGCACTGTAACTGAAAAAATATTATAGAAAATATACACTCAATACACAGTACTTAAGCTTCCATGACACATTGTTATGATCAGTGATGCCTGTGATAACAGACAGTAAAGACAAAACCATACCTAGTTTTTTTAAAATGCATAAAAAAAATTTAAGTGCCCTAAAAAAATTAAATCGATGCAATTTATGGGTTGATGTAAATTTGTGTTATAATTGTTTTTTTTTGTTTTATTTAGCATAGTTTTAGCTGATTATTAGATGAGAAAAATTGGACATGACGATCACAGCAGCCAGTCATTGGCGATCGCAACAACTGTTCATGTAAAATGTTAAAGTGATGAAATTGTCCATTCTGCTAGACTTTTATTTTCAGAGTATAGCCAGCATTAGACACTATGGCTATGGTTCATTGGCTGTAAGCCATAACCATCAACATTAACAGAAATAAACACTTGAAATACGTCACTCTGTTTGTAATGACGCTAAATGATATATGAGTTTCACTTTTTGTATTGAAGAACTGAAATAAATTAACTTTTTGATGATATTCTAATTTAGTGACAGCCACCTGTAAATTAAATATCGTCGTCTGCAAAAAAGGCTGCCTGAATGGATCTCTTTGTGAACTGGATGCCTGAAAAGGTGTATGGATCTAATAATATACGAATTAAGGGTTCCAAAGCTAAATTAAAAAGGGGGGGGGACAATGGACAGCCTTGTCTCGTTTCTTTCTCGAGGGGAAAGAGAGTGGACAGAAAACTTGGAGTGTAAACCTGAGCCTTTGGAGATGAGTATAAATTACAAATGTAACTAAAGAAGGGACCTGATAATGACATTTTTGTTAAGACCTTGTATAGCCATTCCCAATTTATGTTGTCAAAGGCCTTTTCCGCGTTTAATGAGATAATTGCTGGGGAGTCTTTTACATTAGAGGAGGAGTGGACTTTATCTAGTACCAGGAGTACCTTTTTAATACTCAAAGTAGTCGAGCGACCTTTAATAAAACCCGCCTGGGTTTCTCATTTTTCCAGCAAAATTTACAAAACCATTTTTTTTTTTTTACAGACCACATCACATTTGAAGAGACTTTTAAGGGCCTATATGACAGAAAATACCCAAAAGTGACACTATTGTAAAAACTGCACCCTCAAGGTACTCAAAACCACACTCAAGAAGTTTATTAACCCTTCAGGTGCTTCACAGGAATTAATGGAATGTGGAAGGAAAAAATGAACATTTTACCTTTTCCCACAAAAATATTACTTTAGCCCCAAATTTTTCATTTTCATAAGGGTAACTGGATAAAATGCACCATAAAATGTGTTGTGTGATTTCTTCTCAGTGCGCTGATACCCCATTTGTGGTGGAAAACTACTGTTTGGGCGAACGTCAGGGCTCAGAAGGGAAGGATCACCGTTTTGGATTGTGAAATGGCTGAAATCGATAGCGGATGCAATGTTGCATTTGGAGGGATCCTGAGATGCTAAAACAGTAGAAACCCCCTACAGGTGACCCCATTTTGGAAACTAGACCTCTCAAGGAATTAATCTAGATGTGTAGTGAGCACCTTGAAACTTCAGGGGCTTCACAGAATTATATAATGCTGGGCCGTGAAAATTAAAAAAACACATTTTCCCACAAAAATATTATTTTAGCCCCAAATTTTTAATTTTCACAAGGGTAACAGGAGAAAGTGCACCATAAAATTTGTTGTGCGATTTCTCCTGAGTACGCTGATACCCAATATGTGGTGGAAAACTACTGCTTTTGCGCACGGCAGGGCTTGGAAAGGAAGGAGCGCTATTTTGGCTGGGGTAGGTTACGGACACCATGTCACATTTGACATGCCGACACAGAGAAACACCCACAAATAACCCCATTTTGTAAACTACACCTCTCAAGAATTCGTCTTGAGGGGAGTAGTATTTTTAACCCTCAGGCGATACACAAACTTGTATAACATTGGGCTGACTAAATTAAATATTACTATTTTTTTCCACTAAAATGTTGCTTTGACCCCATGTTTGTAATTTTCAAAAGGGGTAATGGGAGAAAATGTTACGCAATTTCTCTGAGTACATCAATACCCCATAAGTGGTCGAAAACTACTTTTCAGGCACAGTGCAAATCTCAGAAGGGAAGGAGCGCCATATTACAGTGCAGATTTTACTGTTGTGGTTTGCAGGTGACATTACCCACTGGAAGAGCCCCTGAGGTCCCAGAACAGCAGAAACTCCCCATTTACAAACGACACCTCTCAATGAATTCATCTAGGGGTGCAGTGATCATATTGACACCACATTTGACTCACAGAAATTTATACCATTGGGCGGTGAAGAAAAAATAATTATATTTTTACCACAAAAAAAATGTTTTAACCCCAGATTTTATATTTTCACATAGGGCAATGGGTAAAAATGGTGCTGAAATTTGTCACACAATTTCTTCTGAGCGTGGCAATACCCCATAAGTGGCTGTACAGTACCGCTTAGCCATACAGCGAGACTCAGGAGTGAGGGAGCGTTATTTGACTCTTGGAGAACAAATTATTGTAGAATAGTTTGCAGACTCCATATATAGAGCCCCTAAGTGCTAGAAGAGCAGAATCCCTTCTCAAGTGATCCCACTTTGGAAATCATGCCCCTTTGGGAATTTATCTACAGGTGTAGCGACAATTTTGACTTTATGGGTGTTTTCCAGAAACAAACACCAGTGGATGTTGCTGTGTGAAAATTGCAAACTCCCGTTGAAGTGACCAGTATATTGTAGTGACCAGTACATTATTGCCTAGCTCATGCTTCTGGAGACATGCACCCATAAATTAGGTGGGCTCTTATCACTACAGAAATGCTGAACATGTGGATCCTAAATGTGGTTTAGGCACACTGTGGGGCTCAGAAGGGGAAAGGGGGGGGGGGGGCATTTGGATTTGGGAGCACAGAATTTTCTGAATTTCTTTTGGGGGGCAAGGACCATTGCGCTTTTCCAGAGCCTTTGTGCTACCAGTAACATGGAGGCCCTCTATATTTTCGTTAACAGATGACAGACCTGAGTGGGGGATTGAGTTGAAGCTTTTATTGAGAACATTTTACATAACGCTTTAGATCACATTTATCCAGCGCTCTATGCTGAGTACTTATATCGGAGTTTTCATCTAAATCTCCGAGTGACATAATTCAGATGAAACTCCCAAGGGATCATAAGGCAGCAGAGTTACTCTGGACTCTGTTCAGCTGTGTCCTTCTTTTCAGAAGTGCACAAAACTGTGGCCGACCGCACTTTCATGCACGCCTAAAAAAATTGACACTGCTGGATCACAGGTCAGACAGTGTTCACAGTCCAACTGCCTCATCACAGGGAATCTTTCACCAGGGAATATCCATCTGAATCACATATTTCAGAGATTTACACGGAAACTCCTGTGTAAACACTCAGCGCAGAGCACAGGATAAATGGGCAGCACGGTGGCTCAGTAGTTAGTTAGTAGTTTGCAGCGCTGGGGTCCTGGGATCAAATCCCACCAAGGACAACATCTGCAAGGAGTTTGTATGCTCTCCTCATGTTTGCGTGGGTTTCCTCCCACATGCCAAAGACATACTGATAGGGAATGTAGATTGTGAGCCCCAATGGGGATAGTGCCCATAATGTCTGTCAATTGTTTGAATTGTAAAGCGCTGCAGAATATGTTAGCACTTTATAAATAAAAAGATTATTATTATATGTAAGCTGAGCCATACTACATTGTTTTGGGAAGCAGAAAAAATAAATCAACAGCAGGTGAAGAATTGGTTTTATTTATTTTTTATGCCATTTCTCATGCGGTGTAAGTGATTAGACGACTTTATTCTTCGGGTCGATTACAGTGATACCAGATATATTTCGGCCGACCGAGTCATATGAGGGCTTGTTTTTTGCAGGACGAGTTGACGTTTTCATTGGTACCATTTTCGGGCACACATTTTTTGATCGCTTTCTATTCCATTTTTTGCTGAACAAAAACCAGCAATTCAGGATTTTTTTTTTTGAGGATTTTTTAATTCTGTTCTGTGTGGTAAAATTGATAAGGTAGCTTTATTCTTCAGGTCAGTACGTTTACAGCGATACCACATTTAGGTTGAGTTCACACGATGCGTATTTAATGCGTTTCCGCGGCGTTTTTGCAGTTGCGTAAACGCCGCGGAAACGCATTAAAAACGCATGGTAGAAGGGCAGCAATGTTCCCCAATTGAAATCCGCATGTGCTGTGCCCATGATGCGGATTTTTCCGCAGCGTAAACGCTGCGCTCAAAAATCCGCAGCATGTCATTTAATTTTGCGGAAACGCAGCGTTTTCGCCGCCAATGACTTGCATTAGAACGCGCCAATTCCGCAAGACTGCATCTGTGCTTGCGTAATTGGTGCGTTCTAATGTGCGGATGGTACCCGGGTGTGGAGGAGAGGAGAGTCTCCTCCACACCCAGGTACCATTAAAAAATCTGTAAAACAAGAATAAAATAAAAAATATATATATACTTACCATCTGTGACGGGTCACGTGACGCTGACGTCGGCAGGTCTTTCAATTCAAAGTTGCCGGCAGCCGGGAGAACGGAGTGAGCAGGACAGCGCGGGCCATCAGAAGGTAAAGTATACATGTATTTTTTATTTTTACCATTCTCTCGGGTCACACTATATAAATCCATGCCGGTTGCATGGATTTACATAGTGTGACCTAGTTGTCAAGCACTTTCCAGGTGATGCTAAAATCGCCTGGAAAGCGCTTGTCAATCCACATGCGGAAACGCATGTGAACCCGCATGTATTCCGCAGGAAAAACGCATGCACAATCTGCATGCGTTTTTTCTGCCAGGGAGATGCAGAAATGATGCAGAAATTTTCTGCTTAATTTCTGCATCGTGTACACATACCCTTATATAGTTTTTTTATGTTTTGGCGCTTTTAAACAATAAAAACTATTTTATAGAAAAAATAATTGTTTTTGCATTGCTTCATTCTGTGAGCTATATAACTTTTTTACTTTTCCACTGATGGAGCTGTATGACGACTTTTTTTTGCAGGAGAAGATGACGTTTTTAGCAGTACCATTTTTATTTCTATTTGGCTTTTTATTCCACTTTTTGTTTAGCGGTATGTTTAGCGGTATCATGAAAAAGCATAGCTTTTTGCTCCAGTTTTTTTTTTTTTTTTTTACGGTGTGAGCAGAAGGGGTTAATTAGTGTTACAGTTTTATAGATAGGGTTGTTCAGGACGCAGCGAAACCAAATATGTGTACTTTTTTTGTTTTTGCATAAATATACGGATTTATTGGTTTAATATATATTTCTTATTTATTTTGTGATTTTTTAATAGTTTGAAAACACTTTTAAACTTTTTTTTTTTTTTTTACTTCAATTTTTATTTTTCTGATCACTGGTCCCATGCAATGCAATAGACATGTATTGCATTGCACGAGACCTGACCGTTTTACTCTGTCAGATCTCCCGTTAGACTCAGCTGCTGACGGAGCCTAGCAGGCCACCGTACATTGCAGACCCGGAGGTTATCATGTGCCCTCCGGCTGCCATGAAGCCAGATCTTATCAGGCTATGTGCCCACGATGCAGAAATGCTGCATATTTTTTTAAGTTTCTCCCTGGCAGGAAAAACGCATGCGGATTTTACATATGTTTTTCCTGCCAGGTAGAAGTGTTTGTCAAGCGTTTTTGCATGCATTTCTGCATGCGGGTTATCAAGCGCTTTTCCAAGCGATTTTAGCATCACTTGGAAAAGTGCTTGACAACTTGGTCACACTATATAAATCCTTGCAACCGGCATGGATTTATACAGTGTGACCAAGTAATAGTTTAAAAAAAAGAATAAGAATGGTAAAAAAAATAAAATAAAGATTATACTTACCATCTGATGGCCCCCGGTCTCCTCCGCTCCATCCGGTCTCCCCGGTATCTCGCGGTGGTGTGAATGACCTGCGATGACGTCATTGAGTCATGTGACAGGTCACGCGACCGCCGACATCAGCGGTCGCGTGACCTGTCACATGACTCAATGACGTCATCGCAGGTCCTCACACCACCGCGAGCCGCCCAACACATCGCACGCATCGCTGAGGAGGCCGGGGGACATCGGAAGGTAAGTATAATCTTTACTTTTTATTTAAAATTCTTTTTTTTACAGTTTCTATGGTACCCAGGTCTGGAGGAGAGTCTCCTCTTCTCCAGACCTGGGTACCATCTGCACATTGAACCGTGTGATATCCGCATGTGCAGATGCAGTGATGCGGATGTCACGCGGTCCAATGCAAGTCAATGGCGGCGATTACGTTGCGTGTCCGCAAAACTAATGGACATGCTGCGTATTGTTCCGCAATGATAATCCGCAGCGGAAATTTCCGCAACATGTGCACAGCACATGCGGATTATCATTGGGGACCATGGGGCACGTATTACCAAGCGTTTTCGCTGCGGAAATTCCGTGGCAGAAACGCTTGAAAAACGCATAGTGGGCACGCAGCCTCACACTGGGGCCGTCGGAAAGGTGAGTGGACGACCCCCTCTCCCTCTCTTCTAAATGCCATGATCGCTATGGATTGCGGCATCTAGAAGATAGCAAAGAGTTAACATTGTTGGGACCTGATCTACTCAGGTCCAGATGATGTCACCTATCAGAGCTGTCGCTCTGCACAGGAATCGCAGCACTTGCAGGACCCTGGGGTTCCAGCGCTAGGAGACTGCCGACCGTTCATATACGTTGGCGCTGCACAGCAGAGCCTATTAATCGCCAATGTTTATGTACAGTGGGCGGTCGGGAAGTGGTTAATAGCGTCCTACAGATCTGAAACTGTGCGGTGGCTTCTGTTTATATTGAAGACAAGTTCGCACAAGTTCCTAACAATTTATATGCTTTAAGCATTGCTGATGGGATGTGTTTTGGACAAAAAATCTGTATCTCACTGCTATTAACACTTACGCTGCCAAAAATGTAGGTTTCCATGCAGAATTAAAACTTCTAATACATAACCCACCTTTCTGTAGCATCTTTAGAAGTTAAATACTTTGTTCATATAAAAAAAATACTATTACAGATATTACACAACTCACCGGCCTGAGAACCCTCTTGACCTCTTTCACTACGGCTGGAATATTCGGCACGGAACAAACCAGCAAGGTGCAAACAACGACATCCATAGAGCCATCTGCGATAGACGTCATGTTGTCAGCAGAAGCCACCACAAAGCGCTCATAAGTAAGATGGTCATTTTCTGCTTGGTTTTTGCTCAGGAACTTTTGGAAATTTGGGTTGATATCCAGACAGGTCACTTTGCAGCCCCTGGGATAATACTTGAAGTTGGCACCTGAGCCACAACCAACCTCTAGGAGCCTGAGTTCATTGGATGGACCCGAAAAGTCGGAGATATTGCTAAAGAGTTTTCTTTTCTGCCCATCCATCAATCTGTTGTATGTTTCACAGAATCTGCTAATAAAAAGAGGAAAGTATTTCTTCATAACGGAGTCCCAAATGCCAAGATAATTAAGGATGTGCAGAGGCAGCATGATGATAGCCGCTATAAACTGCAATAGAAGTATGATCACAGACATGATGCTGGAGGGAAATCCTGCATGCACAGAGCAGAGACAGTAAATTCAGACACACAGCAGAGCAGAGACTTCAGAGTGAGGCCCTGGCTGTATTTCTAGGCATCTGAGTGTTTACCATTCCTAGATCCACCCTCAAAGGGGAGGAGGGCTGCACAATACTGGGTCTGTGGAAAGGTCTAGCTAGCACAGCGTGCACTATTCACCACCTATGCGCACATTATATGGACTTAGCTAACAGTGACACTATAGACATACACAGATGTGATAAGAGCAGGAATCAAGAGAATGTGGGTCATTTTCAGCTTTGTCAACTGTCATAAGTCAGAAATACTCTGATATCCACATTAGAGATAACTTTATTTCTATTATTTATAACCAAAATAATAATAAAAAAGACAACTGAAAAAAATCTCAGTGGAATGGACACACTTGAGTTAAATCATGGAAAAAAAAAAGTTGTTTACCAGATATACCTGACTGAGGAAATGTAAAGTCATGGTGAATGGAGGATTTGAGGAAGTGCCTTTTTTAACCTACAGGGCAATGACAGCTGCTCTGTATCATGTTACATTATTACAGTGCTAACACTGACAATTTGCAGGTTTTTCATGCATGGAAACACTGATATAATTTTTTTCCCAAAGTATATACAGTACAGACCAAAAGTTTGGACACACCTTCTCATTTAAAGATTTTTCTGTATTTTCATGACTATGAAAATTGTACATTCACACTGAAGGCATCAAAACTATGAATTAACACATGTGGAATTATATACTTAACAAAAAAGTGTGAAACAACTGAAAATATGTCTTATATTCTAGGTTCTTCAAAGTAGCCACCTTTTGCTTTGATGACTGCTTTGCACACTCTTGGCATTCTCTTGATGAGCTTCAAGAGGTAGTCACCGGAAATGGTTTTCACTTCACAGGTGTGCCCTGTCAGGTTTAATAAGTGGGATTTCACGCCTTATAAATGGGGTTGGGACCATCAGTTGTGTTGTGCAGAAGTCTGGTGGATACACAGCTGATAGTCCTACTGAATAGACTGTTAGAATTTGTATTATGGCAAGGAAAAAGCAGCTAAGTAAAGAAAAACGAGTGGCCATCATTACTTTAAGAAATGAAGGTCAGTCAGTGCGAAAAATTGGGAAAACTTTGAAAGTGTCCCCAAGTGCAGTTGCAAAAACCATCAAGCACTACAAAGAAACTGGCTCACATGAGGACCGCCCCAAGAAAGGAAGACCAAGAGTCACCTCTGCTTCTGAGGATAAGTTTACCCGAGTCACCAGCCTCAGAAATTACAGGTTAACAGCAGCTCAGATTAGAGACCAGGTCAATGCCACACAGAGTTCTAGCAGCAGACACATCTCTTCAACAACTGTTAAGAGGAGACTTTGTGCAGCAGGCCTTCATGGTAAAATAGCTGCTAGGAAACCACTGCTAAGGACAGGCAACAAGCAGAAGAGACTTGTTTGGGCTAAAGAACACAAGAAATGGACATTAGACCAGTGGAAATCTGTGCTTTGGTCTGATGAGTCCAAATTTGAGATCTTTGGTTCCAACCACCGTGTCTTTGTGCGTCGCAGAAAAGGTGAACGGATGGACTCTACATGCCTGGTTCCCACTGTGAAGCATGGACGAGGAGGTGTGATGGTGTGGGGTGCTTTGCTGGTGACACTGTTGGGCATTTATTCAAAATTGAAGGCATACTGAACCAGCATGGCTACCACAGCATCTTGCAGCGGCATGCTATTCCATCCGGTTTGCGTTTAGTTGGACCATCATTTATTTTTCAACAGGACAATGACCCCAAACACACCTCCAGGCTGTGT
This sequence comes from Phyllobates terribilis, assembly GCF_046119375.1. Lineage (NCBI taxonomy): Eukaryota > Metazoa > Chordata > Amphibia > Anura > Dendrobatidae > Phyllobates > Phyllobates terribilis. Next base: position 163,326,421 of record NW_027362762.1, read on the forward strand.
AAGGGCTATTTGACCAAGAAGGAGAGTGATGGGGTGCTACGCCAGATGACCTGGCCTCCACAGTCACCAGACCTGAACCCAATCAAGATGGTTTGGGGTGAGCTGGACCGCAGAGTGAAAGCAAAAGGGCCAACAAGTGCTAAGCATCTCTGGGAACTCCTTCAACATTGTTGGAAGACCATTTCCGGTGACTACCTCTTGAAACTCATCAAGAGAATGCCAAGAGTGTGCAAAGCAGTCATCAAAGCAAAAGGTGGCCACTTTGAAGATCCTAGAATATAAGACATATTTTCAGTTGTTTCACACTTTTTTGTTAAGTATAGAATTCCACATGTGTTAATTCATAGTTTTGATGCCTTCAGTGTGAATGTACAATTTTCATAGTCATGAAAATACAGAAAAATCTTTAAATGAGGTGTATCCAAACTTTTGGTCTGTACTGTATATAAAAAAAATATCCTAAATGGTCTGTGCACATGTTGCAGGTTTGTCGCGTTTTTTTCTGTGCGCGTTTTTGTCACAAAGCCTGAACAATCAGTACCAGCTAAGTGAATGAGTTTCCTGAATTCTCATGCACACTTTGCTTATTTTTCCCTTGCAGATTTGCAGCTTATGTAAATATGCAGCGGTATTAATTCTTTTAGGCTATGCGCACACAGCGTTTTTGGTGCATTTTTTATGAGCAGAAACAGGCCAAAAACGCATTGCAAATCTTATCCCATGGTTTCCTATGACATTTTGCAAGTTCTGTGCACATGATCAGGATTTTTCCTGAGCGAATTTCATGTGCAGAAAAAGAAGCAGCATATCCATTCTTTGTGCGTTTTTACCTGCGTTTTTCCTATATAATGCATTGGAAAAAACACATGGCAAATCCGCAGGCAAAAATGCTTTAAAAAATGCAGCGATTTGCTGCCAATAATTTTTGCTGCCAAGAGGTGCAGAAATGCTGCAGAGAAACGTGTCCACATACCCCAAGGCTACTTTCCCATGAGCTTTTGATGTTGCTGATTTTCTTTACTGTCATAGAAAATATTAAAAATCTCTGAAGTCACCTGCCCCTCTCCCTCCTTCTCACTACCATTTGCAATCTGAGCTGACACTTAGATGTAGGATTGTACAATAGAACACAAGTAGAAAATTGAATAGTGAACCAGCTTAATTAACATGCGAGACCTGCAGTCTAGTGAATTACACAGTTTAACATATGGGCCAGGTGATTGAACGAGGATGTGTATTGCGTGATAGACAAAGAGTACAGATTGAATAGATAGGAAAAGACTTGTTAAGGATAAAAGGGAATATCTCACACTCTTTAGAAATAGCTATTGTCCTTCACAGGTGCACATTCCTTTCATCCACACATATTTGGACACTAAAGCACCGAAAGAAAATATAGAATATTGGAGTTTCTATAAACCCGATAGGGATGGGATATACATTTTCATTGCCGGGGCAACATAGGGAAGACTATGCATATTTTTTCATATCTATGGCAACTGCCTATGAGCCATAGATCCACAGTAACTATATAACTGAAAACAGCTATGCCATGCTTGATCTCTAAGTAAAGATAAAATCCTGATAAAAAATATGGCATCAATCTCCAACTTTTGCAATCATCCGGAGAGGAGTTATTGCATAAGTTGGGGATTTCATAAAATCATGAAGGGCTGAGACCAGCCAACAACCTGGCCCAGGTGAGGTCATCAAGGGGGAGTGTGTGCATGGGACTCAGGGGCTGATAAAAGATCCAGCCGAATTATGATCTGTGTTCGTGTAGAAAGATACATTGTTTGTGTATGCAGGAACCTCCGTTCACTGAAACGGCCCATCGAAGTGCTCTCCTTCGGCTAAACTGAATCGTCTTTGCGATCGGTATAGAAAATTCTTCTGTTAATCCCTTTTATTTTCTGTAACTATATATGCTGTATTGTTTTGTCACCTTTGTAAAATCTTTTGTATATTTTTCATAAACACTGCCTCCCTTTGGATTAAATATAAAATGTAATAGTTCTTGCCACAAAGCTATATGCTACCTATTCCAGGCGTCCAGTCAGCCTGTATTTTAAAAACCGACTGGTGGTGGCAGCGAGTAGAGTGGGGTTATTGTGGAGTTAGCAGTGATTGTATGGTGGTATATACACATATTCCATGCATTGGAATCCGGAGGTGTATATGCCATATGTTGACTGTTAGTTTTCCGATAACTAACTGGTGGGAACAGTCTGTGGCCTCCTGTGTTGATCGTTGGCCAATCGTGTAATCATCAGGACGATAGTGGACAGCAGAGAGCTGTTCGCTCCAAAGATCACACCAGCTGGTTCTGCGTGACTCCCGGCCTGTGATTTCTGTGATAATTGGATCTATTCCCTGACAAATTGGTGGTAGCGAAGGGATTCTGCTTGATCTCTCCAGTGTCTCCCTGACAAATTGGTGGCAGCAGCGGCATTCTGCGTGATCTCTATGGTGTCTCCCTTACATTTACCTATTATGTAAATTAGGTTACTTGCCTTTTTTTCATCACGTTTTTTTACATGCGTTTTTATCGCATTTTTCATGTGTTTTTTCATCTCTTGTTGGTATGTCATGTTTTAAGCAATGGTGCTTTGTTTTTGATATTTCCTGGTATTTGGCGTTGACAAAACTTTATTAATATAGTCATGTTTATATGCGTTTTTGATGCATTTTTTTACCTGCGGATTTTTTAACTGCGGATGTTTACCTGCAATTCTATGGGAAAAATGTGCACATAAAACTCAATGTTCTCTCAAGAGAAATTAACATGTTGCGGATTTGAGACACGCAACGCAGGTCAGTTTACGCTGAGTGAAAAAAAAAGCTGAGTAAAATAAGCACAGTAAGGATGAGATTTCTATAAATCCCATCCACTTTGCTGGAACTGCATTTTTATGCAGCGAAAATACGCAAGATCAAAAATATACAGTGGGGACACAGCCTAGAGGGGACCTGCCAATGTTATGAAGGTGCCCGGTTATTGTACTGAAAGTGTGGCACCTGGGAGAAAATTAACTTTATTTCTCCTGGTAGCTGCCTGCTTAGGACTCGCTCACATGACCGTATAAATCGGACAAGTGAAATCTGATAAAAAAAAGGTATTGCACTTGGGCCAATGTTATTCAATGAGGCAGTGCAGATCTGCATATTTTTTCTCAGCAGTATTTAGTGTGAGTAAAAAAAATTGCATGGGTGCGAGAAAAAAAAAAATCGGATGCCATACGGACCATCAAAGTAGTATCAGATTTTTACTGATACATTGCAATTCTGTGAGATGGGAATCTGTAAATGTTCCTGTAAAAGATTAATAGCTGCTGAGTAAAAAAAAAACGGATTCCATACAGACAGCACACGGACGACAAGTGCGAAAAAAAAATTGTCCTACTCTCCTGGATGAGAATGGAACCGATTTTTTTTTTATGCGCTTGTGCGACCCCAGCCTTTCAGTCTTGCTTTCTTACCCGGAGCAATTACAGTCACCACTCACAGCACACCCCAGCACTGACTGACAGCTCGCTCTGCACTGATGCTCCGCAGAATCGGCTGTCAGTCAGTGTTAATCAGTACCAGGGCATGATTTCAGCAGAGGCTTACAGCATAGTGAGTGATGACTGTGGTCGCTTCAGCACGCCTGTATGGCCACGGCCCCACTATCAGTATTTCATCAATATTCGGTCAGTATTTTTTCTCAGGAGTGGGAGCCAAATCCAGGAGTGGGTGATAAATGCGTAATTGTTGACTTGTTTCGATTACACCTTTTCTCTGATTGTTCCTCACCTGGTTTTGGCTCCCACTCCTGAGAAAAAATACTGACCGAATACTGAACAAATACTGACAATGGGCCCATGACCTAATAGTGATATCAGACCTGATAGGTTCCATTTAACATACAGAGTTTCTTTTCTATTTTGGATTTTTTTTAAACCTTTTTTTTAGTGGAGTTTTTCTTAAAAGGCCAAAAAGGAAATAAAACAAAATACATACACTGCTTACGTTATGGCTTTATTTTACTTTTTTGTGTGATTGTGTGACCTATGAAAGGGGTTCTTGATGCATTGTGAAGTATTAGAAACAGTCAGACATAATTTTTACTACATCACTATCCAAAATTTTATTAAACCTAAATAGGTACCAAAGATAACAATAGTAGTGAAAAATAGGAAATGAAACAAAAAACAAAGATTACTAACCAAAATAGCAAAGGTATGGCTTACAATAATCAGTAGAACAATACTGTAATCTTCCTTATCATCCTATGTATCTAATGCATCAGGTGATGTCAGTTTTATGTTTAGAGGTTTACAAACAGAACATAATAAAATATGCAAATATTATATCTAAAGACACACAAGACATACATTGAATAACACAAATTTATTTGTAACAATGTTGTCAATGGGAAAATTGTGTAAATGAATAAAACCTTAACCAGAGTGACCTTAGAAATATGTATTTATTTCACAGCATATCCAATAATATGAGGCTTAGCAAGAGTCATAGATATGGGGGCAGTTATGTGACGCAGGTTCAACTCTGAGAATTTTGCATTCTCCAGGTCTTTCCATGTGGTCTTTCTTACGCTACATCCATCAAAAATCAACTTCCAGGACGGATTCAGCGCTTTCTGAAAAAAACTAATCCAGCTGGATTCATCTATGTCGGCCACGTGTTCTATGAAGTAAAAAGCTCCACCCTACAATAAAGGAAAAATATGAAAGCATTTTTATAGGCCCTTTATATGGCATTAAATCCAAAATCTAATATAGTTGTCTAGATGTTTTATGATAATGTATGGTAATATAGTCTTTGAGGTAATATAGTCTGTATCTTCATCAGACACTAAGTGGTTATTATGATGACAAGTTAATTGTTCTTCCTTTCTTGTTCCAGTCTCTGATATTATAGATGTCTAAGATAATACAGAAGCTAGGCTTCAAAATGTTATAAAAACTTAAAAAAATATAGATTTTTCCTACCAGCTATGATTATAGTTTTACTTATCTCCACCATTCCTAAAGATCCATTTAGATGAGATGATAAAGAAGGAATGAGCTTTTCTAGGATGACCATAAAAACAGGCCAGCAATCGACACCCGAACATGAAAAACACTTGTTCGTCAGATGCAATGACTTTTAAGCAGGTTTTAAAATTAATCGTTATCGCCAGCGCATTATCCTGTGTAAACAGGTGATGTTCTGCCATTAACATGGTTTAATTATCTATCATTTTGTCCACATAGAACTTTAGTCGTCCGGTCTAAACAGGCCATTAAACAACTGCTGATCGGCTTGCGTGTTTAATGCCATGGATTGGCATATGCACATGCAACTTCAGGAGTTCTAATTTTTCGATTTGAGTAAAAAGATTTGCAGGAACCTGGTTTAACAGCCATGTCGGTAGTCCGTGGTTGAAGGATTAGAGCCCTGCAAAACTCCACCCACCTGCCCACACTCCCGGTGGCTCTTCTAATTAGTATGTCCACTGTGATGTCATGTATTCATCATGCTGCAACATTGACATCGTGTCAGGCCTACTAATCAACAGAAGTGCTGGGAATATGGGCAGGTAGGGGCAGGTTTGCAACGCTCTGATAAGGTAGCCACAAACAACCAACAAGGCCGCTGGACCAGGGTCCTGCAAACTCTTTTGTTCATAGAGTACACTTAGTTGAGCACACTCTACTACAAATGGGTTTTCTGAGATTAGATTTTTTGGATGAGAAATCCAGGTGAATACCATAGCTAAACATACTGTAGAATGTTGGGAAACAGAAAAGGTTAAAAGAAACAGCAATCACTCAACGTGCTCCCAGACTACAAAAAGGAGAAAGGAGAAGGAAATGGTGAGGCAAACCAAATAGGAGGTAAGGTAAAGAAAGACCCTCAAACAAACTTCCAAACTGATATCTCCAGAGACCTCCTAGACAACCTCTCTTCACCCGGCTCACACCTCCAGCTCCAAACCAGGTTATAGCAAGCTATAACTGGCAACTACTCAAGCTAAGAGGTGAGCATTTATACCAGAGGGGAGTGGAGAATCAGAACAGCCAAGATAAGTCAAGACTGAGAGATCTAGGAGACAAGCAGAACTGTTTAATCCTTGCAACAACAGAACAAGGAAAATCAGTACTGCTAACTGGAAGGCAAAGCAGATCCAATCAATGAAGGTGACGTGTAGCCAGACGCCGCAATCTTCTGACCCATCTTTATCGTGGTATCGCCGTGACACATACTTTGGTTAAAATGTGCGCTAATTTTAGCAAAGTATACTTGATATAGCAGTAATGCAGTTTAAAATAATAATAATACATGTGTGCAGACATCTCAGCAACCCCACCCATTTAATTACCTTCTTGTATATATTCTTGCCAACCAATCCCTAGCGTTCTTATTTCTAATACTTATTCACATTGTTCCTTGCCCCCATTCTTTTCACACGGCACTGGCTTCTACTCCTCTGCTGGCTCCATTCCTCACATACCCTATATTAGGATTTTTTTTATTAGATAATGAAATATTTACAAAACTTTTTTTAAATAAATCCAACATTCCAAACTGACAGAGGATCCCAGGCTACACATTTATTAATAAGTGTAAACAATACAGCAAGTAGTTGACCAGTCAAGAAAATCAACACACATTAAAGGGGTTGTCTCATGTGCAACATTTATGACATATCGATAGGCACTGTTCTTGATGGAAGTCACATAAATAGGACACTTATGGGATGCCCAGATGGAACAACTCATTTAAAAAATAGAAACATGTACACTATAGGAGAAAAAAATGTATATTCTCAAAGCTTACTTCTATAGTCCATATATTTTTGCAGTATTTTGGATGCAGTCTAGTTAGAAAACACCTGTTTATAGAAGAAGGCTTCTAAAGTATTCTCTTCATTATTTACCTTGGCAGAGCACCACCATACTTTTGGTCTTTGCATGGCAGACAACCAGCCCAAATCATTGCATATAACAGATCTTAGAAATCTCAAATATGTGACTGAAATAACTTAACCCTTTCTGATGTAAGACGCATCTATACGACCCTGCGGCCTGGACCTTAATGACCAGGTAGGTATAGATACGGATTGCGAGCACAGAGGCTGTGCGTGCGCGATAGCCGCCGTGTGTCAGCTGATTCTGACAGCTGACACCAGCACTCAGTGCCAGGAGCGGTGCACGCACCAGTCCCAGCACTTTAGCCCCCTAAATGCAGCATTTAGCGAGCGAGCAGAGGGACAAAAGCCGCTCTGCTCTTGGATCGGAGACCCCGCAACGTGTTTGCAGGGCTGACAGCTATAAGGTATAGCAGAGCTCCTGCACTGCTATGCCTTATAGCAGTGATCAGACATACTGTGACTAAGTAAAAAAAAGTAAAAAAGTTGTAAAAATATTTTATTTTAAATCACAAAATAATAATAATTTAAAAAAAATAAATAAATAAATAAATATATATATATGTATATATATGTATATATATATATATATATATATATATATATATATATATACACGAGGGTCAGTCGATAAGTAATGCCTCCTATTTTTTTTCTCCTTTTAATTGGCAAGAAATTCAAATGCAATTACATAGGTTCAAAACCACAACATTAACGATTAATTTGGCACTTTTCAATATAATCTCCATCCATTTCCACGGTCTTGGTCCACCGTTTAACAAGGGCATGTATTCCAGCATGGTAAAAAGCATTCTTGGGACCCACCGTGCACAAACTTTTCTGTATCCCAGTTGTCCAATAATTTTCATCACACTGCCTTTACTAAGGCAGATAATGCCACACAATTTATCTGCAGTCACCCGGCGGTCACCACGAATGATGTCATCGACTCACTGAATGTTGCTTGGAGTCACTGCGGTTACTGGCCTGCCACTCCGCATTTTGTCAGCCAACGGTGATGGCCCTTCAGCTGTGTTACAGTGACGAACCCATCGTCTAACAGTACTGACATCCACTGTTGTATCACCGTACACATTTTTCAGTCTCTCATGAATTCGAATGGGCGTTTCACCTTCTGCATGCAAGAATTCAATCACAGAACGTTGTCTAATACGAACATCGATGTTAGCCATTTTGCAAACGGATACAGTCCTGCCACCTGTTGGTGCAGGAAGTTGCAATTGCTGTGGATTGGAGTAGAAGTTTTGAGGAATTGTGCCAAATCCGAATATTTAACATAACTACCTCATTTAAGGAGAAAAAAAATAGGAGGCATTACTTATTGACTGACCCTCGTATATATATATATATATATATATATATATATATATATATACACACACAGTTGAAACCAGAAGTTTACATACACTGTATAAAAAGACACATATGCATGTTTTTCTCAATATCTGACATGAAATCAGAATAAACTTTTCCCGTTTAAGGTCAATAAGGATTATCATAATTTTTAATATTTTCCAAATGCCAGAATAATTAGAGAGAGATAGAATGTTTTAAGGCATTTTTATTACTTACTGCAAAGTCAAAAGTTTACAAACACTAGGATTACTATGACTTTAAACAATTCTGGACTGCCCATATGCTGTCATTTGTTTGGAAGCTTTTGATAGTTTTTTTGGCAACATCTGAGTTAATTAGAGACATACCTGTGGATGTATTTTAATGCACACCTGAAACACACTGCTTCTTTGTGTAGCATCATTGGAAACTCTAAAGAAATCAGCCAATATATCAGGAAGAGAATTGTGGACTTGCACAAGTCTGGCTCATCCTTGGGTACAATTTCAAGATACCTGAAGGTGCCTCGTTCATCTGTACAAACAATTATATGCAAGTACAAACAAGATGGGAATGTCCAGCCATCATACCGCTCAGGAAGGAGATGGTTCTGTGTTCCAGAGATGAACGTGCTTTGGTCTGACATGTGCATATCAACCCAAGGACAAAAGCCAAAGACCTTGTGAATATGATGGCGGAAGCTGGTAAGATTGTGTCAATAACCACAGTGAAACAAGTACTGTATCAACATGGGCTGAAAAGCCACTCTGCCAGGAAGAAGCCATTACTCCAAAATAAACATAAAAAAGTCAGATTAATGTCTGCAAATGCACACAGGAACAAAGACCTTAATTTTTGGTGACATGTCCTGTGGTCTGATGAAACTAAAATTTAACTTTTTGGGCATAATGACCATCATTACGTTTGGAGGAAAAAGGGAGAAGCTTGGAAGCCTAAGAACACCATGGCAGCCTCATGTTGTGGGGTTGCTTTTCTGCAGAAACTACTAGTGCACTTCACAAAATAGATGGCATCATGAGAAAAGAAGATTATGTGGCAATACTGAAGCAACATCTCAAGACATCAGTCAGGAAGTTAAACCTTGGGCTGAAATGGGTCTTCCAAATGGACAATGACCAGAAGCATACTGCCAAAATGGTAACAAAGTGGCGTAAGGATAACAAAGTCAATGTTTTGGAGTGGCCATCACAAAGCCCCGATCTGAATCCTACAAATATGGATCAGTTACACCAGTTTTGTCAGGAGGAATGGTCCCAAATTCGGACCAACTATTGTGAGAAGCTTGTGGAAGAATATCCCAAACGTTTGACCCAAGTCATTCAGTTTAAGGCCAATGGTACAAAATACTAATGAAATATATGTAAACTTTTGACTTTGCAGTAAGTAATAAAAATGCCTTAAAACATTCTCTCTCTCTCTCACATTATTCTGGCATTTGGCAAATATTAAAAATTATGGTATACAGTAGAAACCAGAAGTTTACATACACTATGTAAAAAGACACATATGCATGTTTTTCTCAACATCTGACATGAAATCAGAATAAACCTTTCCCGTTTAAGGTCATTTAGGATTACCATCATTTTTATATTTTTGTGGGAAAAATGTGATTTTTTTTTATTTTCACGGCTCCACATTTTAAACTTATGTGAAGCACTTGGGGATTCAAGGCGCTCACCACACATCTAGATAAGTTCCTTAAGGGGTCTAACTTCCAAAATGGTGTCACTTGTTGGGGGTTTCCACTGTTTAGACACATCAGGGGCTCTCCAAATGTGACATGGCGTCCGCTAATTATTTAAGCAAATTTTACTTTTAATAAGTCAAATGGCACTCCTTCCCTTCCGAGCCATGCCGTGCACCCAAACAGTGGCTTTCCCCCACATATGGGGTATTCGCGTGCTCCGGAGAAAGTGCACAACAAATTTTAGGGTCCATCTTTTCCGGTTACCCTTGCAAAAATAAAAAAAATTGGGTCTAAAGTAAAATTGTTGTGAAAAAAGTTAAATGTTTATTGTTTTCTTCCACATTCCAAAAATTCCTGTGAAGCACCTGAAGGGTTAATACACTTATTGAATGTGGTTTTGGGCACCTTGAGGGGTGCAGTTTTTAGAATGGTGTCACTTTTGGGTATTTTCTGTCATAAAGGCCCCTCAAAATCACTTCCAATGTGATGTAGTTCCTAAAAAAATGGTTTTCTAAATTTTGTTGGAAAAATTAGAAATCGCTGGTCAATTTTAAGCCTTATTACTTCCTAACAAAAAAAAATTTTGGTTCCAAAATTGTGTGAAATGTTATTTATTAACTATTTTGTGTGACACATCTCTCTGATTTTAGGGCATGAAAATTCAAAGTTTGGAAATTGGTAAATTTTCTCCAAATTTCCAATTTTTTCATAAATAAAGGCAAGTCATATCGAATAAATTTTAGCAGTCATTGAAACACAACATGTCATGAAAAAACAAACTTTTTGGGATCTGAAGTTTACACTTGCTGTAGCCAAGGGCTCTGTGCACCGTTCCAACCCCCCAAGTATCATCCTCCGTTCTCTAACATCCCTGGCGGCGTGTTTGCATGGTGCACCACCTCCCACCATGCAGGACCGCAGTCTTGCCTGTCAGTCCATACTGCACTCTTTGCTCCATTGCCTGCTGTATCCATGTCTCTTGTCAGATTGCTTGGTTGCTTGTGGTGTCGGCGCGGCTTTCTGCTTGTTTCTTGTGGCTGCTGTGTGCACGGTCCTGGTGCGTCCCCGGGCTGTTGCTGTGAGTCACTGGATGCTTGAACCCCCTCCACCCAGTAGGAGGTGCCTGAGCAACACTTTCCATCTTTGTGTTTCTTGCAACTTAGTTGCTAGGTCCTCTCCTGTATCTAGTCAGTTTCCGCCACCCTGGGGGCTGAGTTCCCAGGCTCGTTCCTGTATCTTGTTCCTGGTTCAGATCCTGTCTGAACAGTGTCTTAGTCCGTTACCTGTTTGTCTCTATGCGGCTATGTGCCCATGATGCAGAAATGCTCAGGATTTTTTCCTGAGCGTTTCTGCATCTCCCTGGCAGAAAAAAACGCATGCGGATTGTACATGCGTTTTCCTGCCAGGGACATGCGGAAGTGAAGCGTTCTTCACTTGCATTTCTGCATGCGGGTTGACAAGCGCTTTCCAAGCGATTTTAGCATCACTTGGAAAGTGCTTGTCAACTTGGTCACACTATATAAATCCATGCAAACAGCATGGATTTAGATAGTATGACCCGAGAGAATGTCAAAAAATAGATCTATACTTACCTTCCGATGGCCCCCGGAGTCTTGTTTCCCTCCGTCCCGGCTGCCGGCAGCGCTACACTGCAGAACCTGCCGACGTCAGCGTCGCGTGACCCGTCACATGACTGTGACGTCAGTGCAGGTCCTTCAGTACATCACGAATTGCCGGAAAACGAGGAGGAGCGCACCGCGAGCCGCCAGAAGGTAAGTATATATTTATTTTATTCTTTTTTTTACAGTTTTCTATGGTACCCAGGTCCGGAGGAGAGTCTCCTCTTGTCTAGACCTGGGTACCATCCGCACATTAGAAAGTATGGAATGCGCATCTACATATGCAGTGATGTGTAATCATAGAATCATAGAATGGTAGAGTTGGAAGGGACCTCCTGGGTCATCTGGTCCAACCCCCTGCTCAAAGCAGGATTCACTAGATCATCTCAGACAGATGTCTGTCCAGCCTCTGTTTGAAGACGTCCATTGAAGGGGAACTCACCACCTCTCGTGGCAGCCTGTTCCACTCATTAATCACCCTAACTGTCAAAAAGTTTTTTCTAATATCTAATCTGTGTCTCCTCCCATTTAGTTTCATCCCATTGCTTCTAGTCTTTCCTTGTGCAAATGAGAATAAAGATGATCCTTCTACAATGTGACAGCCCTTGACATATTTGTAGACAGCTATTAAGTCTCCTCTCAGTCTTCTTTTTTGCAAGCTAAACATTCCCAAATCCTGCAACCGTTCCTCATAGGACATGGTTTGCAGACCAGTCACCATTCTGGTCGCTCTTCTCTGAACTTGCTCCAGTTTGTCTATGTCTTTTTTAAAATGTGGTGCCCAAAACTGTACACAGTATTCCAGATGAGGTCTGACCAAAGAGGAGTAAAGACCGATAATGACTTCACGTGATCTAGACTGTATGCTTCTGTTAATACATCCCAGAATTGTATTTGCCTTTTTTGCTGCTGCATCACACTGTTGACTCATGTTCAGTCTATGATCTATTAGTATACCTAAGTCTTTTTCACATGTACTGTTGCTTTGCTCTATTCCTCCCATTCTGTATATGCTTTTTTCATTTTTATTGCCCAGATGTAGTACTTTGCATTTTTCCCTGCTAAAAACCATTCTGTTGGTTGCTGCCCACTGCTCCAGTTTATTTAGGTCTTTTTGAATCCTCTCTCTCTCTTCTCTAGTATTAGCTATCCCTCCTAGCTTTGTGTCATCAGCAAATTTAATCAGTTTACCCTCAATTCCTTCATCTAAATCATTGATAAAGATGTTGAACAATACAGGTCCCAGGATAATCCATGAGATCTAATGCAAGTCTATGGCGGCGAAAAAGCAGCACTTCCGCAAAATAATTGGTAGTGCTGCATTTTTTCTGCAATGATAATCCGCAGCGGAAATTTCCGCAGCATGTGCACAGCACATGCGGATTATCATTGGGGAACATGGCAGGCCTTCTACCATGCTTTTTTTAAGCGTTTCTGCAGCGTTTTTGCCGCTGCGGAAACGCTTAAAAAACGCATCGTGGGCATACAGCCTGTCTGTACCTTCTCCTTTTCCTGCAGTATCTGAACCTGCACTTAACTCCAACTCGTTGTCTCTGTACTTCTGTTTGTGAGTTTTGTGTCTGCTCGCTACTTCATTGCAAGTAACTTGTGTGTATCTGGTTCTGCTCGTTCTGTTTCCCTGCCTCCGTATCTAACTCTTGTGTTCCAGCTATCTTCTTGTGTTTCCAGTCTGTTCCATGTGAACAGAGCCCTGTCCTGTCTACCGCATCTGCGGTTTTGCTTTGTTCTGCTTGTTCACCACATCTACGGGTTTTGCTTAGCTCTGCTTGTTTACCGCACCTGCGGTTTTGCTGTTTTGCTTGTTCACTGCATCTGCGGGTTTTGCTTTGCTCTGCTTGTTCACTGCACCTGCGGTTTTGCTCTGCTTTGCTAGTTCACCGCATCTGCGGTTTTGCTCTGCTTTGCTTGTTCACCGCATCTGCGGGTTTTGCTCTGCTTTGCTTGTTCTCCACATTTGCGGGTTTTTGCTCTACTTTGCTTGTTCTACGCATCTGCGGGTTTTGCTCTGCTTTGCTTATTCACCGCATCTGTGGGTTTTGCTCTGCTTCGCTTGTTCACCGCATCTGCGGGTTTTGCTCTGCTTTGCTTGATCGCCGCATCTGCGGGTTTTGCTCTGCTTTGCTTGTTCACCGCATCTGCGGTTTTGCTCTGCTTTACTTGTTCACCACATCTGCGGGTTTTGCTCTGCTTTGCTAGTTTACCGCATCTGTGGTTTTGCTCTGCTTTGCTTGTTCACTGCATCTGCGGGTTTTGCTCTGCTTGTTCACCGCATCTGCGGTTTTGCTCCGCTTGTCTACCGCACCTGCGGCTCCGTTCCTGTATCCCAGGCTGTACTGGCCCCTATCTTGCCTATGTTCCTACCTGCCAGTACCCGCCTCTCTGCATGTCAGCCGTGCCTGCCTGTGCCCACCTGTCTGCACGCCAGCCGTGCCTGCCAGTGCCCACCTGTCGGCATACCAGCTGTGCCTGTCAATATCCACCTGTCTGCATACCAGCCATGCTTGCCAGTACCCACCTGTCTACATACCAGCCGTGCTTGCCAGTACCCACCTGTCTACATGCCAGTCTAACCTGCCTGTTCCTGCATTCCCCGATGGGGGTCAACAGCTGTGACCGGGGTCTGACCTGGAGTAGCACCTGGTCCCTCTGCTCGGTTCCTCCCTGGTTCACGGAGTCGACAGAGCCGCCGTGCGACATTGGTTGGACCGGGTTGATACTTAGTTACGCCCCTCCAGGCACTCCTCGGTTCATGGTCCAGTGGGATCACTAATCACGCTCACGCCAGTCAGTCCGGGCACGAGCGTAACAGTTTGCTCAGGCCATGGTTCCTGTTGAGCCCCACGGCCCTTCGCTCTCAGAGACATTTGATTCCTTGTCTGGCGAATACGTGCACTAAGTAAAAAATTTTTCTCAAGCTGAGGTCCAGGCGATTTACGCACCAGCCCAAATGGAGCTATCAGCACTTGTTCCTGCTGATCCACTACGGTACTATGGGGATCCAAAACAAAGCCGTGCGTTTGTGGAGCAATGTATGCTACATTTCAAATTCTATGCTCACTATTTTCCCACTGGTCGGGTGAAAGTAGCATTCATGATGTCCTATTTAGCAGGTGATGCCTTGAATTGGATCACCCCCCTATGGGAAGCATGGGATCCTATCATCTTTGACCTGCAGGCCTTCCTGGTAGCCTTTCTAATGGTCTTCGATGACCCTAACCCTGAGGCTTCTGCTAAAGCTTCCCTTCCCAGTATCCCGCAGCAGCCCCGATGGGTAATGTGTGTAGGTAGCCTACCAGTTCTCCAGCCTGAAGAGACTGCTGCCCACACAGAATCCACACAGGATGACAATGCTCCACAGAATACTTTCCTTCCCAACCTCAAGAGGCAGTCCAGACGTGCAAGGCATAGAGGTAAACCGTCACGCCAAGTTCTGTCCTCCCAAAGACCTCCTGTTCCCCAGCCTGTAGAGGCAGCTCTCCGCACAGAATCCATGAAGGATGACTATGTTCATCAGGCAAAGCAGGGGCCAGAACTCAGTCACAAAATCGGATTGCTGTTCCGCTGCGGTTGTTTGGGACCCCCTGACGGTCTTTGTCCAGCGAAGGTTGGAGAATCCCAAGACATTAGGCTGCCTTTGGTGTTAGTGTTTCCTCTCCACAGATGACCATGACTGTCTCCGTGGCAAGTGAAGGCCTCGGATTAACCGGAAGTTTTGGGCTTAAAGCCTTGAAGAGTCGGTGTTTGATTCCCGTCCGACAACTCCAGAAGCCGGTTTGGGCATTGTCAGCGGAAGGACGAGCCCTACTCAGAAACAGTCAAAATATGTCAGTACAAATTAAGCTCCAGATTGGAGCATTACACATGAAGAAGTTCACATTCCAGGTGCTATCTGGTTTACCCACAGGTCATCCAGAGCCGAGAGATCTAGTGCCCGCTCAGGTCTGGAGATCCTGCATGGTGTTTCCTGGGGAACTGCTGAGGTGCAAGGGGTGTCCAGTCCCCATATCTTCAGGACAGTCAGCAGTTTCTTCTTCTTCTTCACCAGATCTGCTAGTCGCTGACTCGCTGTGCGCTGAAGTCTCCGAAGAAAGGGAAGCGGAGACATTGTCCCCACACAGTCTCGACGATTGTACCAATGATCTGGTTTTAGGCACCTCCCCGCCTCGCAGACGTGTCATCTCAGAAACCAGACTGAGGTTGGTCCCTAAGCAAGGATCCTCCATCTCTAACAAATCTGGCAATAAGTCTATCAAGGCAGTGGCTACCTCCAAGTCTCTGCACCCCTCCAACCAGGCGGAGGACCTCCAGTTGCCTCCTGAATCTTCCGGGGTGCTATCTGATAACAAATGGAGAGAGACTTTTCTGCACCCTGTACCTGGTACTTCGCCCACTTCATCCAGTAAGCTTGGCAAAGTGTACGTCAAGGCTGTGGTTACTCCCGAGTCTCTGCACCCCTCCAACCAGGCGGAGGACTTCCAGTTGTCTCCTGAATCCTCTGGGGTGCTACCTGATAACAAATGGAGAGAGACTTTTCTGCACCCTGTACCTGGTACTTCGCCCACTTCATCCAGTAAGCTTGGCAAAGTGTACTTCAAAACGGTGGTTAACCCCGAGTCTCTGCACCCCTCCAACCCGGTGGATCTCCAGTTGTCCCGTGAATTCTTTGGGGTGCTACCCAATATTAATAAGTGGAGAGAGACTTTCCTGTGTCCTGTTCCTGGTACCTCGCCCACTTCATCTGTTGCTGAGGATGGCCCGATGGAAGGAAGCATCCTAGTTACCAAGATGATGAGACCAGCTTTGTTCCCTCTAGTGGACAGAAGAGGAAATCTTCTTGAGGAGAAGGATCGGCCTCCAAATTCTCTGCAGAAAATCCTTGCTGGCTGGAGGAAGACAGGGCGTAAAGGGGGGGTGGTACTGTAACATCCTTGGCAGCGTGCTTGCATGGTGCACCACCTCCCACCATGCAGGACCGCAGTCATGCCTGTCAGTCCATGCTGCACTCTTTGCTCCAGTGCCTGCTGTGTCCATGTCTCTTGTCTGATTGCTTGGGGCGTCGGCGCGGCTTTCTGCTTGTTTCTTGTGGCTGCTGTGTGCGCAGTCCTGGTGCGTCCCCGGCCTGTTGCTGTGAATCACTGGATGCTTGAACCCCCTACACCCAGTAGGAGGTGCCTGAGCAACACTTTCCATCTGTGTGTTTCTTGCAACTTAGTTGCCAGGTCTTGTCCTGTATCTAGTCTGTTTCTGCCACCCTGGGGGCTGTATACCCAGGCCTGTTATCTGTACCTGTGACCTTAGTCAGTTTCCGCCACCCTGGGGGCTGAGTTCCCAGGCTCGTTCCTGTATCTTGTTCCTGGTTCAGATCCTGTCTGAACAGTGTCTTAGTCTGTTACCTGTTTGTCTCTATGTCTGTACCTTCCCCTTTTCCTGCAGTATCTGAACCTGCACTTAACTCCAACTCGTTGTCTCTGTACTTCTGTTTGTGAGTTTTGTGTCCACTCGCTACTTCATTGCAAGTACCTTGTGTGTATCTGGTTCTGCTTGTTCTGTTTCCCAGCCCCCGTATCTAACTCTTGTGTTCCAGCTATCTTCTTGTGTTTCCAGTCTGTTCCATGTGAGCAGAGCCCTGTCCTGTATACCGCATCTGCGGGTTTTGCTTTGCTCTGCTTGTTTGCCACACCTGCGGTTTTGCTCTGCTTGTTCACCCCATCTGCGGGTTTTGCTCTGCTTTGCTTGTTCACCGCATCTGCGGGGTTTTTGCTCTGCATTGCTTGTTCACCGCATCTGCGGTTTTGCTTTGCTCTGCTTGTTCACCGCATCTGCGGGTTTTGCTCTGCTCTGCTTGTTTACCGCACCTGCGGTTTTGTTCTGTTTTGCTTGTTCACCGCATATGCGGGTTTTGCTTTGCTCTGCTTTTTCACTGCACCTGTGGGTTTGCTCTGCTTTGCTAGCTCACCGCATCTGCGGTTTTGCTCTGCTTTGCTTGTTAACCGCATCTGCGGGTTTTGCTCTGCTTTGCTTGTTCACTGCATCTGCGGGTTTTGCTCTGCTTTGCTTGTTCACCGCATCTGCGGGTTTTGCTCTGCTTTGCTTGTTCACCGCATCTGTGGGTTTTGCTCTGCTTTGCTTGTTCACCGCATCTGCAGGTTTTGCTCTGCTTGTTCACCGCATCTGCGGTTTTACTCCGCTCTGCTTGTCTACCGCATCTGCGGCTCCGTTCCTATATCCCAGTCTGTACTGGTCCTTATCTTGCCTATGTTCCTTCCGCCAGTACCCGCCTCTCTGCATGTCAGCCGTGCCTGCCTGTGCCCACCTGTCTGCACGCCAGCGGTGCCTGCCAGTGCCCGTCTGCATACCAGCTGTGCCTGTCAATATCCAACTGTCTACATACCAGCCATGCTTGCCAGTACCCACCTGTCTACATGCCAGTCTAACCTGCCTGTTCCTGCATTCCCCGGTGTGGGTCAACAGCTGTGACCGGGGTCTGACCTGGAGTAGCACCTGGTCCCTCTGCTCGGT
The DNA here is from genome assembly GCF_046119375.1 of Phyllobates terribilis. Lineage (NCBI taxonomy): Eukaryota > Metazoa > Chordata > Amphibia > Anura > Dendrobatidae > Phyllobates > Phyllobates terribilis. The sequence continues at coordinate 163,344,560 of NW_027362762.1, forward strand.
TCCTCCCAGGTTCACGGAGTCGACTGAGCCGCCGTGCAACCTTGGTCGGACAGGGTTGATACTTAGTTACGCCCCTCCAGGCACTCCTTGGTTTATGGTCCAGTGGGATCACTAATCACGCTCACGCCAGTCAGTCCGGGCACGAGCATAAGACGTTCCTCCTCTTATGGTGATAGACAGAACTCATTTTAGAGGGGGAGTGAAGAAAAATGGGAGACTGGGAACCCACCGGCTCAGAAACTGAACAGTCAGCCCAGAATAAAGAAAGTAGGCCAAGCAAAATAAGTATATCTAATACAGTTAGGCCAAAGGGACCAAACTGACTGGAACCTATCCAACTTATCTAAGTATAGCAGTCAATTTTTTATTGATTATATATTTTGTCAGGAACACAAAGGAAATTGGAGCAATGGAATAGTGCAGTATGTTTAGAATTTATTGTGATGGTGACTGCACCAAGATTTTCTGACAAGATTATGACCAGTAAGGCTATATTCTCACGTTGAGCTTTTGTTGAGTTTTTGACGCTGCAGAATTTCTGCACCATTTCTGTGTAAAGTAGCTGATAACCATAAAGGAGGGGGGGGGAGTAAATCACATATGTGAACATATCATCCCTTTAAAAATATTTTTTATTCTTAAGGCTGAGTTCACACGATGCGTTTTTAATGCATTTCCGCAGCGTTTTTGCAGCTGCGTAAACGCTGCGGAAACGCATTAAAAACGCATGGTAGAAGGGCAGCAATGTTCCCCAATTGAAATCCGCATGTGCTGTGCCCATGATGCGGATTTTTCCGCAGCGTAAACGCTGCGCTCAAATATCTGCAGCATGTCAATTAATTTTGCGTAAATGCGACGTTTTCGCCGCCATTGACTTGCATTAGAACGCGCCAATTCCGCAAGACTGCATTTGTACTTGCGTTATTGGCGCGTTCTAATGTGCGGATGGTACCCGAGTGTGGAGAAGATGAGACTCTCCTCCACACCCAGGTACCATTTAAAAAGCTGTAAAACAAGAATAAAATAAAAAATAAAGATATATTCACCTTCTGACTGCCCCCGGTTTCCTTCCTTCTGCTCGCGTGCAAGACTGAAGGACCTTCGGTGACGTCACAGTCATGTGACCGCAGGCCCTTCAGCGCAGTGTCTCGCGATATCCCGGCAGCCAGGAACAAGCCAGGAACGAACGTGGCAGCACATGCCAGGGCATCAGAGGGTAAGTATAGCTTTATTTTTTTATTTTTAAACATTCTTATACGGTCACACTATATAAATCCATGCTGTTTGCATGGATTTATATAGTGTGACCTAGTTGTCAAGCACTTTCCAAGTGATGCTAAAATCGCATGTCAATCTGCATGCCGAAACGCATGTGAATCCGCATGTATTCCGCAGGAAAAACGCATGTACAATCCGCATGCATTTTTTCTGCCAGGGAGATGCAGAAATGATGCAGAAATTTTCTGCTTCATTTCTGCATCGTGTGCACATACCCTTAGGCTATATTCTCACGTTGAGCTTTTGTTGAGTTTTTGACGCTGCAGAATTTCTGCACCATTTCTGTGTAAAGTAGCTGATAACCATAAAGGAGGGGGGGGAGTAAATCACATATGTGAACATATCATCCCTTTAAAAATATTTTTTATTCTTAAAAAGTGTTAAAAACACCAATACACCTGTGTAACAGACATTGCTAAAAAAGATAATTACTGTATACTATATGTAGCAAAGGAACATTAATTTAAATGATATCAGTAAAATGTATAGTCAGGTCCCTTCTTGTTAATATATGCCTTATATTGTAAACCAGGCAAAAATAATCCTGTAGATCCCTAATAGATCCCTAAACTGGTGCTGCCTAGCTGCGGAGGTTGACATCCTAATAGATATGAGATATGGCGCCCCGGCTCGACAGAGGTTCTCCTTATCTCCCCCTGTTATGCCCTAATGTAGTCAAAATTAGAGGTAGGAATATAGATTAAGTAATAATGATGAAAGTAGGACATATAATTTATAGGTAATTGAGAACTCTTTATAGTAGGATAGCTGACACTAATTATAGAGAATTCAATGCTGGGATAATAACCTCAGTGCTAGGGTAATAATTAACTAAACTGCTTGTGTCTCATGACAAAGTGACTAACACTGGTAACAAAGACCACAATATAGGAGAATTAGAAGACTTATCGTTAGCTGCCCACAGGCAGCTATCCTAAAAATCAATATTGAACCTTTAACAGGCCTTGTCATATGAAGTCATGTGACAAGGCCTGGTAAAGGGTCAATATTGACTATTAGGATAAATAATGGAATATCATATGAACATTTTTTTGAGTGCTGTGTACCCAGACATATGTATTAAAGGATGGAACCTTTACTCGTGCACCATATTTATTCCGAGTGCTGTACACCTATTTAGTTAAATTGCAAGATTATTGTGAATCAAGCGTTGCTAGGAACAATTGTTCACAATTATCTTTCAGTGTAAATGCACCTTAAGGTGGTTGGAAAATGATGCATTACTGTAAATCCGGTTGCAGGCAATCTCCAACACAGGCGGAGGCCACAGAATGGGGTCAATGGCAAGAATGAGGAGATGGAGTTTGCTGATTATTTGTCTCATATCAGCTGCTGACTGGTTTTCTTTATCAGCTCTAGAATCATGTATATTCAGATCTCAAGTATTTTGTTTTAGTTTAATTCATTAGAGCAGGTCAAAATGTGTTGGTTATTTTCTTAATTTGTAGCCATTTATGTTTAAATGATTCTAGATACATACATATTGGAGACACACTCTGCCTTTATATATTTTCCCTGGACCGGTATGTTCTAACCAGTGTGCCAATAAAACCTCCCTACGAGTGGCGTGCTACATTCAGTTGTCTCAGTGTCTTTAAAATGCAGAAATAGTTGAATATATGTGTATATGTCTTTAATTCAGTTAACAAGTTGATTAGGAGCGTCTAACTGGTCTGTAGGAGCCAGAACTCCTAATGGTTTTTAGGGGATCAAATACTTATTTCTCACTGCAAAATGCAAAAAAAATTATCTAATTTATACAATGTGATTTTCTTGATTTTTTGGGGGGATATTCTATCTTTCAATGTTAAAATTAACCTACCCTTAAAATTATAGACTGTTCATGTCTTTGTCAGTGGGCAAACTTACAAAAACAGCAAGGGATCAAATACTTATTTCCCCCACTGTATATATATATATATATATATATATATATATATATATATATATATATATATATATGAGGCATAGTGTATATTTTTATATATGTTTAGTTATATTCAGGGTGCAGTGTATGTTTATTTCCATGTGTACAAAATTATTCTGTAGGGATGCACCTGTGGTAATCTTTTTCATCAGGAGTGCTCTAACGCTGAAACACTGCCTTAGGGATATTTCAGATGTCCGTGATAATCGGTCCGATGTCAGATCAGTCAGTGCACAGGCTGACAGCGCATCTACTGACCTGTCTATGAAGCTGTACTGCTCAGGTCCGGAGATGCTCGGCCAGCCCGTGCACTGCGATCTGACATCGGACCGATTATCACGAACATCTGAAATAGACCTTAGTTGTCATAGCATTTAAACAACTGACAGGTGAAATACACAATACTGATTATCTTAGGAGCATGGAATCATGTTTGTTTTTGATCTACCTTGAAGTAAAAGAAAACATCTATAGCACTCGGATTCCATACATGTGGCAGCCGAATGGTGTCCAGATTGGTTCTTACTATATAATGCAGATCTGGGCAACGTGCGGCCCGCGGGCCACATCTGGCCCTCTGGCTGTTCCAGTCCGGCCCGCGGACCGAGACAGCCGAAGGGCTGATAACAGTGGCCCACGAGCCGCACTGCACCGCACGCCGTCACCGCTCGCCGTCACTGCCCGCCTGCACACCGTCACTGCCCGCCTGCACACCGTCACCGCTGTCTCAATCCGTGGTCTCAATCCGCGGTGAATGCATTGGTGGAGGAGGGGCCGCCACTTCCCTCTTCCACCAATCAGCGTTAGAAACAGCTGACACAATGGCATCAGCCTGCACACTGCGGAGAGTCAGTGCATCAGAGACAGGAGCGTAGGGAAACGGGGAGTGAAGTAAGTATATGCTGGACACAGGGGGGGCTTTAATGCTGGACACAGGGACGGCTTTGCTTTGATGCTGGACACAGGGACGGCTTTGCTTTGATGCTGGACACAGGGGGGCTTTAATGCTGGACACAAGAGATGCTTTAATGCTGGACACAGGGGGGGCTCTCATGCTGTACATAGTGGGGCTCTCATGCTGGACATAGTGGGGGGCTCTCATGCTGGACACAGGGAGGGCTGTCATGCTGGACACAGGGGGGTCTCATGCTGGACACAGGGGGGGCTCTCATGCTGGATACAGGGGGCTCTCATGCTGGACACAGGGGGGGTCTCATGCTGGACACAGGGGGGGTCTCATGCTGGACACAGGGGGGTCTCATGCTGGACACAGGGGGGGCTCTCATGCTGGACACAGGGAGGGCTGTCATGCTGGACACAGGGGGGGTCTCATGCTGGACACTAGGGAGGGTTGTCATGCTGGACACAGAGGGGCTCTCATGCTGGACACAGGGGGGGCTCTCATGCTGGACACTAGGGAGGGCTGTCAGGCTGGACACAGGGGGGTCTCTCATACTGGACATGGGGGGCTTTAATGCTGGACACTGGGGGGCTGTCATGCTGGACACTTGGAAGGGCTGTCATGCTGGACATGAGGAGGCTCTCGAGCTCTCATACTGGACATGGGGGGGTGGGTGGTGCACATGCTGGACATGGGAGGGCTGTGTGGGGCTCATGCTGGACATGGGGGGCTGTGTATGGCTCATGCTGGACACGGGAGGGCTGTGTGGGGCTCATGCTGGACATAGGGGGCTGTGTGGGGCTCATGGTGGACACAGGAGAGCTGTGTGGTGCTCATGCTGGACACGGGAGGACTCTGTGGGGCACATACTGGACATGGGGGGGCTGTGTGGGGCTCATGCTGGACATGGGGGGGCTGTGTGGGGCTCATGCTGGACATGGGGGGCTTTGTGGGGCTCATGCTGGACATGGGGAGGCTGTGTGGGGCTCATGCTCATGTTAATATTAATATTGAGCAGAATTCATTTCAGCCTATTGGTTCGGCCCTCCCCAACAGTCACGGTCTCTCATGTGGCCCCTCGGGAAAATTAATTGCCCACCCCTGATATAATGGGTAGGAGAAGCTTTTAGTTTTTTTTGCATTTGGCCTCATTCGGATGTCTATAAATCACGCATGTGTTGTATCCATCATTCTCATGGATAGAACATATACCCATTAAAGTCTATGGTGCTATTTACTGTGCATGTCAGTGTGTCTGCAAAAAAAAATCAAGGGGCGTGTCTGTTTTTTATTTGCGTCATGGATTAAAATTACTCCTAAAAGTCCGTGGGTCCATGAAAATGTCATCAGTGTTCAGTCCGCGTGATTATCTTTTTTCATACGTGAAAATCACTGATGAAATATGCATGGGAAAAACTGACACACGGACCAAACACTGATGAAACTTAGATCCAAAAGTCTGATGAACAACAGTTTGTGTTTTTCCGTACAAAAAAAAATCACGAATATTTGAATGAGGTCTTAGTAAAAGTTTTTGCTGTTTAACATATTTTTGCATTTGATCTTTTTTTTTAACTTCAATTTTGATTCGGTGGGAAAATTGTAACTTTTTCCTATCTGAACCACCCAAAGAATTGACATATTGACATATTGGTTTTTTTTTCACAAAAAAAACCCCCTATGCACTGTATTAGCGCTTTTCATTCATATATATATAAAAAAGCTTATTTAAACATTTTAAACTTTCTAATGGAATTTATGGAGCAGGATCTGCTCCAAAATTATTTAAAAAAATATTTGGTGTGAATATGCACTTAAGACAGATTCACACGTGGCACATTTGTTGCAGAAATTTAGGCAACTAAAATAAGTTTCATTCATGAGAATAGGGTTGTTTTTGCAGCAAAAGCACGGATTTCTGCACTTCCAGGTGACATTTCAATAAAAAAATTCTGCAATGTGTGAATCCACCCTAATTAACCACTTTCATAAATCATCATATTAACATCTCGGCAAGCCTACAATTAAATGTATGGGAAGGTTTTCTTTTTACCAAATATTTGGCAAGAAATTTGCATGAATTATAATTGTGCAGGCTAACGGCAGTGAGTCAGCAAAGAACATGCATGTTTCTGATTCTCCATACTTATTTCTCTCTATCAAATATTCCCACTGTTCCTTGGCCCTTCCTTGGTTTTCTCTGTACCGAATTTAGGATTCCTTCAGACATCAGTTTTTTACCAATAGTACTCATACCTATTATAGTCTATGGGGCTGATCACACGTCTATGTATTTCTGCAAACTGAGTCGTCTGAAAAAAACCTTAGCGACATGTCTAATTTTGATTCGAGTTAAAAATACCTTAATTTAAGTCTATGGGTCCAAGAAAAAAAATCGGACAGAACTCCAATACCATCCATGTGCTGTCCGTTTTTCATGGACAGATTGATAGAGAAGCTTGAGAAACCTCTATCTTTTTTTTTTTTGTATACAAGAAAAACTGATTTAGTGTGTAAATTTTTACTTTAAGATTTACATCAAACACTGCTGATAATCTAATCTAAAGCACTGATGAAACTCACTGACGTCTGAATGAGTCCTTGGGCCTACTTGCTAGACAAATTGACATGTTAAAGTTTTCAAAAAACGCACCGCAGGTCAGTTTACGCAACATAACATTTCTATAAATCTCATCCACTTTGCTGGAACGTCAAAAACGTACCCAAAACTCATCGTGTGAACTTAACCTAATCGTCTACGACGAGCCAGTGCACAAAATCGATTTTTAACAGTGACCGATGGTCAGTGTGAAAAAAAAAATTGCAGCATGAGGTAGTCTGGCCTGTTTTGCCAGGGCTATGCTCTTGCTTTTTTTTATTGAGAGCACTAATATATAGTTAAGATATCATAGATTAAGAGTCAATTATTAAACCATTAAAATCATCAGTAAATCAGCGCACCAAACAATACACAAGCAAAGGAAAAGAAAAGGGCAAAATCTTAGATGGTATAGTTTATGCCAGGTGAGGACAAGGAGCCATGCCTATTGGCGAGACTATTTGCACCCTAATATTAATGTTTGATTGTATGATAGCATTAATAAAATTATTCTCCAATTAGTATAGATAAATATATTATATTCCATCCCAATTGGTGGAGTACATAGAGCATTGATAATGGTTATTGTCCTTAAAAGGACATTTGGTTACGACTTATGCGAGTTCTGTCAATTACCCCCATATACCATTATCGACCTTAGTTAGTTCCAGCCCCATTGGTAAGATATATAGACCAAAGATAGTGTTTGGTATTGACCACCCCTATGGAAGGCATTTGATCACCTGATCCTATAGGATCACCCTCAACCCTATGTCACGATTAGGGCCAAAATGACCATTTAGTTCCACCCCAATCCGTGTAACATTTGGAACATAGACAGTGGTTAATGTCCCGTGAGGGACAGTTGGTGTCGGCGCCCTATATTCCAATAATGACCTTAGATTTATTCAGTTCTTCTTGCCCAGTAAGTGAGATATATGAAACCCTGGATGGAGATTATCATCCTAAAGAGGATGGTTTAAGTTAGCGCCCTCAAAAGGACATTTGATCACCTCGCTCTCTGAGGATATTGTAGACCCTATGTTCTCAGTGGGACTATGGATCTATTTGGTAACACCCCAATAGATGGACTACATGGAGCATAGGCAGTAGTTAACCTAGACCATCCTCCTTAGGACGATAACCATCATCCAGGGTTACATACATCCCATCAGTTCGAGGGGTACTGGATAAATCTAAGGTGGCAAATGACCCAGCATTATGAATAGCACATTGTGGGTGAAAGGCCTGGTAAAAGTTTGGGGCCCCGGAGCTTCTAGTTATTTCTCTACTAAAAAAATCTAAGATGAGTTTTAAAAATTGCCTCAAATCTGGATTGCCTGCAAAGATAATACTTCGACCTATGTAAAAAATGTTATCTGACAATAGGTATTGTCATATATGGTTATAATGTATAATGTACAAAAGAAGATAAACCTGACAGATAAATCTAATTCATTATAGGGAGTAGGACAATCATTAGGTGACCCTTACACCTAATAACTTGTTTGCTGATTGTCAGTTGTTTAATGGACTATTTCCGCAGGCAGAACACCCAATGCACATTGAACAATCTGTAATAGATCGATCTGTGCACATAGGCTTCCACTGTTTACACAGCTCAATGAGCTGCCGAGAAAAATTATCTTTTGTGAAGCGTAAAAGATAATTTCACCCTATGAAAAGAGCGTTTTGCTCGTTCACCATGTGATCGGCAACCTATTTACACTGCAAGATTATTATGAAACAAGTGAAAATCTTTCAGTGTAACTGGACTTAAAGAAGTACTTCCATCAAAGTTTTTGTCCTCTTAATATATTGCAGTCATCATATTATATAGCACTGTGTACTTACAATTGCTCATTTTGCCTTTCTACCAGCTAATTCTTCTCTTTTCCCTGCCCTATATAGAAACAGGAAATCTCTTGTCCCTACATTTATCATTCCACTCTTCAACTCCTGATCCAGTTTCTTCCCCCTATCCCCAGCCAGGACTTTTGCAGTGACTCATGACTCATACATGGAAAATTGACTACCTGTTTCTACATAGAGCTTAGAAGGATTCAGCTAGTCTGTTTTGATGTCATAGTCCTAATGCAAAAGAGAAGAATTAGCTGGGTAGAAAGGCAAAATGAGCAATTGTAAGTAAACAGTGCTGTATAATATGATGACTGCAATATATTAAGAGAATAAAAATGTTGATGGGAGGAGTGCTTCTTTAAAGACAGGAATTTCAGATTTTGTTGAGTTTCATGAATGTGAGTCACTTAACTTGCAGGCAGATTTCTAAGATACGCTGAAAGTTTTTCTATTGTGTGTGCTCACTGACCTATATCACTCATTCAGGCATGAAAGGTAACAGAAACTTCAATAAAAAAGGAGCAATCAAAAAATGTAACTCCAGGCAGACAAACTGCCTAAAATGGAAATTCCCATGAATATAAACTAGCAAACAATGGGTAGAAAACAAATATATTCCATAAAGAAATTTTCCTTATTTGTGATAGGTCTCATAGGCCAGGAGATGTTGGAAAGCATTGAGAAATGTCAGCGGGCAGGACGTACATAGGAATCATGGGGCCCCATAGCAGAAGTTCTAATTGGGCTCCCCCTTCCCCCAAAAAATGAAAATAATTGTCGGGGTCACAGAAGAGCAGATCTCACAACTTTCCATCCTTTACATAGTAATTTTCCTCCTGCAGAAGTCCTAGATCCCACTTTCATTGCCCCATAAAGTGTGATGCCAATAAAAGTGCCCCCTAAACACAGTACGATACCCCTATGGTGAATTCCTCCACATGCGCAGTATAATGACCCTACTGTACCCCACCTCAACTTCCAGGGCAAAGTATGCTGACCCCAACACAGTATAATCCCCCAACTGTGACCCCCTAGAGCTAGAGAGGATGGTATATAATAAGGGAGGGTGTTATACATAATAAAAGTGGAAACTATATATATGTAACTAAGGACGACGCTAAACATAATAAGTGAGTATGCTATATACTAAGGGAGTATGCTATACATCATAAGTGAGAACACTGTATACTAAGGGAGTATGCTATACATAATAAGTGAGTACACTATATACTATGCTATACATGATACGGCTACATTCCTGCACCTGTGTGCAGTGTCAGTATACTGCCCTGTTTAGAATGGATCTATAAAACTCTACGAGTCCATGGACCATCCGATAAAAAAATCTGGCAGCACACAAACATTTCACACAAATGTGAGAATGCAGCCTAAGGGATTTTACAGACAACATTATCACTCCAAGTCACACAGTGCAGATACAGAAAATATTTACATCCAGGCACTTACCGCTGACGTCTCATCTGATCAGAGTCGGTTTCTGCTGCTTCTTCTCCATCTGGTCAGACCTTCATGTCAACATCTCCTAGCCACAACTCATCTTGTCACAATGATCTCCAGCCTAGAAAATAACAAGGTTACATATATTTTATACATAAATGTGTCTCCACCACACTGCGCCCCTGAATACAGATATGTACCACCCCCCCATTAATATACTATTAGCCACTTAGTAATCAAAATATAAAGTGATAAGCAGCACTGTGCCCCCAATTAACTATAATCTGCACCGGCCAATAATATAAATTATTCAGTCTCTGTGACTCTCCACAATTAACTGTAAGGCTATGTGCACACAGAAAATATACAAGGCTTTACAGTACAAGCATAGTGAAACCCCCATCATTGCTCTCTCCCACCACCCTCATCATTGCTCTCTCCCACCACCCCCATCATTGCTCTGTCCCAGCACCCCCATCATTGCTCTCTCCCAGCACCCCATCCTTGCTCTCTCCCAGCACCTCAATCATTGCTCTCTCCTGGCACTGCCTTCATAGCTGTCTCCCAGCACCTCCATCATTGCTCTGTCCCAGCACCTCCATCATTGCTCTGTCCCAGCACCCACATCATAGCTCTCTCCCAGCACCTCCATCATTGCTCTGTCCCAACACTTCCATCATTGCTCTCTCCCAACACCCCATCATTGCTCTGTCCCAGCACCCCCATGATTGCTCTCTCCCAGCACCCCCATAATTGCTCTGTCCCAGCACCCCCATTATTCTTCTGTCCCAGCACCCCCATCATTGCTCAGTCACAGCATCCCCATCATTGCTCTGTCCCAGCACCCCCATCATTGCTCTGTCCCAACACTTCCATCATTGCTCTGTCCCAACACTTCCATCATTGCTCTCTCCCAACACCCCATCATTGCTCTGTCCCAGCACCCCCATGATTGCTCTCTCCCAGCACCCCCATAATTGCTCTGTCCCAGCACCCCCATTATTGTTCTGTCCCAGCACCCCCATCATTGCTCTGTCCCAGCATCCCCATCATTGCTTTGTCCCAGCACCCCCATCATTGCTCTGTCCCAGCACCTCCATCATTGCTCTCTTCCAGCAACCCGTCATTGCTGTCTCCCAGCACCCCCATCTTTTCTCTCTCCCAGCACCTCCATCATTGCTCTCTCCCAGCACCCCCATCATTGCTCTCCCCAGCCCCACCATCCCCATCATTGCTCTCTCCAGCCCCATCCCTGCTCTCTCCCAGAACTCCCATCATTGCTCTCCCAGCACCTGTCATTGCTCTGTCCCAGGACCCCCATCATTGCTCTGTCCCAGCACCCCCATTATTGCTCTGTCCCAGCAGCCCCGTCATTGCTCTGTCCCAGCACCCCCATCATTGCTCTCTCCCAGCACCCCGTTATTCCTCTCTCCGAGCACCCCCATCATTGCTCTCTCACAGCAATCCCCGTCATTGCTGTCTCCCAGCACCATCATTGCTCTTTCCCAGCACCCCCATCATTTCTCTCTCCCAGCACCTCCATCATTGCTCTCCCCAGCCAACATCCCCATCATTGCTCTCCCCAGCCCCATCATTGCTCTCCCAAACCCCATCAGCCCCATAATTGCTCTCCCCAGCACCATCAGACCCATTATTGCTCTCCCCAGCCCCATTATTGCTCTCCCCAGCCCCATCATTGCTTTTCCCAGCCCCATCATTGCTTTTCCCAGCCCTAACATTGCTCTCCCCAGCCCCATTATTGCTCTTCCCAGCCCCATCATTCCTCTCCCCAGCCCCACCATTCCTCTCCCCAGCCCCATTATTGCTCTCCCCAGCCCCACCATCCCATCATTGCTCTCCCCACCCCAATCAGCCCCATTATTGCTCTTCCCAGCCCCATCATTCCTCTCCCCAGCCCCATTATTGCTCTCCCCAGCCCCACCATCCCATCATCCCTCTCCCCAGCCTCATCAGCTACATTATTGCTCTTCCCAGCCCCACCATCCCATCATTCCTCTCCCCAGCTCCACCAGCCCCATTATTGCTCTCCCCAACCCCACCCTCCCATCATTGCTCCCCCCCACCTCCCCTCCCCAGCGTTTCAGTAAAAAAAAAAAAAAAACTTACCTCAGCTCGCTCCCCTGCAGCATCCTTCTGGTTGCCGGCAGCTTCCTCCCTGACCCAGGCGTGCACCGTGCACTGCATGATGACGTCATCAAGCTGCGCACGCCTGGGTCAGGGAGGAAGCAGAGGACAGATCCCTCCAGCTCTGCTGCTATTCTTCTCCTGTCAGCAGCGGTGCTGCAGGGATCGCTCCCTGCCCGCCGCGTGAAGGGAGGAGCTGCAACAGCGGGCCACCAGTGCACTTGCACCGGGGGGCCCCGGCGCAGCTGCACTGGCAGCGGTATGTCCGCCCCTGGACTGCTATGGGGCCCCCACGGCTCACGAGTCCCATAGCAGTTGCGTGGCCTGCTGCCATTGGCGGTACGCCACTGTCAGCGGGTAATGACTCTCACACTTTACAATCTATTTCTTGTCGCCGTCCGTCTGTGTCATAACCATAGAACAAGAATAGTGTATGTATCACCTGATACAGGGCAATGCAGAGAAACAACGGGGCAGATTTACTATTACTATGTATCAGTTAGACAGCAAAAAAATAGACAAGGACATGTGTCAAATCCATTATAGTGGAGCACTTGGCGTGATAGATTTGGTACATTTTCGGCACATAATAGTCTATCTTTTTTAATTATTTTTTGGTGTTACATTTAAGCCTCATTCAGATGTCTGTTTTTTGTGAATGAGAAAAACCGATTGATTTTGATCACTATTTTTTTATCAACCTTTCAACCTTCCTTTAGGTATGTGTATCCAATTTTATCATCAGTGTTAGCTTTGTTTTTCTCATATGCAAATGAAAAAAAAATACAGGTTTCTCATACCCATCAAAAACTTACAGCACACGGATGGCATTCATGTGCTGTCCAATTTTTTCACACACCCATAGACTTGAACGTGAGATTTTGATCTGCACATCTAATCAAATTCCGATAGGTCTCATTTTTAAATTTTATATATTTTTAATATTTTATATTTAAATTGGCCCTATAATGTATCAGCGTGCATAACTCTAATAGGGGACTGTGCTGGGCAATGTAAAGCACTTTACTGAAACTCAGTCTGTGGCAAACAAAGCAAGAGTAATCAAAAGACACACATAAAAAGTATAAATAAATTCTGAGAAAGCCATGCAATTATTAATCACGAGATATTCTTTGGAACAAGCTCATGAATATCTATAGTCATCATGAATGTGAAATAAGGATACCAATAAGAGATCATTAAGTGTTGCTTAAACTTTTAAAGTCTATGCCAACTTGTCTATAAAAACACCAAAAAACAATGTATATAAACCATGCCAAAGAGCTAGTTAAATTAATAGATAATTATTCCTGTACATGTAGAGGTGGTTTTCTGCTTGGTCAAGAGCCATACTGCAAAACCTGTGGTATTACTTATAGGGTATACCTGCAATCAGTCCCCCTACTAAAAGTTTTGCTATGATTTCTGCACTAGGTCAGAATTTTTTTTCCTTTTTACCAAAATTGCTGCAAAAAAGGGTAATGTTACTGATTTTTTTTTTTTTGCAACACTGGCTAGTACAGGTTTAAGTGTGTTTCATCAATATAACGTATTGTAGATCAGTCGCAATATCTACAGTGCTGCTCGCCATTATTAACAAACACCCCTTCATTTTTTATAGACTACAATATGTTCAGAAATAAATGGAAATGTACCAAAGTTATATCCTCAGGATTTTTCAATTAGTGGTCCAAAGTAATACAATAATAAAACATTGTTTTTAAACTTCCATGTTGCAATTGCAAACTAAAAACAGAATAAACAGCATGTGCAGCAAAAAAGGCCCCATAACTAATACTTGGTTGCACACTGTTTGGCATTGCTGACAGCATCCAAACGTTTCTTGTAGCCATCTATAAGCTTCTTGCACTTCTCACCTGGAATTTTCTCCCACTCTTCCTTTGCTCTTGAATGTTTGCAGGGTTCTTTTTCCAATGGCAGATTTTAGCTCACCCCAAAGATTTTCAATGAGATCGAGGTCAGGACTCATTGCTGGCCATTTTAAAGCAGTCCATTTTTTCTTTTTCAACCATTCCTGTGTACTTTTGGATGTGTCCTTTGGGTAATTGTCTTGCTGGAGGACCCATGATCTTCAACTCAAACCAAGTTTTCTTACACTGGGTAGGACATTAAGCTCTAAAATCTCTTGATAATTCTCTGATTTTATGATTCCTGTGATACGGTCAAGGCCTCCAGTACCAGACACAGCAAAGCAACCCCACAGCATTATGGATCCTCCTCGATGCTTAACTATTGGTAAGGTGTTCATTTCCTTATAAGCTTCATTGCACCGTCTGTAAACAAGCTATTACTTTGCATTGCCAAAAAGCTTTATTTTTGTTTCATCTGTCCACAGGACATTTTCCCAGAATGATTGTGGTTTGCTAAGGTACTCTTTGGCAAAGATCAGTCATTCCTTGTTGTGTCTTTTCTTCTGCAACAATTTCTTCCTTGGCCTTCACACACAAAGCTCTGCTTTGTGCGACGTATGGTACTTGTAGAAACCATGACCCCAGACTATTCCAGGTTGGCTGTCAGGTCTTTGGATGTTTGACGTGGTGTTTTTTTTACACCATTCACACCAACCTTCAAAGACATCTCTTGTAAATTTTCCTCTTTCTCCCACGTCCAGGGAGGTTCTTGATGGTTGCATGCTAGGCAAACTTCTTATTAACATTGCACGCTGTTGAAACTGGGATACCAAGGTCTTTGGAGATGGCAGTTCTTATGTCCTCAGATAACTCCTTTGTCTTCACCATTGTGACAAAGGAACAGGGCCTACCATGTAGCTTTTTAAAACACTGAAGTCATCATTCATTGGCTAATTCATGTCACATGGGCACCGACAATTAAACACAGATGAATCTCTTTTGTGATTTACCACATTCCTCCTCTATGCCATAATAGGTATATTTTTTAACTCATTGATTTTTGTAGAATACCCCACTCACTGTTATGACTGAGCCCTAACATTCACACTTGGATGAATAAACCAGGGGAGATGTTAAAGCTGCACACCACAGGTTAGTATACAGACTAGGCAAATCCCTAACCTTACCCTGATTTGTCCCTGCCTGACTGCGAAGGTTGGCACCCTAAAATTACACAATGGCATCCCCACTCAATGTCGGCTGACCCTGAGTGTCCTTAACTGCATCCTCAACTATACACAGAGTGTAACCCAAAACCACAACAACAGAAAAGAGTACACGCAAACAGAGGGTGAGACAAAGGGCTAAAGACATGTTCACACAGCAATGCATGAAAGACTAAAGGAAAAGAAAGGAACCCAAAAAGACCTTTGCTATATGTGAAATTCCCCAGAGCCTGAATGTAACCAAATGGGAAAAGAGCTGAGAAGGGTAAAATGCAAGCAAATTGCAGGAGGGACAATAGAGAAAACCTCAGCAAGATAATCCTTCACTGGGGAGCTGGGACTCCAAACATCCGTCTAACTTGGAATACAGCCATCAAAGATTGCATGTGCCAGGAGAGTATAAATAGCCCCTCCCAAGATGTGATAGGACAAACCAAAACAAGGAAGTGAAAACACCTGCATTGAAGCAACACAGCAAGTCAAATACACGAGCATTAGCAACAAAACAGGCTGTGGTCAAACAAAGAGGGAAACCGACCCACAGCCAGAGATCACCGGATTGAATCTGAGTCGAGCCATGACAGTATTCCCTCTTCTGTGAGGGGCCACTGGACCCTCAGAAACACCCATCCTCTGACGACTTTAAAGGAAGGAATTCTTATTAAGTGATCTGAATGCAGATTCTCCAAGTTAACCTAGGAATTATATTCTGGACCGTAACCCTTTCATTTGACAACATACTGCAAATACTAGAACTCGCTCTATTTCATACTCCCAATCCCCCTCCAGATCCACCTCAATAGTGTCTCGTGGACCAGGTGTCCCTTCAAATTCCTTTAAAAGGTGACCACTAAGAAAAGTCTGATCCCTTCTGTGTACATTAGAATTTTTTTCCTCTGGCATGTATTTTACTGCAATTTTTATGAATAAAGCTAAAATGTTGCTTTTTAAAAGAAGAATTTAAGCATGCCACATTTTTTTTAAAGTTTAGTCTATAAGTGTCATAATATGGACCTGAAATACAGCTGCATGAATAAACTTAAAATGGTCTCTACGTGGGCAGTGCATGATACAATATCAATCAGCTGCAGAAAATCAGTGATTTCATAACATCACAAGATACAGTATATTGCTGTGATACGTGGTGCTTAACCCCTTCACAACTACTCCCGCGGTTGTTAACCAGTTAAATCTTGCTGTCAATCTCTGACAGCTAGAGTTAACACGTGCCGGCTGGATGTTGCGTAATGAATCTCACCCACCGGCGCCCCTGGTCGGGAAGCCGGAGATCTGCAGAAGACCAACTTGCCTGTCATTGCGATAATCCTGTGAACTCCGACTCAGGCCGGCGTTCATAGATCATGACTTTTGCTATACATAGCAATGCATGCATTGTCAAATTCTGCTTTTCTACTTAACTGAAAATGCTGATACACTAATTAACTGCTAATATAATATGTAATAAGAACAATTAGATTAAAGAAGTTGTACACTACTTTATATTACCCCCCCCCCCCAATGTATCCACCCGGGGCACCTAAGACTTTTTGTCAATACCTTATGTTGCTGATAATGCCTGTGAGGGGCGCTATCGGTGGCCGCTCACAGGCATCATGTGACCCCGCGCTGACGTCAAGACAAGTGAGGTGTGACTCAGCGCTGGGGTCCCCGCGGTGGCTGCTGGGTTGTGGGAGGGGTTACCCTCCGCGTCACACCCAGCCTCCACCGCGTGCTTTCCCAATGAATGGGGAGAGGCCGAGTGCGCGGTGGATGTCGGGTGTGACGCGGGGGGTAACCCCGCCCACAGCCTGCCATCCACCTGGAACACGGAAGACAAAGACCCCCGGCTGCTGCCAGAACTTGTCGTGACATCAGCGGATGTCAGAGCCGGCTGCAGCCGGGGGTCACGTGATGCCTGTGAGCGGCCAGTGATAGCGCCGCTCACAGGCATTATCAGCAACATAAGGTAGTTACAAAAAGTCTTAGGGGCCCTCGGAGGATACATTGGGGGGGAGGGGTAATATAAAGTAGTGTACAACCCCTTTAAAATAGTAAATGAATGCAAAATCTGAAAATTTTCACTGGTATTTGCAATTTTAATGTGTTTTCTCATGTTGTGTTTTGGAAACTCACTGTTCTATAGCCTCCTAGCTTCCAGGGGAGGGAGGTGTAGAGGGGACTTTCCTAAAGATTGACAGGTCAGACCAGCGGCATTATGGCACTGCTTTCCTGAATTGTGCACTCTTTGATGCTGCATGCAGAAGCAGCTTTGCCACTGCAGCATTGGAGGAGCACAGTGGGATTGAAACTGACCAAATTGTGTGCTCCACTTAGCTTTTGATCATCATTTACAAACTGTATTAAAAAGATATTGTAAGTACTGCACATGCTCGGCCAGAAGAATGCAATGGTGGCCGGCATCCTAGACAATGAGGGTTAAAAAATTACATTAAAATTCCCTCTGTTCTTGAGATCATAGGGAATTTTTAATAAGTAAATTGTATGGTTACTTCTTTTACAAGCATTTTGCAATATTTCCAATCAGGGATGTTGAGACTATGTTTTCAAAGGGAATCTGAAAAATTTGCTTATTAAACCACCGCCTGCATGCTGCAGGGTTAACAAATATGACTAGTTACCAGGGTCGTGCTACGGTGGTGACTAGTCATAGCAAGCACAATGAAGTCAGTGCTGTGCGGGGTGGGACGGCTTCATACACTGTGTTGTGGCCATCTAGGTTACAATGTAAGGGGGGTGAAAAAGAAGACGCCCAGTCAAGAAAAGTTCATGTGAACTGTAATGAATATGAATGTTTTTATGGTTATATATTTTGATAAAAGTTCAAATTGTTTCTTCAGGGGGGAAGAGAACTAGAACTCTAGTGCCACCTATAAGAAGTAGCAATCCTAAAAGTCAATATCAACCCTTTAACGAGCCTTGTCACATGACTTAGGATAATAGCCAAAATCAAAATCTCAATTTGCAGACACTGTGTTTTGGGGTACTGCCCCTCGTCAGTGCAAAGTGTGAGATATGTTTTTTTTTAAATTAGAGGCATCTGACCGCCGGTATCCAAGGGGTAACGTTTCCCCTTGCGGAGGCACTAGAGTTTTAGTTCTCTTTCTCTCTGAAGAGGCAATTTTCATATTTCCCAGGGGAGCATTGCAGCTTAAAAGTCTCCTCACCTTGAAATGCTTAACATGTCACTCTCTGCAAGGAGAAACATTACCCCTTGGATACTTGTTAGAATCCTCTCACCCAGCCAAACCATATCTCACACTTTGCACTGATGAGGGGCAGTACCCCGAAACACAGTGTATGTAAATTGAGATTTTGGTTTTGGCTATTATCCTAAGTCATGTGACAAGTCAAAGGGTTAATATTGACTTTTAGGATTGCTACTTCCTATAGGTGGCACTAGAGTTCTAGTTCTCTTCCTCTCTGAAGAGACAATTTGCATATTTCCCAGAGGAGCATTGCGGCTTAAACGTCTCCTCACCTTGACATGCTTAACATTTCACTCTCAGCAAGGAGAAACGTTACCCTTGGATATTGATAAAGTTCTGCATTTTATCCTTATGGCTGGTTTGTGTCACCGTTTTGCCTGGAGGTTTTACATCAAGGCCGTCCCCGGGGAATGAGAAGGGCTATCCACTAGAGGAAACATTACAAGGCATAGGGATACAGTTTGCATCTCTCAGGGTAATATATACAGTGCTGGCCAAAAGTATTGGCACCCCTGCAATTCTGTCAGATAATACTCAGTTTCTTCCTGAAAATGATTGCAATCACAAATTCTTTGGTATTATTATCTTCATTTAATTTGTCTTCAATGAAAAAAACACAAAAAGAATTGTCCTAAAGCCAAATTGGATATAATTCCACACCAAACCTAAAAAAGGGGGTGGGCAAAAGTATTGGCACGCTTTGAAAAATCATGTGATGCTTCTCTAATTTGGTTGATGGTTACTGGAAGCGGTTGTTCGCAGTTATTTTGGCTAAAGGTTGTGCAACCAAGTATTAGGCTGAGGGTGCCAATACTTTTGTCCGGCCCTTTTTTGGAGTTTTGTGTGAAATGATCAATGATTTGATTTTTGCTTCATTCTCTTTTGTGTTTTTTCCTTGCAAGCAAATTAAATGAAGAGAATAATACCAAACAATTTGTGATTGCAATCATTTTCAGGAAGAAACTGAGTATTATTTGACAGAATTGCAGGGGTGCCAATACTTTTGGCCAGCACTGTAGTTAAAAGCTTGGGAATAGCCCAGATATGGGAAGGGTTTAGATCAGATAAGAGGGGACGCTGTTCCTGCTTGAGGAGTTCTAGTGAGAGTGTCAGGCATGACAGGTTCAAGGTCAGTGGGTACAGAAAGTGGGCAAAGTGTCCTGTCAGTATCAAGTCTCCTATACAGTGTGAGGACACATCGGAAGTTTCGCACAGACTATAGTGCGGTCCAGAGAATAGAACTCAGAAGAGACTCTTTCTTACCTTGGTGAAAGAGGCCGGTCAGGTCACAGCAAGAGGGAAAGATGGTGGGTCTCAGGGACACTGTAATGCCGGATAGGAAGTCCCTGGTACCAACAGAAGCTGCTGAGGTGGGGGCAGAACGTAGACTAGGACTGATAGTGAACTGGACAAAGGGAAGATTAACCGGTTGGGATTCTGTCTCATTCTGTGTGCAGCAACCGCATGTATCTGAATTACACTTTAAAGCTGAACCTGTTGAACTGGACCTAAAGTTTCCTGTTATGTTTGCAGCAGTATCCGGTCCCATGGACAGGGAGGTAACAAGGACTCCAGTACGACAAGTGAATAGAGAAAGAATTCCACAGCACATCACACAGATACCAGATTCCTGTTTAGAAGAGGGTTTCAGGGCAAAGAGAACTCAGTTGTGGCCCACAGCAACCAGACCTGTGCCCCCTTCAACAGCAGCTCAGCTTCTATTACTGCCATTAAAGGATACTGCAGCTGAGTCCATTTTCTTTAGATACCTTTAACAACTAATACCAATTAAGGAATACTTTTGTATTTTTTGTGGGCATAAAAGTGTTGACATGGATTTTTCTGGTTCATGCAAAATTATTTTTTATTGTACACCAGAGTACAACTTTAAGTGACATCAGTTCATAACTAGAGATGAGCGTTGTTCTACTCGAACTGTTCGCCAATCTCAAATTCGAGCTGTTTTGGGCGGTGTTCGAGCCGTTCGGCGAACACGAACAATTTGAGAAAAATTCGGCTGTTCGAGGTTATGTTCAATAACTGTTCGTGCACCAAAATCATAACTGGATTTTTTCTCAGTAATGATGAAAATTAATGTTAATACGCAGTTTGAGTGTACAGCGGGGTGGGGGGAGGGGCAGGGGATGGATCTCTGCAGGAACAATGAAGATCTCCATTTTTTTTTCTCTTTCCCGCATTTGCAGTGGGGAGGTGCAATCTGTCAGCCTATCAGCAGCGCACACACGGAGCGAAGTGCTTTTTTTCACACAAGCAAGGGCATGTGTGATTGGCAGTGTATGTCACATGTCCTTGCCCTATAAGACCAAGCCATTTTCCCCGTCGCCACCATTTTCTCACTGCTGCAGCTGCGTGTTAGACGGCACCGCTGTTGCTGTGTGCGCTATACCTTGTTAATTTCAAGCCAATTTTCGCACAAATATACAGATAGCTTGGGAGTAGGGAATAGTTGTGATTGCAGTCCTTTTAAGGACTAGGTTACAGCATTTCCTACGACTTTTATCAGGCAGGTCTGTGCTCTTAAATAGATAGGTTGTGGGAGTAAAGACTAATTGTAATTGGAGTCCTTTTCAGGACTAGGTTACATCAGTTCCTATCAGTTTTTGCCAGGCAGGTCTGTGCAAGTTTTTTTCACAGCATTTGGCTGAATCTAGCAAAGCTAATCCTTTTTGGCCTATTGCAGAGTGTGTTAGTCAGTGGAGTAGCCTATCTGTGTTGCAAGATATACCACCTGTGTATAGAATACCAATTTTTTTACTGCACCTAGTGAAGTAAAATCTTTTGGGCATAGCATCATTCTATTAGTCCATCTATACTGACCTCCATCAGGTTGCAAACTGAATCTAATTTTTTTCTGCATCTAGCTCTGAAAAAATATTGGGCTTCTAGCTGTGTGTGGGTCTTGTTCTATTAATCCATCTATACTGACCTCCATCAGGTTGCAAACTGAATATAATTTTTTTCTGCATCTACCTCTGAAAAAATATTGGGCTTCTAGCTGTGTGTGGGTCTTGTTCTATTAATCCATCTATACTGACCTCCATCAGGTTGCAAACTGAATATAATTTTTTTCTGCATCTAGCTCTGAAAAAATATTTGGCCTTCTAGCAGTGTGTGGGACTTGTTCTATTAGTCCACCTATACTGACCTCCATCAGGTTGCAAACTGAATATATTTTTTTCTGCATCTACCTCTGAAAAAATATTGGGCTTCTAGCTGTGTGTGGGACTTGTTGTATTAGTCCATCTATACTGACCTCCATCAGGTTGCAAACTGAATATATTTTTTTCTGCATCTACCTCTGAAAAAATATTGGGCTTCTAGCTGTGTGTGGGTCTTGTTCTATTAATCCATCTATACAGACCTCCATCAGGTTGCAAACTGAATATAATTTTTTTCTGCATCTAGCTCTGAAAAAATATTTGGCCTTCTAGTAGTGTGTGGGACTTTCTCTGTTAGTCCATCTATACTGACCTCCATCAGGTTGCAAACTGAATATATTTTTTTCTGCATCTACCTCTGAAAAAATATTGGGCTTCTAGCTGTGTGTGGGTCTTGTTCTATTAATCCATCTATACTGACCTCCATCAGGTTGCAAACTGAATATAATTTTTTTCTGCATCTAGCTCTGAAAAAATATTTGGCCTTCTAGTAGTGTGTGGGACTTTCTCTGTTAGTCCATCTATACTGATCTCCATCAGGTTGCAAACTGAATATATTTTTTTCTGCATCTACCTCTGAAAAAATATTGGGCTTCTAGCTGTGTGTGGGTCTTGTTCTATTAATCCATCTATACTGACCTCCATCAGGTTGCAAACTGAATATAATTTTTTTCTGCATCTAGCTCTAAAAAAATATTTGGCCTTCTAGTAGTGTGTCGGACTTTCTCTATTAGTCCATCTATACTGACCTCCATCAGGTTGCAAATTAAAAATAATTTTTATCTGCATCTACAGTACCTCTGAAAAAATATTTGGGCTTCTAGCTGTGTGTGGGACTTGTTGTATTAGTCCATCTATACTGACCTCCATCAGGTTGCAAACTGAATATATTTTTTTCTGCATCTACCTCTGAAAAAATATTTGGCCTTCTAGTAGTGTGTCGGACTTTCTCTATTAGTCCATCTATACTGACCTCCATCAGGTTGCAAATTAAAAATAATTTTTATCTGCATCTACAGTACCTCTGAAAAAATATTTGGGCTTCTAGCTGTGTGTGGGACTTGTTGTATTAGTCCATCTATACTGACCTCCATCAGGTTGCAAACTGAATATATTTTTTTCTGCATCTACCTCTGAAAAAATATTTGGCCTTCTAGTAGTGTGTCGGACTTTCTCTATTAGTCCATCTATACTGACCTCCATCAGGTTGCAAATTAAAAATAATTTTTATCTGCATCTACAGTACCTCTGAAAAAATATTTGGGCTTCTAGCTGTGTGTGGGACTTGTTGTATTAGTCCATCTATACTGACCTCCATCAGGTTGCAAACTGAATATATTTTTTTCTGCATCTACCTCTGAAAAAATATTGGGCTTCTAGCTGTGTGTGGGACTTGTTGTATTAGTCCATCTATACTGACCTCCATCAGGTTGCAAATTGAATATAATTTTTTTCTGCATCTAACCCAGCCAATAGTTTTGGCCTAATACCACAGTTTGGCCACTCAGCTCTGCTCGGTTACCATCCATTGTTTTTTTGTGCAAACAACTCCAGAGTTGTGAATTAGTTAACCACCAAAATGAGTGGAAAAAGGCCTGCTGCTGGTGGAAAGGGGAATAGGCGTGTTGGGAAGGGGAAAAAAGGTTGTGTCCGTGGGGTAGGTGTTAAAGCAACAGTAACATCTGCAGAAGAAAGACCATCTTCCAGCCAAACTAAAATGTCTACTTCTTTTAGCGGACAATGTGATAAGATCCCTTTCTTACGGCCACGCCAATCGTTACAAATTCCAGATGAGGCACAAAAACAGCAGGTGCTTCAACGGATATCAAGTGCTCCTTTAAGTGGGCTCTCCTCCACATCAACTTCAACATCACAAATACTCCAGTCCTCAAAGGTGTCACCCAAATCGCACTTGCTTCCTCACAGCTCCCAAATCTCCAGCTGCCCGTCTGAGTATGAGGTAGAACAGATGGTTGAGTCTGCAGAGCTGTTTACTCATACTATAGCCTGGGAATCAGAGGTCGACTCCAGCGCTTCTGTGAATCCAGACGAGGAAATGATCTGCACTGATGCCCAGAATCTTTATGAGTCGGATCCAGGACCAGACGCAGAAGGTTCTGACCATAATGTAGACCCTCATTCCCAAACTGTAACTCCTGTTGGTGGAGACAATGAGGAAGACGATGATAAGACTCAAATACCTGATTGGAGCGACAGCTTGAGTTTTTTGTCAGGGCAGGAACAGGTTGGCTCTGAGGACGACGGGTGTGATAACACACAGGGTGATGATGATGAGGTTGGAGATCCCACTTACTGTCAACCCACAGTCAGCCAAGAGATGAGGTCAGCAGAGGAGGTGGAGGAAGATGCTAGTGACGACGAGGTCAGGTTGCGCCTTCCTGGACAGAGACGTAGTACTGGAAGCACGTCAACAACTGCATCCTCAAACACAACTGTGCCTCTCACCACAAGTCGTGGTGGCTCTTCAGGTCGCATGGGTGCTAAGCCTTGCATAGCCTGGGCATTTTTTCAGATCGATAAAGATGACCCAACTCGTGTTATCTGTAACATTTGTCAGCAAAAGCTAAGTAGAGGCCAAAAAATACATAGTTTGAGTACTTCATGCATGAACCGGCACATGGACATGAAGCATAAGTTGCAGTGGGAAGCTCAGTGTGCTACAATGCGGCCTAGCCGGCCGGGCCAACCACCGTCTGCCATATCTTGTGCATCCGCGGCCTCTTCATCCTCTGTGACTGGGGGGACAGCAGTCACACCTGTTTTGGGGCGCAGACCTGCCACCTCTTTACCCGCAACAGCCAGCGTGATTGGCAGGTCATCATTTTCTTTGGAGGTGGTAACACCAGCTGGTGTTGAGCGCTGTCCGACATCGATAGCACCACCTTTGGATCAAGGCAACCTAACATGTCCGCCTGCATCTTCCTCACAGACCGGCAGTTTGCCGGGGACACCCTTATCAACCCCGTCTAAGCACAATAGCCAGCCCTCGGTCCCTCAGATGTGGACAAGTAAAAGACCATTTCCTCCTAGCCATGAGAAAGCTAAGAGGTTGAATTTCACCATCTGCAAGCTCTTGGCTACAGAAATGCTGCCTTTCCGCCTGGTGGACACAGAGGATTTTCGAGACCTTATGTCCGTCGCAGTGCCCCAGTACCAGATGCCCAGTCGGCACTACTTCTCAAAGAAAGGTGTGCCTGCGCTCCACCAGCATGTCGCACACAACATCACCGCTTCTTTGAGAAACTCTGTGTGTGACAGGGTGCATTTCACCACAGACACTTGGACGAGTAGGCATGGACAGGGGCGTTACATGTCGCTGACTGGGCACTGGGTAACTATGGTGACAGCAGGACAAGGGGCTGCTGTCCAAGTCTTGCCGTCCCCACGAGTTGTGCGTCAATCCTCTTTATGTCAAAGTTCCTCCACTGCTTCTGCCTCCTCAACCTCCTCTCGGTCTTCCACCTGCACCCAAAGCCTGTCTGGTCATGCCACAAGCTTTCTAACTGCGCAGAAGGGATCCTGCACACCTCCTTACTATGCTGGCAGTAGGGCTCAACGTCATCAGGCGGTTTTTACTTTGAAATGTCTGGGAAATGTGAGTCACACAGCTGAGGAGTTGTGGTCAGCTCTGGAGAACCAATTTCATGAATGGCTGTCTCCACTGGACCTGAAACCAGGGAAGGCCGTGTGCGACAATGCTGCAAACCTGGGTGCGGCCCTTCGCCGGGGCAATGTCACACACGTGCCTTGTATGGCTCACGTGTTGAACCTGGTTGTCCAGCAATTTTTAGCCCACTATCCCAGACTAGATGGCCTTCTGCAGAGGGCACGGTCGCTGTGTGCTCACTTCCGCCGTTCGCATCCCGCAGCTCAGCGACTTACATCTCTACAGAAGTCGTTGGGCCTGCCACTTTACCGGCTAAAATGCGATGTGCCTACCCGGTGGAATTCAACTCTGCACATGTTGCAGCGACTGTGGCAGCACCGACAAGCCCTGGTGCAATACATTCTGACGTATAGCCTGGGCCAACGAGATCCAGAGGTGGGGCAAATCACGCTGGAGGAGTGGTCTCAGATCAGGGACCTATGCACCCTTCTGCACAGTTTTGAAATGGCGACGAAGATGTTTAGTGCTGATGATGCCATTATCAGCATGACTATTCCGCTGATTTACATGCTGGAGCACATGTTAAACAGAATTCGGAGTCAGGTGGTGGCACAAGAGGAGGTGGAGGAAGTAGAGGAGGAGGAGTTGTATGCGGAAGGGCTAACATCTGCAAGGTCCAGACCGTCGGCAGCACCAAGGCGGCAGGCATGTGAGGGTGGGGGAGATGGTTTTACCAGGGCGCATGGTAGCAGCCAAACTAGTGAGGAAGGTGCAGGAGCCCAGGAAGAAGTGGAGGACGAACTGATGGAAGACTCATCAGATGAGGGAGACCTTGATCACATTTCTGTTGTGCGAGGTTGGGGGGAGAGGACAGAGGAAGGAAGCATGATTGTTACCTCGCCACCAACACAACAGGGACTTGGTGCTCCTGGATGCGCAACACACAAGAGTGCCTTCTTGCTGCACTACCTGCAACATGACCCTCGAATTGTGAGAATTAGAAATAATCCTGACTACTGGCTTGCCACACTGTTAGATCCCCGGTACAAAAGTAAATTTGCCGAAATTATTCCTGCCATAGAAAGGGATGCACGCATGCAGGAGTATCAGCAGAGACTGTTGCAGAATCTTACATGTGCTTTTCCACAAAACACCAGTGGTGCACGTAGTGAATCTCACAGTTCCAACTTGCCAACCGTGGGACCGTCAAGTGTTCAGCACTCAAACCGTAACAGAACCACAGTATCTGCTGGTAACATCAATTTTGCGGAATCATTTCACCACTTTTTTAGCCCATCCTTTGCAAGGCCACAGGAGACAAGAAGTCTGACACATAGTCAACGCCTAGAGACGATGGTACAGGAGTATCTCCAAGTAAACATTGAAGCCACGACTGTGTCACTGGACCCTTGCTCTTTTTGGGCTTCCAATCTGGATAAATGGCCGGAGCTAGCCACTTACGCCTTGGAGATCTTGTCATGCCCCGCAGCCAGCGTTCTGTCTGAACGTGTGTTCAGCGCTGCTGGTGGTGTGCTGACAGATAAGCGCACGCGGCTCTCCACTGATAATGTAGACAGACTCACGTTCATAAAGATGAACAAATTATGGATCCGAAACGACTTTTCTACCCCTGTGTCATCCTGGGGAGAGTAAAAGCTTGATGATTGGTTAAAATCACCCTACCAACCGTTTTAAGCTTTCAAATTACTAATCATGTTTATCTGTATCTTGACTGGAAAATAATTTGGGCTTTGTAGCAGTGTGCAGCACTGATCCTATTAGGCCATCTATAATAAGCTCCACCAGATTTAAAATTAAAAATAATTTTTAGCTGCATCTAGCCCGGAAAATAATTTTGGGGCTCCGAGATGCGCAAGACACATAAGTGCCTTCTTGCTGCACTACCTGCAGCATGACCCTCATATTGTCAGAATTCGAAGTAATCATGACTACTGGGTTGCCACACTCTTAGATCCCCCAAACTTTTCGATCAACCTTTTCATTTTAATAAAGACCAAAAAAATAGTCATTTTTGAAATTATAAGCATTAGCAGGTTGTTAGAAACTGAAATCAAACAGTTTTCAACTCAAAACTTTATTCTAGGTGATGTTACATTTTCACATAGGACCCCTTGTTCGAAAGGAGCTTCTGAACTCTCTCGTCCATTGAATTTGTCAGGTTTTGGATGGTTTCTGCTTCAATTGTTTTGCATGAGGACAGAATACCCTCCCAGAGCTGTTGCTTAGATGTGAACTGCCTCCCGCCATCATAGACACTCCTCTTAATGATGCTCCAAAGGTTCTGAATGGGGTAGAGGTCAGGGGAGCATGGGGGTCACACCATAAGTTTGTCCCCTTTTATGCCCATATCAGCCAGAGATGCAGATGTTTTATGTGCAGCATGAGATGGTGCATTATCATGCAAAAAATGATCTTGCTGTGAAATACACGGTTCTTCTTCTTGAACCATGGCAGGAAGTGCTGTTTGAGAAAATCCACATACATTATGGAGTTCATCTTTAGCGCCTTCAGGGATCCTAAAGGGGCCGACAATCTCTCTCCCCATGATTCCAGCCCAAAACATTACTCCACCTCCTACTTGTTGGCGCTGTAGCCGTGTTTGCGTGGGGTGTCCATCAACCAGCCATCCTCCACTCCATCCATCTGGACCATCGAGCGCTGCACGGCACTCATCCGTGAACAAAACAGTTTTGAAATCAGTCTTCATGTAATGTTTGGCCCACTGGAGCCGTTTCTGCTTGTGTGAAGTGGATAGAGGAGGTCGACAGGATGGCGTATGCACAGCTGCAAACCTCTGAAGGACCCTGCATCTTGTTGTTCGGGGGACGTTGGAGGCAGAAGCAGCTTCAAAAACTTGTCTGCTGCTATGACAAGGCTTTTTTGCCGCTGCTCTTTCAACCTGACGTAATTGCCTGTAGGAAAGAGTCCTCAATTTGCCCTTATCAGCACGCACACGTGTGTACTGTGAATCAGCTACATACTTCTTGATTGCCAAGACACTTCATCCTGATCATCGCACAATGTTGATTGTAGTCATGCCTTGACCTAAACACTCCACAATTTGTTGCTTCTCAGCAGCCGACACATCCTTTTTCTTTCCCATTTTGGCAGAAAATGTAGGCTGCTTAATAATGTGAGAGAGCCTTCTTAAGTAGTCTTGCCTTTCATTGGACACACCTGCCAAACTAATTAGCACAGGTGTCTGCAATTGCTTACAGTGATATAAAGAGCCCTGACACACATCACCATCAATGAGTTTAACTGACAAACAAACAAATTCTTTCCTTATCACTCCTAAACACTTTTTGCATAATAATTTGGAACGCAGTGTACATGTGCTTTTCCACAAAACACCAGTGGTTCACGTAGTGAATCTTACAGTTCTAACTTGCCAACCGTGGTCTGTATGGAATTGTTCAATAAAGGGCCCAAAATTAAGATAACATAGATGGGAGAGGTCTCTATGAATAGGAATTCCTAAGTATTTGATACCCTGTGAGGGCCAGGCAAAGGGAAAGTTGGACTGGATGGAATCCTATATGGATTTGGGGAGGGAGACATCGAGGGCCTCAGACTTCGCTGCATTGATTTTAAAATTTTACCATGTAACAAAGTGATCTATTTCAGCCATAACAGCAGGGATGGATATATGTGATTGAGTGATATATACTAGGACATCATCAGCAAATAGAGAGCACTTGTACTCGGTGCCTCCCACCTCAATCCACCTAATATTGGGGTTATGGCGAATTGATGAGAGCAGGTGCTCCGTCACTAGGATGTATAAGAGAGGGGACAGAGGACATCCCTGCCTTGTCCCATTGGTGATTGTGAAAGGTGATGAAAATGTTCTGACGCACCCCCTGGGCCTTGGGACACCCGGAGCCGGACCCTTTTTGGTGGATGCTGGTGGTTGTAGTCTTCGTGGCGGCGACCCGGTTCCGTGGCTCAGGGCAGTCAAACCAGTGGCGGAACTATTTATGTGGTTTTGATGTTTAAATGTCCGACTACGCCACCCGTGGATTGCGGTCAGAGTGAACCGCCGCTACAGGGCAGACCGCTGAGGCTGGTGTTGTGGGTGCAGCAGAGCGTAGCATAACTCCCCACGGGAGGAGTATAGCCTCAGGGCAGTGTATGCGGAGGATGGGGGTGATGGTGCAGGGCAGCAGCAGTAACGACACGGAGTCAGTGATGCAGTCCAGGGCCTTTACTCACAGTTCTTATTATCCAGACCACGTCTGCAGGTAACGGCTGCCCACGTCGTACTGTGCTCACCAGGTGAGGGGCTCAGACAACTCCCAGATAACTTTGGAGCACTTCACAGGACCCCCTTTGTGTGTCCTTTGTCTGGCCTTTCTTACCAACACTTCTGTCCGGCTGCCTCGGGCCTCCTCTTGGTAAACTTGGCGCCAGTTTCCCTGACCCTATGTGGTGCCTTCCTAGCGGGTGTAGCGAGGGGCTGCGCCACATAAAATGTCAGAGCCTCCGGTTTCTAGCTGAGGGTCGTTTCCTGCCTCCACTAGTTTGGGGACCGGTCTCCCCCTTTGGCCTGACCCCTCCACGCAGGTGGATTCGGGCGTGCGGTGGCGACTCGCCCGTCCGCACCCCTGGGATCCCTTCATTCCTCGTTCCTGGAGCCTTCTCCGCTCCTCTTCCTTCCTTCTCCCTCTTCCAGGCCTGGGCCTCTGTTACTAGGCCCGCCTCCGGAGCAGAGCTCATGCAGAGCCCCTGCTCCCTGCCACTTCTGCTCAGACTTCTCTGCACTGAACTAAGATGGTGCCCACCTTTTATACTCCCTTCTCAATGCACCCAGGAACTGCTTCCTCCCTGCTCCTGCACTACAGGGTTCCCCTTCCTCAGTGTTCCCTCCCCCCACTCCAGCCAGGGACAGGGACTGTCGTGCCCATCTCAGGGGCATATTGGTCGCCCTGCCCCACGGCAATGTGGTGTAATGCATGCAGGTGTCGGGTCCTGATCCACACTCCATCCTTACCTGAGAGTGAGATATCACACCTCTGGGTGAGGTGCAATACGTCTGTAGCAACCGAGCCCTCAGGGTGCTACAGTTCCATTTATCTTCAGCCTAGGTGACGTATTGCGATACAGGGCCGTGATTTTGGCTATAAAAGGGTCCCCTAGACCCCTACCCCAAGCTTTTTAAGAGAATCATATATGGCGTGCCAGGAGACTCTATGGAATGCTTTCTCAGCATCCAACGAGAGTATCTAATTACAAATTTTTAACTGCATCTAGCCCAGGAAATACTTTGTGCCTAGTAGCAGTGTCTGCTAGTCAGCGGATTATCCCGGCTGTTAAGCAAGCTACACCACCTGTAGTTTAGACACTTAATTTTTTCAAAGGAAATGCTTCGGGACCATGGGATACTTAGTGAAGAGCATCAGGAGGCACCCCAAGGCATAGGGGCTGGGACTGGCAGTAGGATGCCTTGCGGTGGACAGCCGAGCTCGATCCTTATAAAAGCTTTTTAACTGCAGCAGCTTTAGTGGACGCTACTGGAGCTGGAATTACGCGGCTGCTGGCATGAGACTTGCCCTCCAATAGATCCTTGTAAATGGATTTAAAGTGTATTCATTCAAATTAGAGAGACAATTTAAATTAAAAAGCTTAGAGCTGCCTCCACCACAGGGGGGCTCGCTCGACCCACCAGCGGACAGGCACCAGTATTGGGAGAGGGGGGCTGGCCGTCAGGGTTCACCGCGGCTCTGGCACAAACCCGGCGACACGGAGGTGGCACGGGCAGGAGCGGACTGGCCGTGTCGGCTTCTCACTTTTTGGATTTTAGAAGGGCATGACATGCCTATATCTCTGTTTCCCCCTCCTTTTACTCCTCCACCTCTTTTATTTTCGCATGACTATATGTACTTGTCACTTTTCCATGTGTTAGTTATGTCTTCTGAGCAGTTTGTCAGCTTTTGGACACCTTTGAAGGTGTTTTCTATGTGTTTCTATGTGTTTTTGTTTGCCTGCCATTGGTTTTAACGGTGTTCGAAGGTGTTCGACGAACAGTTCGACGAACAGTTCGGCGAACACACGGGTGTTCGACGAACCGAACCGAACTCGAACACTACGGGGGTGGCTCAACACTATTCATAACTAAAAGGGGAGAGTCACACAGCCGTATAACTCGGACAAGGATCGCAACGCAATGCTCTGTCTGTCGGCTCTCCCAACCCGAGAATGAGAGTTGCACAGAAATACATGCTGTCACACTCCTGCCAGGAAAGCCGACAGCCAGTCCAAGCATTGCGTTGCGATTGTTGTCCGATTTATATGGCCGTCTGACTGCCCAAAGGTAGGAAATCAAGTGTCAGTAACAGACGTTCACTTTCATTTCAATATCTGCAACTAAACACTTTTGGGAGGAGCTGTGGTCACTTGTCCTTTAGTTTGTTATGCACAGGTATCATCCAGCAAATATCAGCGCAAAGATCACTGTATTCAGCAAAGCGACATAGAATTATCTTATAAGTTTTATAAAAACTCTGAGGTTAATTTAATTATTAGAAATTTGGATAAAATAAGTTGCCAATATATACAATTTTGTTTTTTTTTTAAGTAAAAGTAGTGTTTTGATTTCGGGAATGTCTATCACTGTAACTGGTGATGGTGGTTTATTCACATTTTGGTGGCAGATTTTCTTTAATATTTAAACTCTTACACTTTGACCTTTAGGCTAAGTGCCGATGATGCAGAAATGCTGCAGATTTTTTCTGAATCTCCCTGGCAGGAAAAACGCATGCGGATTGTACATACATTTTTCCCGCCAGGTAGAAGCGTTTGTGAAGCGTTTTTGCATGCATTTCTGCATGCGGGTTATCAAGGGCTTTTCCAAGCGATTTTAGCATCATTTGGAAAAGTGCTTGACCACTTGGTCACACAAAATAAATCCATGCAACCGGCATGGATTTATATAGCGTGACCAAGTTAATAGTTAAAAAAAAGAATAAAAATGGTAAAAATAAACATTATACTTACCTTCTGATGGTCCCCAGTCTCCTGTAAGATGCGTCTGGTCTCTTGTATGGCTCGCGATGGTCTAAAAGGACCTGTGGTGACGTCATTTAGTCATGTGACAGGTCACAGGAGACCGGGGGACATCAGAAAGTGAGTATAATGTATATTTTTTATTTTAAATTCTTTTTTTTACAGGCACTATGGTACCTGGGTCTGGAGGAGAGTCTCCTCTTCTCCAGACCCGGGTACCATCCGCACATTGAATCGCTTAATATCCACATGTGCACATGTAGTCATGCGGATATTAAGCGATTCAATGCAAGTCTATGGCAGCAATTACGCTGCGTGTCCGCAAAATTAATGGACATGCTGCGTATTTTTCCGCAATGATAATCCGCAGCGGAAATTTCCGCAGCATGTGCGCAGCACATGCGGATTATCATTGGGGACCATGGGGCACGTATTACCAAGCATGCATGAAAATGATCTTGCTGCGGAATGCACGGTTCTTCTTCTTGAACCATGGCAGGAAGTGCTGTTTGAGAAACTCAACATACATTATGGAGTTCATCTTTACCCCTTCAGGGATCCTTAAAGGGCCGACAATCTCTCTCCCCATGATTCCAGCCCAAAACATTACTCCACCTCCTCCTTGTTGGCGCCGTAGCCGTGTTTGCATGGGGTGTCCATCAACCAGCCATCCTCCACTCCATCCATCTGGACCATCGAGATCATTTCATGCATGATAATGCCCCGTCTCATGCTGCACATAACACATCTGCATCTCTGGCTGCTGTGGGCATAAAATGGGACAAACTTATGGTGTGGCCCCCATGCTCCCCTGACCTCAACCCCATTGAGAACCTCTGGAGCATCATCAAAAGGAGTGTCTATGATGGCGGGAGGCAGTTCACATCTAAGCAACAGCTCTGGGAGGGTATTCTGTCCTCATGCAAAACAATTGAAGCAGAAACCATCCAAAACCTGACAAATTCAATGAATGAGAGAGTTCAGAAGCTCCTTTCGAACAAGGGGTCCTATGTGCAAATGTAACATCACCTAGAATAAAGTTTTGAGTTGAAAACTGTTTGATTTCAGTTTGTAATAACCTGCTAATGCTTATAATTTCAAAAATGATCATTTTTTTGTTCTTTATTAAAATGAAAAGGTTGAAAACTCTGCTGTGCATAATAATTTGGAACATGCATTTTGAGTGCAGTTTGAGTGTTTTTATTTTTTAAAAAATATACTGTTATCATAGGCAGTTTGTACAAAAACCTTTCAATTGTACTCTAATAGTTATTTGACTGGAAAATTACAATGACTGCAATTCATATAGGTAATTAGGGGAAAATCTGAGAAAATATTATTTTCATAATAATTTGGAACACAGTGTATAACCTATTAATATGGGCATACAGGTGATAGAAATGTTAAACTAGACCTACCTTTATGCCTCATATTAATGGTCTTGTTGTTATGAAATCATATTTTATATCTTTATGTTAATGATTCCTTCCAGGCCCCGGGGCATAGGTGGCCTGGAAGAAATCCCCGCCTCCTCTCTTCATTATGCCCTGTGCCCTGTGATGTGTAGTTGAGGCGCTGGAGTCCCGTGTCTGCGCCCTGGACTCCCTCCATGATCCGTACCTCTTCCTTTCTTCTATGGGAGGAAGTCGCAGTGACTCACAGGTGCCTGCGCAGAAGATCACGGAATACACTATTCAGTGCTCTTCTGCATCACCATTCAACAACCCAATGTTTACAGCAGGACTGGAACCAAGAGCATTTAAATGGTGGAAGATGAAAGGAATCACTAATCTGAAACATATGTGGTCATTTCATAACAAGGTTTTAACTAGACAAGAATTTATACACAAATATAACCCACCAACTGGAGAGTATATGCGTATTAATCAGATTTTTAATTTTGCAGGGAATAACGCCCCTAATAACCCTATAGCACCACCTTCAAGCTTTAAGCGAATGTGTCTAAACTACCCATCTGGAACAGGAGTGATCTCCTCACTTTATTCTATCTTTAATTCTCCACCAGAGAATAATAAAGCTAAGTTTACGCAACAATGGGAAAGAGATCTAAAATGCATAATGTCATTAGAATAATGGAACTATTTCTGTGATACATTATCAAAAGGGAGTAATCAGACATTGCTGTCAGAAATATCACTTAAAGTCCTACATCGGACATATACAGTGGGTACGGAAAGTATTCAGACCCCTTTAAATTTTTCACTCTTTGTTTCATTGCAGCCATTTGGTATATTCTAAAAAGCTATTTTTTTTCTCATTAAAGTACACTCTGCACACCATCTTGACTGAAAAAAAAACAGAAATGAAGGAATTTTTGCAAATTTATTAAAAAAGAAAAACTGAAATATCACATGGTCATAAGTATTCAGACCCTTGACTCAGTATTGAGTAGAAGCACCCTTTTGAGCTAGTAGAGCCATGAGTCTTCTTGGGAATGATGCAACAAGTTTTTCACACCTGGATTAGGGGATCCTCTGCCATTCTTCCTTGCAGATCTTCTCCAGTTCGGTCAGGTTGGATGGTGAACGTTGGTGGACAGCCAATTTCAGGTCTCTCCAGAGATGCTCAATTGGGTTTAGGTCAGGGGTCTGGCTGGGCAAGTCAAGAATGGTCACAGAGTTGTTCTGAAGCCACTCCTTTGTTATTTTAGCCGTGTGCTTAGGGTCATTGTCTTGTTGGAAGGTGAACCTTCGGCCAAGTCTGAGGTCCAGAGCACTCTGGAAGAGGTTTTCATCCAGGATATCTCTGTACTTGTCCGCATTCATGTTTCCTTCAATTGCAACCAGTCGTCCTGTCCCTGCAGCTGAAAAACACCCCCATAGCATGATGCTTCCACCACCATGTTTCACTGTTGGGATTGTACTGAGCAGGTGATGAGCAGTGCCTGGTTAAATATCAGTGTCTGAGCAAAGGGTCTGAATACTTATGACCATGTGATATTTCAGTTTTTCTTTTTTAATAAATTTGCAAAAATGTCTACATTCTGTTTTTTTTTCTGTTTTTTCTCAGTCAAGATGGGGTGCAGAGTGTACTTTAATGAGAAAAAGAGTGATCTATTTCAAGTGTTTATTTCAGTTAATGTTGATGATTATGTCTTATAGCCAATGAAAACACAAAAGTCATTATCTCAGTAAATTAGAATAATTAACAAAAACCACCTGCAAAAGCTTCCGATGTGTTTAAAAATGTCACTTAGTCTGTTTCAGTAGGCTTCACTATCATGGGGAAGACGGCTGACTTGACAGATGTCAAGAAGGCAGTCACTGACACACTCCACAAGGAGGGTAAGCCACAAAAGATCATTGCTTAAGAAGCTGGCTGTTCACAGAGTTCTGTATCCAAGCATATTAATGGAAAGTTGAATGGAAGGAAAAAGTGTGATACAAAAAGGTGCACAAGCAACCGGGATAACCGCAGCCTTGAAAGGACTGTTAAGAAAAGGCTATTCAAAAAGTAGGGGGAGATTCACAAGGAGTAGACTGCTGCTGGAGTCATTGCTTCAAGAGCCACCACACACAGACGTATCCAGGACATGGGCAACAAGTGTCACATTCCTTGTGTCAAGCCACTCATGACCATTAGACAACACCAGAAGCATCTTACCTGGGCCAAGGAGAAAAAGACCTGGACTGTTGTTCAGTGGTCCAATGTGTTGTTTTCAGATGAAAGTAAATTTTGAATTTCACTTGGAAATCAAGGACCCAGAGTCTGGAGGAAGATTGGAGAGGCACACAATCCAAGTTGCTTGAGGTCCAGTGTGAAGTTTCCACAATCAGTGATGGTTTGGGGAGCCATGTCATCTGCTGGTGTAGGTCCACTGTGTTTTATCAAGACCAAAATCAGCGCAGCCGTCTGCCAGGAAATTTTAGAGCACTTTATGCTTCCCTCTGCCGACAAGCTTTCTGGAGATGGAAATTTCATTCTCCAGCAGGACTTGGCACCTGTCCACACTGCCAAAAGTACCAATACCAGGTTTAAAAACAACAGTATCACTGTGGTTGATTGGCCAGCAAACTCGCCTGACCTTAACCCCATAGAGAATCTATGGGGTATTGTCAAGAGGAAGATGAGACCCAACAATGCAGAAGAGCTGAAGGCTGCTATCAAAGCAACCTGGGCTTCCATAACACCTCAGCAATGCCACAGGCTGATCGCCTCCATGCCACGTCGCATTGATGCAGTAATTGATGCAAAAGGAGCCCTGACCAAGTATTGAGTGCATTTACTGAACATACATTTCAGTAGGCCAACATTATGGATTTTAAAATAATTTTTCAAGCTGTTGTTATAAAGTATTCTAATTTACTGAGATAATGACTTTTGTGTTTTCATTGGCTGTAAGCCATAATCATCAACATTACCAGAAATAAACACTGGAAATAGATCACTCTGTTTGTAATGACTCTATATAATATATGAGTTTCACTTTTTGTATTAAAGAAATTAAATAAATTACCTTTTTGATGATATTCTAATTTTGTGAGAAGCACTTGTATTATGTACCAGCACGGCTAAATAAAATATACCCTAATATCTCAGATAAGTGTTTTAGAGATTGTGATGTATTAGGTGATATGAAACACATATGGTGGTACTGTCCACATGTAAAAACCTTTTGGATGCAGGTTAAGGCCTTAATTTCAAGTGTCACGGGAAGATCCATCCAGTGTTTTCCTACTGTTATGTTATTTGGAGATAAACCAAAGAGAATCTGAAAATAACTGGTTTTGGGTACCCCCTTTTGTCCTAAAACTGTTCATACTCTATTCACTTATTCTTTGAAAATTTTCCTTTTAAATTAGAATTTATTTTATTTCTTTGTTTTATAACTCACAACAAAATAATAATGTACGTATTATATCTTGAACAATAAATTTTGACCCCCTGTGAGGGTATTATTTGACGTAAAAATGGTTGAGTTTATATGAAACTAATAAAACGTTTTTGAAACTATAAATGAAAATGCCAAATTGTCCATAAAAAAATAAGCCCTAGTATAGCTCATTCAGAAATAAAAAGAAAGAAAAAAGTTACAGCTCTCAGTATATGGCGCTGCAAAAGCAAATTAATTTTTGGAACATCTTGTTTTTAGTGTGTAAAAGCAGCAAAGCATAAAAAATGGTATAAATCTGGTATCACTGTAATCGTTCTGACCCTAAGAATAAATTGGTCTTATCACTTTTATTGCACAATGAACCGGGCAAAAAAATAAAAACAGCAACTGAATTGCTGTTTTTTATTCATTCTGCATTTTAAAAATCTGAATAAAAAGTGATGAAAACATGTTACCGTATGTACCCCAAAATGGTACAAAAAAATCTTCAACCCATCTTGCAAAAAATGAGCTCATATTCATATTCATATGAGCTCTGTTCACCAAAACATAAAAAAGTTGCAGCTCCCAGAATATGGCGGCAAAAAAATACTTTTTATGAAAAAAGCATTTTATACTGTGTAATAGCAGAAAAGTATAAAAAAACGGTATATTTCAGTGAATAACTCAGTGAATAAGGGCTTTTTGCCAGAAACGCGTTGAGATGTATTCCCAACTTGTATGATTTTTTAAATTATTTGAAATAAACTGAGGATTTTATTCATTTTGGGACTCACCAGAAATTCTTCTTTTTTCATGTGAAGCCGCAAGTCACGACTACTGGCTGAGTCATATAATAGGGCACAATGAGGCTGCTTTTTTGAATAAGTTACTGACGTCAAATCTCATCCTAATCACTGGATCTCACGGAGCAAAGCGGGAGCGGCCGCTGCTCAAAGCCTATGGAGAATCAAATCAAGTCTCCATAGCCTTTGATTGTTGAAATCAAGGAATGTCGTGGGAAGCGGTGGAACTGCGTGGGAACTTTCTAATGAATTTGTGAACGATGAACAGTCTCTTGTTTTGATTTCTCTCTTTTTATGTTTTTCAGGTTTCCATTTGTGGACTACATCGGATTCCATGGACCACATCAGACCTGCATGGCTTTTTTTAAAATAAATCGGTGAACCAGGGAAAAAGTCAGGGAGTGTTTTTAAAATATAATATTTTTGTGTTGTGTTTTTCTCTTTTAACTTACTGGGTTAGTAATGGGAGTGTCTGATAGACACCTCTCCATTACTAACAACAGGGCTTTATGTCAGCTGTGTTTTAGAACAATTCACAGCTGACGTCAACCCCAACTACCATTACCCTGATTGCCAAATCACCAGGGCAATCGGGAAGAGCCAAGGCGAAGTGCCAGAATTGGTGCCTGAGGTGCGCCATTTCTGGGGTGGCTGATGGCCGTTATTTTTAGGCTAGGAAAGGCCCTATAACCATGGACCTTTCCAGCCTGATAATATTAGCCCGAAGCTGTGTGCTTTACCTTTGCTGGTTATCAAAAATAGGGGGACCTCACGTTGTTTTTTTGTTTATTTATTTATTAGGCTAAACACACTTTAGTGCCATATGAAAGGCTCTAAAGGGTGAAAGTTTATTTTATGTAGGGGGCTTGTGAAATTATATTCCTGCAGTACAGTATATCTATCTATACTATCTATTTCCCTCGGGATCAATAAAGTATATCGTATCATATCGTATATATCTATATAATATCTATCTACTTATTATATATCTAATATCTTTCTATCATCTATCTATCTGTTTATTTATCTATCTATTCATATAAGATTACTTTAGATTTAATTTACACAGAGTATTATTATAATATGTAAAACATGATGTTAAAAGTGCATACTATACAGATGGCATACACATGACATATGGATGCTAGTCGAGAAAAAAAATATACACATTCACATGGCATACGGAATGACATATGTAAGACACTCGCCAACTTTTCTGGCTGAGAATCTGAGCGATTTTATATACGCAGATGTGAGTGAACCCTAAAAGTGATCAAAAAATGTAATATACCTCAAAATGTTACCAATAAAACCCCTAACTTATCCAGCACCAAACCAGCCCCCACTCAGGTTTGTCCTTTGTCATTGGAAATATAGGGGGTTCCCACATTCCTGGTAGAACAAAGGCTCTGGAAAGCTCTGGAAAAGAGACATGGCTCCCACCCCCTCCAATAAAATCCAGTGAAATCCAAATCCAAATACCCCCTTCCTTTTGTGCTCCACTGTGCCTAAACCACAGTAAGCGAATACATTTGCCATTACTGTAGCGTGGAGATCAAACTTAACAATTTACGGGGTGCGTGTTTCCAGAAGCACAAGCTGGGCACAATGTTTGGGCACTGAACTGGCATATTTTAAATTCTCCATAATAAAGCATAGCATCGATGTTAGAAAGAGAAGGCACCCATAGTGCCAGTATAGTCACTGCTACCAGAGTAGAATTAATTGAGAAGTGAAATCTCTAAAATGGGGTCACTTTTGCTTTTTTGGCATGTTTGGAGCTCCGCAAATGTCTTCCACAAACTATTCTAGCAAAATCTGTGCTCCAAAATCCAAACAGCGCTCTTTCCTGCTCAGCCTTGCAATATGGCCAAACAGTAGTTTCTGATCACATATAGGGTATCACCATGTTTGGGAGAAATTGCACAACAAACTGTGGGGTCTAGTTTCATCTATTAAGCCTTGTGTAACTGACATATTTGCTGCTAATAAAAAAATATATATTTTTACCACTAAAATGTTATATTTCAATGTCCCAATGTTATAAAATTCGTGTGATGCACCTGTGGGTTAAAAATACTCATTATACTTCTACATAAAAACCATAAGCAGTGAAGTTTCCAATATGAGGTCACTTGTGGGGGTTTCTGCTGATCTAGCACCTCTGGGGCTCAGCTAATGGCACAAACAATCTATTCTGCGTTCTAAGAGTCAATTAGCGCTCCTTCTCATCTGTGCTGTGTACTCATACAGTAGTATTCATATGGGGTATTGCCATGTTCAGTAAAAGTTGCATAACAAAATGTTTTGTGTCCATTTTCTTTTGCTACCTCTTCTGTGAATTAAAACTTTGAGGCTAAAGTTAAATTTTAGCGGAAAAACTAAGTTTTTCGTTTTTTTCATCCCAATTTTTTGTTATTCTGTGAAGTAGTTTGCGGGTTAAAATGCTCACCACACCAATAGATGAATTCCTTGTGGTGTTTAATTTGCTAAATGGGGTCACTTGTGGGTGTTTCTTCTTTTTTGGCACCTCCGGGGCTCTGCAAATGCAACACGGTGTCCAAATGTACGTTCCAAAAATTAAATAGAGCTCCATCTTCTCTTTTTTCCTCTAATGGAAATGATACATTTGGTGCTAAAACAGTATTTTAGTAGCAAAAAAGGAAATCTTTGTTTTCACATCTAAATGTTATAAAGTTCTGTGAATCACCTGTACGTTAAAAATGCTCAATTCACCCCTAGATGAATTTGTAGCACCCTGAGGATTCGGCTGCTACAGGGGTATTGCACCTCAACCCAGAGGTGTGATATTCCACTCCCGGGTAAGGATGGAGTGTGGAACTGAGCTAGTAGGCTGCATGCACTACACACATCCCATTTCCGGGGAACAGACCGATGGTACTCCCACTAGAGAAATGTGCAGGTACGACAGTGTCTGTTCCTGGCTGGAGTGGGAGGGGGGTGGAACATCCCAGTAGTGTAGGGGCAGATAGGGGGAGCAGCCTGGGTAAAGCTAGGAGCTCATTGGGTGCTGGTCACCTGGGCTCACACATAGAGGGAGTATATAAGGTGGGCACCATCTTAGATCAGGGTCAGTCAGTCAGTCAGTTGTCAGTCTGTGAGACGTCAGTCTGTCAGAGTGTAACCTGAGAAGCAGAGCAGAGGAGAAGAGAGAGAGACCCAGAGGCGCAGAGGGGACCCCAAGAGCCCATAAGAGAGCTAATAGGGTGAAGGGTCGGCAACAGGGTACCGGATCCCAAGCTGGCAGAGGCTACAGCACACCTTAGCCAGGAACCGGAGGTCGTGGGCAGGATCTGCCACGATCACCCACTAAATCCACCCGGAAGGCAGACCAAGAATAGGGTCAGGGAGCCCAGAGGAGGCTTGACCAACAAGAGGCCCGAGGGAGCCGGACTTAGGTGGATCCCTGGTGGGAACGGCCAGAAGAAGGGAGAGACAGAAAGGAGCTCAGGACCACACTCCGGAGTTGCCTGGGAGTTGACCGAGTCCAGGACCTGGTGGACGCAGCACGGCTTGGGTGGTCACTGCTGTACACAGTGACACGAGCAACACCAGTAAGTAAAACCCTGGAACTGCATTTTATGCCTCTGAGTCTCCTTGCTGCACCTTCACAACCACCATCCTCCACGGCTGACCCCCTGAGGCTATACCCCTCCCGTTGGGGGTTATACTACCTAAGCTGCACTCACATCATCAGCCTCAGAGGACCCTGCTGCAGCGGCGGCCGTATTGACCGCAAATCAACGGGTGGCGTAGTCGACACAAAAGAACATCTAGTAACATCATAAGGACTGCCACACACTGAGTTTGACACCCTGGGCACGGACCGGGTCACAGCCACTCGGAGACTACAACCCCCATCTGATCCGGCTCCGGGTATCCCTAACAGCACTGGCCCAGGGGGCGCGTCAACTTTGGCGTAGTCGGCAGGATCTCGTGCCCGCAACAACCGGGTACTGCGTGCCTGAAGAAAAGTTCACCGTTACCTTAAAAAGAAGTCTCCCGCCGGTTCCGGAGGGTCCCCGCCATCGGGCCCCATCACAGGTCGTTTCCCGCAGGTTGTCCGCCATTTGCAGCTTTTTCCCGCCATCCATGGAGTTTCCCGCCACTGGGAGACGATTCCCGCCATTTCCGAGGATTTCCCGCCTTGGAAGAGCGGGCGCCATTGTGGGCGTGCCAGAGGGTGGCAAGAGGCCACCTCCCATCGTGGGCCAGGTCGAAGAATGGCGCCAAAAGCGGAAACCGCGCCCACCAACAGAGACTGTGATGCTGGAAGTGTCCATCAGCGTAAGAGAACTGCCCCTGGAACTGACAATCACTAAGTTGCCCCGGGACCACCCTCGATGTGGGCGGAGACAGAAGAAGAGAACAAAGATGGGTGTCGCCTGGAGTAGTCTGGAGAGAGCGCACCCGGAGACAAGACGTCTGGAAGAGAGTCCAGAGAGAGCCTACCCGGAGATGGAGGGAGAGTCAGGCAGCACCGACCCAGTGGTCAGGAGCCTGTTGCAGGTCGCCACTCCAGAAGGCCTGCTGGAGATCCTAGCACAGCTCCCCCGAGACCGGGAGTGTGCACAGACTGCGCTGGAGGGCCTCGCACGGAGGATGGCCCGGGTGCAGCGAGAGACGTTGGCGGAGTGGAGCCGAGAGATGGCCCAGCAGACCGAAATCCGTCAGCGGAGCACGCCACCCGAGACGAGGAGACAGACCGCCTCTG
The DNA here is from genome assembly GCF_046119375.1 of Phyllobates terribilis. Taxonomy (NCBI): domain Eukaryota; kingdom Metazoa; phylum Chordata; class Amphibia; order Anura; family Dendrobatidae; genus Phyllobates; species Phyllobates terribilis. The sequence continues at coordinate 163,387,281 of NW_027362762.1, forward strand.
AGGATGGCGCAGGAGGAATGAAGGCAGGAGACGGCGCCGAGAAGGGAGCTGAACGGACGGAGGCAGGTAAAGGGGACGCCTCTACCCCGAGCCGGGAAACCGCGTGCCTGCCCCAGCTCCCCGTCGCAGAGCCCGAAGTTCCCCCTGCCGTGCCCGTCGCTGCATCGTCACCGCCGCCGACTAGGCCTCAACCGGAAACCGCGGCCGCGACCCCTGTGACGTCACACGCCTCGACCTCGAGCGTGGCCAAACAGGAAATACCACCGGCCTGGTCGCAAGGCCTAGTACCCCCGGGCGCCGCAATACCAACAGCGCCCCCTACCTCCGCGGAGCCACCGGCCTGGCCGCAGGGCCGAGTAACCACGGGCGCCGCCGTTCTTACGGTGCCCTTTTCCTTTAGCGTGCCCCAAGCCTGGTCGCAAGGCCTGGTCAACCCGGGCGCCGCTACCACCACAGCGCCCATAGCACCTAAAGTACCGCACCTGGGTGAGGACCTGTTCGCCCAGCATACGTGCCCGGATGGGCAGCCTTTCATATGGCCACCGGAGTTTCACCATCCCCGACTCCGGAAAGAGAGACCCCTAGACGAGCCCCTGATTCCGGCTCCGAAGCCTGTAAAGAGGACCTCGCCCCCGCTGGAGGAGGCACAGTTCGAGTGGGACCCCACCGGAGAAGACCTCATGGGGTTCACTCAGGAGACTCGGGCGGCCGCAGCGGAGCGTGCAGAGTGCTGCCGCCAGCAGCTCGAGGTCTTCGAGAAGGAGCGGAGAGAGAGGCGGGTCCGGGAACAGCAAGCGCAGATAAGGAGCGCGGAGCAGAAGAGCCGGACCAGGAGGAAACCCCGTGCAGCTCATGGTCCCCGTGCCACCGGGACTGTGATAAAATTCAATATGCAGCACGGATGGGGCTTTATCAGAGACCATCAGACCCCCGGCGACGTCTTTGTAACCCGCAGAGACGTAGAAAGCCATCTGCCAGAGGGACACAGAGGTCGTGACCTGTATGTAGGGGACGAGGTCACCTTCACCCGGCACAAGTGTGCCAAAGGACCCTACGCCCTCTATGTGCATCGCCTGACGGAGGAGGAGCTGCGGTGTGAGGAGGAGCAAGAGGATCCGGACGGGTCTGAAACTGAAACCAACCAACAAGAAAGAGCAGGAGGACGCCGTCGTTGAAGTACGGTAGAGAGAGACTGTACATAGTTACCCGTCAGGGTATAAGAACTGTTCTAGTTAAAATATAGTCCCCGTTGGGACCAGCCGATTGAACTGAAACCCGTGTGTCCCTATTCCCACTGACCGAGGACTGAGAGCGGTCAATCCTCCCTAATACCTGGCCGAGGACTGAGAGCGGCCATATCCCCTTGTATATAGTTGCGCTTCCTAAAGCGCCCCCTACTGGTTTTATGGGAAAACCATTTTCTTCAAGAGACTGTCGCACTTTACCCGGTCACAAGTTGCACAGTGACCGGAGGAACCAGAAACAAGAATGTTATTTATATGAAAAGTTTATTGCTGATATATATATATGATGTTTTCTATGTTTATGTTTATGAAAAAAATTGTATGTTTTGGATGTTTATATTTTACAGCCCGAGGACGTGCTGTGATTTACCAGGGGGGAATGTAGCACCCTGAGGATTCGGCTGCTACAGGGGTATTGCACCTCAACCCAGAGGTGTGATATTCCACTCCCGGGTAAGGATGGAGTGTGGAACTGAGCTAGTAGGCTGCATGCACTACACACATCCCATTTCCGGGGAACAGACCGATGGTACTCCCACTAGAGAAATGTGCAGGTACGACAGTGTCTGTTCCTGGCTGGAGTGGGAGGGGGGTGGAACATCCCAGTAGTGTAGGGGCAGATAGGGGGAGCAGCCTGGGTAAAGCTAGGAGCTCATTGGGTGCTGGTCACCTGGGCTCACACATAGAGGGAATATATAAGGTGGGCACCATCTTAGATCAGGGTCAGTCAGTCAGTCAGTTGTCAGTCTGTGAGACGTCAGTCTGTCAGAGTGTAACCTGAGAAGCAGAGCAGAGGAGAAGAGAGAGAGACCCAGAGGCGCAGAGGGGACCCCAAGAGCCCATAAGAGAGCTAATAGGGTGAAGGGTCGGCAACAGGGTACCGGATCCCAAGCTGGCAGAGGCTACAGCACACCTTAGCCAGGAACCGGAGGTCGTGGGCAGGATCTGCCACGATCACCCACTAAATCCACCCGGAAGGCAGACCAAGAATAGGGTCAGGGAGCCCAGAGGAGGCTTGACCAACAAGAGGCCCGAGGGAGCCGGACTTAGGTGGATCCCTGGTGGGAACGGCCAGAAGAAGGGAGAGACAGAAAGGAGCTCAGGACCACACTCCGGAGTTGCCTGGGAGTTGACCGAGTCCAGGACCTGGTGGACGCAGCACGGCTTGGGTGGTCACTGCTGTACACAGTGACCCGAGCAACACCAGTAAGTAAAACCCTGGAACTGCATTTTATGCCTCTGAGTCTCCTTGCTGCACCTTCACAACCACCATCCTCCACGGCTGACCCCCTGAGGCTATACCCCTCCCGTTGGGGGTTATACTACCTAAGCTGCACTCACATCATCAGCCTCAGTGGACCCTGCTGCAGCGGCGGCCGTATTGACCGCAAATCAACGGGTGGCGTAGTCGACACAAAAGAACATCTAGTAACATCATAAGGACTGCCACACACTGAGTTTGACACCCTGGGCACGGACCGGGTCACAGCCACTCGGAGACTACAACCCCCATCTGATCCGGCTCCGGGTATCCCTAACAGCACTGGCCCAGGGGGCGTGTCAAATTCCTTTAATGGGTCTAGTTTCCAAAATGTGCTCACTTGTGGGGTGTTTCTGCTGTTTTGGCATGTCATGGGCTCTCCAAATGTGACATGGCATTCACAATCTATTCCAGCTAAATTTACGCTCCAAAATTCAAATAGCGCTCTTTCCTTATCAAGCCCTGTCATGTGCCCAAATAGCAGTTTTTGACCACATATGGGGTATCATCAAGTGCGGTAGAAATTGCATAACAATTTATGGGGTCCATTTTCTCCTATTATCCATTGTGAAAATTACAAATTTGGGGCTAAAACAACATTTTAGTAGAAAAAAATAATTTTTGTTTTCACATCCACATTCTAAAAAGTTCTGTGAAGTACCTGTGCGTTCAAAAAGCTCAACACGCCACTTGATGAATTCCTTGATGGGTCTAGTTTCAAAAATGGGGTCACTTGTAGGGGTTTCTGCTGTTTTGGTACCTCACGGGCTCTGCAAATGAGACATTGTACCTGCCATCTATTGCAACCAAATTTACACTCCAAATACCAAATGGAACTTTTTTCCTTCCGAGCCAGGCAGTGTACCCAAACTGCTTTAACCACTGTGAGGAACTGCCCACTTACTAAAGACTATGATACTTTTCCAGCAACGGACCACCATTTTTGTCAATATTATTATTGTGTTTTATTACTGATTTACTTGTTATGTTTTATATAGTTCTGCTTACTTGTCAGTATGTAAAATTCACTTGTAAAATGTCCAGCATTCCACTAATCTCATCTTTATCTCAGGAGTCCATTGTTTCAACAGACAATAATCTCATTAGGTGAGTGTAGATTGAGACACAGTGGAGCCGTCACCATAGGGGGTCTTACATGCAGTCTCAGATGAAGGCTTCTAGAATATTCTTCATTGTTTTAGGGAACAGTGAATGTTTAAGGGGGAGGGTGTGATCACTTCTGACCTGGAAGGGGACTGATCCCAGTGAAAAAAGGAGAGACATGTTTTAGATATTTATGTGGAAGGATTGAAGGAAGAGGAGGAGACCGTGGACTTGGAAGGATGAATGTATAAACAAGTTACCATTATGGATTATGTCGTTTGGATTTACACTTTCTTAAAAGGACTGCTGCTACTGGATACCTGTGCTTTCATTGTTTTATCTGAAGTCTAGAGGATCATGGACTGTGGCTACAGACTATACTGGCTGGAGATACGAAATCTGTGGGCCAACCAAAAGTTGGGAGACAGTGAGTATGGCCCATACTCGGCAAACCACCCCCGAGCACAGGCTCTGAATGCTGGCATTGCTATACTACTGGCCCTTGAAATGCTATCATTCAGGCTGGTGGAGACTGACACCTTCCGTAACTTTATGGCATTGGCAGTCCCACAATACAACGTGCCCAGCCGCTTTTATTTCAGCAGGCAAGCCATCCCTGCCATGCAACAGCATGTAGAGGGAAAAATTAAACATGCGCTACAAAACGCCGTCAGTAGCAAGGTCCACCTGACCACCGATGCGTGGACCAGTAAGCATGGACAGGGACGATACCTTTCCCTCACTGCCCATTGGGTAAATGTTGTGGAGCCGGGTACAGATCTTGAGAATGGCGCTGTACGTGTTCTGCCAACTCCAAGGATTGCAGGAATCCAGTCTGTACACATTGACTCCTCCTCATACTCCAGTTCCTCTGAATCAGCGCTGCAGGAGCCGTCACGGTGTACCTCCACATCGACCCGTGAATGGTTACCTGTTATGATGACCGATATGAGCACAGCCGTGGCCAAACGTCAACAGGCCGTATTAAAATTAATTTCTTTGGGGAATCGAAGCCACACAGCGCAGGAGCTCTGGAATGCCATCAAGCAGCAGAGCGACGTGTGGTTTGTGCCAGCGAATCTCCAGCCAGGCATGGTAGTGTGTGACAATGGCCGAAATCTGGTGGCAGCTCTGGGCCTAGGCAACCTCACTCACATCCCATGCCTGGCACATGTGCTCAACTTGGTTGTGTAGAGTTTTTTGAGGGACTATCCGGATCTTGATGCACTGCTTCACAAGGTCCACATAGAGTGCGCTCACTTGCGGCGTTCCAGCAACGCAAGATCGCGCATTGCAGCTCTGCAGCGCCGATTACGTCTTCCGGAACATCGCATCATATGTGACCTACCCACCAGGTGGAATTCAACGTTACATAAGTTGGAGAGGTTATGTGAGTAGCAGGCAGCAGTAATGGAGTACCAGCTGCAGCAGGCGCAAACAAGTCGCAGTGCGCGCCGTTCACACTTCACCACCACCGAGTGGACCTCTATGAAGGATATTTGCCACGTTTTGCGTGCCTTCGATTATTCCACGCGGATGGCGAGTGCAGATGATGCACTAGTCAGCATGACTATCCCCCTTATCTGCCTGCTTGAAAAAACACTGCAAGCAGTAAGGGATGAGGTTTTGGAAGAGGTGGAGGATGAGGAGTCACAAATGCCATCTGCTTCTGTACAGTCTGCGCAACGTGGTTCCTCACAAAGGCCTAGGCAGGGGACACTTTGTGAGGAGGATGAGGAGGAGTCAATAGAGGAAGAAGACATTTGTCCAGAGGAAGGAGGTACACAATGCTCTAGTAGTCAGTATCTAGAGCGAGGGTGGGGTGATGCAGAGCAGGCAGAGATCACGCCTCAAGCAGGGGACAGCGTTTCTTGGCCAGTTGGCAGTCTGCAGCACATGGTTGATTTCATGCTGCAGTGCCTGAGAAACGACCGCCGCATAGCCCACATTCTCAACACGGCTGATTATTGGGTGTCCACCCTCCTAGATCCTCGCTACCGGGACAACTTACAAAGCCTCATAACACCGTTGAACCGGGAGCGTAAAATGCGGAAGTACAAAGACGCACTGGTGCATTCCATCATGTTCTCCATTCCAACCGAGAGCAGTGCTGCTAGTGCTTTACAAAGCAGCTCAGTGCGTCGAGGCAGTGGAGGAAGCTCTGCACAAAGAGGGAGCAGAAGCAGCGCCTCAGCACAAGGCAAGACCAGTATGGCCCAAATGTGGCAAAGTTTTGTGTCCCCGCCGCCACAAATGTCTACACCATCACAGATGGCTCCAGTCAGCAGGAGGCAACGTTTCCGTCAGATGGTGACAGACTACATGTCTTGCCCTCTCAGTGTACTCCCAGACGGCTCTTCCCCCTTCAAGTTTTGGGTCTCTAAGCTGGATACATGGCCAGAGCTTAGCCAGTATGCATTGGAGGTGCTAGCTTGCCCTGCTGCTAGTGTATTATCGCAACGCGTCTTTAGTGCCGCAGGTGGTGTACTAACAGACCGTCGCATGCGACTATCCTCCGATAACGTTGACCGGCTTACTTTTCTCAAAATGAACAAGGCCTGTATCTCGCATGAATTTGCCAGTCCTCTTCCAGAATAAATAATTGGTTGGCAACAGTATCCAGATCTCCTGTTGTGTTCATGTTTCTACCACCTGAACTGTAATACCTGAGCTCCAACACCACCAGTTGCTGCTCAGAAGTGCCGTCTGCACAGTCAATGCTTGCTGCCGTGTTATTGGGGTTCAGTAACGTCAGCTGATCCCCAGCTGTGTGTCCGGCAAATTCTCCTGCTCTGTCCACATCCACTGTACTACAGATTTAAAACCTGCTCCAATTACACCTCTGGCTCCTCTGTTTTTAGTATTTACCCTGGGCTCCAACACCGCTAGTTGCTGCTCAGAAGTGCCGTCTGCACAGTCAACGCTTGCTCCAGTGTTATTGGGGTTCAGTAACGTCAGCTGATCCCCAGCTGTGTGTCCGGCAAATTCTCCTGCTCTGTCCACATCCACTGTACTACAGATTTAAAACTTGCTCCAATTACACCTCTGGCTCCTCTGTTTTTAGTATTTACCCTGGGCTCCAACACCGCTAGTTGCTGCTCAGAAGTGCCGTCTGCACAGTCAACGCTTGCTCCAGTGTTATTGGGGTTCAGTAACGTCAGCTGATCCCCAGCTGTGTGTCCGGCAAATTCTCCTGCTCTGTCCACATCCACTGTACTACAGATTTAAAACTTGCTTCAATTACACCTCTGGCTCCTCTGTTTTTAGTATTTACCCTGGGCTCCAACACCGCTAGTTGCTGCTCAGAAGTGCTGTCTGCACAGTCAACGCTTTCTCCAGTGTTATTGGGGTTCAGTAACGTCAGCTGATCCCCAGCTGTGTGTCTGGCAAATTCTCCTGCTCTGTCCACATCCACTGTACTACAGATTTAAAACCTGCTCCAATTACACCTCTGGCTCCTCTGTTTTCAGTATTATCCCTGAGCTCCAACACCGCCAGTTGGCGCTCAGAAGTGCCGTCTGCACAGTCTACACTTGCTGCCGTGTTATTGGGGTTCAGTAAAGTCAGCTGTTCCCCTGCTGTGTGTACGGCAATTTCTCCTGCTCTGTCCGCATTCACACTACTACAGATTTTAAACTTGCTCCAATTAGACCTCTGGCTCCACTCTGTTTTTAGTATTTACCCTGGGTTCCAGCACCGCCAGCTGTTTCCCAGCAGTGTCTTTGGCACGGGTACTCCCTCCTGCCCAGCCTGGTTCCAGCACGCCAGCTGTTTCCGGGTAGTGTCAACGTCACTTTGCCTCCAATACGTTGTCCTGTCGTGTTGCGGTCTGGTTAGCTGACTCTATGGTGCCTGCAGTTTAGGTGACTCCTATGTGGGCTGCGGGATCTGGCAATGAAGGCTGGTTCCATAATGCCAATAAGACAAGCACCCCCTGTAGGACTGTGGGTTTCGGTAACTGCGGCCGGCTCGCGGCCTTGCAACTTTTTTTTTCATGGGTACCGTCAGCTTCCCATCCGGGTTCCAGTACCGTCAGCTGGTTCTCGGCAGTGCCTTTGGCTTAGGTGCCTCCTTCTCGGTATGCAAGTTCGACCAACGTCTGCAGGTCCTTGGTAGTGCTTTGTGGCACAGGTACCTCCTGCTTAGTAACCGAGTTCCAGTACCGTCAGCTGGTCCTCGGTAGTTCCATTGGCTCTTGTGCCTTCTGCTACCCATCCGGGTTCCAGTACCGTCAGCTGGTCCTTGGTAGTTCCATTTGCTCTTGTACCTTCTGCTACCCATCCGGGTTCCAGTACCGTCAGCTGGTTCTCGGCAGTGCCTTTGGCTTAGGTGCCTCCTTCTCGGTATCCAAGTTCCACCAACGTCTGCTGGTCCTTAGTAGTGCTTTGTGGCACAGGTACCTCCTGCTTAGTAACCGAGTTCCAGTACCGTCAGCTGGTCCTCGGTAGTTCCATTGGCTCTTGTACCTTCTGCTACCCATCCGGGTTCCAGTACCGTCAGCTGGTCCTCGGTAGTTCCATTTGCTCTTGTACCTTCTGCTACCCATCCGGGTTCCAGTACTGTCAGCTGGTTCTCGGCAGTGCCTTTGGCTTAGGTGCCTCCTTGTCGGTATCCAAGTTCCACCAACGTCTGCTGGTCCTTGGTAGTGCTTTCTGGCACAGGTACCTCCTGCTAAGTAACCGGGTTCCAGTACCGTCAGCTGGTCCTCGGTAGTTCCATTGGCTCTTGTACCTTCTGCTACCCATCCGGGTTCCAGTACCGTCAGCTGGTTCCCGGCAGTGTCTTTGGCACGGGTACTCCCTCCTGCCCAGCCTGGTTCCAGCACGCCAGCTGTTTCCGGGTAGTGTCAACGTCACTTTGCCTCCAATACGTTGTCCTGTCGTGTTGCGGTCTGGTTAGCTGACTCTATGGTGCCTGCAGTTTAGGTGACTCCTATGTGGGCTGCGGGATCTGGCAATGAAGGCTGGTTCCATAGTGCCAATAAGACAAGCACCCCCTGTAGGACTGTGGGTTTCGGTAACTGCGGCCGGCTCGCGGCCTTGCAACTTTGTTTTTCATGGGTACCTTCTGCTACCCATCCGGGTTCCAGTACCGTCAGCTGGTTCCCGGTAGTGTCTTTGGCACGGGTACTCCCTCCTGCTCAGCCTGCTTCCAGCACGCCAGCTGTTTCCGGGTAGTGTCAATGTCACTTTGCCTCCAATACGTTGTCCTGTCGTGTTGCGGTCGGGTTAGCCGACTCTATGGTGCCTGCAGTTTAGGTGACTCCTATGTAGGCTACGGGATCTCGCAATGAAGGCTGGTTCCATAGTGCCAATAAGACAAGCACCCCCTGTAGGACTGTGGGTTTCGGTAACTGCGGCCGGCTCGCGGCCTTGCAACTTTTTTTTTCATGGGTACCTTCTACTACCCATCCGGGTTCCAGTGCCATCAGCTGGTTCTCGGCAGTGCCTTTGGCTTAGGTGCCTCCTTCTCGGTATCCAAGTTCCACCAACGTCTGCTGGTCCTTGGTAGTGCTTTGTGGCACAGGTACCTCCTGCTTAGTAACCGAGTTCCAGTACCGTCAGCTGGTCCTCGGTAGTTCCATTGGCTCTTGTACCTTCTGCTACCCATCCGGGTTCCAGTACCATCAGCTGGTCCTCGGTAGTTCCATTTGCTCTTGTACCTTCTGCTACCCATCCTGGTTCCAGTACCGTCAGCTGGTTCTCGGCAGTGCCTTTGGCTTAGGTCAGCTGGTCCTCGGTAGTTCCATTGGCTCTTGTACCTTCTGCTACCCATCCGGGTTCCAGTACCATCAGCTGGTTCTCAGCAGTTCCTCAGCCTTCTTGTAGCTTCTGCTACTTTTCCAAGTTCAAGCTTTTTGAAATGGTTCTTGGTAATCACTCTGGATCTCCCTGACGAGGACCCTGAAGACGAGGACCCTGAAGACCACCCCGAAGAAGACGAGGACCCCGAAGACGAGGACCCTGAAGACCATCCCGAAGAAGATGAGGACCCCGAAGACGAGGACCCTGAAGACGACGACCCTGAAGACCACCCCGAAGAAGACGAGGACCCCGAAGACAACGACCAAGAAGCAGAAGCACAAGAAGCTGCAGAACAAAAAGCGGAAGAACATTAAGCATAAGACTAAAAATCAGAGCAAAAGATATTATCTAAATTATAAGCAGAACATGACTAAGCAGTGTATGGGGGTGAGTCCGTTCCTCCTCGTGGTGCCCCTGGAAAAGACCTGCTGCTGCAGGCCAAACTGAACACGGACAAATCCTGTTGTAAATCTTTTGTGACGGGCAGAACGAAAGGTGTAATGTTCAAACTTTTATAGATAACAACTACAGGAATGCCTGCCACAAATAAGAATATGATGAAGAAGAAGAATATGAAGAAGATGAAGAAGTAGAATATGAAGAAGAATAATAGTTGAATAAGAAGAATATGAAGAATGTAAAAAAAAAGAATAATACGAAGAAGAAGAAGATGAAGAAGGTGAAGAAGAAGTTGATGAAAAAGATGCTGATGCTGAGGATGAAGAAGGAGAAAGTGTGGGAGAAGTAAAAAAGAAGGTGAAGAGCATGGAAGTAGTGAAACATAAATATCTGACAAAATATAAAAAAACTTAACATAGTCAATATTTCCGTAACTCAGAACGTCTTAAAAAAAATATTAATTCCTGCTATTCCATTTGATTGGGCTAAACCTCTATGCCTTTATTGTCTCCCCCACCTCCCCCAATACATTCTACATTATTCTTAGTTGTTTTCCTTCATGTAGAATTAACCTACAAAGAAAGAAAGGGTTTATTTTTATTCCAATATTTCTGCCCCATTGACTTGCATTGGGTTGCGGTATCGAAATCGGCGATATCCGATACTTTTTGGGTATCGGTCCGATCCAATCCGATCCGATATCGGAAGGTATCGCTCAACACTACTTACAACCCACAACCTCAGATCTTTACAACCACATATGGGTTACTGCCAGATTCGGGAGTGGTTGCATAATACGTTTTAGGGTCCATTTTCTCCTATTACCCCTTGTGAAAATGAAAAATTTTGCAGCTAAAGCAATATTTTAGTGGAAACAAAAATAATTTTTCATATTTTCAATTCAGTTTGCCTTCATTTCTGTGTAACATTTGAAGGGTTAGCAAATTTCCTAACAGCAGTATAGAATAATTTGACCGATGAAGTTTTTAAAATGTTATCACTTCTGGCGGTTTTCTAATATATAGGCCCCTCAAAGTCCCTTCAAAACTGAATGGGCCCATAAAAAAATCGGATTTGTAAAATTCCTGCTAAATTTTAACCCTTCTAACTTCGTAATGAAATAAAAGGACATTTGAAAAATGATGCCGACATAAAGTAGACGTATGGGAAATGTTATTTGTTAACTATTTTGTGTGGAATGACTATCTGGTTTATCGATAATTTTTCTACATTTTCATCAAATTTCAGATATTTTCACTAAAAAATGTAAAACTTAACGACTTAAATTTACCGTTAACATAAAGTACAATGTGTCACAAAAACAGTCTCACTGGGTTTTATATAGAAGCATTCCAGAGTTATTACCACATTAAGTGACACAGGTTAGATTTGAAAAATAGGGCTTGGACATTAAGGTTAAAATTTATTACAATTTTTGTTGATTTTTACCTTCAGAGTATGGCTAGCATTAGACACCATGGCTATGAGTGCTCTATGTGGTTTAGGTTGGGAGATGCATGATCCTAGACTATGTTTGTACCTTTGAGGCTCTATGTACAGCTCGGTCTCAGGCTCCATAGATTTTTAGTTTAGTGCCCCACAGATGTGGAACTACATGGTGGCTTATGTTTACAACGATAACCACGACGCAGATGTCAAAAGTTCCAAACCATTTAAATGGTTTTGTAGATCAAGAAACATTGCTGAAGGTATGCATTTAGGATGTAAGATCTGTATCTCACTGCTATTAACACTTAAGCTGCCAACAATTCAGGTTTCCATGCAGAATTAAAAATTCTAATTTTTTATTTATTTATTTTACTCACTTATATAGCGCCATTAATTCCACAGCGCTTTACAGACATTAATACATGATTTACATTTCTGTAGCAGCTTTAGAAGACAAATACTTTGCTCACATAAATAAAAATGATGGGATTACAGATATTACACAACTCACCGGCCTGAGAACCCTCTTGACCTCTTTCACTACGGCTGGAATATTCGGCACGGAACAAACCAGCAAGGTGCAAACAACGACATCCATAGAGCCATCTGCGATAGACGTCATGTTGTCAGCAGAAGCCACCACAAAGTGCTCATAAGTAAGATGGTCATTTTCTGCTTGGTTTTTGCTCAGGAACTTTTGGAAATTTGGGTTGATATCCAGACAGGTCACTTTGCAGCCCCTGGGATAATACTTGAAGTTGGCACCTGAGCCACAACCAACCTCTAGGAGCCTGAGTTCATTGGATGGACCCGAAAAGTCGGAGATATTGCTAAACAGTCTTCTTTTCTGCCCATCCATCAATCTGTTGTATGTTTCACAGAATCTGCTAATGAAAAGAGGAAAGTATTTCTTCATAACGGAGTCCCAAATGCCAAGATAATTAAGGATGTGCAGAGGCAGCATGATGATAGCCGCTATAAACTGCAATAGAAGTATGATCACAGACATGATGCTGGAGGGAAATCCTGCATGCACAGAGCAGAGACAGTAAATTCAGACACACAGCAGAGCAGAGACTTCAGAGTGAGGCCCTGGCTGTATTTCTAGGCATCTGAGTGTTTACCATTCCTAGATCCACCCTCAAAGGGGAGGAGGGCTGCACAATACTGGGTCTGTGGAAAGGTCTAGCTAGCACAGCGTGCACTATTCACCACCTATGCGCACATTATATGGACTTAGCTAACAGTGACACTATAGACATACACAGATGTGATAAGAGCAGGAATCAAGAGAATGTGGGTCATTTTCAGCTTTGGCAACAGACACAATTAAGAAATACTCTGACATCCAAATTAGAGATAGCTTTACTTCAGCTATTTATAGCAAAAATAAAAAAACCCCTCTGAATGGAATGATTGCACTTTTAAATTCAGTTATAGCCATAGGCATACATAGAAATCATGAAGCCCCCATACCAAAAGTATTAATTGGGTCCCAACCCACCCCCACAAAAAAAAATAAAATAAGGTGGGGTCACGGCCCATAGGTTCTCTCGTAGAAAGGCATACATCTCAACTTTCAAAGTCAGTGCGATGGTGTATTATGGCACACAGTAATTTTTCCCCTACTGAAGCCTAATTTATCTGCTATTAGAGTTCTCACCTACTACAATCTCCCTTTATTGGCCTTGATAGAGTATGATGCCTCTAAGATGCCATCTACACACAGAATGATAACCCACAGTGAATTCCTCATGCACACACATCATGATGACCCCACAGTGCCCCCAGCAAAGTATAATGCCTTCAAGTCATGTCATCACGCCTGCTGCGCTGAGATTCAGGCACAGTTTGAATGGTGGAAAAGGATCGCTTCTACATTGGAGTTGCTCCTGTGAGGTACTACCATGGCAATTTAAAATACAAAAGTGGTATAAATTATGATAGAAATGTGTTGGAATAATGCTTATTATTATATACTAGATGGAGGCCCGATGCGATGCGGCAGTAATGTCACGATGGGGGCAGCCTTTGCAGCGTTTAGAATCTCCCCCCCCCATGTGCTCACCCATCTATCCACTCTCTCTTTCCCCCATGTGCTGACTTCTCCTGTCTGTGCTCTCTTCTTTGACCTGTCTATACAGTGTGTGTGTGGTGTGTACGGCGTATACAGAGTGTGTGGTGGTGCGTACGGCATATACAGAGTGTGTGTGGTGCGTACAGCGTATACAGTGTGTGTGTGGTGCATACGGCATATACAGTGTGGGGGGGTGCGTACGGTGTATACAGTGTGTGTGTGTGTGGTGCGTACGGCGTGTACAGTGTGTGTGGTGCATACGGCGTGTACAGTGTGTGTGTGTGTGTGTGGTGCATACAGCATATACAGTGTGTGTGTGGTGTGTACGGCATATACACAGTGTGTGGTGGTGCGTACGGCATATACAGAGTGTGTGGTGGTGCGTACGGTCTATACAGTGTGTGTGGTGCGTACAGCGTATACAGTGTGTGTATGGTGCATACGGCATATACAGTGTGTGGGGGGTGCGTACGGTGTATACAGTGTGTGTGTGTGGTGCATACGGCATGTACAGTGTGTGTGTGGTGTGTACGGCGTATACAGTGTGTGTGTGTGTCATGCGTACGGCGTATACAGTGTGTGTGTGGTGTGTACGGCGTATACAGTGTGTGTGGTGTGTACAGCGTATACAGTGTGTGGTGGTGCGTGCGGCGTATACACAGTGTGTGGTGGTGGGTACGGTGTATACAGTGTGTGTGTGGTGCGTACAGCGTATACAGTGTGTGTGTGGTGCATACGGCATATACAGTGCGTGGGGGGGTGCGTACGGTGTATACAGTGTGTGTGTGTGTGGTGCATACGGTGTGTACAGTGTGTGTGTGTGTGGTGCATACGGCGTGTACAGTGTGTGTGTGTGTGTGTGGTGCATACGGCGTATACAGTGTGTGTGTGTGGTGTGTACGGCGTATACAGAGTGTGTGGTGGTGTGCACGGCATGCACAGAGTGTGTGGTGGTGCGTACGGTGTATACAATGTGTGTGTGGTGCGTACAGCGTATACAGTGTGTGTGGTGCATACGGCATATACAGTGTGTGGGGGGTGCGTACGGTGTATACAGTGTGTGTGTGTGTGGTGCATACGGCGTGTACAGTGTGTGGTGTGTATGGCGTATACAGTGTGTGTGTGTGTCATGCGTACGGCGTATACAGTGTGTGTGTGTGGTGTGTACGGCTTATACAGTGTGTGTGGTGCGTATGGCGTATACAGTGTGTGTGTGGTGCATACGGCGTATACAGTGTGTGTGTGTGTGTGGTGCGTATGGCGTGTACAGTGTGTGTGTGTGTGTGGTGCGTACGGCGTATAAAGTGTGCATGTGTGGTGCATATGGCATATACAGTGTGTGTGTATGTGGTGCGTACGGCGTATACAGTGTGTGTATGTGTGGTGCGTACGGCGTATACAATGTGTGTGTGTGTGGTGCGTATGGCGTATACAGTGTATTTGTGGGGCGTACGGCATATACAGTGTGTGTGTGTGTGTGGTGCGTACGGCGTATACAGTGTGTATTTGTGGTGCGTACGCTGTACACAGTGTGTGTGTGTGGGGGGGCGTACCGCGTACACAGTGTGTGTGTGAGGTGGTGCGTACGGCGTATACAGTGTGTGTTGTGCGTACGGCGTATACAGTGTGTGTGTTGGATATGGCACATACAGTGTGTGTGTGTGTGTGGTGCGTACGGCGTATACAGTGTGTGTATGGTGCGTACAGCGTATACAATGTGTGTGTGGTGTGTACGGCGTATACAGTGTGCATTTGTGGTGCGTACAGCGTGTACAGTGTGTGTGTGTGGTGCATACGGCGTATACAGTGTGTGTGTGTGGTGTGTATGGCGTGTACAGTTTGTGTGTGTGTCTGTGGTGCGTACGGCGTATACAGTGTGTGTGTGTGGTGGTGCGTATGGCATATACAGAGTGTGTGTGTGTGGTGGTGCGTACGGCATATACAGTGTGTGTGGTGCATACGGCGTATACAGTGTGTGTGTATGTGGTGCGTACGGCGTATACAGTGTGTGTGTGGTGCGTACAGCGTATACAGTGTGTGTGTGTGTGTGGTGCGTATGGCGTGTACAGTGTGTGTGTGTGTGTGTGGTGCGTACGGCGTATACAGTGTGTGTATGTGTGGTGCGTACGGCGTATACAATGTGTGTGTGTGTGGTGCGTATGGCGTATACAGTGTATTTGTGGGGCGTACGGCATATACAGTGTGTGTGTGTGTGGTGCGTACGGCGTATACAGTGTGAATTTGTGGTGCGTACGCTGTACACAGTGTGTGTGTGGGGGGCGTACCGCGTACACAGTGTGTGTATGTGTGTGTGGTGCGTATGGCGTATACAGTGTGTGTGTGTGGTAGGTACAGCGTATACAGTGTGTGTGTGATGTGTACGGCGTATACAGTGTGTGTGTGGTGCGTATGGTGTATACAGTGTGTGTGTGTGGTGTGTACAGCGTATATAGTGTGTGTGTGGTGCGTACGGCATATACAGTGTGTGTGTGTGTGTGGTGTGCAGGGTGTATACAGTGTGTGTGTGGTGCGTACGGCTTATACAGTGTGTGTGTGTGGTATGTACAGTGTATACAGTGCGTGTGTGTGGTGTGTACGGCGTATACAGTGTGTGTGTGGTGCGTATGGTGTATACAGTGTGTGTGTGTGGTGCGTACAGCGTATACAGTGTGTGTGTGTGGTGCGTACGGCGTATACAGTGTGTGTGTGGTGTGTACGGCGTATACAGTGTGTGTGTGGTGTGCGCGGTGTATACAGTGTGTGTGTGGTGCGTACATCGTACACAGTGTGTGTGTGTGGTGCGTACGGCGTATACATTGTGTGTGTGTGGTGTGTATGGCGTATACAGTGTGTGTGTGGTGTGCACGGTGTATACAGTGTGTGTGTGTGGTGCGTACGGCGTATACGGTGTGTGTGTGGTGTGTACGGCGTATACAGTGTGTGGGGGTGGTGCGTACGGTGTACACAGTGTATGTGTGTGGTGTGTACGGCGTATACAGTGTGTGTGGTGCGTATGGCGTATACAGTGTGTGTGGTGCGTACGGCGTATACAGTGTGTGTGTATGTGCTGCATATGGGGTATACAGTGTGTGTGTGTGGTGCGTACAGCGTATACAATGTGTGTGTGTGGTGCGTACGGCGTATACAGTGTTTATTTGTTGTGCGTATGGCGTATACAGTTTGTGTGTGTGGTGTGTACGGCGTATACAGTGTGTGGGGGTGGTGCGTACGGCGTACACAGTGTGTGTGTGTGGTGTGTACGGCGTATACAGTGTGTGTGGTGCGTACGGCGTATACAGTGTGTGTGGTGCATATGGCATATACAGTGTGTGTGTATGTGCTGCATACGGCGTATACAGTGTGTGTGTGTGGTGCGTACAGCATATACAATGTGTGTGTGTGGTGCGTACGGCGTATACAGTGTTTATTTGTTGTGCGTATGGCGTATACAGTGTGTGTGTGGTGCGTATGGCGTATACAGTGTGTGGTGCGTATAGCGTATACAGTGTGTGTGGTACGTACAGAGTATACAGTGTGTGTGTGTGTGGTGCGTATGGTGCATACAGTGTGTGTGTGGTGTGTACAGCGTATATAGTGTGTGTGTGGTGCATACGGCGTATACAGTGTGTGTGGTGTGCACGGCGTATACAGTGTGTGTGTGTGTGTGGTGCGTACGGCGTATACAGTGTGTGGTGCGTACGGCACATACAGTGTGTGTGTGTGGTATGTACAGCATATACAGTGTGTGTGTGTGGTGTGTACGTCGTATAAAGTGTGTGTGTGTGTGTGGTGCGTATGGTGTATACAGTGTGTGGTGTGTACAGCATATATAGTGTGTGTGGGGCGTACGCGTATACAGTGTGTGTGTGGTGTGCACGGTGTATATAGTGTGTGGTGCGTACAGCGTATAAAGTGTGTGTGTGTGGTGCGTACGTCGTATACAGTGTGTGTGGTGCGTACGGCGTATACAGTGTGTGTGGAGTGTGTACGGCGTATATAGTGTGTGTGTGGTGCATATGGCGTATACAGTGTGTGTGGTGTGCACGGCGTATACAGTGTGTGTGTGTGTGGTGCGTACGGCGTATACAGTGTGTGGTGCGTACGGCACATACAGTGTGTGTGTGTGGTATGTACAGCATATACAGTGTGTGTGTGTGTGTGTGTGTGGTGTGTACGTCGTATAAAGTGAGTGTGTGTGTGTGTGTGTGTGTGGTGCGTATGGTGTATACAGTGTGTGGTGTGTACAGCATATATAGTGTGTGTGGTGCGTACGCGTATACAGTGTGTGTGTGGTGTGCACGGTGTATACAGTGTGTGGTGCGTACAGCGTATACAGTGTGTGTGTGTGTGGTGCGTACGTCGTATACAGTGTGTGTGGTGCGTACGGCGTATACAGAGTGTGTGTAGTGTGTACGGCGTATACAGTGTGTGTGTGTGTGTGGTGCCTATGGTGTATACAGTGTGTGTGTGTGGTGTGTACAGCGTATATAGTGTGTGTGTGGTGCGCACGGCGTATACAGTGTGTGTGTGTGTGTGTGGTGTGTATACAGTGTGTGTGTGCGGTGCGTATACAGTGTGTGTGTGGTGCGTATACAGTGTGTGTGTGTGGTGCGTACGGCGTATACAGTGTGTGTGTGTGGTGTGCACCGTGTATACACTGAGTGTGTGTGGTGCGTACGGCGTATACAGTGTGTGTGTGTGTGGTGTGTACGGCGTATACAGTGTGTGGTGCGTACGACGTATACAGTGTGTGTGGTGCATATGGCATATACAGTGTGTGTGTATGTGTTGTGTACGGCGTATACAGTGTGTGTGTGTGGTGCATACGGCGTATACAGTGTGTATTTGTGGTGCGTATGGCGTATACAGTGTGTGTGTGGTGTGCACGGTGTATACAGTGTGTGGTGCGTACAGCGTATACAGTGTGTGTGTGTGGTGCGTACGGCGTATACAGTATGTGTGTAGTGTGTACGGCGTATACAGTGTGTGTGTGTGTGGTGCCTATGGTGTATACAGTGTGTGTGTGTGGTGTGTACAGCGTATATAGTGTGTGTGTGGTGCGCACAGCGTATACAGTGTGTGTGTGTGTGTGGTGCGTATACAGTGTGTGTGTGTGGTGCATATACAGTGTGTGTGTGGTGCGTACGGCGTATACAGTGTGTGTGTGTGGTGTGCACTGTGTATACACTGTGTGTGTGTGGTGCGTACGGCGTATACAGTGTGTGTGTGTGGTGTACACCGTGTATACACTGTGTGTGTGTGGTGTGTACGGCGTATACAGTGTGTGGTGCGTACGACGTATACAGTGTGTGTGGTGCATATGGCATATACAGTGTGTGTGTATGTGTTGTGTACGGCGTATACAGTGTGTGTGTGTGGTGCATACGGCGTATACAGTGTGTATTTGTGGTGTGTACGGCGTATACAGTGTGTGTGTGTGGTGCGTACGGCATATACAGTGTGTGTGTGGTGCGTATGGCGTATACAGTGTGTTTGTTGTGCGCACATCGTATATAGTGTGTGTGTGGTGTGTACGGCGTATACAGTGTGTGTGTGGTGCGTATGGCGTATACATTGTGTGTGTGGTGCGCATGGCGTATACAGTGTGTATGTGTGGTGCTTACGGCGTATACAGTGTGTGTGTGTGGTGCGTACGGCGTATACAGTGTGTGTGTCGTGCATACGGCGTATACATTGTGTGTGTGTGTGCGTGTGGTGCATACGGCGTATACAGTGTGTGTGTTTGTGTGGTGTGTACGGCGTATACAGTGTGTGTGTGTGTGGTGCGTATGACGTATACAGTGTGTGTGTGGTGCGTACGGCGTATACAGTGTGTGTGTGGTGCGTACGGCGTATACATTGTGTGTGTAGTGTGTACGGCGTATACAGTGTGTGTGTGTGTGTGGTGCCTATGGTGTATACAGTGTGTGTGTGTGGTGTGTACAGCGTATATAGTGTGTGTGTGGTGCGCACGGCGTATACAGTGTGTGTGTGTGTGTGTGGTGTGTATACAGTGTGTGTGTGCGGTGCGTATACAGTGTGTGTGTGGTGCGTATACAGTGTGTGTGTGTGGTGCGTACGGCGTATACAGTGTGTGTGTGTGGTGTGCACCGTGTATACACTGAGTGTGTGTGGTGCGTACGGCGTATACAGTGTGTGTGTGTGTGGTGTGTACGGCGTATACAGTGTGTGGTGCGTACGACGTATACAGTGTGTGTGGTGCATATGGCATATACAGTGTGTGTGTATGTGTTGTGTACGGCGTATACAGTGTGTGTGTGTGGTGCATACGGCGTATACAGTGTGTATTTGTGGTGCGTATGGCGTATACAGTGTGTGTGTGGTGTGCACGGTGTATACAGTGTGTGGTGCGTACAGCGTATACAGTGTGTGTGTGTGGTGCGTACGGCGTATACAGTATGTGTGTAGTGTGTACGGCGTATACAGTGTGTGTGTGTGTGGTGCCTATGGTGTATACAGTGTGTGTGTGTGGTGTGTACAGCGTATATAGTGTGTGTGTGGTGCGCACAGCGTATACAGTGTGTGTGTGTGTGTGGTGCGTATACAGTGTGTGTGTGTGGTGCATATACAGTGTGTGTGTGGTGCGTACGGCGTATACAGTGTGTGTGTGTGGTGTGCACTGTGTATACACTGTGTGTGTGTGGTGCGTACGGCGTATACAGTGTGTGTGTGTGGTGTACACCGTGTATACACTGTGTGTGTGTGGTGTGTACGGCGTATACAGTGTGTGGTGCGTACGACGTATACAGTGTGTGTGGTGCATATGGCATATACAGTGTGTGTGTATGTGTTGTGTACGGCGTATACAGTGTGTGTGTGTGGTGCATACGGCGTATACAGTGTGTATTTGTGGTGTGTACGGCGTATACAGTGTGTGTGTGTGGTGCGTACGGCATATACAGTGTGTGTGTGGTGCGTATGGCGTATACAGTGTGTTTGTTGTGCGCACATCGTATATAGTGTGTGTGTGGTGTGTACGGCGTATACAGTGTGTGTGTGGTGCGTATGGCGTATACATTGTGTGTGTGGTGCGCATGGCGTATACAGTGTGTATGTGTGGTGCTTACGGCGTATACAGTGTGTGTGTGTGGTGCGTACGGCGTATACAGTGTGTGTGTCGTGCATACGGCGTATACATTGTGTGTGTGTGTGCGTGTGGTGCATACGGCGTATACAGTGTGTGTGTTTGTGTGGTGTGTACGGCGTATACAGTGTGTGTGTGTGTGGTGCGTATGACGTATACAGTGTGTGTGTGGTGCGTACGGCGTATACAGTGTGTGTGTGGTGCGTACGGCGTATACATTGTGTGTGTGGTGCGTACGGCGTATACAGTGTGTGTGGTGCGTATACAGTGTGTGTGGTGCCTATGGTGTATACAGTGCGCGTGTGTGTGGTGTGTACAGCATATATAGTGTGTGTGTGGTGCGTACGGCGTATACAGTGTGTGTGTGTGTTGCGTACGGCGTATACATTGTGTGTGTGGTGCGTATGGCGTATACAGTGTGTATGTGTGGTGCTTACGGCGTATACAGTGTGTGTGTGTGAGTGGTGCGTACGGCGTATACAGTGTGTGTGTCGTGCATACGGCGTATACATTGTGTGTGTGTGTGTGTGTGGTGCATACGGCGTATACAGTGTGTGTGTTTGTGTGGTGTGTACGGCGTATACAGTGTGTGTGGTGCGTATGACGTATACAGTGTGTGTGTGGTGCGTGCGGCGTATACAGTGTGTGTGGTGCGTACGGCATATACAGTGTGTGTGTGTGTTGTGCCTATGGTGTATACAGTGCATGTGTGTGTGGTGTGTACAGCGTATATAGTGTGTGTGTGTGGTGTGTATGGCGTATACATTGTGTGTGTGTGGTGCGACGGTGTTCCGCTGGTGGTACCGCGCAAGAGGCTGGTACCACCAGCGGTTTCCATATTAAAACACCCATCACTTGGGTGTCCTAATATGGCGGTCGGTGAACTTCCACCGCTTGGAATTCTGGGATCCGGACACGGCGTATACAGTGTGCATGTGTGGTGCATATACAGTGTGTGTGTGGTGCGTACGGCGTATACAGTGTGTGTATGTGTGGTGCGTACAGCGTATACAGTGTGTGTGTGTGGTGTGTATGGCGTATACAGTGTGTGTGTGTGTGGTGCGACGGTGTTCCGCTGGTGGTACCGCGCAAGAGGCTGGTACCACCAGCGGTTTCCATATTAAAACACCCATCACTTGGGTGTCCTAATATGGCGGTCGGTGAACTTCCACCGCTTGGAATTCTGGGATCCGGACACATCTGGACGGAACAGGATGTGAAGACATTACAAGGTAAGTATTTATTAGATTGCATCTGAAGAATGGTGGACGGTAGATGAAGACGCCGTGGCAACAGATGGGTTTAGTGTGATATGATATGTTATATTTATTGGCTTGTGTAATAAAAGTCTTTGCCTTATGGCTGTCCCTGGGAATGTGGCCTTAAGGCCCATTCAGCAGTTAGGGATATAGTTTACACAACATAGGACACTAGATAGTTAGGATTAACCCATAGTTTGGGAGGGGTTGGAGGAATTTTAGAGAAAAGGTTTTTTCCAAGTTAGTGAGTCTAATCTAGAGTCCATGACTCATACAGTTCAGTGAAGGAGATTGGAGTGGGGAGAACGAAGGCTGAACAGACAACAGTACAGGTTCCAGAAAGCAGACGCAGCAGAGAGGAAAGTGTTCAACCATTGCAAGTTCCTTAATAAGAATGAGGACACATATAAAGCTCCATCTGGATGCCGGGACAGTCTTGGACCTAAGGTCAGGAAGAGGTACCGAGAAGCAGACCTCTGTCTCCCTGATGAGGAAGATGACAGCTGAGTCACAGAGGGAGAGGAAATGGTGGGTCTCAGGACACGACGGGGACAAGGACTGTTAGGACACATAGCCCAAGGGAACATTACTGAAAAGAGACTCTGTCTTAATCTGTATGCTGTAGCCGTGTGTAAATGAATTTCACAGTAAAGTGAAACCTGTTAATGCAGACCCAAGGTCTCCTGTTTTGACTGTAGCCCATGGGTGGGGAGGTAACGAGGGCTCCTGAAGTAACAGTGAGTAGAAAACGAATTCCACCACACAGTACACTCAACTCAAATTCCTGTTTAGTAGAGGGGTTTCAGGGCAAAGAGAACTCAGTTCCGGCCCACTGCAAATTGGCCCTGTGCCCCCTTTCAAATGGAGCTCTGCTTGCTAGGTGACTGACGCGCCCCCTGGGCCAGTGCTGGTTGGGGGGATACCCGGAGCCGGATCAGATGGGGGTTGTAGTCTCCGAGTGGCGGTGACCCGGTCCGTGCCCAGGGTGTCAAGCTCAGTGTGTGGCAGTCCTACAGATGTTGCTGGATGTTCTTTAGTGTCGACTACGCCACCCGTTGATTTGCGGTCAATACGGCCGCCGCTGCAGCAGGGTCCGCTGAGGCTGGTGGTGTGTGTGCAGCTTCTGGTGGTATAACCCCCAACGGGAGGGGTATAGCCTCAGGGGGTCAGTTGTAGAGGGTGGTGGTTGTGGTGGTGCAGTGAGGATGGTATTAAGACTCGGAGTCGGGCTGTGCAGTTCAGGGTGTTTACTTACTGCTGTTGTTCTGGTCACTCCGGCCTTGAGTGACCGCCCGAGCCGTGCTGCGTCCACCAGGTCCTGGACTCGGCCAACCCCCAGGTAATTCTGGAGCGTGATCCTGAGCTCCCTTTCTGACGTTCCTTTTCTCTGGCCTTCCCCACCAGGGATCCACCTATGTCCGGCTCCCTCGGGTCTCTTGGTGGGTACACCTCCTCTGGGTTCCCTGACCCTATACTTGGTCTGCCTTCCTGGTGGATATAGTGGGGGGTCGTGGCAGATCCTGCCCACAACCTCCGGTCTCTGGCTGAGGATTAGTGCCCTCCACCAGCTTGGGATCCGGTACCCTTGTGCCAACCCTTCACCCTGTTGCTTGTATTCTGGGGTCTTGGGGTTCCTTCTCCTTCTCTCTGGGTCCTTCTGACTCCTCTCTCTCTCTTGGCCTTGGAGCTGGGCCCAGCCGGAACCACCACTCCCTGTCAGCCCTTCTGGCTGAGCTTCTCTGCTCTGCTCCTCAGGTTACACTCTGACAGACTGACCCTGATCTAAGATGGTGCCCACCTTATATACTCCCTCTATGTGTGAGCTCAGGTGACCAGCACCTAATGAGCTCCTAGCATTACCCAGACTGCTCCCCCTATCTGCCCCTACACTACTGGGATGTTCCACCCCCCTCCCACTCCAGCCAGGGACAGACACTATCGTACCTGCACATAAACTGGTGGGAGTACCATCGATCTGTCCCCCGGAAATGGGATGTGTGTAGTGTATGCAGCCTACTGAGCTCAGTTCCACACTCCATCCTTACCCGGGAGTGGAATACCACACCTCTGGCTTGAGGTGTAATACCCCTGTAGCAGCCGAATCCTCAGGGTGCTACATTCCCCCCTGGTAAATCACAGCACGTCCTCGGGCTGTAAAAGAATAAACATCCATAAACATACAATTTTTTTTTCATAAAACATAAACATATAAAACAATATATATATCAGCATAAACTTTTCATAAATAACATTCTTGTTCCTCCGGCCACGGTGCAACTTGTGACCGGGTAAAGTGCTACAGTCTCTTCAAGAAAAACAACAGTTTCCTATAAAACCGGTAGGGGGCGCCTTAGGAAGCGCAACTATATACAAGGGGATATGGCCGCTCTCAGTCCTCGGCCAGGTATAAGGAAGGAATGACCGCTCTCAGTCCTCGGTCAGTGGGATTAAGGGACACACAGGTTAACAGTTTACACTTGTCCCAACGGGGACATATTTAAAACAGCAACAGTTCACTGTACCCCGACAGGTAACTATTTACAGTCTCTTTACCGTACTTTAACGACGGCGTCCTCCTGCTCCTTCTTTGTCTTCAGACCCGTCCGGGTCCTCTTGCTCCTCCTCACACCGCAGCTCCTCCTCCGTCAGGCGATGCACATGGAGGGCGTAGGGTCCTTTGGCACACTTGTGCCGGGTGAACGTGACCTCGTCCCCTACGTACAGGTCACGACCTCTGTGTCCCTCCGGCAGATGGCTCTCTACGTCTCTGCGGGTTACAAAGACGTCGCCGGGGGTATGATGGTCTCTTATGAAGCCCCACCCATGCTGCAGGTTGAATTTAATCACAGTCCCGGTGGTACGGGGACCATGAGCTGCACGGGGGTTCCTCCTGGTCCGACTCTTCTGCCCTGCGCTCTGTTCCTGCAGCCGCTGCTCACGGATCCGCCTCTCTTTCCGCTCTTGCTCAAAGGCTGCCAACTGCTGGCGGCAGCACTCCACTCGCTCTGCTGCAGCTGCCCGCGTTTCTTGAGTGAACCCCATGAGGTCTCCTCCGGTGGGGTCCCACTCGAATTGTGCTTCTTCTAGCGGGAGCGGGGTTCTCCTGACGGGCTTCGGAGCCGGAATCAGGGGCTCGCACAGGGGCCTTGCTCTTTGGAGTTCCAGTTGGTAGTACTCCTGGGGCCATACAAAGGGCTGCCCATCCGGGCACGTGTGCTGGGCAAATAGATCTTCGCCCAGGTGCGGCACTCGAGATGTTGAGGGCGCGTTGATGGTAGCGGCGCCCGGATTGACCAGGCCTTGCGACCAGGCCTGGGGTACCCTGAACGTAAAGGGCACCGTGAAGACGGCGGCGCCCGGGGGTACTCGGCCCTGCGACCAGGCCGGTGGCTCCGCGGAGGTAGGGGGCGCTGTTGGAATTGCGGCGCCCGGAGGTACTAGACCTTGCGACCAGGCCGATGGTATTTCCTGCTTCGCCGCGCTCAGGGTCGAGGCGTATGACGTCACAGGGGTCGCGACCGCGGCTTCTACTTGAGGCCTAGTCTGGCACGGTGACGATGCAGCGACGGGCACGGCAGGGGGAATTTCGGGCTCTGCGACGGGGAGCTGGGACAGGTACACGGTTTCTCGGCTCGGGGTAGTGACGTCCCCTTTACCTGCCTCCAGTTGTCCAGCTCCCTTCTCGGCGCCGTCTCCGGCCTTCACTCCTCCTGCACCATCCTCAGAGGCGGTCTGTCTCCTCGTCTCGGGTGGCGTGCTCCGCTGACGGGTTCCGGTCTGCTGGGCCATCTCACGGCTCCACTCCGCCAGCGTGTCTTGCTGTACTTGGGCCATCCTCCGTGCGAGGCCCTCCAGCGCGGTCTGTGCACACTCCCGGTCTCGGGGGAGCTGTGCTAGGATCTCCACTAAGCCTAGTGGGGTTGTTGCTTGCAGCAGGCTCCTGACCACTGGGTCGGTGCTGCCTGTCTCTCCCTCCATCTCCGGGTACGACTTCTCCGGAGTCCTCTCCAGACTTCTTGTCTCCGGGTGCGCTCTCTCCAGACTCCTCCAGGCTGCACCCATCTTCTCTCTTTTGTTCCGTCTCCGCCCACATTGAAGGTGGTCCCGGGGCAACTTTGTGATTGTCAGTTCCAGGGGCAGTTCTCTCACGCTGATGGACACTTCCAGCATCACAGTCTCTGTTGGTGGGCGCGGTTTCCGCTTTTGGCGCCATTCTTCGACCTGGCCCACGATGGGAGGTGGCCTCTTGCCACCCTCTGGCACGCCCATAATGGCGTCCGCTCTTCCAAGGCGGGAAATCTTTGGAAATGGCGGGAATCGTCTCCCAGTGGCGGGAAACTCCATGGATGGCGGGAAAAAGCTGCAAATGGCGGACAACCGGCGGGAAACGACCTGTGATGGGGTCCGTTGGCGGGGACCCTCCGGAACCGGCGGGAGACTTCTTTTTAAGGTAACGATGAACTTTTCTTCAGGCACGCAGTACCCGGTTGTTGCGGGCACGTAATCCTGCCGACTACGCCAAAGTTGACGCGCCCCCTGGGCCAGTGCTGGTTGGGGGGATACCCGGAGCCGGATCAGATGGGGGTTGTAGTCTCCGAGTGGCGGTGACCCGGTCCGTGCCCAGGGTGTCAAGCTCAGTGTGTGGCAGTCCTACAGATGTTGCTGGATGTTCTTTAGTGTCGACTACGCCACCCGTTGATTTGCGGTCAATACGGCCGCCGCTGCAGCAGGGTCCGCTGAGGCTGGTGGTGTGTGTGCAGCTTCTGGTGGTATAACCCCCAACGGGAGGGGTATAGCCTCAGGGGGTCAGTTGTAGAGGGTGGTGGTTGTGGTGGTGCAGTGAGGATGGTATTAAGACTCGGAGTCGGGCTGTGCAGTTCAGGGTGTTTACTTACTGCTGTTGTTCTGGTCACTCCGGCCTTGAGTGACCGCCCGAGCCGTGCTGCGTCCACCAGGTCCTGGACTCGGCCAACCCCCAGGTAATTCTGGAGCGTGATCCTGAGCTCCCTTTCTGACGTTCCTTTTCTCTGGCCTTCCCCACCAGGGATCCACCTATGTCCGGCTCCCTCGGGTCTCTTGGTGGGTACACCTCCTCTGGGTTCCCTGACCCTATACTTGGTCTGCCTTCCTGGTGGATATAGTGGGGGGTCGTGGCAGATCCTGCCCACAACCTCCGGTCTCTGGCTGAGGATTAGTGCCCTCCACCAGCTTGGGATCCGGTACCCTTGTGCCAACCCTTCACCCTGTTGCTTGTATTCTGGGGTCTTGGGGTTCCTTCTCCTTCTCTCTGGGTCCTTCTGACTCCTCTCTCTCTCTTGGCCTTGGAGCTGGGCCCAGCCGGAACCACCACTCCCTGTCAGCCCTTCTGGCTGAGCTTCTCTGCTCTGCTCCTCAGGTTACACTCTGACAGACTGACCCTGATCTAAGATGGTGCCCACCTTATATACTCCCTCTATGTGTGAGCTCAGGTGACCAGCACCTAATGAGCTCCTAGCATTACCCAGACTGCTCCCCCTATCTGCCCCTACACTACTGGGATGTTCCACCCCCCTCCCACTCCAGCCAGGGACAGACACTATCGTACCTGCACATAAACTGGTGGGAGTACCATCGATCTGTCCCCCGGAAATGGGATGTGTGTAGTGTATGCAGCCTACTGAGCTCAGTTCCACACTCCATCCTTACCCGGGAGTGGAATACCACACCTCTGGCTTGAGGTGTAATACCCCTGTAGCAGCCGAATCCTCAGGGTGCTACATTCCCCCCTGGTAAATCACAGCACGTCCTCGGGCTGTAAAAGAATAAACATCCATAAACATACAATTTTTTTTTCATAAAACATAAACATATAAAACAATATATATATCAGCATAAACTTTTCATAAATAACATTCTTGTTCCTCCGGCCACGGTGCAACTTGTGACCGGGTAAAGTGCTACAGTCTCTTCAAGAAAAACAACAGTTTCCTATAAAACCGGTAGGGGGCGCCTTAGGAAGCGCAACTATATACAAGGGGATATGGCCGCTCTCAGTCCTCGGCCAGGTATAAGGAAGGAATGACCGCTCTCAGTCCTCGGTCAGTGGGATTAAGGGACACACAGGTTAACAGTTTACACTTGTCCCAACGGGGACATATTTAAAACAGCAACAGTTCACTGTACCCCGACAGGTAACTATTTACAGTCTCTTTACCGTACTTTAACGACGGCGTCCTCCTGCTCCTTCTTTGTCTTCAGACCCGTCCGGGTCCTCTTGCTCCTCCTCACACCGCAGCTCCTCCTCCGTCAGGCGATGCACATGGAGGGCGTAGGGTCCTTTGGCACACTTGTGCCGGGTGAACGTGACCTCGTCCCCTACGTACAGGTCACGACCTCTGTGTCCCTCCGGCAGATGGCTCTCTACGTCTCTGCGGGTTACAAAGACGTCGCCGGGGGTATGATGGTCTCTTATGAAGCCCCACCCATGCTGCAGGTTGAATTTAATCACAGTCCCGGTGGTACGGGGACCATGAGCTGCACGGGGGTTCCTCCTGGTCCGACTCTTCTGCCCTGCGCTCTGTTCCTGCAGCCGCTGCTCACGGATCCGCCTCTCTTTCCGCTCTTGCTCAAAGGCTGCCAACTGCTGGCGGCAGCACTCCACTCGCTCTGCTGCAGCTGCCCGCGTTTCTTGAGTGAACCCCATGAGGTCTCCTCCGGTGGGGTCCCACTCGAATTGTGCTTCTTCTAGCGGGAGCGGGGTTCTCCTGACGGGCTTCGGAGCCGGAATCAGGGGCTCGCACAGGGGCCTTGCTCTTTGGAGTTCCAGTTGGTAGTACTCCTGGGGCCATACAAAGGGCTGCCCATCCGGGCACGTGTGCTGGGCAAATAGATCTTCGCCCAGGTGCGGCACTCGAGATGTTGAGGGCGCGTTGATGGTAGCGGTGCCCGGATTGACCAGGCCTTGCGACCAGGCCTGGGGTACCCTGAACGTAAAGGGCACCGTGAAGACGGCGGCGCCCGGGGGTACTCGGCCCTGCGACCAGGCCGGTGGCTCCGCGGAGGTAGGGGGCGCTGTTGGAATTGCGGCGCCCGGAGGTACTAGACCTTGCGACCAGGCCGATGGTATTTCCTGCTTCGCCGCGCTCAGGGTCGAGGCGTATGACGTCACAGGGGTCGCGGCCGCGGCTTCTACTTGAGGCCTAGTCTGGCACGGTGACGATGCAGCGACGGGCACGGCAGGGGGAATTTCGGGCTCTGCGACGGGGAGCTGGGACAGGTACACGGTTTCTCGGCTCGGGGTAGTGACGTCCCCTTTACCTGCCTCCAGTTGTCCAGCTCCCTTCTCGGCGCCGTCTCCGGCCTTCACTCCTCCTGCACCATCCTCAGAGGCGGTCTGTCTCCTCGTCTCGGGTGGCGTGCTCCGCTGACGGGTTCCGGTCTGCTGGGCCATCTCACGGCTCCACTCCGCCAGCGTGTCTTGCTGTACTTGGGCCATCCTCCGTGCGAGGCCCTCCAGCGCGGTCTGTGCACACTCCCGGTCTCGGGGGAGCTGTGCTAGGATCTCCACTAAGCCTAGTGGGGTTGTTGCTTGCAGCAGGCTCCTGACCACTGGGTCGGTGCTGCCTGTCTCTCCCTCCATCTCCGGGTACGACTTCTCCGGAGTCCTCTCCAGACTTCTTGTCTCCGGGTGCGCTCTCTCCAGACTCCTCCAGGCTGCACCCATCTTCTCTCTTTTGTTCCGTCTCCGCCCACATTGAAGGTGGTCCCGGGGCAACTTTGTGATTGTCAGTTCCAGGGGCAGTTCTCTCACGCTGATGGACACTTCCAGCATCACAGTCTCTGTTGGTGGGCGCGGTTTCCGCTTTTGGCGCCATTCTTCGACCTGGCCCACGATGGGAGGTGGCCTCTTGCCACCCTCTGGCACGCCCATAATGGCGTCCGCTCTTCCAAGGCGGGAAATCTTTGGAAATGGCGGGAATCGTCTCCCAGTGGCGGGAAACTCCATGGATGGCGGGAAAAAGCTGCAAATGGCGGACAACCGGCGGGAAACGACCTGTGATGGGGTCCGTTGGCGGGGACCCTCCGGAACCGGCGGGAGACTTCTTTTTAAGGTAACGATGAACTTTTCTTCAGGCACGCAGTACCCGGTTGTTGCGGGCACGTAATCCTGCCGACTACGCCAAAGTTGACGCGCCCCCTGGGCCAGTGCTGGTTGGGGGGATACCCGGAGCCGGATCAGATGGGGGTTGTAGTCTCCGAGTGGCGGTGACCCGGTCCGTGCCCAGGGTGTCAAGCTCAGTGTGTGGCAGTCCTACAGATGTTGCTGGATGTTCTTTAGTGTCGACTACGCCACCCGTTGATTTGCGGTCAATACGGCCGCCGCTGCAGCAGGGTCCGCTGAGGCTGGTGGTGTGTGTGCAGCTTCTGGTGGTATAACCCCCAACGGGAGGGGTATAGCCTCAGGGGGTCAGTTGTAGAGGGTGGTGGTTGTGGTGGTGCAGTGAGGATGGTATTAAGACTCGGAGTCGGGCTGTGCAGTTCAGGGTGTTTACTTACTGCTGTTGTTCTGGTCACTCCGGCCTTGAGTGACCGCCCGAGCCGTGCTGCGTCCACCAGGTCCTGGACTCGGCCAACCCCCAGGTAATTCTGGAGTGTGATCCTGAGCTCCCTTTCTGACGTTCCTTTTCTCTGGCCTTCCCCACCAGGGATCCACCTATGTCCGGCTCCCTCGGGTCTCTTGGTGGGTACACCTCCTCTGGGTTCCCTGACCCTATACTTGGTCTGCCTTCCTGGTGGATATAGTGGGGGGTCGTGGCAGATCCTGCCCACAACCTCCGGTCTCTGGCTGAGGATTAGTGCCCTCCACCAGCTTGGGATCCGGTACCCTTGTGCCAACCCTTCACCCTGTTGCTTGTATTCTGGGGTCTTGGGGTTCCTTCTCCTTCTCTCTGGGTCCTTCTGACTCCTCTCTCTCTCTTGGCCTTGGAGCTGGGCCCAGCCGGAACCACCACTCCCTGTCAGCCCTTCTGGCTGAGCTTCTCTGCTCTGCTCCTCAGGTTACACTCTGACAGACTGACCCTGATCTAAGATGGTGCCCACCTTATATACTCCCTCTATGTGTGAGCTCAGGTGACCAGCACCCAATGAGCTCCTAGCATTACCCAGACTGCTCCCCCTATCTGCCCCTACACTACTGGGATGTTCCACCCCCCTCCCACTCCAGCCAGGGACAGACACTATCGTACCTGCACATAAACTGGTGGGAGTACCGTCGATCTGTCCCCCGGAAATGGGATGTGTGTAGTGTATGCAGCCTACTGAGCTCAGTTCCACACTCCATCCTTACCCGGGAGTGGAATACCACACCTCTGGCTTGAGGTGTAATACGCCTGTAGCAGCCGAATCCTCAGGGTGCTACATGACCACCCGAAAGGCTTCAGATAGGGGCCTCCCATCGATGGATGACACCAACAATAGATTCTGGAGTTGAAGAACGGGGATCCGGTAACGATCGACCACTGCATGCTGTATGAAGTTCCCTGCCATACCGGAATCCAGGTACGCCGTATCAATGGAACCTCCACAACTCACAGAGATGGTCAGGATCAATGGTGGAGACAAATAGCCTCTCCTACAGGCCAAAGGCTTGAGATTTTCCCGACTTCTTGGGACAAGAGCGAATGAGGTGTCCAATGTCTCCACAATAGAATCACAAGCCATTGGCTCAACAGATCTCCTGCCGCTGCTCAGCCAGCTCCATGTTGTCGACTTGCATAGGTTCAAGTGATGCTATGGCCGTGGAAGGCTGAGGAATGAGCGGCCTTTGGAAGGACAGAGACATACAAAGCAGTTTTCTTTCAAGTGCCGTCTCCCGAGAGTGCTCCTGGAACCGGAGGTCGATTTGGATGGCCAGGGAAACTAGATAGTCCAGTGTACTGGGAATGTCTCGACCTGCTAGCTCATCCTTGATCCTTGTAGACAATCCCTCAGAGAAGGTGGCTACTATTGCCTCACTGTTCCAGCAGAGTTTAGAAGCTAGGGTGCGGAACTGGATGGCACAATGGCCTACAGACAGACTGGTCTTGTGTAGGCTGAGGAGGGATGAGTCTGCAAAGGTAACTCGGCCAACTCATCAAATACCTTGGTGAATGCCCCCAGGAAGGCCTGCAGATCTGAGATTATAGCATCTCCCCATTCCCACAAGGTGTTGAGCCACGTCAGGGCCTCTCCTCCAAGATAGCAAGATGGGACTTTAGGAAGGCTACTTTCGCCCGATTGAAGGGGAACTGATGGGCCAGCACTTCAAAGTGCAGCGAGCGCTGGTTGGTAAACCCCCAGCATTGCTTCGGGTCCCTGTCAAAACATGATGGTGCAGACAGATGGGGTCCAGGATCTGGTGCATGACTTGCGGACTGTATAGTCACTGCCTAGGTTGCCGCAGCTTGAATCAGAGCAGATGCGGCTGCTGTTGTCAGAGTGTCCAGACGGTGTTCTCTCTGATTGGTCATCTATTGGAACAGGTCTGAGATTGGAGGGTATGAGAGTCAGCGGGTTCCATGGCCTTAGCAAACTGTTACACACGTGGTTGTGGAACCACTGTGCCAAGGTCTGGGGAAAACCTGGAGGGGCATAACTAAGCAACCACCTGGTTCTTCACTAGAGCCCCTGATGGTGTGGTTAGACTTGAACCCAGGTGGGCACTAGGTGCTACTCCAGGACAGACCCCATTCCGCAGCAGCTGACCCCCAAAGGGGCAGGGAAGCCGGACCGGCTAGGACCTGGTTAACAGGAGGTAGACAGAACCGGTTCTGGGTCAGGAATGGACAGGATAAGTTCAGGAACACAGGGCGGACTTGGGTGTAGGATCACAAATGCAGGTTTAGACTGGATAAATGAGGATGGCGGAATAGGTGCAGACAAGGTGAATCAGGCTCAAGACAGGATAGCGGCAGGATAGACTCAGGAACAGGTTACACTAGAATGGACAGGATCAAGTTCAGACAAGATGGACAGGATAAAGTTCAGACAGGACGGACAGGATCAGATGCAGACAGGATTGACAGGATCAGGTTCATGGAGCACAGGTACAGGGACCTTACAACTAGGTAGTGTAACGGGCTGGTTGGTGGAACCACTGTGCTGGGGCCAAGTATAACCAGGATGGGCATGACTAGGGACCTCACCAAGTCCTGTACGGTGGCTTGATGACTCCGTGATCCGTGGAGAGATGAGGGAGGCGGGACCAGGTGCTACTCCGGGACTGACCTCGGGTGGAAGGCAGCTGTCCCCCAAGGAACAGGAGGCAGGCATGGCCAGGGATGATAGTGTTGGCAAACACTGCTGATAGACAGGAGGGCGTGCACTGCTGATGGACAGGCAAGCTGGCAAGGCTGATGGACAGGCAGGCTGGCACGGCTGATGGACAGGAAGGTTGGCACGGCTGATAGATAGACAGGCGGACAGGCTGATAGACAGGCACGCAAGCAGGGCTGATAGGCAGGCGGGCATGGCTGATAGGTTAACAGGTGGGCACGGCAGATAGGCAGGCGGGCACAGCTGATAGGCAGGCTGATAGACAGACAGGCATACAGAAATACAAGCCCTGGGACCTGAGAACTAACAAGAGTATTATGAACAAACTTACAATATTGCTCGGGCACCTGCATATTGTAGAAGATGCCTTAAATAGTTAAAGCAATTGGCTGGGGACACTTTAGGATGGCGCACGACCCCTTTAAGAGACAGGGACACGAGCGCGCGCCCTAAGCATCAGAACAGGAAGAGGAAGGAAGAACTGGACAGTCCGGCCGGGGGCCACGGCAGTGAGAGAGTCAACGTCTCTGGCGGGGGAGTGAAGCAGAAGGCAGAGAGACGCTGACGTTACAGGTAGCAGGACACACACTGATAACTAAAGTTGCTAAAGCACCTTTCAATAGGATAGGGTGCCCTAAATGTCAGGCGTCTCCCAGCTATTGGCTGGGGAAGTTTTCAGAAGTGCGTGCTGCCCCTTTAAAGGGAAGAGAGCGCACGCTCTAAACACACTCCCAGGAGACCTGCATGTCGTGCGCAGGTTCTGGGAGGAAACAGATGCTGTGGGAGTGTGGGCGGGTAAATGAACATACCGGTGTCCCTGCTGGGAGGAAGAAGGGGACTTGTGCAGGGGTGCCAGTGTACATTTCTTTCTGTGATACTTAGCTGGTGAAAGATGCCAAAATTCTTTAGGAGGCACACCTTATTTCAGCAGACGCTTAAAAATGCCAGTCCTGATGAATTGGGGGTTTTAATGCTGTGTGACTCTGCCCAGAAACCATGAACCTCCATACAACAACTCCTCCATTCTAGCTGTCTCACTACGTGAATGACTTGAATGGAGTTGCTTTTGAAGGCTTATGATTTCTATGTCACAGTAGGGTGTGTATAGAAGGACGTCCTCTTACAGTAACTCAATACTTGTTCGCTCACTATTTCACTATTGGAATGACTAGATGGAGTTGCCATATGGAGGTTCATGATTTCTTGACACACAGTAGCATCTATAAGGACATCCTCTGTACAGCAAATACATTCTAGCTTTCTCACTACTGGAATGACTAGAATGGAATTGCTGAACAGAGGTTTAGGATTTCTGTGTATGCTCTAATGTCTATAAGGATATCCTCCATACAGCAACTCCATTCTGATTATCTTGCTAAAGAGTGACATAGCTAGGATGGAGATGCTGCATGGGGGTTCTTGACGTCTGCGCACACAGTAATGTCTATATGGCCATGCTCCATAGGGTAACTCCACTCTAGTTGGCTCTCTACAGGAAGGACTAGAATGGAGTTGCTGTATGGAGGTTTATGGTTTCTGTGCACACAGTTCTGTCTATAACTTACGTGTCAAACTCCGGCACATGGGGCAAATCTGGCCCGCAGGGTGGTTATATTTGGCTTGTGACACCAGAACCACCACCCCTATGTGGCACCCATTATTCTGTATGGAGAACTATGTGGGCCCATTTATTCTGTATGTAAGACTATACAGGGCCCATTATTCTGTATGTAGGACTATGTGGGGCCCATTATACTGTACACTGGTTGGCCCGCGACTT
Source organism: Phyllobates terribilis (assembly GCF_046119375.1). Lineage (NCBI taxonomy): Eukaryota > Metazoa > Chordata > Amphibia > Anura > Dendrobatidae > Phyllobates > Phyllobates terribilis. Next base: position 163,422,055 of record NW_027362762.1, read on the forward strand.
TGTCCAAGATTTTCATTTTGGCCCTCTGTGTGTTTAAGTTTGACATCCCTGGTCTATAAAGACGTCCAATATACAGCAACTCCATTGTAGCTGGCTCACTACAGGAATGAGTGAAATAGTGATGCTGGATAGAGATTAATAAAGGTCCGTTAGGTATAAACCATTGTGTGGGCAGGTTTTTTTTCCTCTACATGTAACAATGTAAGATATATAGATGCAAAATGGTATATACAAATATTCATTTATGTTATATTTAGCTGAACGTATAATAAAATGGCAAATATCAGGAGTGATATCTCAGAATGGAGCAAAAAACCCATTTACTGTGTTTTAACATTCTCAATTAACAATAAAAAAATGAAAGGATAATTGACTTTGTAGGGCTCTATTGTATCACATAGAAGACAGAACACTCCTAATCTCATCTTCCAATTGGTAATTATCTGACTACACAGATATCAAAGCATTGTTTGCACTTGGAAGACCCACTTCTCTGACCAGGCATTTTTATGTATTGCCTGCCTTCGATTGATGCAATTCTATTTAAGGAATTCAAGTAAAGATATTTTTATTTTTTTCACATTGAATTCTGGTCTCCCTGTTTCATTGCGTTATATGAAGGTTCCCACACCATCAAACCACTTGTGGCCTTAATAGGTGAACAGTAAACACCCAGATTGTTTAGACACACTCAGGGGTGCCATGACCAGGTGCTTTGGGACCATTAAGTAAACCTCACTACAAATGGTATCTTACAGTGCAGTAACCAGTGACAAAGTCATCTTGTTTCATTTGCAGAGGTAGCACTTTGGAGAGGTAGCAGTAATCTTCATTCAGATATCCGTGCCTCTTGATGGACCTCCCTTCCAAAAAATAAATAAATAAAAAATGGAGGAAGTGATTTCATTTAGTACTTGTTTTTATTGCACTGCAGGTGGGACTCTATTTCAATTTTCACCTGTTAGCAAGAATGCTAGAATCGCCGCATCCTCATTTACACTGTCCACATCTCAGTGGCACATTTTAGTCAAAATGCTATTGTAAACATTATCTTTCCCCCACACTCCAAAGGCAAAGGGTGGAGTGATGTCAAACACAAGCGAGCAGATACCGCCCACATTTACTGTAGTTGTAATGCGAGTTAGCATTACATTTCGTTTTCATGTTAAATGTCAGCAGGGGCTTCACCTAGGGGCTAATAGATTAAAATATCACAATGTTTTAACCCCTTCACGACCTATGACATATAGGTACGTCATAGATCGTGTCCCTGCATTCCTTGCAGGCTCCGGCACTGAGCCCGCATGTTTTCAGGCAAATAACAACTGTTCTGCTCAGCTGTCATGTGCCCCTAACAGGCACGGGTGGAATCGTGATCCACCCACGGCTGTTAACATGTTAAATGACGTTGTCAATCTCCGACAGTAGCAGTTAACATGGCCGCGCCGGAAGCACGTTACTAATCCTGCCTAATCCTGTCCGTCACATTATCGCGGGGTGCCGATTAGTTGGCATGACAACCCGGGGTCTGCAGGAGACCCCTATGGTTGCCATTGTTGATCTGCTGTGAGCGCCGCCCCGTGGCCAGCAATCATAGCAGATGGTCAATTCTACTACACATAGCAGGGCTTCAGGCAATCGATCAGACAATCGCTGCTTCAATTCTAAGGAGACTATTGAAGCAGGTAAAAAGTAGAAAAAAAAGTTTTTAAAAATATTAAAAAAATAAAATATAAAAGTTCAAATCAGCCCTTTTTTTGCCCCATTCAAAATAAAACAAAAAAAATCAAAAATACACATATTTGGTATCGCCACATTCAGAATCGCCCAATCTATCAAAATCTAAAAATAATTAATTCTATCGGTAAACAGCGTAACAAGAAAAAAAATTAAAACACAAGAATTAAGTTTTTTTGGTCGTCGCAACATTGCAATAAAATGCAATTACAGGCGATAGAAACATCATATCTATCCCAAAATTATATCAATAAAAACATCAGCTCGGTGCGCAAAAAATAAGCCCTCAACCAGCCCCAGATCCCGAAAAATGGAGACGCTATGGGTCTCGGAAAATGGCGCCATTTTTTTTATTTTTTACAAACTTTGGATTTTTTTTCACTACTTTTACACTGTGTTCCAAATTATTATGCAAATAATATTTTCTCAGATTTTCCCAAATTACCTATATGAATTGCAGTCATTGTAATTTTCCAGTCAAATAACTATTAGAGGACAATTGAAAGGTTTTTGAACAAACTGCCTATGATAACAGTATATTTTTAAAAAAATAAAAAACTCAAACTGCACTCAAAATGCATGTTCCAAATTATTATGCACAGCAGAGTTTTCAACCTTTTCATTTTAATTAAGAACAAAAAAATTGTCATTTTTGAAATTATAAGCATTAACAGGTTATTACAAACTGAAATCAAACAGTTTTCAACTCAAAACTTTATTCTAGGTGATGTTACATTTGCACATAGGACCGCTTGTTCGAAAGGAGCTTCTGAACTCTCTCGTCCATTGAATTTGTCAGGTTTTGGATGGTTTCTGCTTTAATTGTTTTGCATGAGGACAGAATACCCTCCCAGAGCTGTTGCTTAGATGTGAACTGCCTCCCGCCATCATAGACACTCCTTTTGATGATGCTCCAGAGGTTCTCAATGGAGTTGAGGTCAGGGGAGCATGGGTGCCACACCATAAGTTTGTCCCCTTTTATGCCCATAGCAGCCAGAGACGCAGATGTGTTATGTGCAGCATGAGCCCGGATCTCCCAGGACAGAGGGACTGTTCCCCCAAATTGGGACTGTCTCGCTAACTCCAGGACGGTTGGGAGCTATGGCATCTGGCATGGCATGTTGTGGCATGTTCCTTCACTGCAAAAGCACCTGTCACACATGACAGGGATATAACTGTGTGATAGGAGACTCTTTGTAACCAATGAGCACTTTCTGTGACTAGTAGGAAGAGCGCTCATTGTTTAATGCAGGCTCCTGTTACACAGTCTCTGCCACACACAGGAGCCTGAAATAACCAATCTGCACTCTCTTCTTCTGTGAAGGAAAGTGCTCATTGATTACTGAGCAGCACAGTTATGGCTGGCACCCAGCATTCTGCAGACAGTGACACCGACAAAGATGATCACACAGGCATGTAGTCAGCTGTGTTTATGGTCAGAACTGCATCTGCAACTAGTAGCAGGTTGACCGCATGTGGCCAGCGGACCATGGGCTGTGCATCCCTGATCTATATGTACCACGTAAACCGATCTATATGTACCACGTAAACCTGGAGTATCTTCAGTCTGCCCATAGGCTGAATCTCCATAACTCGCACAATGGTTACTCTTCTTGCAGTTTGACTTCATTCCCAAATACCATCTTACTAGTATAACCACAGAACTGACTCCCTATCCAGATTGTTTGATTGATGTGAAGTCTCGGTAGAGGCACCATCACATATAGTTGAACTTAAACATATTTTTCTTCTTCTTCCACTCTGCCGGAAAGTCTTATCTTTGGCCTATTCTTCTCTCCTTTTTGATATCCCAGGTGTAAAAATGAACTGATGAACTCTTTTCCTGTTTCTACTGGTGACCTAAAAGGAAGAATTATGATTTGATTAACCATTTCCTTCTGTTATACCCGTTATTAACCATTTTCATCTCGGAGATCACAGATTGCATTTGCTTCTGTCATACCTGTGGTTAACCATTGCCCTCCTGGAAGACAACTAGCTGCATTCCTGTGATTAACTGCAACCATGCTGGAAGATACTAGTTTCCTACAGAGTCACTTTTCCCATGTGTATCTGCATACCTGGCTTTGCTTCATGTGTGTTACCTACTCCGATAATTTGTCCGCTGTCCGGCTTACACTGTCCTGGCTTTTGCTGTTCCATGTGTTATCCATCAAAACCCGTTTCATTGCATTATTGCCTCTGGTTGGTACTGATCACCCAGACCTATGGCTTAGAGAATCCCCCTCAATATGTGACGCTTAACTACACTTTTATTATTTGCTTAAATCTACAGTACAAGTGCAAATAACAAAGTTTTCTAATATGCCTCCTTCCCCAGGTATCAATCTCTTTCTTTTTTCTGCACTGATCGTTCACTTTCAAAAACTACTAAAATCTGCCTACAGATCTGTCTGTAGTGGAGGATCAAATTACAACTTCTGCCCATGGAGGGGGAGGGGGAAATGTTCGAGGGACACAAAGGTAGAATTACAAAAAAAGAAATTGCTGAGGTTTCTAGTGCAGATGGAAAAATTGTCAAGAATGCAGAATAGAAGTTAACTAGTGTATTATTCTCTGTTCATTTCATGTTTAGCCAGCAAAAGTAATTCAATATGCAACTGTTTATATGGTCGTGCACTCATCCCAGTATAAAGCATAGGGCCACATCTGCCATGAGGGAGATGAGCATCTTGCTTCACGTGGTAATCTGTGGTATCTCTCAGGTGGTCAAATCGTATAGGAAATTGGGTGCTCAACTGTGTATAAAGTGGTCCTCCAGAGTAAAATGTGGATAGAAACTCTGGCACTAGGACATGAAATGTAGATTGTTTATTTATAGTGAAATGACAAAAAATAAGAAGATCAGACCCAAGATTGAAAGAAGATACATAAATCGACGTTTCGGCCTGTCATGGCTTTTTCAAGGTATCTGTGTATACAAAATATCAATTCTCATGTGGTGGCACAATCTTCCTGCAGGAGGAGGATTGTGCCAATCCATAAAAGATACCTCTCAGCAGGGGCAGAGCTTGGGCCTTAGATTTAGTGACTGTGTCATGGATCAGAAGCCTAGTTGATCAGCATCTTTTAAAGCAAAAAAATGTATTTATTTTGTAACTACTGCCTCTGCCTAAAACACCACAGCATGTGGTAGCATGTAATGTGACTGAGGAACATTTAAAGGGAAGAAGTGGGGCATGCGCCTTGTGCTCACAAAAGAGTAGGAGGAGAGGGAGACAATAATCAGTAAGTCTGCAATGAAGATACAGCCGCTTTGCTTAATAGCAATGAGCCCAGTGTATTGTGTGCCTGTTAGTGCAGTTCTCTGTGTGTTAGATGAGGCTGCTACCAGCGGCGTAACTAGAGTCCGGTACAAAATTTGGACCTGGGCCCCCACCTGCATGTTGGTCAAATGTATGGTCCCTTTGAGCACTCTATATCCTGGACATATGTGTTTGTAATGATGTCCCCCATCCTGGGCTCCTTCCTGTAATAATGTCCCCCATCGTGGGCCCCTATCTGTAATAATGTCCCCATCCTGGCCCTACCCTGTAATAATGTCCCCCATCATGGGCCCCTTTCTGTAATAATGTCCCTCATAATGCACCTTTTCCTGTAATATTGTCTCCATCGTGGCTCCTTCCCGTAATAATGCCTCCCATCCTAGCCCCTTTCTGTAATAGTGTTCCCCATCCTGAGCCGCTTCCTGCTATAATGTTCCCCATCCTGGGTCCCTTTTTGTAATAATGTTCCATTTTGGGCCCCTGCCTGATATATTGTCCCCCATCTTTGGCCCCTTCTTGGTATAATGTCCCCTATCTTTCTCCCCTTCCGGGTATTATGCCCCCCATCCTGGGCCCCTTCCTGGAATATTGTCCCCAATCCTGGGCCACTTCCTGGTATAATGTCCCCCATCCTAGGCCCTTACTATAATAATGTCCCACGTTCTACTGTTCTTTTCCAACACATTAAAAAAAACAACTGACCTTCCCTCGCTCCCATGACATGCGACATCCTCTTCCATAGACAGGGTATAGGCCAGAAGCTGATGTCGGCATGCCAGACACAGTTGGGGAATAACGTCACTCCCATGCGTCACCCGCGATGGGCACGGTTGACGTCAGCTGCCGTCTTCTGATTGCCCAGCGATGTGTATTACAGTGCACAGAGCCAGTGGGTGTCTGCATCGCGATGCATATCAACTAAATGTGCATCCTTGGACATACATACATTTGAAAAGGTGCGGGCATCTAAGGGCCCTCCTCCTGCATGGGTATTGTTGAGGTGGAACCCTCTGTGACCACGATCGTTACGCCACTGTCTGCTACTATAATGTCAACATCAGTGGTTTACCAAAGTGTCCTTCCCTACTCCTCTACTGTCACACTGCAAATAACTTTCTTCAGCATCACTGATTTACTGCTGCAGTTGTCGGGTCAAAGTAGAAAGGAACAACTTTCTGACATGTCAATTTAAAATAAACTCCATATAAACCCTGCTCATCCCATGTTCAGCAAGCTTAAAACACTCAATGTACCTCTTCTTATGTTTTTAGTAATTAATAATTTAGTTTTTTTTTTTCATTCCTATGTTATTAGTATGTCCGTGCTTTGTCTCCAAGTCAATATTCTATTGCACTGCCAGTTAAATCCACAAGATGGCAGTGTCATAGAGGAAAAGAAATGACATGCTTTGGTAAAAGTTAGCTTAGATATTCAGTATTTGATTAGCATATTGGATTAAAAAAACAACAATGTAGTTGAATTTTGTTTATCATGATAGCATAAAACACAATCAGATATGTTTTGCAGTGCTCTAAATTAAATTGTCAATTTTTTTTTTTACTTTGTATACTTGCTAAACGAGCCTCAGGTCCAAAGGCTTTATAATGTACACGACCAAGTAAATGGTATGGTACCAATTCAAATTTCTATTTAAATGCATGTTCATTAGAAAATACTGTAACCATATGGATTTCCTCCATTGATCTGCAGGAATTAATCCAAGTCATCAGGCCCCCATTGATTTCTAAGGGGGAAGCTCTACCTTCGTATAGTATCTGCGGCTTCATGGAGCATGCTGTTGTTGTAGCTGTTTTCTTCTGGCCTAAAATCAGATTACAGGATTACAAGTGAGGCCTAATTGTGGTAGTAGGCCCTCTTAATTACAAGTGCTTGGAGAAGAAAATGCACACAGGTCGTGAACATATGCAGTCCTGTTTATTGCTTTGTAAGAAGTTTTCTTATGCCAATTGCAGACAAAAAAGCAAAGAAATGAACAACAGTATGAGTTGGTATAGGTATAAGATGTAGAAGCACGTTAACATTGTGGCCATTTCACAGACAAAACCCAAGAAAATAAGAAAATGAGCATATACCCCGTAATACATAAATATCATGAGTAAGTAACATAGGGAATTTAGTTAACACTATTTTGACCAAAAAAGTGTACAAGCCATCCCACCACGACAAGGTTTACCCAATGCGGACAGTCCTATCCTATCTCTAGTTTTAAAATCTCATTTAGTGTCAGCAGACACTTTTTTTTATCAAAACAGTGTGAACTAATTACCCTATGTTATTTACATACACTATTACTATTTACTTATTACAGGGTGTAAGCTTATTTTTTTTTTTTTTTGTCAGCCGATCTCAATGTAGATAAGGGCAGAGGAGGATACTGACCCCACTGTTCAGACACCTGCCCATGGGAAGCTTTATAGATGAAATGCCTAGCTCTGAAAGGGGGAGCCATGTCCCTGTTTGTACAGAGTACTAGAAGCCACAGCAAAAACCAAAGAATTGAGCCGTAGCACAAGTTGGCATGTGTGCAATGTATAAGAGCACGTTCACACTTTGGCTACTTCACAGACATAGCCCAAGAAAAAACAAAATGAGCAAATATCCTGTAATAAGTAAATAAATAGTAATAGTGCATAGGGTACTTAGTTAACACTATTTTGATCAAATAAATGTAAAAGCCATCCCACCGCGACAAGGTGTACCTAATCAGGACGGTCCTATCCTATCTCTAGTGTTAAAATCTCACCTTGTGTCTGTGACGCCCCTGAGGGTTCGGTCGCCACAGGGGTACTGCATCTCTTTAATGAGGTGTGGTATCTCCTCTCCAAGGTAAGGATGGAGCACCTGTCAGGACCCCACCTCTGCATCCAACACTACACCACTCCCACCTGAGGGGGGCTTATATGCACTAGTGTGCTGCCCCAGCCGGGATAAGAGGAGATGGGGGGGAACCAAAGATAGGGGGAACCTAGTAGTGGGTGAGGGTGAAGGACACACCAGGAGGTTACACTTGCTAATACATATTTAATAAACAGCCATCTTAGGTTCAAGGTCCTTTGATTGTGATCTTCATCACTGAACGTGACTTTCTGTTAGAACCTGCAGCTGACTGAATATACACGGTCCTCGTGCTCTGGCCTTGAGTTGAGGAGCGGGTTAGAGTTAACGGCTGTCTCTACCCGGTCAAGGTCCCTACCTAAGAAGGCCTGGAGGGGAGCGGAGGAGTAAAGCTCCACAGGCAAAAGGATGCCGGAGAATACGGACAGAGTGGCATACGCCACCTGTACTCTTTATTCTGGCCTAGTCAGAGGGACTCCTGCTGCAAAAGGGGAACCAGCCCCCGATATCTGACTTTGTTACTCCACGTCTCAGTCAGAAAAGCCCGGAGGCTCAGTGGATCCCACCGGGTAACGGACGGAGCGGAGTCGCCACCCGTATCCTTGTTCTGTGCATAGTCCAGAGGGAGACCCGGCCTTACCGCACACACGGACAGGAGAGGATCTAGTGGGAGTTGCTAGGAACACTCTTGTGCTGGGGGTCCTGATTGTTGCACCCGAACTACCCGGAGTGTGCCGAACCCCCTTTCCTGGTGGCCGCAGCACACCGTGAGGAGTAAGGAGAAGCCTTGCAGCTGCCAGTTAACAACATGAGTAAAGTTTGGAAGACTGCATCCCTAGCCTCCGGTTCCTCATTGAAGCGCGGCACTGCACGACACTGCACCTCATCTCCCACTACTACTCCCATCCTCCTGTTTCCTCTGCCCTGAGGCCCTGCTCCGCCTGTGGGGAGTAGTACCATCTTCTTCTCCCATAACCACCTGCCTCAGAGGACTGCCGCAGTGCTGGTGGCGGATCACCAGACACCACAGGTGGCGTAGTCATCCTAATCCACTCGATGTCCACCGTCCCTCCTAGCCCTTATTTTTATGTGACAACCCTGGGCACGGACCGGGCCTAGGCCACGACTGCATCCACCTTACACGGAGGCCCGGATCCGAGTACCCCCATCTCTCAGGGTGGGCTAGCGAGCGGGGGAAGGAGAGGCGCCCCCTTCCGATCCTGTCTCTCCTTCACCCGGGCGTCACATGTCAGCAGACACTTTTTTGATCAAAACAGTGTTAACTAATTACCCTATATTATTTACATGTATTATTGCTATTTATTTATTCATTACAGGGTAAAAGCTCATTTTTTTTTTTTTTCTTGGATTTTGTCTTTGAAGTGGCCGCATGCTTCTACACATTGCACATTTAACAACTTATGTCCCGGCTCATTTCTTTGGTTTTGCTGTAGTTTCTTTCACTCTGTTCAAATAGGGGCGTGAATGCTCCTTTCTGAGCTAGGCATTTCATCTATATAGCTGTGGGGCCAGTATCCTGCCCTGCTCTTATTTACATTGAGGTCAGCTGGCACAAGGTGAGGCTTTAACCCGTTAGTGACCGGACCAATTTTTTGAAATCTGACCAGTGTCACTTTATGTAGTAATAACTCTGAAATGCTTCAACATATCCCATTGATTTTGAAATGTTTTTTTTTTTGGGGCACATGATACTTTAGAATAATGGTAAATTTATTTTATTTGTTTTGCGTTTATTTATAAAAATATCCAATTGCAATTTTCAAACTTTGAATGACTATCCCTTTAGTCCCGATAGTTATACCATACAAAAACATTAATAAATAACATTTCCCTCATGTCTGCTTTACATCAGCACCATTTGTAAAGCGTTGTTTTATTTTGTTAGCATTTTAGAAGGTTTAAAATTGTAGCAGTAATTTTTCATTTTTTCAATAAAATTTACAAAACTTATTTTTATAGGGACCTGTTCAGTTTTGAAGTGACTATGTTGGAAACCACCCAAAAGTGATATCATTTTAAAAACCGCACCCCTCAACGTATTTAAAATGGCTTTCAGATAGTTCATTAACCCTTCTGGTTCTTTTCAGGAAGTAATGGAAAGTGGCATGACAGGAATGAAAAAGTTTATTTTTACCACCTAAATTTTGATAACTTCTGAATAGACCGCTATAGCCAACAGACTTTAAGGCCATTATTTGGCCATGATTGTGTTTTTTTTTTTTTTAATCAAAACCTCAGCCTGCTATTTAATTAAAAAAAATTAATGCTTTAGTATTACTAATATGGTGTGTTTCATGTAGCATTTTTCATATTGGAAATAATGGGGTTCTAAGGAAAAGGTATGAATCACATGATCTTTCAATCACGTGACTTTTGGTGAAAACACAATTAAAATTGCATAAAAAAAGCAGGTACTAAAATACTCAAAAAAATGCTGAAAATCTGTATGTTGAAACTATGGCCCCAATGCATTACGGTTGGTGTTTTGCACGTCATTTTTAATGAATGTTGCACTGAAGTAAGATGCACCAAATTTATTCATCAAGAGGCGTAAACCTATCAATGAATGTATCTTACAATTAGCAGTCACCATTTGAAGAATTTGATGGGGTACCTAGTCAGACCTAGTCCCGTCTTGTCTGACCTAGATCCACCCACTTTAGGAAACCTGGCTTTTTTTAAAATGCATTTTTTGGCTCAAAATTGTAGACAAGGAGTGTCAGCAATTTTTGGACTCTAAGCAACTGAAAAGAAAAGACAGAGCACCACATAGAGTAATATTGTACATACAACAGTATTCTCACCTTGTGGTGTTATAGTCACAATAAGTAAATTCACTTTGTAGTTTTTGGTATAATCAGCAGCAGGTGTCTTCCAGGAAACTACCTTCAGTGAGATGCTGGAGATTTAACAGGTGCAGCGGTTAGGTTTTTAAAATTGTGAATAAAACGGAATAACCATAAGAAAAATATTTCCAGTATCCAGTGCTCAGAATACAGTGTGCAGACTTTATTGTTTTAAATAAAATGTTTCAGGGAAACAATCCTCTTCTTCAGGTATAAAAGACAGGTATGCAAACATGTCTTTGTAAATGAAGACAAACAACCATACATAGTATTTACAATGGTGCCAAATGCATGTGGGTGTGGAAACTCATTTGCTTGCTGTAAACTACCAAATAGCATCTTAAAGTGAACCTGACAGCTGAGACATTCTGCCCAATCCATGGCAGCATGTATCAGGCACTGGCTGTATTATCTCACACACGTATGTTTGACAAACATACTTTATTAGCCACCGGGGATCAAGACCACGCCATAGTGAGACAGGTGGGATTCTCTCCGACTACTACCATGGAGTTACAGGTCTCTGCATATATGCGCATGTAGGCAGAAATAAGAATTGAATACAAATGGAACATTGAGACAGGGAGCTTATTGACCCTGAAAGTGCAGGCACTTCCGGGGCTAGAGGAGTGCCAGTCAGCTCCCTGCTCTGACGTGCTGCATAATTCTAATGCTGCTGATGTAGCTGCAGTGAGACGAGGTCATCACACCACACTGCAAATGGAGAGGGACAGCGTGAGGGTCTCTATATTATAAGTGGGGTAGTGTGGGAGCTCAGTATGGAAAGCAGATAACATGGGGCACTCAGTATAGAGAATGGTCAATATGGGGGCTCATTATGGAGAAAGGGCAATATGAGTGATCAGTGTGGAGAAGAAGCAACATGGAGGGCTCAGTTTGGAGAAGGATCAGCTTGTAGGGCTCAGTAAGAAAAGGGGCAGCACAAGGTGGAACAGTGTGAAGAGGGGGCAGCATGAGTTGGAAAGAATGTGGAGATCAAAGTTCATAATTGAGGAAGGTGTGGTGGGTCTAATTTATAAAGGAGGCGTTGTGACATTTTAGTTTATAAAGGAGATTGCTGGGGTGGGATAATTTTATAGGAGAGAATAGTGTGGAAGCCATATACCATAAAAGGGACAGTGTGGGTCATTTTAAGTGCAGGAAGCAGTTCTTTATTCAGGAGGTCAACATAAGACTTATTTGGGGCACAGTATGGGTGGTTATTTTTTATTTATGAGCATCATAATGACTCTGTTTCAGGACACTGTGTTGGGATATGCTGCAGAAGACCAGAGAAGAGGGAAGTTTGCAGAGATAAGCTGTGACTGTGAGAAGTTATCATGAAACAGACACAAATCAGGATGGCAAAATCATGGATGCCTTTTCATGTACATCCTCCAATGTGGTGTACATGATACAATGTACAAGGTGCCCAAAAGGAGTTTATATTGGAGAAACGATGCAAAAACTGCAAACGAGAATGAATTTACACAGATAAACAATTAAGAATGAACTGGACACGCCTGTGGGAAAACATTTCTCTAGTCAGGGACACTATATAAAAGATATAAAAGTTTTAGTACTAAAAAGTCACTTCAAAGACAACTGGGAGAGAAGAATCTGGGAATTCAAACTGATAAAGATGTTCAATTCACTGACAACAGGACTCAATCTAACACCTGGGTTTATGACTCACTACATGGAGTCAATGCACACCACCAGCAGATGGTCTCCAAATAATTGAGCATTCCCACAGACATCTCTTGGACTTATCATTAGGAGGCATCACCCCCTGCTCCTCATGAACAAATGTCGTACTGTAACATCTCTTAAATGTTGTGCCCCTCTGAAAGCTTGCACATAAATATATTTTTTTCTGGTTAGCCAATAAAAGTATCATTCCAAGAATACTTTTGTCATTTTTGGGCATAAAAGTATTTGCATTTTTCTGGCTAACACGGTACCACAATATAACTTTGCATTGTTGTTACTCGCACGCCGCCTAAGTTCAGAAAGGGGCGAGACCAATTACATGAATTTGTTGGAATCCTGGGGGAACCGTTACTCAGGGCAACCATAGGCTGCAGCTTCTCTCAGGCACACGATAGATTCAGTTGCTGACCAGACACATCTGACAAGAGTCTTCATAAACAGTAGAACAGTAACATTTAATGAGGCACGGCCCGTGCAATGCAAATGTCTCTTTGAGCAACATGCTCCAGTAATAACAGTACAGTCTCCTTTGCAGCACAGAAGTACACAGTCTATTATCCGGTAGCACAGTACAGAACAGTTTTAATGCATATGTGTCACCCCAGGCCTGGATGCCACAAATAGTAAAGGCTGTGTCTGAGAGCTGGAGGGAGGTTCCCTGGTCAGGGACCATTAGCATGCAGCACCTCCTGTCCCAGGCCAGTAGGGGAAGCAGGCTGCCCCTATAAAAGCTGGAACTGGGGCAGGGTTAGAGAGACCAGAACCCACTTCTGAAGTGACCAGAAGGGTTCCTTAGAGGAAGGAACAGGTCAGCACCAGCTGAGGAGTCCGTGAGGCAGAGGAGAGACTGCAAGCCAGGGACAGAGGCGATGAAAGCCGGTCCTGGCTGAGAGAATCACCACCGGACATTGGGGTCCGAGGCTGTCAGGGTTGCAAGCCCAGCAGCAGAGAACCAACTCGCGAGGGATTTCAGGTCCCTTGGCCTAAGAAGCCTGGAGGCTCCGCCACACAGAGGGACCAGTACACCAGGAGAAAAGCAAAAGGTACCTAAGGCCCGAGTCGCAAGCCATACAGGCAAAGTACACGGCCAGCTCAGGGACGTGGGCTATTACACCACGAAGAGGGGGATAGTCAGAAAGAGCATAGAGAGAATGGTAGGCCTACACACTCACCCTGACCAGTGGGGCTCGCCCGAATGCTCTCAGATACCCAGGCCCACTCCTAACCGGTACTCCTTTTGGGTCAGTAATAACATCTGCAATAAAGACCCTGGACTGTTTGAAGCGGACTCTGAACTCTTACTATTGCGGCCTGCACTATCACCCCCAGCATTCACCTACACTGCCCTGAGGCTACACTCTTCCTGTGGGGAGTTGTCCTACCCCTGTGCTGCACACCAACATCAGCCTCAGTGGTCTGCCTCGCAGCGGCGGTCATCCCTGACCGCAATCCACGGGTGGTGTAGTCGGACATTCAAAACACTGATAAATAGACTGCCACAATTTGGTCTGACCACCCTGAGCCACGGGATCGGGTTGCCACTACTACCCCCAGCATCGCATAGAAGCCCGGTTCCGGGTGCCCCACGGCCCAGGGGGCGAGTCACATACACAACCACAGACTTTTCTTTCACAAGGACTCAATAGTGCACATCAATCTTTATCCTGCATGGAGATGGAGGGGGGAATGGTGTGATGAGAGTGATGATCTCTATGACAGGCTTCCTTCCAGTCCTTATCTTCCTGGCTGATAATACTCCACACTGTTAGCTCAGGGAGTCTAACTAACCTTTGTTTAGTTTCCCTCCTGATCTGAATTCTGTTCCCTTGCCTTCTGTGAGATACAGATCATAAGCCACCTTTCTCTTCGGCTCTGGCCAGACAGTAAACAACTTCCCCACAATCCCCATGGGGCCCTGCTAAAACACTCCCCTTTTCTTGTGACTGTGTTAACCCCTCTAGTTGCTGGATGCTTCTGGAGCACAGCACTTCCTGTCTCCTATGCTTGTGTTACTTCTAATAGTTGCTGAATGCTTTTAAAGCAAAAGCACTATTTCTGCATGTCACACTCTGCAACAGCACTACTTCTGCATGTCACATTGTACATCAAAATTATTTATGGAAACCATTGCCTCTGTGTCTTGTAGAGTCAAGAGTAGAGACACTTTCCAGCTTGATATCAGTGCACAGTTTTGGAAAGCCTGCATCTCTAATGGTATGGGGTTGTATTAATGCCTATGGCAGCTTACACATCTTGAACGGCACTATTATGCTGAGCATTATATAGAAGTCTTTATCAGGGAAGGCCTTGCATATTTCATAAAGACAATGCTTTACCACATACTGCATCCATCATAACTAGACATGAGCAAATGTTTCAATGTTCAAGTCGGGTTACGATCGTCAAATTTGCAATATTCGCCGATTTATTCATCAAATATTCGCTGAACATTACCGAACGTCATAGGATTTAATGCGGGGCAAAAACAAATGCATACACAACACCTTCAAACGGGCCCAAAAGCTGCCAAAACACATCAAATTAGGGGTAGACACCAGGAAAGTGCCATCAATTGACCCAGAGTACAAGTACTATAATTATTATTATTATTACAGCGACATTTATTCCGTGGTGCTGTACATTTGAAAAGGGGGTTACCGACTGGTACAAGAGGAGAGAGGACCCTGCCTGCGAGGGCGAACAAACAATCTACAAGGGATGGATGAGGATACAGTAGGTCAGGGTACAGCTAGTTGAGCAGCGGTATGCTGGAGCGAGGGTTACCACAGATTGTAGACTTGTCAGAAGAAGTGGATCTTCACCTTCCTTTTCAAGGTTTCCACGGTAGGTGTGAGTCTGATGTGTTGGGTACAGAGTTACACAGTAGGGGAGATGCATGTGGCAAATCTGTTGAGAACCTAAATGAAGGTAAGCTTCCAGGAGCTCACAACTGAGCAGATTAACTCCTGCACCGATTAATATGAAGGCGAAAGTCGTCTAATGAGTGCAGGATTTGGAGGAATCAGACAATGCAGGCTCCTCTCTGTCACGGTAAACCCGTGAAACCTTGCAAGCTTCAACACAATGTTCACAAGAAAGACAGCAGCAGTGATCGGTCTCCTAGACAACGAGCTAACTCCTTTATGATGATAGAGGCCACCATCTTCTTAGCTTGCTGCTGGTACTGTTCTGTGGGAATGAGCTTGTCTCCAACCAGCCTGGAATATTTCCAGTGAATTATGGCATGGTATTAGCAGTGCACGCAGTACCAGAAGCGAAGTCATCCACAATTTCCTTCTCAGGAATTTTATTTGGTAGGCTGAGTGGCTGCCCAAACATTAGCTTCTCACAAAGAAGCCGATTAAAATTAAATTAAGTTAAAATTTTAATTAAATTAAATTAAAATTTTTCTTTTTTTCATTCCACTCTGCATTAATTCCCGTGTAGCACCACAAACTTCCTGACAACAGTCTTGAAGTATTTGAGGGGTGCGGTTTTTAAGATGGTATGAATTTTGAGGAGTTTACAATATATAGACTCCTCAAAGTCTATTTAAATCTGAATAGGTCCCTATGGAAACATGTTTTGTAAATTTCATGAAAAAAAAGAAAAATTGCTGCTAAACTTTTAACCCTTCTAACATTCTAACAAAATAAAATGATGCTTGAAAAATTATACAGGTGTAAAGTAGACAAATTGTAAATGTTATTTATTAATGATTTTGTACAACACGACTAACTGATTTAAGGATATTAAAATTAAAATTTTGAAAATTGCTAATTTTTCCAATTTTTCACAAAAATTCAGATATTTTCACAAATAAAAGCAAAACATATCGACCTAAGTTTACCACTAACATGAAGTACAATGGTTCACAAGAAAAAAATCTCAGAATCATTAGAATATGTTGAAGCATTCCAGTGTTCTTAACACATAAAGTGACACTGGTCACATTGACAAAAAACAGGCTTGGTAATTAAAGAGGTATTCTCATCTCCAAGATCCTATCCCAATTTGGAGTGGGTGTAGTAATAATAATAATATTAGCAAATACCTCTAATCAGAAATGTAGTATACTTCTTCAGATTCGCTATGTCTCTTACCCCATTGTGAAGGGCATTGCAGTAGCTTTGGTAAGCAACATAGCAAATCTGAAGAACTATACTAAATTTCTAATTGGAGGTATTTGCTAATATTATTATTACACCTACTATATATTTGGGTAGGATCGTGGAGATGAGAATACCCCTTTAACGTCAAAATTGTCTCTTTCACTAAGGGTTCATAATCTAATCACGTTTTTAATATACTTAAATGTAAAATTCCCTACCGTTCCCTCTCTACTCTATTCCCCTCCTTTTTTTCCTTAATTCCATTATCATTATGTTTTGAAAATATCCAGTGCATGTTGAGATACTCAAAGAGGATGTCATGTCCCACACTGAAATGAAGCGTCATCTGCTGAGCGTGCGTGGTTGTCAATTCTGATGCATTCTCAGTATATGCCCCATGCTCACAGAGCTATATTCTTTGAAGTTACCTCATCACGTTGCAGTCACTACAGTGCCATAGAGGAGGAGAAGATGCAGGAGCGGCAGCCAGAAGAAGCTAAGCGAGAATAGAGCCAAAGATTAGTGTTGAGCCACCCCCGTAGTGTTCGAGTTCGGTTCGGTTCGTCGAACACCCGTGTGTTCGCCGAACTGTTCGTCGAACTGTTCGTCGAACACCTTCGAACACCGTTAAAACCAATGGCAGGCAAACAAAAACACATAGAAACACATAGAAAACACCTTCAAAGGTGTCCAAAAGCTGACAAACTGCTCAGAAGACACAACTAACACATGGAAAAGTGACAAGTACATATAGTCATGCGAAAAGAAAAGAGGTGGAGGAGTAAAAGGAGGGGGAGACACAGATATAGGCATGTCATGCCCTTCTAAAATCCAAAAAGTGAGAAGCCGAGACGGCCAGTCCGCTCCTGCCCGTGCCACCTCCGTGTCGCCGGGTTTGTGCCAGAGCCGCGGTGAACCCTGACGGCCAGCCCCCCTCTCCCAATACTGGTGCCTGTCCGCTGGTGGGTCGAGAGAGCCCCCCTGTGGTGGAGGCAGCTCTAAGCTTTTTAATTTAAATTGTCCCTCTAATTTGAATGAATACACTTTAAATCCATTTACAAGGATCTATTGGAGGGCAAGTCTCATGCCAGCAGCCGCGTAATTCCAGCTCCAGTAGCGTCCACTAAAGCTGCTGCAGTTAAAAAGCTTTTATAAGGATCGAGCTCGGCTGTCCACCGCAAGGCATCCTAGTGCCAGTCCCAGCCCCTATGCCTTGGGGTGCCTCCTGATGCTCTTCACTAAGTATCCCGTGGTCCCGAAGCATTTCCTTTGAAAAAATTAAGTGTCCAAACTACAGGTGGTGTAGCTTGCTTAACAGCCGGGATAATCCGCTGACTAGCAGACACTGCTACTAGGCACAAAGTATTTCCTGGGCTAGATGCAGTTAAAAATTTGTAAGTAGATACTCTCGTTGGATGCTGAGAAAGCATTCCATAGAGTCTCCTGGCACGCCATATATGATTCTCTTAAAAAGCTTGGGGTAGGGGTCTAGGGGACCCTTTTATAGCCAAAATCACGGCCCTGTATCACAATACGTCACCTAGGCTGAAGATAAATGGAACTGTAGCACCGAGGGCTCGGTTGCTACAGACGTATTGCACCTCACCCAGAGGTGTGATATCTCACTCTCAGATAAGGATGGAGTGTGGATCAGGACCCGACACCTGCATGCATTACACCACATTGCCGTGGGGCAGGGCGACCAATATGCCCCTGAGATGGGCACGACAGTCCCTGTCCCTGGCTGGAGTGGGGGGAGGGAACACTGAGGAAGGGGAACCCTGCAGTGCAGGAGCAGGGAGGAAGCAGTTCCTGGGTGCATTGAGAAGGGAGTATAAAAGGTGGGCACCATCTTAGTTCAGTGCAGAGAAGTCTGAGCAGAAGTGGCAGGGAGCAGGGGCTCTGCATGAGCTCTGCTCCGGAGGCGGGCCTAGTAACAGAGGCCCAGGCCTGCAAGAGGGAGAAGGAAGGAAGAGGAGCGGAGAAGGCTCCAGGAACGAGGAATGAAGGGATCCCAGGGGTGCGGACGGGCGAGTCGCCACCGCACGCCCGAATCCACCTGCGTGGAGGGGTCAGGCCAAAGGGGGAGACCGGTCCCCGAACTAGTGGAGGCAGGAAACGACCCTCAGCTAGAAACCGGAGGCTCTGACATTTTATGTGGCGCAGCCCCTTGCTCCACCCGCTAGGAAGGCACCACATAGGGTCAGGGAAACTGGCGCCAAGTTTACCAAGAGGAGGCCCGAGGCAGCCGGACAGAAGTGTTGGTAAGAAAGGCCAGACAAAGGACACACAAAGGGGGTCCTGTGAAGCGCTCCAAAGTTATCTGGGAGTTGTCTGAGCCCCTCACCTGGTGAGCACAGTACGACGTGGGCAGCCGTTACCTGCAGACGTGGTCTGGATAATAAGAACTGTGAGTAAAGGCCCTGAACTGCATCACTGACTCCGTGTCGTTACTGCTGCTGCCCTGCACCATCACCCCCATCCTCCGCATACACTGCCCTGAGGCTATACTCCTCCCGTGGGGAGTTATGCTACGCTCTGCTGCACCCACAACACCAGCCTTAGCGGTCTGCCCTGTAGCGGCGGTTCACTCTGACCGCAATCCACGGGTGGCGTAGTCGGACATTTAAACATCAAAACCACATAAATAGTTCCGCCACTGGTTTGACCGCCCTGAGCCACGGAACCGGATCGCCGCCACGAAGACTACAACCACCAGCATCCACCAAAAAGGGTCCGGCTCCGGGTGTCCCAAGGCCCAGGGGGTGCGTCAGAACATTTTCATCACCTTTCACAATCACCAATGGGACAAGGCAGGGATGTCCTCTGTCCCCTCTCTTATACATCCTAGTGACGGAGCACCTGCTCTCATCAATTCGCCATAACCCCAATATTAGGTGGATTGAGGTGGGAGGCACCGAGTACAAGTGCTCTCTATTTGCTGATGATGTCCTAGTATATATCACTCAATCACATATATCCATCCCTGCTGTTATGGCTGAAATAGATCACTTTGTTACATGGTAAAATTTTAAAATCAATGCAGCGAAGTCTGAGGCCCTCGATGTCTCCCTCCCTAAATCCATATAGGATTCCATCCAGTCCAACTTTCCCTTTGCCTGGCCCTCACAGGGTATCAAATACTTAGGAATTCCTATTCATAGAGACCTCTCCCATCTATGTTATCTTAATTTTGGGCCCTTTATTGAACAATTCCATACAGACCACGGTTGGCAAGTTAGAACTGTAAGATTCACTACGTGAACCACTGGTGTTTTGTGGAAAAGCACATGTACACCGCGTTCCAAATTATTATGCAAAAAGTGTTTAGGAGTGATAAGGGAAGAATTTGTTTGTTTGTCAGTTAAACTCATTGATGGTGATGTGTGTCAGGGCTCTTTATATCACTGTAAGCAATTGCAGACACCTGTGCTAATTAGTTTGGCAGGTGTGTCCAATGAAAGGCAAGACTACTTAAGAAGGCTCTCTCACATTATTAAGCAGCCTACATTTTCTGCCAAAATGGGAAAGAAAAAGGATGTGTCGGCTGCTGAGAAGCAACAAATTGTGGAGTGTTTAGGTCAAGGCATGACTACAATCAACATTGTGCGATGATCAGGATGAAGTGTCTTGGCAATCAAGAAGTATGTAGCTGATTCACAGTACACACGTGTGCGTGCTGATAAGGGCAAATTGAGGACTCTTTCCTACAGGCAATTACGTCAGGTTGAAACAGCAGCGGCAAAAAAGCCTTGTCATAGCAGCAGACAAGTTTTTGAAGCTGCTTGTGCCTCCAACGTCCCCCGAACAACAAGATGCAGGGTCCTTCAGAGGTTTGCAGCTGTGCATATGCCATCCTGTCGACCTCCTCTATCCACTTCACACAAGCAGAAACGGCTCCAGTGGGCCAAACATTACATGAAGACTGATTTCAAAACTGTTTTGTTCACGGATGAGTGCCGTGCAGCGCTCGATGGTCCAGATGAATGGAGTGGAGGATGGCTGGTTGATGGACACCCCACGCAAACACGGCTACAGCGCCAACAAGGAGGAGGTGGAGTAATGTTTTGGGCTGGAATCATGGGGAGAGAGATTGTCGGCCCCTTTAGGATCCCTGAAGGCGCTAAAGATGAACTCCATAATGTATGTGGATTTTCTCAAACAGCACTTCCTGCCATGGTTCAAGAAGAAGAACCGTGTATTTCACAGCAAGATCATTTTTCTGCATGATAATGCACCATCTCATGCTGCACATAAAACATCTGCATCTCTGGCTGATATGGGCATAAAAGGGGACAAACTTATGGTGTGACCCCCATGCTCCCCTGACCTCTACCCCATTCAGAACCTTTGGAGCATCATTAAAAGGAGTGTCTATGATGGCGGGAGGCAGTTCACATCTAAGCAACAGCTCTGGGAGGGTATTCTGTCCTCATGCAAAACAATTGAAGCAGAAACCATCCAAAACCTGACAAATTCAATGGACGAGAGAGTTCAGAAGCTCCTTTCGAACAAGGGGTCCTATGTGAAAATGTAACATCACCTAGAATAAAGTTTTGAGTTGAAAACTGTTTGATTTCAGTTTCTAACAACCTGCTAATGCTTATAATTTCAAAAATGACCATTTTTTTGGTCTTTATTAAAATGAAAAGGTTGATCGAAAAGTTTGGGGGATCTAAGAGTGTGGCAACCCAGTAGTCATGATTACTTCGAATTCTGACAATATGAGGGTCATGCTGCAGGTAGTGCAGCAAGAAGGCACTTATGTGTCTTGCGCATCTCGGAGCCCCAAAATTATTTTCCGGGCTAGATGCAGCTAAAAATTATTTTTAATTTTAAATCTGGTGAAGCTTATTATAGATGGCCTAATAGGATCAGTGCTGCACACTGCTACAAAGCCCAAATTATTTTCCAGTCAAGATACAGATAAACATGATTAGTAATTTGAAAGCTTAAAACGGTTGGTAGGGTGATTTTAACCAATCATCAAGCTTTTACTCTCCCCAGGATGACACAGGGGTAGAAAAGTCGTTTCGGATCCATGATTTGTTCATCTTTATGAACGTGAGTCTGTCTACATTATCAGTGGAGAGCCGCGTGCGCTTATCTGTCAGCACACCACCAGCAGCGCTGAACACACGTTCAGACAGAACGCTGGCTGCGGGGCATGACAAGATCTCCAAGGCGTAAGTGGCTAGCTCCGGCCATTTATCCAGATTGGAAGCCCAAAAAGAGCAAGGGTCCAGTGACACAGTCGTGGCTTCAATGTTTACTTGGAGATACTCCTGTACCATCGTCTCTAGGCGTTGACTATGTGTCAGACTTCTTGTCTCCTGTGGCCTTGCAAAGGATGGGCTAAAAAAGTGGTGAAATGATTCCTCAAAATTGATGTTACCAGCAGATACTGTGGTTCTGTTACGGTTTGAGTGCTGAACACTTGACGGTCCCACGGTTGGCAAGTTGGAACTGTGAGATTCACTACGTGCACCACTGGTATTTTGTGGAAAAGCACATGTAAGATTCTGCAACAGTCTCTGCTGATACTCCTGCATGCGTGCATCCCTTTCTATGGCAGGAATAATTTCTGCAAATTTACTTTTGTACCGGGGATCTAACAGTGTGGCAACCCAGTAGTCAGGATTATTTCTAATTCTCACAATTCGAGGGTCATGTTGCAGGTAGTGCAGCAAGAAGGCACTCATGTGTGTTGCGCATCCAGGAGCACCAAGTCCCTGTTGTGTTGGTGGCGAGGTAGCAATCATGCTTCCTTCCTCTGTCCTCTCCCCCCAACCTCGCACAACAGAAATGTGATCAAGGTCTCCCTCATCTGATGAGTCTTCCATCAGTTCGTCCTCCACTTCTTCCTGGGCTCCTGCACCTTCCTCACTAGTTTGGCTGCTACCATGCGCCCTGGTAAAATCATCTCCCCCACCCTCACATGCCTGCCGCCTTGGTGCTGCCGACCGTCTGGACCTTGCAGATGTTAGCCCTTCCGCATACAACTCCTCCTCCTCTACTTCCTCCACCTCCTCTTGTGCCACCACCTGACTCCGAATTCTGTTTAACATGTGCTCCAGCATGTAAATCACCGGAATAGTCATGCTGATAATGGCATCGTCAGCACTAAACATCTTCGTCGCCATTTCAAAACTGTGCAGAAGGGTGCATAGGTCCCTGATCTGAGACCACTCCTCCAGCGTGATTTGCCCCACCTCTGAATCTCGTTGGCCCAGGCTATACGTCAGAACGTATTGCACCAGGGCTTGTCGGTGCTGCCACAGTCGCTGCAACATGTGCAGAGTTGAATTCCACCGGGTAGGCACATCGCATTTTAGCCGGTGAAGTGGCAGGCCCAACGACTTCTGTAGAGATGTAAGTCGCTGAGCTGCGGGATGCGAACGGCGGAAGTGAGCACACAGCGACCGTGCCCTCTGCAGAAGGCCATCTAGTCTGGGATAGTGGGCTAAAAATTGCTGGACAACCAGGTTCAACACGTGAGCCATACAAGGCACGTGTGTGACATTGCCCCGGCGAAGGGCCGCACCCAGGTTTGCAGCATTGTCGCACACGGCCTTCCCTGGTTTCAGGTCCAGTGGAGACAACCATTCATGAAATTGGTTCTCCAGAGCTGACCACAACTCCTCAGCTGTGTGACTCACATTTCCCAGACATTTCAATGTAAAAACCGCCTGATGACGTTGAGCCCTACTGCCAGCATAGTAAGGAGGTGTGCAGGATCCCTTCTGCGCAGTTAGAAAGCTTGTGGCATGACCAGACAGGCTTTGGGTGCAGGTGGAAGACCGAGAGGAGGTTGAGGAGGCAGAAGCAGTGGAGGAAAAATGACATAAAGAGGATTGACGCACAACTCGTGGGGACGGCAAGACTTGGACAGCAGCCCCTTGTCCTGCTGTCACCATAGTTACCCAGTGCCCAGTCAGCGACATGTAACGCCCCTGTCCATGCCTACTCGTCCAAGTGTCTGTGGTGAAATGCACCCTGTCACACACAGAGTTTCTCAAAGAAGCGGTGATGTTGTGTGCGACATGCTGGTGGAGCGCAGGCACACCTTTCTTTGAGAAGTAGTGCCGACTGGGCATCTGGTACTGGGGCACTGCGACGGACATAAGGTCTCGAAAATCCTCTGTGTCCACCAGGCGGAAAGGCAGCATTTCTGTAGCCAAGAGCTTGCAGATGGTGAAATTCAACCTCTTAGCTTTCTCATGGCTAGGAGGAAATGGTCTTTTACTTGTCCACATCTGAGGGACTGAGGGCTGGCTATTGTGCTTAGACGGGGTTGATAAGGGTGTCCCCGGCAAACTGCCGGTCTGTGAGGAAGATGCAGGCGGACATGTTAGGTTGCCTTGATCCAAAGGTGGTGCTATCGATGTCGGACAGCGCTCAAGACCAGCTGGTGTTACCACCTCCAAAGAAAATGATGACCTGCCAATCACGCTGGCTGTTGCGGGTAAAGAGGTGGCAGGTCTGCGCCCCAAAACAGGTGTGACTGCTGTCCCCCCAGTCACAGAGGATGAAGAGGCCGCGGATGCACAAGATATGGCAGACGGTGGTTGGCCCGGCCGGCTAGACCGCATTGTAGCACACTGAGCTTCCCACTGCAACTTATGCTTCATGTCCATGTGCCGGTTCATGCATGAAGTACTCAAACTATGTATTTTTTGGCCTCTACTAAGCTTTTGCTGACAAATGTTACAGATAACACGAGTTGGGTCATCTTTATCGATCTGAAAAAATGCCCAGGCTATGCAAGGCTTAGCACCCATGCGACCTGAAGAGCCACCACGACTTGTGGTGAGAGGCAGAGTTGTGTTTGAGGATGCAGTTGTTGACGTGCTTCCAGTACTACGTCTCTGTCCAGGAAGGCGCAACCTGACCTCGTCGTCACTAGCATCTTCCTCCACCTCCTCTGCTGACCTCATCTCTTGGCTGACTGTGGGTTGACAGTAAGTGGGATCTCCGACCTCATCATCATCACCCTGTGCGTTATCACACCCGTCGTCCTCAGAGCCAACCTGTTCCTGCCCTGACAAAAAACTAAAGTTGTCGCTCCAATCAGGTATTTGAGTCTTATCATCGTCTTCCTCATTGTCTCCACCAACAGGAGTTACAGTTTGGGAATGAGGGTCTACATTATGGTCAGAACCTTCTGCGTCTGGTCCTGGATCCGACTCATAAAGATTCTGGGCATCAGTGCAGATCATTTCCTCGTCTGGATTCACAGAAGCGCTGGAGTCGACCTCTGATTCCCAGGCTATAGTATGAGTAAACAGCTCTGCAGACTCAACCATCTGTTCTACCTCATACTCAGACGGGCAGCTGGAGATTTGGGAGCTGTGAGGAAGCAAGTGCGATTTGGGTGACACCTTTGAGGACTGGAGTATTTGTGATGTTGAAGTTGATGTGGAGGAGAGCCCACTTAAAGGAGCACTTGATATCCGTTGAAGCACCTGCTGTTTTTGTGCCTCATCTGGAATTTGTAGCGATTGGCGTGGCCGTAAGAGAGGGATCTTATCACATTGTCCGCTAAAAGAAGTAGACATTTTAGTTTGGCTGGAAAATGGTCTTTCTTCTGCACCTACCCCACGGACACAACCTTTTTTCCCCTTCCCAACACGCCTATTCCCCTTTCCACCAGCAGCAGGCCTTTTTCCACTCATTTTGGTGGTTAACTAATTCACAACTCTGGAGTTGTTTGCACAAAAAAACAATGGATGGTAACCGAGCAGAGCTGAGTGGCCAAACTGTGGTATTAGGCCAAAACTATTGGCTGGGTTAGATGCAGAAAAAAAATATTTTTAATTTGCAACCTGATGGAGGTCAGTATAGATGGACTAATAGACCAAGTCCCACACACCGCTAGAAGCCCAAATATTTTTTCAGAGCTAGATGCAGAAATTTTTTTTATTCAATTTGCAACCTGATGGAGGTCAGTATAGATGGACTAATAGACCAAGTCCCACACACTGCTAGAAGCCCAAATATTTTTTCAGAGCTAGATGCAGAAAAAAATTATTTTTAATTTGCAACCTGATGGAGGTCAGTATAGATGGACTAATAGACCAAGTCCCACACACTGCTAGAAGCCCAAATATTTTTTCAGAGCTAGATGCAGAAAAAAATTATTTTTAATTTGCAACCTGATGGAGGTCAGTATAGATGGACTAATAGACCAAGTCCCACACACCGCTAGAAGCCCAAATATTTTTTCAGAGCTAGATGCAGAAAAAAATTATATTCAATTTGCACCCTGCTGGAGGTCAGTATAGAAGGACTAATAGAACAAGTCCCACACACTGCTAGAAGCCCAAATATTTTTTCAGAGCTAAATGAAGAAAAAAATTATTTTTAATTTGCAACCTGATGGAGGTCAGTATAGATGGACTAATAGACCAAGTCCCACACACTGCTAGAAGCCCAAATATTTTTTCAGAGCTAGATGCAGAAAAAAATTATTTTTAATTTGCAACCTGATGGAGGTCAGTATAGATGGACTAATAGACCAAGTCCCACACACTGCTAGAAGCCCAAATATTTTTTCAGAGCTAGATGCAGAAAAAAATTATTTTTAATTTGCAACCTGATGGAGGTCAGTATAGATGGACTAATAGACCAAGTCCCACACACCGCTAGAAGCCCAAATATTTTTTCAGAGCTAGATGCAGAAAAAATTATATTCAATTTGTACCCTGCTGGAGGTCAGTATAGAAGGACTAATAGAACAAGTCCCACACACTGCTAGAAGCCCAAATATTTTTTCAGAGCTAAATGAAGAAAAAAATTATTTTTAATTTGCAACCTGATGGAGGTCAGTATAGATGGACTAATAGACCAAGTCCCACACACTGCTAGAAGCCCAAATATTTTTTCAGAGCTAGATGCAGAAAAAAATTATTTTTAATTTGCAACCTGATGGAGGTCAGTATAGATGGACTCATAGACCAAGTCCCACACACCGCTAGAAGCCCAAATATTTTTTCAGAGCTAGATGCAGAAAAAAATTATATTCAGTTTGCAACCTGATGGCGGTCAGTATAGATGGACTAATAGAATGATGCTATGCCCAAAAGATTTTACTTCACTAGGTGCAGTAAAAAAATTGGTATTCTATACACAGGTGGTATATCTTGCAACACAGATAGGCTACTCCACTGACTAACACACTCTGCAATAGGCCAAAAAGGATTAGCTTTGCTAGATTCAGCCAAATGCTGTGAAAAAAACTTGCAGAGCACTGGCACAGACCTGCCTGGCAAAAACTGATAGGAACTGATGTAACCTAGTCCTGAAAAGGACTCCAATTACAATTAGTCTTTACTCCCACAATCTATCTATTTAAGAGCACAGACCTGCCTGATAAAAGTCGTAGGAAATGCTGTAACCTAGTCCTTAAAAGGACTGCAATCACAACTATTCCCTACTCCCAAGCTATCTGTATATTTGTGCGAAAATTGGCTTGAAATTAACAAGGTATAGCGCACACAGCAACAGCGGTGCCGTCTAACACGCAGCTGCAGCAGTGAGAAAATGGTGGCGACGGGGAAAATGGCTTGGTCTTATAGGGCAAGGACATGTGACATACACTGCCAATCACACATGCCCTTGCTTGTGTGAAAAAAAGCACTTCGCTCCGTGTGTGCGCTGCTGATAGGCTGACAGATTGCACCTCCCCACTGCAAATGCGGGAAAGAGAAAAAAAAATGGAGATCTTCATTGTTCCTGCAGAGATCCATCCCCTGCCCCTCCCCCCGCCCCGCTGTACACTCAAACTGCGTATTAACATTAATTTTCATCATTACTGAGAAAAAATCCAGTTATGATTTTGGTGCACGAACAGTTATCGAACATAACCTCGAACAGCCGAATTTTTCTCAAATTGTTCGTGTTCGCCGTCCGGCTCGAACACCGCCCAAAACAGCTCGAATTTGAGATTGGCGAACAGTTCGAGTAGAACAACGCTCATCTCTACCAAAGATACAAGGGGAGCTTTTACTATAGGGGGAGTAGGTAAAATGAGGGACAGTGGGAAAATACAATATGAAGAGGGAGCTGCATGGGCATTGTAATGTGCAGAGGGGGCTTTGTATGGAGAGAAGGCAGCATGGTGGAGTTAGTGTGGAGAGGGAGCTCTATATGGAAAGGGGGCAGAATAGGGATACAGAGTGTTAAAGGGGCTCTGAATGGAGAAGGAGCAGTGCTTTGTGCTTTGTACAGATATTGGACAGTATGAGGAGCACTGTATGGAAAAGGTGCAGTATTGGAATGCTCTGTATGGAAATCAAGAGGACTTTGTATCGAGATGGGGCAGTATGGTGGGCTCTGTGTGGATATGTGTCAGTATGGGGGTGCTCTTTAAGGAGGGGGACACTGTACAGACAAAGGGCAGTATAGGAAAACTGTATAGAAAAGAGGCAGTATTGGAAGACTCAGTATGTAAAAGGGGTTAGTATTGGGGGAACTGTATGAAGAGGAGGCTCAGTATGAAGGTGCGGGACAGTGTGAACATGGCTTAGCATGAAGTGGGGGAAAAGTGTGAAGAGGAGTCTTAGTATTGAGTTGGATACAGTGAAGAGGGGGCACAGTATGGAGTGGGGGGCAGTGTGAAGAAGAGGCTCAGTATAGAGAGGGAATGGCATAGGGAGACATTGTGAAGAGAGGCCGTAGTATTCAGTAAAGGGGCAGCATGAAGATAGGGATCAGTATTTAGAGGGGGTGGATTGGGGGGACAGTGAGAAGACATGACTCAGTATGGAATGCAGGCAGAGTGGGGAGGCAGCATGGGGTGGAGGAGTCTGGAGGTCATAGTTCATAAAGAAGGAAGGTGTGATGGGCATAATTCAGGACAGTGTGGTGGTTGTAGTTCAAAAGGGCAGACAGTGTGGTGGTCATAGTATATAGGTGGGGACGGTATGGTGTCACAATTTTATAGGATAGTACAGTGCTGAGGCCATGTATCATAAGAGGAACAATGTGTGGGTCATTTTTTGTGCAGGGAGCAAAGTGAAAGGAAATTATTTATTCAGGGGCACAGCATAGGACTTTGTTTAGGTCACAGCATGGGTGGTTATTTTCTTCAAGCAGAATTAGAATGATACCTCTATTTTTAACCCCTTCCCAAAATGTGCCGTATATATACTGCTCTGTGGTAGCTGCGTTCCCGCAAAGAGCAGTATATATATGGCACCAAGATCGCGCCACTGCGATTGAGTGTAGGTATCAGCTCTATGTGAGAACTGACATCCTACAGCAACGCCCTCGATCGGCTCCAAGATGGCTGTGTGGTCCTTCAGGGTCCTGCAGGAAGGTGGCCACTCAGCGCCTGCTCAAAGAGCAGGAGCTGAGATGCCTCCTTCCTGCCTGTCAGACGCTGATCTGATGCTCTACAATGCAGAAGCATTGCAGAGTATTAGATCAGCGATCAGGGCTGGGAAAGTTGATGTCCCATCCTGGGACAATGTGAAACAATAAAAAAAACGTTAATAAAAATTATCAAAATATAAAAAAAATAATCACAAAATAAAGAACAAAAAAAAGAAAAAAATATTAATTCAATAAATACATTAAAGGGGTATTCCCATCTCCAAGATCCTATCCCAATATGTAGTAGGTGTAGTAATAATAATAATATGAGCAACTTTCTCCAATTAGAAATGTAGTATAGTTTTTCTGATACACTGTCTCTTTCCTCATGAGCAGGCATTGCAGGACCTTAGGTATCCATGGTTATGTCCACTGATACCAGTTAGTTAGCTAGTTGCTAGTGGTCGTAACCATGGATACCTAAGGTCCTGCAATGCGTGCACATGAGGAAAGAGACATAACTAATCAGAAAATCAATACAATATTTCTAATTCTAGGTATTTGCTAATATGATTATTATTACACCTACTACATATTGGGATAGGATCTTGGAGACGGGAATACCCCTTTAAGGCTATGTGCCCACGATGCAGAAATGCTCCGGATTTTTTCCTGAGCGTTTCTGCATCTCCCTGGCAGAAAAAACGCCGCCAAGCGAAGACAAGCGCACCGCGGGCCATCAGAAGGTAAGTATCATATTTATTTTTTATTTTATTCTTTTTTTACAGGTTCTATGGTACCCGGGTCCGGAGGAGAGTCTCCTGTCCCCCAGACCCGGGTACCATCCGCACATTGAAACGTTTGGATTCCGCATGTACAGATGCAGTGATGCGGAATGCAAGTCAATGGCGGCGAAAACGCAGAGCTTCTGCAAAATAATTGTTAGTGCTGCGTTTTTTTTCGCAATGATAATCCGCAGCGGAAATTTCCGCAGCATGTGCACAGCACATGCGGATTATCATTGGAGAACATGGCAGGCCTTCTACCAAGCGCTTTTTAAGCGTTTCTGCAGCGGAATTGCCGCTGCAGAAACGCATTAAAAACCGCATAGTGGGCAAACAGCCTTATCGGTGTAAAAAAAAAATAAAATACACATATTTGGTATTGCCGCGTCCGGAACAACCCGTCCTATAAAACTGGCCCACTAGTTAACACCTTCAGTGAACACCATAAAAAAAAAAGAAAAACAGGGCAAAAAAACTATGCTTTATCATCATAACGCCGAACATAATGTTAGAACCCTCCTGTTAGTTTTTGCTATCTTGTGTTTTGCGGTCACGTGACCAGCTGCCTATATATTCCAACTCCGCCCTTCTGGCTTTGCTGGACTTCAGTGTTTTTTGACTGTCTCTCTAGCCAGGTGCTTCGGTGCCTATCTCTGTCTAGTTCGCTTGGTCCTCTGGGACCTCTAGTACTTTTTGTCAGTTTGTCTTTTTGCTCTGCAACAACTTCTGTTAGGAGGTGTCCCATTTTTGTCGCAGTCCTTAGTTCTTTTAGGGACCCATCCCTTTATTCTATAGGTCTCCGTTCAGACTAGCCGAGGACGAAGGCGGGTCTGTTCACAAGGAACAGGCTGCCCACTACATCGTAGGGATTCAGCTTAGTCTTACTGTAGGGACAGCTTTCCCATTCTTTCCTTAGTTTTTGATGCAGATCATAACAGTAAGTCCAGCCCAAAAAAAAACTAAAAGGAAAGAAATTCGGGAATCAGTATGGTTTCCATCCAGGATTTGGCTCAATGCCTGCAGGGATTGTCTCTGGAGGTGACCGAGCTTCAGCAACACGTGAGTAGCTGTCCTGGAGTGCATTTTGTCGAATCCAAGGTAGGACTGCCTGATGTTTTTTATGGTAAACATCAAGATTTTTTTTCCTTTAAAAATGCTTGTTTGTTATATTTTCATTTGAGACCAAGGTCCTCTGGGAATGAATCACAGCGCATTGGTTTTATTATGTCACTTTTGTGCAATGAACCACAAGGGTAGGCCTTTTCTCTCCAACCTAATGATCCGTGTTTAAGTTCTGTTGAAGAATTTTTTTCTGCTATGGGGCTATTATATGACGATCCTGATCGAATCTCATCTGCTGAATCAGAACTTAGACGTTTGAATCAGGGGTCAGATGATGTTGAAATTTATTGCACACACTTCAGGAGATGGGCTTCAGAAGTTAAATGGAATGATTTGGCGTTGAAATGTTTATTTCTTGCTGGTCTGAGTGAAAGGGTTAAGGATTTGCTAATTGCATTCCCTGCACCTGAGACTCTGCAGGAAGCTATGCAGTTAGCTGTTCGTGTGGACAGGAGAATAAGGTCCAGGGTCAATGATGTAAAAACTCCTGTAACTTCAGGTCCTAGTTTCCAGAAAATCTGCTCTGACAGTGGAGAACCAATGGAGGTTGGGGCGATGTCACTCCGCTCTCAAGAAAAAGATTGGAGATTCGCCAAAGGTTTGCGTCTTTATTGTGGTAAAGATGATTAAGTATTGTGAGCGTCGTTTAAGTAAAGAAAAAAAAAAGGTCAGTTACGCCCATATAGCTTGTTTACGCTCTGCAGGAGTGTTCCTTTCTGGGTGTACTACTCTGCAGGGAGATTTGATTGAATTTCAGGTATTTGTGGATTGTGGTTCAACACTTAATGTGATTGATAAAGGGTTTTTGGAAAAACTTAAATTGAAATCCAAACCTTTGTCATCTTCTATTTCTGTGGTTGCAATTGATAACACTCCTTTGAAATGTATAACTCACAAGACTGCTGCATTTCCTCTCACTATCAATGGTGTTCACCAAGAAATTTTGGACTTGGTTGTTTTGGATAATTTGCCCTCTCCAGTTGTTCTAGGATTGCCTTGGTTAGAACTGCACAATCCTTTATTGGACTGGTCTACTAATGTGATTAAGTCTTGGAGTCCAAAGTGCTATGATAAATGTTGAAATGGTCACATTGCGGCTGTGGAAAAAGGGGAATTACCAGTACCTATTCAAGATTTTTGGAGGGTTTTTTCGGAGGAGGAGTCGCAAGTTTTACCTCCTCATATGGATTATGATTGCGCCATTGAGTTTGTTCCGGGTGCTACTCTTCCAAAAAGTCGCTTGTTTAATCTGACTATCCCTGAAAGAAAGGCCTTGGAGGAGTACTCAGAGACTAGCCTGGCTGCTGGTCACATTAGACCTTCTAAGTCGCCTGTGGCAGTTGGATTCTTCTTTGTTAAAAAAAAGGATGGCGGTTTACGTCCATGTCTGGATTTTCGTGAAATTAATAAGATTACCATACGCAATTCCTACCCATTGCAGTTAATTCCTGACTTGTTTAACCAGTTAGTGGGAGCCAAGTGGTTCTCAAAAATTGATCTCCGAGGGGCATACAATTTGTTACGTGTGAAGGAGGGTGATGAATGGAAAACTGCTTTTAACACTCCGGTAGGTCATTTTGAGAATCTGGTGATGCCTTTCGGTCTTACCAATGCACCTGAATTTTTTCAGAACCTTATTAATGACATCCTGAGACCTTTGATTGGTAAGAATGTGGTTGTGTATTTGGATGACATCTTGATTTATTCACCAGATCTAGAGTCCCATTGGGAGAGTGTACGTGAAGTTTTGCAGTTATTGAGTGATAATTCACTCTTTGCTAAGCTGGAGAAATGTGAGTTTGCTATGCAAAAAATTATTTTTTTGGGCTACATTGTCTCCAGCGAGGGCTTTGAGATGGACCCTGTGAAGGTTCAAGCTGTGCAGGAATGGCCTAGACCTGTTGGTTTGAAATCTATAGAGATTTTTGGGTTTTGCCAATTATTACAGGAAATTCATTAAGAATTTTTCTGTAATTGTTAAACCTCTAACCGATCTCACCAGGAAAGGTGCGAATACGGCCCAGTGGACTACTGAGGCCATTGAGGCGTTTGAGTATCTCAAAGAGAGGTTCAGTTCTGCCCCTATCCTTATGCAGCCTGATGAGACCAAGCCTTTTTTGGTCAAGGTCGATGCTTCATCAGTGGGGGTCGGAGCAGTTTTGTCCCAAGAGAACGAGGGTGGAGTATATCCTTGTGCCTTCTTTTCGAAAAAGTTTTCGGAAACCGAACTGAATTATGATGTTGGAAATCGGGAGTTGCTGGCTATTAAACTTGCGTTTAAACACTGGCGTCATTTTTTGGAAGGCGCTAGATTTCCTATTCAGGTTTTCACAGATCATAAGAATTTGATCTATCTGGATGCTGCCAAGCGCTTGAATGCCCGTCAAGCTAGGTGGGCACTTTTTTTTTCTCGGTTTCATTCTTCTGTTACCTATATCCCTGGTACTAAGAATGTTAAAGCCGACGCTTTATCTCGCAGCTTCTCTCCTACGGTCGGTGCCGAGGAGGAGGAGAGCATTTTGCAGAAAGGAGTTGCGGTGGCGGCATTGGACTCCGATTTGGAGAATGGGATTCTGAATGCTCAAAATGATGCTCCATCTAACACTCCCCATGGGAGGTTGTTCGTGCCTAGAGCCTTTAGGAGGGATTTGTTTGTGGAGTTTCATGAGTCTCGGTTGGCAGGTCATCCAGGAGTTTCGAAGACTAAGAGACATCAGTTGCAGTTTTTGGTGGCCTGGATGGCAGAAGGAAGTCATCAAGTGGGTGCGTCAATGTACTGTGTGTGCTAGATCAAAGGCTTCACATACTCCTGCTGCGGAGTTGCTTTGCCCTCTGGAGGTTCCTAGTGCTCCTTGGACGCATCTCACTATGGATTTTATTACTGATCTTCCTGTGTCTGAGGGTTTTACTGTCATCTGGGTGGTCATGGACCGTTTTAGTAAGATGTGTCATTTGGTTCCATTCATTAAGTTGCCCTGCGCCAAGACACTCGCTAAGGCGTTTGTTAAGGAGATTGTCAAGCTCCATGGCGTCCCCATGGATATTGTTTCTGATAGAAGACCTCAGTTTGTGGCTCGCTTTTGGCGTGCTTTTTGTGACAGGTTGGGAGTCCATTTGTCATTTTCGTCTGGTTATCATCCTGAGTCTATTGGACAGACAGAAAGAAAGAACCAGGATGTTGAACAGTTTTTGCGTTGCTTTGTGGCAGACAATCAAGAGGTGTGGTCTGAGTTTCTGCCTCTCGCAGAATTTGCTCTTAACAATCATACATCCTCCTCTGCTGGGTGTTCTCCTTTTTTTGTTGTACTGGGAGACTTCCGTCTTTTGGTTCGTCCTCCAAATTGGGGTCGGCGGTGCCGGAGGAGGAGAATTTTTCCGGTGATTTGGAGAGAGTTTGGACTAATGTACGTTGTAACCTGCAAGAGGCTAACAAGAAGCCCAAGAAGTATTTTGACAGGAAACGTAAGGAGTTTTTTTTTACTGTGGGTGACATGGTTTGGTTGTCCTCGAAGAACCTGCGGTTGAGGATTCCCTCTAAAAAACTGGGTCCTAAGTTTGTGGGTCCATTTAAAGTGCTTCAGGTTGTTATCCCATCTGCTGTCAGATTGGATGTCCCTACTTCCTGGTAGATTAATCCTGTGTTTCATGTTTCCTTGTTGAAAAAGGCTGACGTTTCTAATAGGGACGCCACTGTCACAGTTCCTCCTGTGGTGGAAGACGGTGAATATGAAATTTCTCGTATTTTGAATTCAAGATGGCATAGAGGGAAATTACAGTATCTTGTATCGGTCCCGAAGACAACTCCTGGGTAAGGACGGATGATTTCTCTGCTCCTAGGCTTGTTAAAGCTTTCCACAGGAGGTTTCCTGATAGGCCTGGGCCTGGAGGATCCGGAGGATCCTCATAGAAGAGGTGGTACTGTTAGAACCCTCCTGTTAGTTTTTGCTATCTTGTGTTTTGCGGTCACGTGACCAGCTGCCTATATATTCCAGCTCCACCCTTCTGGCTTTGCAGGACTTCAGTGTATTTTGACTGTCTCTCTAGCCAGGTGCTTCGGTGACTATCTCTGTCTAGTTCGCTTGGTCCTCTGGGACCTCTAGCACTTTTTGTCAGTTTTTCTTTTTGCTCTGCAACAACTTCTGTTAGGAGGTGTCCCATTTTTGTCCCAGTCCTTAGTTCTTTTAGGGACCCCTCCCTTTATTCTATAGGTCTCCGTTCAGACTAGCCAAGGACGAAGGCGGGTCTATTCACAAGGAACAGGCTGCCCACTACATCATAGGGATTCAGCTTAGTCTTACTGTAGGGACAGCTTTCCCATTCTTTCCTTAGTTTTTGTTGCTGATCATAACACAGAAAATGGAATAAAACGTGATCTAAAAGATGAATGTAAATAAAAATGGTATCACTGAAAATGTCATCTTGTCTCTTAAAAAACAAGCCACCACACAATCGTCAGTGGAAAAATAAAAAAGTTACAGCTCTCAGAATAAAGAAATGCAAAAATAATTATTTTTTCTATAAAAGTTTTTGTTGTGTAAAAGCTCCAAAACATAAAAAAATATATAAATGTGGTATCACTGTAATCGTACTGACCCGAAGAATAAAGCTACCTTATCAATTTTACCACACGCGGAACGACGTAAAAAATAGATAAAACTAATTCTTCACCTTCTGCTGTTGATTTGTTCATTCTGCTTCCCAAAGATCTCAGTAATCCCAATTATCATCTTCTATGTCCAGTGAAGACTTTAAAGTTACCAAGGAAAGGATACAGTCTGGATTAATTCAACATCGCCAAGAATCAGAACAGAAAAAAAATCTACGTTTCTGAGAGACGCGGAAGATTATAAAAATAATAGAGTTTACAGATGGCAAGATTCTTTTCCGCCAAGAGACAACATATTCCAGCTCAGATACAGAACGCTATCCCCATCAACAACGTCCTACTTTTTTAGGAAACAAG
The DNA here is from genome assembly GCF_046119375.1 of Phyllobates terribilis. NCBI lineage: Eukaryota > Metazoa > Chordata > Amphibia > Anura > Dendrobatidae > Phyllobates > Phyllobates terribilis. The sequence continues at coordinate 163,457,812 of NW_027362762.1, forward strand.
AAACGCAGATATCCAAAAGGAAGATGAGAAGAGGGGGGCAATTCCTCAGGAACCCGGTCCACTTCGATAACAACAAGATCGCAGGTATGGAGACCCCATTAGTAATAAATATCTCATCTAAAAACTTGAGCCCTTGACAGCTAACCCTTTTACAAAAGGGTCTGTCATTTTGCCCAACTTATAAGTTGGACACTTTTCAACTAGATATTGACTTAAAACGTTTTTGTTAGAGCCTTAAGATTAAGAACACATTTTGATTCAGTCCGTACTACCGTGTTTAATCCGATCTTAACTGCTTCTACTCCTATTAATCTAAACGATCTGGGACTCACACTTAACAGTAATTTCATGCCTCCCAAAAATAGCCCACCAGTGGAAACCTTCATTGGCTTAATCAACCGTGAGGTTGATCGGTTCAAGAAAGATATTTCTAGTGGTAAGCTCCATTGTCCAACCAATATGCCTAATTCTGAACATTTGGCCTTACAATTGACGCGCCCCCTGGGCCGTGGGGTCCTCGGCAGCCGGGCCTCTGGTTGCTTGGGGGATATCACGGTAGCTGGCCCGGTCCGTGACCCAGGGCGGTCAGTAAAAAGGGGGATAGATTTATAGGGGATTTGGAAAGTTCGTGACGCCACCTGTGGAATGCGGCTAAGGGGAGCCGCCGCTGTGGAGCAGTCCTCTGGAGCTGGTGATACGGCAGCAGGGATGGTGTGGCTCTCCACAGGTAGAGCTAGCTCCAGGGCAGCGTGGGGGTGTAATGGATGGTGGTGCAGGGGAGAGACGGCAGGACTGTCCCGGAGGAAAGACGGACACTCACACGGGGGTAAGCTTCAGTACCTTTACTGGTGGTGATGCAGGCACGGTCCAGGGTACTCCGGACGAAAGGCGCACTTCTGGACTTTCCCCAGTGAGCGGGTATAGGGCCTCCTGATCCGTGGCTTTACTCACTAAGCTTCTGGCCTGCCTGGAACTAGGCCTAGCTTGGTTACTGTCTCTCCTTGCACCTGCTGACCTGGTGGTAGGGCCTTCTCTTTGGAGATCACTCTCCCTGGACGCTGGGGCCTCTGTGACTCCTAGCCCTGGTACTGCAATCAGCATTTGGTGAACCTGGGACCTGTTGTCCTCCAGGGGTTCCGGTGGTTCCTACTGTGTATCAAGGGTCCCTCTAGGCACCGACCCGGTGTCCGGTATATATATCGGGGTGAGCCTGGTATGCTCCTCTGCCCCCTCGCTACTTCTTCCTTCTCCTCTCGCCTTCGCCACACTCAGGGCCCTCACTAGGCCTTCACACTTGCTGTAGGCCTTGGCTTGCCTAAGCACAGCAGCCAGCTAGCTGCCTCTTCGCTGCTCTCTGAGCGTCAGCAAGCTCTCAGCTCAACTCTGAGCTGTGTTCCTCTCTGAACACTAAACACTAGACTGAGCTGCCTGGCTCCACCCTCCCTTTATATATCCCTAACGGGCTCCCTCTGCTGGTCTGAGGTGGTAGGGTGGAGGTGTGTGAATGTGTGAGAGCCTCTTGTGGAGAAGTCCATCCATAAACCCTTCTGGGATCTGTGGCACCAGTGCGTAGCAGGGCACCACACAATCCCTGATTAAGGATAACGATTTAATCATAAATCCCGCAGATAAAGGCGGAGCAGTGGTAATAATGGACCACAAAGACTATATAGAGGAGATAACTCGACAGTTATCCGATACCAATGAATATCAGCCAATAGCCTCCAACCCTACTTCCAAAATAGCTCTAAAAATAAATTAAACTGTCGACAAATTTCTACAGAGAGGCATAATTGAGAAAAAAGTGAGTGAATTTCTAATCAACTACCATCCAATCACTCCGGTCTTTTATATATCACCGAAGGTACACAAAATACTCCATAAACCCCCGGGACGACCAATTGTAGCGTCCACAGACTCGGTTCTATCACCTCTGAGTATTCTGTTAGAAAAAGTGTTATACCCTTTAGTCAAAAATACCAAATCACACATCCTAGATACGGGTGATTTTTTTAAAATGATTCATAAATTAAAATAGATGCCTGACTCCTCCCTGTTGGTAACTTGGGACCTCAGCAGTCTATATACTTCAATTCAACACCATAAAGGTCTAGAGGCAGTTGAAGCATTGCTTTCTTCTTCTTTTGACAATAGAAGCACAATTGAATTTTATATGGAGCTTCTTAATCTTGTTTTGAAAGAGAATTTTTTCATGTTTGGTGACGATTTCTGTCTCCAGGTACAAGGAACCGCGATGGGGTCCAACGTGGTCCCGCCATATGCAAATTGTTTTATGGCCTATTTTGAAGAAAAATGTATCTACTCTAATCAGAATTTCAGACACAACGCCATATTATGGCGACAATATATAGATGATATATTCTGCATATGGCTGGGCCCGCTGGATTCCCTCCAAGCTTTTCACACTCAATTGAACCAGATATAGCCTAAGTTGCAGTTTGTTTTGCACTATGATACTAGGACAATCAGTTTTCTGGACACAAGGGTTATTAAACAGAGTAACAGACACCTAGAAGTAGATCTCTTCGTGAAGGAAACTGATCGTAATAATTTACTACATTTCTCTAGTTGCCACCCTAAAGTCACTAGGGAATCCATTCCCATATCCCAATTCAGTCGTATAGACAGGATTGTCTCTAATGCTCAAACCAAAACTACACGTCTAGATGAGATGAAAACAAAATTCTTGAATAGAGGGTATCCACAAGCTCTACTGTATTAACCAAAAGTAGAACAAGGCCCAGGAACCGAAGGGAACAAGTAGGGAAAAGAATACCCTTTATACATACATTCCACCCATTTATGTACAAGATACACAAAAGCGTACCATATAGGATAGTTATCCTAAGATTGAAGAATTTCAATCACCATTCTTTCCCTGTTTCCGGTGACCTACAAAAGTCCGTGATAGACTGGTACGGGCAGATGTTGGCTCTAGAAAAATACTCCCAAGACAGACTCGGAGATTTAGATGGAAACCCCGATATAACTGCTCAGTGTAGAACACAGGATAAATGTAATCCCAAATGTTATGTAAAATGTCTCAATAAAAGATTCAACTCCATTCACAAAAAAAAGCAAGTCCCCACTCAGGTCCGTCATCTGTTAATGGAAATATAGGGGACTTCCACATTACTGGTAGCGCAAAGTCTCTGGAAAAGTGAAATAGCTCCGCGCCCTCCAAAAGAAATTCAGCGAATTCTGCGCTCCAAAATTTAAATGTCCCCCTCCCTTCTGAGCTCCACAGTTTGCCTAAACCGCAGTTAGCATCCACATGTTTGGCATTCCTATAGTGATGAGAGCTCGTCTAATTTACGGGTTCATGTCTCCAGAAGCACGATCTAGGCCTAACGTACTGGTCACTACAATGTACTGGTCACTACAACGATTTTGTCACTACAATGGCAATTTGCAATATTAACTTAGCAACATCCACTGCTGCTTGTTTCTGGAAAACACCCATGGAGTCAAAATCGTCACTGCACCTGTGGATAAATTCACAAAGGGGTATAATTTTCAAAACGGGGTCACTTAAGGGGGATTCTTCCCTTCCAGCCCTTATGGGCTCTGTATATGGAGTCTGCAAACAATTCTAGGAAAATCTGTCCTCCAGGAGGCAAAAAGTGCTTAGTCCCTCCCGAGTCTCGCCGTATGGCTAAGCAGTCACATATGGGGTCTTTCTACATTCAGCAGAAATTGTGGGATACATTTCGGTGCCATTTTTACCCATTTCTCAGTTTGAAAATGTAAAAGCTGGGGCTAAAACAATAATTTTCAGTACCTAATGGTATAAAATGCTGTGACACACCTGAGGTGTCAATATGATCCCCTAGATGAATTCATTGAGAGGTGTAGTTTGTAAAATGGGGTCACTTAGTGGGGATTCGGCTGATCGCGCTCTTCAGGGGCTCTACTAATGTGACATGGCACCCTCAAACCAGTCCAGCAAAATCTGAACTCAAATATGGCGCTTCTTCCATTCTGAGCTTTGCACTATGCCTCAAGGGGCTTTCCAAACGTGACATGGCGTCCACTAATTATCCCAGCAAATTTTACATTCAAAAAGTCAAATGACGCTCGTTCCCTTCTGAGCCCTGCCGTACGCCCAAAGAGTAGTTTTTCCCCACATATGGGGCATCAGTGTACTCAGGAGAAATTGCAGAACAAACTGCATTGTGCAATTTCTCCTGTTACCCTTGTGAAAATGCAAACTTTGGGGCTAAAACACATTTGTGTGGGAAAAATGTGATTTTTTTTAATTTTCATGGCTCAACATTATAAATGTCTGTGAAGCACCTAGGGGTTCAAGGTGCTCACTGCACATCTATACAAGTTCCCTGAGGGGTTTAGTTTCCAGAATGGTGTCACTTGTGGGGGGTTTCCACTGTTTAGGCTCATCAGCAGCTCTCCATGGCATCCGCCAATTTTGCATTCAAAAAGTCAAATGGCGTTCATTTCCTTCCGAGCCCTGCCATGAGCCCAAACAGTGTTTTTCATCCACATATGAGGTATCGACATGGTCAGGAGAAATTGCTCAACAAATTTTGTGGTCCATTTCTTCCTGGTACCCTTGCTAAAATAAAAAAAAAAAAATGGGTAAAATTTTTGTGAAAAATAGTTAAAAGTTCATTTTTTTCTACCACATTCCAAAAACTCCTGTGAAGCATCTGAAGGGTAAATACACTTCTTGACTGTGGTTTTGAGTTCTTGGGGGGTGCAGTTTTTAGAATGGTGTCACTTTTGAGTATTTTCTTTCATATAGATCAATCAAAGTTACTTCAAATGTGATGTGGTCCCTAAAAAAAATGGTTTTGTAAATTTTGTTGTAAAATGAGAAATCACTGGTAAACGTTTAACCTTTATAACTTCTTAACAAAAAAATTCTGACGAATAAGGGGCTGTGTCCTTGAAACGCATCCAGTTGTTCCCCTCCTAGGGACATGTTGTGATTTTTAATTTTGGAATAAAAGGATTTATCGCATGTGGCACCGGATTTTACCTTCTCTATATAAGGATGCATTTACATTGGCCAATCACCACCATTAAAGTCCGCTGATCAGCTATATGAAGATGATCAACAGTTGGTTTACAATAACATGATCTTTCTGTGAACATTGAATAGCATTATCATTGGCAGAACATTTTTATACAAGTTGAAGTGTTGCCAAGAATCAAGATATTTAAGTAACTTAAAAATCATTTCACGTGACAAACAAATGTTTTGCTTGTGCATGAGATGATTGGCTGCTTGCATAGATAGGCCTATCGGTTTCCGATTATCAGCAACAGTGTACATGAACCTTAAAGAGTAACTAAACATTTGGGAAATTTTTTATAGGTTTCTGGGCTCATGCACATGTAAAAATTGGACGAGTGCTATTCATCGTTTTGATAGCATCCTCATATTTTGAGAGCTGTACCTTATATTTCCACCGACAGAGCTGTCTGAGGGCTTGATTTTTGCAAGATGAGTTGAAGTTTTTCTTAGTGCCATTTTGGGGTACATATTACCTTTTGATCATTGTCATAGAATATATTAAATTGTCTGCAGCCACTCGTGACAGGGGCATTCATCACCCTCCTTCCTCCCCTCTCACACAGATTTCCAGTTGCAAAAATAGCTGACAATCTGAGTCTCTTAGAGTCAGACTGATACAATGGGCATAAATAATAATGGGTTGGTCAGTGAACAATCCTAGTTAGAATGCAGACAGTTCCTTTTAGGACAAGACTGTATAGAATAGACAAGAAAGGCCAATTAAGTTTTGAAGGGAATGAAGCAAATATCTAACATCTGGTAGAGATAGCTATTGTTCATCCAGCTTGCACATTTCTTTTATAAAAATAGCTTTGGCAGACACTTAGGCACCGGTGGAGAGTTATGAACATTGAAGCTTGTATCGATCCGATTTCGATGGGATATATATTTTCAGCTTCAGAGCAAATAGGGGAAGAATATGCATATTTTTTTCATAACTGTGACACCTTTCTATAAGCCCCAAATCCATAGTGACTAGATCACCGACAACAGCCATGTCATGTTTGGTCTCTGGGGAAAGGTAAAATCCCGATAAAAAATATGGCTGTTTTCTCGTACTTCTGCGATCAGTGGGAGGGAACATATTGTTAATATGGAGAATTTCATAAAATCTTGAAGGGCTGAGAACATCCCACAACCCGGCCATGTGAGGTTATCAAGGATGGGGGTTTGGGTGTAACTCAGGTGCTGATAAAAAGTCAAGCCAAATTATGATCTGTGTTCCTGTAAAGAGATACCCACCGGTGTATGGATGAATCCCGTTCACTGAACGTCCCCAATCGAAGTGCTCTCCTTCGGCTAAGTTGACCTATTTCTGTGAGCGGCGTAGTAAGGCTCTTTTGTTATTCCTTTTTATTTTATGTAACTGTATATGCTATATTGTTTTGTCCCCTTTGTAAAGTCTTTTGTATATATTTCTATAAACTCTGCCTCATTTTGATTAAATATAAAATTTAACAGTTCTGTCCCTTTTGTTCTGTAACCCGCACCCCAAAGCCATATGCTGCCAGAACCAGAACCAGGCCTCCAGTTAGCCTGTATAAAACATGACTGGTGGTGGCAGCGAGTAGTACTTTGGTTAGTGTGGAGCTAGCTGTGACCGCATCAGGGGTATATACATATTCCATGCATTGGAATCGGAGGTGTATATACCATACGCTCACTAGTTAGTTTCCCAACAACTGGCCTATTAGTGGAAGCAACCTGTGGCCTCCTCTGTTAGTCGTCGGTCAATCACGTAATTGTTCGGACAATAGGGGGCAGCAGAGAGCTGTGCGCTCCAAAGATAACAGTGGGTGGGTTAAGTGACGAAGCTCTCACCAGTTGCGATCTTTGACAATCATTTTCTATTCACATTTTTGGGAGGCAGAATGAACAAAAGATAGTAATTAACAAATTGTTTTTATCTTTTTATTTTTTCACGCCGTTAACTGTGCTGTAAAAGTGATAAGACAATTTTACTCTGCGGGTCAATACAATCACAGTGGAACCAGATTTGCTATTTTTATTTATGATTTGCTTCTTTTGCATACTAACAACAAATTTTACTAAAATCATTGGTTTTTACACCGCCATATATTGAGAGCTATAGCTCTTCTATTTTTCCTTTGGCAGAGGCATGTGAAGGCTTGACTTTTGTGGGACGAGATGATGCTTTCTGTGATCTAATTTTTATTTACGTATGACTTTGGTCATATTTTATTCCACTTTTTGTGTGGCAGTATAATGAAAAAACATTATTTTTGCTGTTTATTTATTTTATATGGTTTTCACTGTATGGGTTAAATATTGTGACAGTTTTATAGATTGGGTTGTTCATGAAGTGGCTATACCAATTAAGTGTACTTTTTGTTCTCTACTTTATTTTTTAAGTAAAAACTTTTTGTGATTTTTTTTGTTCCTTATTTTGTGTGTTTTTTAATAGTTTTACACTTTTTAAAAGCTATTTTTTACCTATTTCCACTTTTGGGTCTTCAACATTTTATATCCTGGACCCACGGTGAATTGCCTGTACTTGGTTTGAAGAGTCATCCTGTGCTGACAGAGTCCGGTTAAGTCGAGCATTCGTAAACGGTCAGGAAGGCTTCCACGTCGTCCTCTGGTCCCGTCTTCCTCAACGCTGAGCGAACCTTGTCCCGGGCCTCTCGACGTTCCGGAATCGGTGTTGTGGCCATTTCCTGCAAGGCAGCAATCTGTTGCAGCAACAGTTCATTTGTTTGCTGTTGCTGCCGCTGAGTGTGGACCAATTGCCTTAATAGCTCCTTCATTTTGTCCACAGGTTTGGGCTGAAAGGTGACAGGCCGGATTGTGGTCATGCAGCTGCCGGTGAGGTATGCCTCAGTCACATTGCCCGCATTCTCCACCAAGCTGTAAGGCGGCGGTGTTCACACCGTGCAATAACTGAGGCAGTGACCCAAGCAAGTCCAACATAAACAGCTTTTATTTCAATAACTCATGGGTAAACAGAAAGTCCTCTGGTTCGCAGCCGGGTTAACAGAAGTACATACACAACGGTTGCCGTGGGCAACAGCCGCGCCGGGCCGCTCAGAGCCTGGCGGGTGCAGAGCCTTCCCAGGCGTGGGTTCAGCTATACACAGTCCTGCCGAGTTTTCCTGCTATGCTCCTAGCAGGTCCCAACACTGAACAACACTAATCCTTAATTCAGGGTTTTTAAAGGACCTGTAGCAAGAGCCACTGGAAAACCCGGGTTGGAGGGAGGAGGCCGCCCCACTGCCTTCCTGTAGCCTCCTCCAAGAAATGAAGGCCCTGCTGGTTTTATTAATCTGCCTTAGCCAGATAGCCTGACCAGATCAATGTTCACCTTCATTCCTGCATTGCAGCCGCAGGTGTGTCTGTGACTGCAATGCACTCCAATGGATTCAATAGGTCTCTGTACACATTCTGGGGATATATAACTTCCCTCGTATACGATCCCAGTCACTACCTCACATATCCTCCCCCTCTGTTCAAACTTGTGGGGTTGAACATTTGACACCATACAGGGTGCCCGGGACGGGGCATCCACATTTGCCTGCAACTTCTACAGAGAGACTAAAATTTTGCAGTGACAGAAACTGCCTGGTGACTCGCACATTCCTTGATGACTCCTAACTGAAGAATTTGTTTTACCTCGGCCATGCCGGCTTGCCTCCAGGCTTCAGGTACCCGGTACTGTCTCATTCGTACCCTTACCCCAGGTTCGGTAACAATATCATGCTGGAGAACCGCAGTCCTACCCGGTAACTCTGAGGACTTGTCGGTATTCCACTGCACCACCGGGCTGTTGAGCTACACCATTTACCTCTAACACCCTTTTCCGCGCCCGAGTCAGGGTGGGATCCTATAGCTGAGCTGTCCCAAACATGCCCCGGGACTCCTTCAGCTCGGGGATCAATGGGGTAGCCTCGACCTCTCCTGCAAGCACCTCTAGGGGAAACCTATCTGGGTTACACTCTATCCCTAGGTTGGACACCCCTACGGCAGGTACCCCTGAGTCAGGTTCTTAGGGTACAGCGCCCGTAATAAATTTTACCGGGGAAGAGTGATTTTTGTTTTCCCACAGAGTCCAGAACAGGGGCAAGTCTCTTCCCAACACAGTCCCATAGGGAAGAGTTTTTGCCACCCCCACCACATGTTTCGTGTCCCCACATGGCGTGGACAACACTACATTCACAGTTGGGTATTCTCGGAGGTCCCCATGGATACACTCAACCCCAACTCTCCGTCCTCTGGGGTTGTCTCCTGCCACCAGTGACTCATGTATCAAAGTCAATAGGCTCCCCCAGTCTAAGAGGGCCTCCGTTAGGTACACATTAACCAGTACCTGGCACAGTTGAGGTTCACTGTCTGGGGGGTCGGCACTCGCAGAGCAGACGGTCTGGGTGTAAAGTGAGACCTGGCGGTTATACCTGCAGTCCATGGGCTCTGTAGTCAGGGGGCAGTTAGCAACCATGTTTCCTGGCCTCTTACACCTCCAGCACTTAATGGCTGAGTTACTGTTAGATCTGTTGACCTTTTGGGAGGGAACCGGTCTCCTGCCACTCTCACTCCGGGGTTCCCCTTCAGCCCAGGTACGGTGCTGACTGTCCTCAGCAGAGGGACGCGACCCCTTTCCGGGTTCCTGGTCTGGCAGGGTCCGGCGTGACAGCCGCGAGGGGGCAGAGTCCTGTATAAAGTCCTGAGTGGCCGAGTACTGCTCGATCAGGCCGACCACCTGGTCGAGGGTGTCCGGGTCCCCTTGCCCCACCCAATGTTGGATAGCGGCCGGCAGAGTCCTCACCAGCCGGTCGACCACCACCCTCTCCACCATCTGGACTGGAGTCAAATACTCAGGCTGGAGCCACCTCTTGACCCGCTGCAAAAGGTCATAAGCCTGAGACCGGGTGGGTCGGGTCTCAACAAAGGCCCATGAAAACATGCACTGAGCCCTCAAATACGTATTGACCCCCAGCCAGGCAAGGATCTCACCTTTTGAGTCTCTGGTAGTCCTGGGCGTCCTCCCAACTGAGGTCGAAGTAGGCCTTCTGGGCATCGCCGACCAAAAACGGAGCCACCACTTCCGCCCACTGGCCGGCTGGTAAGTTTTCCCGCTCTGCTGTGCATTCGTAGACGGTCAGGAAGGCTTCGACGTCGTCCTCCGGTTCCGTCTTCCTCAACGCTGAGCGAACCTTGTCCCGGGCCTCTTGACGTTCCGGAATCGGTGTTGTGGCCGTTTCCTGCAAGGCAGCAATCTGTTGCAGCAACAGTTCATTTGTTTGCTGCTGCTGCCGCTGAGTGTGGACCAATTGCCTTAATAGCTCCTTCATTTTGTCCACAGGTTTGGGCTGAAAGGTGACAGGCCGGATTGTGGTCATGCTGCTGCCGGTGAGGTATGCCTCAGTCACATTGCCTGCATTCTCCACCAAGCTGTAAGGCGGCGGTGTTCACACCGTGCAATAACTGAGGCAGTGACCCAAGCAAGTCCAACATAAACAGCTTTTATTTCAGCAACTCACGGGTAAACAGAAAGTCCTCTGGTTCACAGCTGGGTTAACAGAAGACCATACACAACGGTTGCCGTGGGCAACGGCTGCACTGGGCCGCTCAGAGCATGGAGGGTGCAGAGCCTTCCCAGGCGTGGGTTCAGCTATACATAGTCCTGCCGAGTTTTCCTGCTATGCTCCTAGCAGGTCCCAACACTGAACAACACTAATCCGTAATGCAGGGTCTTTAAAGGACCTGTGGCAAGAGCCACTGGAAAACCCAGGTTGGAGGGAGGAGGCCGCCCCACTGCCTTCCTGTAGCCTCCTCCAAGAAATGAAGGCCCTGCTGGGTTTTACTAATCTGCCTTAGCCAGATAGTCTGACCAGGTCAATTCTCACCTTCATTCCTGCATTGCAGCCGCAGCTGTGTCTGTGACTGCAATGCACTCCAATGGATTCACTAGGTCTCTGTACACATTCTGGGGATATATAACTTCCCTCGTATACGATCCCAATCACTGCCTCACACTATAAAGACCAGAGCTGTGTCCAATTTTAAGATGTTTTCTGCAGATAAGCCTTCATAGAAAAACCTGTATACAGCATGTAATAAATCAAGGATTGGTGTTAGAATCTATCAACATCTCTTTAGGGAATAGGACAGAAAGAGGGCAGTATGTAACAGATCCCTGGAGAGGTTAGAGCACTGACAAGCTGTAAGAGATGAGGACGTACAAGAAGGTGAGACTCTGCTAAAAATAAACTCTAAGGTGTTGTATAAGCTCAGGGAATGTTAAATCCCGTGACATAATATTTTGGTTGATTTGTAGTATAATATTATTATAGAATATTCTGAAAACACATTGGCTATTACTAATGTAACAATGGAATCCATTTTGGGATAACACCGACATTCATTTTCTGTATAGTGTTCAGGACACAAAATGGCTTTGAGTTGAATTTCTGAAAAGATACATTTCCCCATATGCACTGACCTTCAGAATACTGTAAGGTGCGCAAGGCAGTAGTCATGGACGAGGGACTGCTGTGTTCCCACACCCTGGCACCCCACAAGTAAATAGTGTCCCATTTCCCTTGTGCTCTGTGTGAATTGCTTAATATTCACATTTTGGCCAGAGGCCTCTGCTGTCTCCATGATCCCAGATCCAGAAACAATACGTTGTCGTACTTACGGTTCACCCAACTTGAGCTATCCCTTTCCTCACTGGCATCTCTGGCCCCTGGACTCCACTTGGCTCTGCAGCTCTCCTGAGTCCCGTCCCAACTTCCGCATGTGATTCCCCATCCAGCTTTCCTTTGTGGAAAGAGATTAAGGCAGGTTCCTCCATGCCTGATCCGGTCTGTAGGCCCCGGACGTTCCAGGAAAGTTCATTGACGTTTGACAAGGCCATTCTCATGCTGCCCACAAAGTCCGTAATCGCCTGTGTCCTCCAGTCCTCTGGCCTTGAACTTCTGCTATCTTCACTTTTATCTAAACTTCTCATCTAACTCTAATCAGGAAGTGTTCCCCTTTTTAACTAACTTTGCCCCTCCCATGTTGGGGGCTGTTCCCGAACACTTTAACCGTTCCTATCCTGTCCCTGAATCTATTGTGGCCACTTGTGCACTGTTCCCAGTCCTATCTTACAGTGGTGTGAAAAAGTGTTTTCCCCCTTCCTGAGTTTGTACTTTTTTGCATGTTTGTCACACTTAAATGTTTCAGATCTCAAAATAAATTTAAATATTAGATAAAAATAACACAAGTAAACACAAAATGCAGTTTCTAAATGAAGGTCTTTATTATTAAGGGAAAAAGAAATCCAAACCTACAGGGTCCTGTGTGAAAAAGTGATTGCCCCATAGGCGGATTATAATGAGGTCAATCTGGGCTACCGCCTGGGGCCCGGGCCTCCCAGGGGGCCCATGGCCAGATTGCCCTCATTATAATGTGTGACAGGAGGGCCGGGAGTTGGAAGATGGAATCTGCTCTGTAAAACTGGTGCGTCCAGCGGCGCTGCAGAGGATGACTCACCAGCTGCTGACTGTGTAAGTGCAGGAGACGAGGCTCCACCCACCTGCTCCGGCCTCCAGCAGAGCACAGAGCCAGCTTACAGCATGGCCACTGCTCTCCCTGCCCCCTCCCCTGCTCTGAATGTTACTGCTCCGCTCTCCCCCTCCGTGAGCTCTGCAGTCGGGCCCTAAAAGGAGGGTAAGTCCATGTGCAATGTGTGGGTGTGTGTATATATATATATATATATGTGTGTGTGTGTGTGTGTATACAATATATATATATATATATATATATATTTATTATGTATCTATCTATGTATTTGTGTACCATCTGAGGGGCTCACTCGCTGTCGTGGCCCGGGCCGCTTCCCCGGCATCTGTGCAGGACCGCCAGCACTTCACCTGACATCGCCATGAACTGTGTGTCTGGTATTAATGACACGGCAGGGGCGACACTGCGCCTACTATGTGCATTGCCCCTATCGCGTCATTACTACCAGACACAACTGCACAGCGCACAGCCATGTCAGGTGTAGTGCCGGCAATCAAGCAGCGCCAGAGGTCCTACACAGATGCCGTAGAAGAAGCCCAGGACCCAACGGCAAGTGGGCCCCTCTGATGGTCCAGGGCCATGTCTGTGACAGCCGGCGGCCCTGCACTGAGACATGCCTGAGGAGCTGCTGGACAGGACAGTTTTATGTGTTTATAAGATATGTACGTATGCCTGTATGCATGTGTCTGTGTGCATACCTGTGTGCCATATGAATGTGTGCGAATGTCTGCGTACCATGCTTGCGCGCATGTCTGCGTACCGTGCTTGCGCGCATGTCTGCGTACCGTGCTTGCGCACGTGTGCTGGCCCGGCCCCGTCACAGCTAGAAGACACTGCCCTGTGCGCGGCAGTGTCTGCTAGCATGACGTCATGCAATGCGCCCTGCACTGCTTCTGACCACCAGAGAGGAGCTGGACGACGGGAGCCGACCAGGGGGATGGTGAGTGGTGTTTGTGTGTGTGTGTCACAGTACGTGTCAGTGTGTGCAGATATCATTGTGTGATGTCTGTTTATAAGTATTTTTGTGTTTCAAATGTGTTTATGCGTGTATGTATTTGTCTTTGTATATGTCTGTATATGTCTGTGTGTGCGGCCTCCTGCTGTATCTGGGGGGGCGCCATGCGGCCTCCTGCTCTATCTGGGGGGGGGGGTGGGTGCCGTGCGGCCTCCGGCTGTATCTGGGGGGGTGGGCGCCGTGCGGCCTCCGGCTGTATCTGGGGGGGTGGGTGCCATGCGGCCTCCGGCTGTATCCGGGGGGCGCCGTGCGGCCTCTGGCTGTATCTGGGGGGGCGCCGTGCGGCCTCCGGCGGTATCTGGGGGGGGGGGGGCGTGTGGCCTCCGCCTGTATCTGAAGGGGGTGGGCGCCATACGGCCTCCGGGTGTATCTGGGGTGGGCGCCGTGCAGCCTCCGGCTGTATCTGGGGGGGGCACCGTGAGGCCTCTGGCTGTATCTGGGGGGGGCACCGTGAGGCCTCCGGCTGTATCTGGGGGGGCTGCCGTGCGGCCTCCGGCTGTATCAGGGGGCAGGGGGGGCTGCCGTGCGGCCTCCAGCTGTATCTGGGGGGGCGCCGTGCGGCCTCCGGCTGTATGTGGGGGGGGGGCGCCGTGCAGCCTCCGGCTGTGTATAGGAGGATTATGTGGAAGCTCATATTATACAGTATGAGACCCTACATACATAGGGGGATGTCAGCATGCTTAATTGTGCTCAATATTAAGTCATGCAATTAATTATAAAAACTAATTATTAATATATTAATATTGTGCAGAATTAATTTCACATGAACTATCACATGATCTATCAAAGGGGGATCATGTGACAAGTCACGTGATACATCAGGGGTGTGTGTGTGTAGGGGGGGCCCACGCCTTCTAAACTGCCCGGGGCCCTTGCTACTCTTAATCCACCCCTGGTCGCCATTCCTCGAACGCCAATTTGATCGCCAAAAGTTCCCTATTACCCACGTCATAATTTCTCTCAGCCAAAGACAATGATTCTTTCAGGAAGAAAAAGCCTGGAGGGAAGCCTCCGACCAGTTGGAAAAATCAGACCCCTTCTTTGTCATGTCAGTAAGATGTTTCACTACCACCGAGTAATTTTGGATGAATTTCCTGTAAAAATTAGTACAGCCCAGAAAACGTTGTAGAGCCTTCAGGTTCTTGGGACGTTCCCAGTAAAGGACTGCACGGATCTTCTCCGAATCCATCCAAAAACCTGAAGATGACAACAAGTACCCCAAAAACTGCACCTCTTGAACAGCAAAAACACGTTTTTCTAGTTTGGCATAAAGTTTGTTATCCCTTAATATCTGGAGCACCCTCTTAACATGCCCCCGATGGGTCTCAAAATCAGGTGAATAAACCAAAATATCGTTCAGATAGACCACCACAAACCTCCCCACCAAATGATGAAAATATAATTTATGAAATGCTGGAATACCGCAGGTGCATTGGTCAAACCAAAAGGCATAACCAGACTCAAAATGTCCTTCCGGGGTATTGAACACTGTCTTCCATTTGTCCCCCTCTCTGATTCTAACCAGATTGTAGGCTCCCCTTAAATCCAACTTGGAGAATACCTTAGCTCCCACAACCTGGCTGAACAAATGAGGAATCAGAGGAAGAGGGTATGGATCATGGATGGTAATTTGATTTAATTCCCGGAAATCTAAACAGGGACGTAGACCGCCATCTTTTTTCTTCACAAAGAAGAACCCTGCCGCCACAGGCGAAGAGGAGGATCTGATATGTTCCTTCTCCAGACTTTCTGCAATGAAAATGTTCATGGATTGTGTCTCAGGGCCAGAAAGATTATATAGTCTGGACTTTGGTAGTTTAGCTCCGGGGGTCAGGTTAATAGGACAGTCATAAGCACGATGAGGAGGCAAATCCTGACACCCCTTTTCAGAAAAAATGTCCTCAAAACCAGACAGAAAAGCAGGCAGTATCCCCGTAGAGACAGAAGCAATAGAAACATTCAGACAGTTCTCATGGCAGTAATCTCCCCATTCAGTAATCTCCCCGGCTTGCCAATCCACCACAAGCACAGCAAGCAAGACCATGAGTTTTCACAAACTCAGCATCAACCATGCTGACCCCGACTCCACTGTCAACAAACACAGAATTTTTTTCAGTTTTGCTCTCTAGCACCACCTCTGCTGTCAGGACAAAGCGGGAACTGCAGTTTGGCCACAAATGTACTCCTTGTTTATCCAACTCCAGACTACCGAGAGTTAAACGAGTCTCCTTTTGTTTAGAAATTGAAGGACAGGTCCAAACAAAGTGTTCCTTTTTTCTGCTTTGGAACCCACTTCTGGGTCTGAGGGATACCAGTTCTGGCCTTGAACAAATCAAATTTTTCACCTTAATCAACTCGGCTCGCAGTTCTCCTATTACTTCCTCCCAGTCAGTGCTGGCAGGCCTCTTTTTTGTTGGTGATTTAGGGTTCCCTCTTGGAGGTGGCACTGGAGGGTCTCCATGATGATCTTTGGACTGGCCACCGGGGGTCTCCAACTTCAGCTGACTAATTTTGGTGATTTTAGGAGCAGAGCGTTTCTTTAACTTCTGTTCGCTCTCTGACTCCAAACTAGCGGTCTTATTCATTTTTTCAATTAGGACTTCGTCCAAAATGCCAGGATCTTCTATGTACTGTTTCAGCTGCAACTTGATATCTTTGCTAATTAATCCCATTCCCAATGATCTCAAGAACTTCTTCTGGACTAGTCCAGCATCAAACTTCTCTTTCGCTTCTACATCTCTGGATGCAAACAACAGTTTATCCTTTAGTTCAATTGCTCTGAACAAGAAACTTTGGGGTGATTCATTATTTTTCTGTGAGAGGTTAATGAGTCGGTGGAACAATTCTGAAGTACTCTCTTCTTTATAGTGCCCTTTTAAAATCATCTTCAGCCGTTGCGAGGTCAATTGACTTTTCATTTCTAGCATACTATGGAGGTTCAGTCCTGGGCTGATCGCTTTCACCACCCCCTCAAAGATCTCATCTGGCTGGTAGCCTTTCTGTAAGCCTGCATCCATCTGGTGCAACAAGTTCCTATAAGACAGTCTCTCTTTCTGTACATGTGACACCCCAGGGGTCTGGTTGCCACAGTAATAGAGATATTATGTTTGAGAGCAAGTGGGAGGTTTCTCTGGTCAGGAGCCCTAAGCATGCAACACTGCCCGCCCAGACTTGGGAGGGGAGGAATCTGCCCTTATAAACTGGGTCTGGGGCGGGATTAAGTCAGTCAGAGCCTGGAGTAAAGTTCCAGACACAGGAAAAGATACATCAGGAGCTCTGTAGGAGCAGAGGCAGAAGGCCAGGGGCTGTGAGCAGAGATATAGCTCGCCCTGGCTGAAGTTACTAAAACCGGACACAGGAGTCCGAGGCTATGGGGGCTGATATATACCCAGCAGCAGAAACCAGCCGGCAGGGGATTCCAGGTCCTCTGGCCATAGAAGCCCGGAGGCTCAGTCACAAAGAAGGGACCAGCGCCGCCATCCAGGAGCGGAGGCTAACAGAAGGCCCCAAGTCACCAGCCATACGGGTGAGCACCACACGGTATACTCAGGGACGTGGGCTACTTGTAACCGCTGACAGCAAGGTAGCCAGGAAGAGTGCAGATAAACGGGGAGGCCTACAACTCCACCTGGCCAGGGAACTGCTGCTTGCTCGCAGACTGACCAGGCCCCTTATACTAGCCAGTACTCCCGGGAGGGTCTGCCTTGTACCATCAGTAAAGACCCTGAACTGCACCTCTCGTCTCTGTGATTCCTTGCCGCACCAGCACCATTAGCACTGGGACTCACACCATCACTCCCATCATCTCTCACATTAGCTGCCCTGAGGCAATACTTCTCCCAATTAATCGGGGCAGCCCAAAGGAAGGTAAAGTTCTGGCCACCTGGGAGGAAGAGGACTGTCAGAGAAATACTAGCCCGGCTGAAAGACACATTTGATACCCGCACCTCAGCCGAAATAAAGCTCAGATTTTACGGGTGTAAACAGCGGGCACATGAGAGTATAAGAGACTATGCTCTAAACCTACAAGAGGCCCTGAGAGCCATTAAGCAGGCAGACCCTGACAGCGTGGGAAATGAAGATAAGCTGTTGACTGAACAATTTATTGAGGGTCTACTGTGCAATGCCCACTGAACCCAGTTGCGGGCAATGGCCTTACAGGACCCTGACCTGGACTTTGCACAGTTCAAGGACAGAGCCATCCGGGTGCTCCGAGAACCGGCACCAGGTGGCGCTGTGACCCACAGGCGCCCTGCTATCACTTACCACCAGGAGACGGCGCCCTTGTCTGCAGGGCCTGTGGGAGCTGATGCGCAGGCTTTAAACAGTGACCCGGCTACAGACCTGCACCATCAGGTCCAAGAGCTGACTAAGAGAGTTGCCGCGCTAACCAGAACTGTGCAGTCTTTACAGGTCTCTTCTCCAGGAAAGATCCAGCTGGCATCCGGACCGGAGGACGTCCCGTGGCGCCGACTGAGGAGGACCCCACCGGCCAGAGGAAGACCCAGCAACAGATACAACGAGGACGGACGACCCATCTGCCGCCGCTGCAATCAACCCGGACATGTGGCAAGGTACTGTCATTTAAACGGGCACAACCTGGGGTAGAGGGCCAACCCCCAGGCATAAGACCATCAGGCCCATCAAACTGGCGTGATAAATACGTAGGGGGACGTCCAATCTTGCCTGTGGTACTGGATGGCATTCCTATGAGTGCCCTACTAGACACTGGGTCACAGGTGACCACCATCCCGTACGTGCTCTTTAAACAGTACTGGAATGACTCGGACATAACCCGCTACCCAGATGACGACCTGAGTATCATCGCCAGCAATGGTCAGCCCGTGCCGCAGGTGGGATTCAAAGAGGTGACCATTAAGATCGGTAAAGTCGAACTGGCGGCACAAGGACTGATTATAGTGGACATAGACCGTCATGAGAGTCACTCTAGAATAACCTTGGGAACTAATGTGATTGAAAATTGTCTTGCAGAGGTGATTCTCATTTTACAGCAGGTTGCCAAGAACGCCAGTTCCGGCCAGCAGCGTGTGCTCCAAAAAGAGATCCGGGCACTGATGAAGCGGCAACAGGTGGAACTATCTGGTGGTGAGATAGGTAGCGTGAGAATGTGTGACCCGTTCCCTATTGCCATGCCCCCAAAAAGTGAGATGATGATTTGGTGCCGGGCAGCTATTGGTCTAAGAGGTAGAGACTACCAAGCAATGGTAGAACCCGTCTACTCAGACAGTAGGCCCAACATTTTGACAGCACGGGGGGTGGTCGATGTACGCCATGGGAGGGTGCCCGTTCGCATCATAAATATCGGGGAGAGAGAAGTACACCTGACCCGGTATGCCACGCTAGCCAAATTGTTCACCATCAACCAGAACTCTGTACAGGCCGTGGAACCCTTGCCTCCATCTCAACCAGAGGAAGGTAACGGCTCTAAGAAACCAATGGAGGACTGGTGTCAGCAACTGCATTTGGGTACTGACTCCACTCCCTCACACCAGAAACAGGGAGTCTATTGGGTGGTTCGAGAGTACGAGAGAGTGTTTAGTAAACACCCGCTAGACTTCGGGCGAGTAAAGGGGGTAGAACACCACATCCCCACGGGAGACCATCCTCCCATAAAGGAGAGATACTGACCCGTACCCCCGGCACACTACCAACACGCCAAGGGGATGCTTAGAGACATGAAGGAGGCTGGGGTAATCAGGGACAGCTGTAGCCCCTGGGCAGCTCCACTAGTCTTAGTGAAAAAGAAAGACAACACCATGAGAATGTGTGTAGACTACAGGAAGGTCAACCGTATCACACACAAAGATGCGTACCCGTTACCAAGGATAGAAGAGTCCTTAGCTGCATTAAAATCTGCTAACTTCTTCTCTACTTTGGATCTCACTAGCGGGTACTGGCAGGTTCCTGTAGCAGAGGCGGACTGGGAGAAGACCGCATTCACCACCCCGATGGGTCTCAGCGAATTTAACTGTATGCCGTTCGGGCTCTGCAACGCACCAGGAACCTTCCAACGGTTGATGGAATGCTGTCTGGGACACCGGAACTTCGAGACGGTCCTGTTATACCTGGACGATGTCATCGTCTATTCCAAGACCTACGAGGACCACCTGAAACACCTGGCAGAAGTGTTCGAAGCTCTGGCAAACTACGGCCTAAAGGTGAAACCCTCCAAGTGTCACCTCCTGAAACCAAAGATGCAATACCTGGGACACGTGGTGAGTGCTGACGGAGTGGGTCCTGACCCTGATAAGATCACCGTGATTAAGGACTGGCCAAGACCCTCCAGCATAAAGGAAGTGCGGCAGTTCCTCGGGTTGGTAGGCTACTACCGAAGATTCATTCCCGGTTTCACCAAAATGGCAGCCCCTATGCAGGACCTCCTGATAGGTCAATCTCGGAAAGCCAAAAACCAGAAGCCGCCCTTTAGGTGGGAAAAGCTGGAAGAGGAGTCCTTCTGCCAGCTGAAGATGGCCCTCACGGGGGATGAAATCCTGGCATATCCAGACTACAGCCAGCCCTTTATCCTCCAAACGGACGCAAGCAACATCGGGCTAGGAGCCGTACTGTCCCAGATCCAGCAAGGGAAAGAACGGGTAATCGCTTACGCCAGCTGAAAGCTAAGGCCCACAGAGAGGAACCCTGAGAATTATAGCTCATTCAAGCTGGAGTTCCTGGCAGTAGTGTGGGCAGTGACCGAACGTTTCAAGCATTACCTTGCCTCCTCCAAATTCACCGTGTACACGGATAACAACCCGTTGACACACCTGGACACTGCAAGGCTCGGTGCCCTGGAACAGAGATGGATGGCCCGCCTGTCCAACTTTGAATTCACCATCAAATACCGGGCAGGACGCTCAAATGCCAACGCGGATGCCCTGTCTAGAATGCCGAACTTACCGGACGTAGGGGAAGATCCAGAAGATCTGGAAGAAGTTGAGTTCCCTGCGTTCCACCGTCATGGGATTACCCTGTATTCCCACCGTGTGAAGGACAGGCGCTCTGTGACGTTCAATCCCTTGCCCCACTACGACTGGGCGGAGACGCAAGACAGTGATCCCGCAGTCCATTTGGTGAAGGAAATGCTGACCCTGGCCGATGCCCGTCTTGACCCAGATGCTCCGGAGGAGACCAAGCAACTGTGGAAGGAGAAAAGTAAGCTGTTCCTCTACAGGGAGAAGCTGTGCCGGAGAATGGTTAACTCTCGAACACATGAGTTGACCTGGCAGGTAGTGGTCCCAAGATGAGACGCGGCTATGGTTCTGGAGGCATACCACAACGGAGCAGGGCATTTCGGATGGAAGAAGCTGGAGTTCTTGTTGCGTGAACGGTTCTACTGGGTAGGCATGAGAGGAGCCATCGAGAGCTGGTGCAGAGACTGTGGCCCGTGCCACCTGAGAAGAAAAGACCAAGCCAGCCAGAAGACTCCCCTGCAGCCCATCATCACCAGACAGCCACTGGAACTGGTAGCCCTGGACCATGTGAAACTGGCTCCAAGCAGATCTGGGTATGTCTACGCCCTCACAATCGTAGATCATTACTCCCGGTTCCTGGTGGTGGTCCCGGTCAAGGACTTAACGTCTCAAACAGCAGCTAGAGCCTTCCAGCAGCACTTCTGCCGTCCACACGGGTACCCGGACCAAGTGTTGACAGACCAAGGACCAGCCTTCGAAGCGGAGGTCTTCCAGGAGTTCTGCAACCTGTATGGCTGCAAGAAGATAAGAACAACGCCCTATCACCCTCAAACCAATGGACTCTGCGAGAAGATGAACCAGGTGGTGATAGATCTGCTAAAAACATTGCCCCTGGAAGAACGCAGTCTGTGGCTTGAGAAACTGCCCGATCTGGTGGACCTGTATAACCACATCCCTGTAGGTTCCACCAACTGTACCCCGGCTTACCTAATGATAGCAAGACCTGGTAAGCTGCCTATTGACCTGGATATGGGAGTCCTGACGCCTGAGAACACCTCGCCAGAGGCAGACTGGGATACAGAACGGCAGCAGCAGTATCGGAAAGTACAGGAGAGCGTCGAGCGAAGTCTGTCTCAAGCTAGAGAAAGGCAAGAGAAGGCTTATAACCAGTATGCTCCCGCTGTTCCCCTGGTACCTGGAGAGCAGGTCTTGAAGAGGAAGAGGCGGCTCCACAAGTTGGACGACCAGTGGGAGAAGGACCCGTACACCGTACTGCCATCAAGCCATGAGAACCCAAAAATCTGCATAATCAGTAAGGATGGAGGAGAAACCACAGCCATTGTCTCCAGAGACCACCTGAAGAAGTGTCCCGAGCAGCTGCAAAGCCCTGAAGAAGATCAAGGAAACCCTCAACCCGCAGAGGAAAGGGAAGAAATGATCAGTACAGTACTCGGAGACTTCCCCCGGTCTTGGACACAAGAAAACGGCGCTGTCGTGGTACCCGTCCTCACCTTTCTCCAGCCAGCCCCGCAAGTGCCTACAGAGGAACCGGTAGAGCTGGAAGAGCAGCCGGCCCAAGGGGCAGAAGAGTCCACACCAGCAGTACAGGAGGATCAACCCTCTGCTAGTAGTGAGCCTGCCGTGCCCCTAGTGAGCCAAAGAGTGCGCAGACAGCTGCCCAGCTTACCCATAACACCTCCTACACCCTGTAGTGCAGAACCAGTTAGTGAGCTCCGTAGGTCCACTAGAGTCACTAGAGGTCAGATGCCCGCTCGCTGGAGAATCTAAACTAATGCACTGTGAATTTATCTGCTAACTGTTTATGGTTTATGTTTGTTGCCTGTTATTAATTATGTTTCTCAGTTACCCTGCAGATTTTTATGGACTAACAGGTTATGGACGCTGGATAACCGGAACAGTTTTGTAGATAGTTGCACCTTGGTGCCTCTTGCGAAGACGGCCGCGGAAGAGAAAACCTGTCTGGCGTGGCCTCCTTGCGGCCCAAAGTAGTTAGTCTACCCTTGCAGCCACGCCCAAGGCCAACGCAAGGGGTTTGCTTTGGACAGGTCCCCTACTTCGCTTAAAGTTTCACCTTGGGTGACATGGACACCCTCTTGTTTCAAAAACTTCACCTTGGGTGATATGGACACCCGGTTGCGGACACGCCGTGACCTTTAAAGAACTAAAGCTTCTTGTAAATATGTTATCGTATTATTGTTTATACCCTGTTATTATGTTTTAAAAATGTGTTTAGTCCCGGAGTACTAAAATTTACTAGGGGGGAATGTGACACCTGTAGCGCCGGCGTCCCTGCCCTCTGCTAGGCAGGGACGCTGTTCCCCTCTCCTCTCTGCTCCGTGCCCAGCGTCCTTCTCCCGCTCTGCTGGCAGCGCGCGCTCCTTCCCGGCCACTGTGCTTAGGGCGCGCGCGCTCTCCCTCCCTCTTAAAGGGGCCGCGCGCGCCGTCCTAAGGAGTCCCCGGCCAATGGCCGGAGGACTTCACCATATATAAGGCACCTCCTCCAAAATGGAGGTGCCCGAGCAATGTTGTTGCACTGTTCACTACTCTGCTTCAGCCCTCAGGTCCCGTTGCCAGTTACCTGCCAGATACCTGCCAGATTCCTGCCAGCTTGCTGTCTTATTCCTGCCTGATATTCTGCTATCTGCCTGCTAGCCTGAGGTCCGACGGTCTGCCGTACAACTCCTGTCAGTCTGTCTAAGGACCAGCTTGCCCGCTCACCTGGGAGCGCACATCAGCTACCTGCCTGCTTGCCTGAGGTCCGACGGTCTGCCTTCCAACTCCTGTCAGTCTGTCTATGGACCAGCTTGCCCGCACACCTGGGAGCGCACATCTGCTACCTGCCTGCTAGCCTACCTGGAGGCTCCGCCGTCACGTGCTGTGACCACCTGCCTGTCCAGTGACTCCTGCCCGCTCACCTGGGAGCGCTCATCTGCTGCCTGTCTGCTAGCCTACCTGGAGGCTCTGCCGTCACGTGCTGTGACCACCCGCCTGTCCAGAGACTTCTGCCCGCTCACCTGGGAGCGCTCATCTGCCGCCTGTCTGTTGATCTTCCTGGAGGCTCCGCCGTCACATGCTGTGACCACCCGTTTATCCAGAGACTCTCGCCTGCTCACCTGGGAGCTCACGTCTACCATCAGCCGCCACAGGTCGTACCAACCCTTTACCCAGAGACTGCCCCGGTCACTTGCCGTGACCATCTGCCCGTTCATCCAGAGACTGCCCCGGTCACTTGCCGTGACCTCCTGCCCGTTCTTCCAGAGACTGTCCCGGTCACCTGCTGTGACTGCCTGCCTGGTCGCCACCCGCTCCCTTACAAGGACCGCCCCCTTGTATAGTAGCTCAGAGGTTCCGCCTCCCAGACCCGTTACAACACCCCAGGGGTCTGGTTGCCACAGTAATAGAGATATTATGTCTGAGAGCAAGTGGGAGGTTTCTCTGGTCAGGAGCCCTAAGCATGCAACACTGCCCGCCCAGACCTGGGAGGGGAGGAATCTGCCCTTATAAACTGGGTCTGGGGCGGGATTAAGTCAGTCAGAGCCTGGAGTAAAGTTCCAGACACAGGAAAAGATACATCAGGAGCTCTGTAGGAGCAGAGGCAGAAGGCCAGGGGCTGTGAGCAGAGATATAGCTCGCCCTGGCTGAAGTTACTAAAACCGGACACAGGAGTCCGAGGCTGTGGGGGCTGATTTATACCCAGCAGCAGAAACCAGCCGGCAGGGGATTCCAGGTCCTCTGGCCATAGAAGCCCGGAGGCTCAGTCACAAAGAAGGGACCAGCGCCGCCATCCAGGAGCGGAGGCTAACAGAAGGTCCCAAGTCACCAGCCATACGGGTGAGCACCACACGGTATACTCAGGGACGTGGGCTACTTGTAACCGTTGACAGCAAGGTAGCCAGGAAGAGTGCAGATAAACGGGGAGGCCTACAACTCCACCTGGCCAGGGAAACTCCTGCTTGCTCGCAGACTGACCAGGCCCCTTATACTAGCCAGTACTCCCAGAAGGGTCTGCCTTGTACCATCAGTAAAGACCCTGAACTGCACCTCACGTCTCTGTGATTCCTTGCCGCACCAGCACCATTAGCACTGGGACCCTCACACCATCACTCCCATCATCTCTCACATTAGCTGCCCTGAGGCAATACTTCTCCCGTGGGGAGTTATCCCATACTCGGCTGCGCAAACAACATCAGCCTCAGCGGTCGGCAGCGCAGCGGCGGTCCCCACTGACTGCAATCCACGGGTGGCGTAGTCGGACATTTGCTATACATTAAGACTGCCACTGGTTTGACCACCCTGGGCACGGACCGGGTCACCGCCACACGGAGTCTACAACCCCCAGCATTCTACAACAGGCCCGGTTCCGGGTTCCCCTGCACAACACAGGCCCAGGGGGCGCGTCATACACACTCTTCAATCTGTCCCAGGATCTTGAATTCTTTCCTTATGGTGATTTGTGGTGTTAGAGAGGACTGTCTCCCTGATTTATCTAACCCGAGCAGGTTAAATGTCCTGTCTGAGTCTATCACCTGTTCAGAGGTTTTAGTCGATTCCTGCAGCGCTGTTGTTAGGGCTTTGAATTGTTCTTTCAATTCCTGTCTGTGGACAGAGATTCCTGCTTTTGGTAATTGGTGCCACCCCTCCATCCTCCAACTTCAACCTGGTTAGAAACTGTGTTAGTTCCTGGAGGAATGTCCCCATGATGTCTTCAGCTTCTTTCTCCCCCAGCTCATCCATTTTTGCATTAATGGCAGCAAACAGTTGCCTGCGGTTGTGTGCTTTGGAAATCTGTTCAACTGACATCTTTATATGTTCTGCTACTGTTCTCAATTCTTCACAGGTTAACTGAAGAAGCAGCTCACTAATTCTGTCCATTTGTATTTCCACATCCATTGCAGCTTGTGAGTTTTTCTTTAGGGCTGCTCTCCTTCAACTGGTGTAGCAGAGTTGAGTTGAGGTGCTCTGCTGCTGTGCTTTTCCAGACACTTTTCCTCTTCTCCCTCTACATGCTAATTCCTGCATAGGATTCCCCGTACGGGCCACCAATGTTACACGCACGCCGCTAGGTTCAAATAGGAGCGAGACAGGTTATATGAATTCTTTGGAATCCTGGGGGAACCATTACTCAGGGCGACCATCGACAATGTGCTGCAGCTTCTCTGCACACATGGATATTGACCCTCAGGCACAGACACGTAGGTTGTTTCACTTGCTGACCAGACACACTCGACAGTGAGATGGAGGCTGGGAGGGTTTGCTGAGGGCGATGATCCCTGTGACACCATTTCTTCCAGTCCTTATCTTTCTGTCTGAAAATACTCTACACTGCTAGTTCAGGAACTCTACCTGACTTGTGCTTAGCTTCACTCCTGACTTGAATCCTTTTCACTTGCAGGGACGCTTCTGTGAGATACAGAACACACACACCACCTTTCTCTTTGGCTCCAGCCAGACAGTAAACAACTTCC
The DNA here is from genome assembly GCF_046119375.1 of Phyllobates terribilis. Lineage (NCBI taxonomy): Eukaryota > Metazoa > Chordata > Amphibia > Anura > Dendrobatidae > Phyllobates > Phyllobates terribilis. Next base: position 163,483,828 of record NW_027362762.1, read on the forward strand.
CCACAATCCCCTTGGGGCTCTGTTAAAACACTCCCCTTCTCCTGTGACTGTGTTAACCCCGCTAGTTGCTGGATGCTTCTGGAGCACAACACTTCCTGTCTCATGTGCTTGTGCTACTTCCAATAGTTGCTGAATGCTCCCAAAGAAACAGCACCACTTCTGCTTGTCACACTCTGCAACAGCACCACTTCTGCATGTCACACTCTGCAACAGCACTACTTCTGCATGTCACATATACATACCTGCATGGCCCATAGTAGAGATTTGATTGCAGAGCTATGTGTTTTTATCAACTTGGTTTTGCACAGGCTTGGCTTTCCCCGGATGCCAAGAAATCCCCGCTTATCTGTTTTTTATTCCCTGAAATCCCCGCCTATGTTCTTATTTACCATATCCCCCCCCCCCCTCCTCTGCACGTCACATAGAGCGCGCTTTGCTTCATCCCGGCCCGTCTCTCTGTGCACTGCGCCGCAGGTTTCTCTTGCACAGGCTCCGGGGAGTCAGCTCTTGGCTTCTCTGGAGGAGTGTTTTGTCCTCCCTGCTTCCTGCTTATGATTTGTCAGTGTCATACAGGGGAGAAAAATTAGAGTCCCCAGAGAAGAATCTCTTTTAACCACCTTTTGGCCTTAGTGAAAACTAGAATTTAAACTTTATTAGCCAATATCTCTGTAATGAAAATGAGAAAAAAATAAAATATATATTTTATTCAGCGCTGCAGTCACACCTTGTTCAAAACTATTTCTTGTTTTGGAAGTGACGGTCTGTTTCTTCTGTTTCTATGCATTAGATTTGACTGCGCACTCCGCCTCTAGGCCACAGGCGATTTTAATTACAGCAGGATCTTATTATACCACACACAAGCAGACATAGTCTCTTAGAGAGGTATTCATATTGATAGGGTCCTGGTATTTTGAGAAATGCCTTACCATGGCTACCAGGTATACATGAATTGGCCAATTTATGCGCCAAGATTTCTCATTTATTTCTATTTTCTACAGCAGTAATGCTATTCAAATTTCATATATTTCCTGTTCGCATACTTAGCGTTGCAGTGTGCTACTTTGTTTGTTAGATGTATATGGAGAAGGCTGCCCCTAGTAAGCACCTGTTCACACCTATTTCTTGTTTTGGAAGTGCTGGCCAGTTTTTTCTGTTTCTATGTATAAGCTTTGACTGCGCACTCCGCCTCTATGCCACAGGCGATTTTAATTGCAGCAGGATCTTATTGTCCCACACACAAGCAGACATAGTCACTTAGAGAGGAGTTCACATTGATAGGGTCCTGGTATTTTGAGAGATGCCTTACCGTGGCAACCAGGTATACATGAATTGGCCAATTTATGCGCTAAGATTTCTCATTTATTTCCAGTTTCTACAGCAGTAATGCTATTCAAACTTCATATATTTCATGTTTGCATACTTAGCGTTACATTTAGCGTTACAAATTGCAAGATGTTAAAACACACTTCTTAACCTTTATGCCACACACAGGTTACTGTCCAGCTGCTCTGATCCTGGAGACTCCTCAGCGCTCACAGACACAGAGCAGTCTGCAGAATCTCCTCTCCTATACTAAAGGGGCCGCACATAGCATGAGAAGAGGTGCCGGAGAGAGAAGCAGCCGTAGCTCCGCCCTCACAGAACGTACTGCTGCTGGCGCCACACACCGGAGAAGGACGCTGTGCTAACTGCAGGAGCTGTCAGGGACTGAAGAGGTCTCTGTCTCTCAATAGGGGCCCACTAGGGATTTCACCGGTACCCCGCCGGGTCAGTCCGACCCTGACTAGAGGACTGGTAAACCTTCTGACATGTAGTCCTCCATATTCATGAGCTCTGTATAACCCCACCCCCACCACTGATGGACAGTTCTCTGCCTATGCACAGTGTACACAGAAAGCTGCCAATCATGTGGGCTGAATTAAAAAGAGATCAGCATTCAGAGAGCTAGATGAGCTGCAGCAGATAAAACTGTGATTCTGTAAAACCTGCGACAAGCAGCCCAGTAAGTGATACATCTGTAGAATCAGGGTCTTTGTTTCTACATCATGCTGCTCTCAGATAGGGTATCAAAAAACCTGGCTACGGATTCCTTTTAACACTTGGACCTGATTAGTACACCAATTAGCATTGACAGTTATTTTGAGTTATTATGCACATGTGCCACCTAGTGGGTATTAGCTGTAATTATATTGTTTAAAGTTTACAAGATTACACTACCCAAAAATTCACCTACCAGTTGAGATGAGAGAGAAGCTAAAGAAATAAATGTATTATATTCGTGGTTTTCTGACATGTTCACTTAGGCTTTCCTAATGTTACTGTGTGTTTATAATGCTCCACTCCAAAGACAATCAGAAATGATTGGTAGTGTAGCATGTTGATGCTTGTACCAATGAACAAGATTGCAAGAAAAAAAAAACCCTCAAACTTTAGCACAATTCTGTTACTGTACTATTTATAATTTGTGAACTTGAAACAATTTTCTTATATATCTTTAATTTCAAATTAAAGAAATATAACAGAATTATTTCAAGGGGTGGTCCAGGTTTGGGATGAAAGTCTGCAGTTACTCTATGTGACTGCAAACTTCTGAATCTGTACAGTGTGCTATCAGTATTCTCTGGTGCCAATGTAACCGCAAGCATGAGATTTACGTACATGTGGTCACGTGCCGACTAGACGTACTCGGTCATCGCTCAATTCTCTTGCATTTAACGAGGCTGTGCAAGTCTAGTGGGAATGTGGCCGGAAGTATGCAAATCGCATACTTGCGATCATGTAATTGTCCACTCTCGTTGCAGCACCAGAGAATCCTGACAGTGTGAGGAGTCATCTGGGCATTTTTATCTGTCACACAAATTCATTTTCAGCTGCTTGCAAATTTCTGTTCACTTCCCCATCCACTACAAAAGATAATCCCTACTAATTACCCCACAAAGGTGGAGTCTCCTTATTGGCCAACGAATATTAGAAAGTCAGGAAAAAGAAGAGTCTGCTCACGCAGCAGGCAAACCTTCTGGATGGAGTACATATTACATAGCATAGCTGTATTGTTCCACTGTGAGAGTGAACAAACTAGATTGATGCACTAAACACATAATCAGGATCAGTAACATTAAAGGAAGCAGCAGAAGAAGTCATTTCCAACTTCATCAAAATGACACTTTAATATCCAACCAAGGAACATACAGCAAGTAACTCTCTTCTTATTGCAATGAAATGGACTGGGCCTTCCCCAGAAGAGAATATGCACAGGTTACCAACAGGGCTAACATAGACAATTTAAGGGCAATATAATATAAGACAAGCAGCGCTTTGGACACAGTATACTTTATGCTGTGTTCAAAGCCCTGCGTTTATTGAACGCAGGTGAATCCGCATGTGTTCACTGAAGCATGCGGATTCACCGCATTCAATACATTGTACTCAGGCTTGGACTGGCCCACAAGAGCACAGGAGAATCCTCCGGGGGGCCCCTGTGCAAGAGTGCCCACCATCCTCTTATATGAGCAGCACTTGGCACAATATACTTGACTCACTATGTACAGACAAAGGCAGAATCTTATTCATTTACCAATCTACCCCGTTCATTGTTATATATATTTGTGATTGAGGATAATGTCACATTTCATGAAGCTGAAAAGTGGGGCCCTAGAGTTGGTTACAGGTGGGCCCTTGGAATCCCAGTCCGTCACTGCTTGTGTCTCTTGTATTCGGCAGCTCTGTGTCCGGTCTTCAGTCTTCTGTCAGGTAGTTTGCTGGGCAGGACATATACTATTTTAGTGCCCTGCCCCCATCACAGAGATTGGCCCCCATAACACTTGTAATGTAACTTGGGACAGGAGCTGACATTATGATACCACAATGGGTGGAGATATATGTGGTCTGCCGTCTGTAAATGGTGCCCCCCATAATTCCTGGTTCTACTTGAGGAATATTGAGGGTAGTAATAGTCACTCCCATCATTGTAACTGTGTAAAAAAAGTCAAGACAAAAAACATCACATGACACTTTTACTATCTTTCTTTTTATATGCTATTGGAATAGCAATAAGCAACATTGTAATAAAAATATTACTGGCCCTTTAAGAAATTAAACCCTGATCACAATGACTCTCAGGTCAGGCCCCATAGAGACCACTGAACTGGCTGTGGTCATTGAGGACCGGCTGAGAACCACTGGACCCAAAGATCCAGAGGAAGGCGAAGAAACCCCCCGGAGAGTTCTGCCTCAGGGGGGAAAAAAATTCCTTCCTGACCCCAGTGGTGGCGATCGGATATTTCCTTGGATCACGTCTGTCCTGCTGCATATTACTGTATGTCTGCATGTATTATAAGCTCAGGAGAGCCGATCCTGGAAAGGAAAAGACAAGTACACCCACAAATTACAATCTAATGTACAATATACAGACTGCTCCTGAGGGCATACAGAATAATGTACACCCTGTCCTAGGAGCTTACAATCTAATATATAATATACAGGCTGCTCCTGAGGGCATGCAGAATAATGTACACGCTGTCCTAGGAGCTTACAATCTAATATATACAATATACAGACTGCTCCTGGGGGCATGCAGAATAATGCACACCCTGTCCTAGGAGCTTACAGCCTAATATATAATATACAGACTGCTCCTGATGGCATGCAGAATAATGTACACCCTGTCCTAGGAGCTTACAATCTAATATATACAATATACAGACTGCTCCTGGGGGCATGCAGAATAATGCACACCCTGTCCTAGGAGCTTACAGCCTAATATATAATATACAGACTGCTCCTGAGGGCATGCAGAATAATGCACACCCTGTACTAGGAGCTTACAATCTAATATACAGTATACAGACTGCTCCTGAGGGCATGCAGAATAATGCACACCCTGTCCTAGGAGCTTACAATCTAATATACAATATACAGACTGCTCCTGAGGGCATGCAGAGTAATGTACACCCTGTCCTAGGAGCTTACAATCTAATATATACAATATACAGACTGCTCCTGGGGGCATGCAGAATAATGCACACCCTGTCCTAGGAGCTTACAGCCTAATATATAATATACAGACTGCTCCTGAGGGCATGCAGAATAATGCACACCCTGTACTAGGAGCTTACAATCTAATATACAGTATACAGACTGCTCCTGAGGGCATGCAGAATAATGTACACCCTGCTTCTAGGAGCTTACAATCTAATATACAATATACAGACTGCTCCTGAGGGCATGCAGAATAATGTACACCCTGTCCTAGGAGCTTTCAATCTAATATAATATACAAGCTGCTCCTGAGGGCATGCAGAATAATGCACACCCTGTCCTAGGAGCTTACAGCCTAATATATAATATACAGGCTGCTCCTGAGGGCATGCAGAATAATGCACACCCTGTCCTAGGAGCTTACAATCTAATATACAATATACAGACTACTCCTGAGGGCATGCAGAATAATGTACACCCTGTCCTAGGAGCTTACAATCTAATATACAATATACAGACTGCTCCTGAGGGCATGCAGAATAAGGCACACCCTGTCCTAGGAGCTTACAATCTAATATATAATATACAGGCTGCTCCTGAGGGCATGCAGAATAATGCACACCCTGTCCTAGGAGCTTACAATCTTATTTACAATATACAGGCTGCTCCTGAGGGCATGCAGAATAATGCACACCCTGTCCTAGGAGTTTACAATCTAATATACAGACTGCTCCTGAGGGCATGCAGAATAATGTAAACCCTGTCCTAGGAGCTTACCATTTAATACATAATATAAAGGCTGCTCCTGAGGGCATGCAGAATAATGCACACCCTGTCCTAGGAGCTTACAATCTAATATACAATATCCGAATGTAGCTTACCGAGGGCTGGCTACGGTGGAGCGGGGTCACAGGAGGCCGGTGTCGGCGGGCCCTGGGATCTCATAAGATGTCGGCGCCGGTGAGCAGAGGAGCTTTTCCCATTGATTGCCCTGCAGTGGGCTTTGGGAAAATGGACGCGGCATTACAGTGACTGGCTGGCAATCCCTGCATGTTCATTGGCTCTGTAAAGAGCGCCAAACATGCAGGGCGGAGGCCTGAGCTCCCGCCCGAGTAACCCGAAAATGCTCGGTGCTCGCCGAACATCCCGAGTAGTGAGATGCTCGGGCGAGTACCGAGCAGTGTCGATCATGGTCGCTCAACACTATTTAGGAGTAATCATCACAAAGCCCAGATCTCAATCCTATTGAAAATTTATAGGCAAAGCTGAAAATGCAGGTGCCAGCAAGGCGACCTACAAACCTGGATCAGTTACACCTGTTTTGTCAGGAGGAATAGGCCCAAATTCTGACCCACTATTGTGAGAAGCTTGTGGAAGGATATCCCAAATGTTTGACCCAAGTCATTTAGTTTAAGAGCAATGGTATCAAATACTAATGAAATGTATGTAAACTTCTGACTTTGCAGTAAGTAATAAAAATGCTTTAAAACATTCTCTCTCTCTCATTATTCTGGCATTTGGCAAATATTAAAAATGATGGTAATCCTAATTGACCTAAAACGGGAAAGGTTTATTCTGATTTCATGTCAGATATTGAGAAAAACATGCATATGTATCTTTTTATATACAAAGGGGCGGGGACTCGAGCATGTCATTCGAGCACCCGCGATACTTGGTGCATATCCGAGTACCCGATGCAAACTCAAGTAGCGAGCACTTGCGCTCAAGACTAATGACAACTTATTCAATATGTTGACCTAATGTTATCAAATTCTGTCGTACCTTTGGGTTCAAAATGTACACTATACCCCTTGATCAAATTCTTGAGGGGGTCTAGTTTCCAAAATGGGGTCACTTGTGGGGAGTTTCCACTATTTCGGCACATCAGGGGCTCCCGAAATGCGACATGGCGTCCGCTCTTGATTCCAGGCAATTTTGCGTTCAAAAAGTCACACAGTGCTCCTTCCCTTCTGAACCCTGACGTGCGCCCAAACAGTGTATTTTCCCCACATATGGGGTAATGGCGTACACAACAGTTTTTAGGTTCCATTTTCTCCTCTAACCCTTGTGAAACTAAAAAAATTGGGGCAAAAAGATCATTTTTGTGGAAAAAGTTCGATTTTTTTATTTTCACGGCTTCATGTTCTAAACTTTTGTGAAGCACCTGGGGGTTAAGGGTGCTCACCACACATCTAGATAAGTTCCCTCAGGGGTCTACAGTAGTTTCCAAAATGGTGTCACTTGTGGGGGGTTTCCACTGTTTAGGCAGATCATGGGCACATCCGCTAATTATTCAAGCAAATTTTACATTCAAAAAGTCAAATGGGGCTCCTTCCCTTCCGAACCCTGCCGTGCGCCCAAACAGTGGTTTTCCCCCACATATGGTGTATCGGCTTACTCAGGAGAGATTGCACAACAAGTTGCATGGTGCAATTTCTCCTGTTACCCCTATGAAAATGCAAAACTGGGGGCTGAAAAACATTTTTGTGGGAAAAATGTGAAAATTTTATTTTCACGACTCCATGTTATAAACTTCTGTGAAGCACCTGGGGGTTCAAGATGCTCACCACACATCTAGATAAGTTCCCTGAGGGGTCTAGTTTCCAAAATGGTGTCACTTGTGGGGGGTTTCCACTGTTTAGGCACATCAGGGGCTCTCCAAACGCAACATGGATTCTGCTAATTATTCAAGCAAATTTTACATTCAAAAAGTTAAATGGCGCTCCTTCTGAGCCCTGCTGTGCGCCAAAACAGTGTTTTTTCCCCACATATGGGGTATCTGCATACTCAGTGGAAATTGCACAACAAATTTTGGGGTCCATTTTTTCCTGTTACCCCTGCAAAAATAAAGAAAATTGGGGTCTAAAGTAACATTTTTGTGAAAAAAGTTAAAGGTTCATTTTTTTCTCCCCCATTCCAAAAAGTCCTGTTAAGCACGTGATGGGTTAATAAACTTCTTGAATGTAGTTTTGAGCACCTTGAGGGGTGCAGTTTTCAGAATTGTGTCATTTTTGGGTATTTTCTGTCATAAAGGCCCCTCAAAGTCACTTCAAATGTGATGTGGTCCCTAAAAAATGGTTTTGTAAATTTTGTTGGAAAAATGAGAAATCGCTGATCAACTTTTAACCCTTATAGCGCACTAATAAAAAAAATTTTGGTTCCAAAATTGTGCTGATGTAAAGTAGACATGTGGGAAATGTTATTTATTAACTATTTTGTGTAACATATCTCTCTGATTTAACGGAATAAAAATTCAAATTTTGAAAATTGTGAAATTTTCAAAATTTTCGCCAAATTTCCATTTTTTTTTACAAATAAACGGAAGTGATATCGAAGAAATTTTATGACTGTCATGAAGTACAATATGTCACGAAAAAACAATCTCAGAATTAGCGGGATCCGTTAAAGCGTTTCATAGTAATTACCTCATAAAGTGACAGTGGTGAGAATTGGAAAAATTGGCCTGTCATTAACGTGCAAACCACCCTGGGGTGTAAAGGGGTTAAAAGAGTTTGGTTTCGGCCAGATAACTAGAACTGTGGTTTTGCAGTTCCACGGTTACAAATCACTGTTTTATCCACTTTTTTGCCTTTTTTCCATAAAAAAAACAGTTTGAGTGTCTCGCTGACTGTTCAGATACAAATATATCTGTTTAAAAGATTCTGGTATTGGCCAGAGAACTAGAACTGTGGTTTTCCTCTTCCACGGTTCTAATCTCCTTTTTATTACCCTTTTGCCATTGATAGTGCGAGTGTAAGCTATTTTACTTCATTTACAATGGGCAAGGTGCGTGGCAAGGGACGTGGAACTGGACGTTCTGGTGATGGTGCGTGCTGAGGACGGGGCCGTGGCCAAGGTGAAAATGTGCCACAACCAACAGCCACATCTTCTCGCTCCCAGTTCTTGACCAAATTACTAGGGAAGCACACAACAACACCACTATTGCGAACTGATCAGTGTGAACAGGTTATTAATTTGATAGCAGATAATACTTCCAGTCACCTGGGCACCACCACCTCCGGTCTGTCTTCCACATGGTCAAGTCTTAGTAGCCGTGAGTCTTGACCACATACTCCTCCTCACCCTGATGCTCCTGTCTCCCACCATGCCGATTGTCGTCAGACAGCAACTGATCCCACACTTGGACACTCTGAAGAGCTGTTCACTGGACCATTTCCAGATTTGTGCCCCTCGCCTGCTCCGCTTGAAGTCGTGGAAGAGGAGATCCCATGTAGCGATGGCCAAATATTTGAACAGCCACGGCCACAGGAAGGCGACGCTGGCAATTTGTCACAAGAGGTGGACGATGACGAGACACAATTGCCACGAAGTGAGGAGGAGGACCATGGTGCGGAAGAGGAGGAGGTGGTGGATGATCTAGTAACTGACCCAACGTGGCAGGAGGACACGCAGAGCGAGGCCAGCAGCACACAGGGGGAGGGAGGCAGAGTACCCCAACAGGCAGGAAGAAGCAGTGTGGTGGCCGCAGACAGAATGTGGGCAACCGTTCCCCATAACACCAACACGAGGGACGTTGCCAGTACAACCGGTACATCTTCCAGAGTCTGGAATTTTTTAAAGACTCTGCTGATAACCCAAAAAAGGTCATTAGTACCACCTGCCAGGCCAGCATCAGCAGGGGTGACAAAACTACCAGCCTGACCACCACCAGCATGATCAGGCACATGTCAGCAAAGCACCTGACTTTGTGGGGCGAACCCCAGGGTCCACGACCAGTGTCAGGGGGTGTCACCACTGCTTCTTCCACTGTTGTGTGTATAAGAGTACCCCCTGTTGTGCGTGCAAGGCAATCGCCTGTCCATACTGCATGCAAAGATGCCCCCTCCTCTCAGTCTTCACTTGTTATGGCAATTTCTCACGAAACAGCATCAACGTCCACGTCCACGTCCCACCGCAGCATTCAATTGTCCATATCCCAGACCTTTGAACGAAAGCGCAAATTCGCAGCCAACGCCCCACAGGCCACAGTCCTAAATTCGCACATTTCACGACTGCTTGCGTTGGAAATGCTGCCTTTTAGGCTGGTGGAGATGGAATCCTTCCGCAACCTTATGGCGGTGGCTGTCCCTCGGTACTTGGTCCCCAGCCGACACTATTTTGCCTGGTGTGTCCCAAAACATCTGCCGTGCCCTCATCAATGCAGTTACTGGGAGAGTCCACCTGACAACGGACACGTGGACAAGTGCTTGTGGCCAGGGACGGTACATCTCCCTGACGGCACACTGGGTAAACATAGTGGAAGCCGGGACCCAGTCGGACCTTGGGACGAAACACATCCTCCCACACCGAGGATTGCTGGCCCTATGTCAGTCAGAGTTGCCCCCACAGTGTACAGCTCCTGCGCATCATCCTCCTCCTCCTCCTCATGTTCAGCCTCCATCTCAGATATCACCTATCACCACATCAGTTACAAGCTGGAAGCACTGCAGTACTGCCTCAGCCAAGAGGCAACAGGCTATGCTGAAACTCATAAGCTTAGGTGATAAACCTCACACTGCTTGTGAGTTGTGGACAGCTGTGAAAGAGCAGGTAGATCTGTGGCTGAGACCGCTGAACTTACATCCAGGCATGATCGTGTGTGACAATGGCCGTAACCTGGTGGCGGCTCTGAGGCGAGGCGAGATCACACATGTACCATGCCTAGCTCATGGGCTTAACCTCGTGGTTCAGCGGTTTCTTAAATCGTACCCCGAGTTGCCAGATCTCATCAAAGTACTCCGCCTGTCAGATCATTTTTGGAAGTCGGCTACAGGTTCCGCCGCCCTTGCTGTTCTTGCAGCAGCGTTTGCAGCTTCTGGCACACAGACTGGTGTGTGATGTCCCCACACGTTGGAACTCTACCCTCCACATGTTGCAAAGGATTTGTGAGCAGAAGAGAGCCGTTGTGGAGTACCAGCTGCAACAAGGCCGTCGATATTCAGGTCAGACTCCACACATAAGACCTCAGGAGTGGACCTGGATGTCTGACATGTGTACCATCCTGACAAACTTTGATGAGTCCACCAAGATGGTGAGTGGCGATGACGCCATCATTAGCGTCAGCATCCCACTTGTCTGTCTTTTGCAACGCTCTCTGCAGAGAATTAAAGAGGAGGCATTGCAGCCAGAGTATGATGAGATGGATCAAGAAGCCGTAGCGCGCGATTACACACAGCCCAGCCTCATCTCATCCCAATGTGCATTGGGGGACAATGAGGGAGAGGAAGAGGAGGAAGAACAGGAGCTGGTATCATGCGCTGTAGACGGTAGTACCTGTACAACTGTCATACCGTCAGTTCAGCATGGGTGGCCTGAGGACAGGGGGAGGAGGAAGAGGAGGAGGAGGAGGAAGAGAGCATGGTCAGTCGTCATCTTGGTGAGGACACGGAAGTCTTGCCCGTTACCAGTCTGGCACGCATGGCTGATTTTATGTTACGCTGCTTTAACCGTGACCCTCGCGTTGTCAAAATGTTGGGTGACAGTCATTACTTGTTGGTGACACTTTTAGACCCCTGCTACAAGGAGAACTTTCACTCTCTTATTCCTGAGGTGGAGAGGTCTACAAAAATGGGGCAGTACCAAAAGGCCCTTGCTGCAGAACTGTTAAAAAAATTCCCACCTGAACACGCTAGCGGCAGAGGTCACAGTTCGTTGCCCAACCAAGGCATACAGGCAAGAGAGACGCAACTCCAATCCAGCAGAGGCAGGGGAACACTGTCAACGTTCCGGGACAGTTTTCTGAGACCCGCCCAGCTTACAGGCCCTGAGGCGCGGGGTACTCTCAAAAGGATTGGAAAGTTTCAAAAGATGGTGAAAGAGTACCTTGACGACCGTACCAGCGTCCTCCTTGATTCCTCTGTGCCTTTTAATTATTGGGTATTCAAGCTGGACACTTGGAATGAACTCGCTCTGTACGCCTTGGAGGTTCTGGCCTGCCCTGCTGCTAGCGTGTTATCGGAGCGTGTTTTTAGTGCCGCTGGGGGAATTATAACTGATAAGCGCACTCGCCTGTCAACTGACAATGCTGACAAGCTGACCCTTGTCACAATGAACAAGGTCTGGATTGAGCCAGACTTCTCATCACCACCAAATGACAGCAGAGTAACATAAAGTCAAATCCACTGTGTTATTTCAGGAGGTGTATTCCCATGCACCGCTTCACACCCACACATGGGTATACGCTTCCTCATTTCGGCTGTTTTTTGCTCTTCTCCTTATCCTCAGCCTCCACCACCACTATACCACCAGGGTGACCGTGGTCCTTGTTGCCAGCATTGCAAGTTCCTCCGTCCTAATTTTTGGCAGCTTTTGCTTGGAAGACATAGGCAAAAACTATGGAAGACCCACTCCCCAATAATGGGAAAAATGTTTTTAATATGCTGTACTGCATGGCTCTTGTAAGGGGCATTGCAAGTTCCTCCGTCCCAATTTTTGGCAGCTTTTGCTTGGAAGGCATAGGCAAAGAATATAGGAGACCCACTCCCCAATAATGGGAATAATGTTTTTAATATGCTCTACTGCATGGCTCTTGTAAGGGCCATTGCAAGTTCCTCCGTCCTAATTTTTGGCAGCTTTTGCTTCAAAGGCATAGGCAAAGACTATGGAAGACCCTCTCCCATATAATGGGAATAATGTTTTTAATATGCTGTACTGCATGGCTCTTGTAAGGGGCATTAAAATTGTCTTGTTAAGCTACTGTGACCTCCACGTCTCTTCCAAGGGTCATTAATATTGTCATTTTATTCCACTGGGACCTCCATGTCTCTTCCAAGGGGCATGATATTGTCTTTTTATTCCACTGTGACCTCCACGTCTCTTCCAAGGGTCATTGATATTGTCTTTTTATTCCACTGGGACCTCCATTTCTCTTCCAAGGGGCATTGATATTGTCTTTTTATTCCACTGTGACCTCCACGTCTCTTCCAAGGGGCATTAAAACCGTCTTGTTAAACCACTCTGAACTCCACGTCTCTTCCAAGGGGCATTAAAATCGTCTTGTTAAGCTACTGTGACCTCCACGTCTCTTCCAAGGGTCATTGATATTGTCTTTTTATTCCACTGGGACCTCCACCACTCTTCCAAGGGGCATTGATATTGTCTTTTTATTCCACTGTAACCTCCACCACTCTTCCAAGGGGCATTGATATTGTCTTTTTATTCCACTGGGACCTCCACCACTCTTCCAAGGGGCATTGATATTGTCTTTTTATTCCACTGGGATCTCCACGTCTCTTCCAAGTGGCATTGATATTGTCTTTTTATTCCACTGGGACCTCCACGTCTCTTCCAATGGCATTAAAACCGTCTTGTTAAACCTCTCTGAACTCCACGTCTCTTCCAAGGGGCATTAAAACCGTCTTGTTAAACCACTCTGAACTCCACAGCTCTTCCAAGGGGCATTGAAATGTTGTTTTTAATTACCTTAAACCTCCACGACTCTTCCAACGGGCATTGCATTTCCTCCTAATTTTAGTCAGCTTTTGCTTTTCAGTGCATAGGCGAACACTAAGGGAGACCCACTCCTCAATAATGGGTAAAAGGTTTTTAGTACGCTGTAATCCACGTCTGTTTCAAGGGGCATTGCAGTTCCTCATAATTTTTGGAAAGCCTTCCATTCACTGCTTAGGCCAACAGTGTACAGAAGACCAAGTTGCTATAAGTGGAAAAAACAGTTCAGTTAAGGCCCTCTGACCTCCATGTCACTTCCAAGGGGCATTGGAGTGCCTCGAAATTTTTGGTAGGCATTGCACTCACTGTATGCCCCATAACTGTGTAGCCGAACCGCTCCTTTTGGTACAGAAACATATCCTACAAGACATGTGTGGTTGACTAGCCTGATATTGGTGTGAATGGTCCCTGTTCCTCCTGCTCTTCCTCCTTTGCCACCACCTCATCCATCATTCATCACCTGAAGCTTTGTTTTAACGGGAGTCATAGAACTGTGATAGTAGCAGGAAAACATCCAGCAATCCTCAGAGGAGGTAGGATATGTGCCAAAACGCTGACCACCTCAGGCCTAGCCACTACTACATACATGCGCTTGCATTCCAAGGAACAGAAAGCTAAGGAGATGGATGGCCTCATGATCATGAATAATTTACTGGTTGTGTAGGAGGCCGACCACTGCTGCTGTCTACCTTCTGAACTTTGTGTTGAAGCCTGATTGACCCAGGACCCGCAATCCTCTATGTCTGGAGGACGTGTTGCATCCCAGTGTCCAACTGTGTCCCGGCTTCCACAATATTAGCCCAGTGTAAAGGCGTCAGTGAGATGGACCATCCCTGGCCAGATTCACTTGTCCACGTGTTTGTGGTTAGGCTGGCCTTCCCACTAAATGCACTGGGGAAGGCACAGGCAATGTTTTGGTATGCGCGCTTGTGTATAATGTGGACTGGGACAAATAGGTGCGGCTGGGGACCGTTTGTGAACACCCGGCCGCCCCAGACGGCTGGGGACCGTGTGTGGGCACCCGGCCGCGGGGAAGCTGTGGACCGAGTATGGACACCCGGCCGCCCCCTGGCGGCTGGGGACCAAGCGTGGACACCCGGCCGCCGGGCGGCTGGGCACTGAATATGGATACCAGGCCGCCGACGCAGCCATGACGTGGTGGCCAGATTCCGCCTCCACATGCCTAAAAGGCCCAATTTCAAGTGCAAGCAAACAGTATGGTATTGCAGCCTGGGGATGGGTTGGTGGCAGGCTGCATACTTGCGCTTGCATTGCAAGGAATGGGAGAGGTACAATTGAACACTGCCCTGGCACAAAGACTTGAACGGGGTTAGTTGCACGTCGCAATGACAGGTGCCGGCGGGAGGCATCTTCGCATGTGCCATGAACAGGGGGTTGGCGTGCACACACTACAGTGGAATAGGCTGTCCCTCCCACTAAATGCACTGGGGAGGGCACAGGTAATGTTTTGGTAAGCGTGCTTGTGTATAAGGCGCACCGGGACAAATAGGGGTGGCTGGGGACCGAGTATGGACACCCGGCCGCCGGGCTGCTGGGGACTGAGTATGGATACCAGGCCGCCAACGCAGCCATGACATGGTGGCCGGCGTCTGCCTCCACAAGCCTAAAAGGCCTCATTTCAAGTGCAAGGAAGCTAGCAGTATGGTATTGCAACCTGGGGGTGGGTGGGTGGCAGGCTGCACACTTACTCTTGCATTCCAAGAAAACAAAGCAGATGCTAACTTCTATCATCATCATCATGCTCCTCACCTTGGCACTCTCAACTCCCTGATGGAGAAGCCACGACCCACCGGAGGAGTCTGGTTGTCTGGTGGGCTCGTCCAATGCTGCCCTAAAGCAGGCCAGGCTAAGAAAAGTGTGGGGAAGGTTCCCGGGACAAATAGTGGCGGCTGGGGACTGAGTATGGAGACCTCGCCGCCGACGCAGCCATGAGGTAGTGGCCAGCTTCAGCCTCCTCCAAACTAAAAGGCCCCATTTCAAGTGCAAGCTATCAGTATAGTATTGCAGCCTGCGGGTGGGTGGTTGGCGCTTGCATTGCAAGGAATGGGGGAGGTACAATTGAACACTGCCCTGGGACAAGGACTTGTACGGGGATAGTTGCAAGTCTGCATCTTCTGATGCGGCAAGGATCACTTCTGATGGGCACACTTTTAGGCAGTGACCTGGGTGTCAGAGATGCTTCCAGGGGTCTTCCCCATGCTGTTCCCATGTATTTTCAGCACTGTATGCATGTGCCACACAGCACATGGCCAGATAAGGTTGTAAAATGTTAAAATGACATTTCCCGGTGAATGCATTTGTCTCGGTTGGAAGCAATACAAAAGTGCAAAAACACATAAAAAATGCTACTTATGAACATAGCCCAAGGTGTGGAGGAGTATTTTTGTTTTTGGTTATTTATTTTACCTTATACACAAGTCTTTACCCTGGAAAGGATGTTCCTTAACATATTTCACAGGAAAACAGTTTCAGTTTTGTTTTTGAACGTTTTATTGTGAGCCCGTAAAAGTGGCTTAATACCTCTGACCATGTTGTTGACAGCAGTGACCTGGGGGTCAGAAATGATTCCTGGGGTGATCCCCATGCTGTCCCCATGTCATTTGAGCACTGTCACTATCGTTTTGGGCACTTTTTAGGCTTTCTACAGACTGCCGGGGGTGCCGCTGCAAAAATGCTCGGGTCTCCCATAGACTAATATTGGGCTCGTTGCTCGGGTCGAGCACCTGAGTATCACGGTGAGCTCGGCCCGAGCTTCGAGCACCCGAGCATTTTAGTACTTGTTCAACACTACTCCTAAACATTGACTTTGTTATCCTTAAGCCACTTTGTTACCATTTTGGCAGTATACTTATGGTCATTGTCCATTTGGAAGACCCATTTCATCCCAAGCTTTAACTTCCTGGCTGATGTCTTGAGATGTTGCTTCAGTATTGCCACATAATCTTTTTTTCTCATGATGCCATCTAATATGTGAAGTGCACCAGTCCCTCCTGCGGCAAAACAACCCCACAACTTGATGCTGCCACCCCCCGTGTTTCACAGTTTGGATGGTGTTTTAAGGTTTCCAAGCTTTTCCCTTTTTCCTTCAAACATAATGATGGTCATTATGCCCAAAAAGTTAAATTTTAGTTTTATCAAACCACAGGACATATCTCCAGAAATTAAGTTTTTCGTTCCTGTGTGCATTTGCAAGCATTAATCTGGCTTTTTTATGTTTCTTTTGGAGTAATGGCTTATTTCTGGAAAAATGGCCTTTCAGCCCATGTTGATACAGTACTTGTTTCACTGTGGTTATTGACACAATCTTACCAGCTTCCGCCATCATCTTCACAAGGCCTTTTGCTTTTGTACTTGAGTTGATATGCACATGTCGGACCAAAGCACATTCATCTCTGGGACACAGAACCCGTCTCCTTCCTGAGCGGTATGATGGCTGGACATTCCCATCTTGTTTGTACTTGCGTATAATTGTTTGTACAGATGAACGAGGCACCTTCAGGTATCTTGAAATTGTACCCAAAGATGAGCCAGACTTGTGCAAGTCCACATGATGTCATCATATGGGCAGTCCAGAATTGTTTAAAGGCATAGTAATCTTAGTGTATGTAAACTTTTGACTTTGCAGTAAGTAATAAAAATGCCTTAAAACATTTGGCATTTGGCAAATATTAAAAATTATGGTAATCTCAATTGACCTAAAACGAGAAAGGTTTATTCTCATTTCATGTCAGATATTAAGAAAAGCATTCATATGTGTCATTTTATATAGTGTATATAAACTTCTGGTTTCAACTGTGTGCATATGTATATATATATATATATATATGTGTGTATGTATATATATATGGTCAGACTGGCTCACCGGGAGACCTGAGAATCCTCCGGTTGCCACACGTGCTGGCGCTGTCAACAGACTACAGTTACATTCAGAGCGGTGATAAAATGCTGGCTGATCGGTGTTCCGTTCAGTAAACATGAGCTGCAGAGGAGAAAGATTGCCGAAATGGCAGCACCGTTCTCCCTGGTTGTTCCAGGTGCGATTTCACAGTGTTCAGGATCCAGCAGAATTGATCAGTGTTCTGGTCAGTATGAGAAGTGAGCCGCTGTCAGCAGCTGAAGAGATTCAGTGACCCATGCACTGGTCTCCCGGGATGTCTAATGCTGGGAGGAGCAGTCAGCAGTACTTAGTGGCACTAGCATATGACATGCTGCAAGCATGGCAGCTCACACGTGTTAGTGCTACTGATTACTATTCACCGCTCCTCCCAGCATTAGACATCCTGGCAGTTATGATGTTCTTTGATTACTTTACGGCGCAGATCAGGTGGTACAAATAACTTTCCTGAAGGGCAGGAGGCAGGGGCATCCCCCTGAGTCTCCAGTACCTCACCCTCTAGTTCAGGAAAAATAGCCAAAATAACTACCCCTTTCTGTAATATCGGGGCAGGGTTCTCATGGTCACCACCACCAGGGAAGCTCCGGGACAAAGCATCAGCCTTGATGTTTTTGACCCCTGGACGAAAAGTGACAACAAAATTGAACCTAGTAAAAAACAGGGACCATCTGGCTTTCCTAGGGTTGAAACGTTTAGCTGACTGGAGATATGACAGGTTATTATGGTCAGTAATAACAGTAATAGGATGGACAGCCCCCTCCAACCTGTGTCGCCATCATAGGCGGATTATAATGAGGTCAATCAGGAGAGCCGGGAGTCGGAAGATGAAATCTGCTCTGTAAAACTGGTGCTTACAGCATGGCCACTGCTCTCCCTGCCCCCTCCTCTGCTCTGAATGTTACTGCTCCGCTCTCCCCCTCCGTGAGCTCTGCAGTCGGGCCCTAAGAGGAGGGGAGGCTGCCCCACAGAGAAGATGGAAGAACCTGCATCATGTACAGAAAGGGTAAGTCCATGTGCAGTGTGTGGGTGTGTGTATATATATATATATATATATATATATATATATATGTGTGTGTGTGTGTGTGTATATAATATGTATAGATATATTTATTATGTATCTATGTATTTGTGGACCATCAGAGGGGCTCACTCTCTGTCGTGGCCCGGGCCGCTACCCCGGCATCTGTGCAGGACCGCCAGCACTTCACCTGACATGGCCGTGAACTGTGTGTCTGGTATTAATGACACGGCAGGGGCGACACTGCACCTATAATGTGTATTGCCCCTGCCGCGTCATTACTACCAGACACAACAGCACAGCGCACGGCCATGTCAGGTGAAGTGCCGGCAATCAAGCAGCGCCAGAGGTCCTACACAGATGCCGTAGAAGAAGCCCAGGACCCAACGGCAAGTGGGCCATTCTGATGGTCCAGGGCCATGTCTGTGACAGCCGGCGGCCCTGCACTGAGACATGCCTAAGGAGCTGCTGGACAGGACAGTTTTATGTGTTTATAAGATATGTACGTATGCCTGTATGCATGTGTCTGTGTGCATATCTGTGTGCCATATGCATGTGTGCGCATGTCTGCGTACCAAGCTTGCGCGCATGTCTGCGTACCTTGCTTGTGCGCATGTCTGCGTACCCTGCTTGCGCCTGTGTGCTGGCCCGGCCGCGTCACAGCTAGAAGACACTGGCCGGTGCGCGGCAATGTCTGCTAGTGACTCGCCCCCTGGGCCTAGTGTGGACGTGTGTGGGATACCCAGAACCAGGTCTCTGGGGGGTGGTAGTCTCCGTGGCGGTGACCCGGTCCCGTGGCTCAGGGTGGTCAGGCCAATGGCGGTATTTTGTGGGGGTTTAGGTTAATTGTCCGACTACGCCACCCGTGGATTGCGGTCAGTGCGAACCGCCGCTGCAAGGGTAGACCGCTGGGGCTGATGGTGTATGCAGCCAAGGTAGTGTGACTCCCCACGGGAAGAGTGCAGCCCCAGGGCAGTGTAGTTGATGGTGGGAGTGATGGTGCGAGCGTCCCAGCACTAGTAGTGCTGGCGCGACGATGAAGCACAGAGACGTGGGGTTGCAGTTCAAGCTCTTTACTCACAGTTCTTTATATCCTTAGTCATTCCGCCGACAATGACTGCCCAAGCCGTGCTGCGTCCACCAGGCAGGGGGCTCGGTCAACCCCCAAGTAATTCCGGAGTGTGGCACAGGACTCCCTTCTATTCCTTGCTCTGGCCGTGCCCCACCAGTGACACTACTTTTGTCCGGCTGCCTCGAGTCTTCTCTTGGGAGGCTGGATGTCCACTTCCCTGACCCTATGTGGTGTGCCTTTCTAGTAGGTGTAGTGAGGGGTCGCACCAAGATGTGATCACGACCGCCGGTCCTTGGCTGAGGATTAGTCGCCTCCACCAACTTGGGATCCGGTACCCTGTTCTGCCAACCCGTCACCCGCAATCTCCTGGGCCTTTGGGGTTCCTTCTGCCCTCGTGTCTCTGGGCCTCTCTGGGTGCTCTGTTCCTTTCTTCCTTTCCTTTCTGTTCCTTTCTGTATCTGTCCTCTCTGCTGGTTCTGGCCTCCACTCCAGGCCTGCCTCGTGGAGCTGGGCCCAGACTGAGCCACAGCTCCCTGTCAGCCCTCTCTGGCTGTACTCCTTCTTCTCCTCACTCCTCTGACTGAACAGACCTTGAACTAAGATGGTGCCCACCTTATATACCTCCCTCTAGTGTATGAGCCCAGGTGACTTGCAACCAATGGGCTCCTACCTATGCCCAGAGACCGTCCCCTCCTGCTCCTACATCACTGGGTTTTCCTCCCCCCTCCCCACTCCAGCCAGGGACAGATTCTGTCGTGCCTGCATTACTGTCTAATGGGAGCACCGTTGAGCTGTCCCCCGGAAATGGGGTGTGTGTGATGCATGCAGCTAAACGAGCCCTGGTCCACATACCATCCTTACCCGGGAGTGGAATATCACACCTCTAGCAGAGGTGCAATACCCCTGTAGCGGCCGAACCCTCGGGGCGCTACATTCCCCCCTGGTAAACCACAGCACGTCCTCGGGCTGGAAAAGAGCAAAGACAATTTAAAACATACAAAATTTTAGAATGCAGTCGCATATAAGTCAATAACTATTAACCCATCCCTTTATGGGAGGCACTTTTCTCTTTCAATGTTACTGGTATACTTTTCTCTTTTAACACGTATTACAATACTTTCTTCACACACATAAAATACTATAAAACTCTTTCAGCAGCATATCAAACTTTTCAGTATAAAACATCTTTAAGTAAACAAATTCTTGGGTACTGGCCGCGGTGCAACTTGCAACCAGGTGTTCACTCTTCTTAAAGGTGCAACAGTCCAGTAAATTTGTCTTGAGGTAGATGTTGCAGTCTTTTTATAAAACCAGTAGGGGGCGCTTTAGGAAGCGCAACTATTTACAGGATGGCCGCTCTCAGTCCTCGGCCAGTTGGGGAAGGGGGTGGCTGTTCTCAGTCCCCGGCCAGATTAGGGATATAGGGGGCAACTTTTTTAACCGGTAACAGTCCGACAACAGTTCTTATACCCTGACGGGTAACTATTTACACAGATGCTTTGCTACTCACTAGTATCGATGTCCTCCATACGCTCCTTCTTCCTCCTCATACTGTTCTTCAGACCCGTCCGGGTCCTCTTGGCTTTCCTCATAGCCATAGTGCTGCAGCTCCTCCTCTGTAAGCCGATGGACATGGAGGGCGTACGGTCCTTTTGCGCCCTCGTGTCGGGTAAAGGTGACCACATCACCTGGGTAAAGGTCACGTCCACGGTGTCCCTCGGGTAGATGGCTTTCAACGTCTCTGCGGGTCACAAAGACGTCGCCTGCCGTTTCCGGACCCCTGATGAAGCCCCAGCCATTCTCCATGTGAAACTTGATTACGGTCCCGATGATTCGGGGACCGCGGGCGGCCCGGGGATCTTGACGGGCTTTGCGCTTTTGCTCAGCACTTCGGGCCTGGAGCCGCTCCTCTCTGACGCGCCTCTCTCGCCGTTCCCGCTCGAAGGTCACCAGCTGCTGCTGGCAAGCCTCTAGACGACGGACCGCGTCCGCCCAGGTCTCCTGAGTGAACCCCATTAAGTTCTCACCAGCAGGGTCCCACTCAAATTGGGCGTCTTCTAGTGGGAGCGGGGTGACCTCTACGGGCTCCGGAGCCGGTATCAGAGGCTCGCGCGGGGGCTGGGTTTTCCAGGGCTGACCGCTGGTCAGTTCAGCCGGCCACTCCAGCGGCAGTCCATCCGGACCAGTATGATGGGCAAACAGGTCCGCGCCCAGCGGTGGTATAGTGGAGGGACCCGGTTTGGAAGCAGCGCCCGGGGGTACTCGGCCCTGCGGCCAGGCCGGGGGTCTTTTTGTTAGATCCGGTGGCGGCCCAGTCGGGGAGGGGGGCGCTGGTTGGGTAACGGCGCCCGGGTTAACTAGGCCTTGCGACCAGGCCGATGATGCTTCATTCTTTACGGCGCCCGGGGTCAAGGGGCGTGGCGCCGAGCAGGGCGTGGCCGCGGTGCTCGCCGCTTGAGGCCTAGCTGGGAGCAGTGGCGGCGCGGCAACAGGTGCGGTGAGTGGGGCTTCGGGTTCCGCGACGGGAGGCTGGGGCAGGCTTGCAGCTGCTGGGCCTGGGGTGGTTACGTCCCCTGTACTTGCCTCAGTCCTCGCGGCTCCCTCCGCGACGTCGTCTCCGGCCCTCACTCCTCCTGCGCCGTCCTCAGATGCAGACAGACTCCGGGGTGCGGGTGAGGCCTGTCGCTGTTGGATTCCAGCCTGCCGGGCCAGTTCCTCCCTCCACTCGACAAGCGCACCCCGCTGCGCCCAGACCATCCTCCGCTCCAGGTCCTCCAGTGCAGCTTGCTCACGCTCCGGGTCCCTAGGGATCTGCGCTAGGATCTCTGCCAGGCTGCAGGGTGGTTCAGCCTGTAGCAGGCTCCGGGCCAACAGGTTGGTGTGGCTGAATGCGTCCATTCCCGGGTGTGGTCTCTCTAGACTGATCCAGACCGCACCCTGCCCCACAGTTTTCTTTCCTGTCCGCCCCCATTGGGGGTGGTCCTGGGGCCATCTGCCGACAATCACCTTCAGGGGCAGCCCCCCCACGTTGATGGACATCTCTACAGCTGTACTCATGGCTGTTGGGGGCGGGCTCCTTCTTTGGCGCCATTCTGGGACCTGGCCCACGATGGGAGGTGGCTTCCTGCTGTCTTTTGGCGCGCACATAATGGCGTCCGCTCTGCCGGGGCGGGAAAAAAAGGCAGAAGATGGCGGGAAACTTTTGAAGATAGCGGGAAACGGCTCCGGATGGCGGGAAACGGGTCCGGATGGCGGGGACCTTCACCACGGCAGGTATGACAGTCTTTTGAAGGCGCGCAGTACCCGATGGTTGCGGGCTCGAAATCCTGCCGACTACCCCAAAGCTGACTCGCCCCCTGGGCCTAGTGTGGACGTGTGTGGGATACCCGGAACCAGGTCTCTTGGGGGTGGTAGTCTCTGTGGCGGTGACCCGGTCCCGTGACTCAGGGTGGTCAGGCCAATGGCGGTATTTTGTGGGGGTTTAGGTTAATTGTCCGACTACGCCACCCGTGGATTGCGGTCAGTGCGAACCGCCGCTGCAAGGGCAGACCGCTGGGGCTGATGGTGTATGCAGCCAAGGTAGTGTGACTCCCCACGGGAAGAGTGCAGCCCCAGGGCAGTGTAGTTGATGGTGGGAGTGATGGTGCGAGCGTCCCAGCACTAGTAGTGCTGGCGCGACGATGAAGCACAGAGACGTGGGGTTGCAGTTCAAACTCTTTACTCACAGTTCTTTATATCCTTAGTCATTCCGCCGGCAATGACTGCCCAAGCCGTGGTGCGTCCACCAGGCAGGGGGCTCGGTCAACCCCCAAGTAATTCCGGAGTGTGGCACAGGACTCCCTTCTGTTCCTTGCTCTGGCCGTGCCCCACCAGTGACACTACTTTTGTCCGGCTGCCTCGAGTCTTCTCTTGGGAGGCTGGATGTCCACTTCCCTGACCCTATGTGGTGTGCCTTTCTATTAGGTGTAGTGAGGGGTCGCACCAAGATGTGATCACGACCGCCGGTCCTTGGCTGAGGATTAGTCGCCTCCACCAACTTGGGATCCGGTACCCTGTTCTGCCAACCCGTCACCCGCAATCTCCTGGGCCTTTGGGGTTCCTTCTGCCCTCGTGTCTCTGGGCCTCTCTGGGTGTTCTGTTCCTTTCTTCCTTTCCTTTCTGTTCCTTTCTGTATCTGTCCTCTCTGCTGGTTCTGGCCTCCACTCCAGGCCTGCCTCGTGGAGCTGGGCCCAGACTGAGCCACAGCTCCCTGTCAGCCCTCTCTGGCTGAACTCCTTCTTCTCCTCACTCCTCTGACTGAACAGACCTTGAACTAAGATGGTGCCCACCTTATATACCTCTCTCTAGTGTATGAGCCCAGGTGACTTGCAACCAATGGGCACCTACCTATGCCCAGAGACCGTCCCCTCTTGCTCCTACATCACTGGGTTTTCCTCCCCCCTCCCCCCTCCAGCCAGGGACAGATTCTGTCGTGCCTGCATTACTGTCTAATGGTAGCACCGTTGAGCTGTCCCCCGGAAATGGGGTGTGTGTGATGCATGCAGCTAAACGAGCCCTGGTCCACACACCATCCTTACCCAGGAGTGGAATATCACACCTCTGGCAGAGGTGCAATACCCCTGTAGCGGCCGAACCCTCGGGGCACTACACTAGCATGATGTCATGCAGTGCGCCCTACACTGCTTCTGACCACCAGAGAGGAGCTGGACAAAGGGAGCCGACCAGGGGGATGGTGAGTGGTGTTTGTGTGTGTGTGTCACAGTGCGTGTCAGTGTGTGCAGATATCACTGTGTGATGTCTGTTTATATGTATTTTTGTGTTTGAAATGTGTTTATGCGTGTATGTATTTGTCTTTGTATATGTCTGTATTTGTCTGTGTGTGTGTGCAGCCTCCTGCTGTATCTGGGGGGGCGCCGTGCGGCCTCCTGCTCTATCTGTGGGGGGGGGGTGCGCGGTGCGGCCTCCGGCTGTATCTGGGGGGGTGGGCGCCGTGCGGCCCCCGGCTGTGTCTGGGGGGGTGGGCGCCGTGCGGCCTCCGGCTGTATCTGGGGGGGGGGGTGGGCGCCGTGCGGCCTCCGGCTGTATCTGGGGGGGGTGGGCGCCGTGCGGCCTCCGGCTGTATCTGGGGGGGGGCGCCGTGCGGCCTCTGGCTGTATCTGGGGGGGGTGCCATGTGGCCTCCGGCTGTATCTGGGGGGGCGCCGTGCGGCCTCTGGCTGTATCTGGGGGGGGGCACCGTGTGGCCTCTGCCTGTATCTGAGGGGGGTGGGCGCCATATGGCGTCCGGGTGTATCTGGGGGGGGGCTGCCGTGCGGCCTCCAGCTGTTTCTGGGGGGGTAGGCGCATTGCGGCCTCCAGCTGTATCTGGGGAGAGGGTGGCGCCGTGCGGCCTCCGGCTGTATCTGGGGGGGAGGGGCGCCGTGGGGCCTCCGGCTGTGTATAGGAGGATTATGTGGAAGCTCATATTATACAGTATGAGACCCTACATACATAGGGGGATGTCAGAATACTTAATTGTGCTCAATATTAAGTCATGCAATTAATTATAAAAAATAATTATTTATATATTAATATTGTGCAGAATTAATTTCACATGAACTATCACATGATTTATCAAAGGGGGATCATGTGACAAGTTACGTGATACATCAGGGGTGTGTGTGTGTAGGGGGGGGCCCACGCCTTCTAAACTGCCCGGGGCCCTTGCTAGTCTTAATCCACCTCTGGATTGCCCCCTAAACCTAATAACTGCTTGGGCCACCCTTAGCAGCAACAACTGCAATCAAGCGTTTGCGATAACTGGCAATGAGTCTTTTACAACGCTCTGAAGGAATTTTGGCCCACTCATGTTTGCAAAATTATTGCAATTCAGCCACACTGGAGGGTTTCCAAGCATGACCCGCCTTTTTAAGGTCATACCACTGCATCTCAATCGGATTAAGGTCAGGACTTTGACTAGGCCACTCCAAGCATTTTAAAATGTTCCATAATTGTGACCCTAAGACCTTACGAGTTAGAGGAATCGATAAAATCAATCCCTCAATACGTGGTGGAAATATCAGTCAGAATTTGGCACACAGAGAAGCCAACTGGATATGAACTCTCAATACTATACATCCCCACGGCCTTAATGAAAATATCAGCTAAGCCCCTTTTCTCTGACCAATTTTAGCCATCCAGCTAGGATTTTTCCTTTTTACTGCCATTTTATTATTATTATATAATTTTTTTTATATGTTTTATATATGTATATGAATTTTGTATTTATGTGTATATATAATTATATATTTTAATCATTGTAGTGTCACCATATGTGTGTGTTGTTTTTAGTCATTTTTTCACGTATATTAATGCACTCTCTTTCTTAACCTCTCATTTAGTGTTTTTCATCCATGACGTATGTAACATGACTCAAGCTAGCCTGTATTGCGGACCATACCATAAGATGTCTCTTCTTTCAAGATCCAAGATTTTCCTTAAGGATGTCCTAATTTGTCTTCTTTTATGGACTTTTATTTTATTTTTTATTATTTATTTTTTATTTTATTTTATTCATCCAATATTTTCTGTATTTATATGGACCGATTAGTTGGTCTATTGATATTATTTTTATGTTTATATGAATATACTGGCCAGCACGTTGGCTCAGTGGTTAGCACTGCAGCTTGCAGCACTGGGGTCCTGGACCCCTACCTTTGCGTCCCTCCCTTGCCACGTCATATGACCGCGGCATCGGTGGTCACGTGAGGTGGGTGTGTGGGGACATGCAGCAACATCCTGTGTAATCATACGTCGAGACATACCCAATACCACTCTCATTGGCCGGACCCTCCTTTTTAAACACTCCTTTCTGTGGATGACGTCATCCCCTGATGAAGGCAGACACCGAAACGCGCGTCGGGGTGGAAGCATTGTGGAGGCAATCCCTCTTGACTAGAGATGAGCGTTGTTCTACTCGAACTGTTCGCCAATCTCAAATTCGAGCTGTTTTGGGCGGTGTTCGAGCCGTTCGGCGAACACGAACAATTTGAGAAAAATTCGGCTGTTCGAGGTTATGTTCGATAACTGTTCGTGCACCAAAATCATAACTGGATTTTTTCTCAGTAATGATGAAAATTAATGTTAATACGCAGTTTGAGTGTACAGCGGGGTGGGGGGAGGGGCAGGGGATGGATCTCTGCGGGAACAATGAAGATCTCCATTTTTTTTTCTCTTTCCCGCATTTGCAGTGGGGAGGTGCAATCTGTCAGCCTATCAGCAGCGCACACACGGAGCGAAGTGCTTTTTTTCACACAAGCAAGGACATGTGTCATTGGCAGTGTATGTCACATGTCCTTGCCCTATAAGACCAAGCCAT
Organism: Phyllobates terribilis; assembly: GCF_046119375.1. Taxonomy (NCBI): domain Eukaryota; kingdom Metazoa; phylum Chordata; class Amphibia; order Anura; family Dendrobatidae; genus Phyllobates; species Phyllobates terribilis. The sequence goes on from NW_027362762.1 coordinate 163,510,615, forward strand.
TTTCCCCGTCGCCACCATTTTCTCACTGCTGCAGCTGCGTGTTAGACGGCACCGCTGTTGCTGTGTGCGCTATACCTTGTTAATTTCAAGCCAATTTTCGCACAAATATACAGATAGCTTGGGAGTAGGGAATAGTTGTGATTGCAGTCCTTTTAAGGACTAGGTTACAGCATTTCCTACGACTTTTATCAGGGAGGTCTGTGCTCTTAAATAGATAGGTTGTGGGAGTAAAGACTAATTGTAATTGGAGTCCTTTTCAGGACTAGGTTACATCAGTTCCTATCAGTTTTTGCCAGGCAGGTCTGTGCCAGTGCTGTGCAAGTTTTTTTCACAGCATTTGGCTGAATCTAGCAAAGCTAATAATTTTTGGCCTATTGCAGAGTGTGTTAGTCAGTGGAGTAGCCTATCTGTGTTGCAAGATATACCACCTGTGTATAGAATACCAATTTTTTTACTGCACCTAGTGAAGTAAAATCTTTTGGGCATAGCATCATTCTATTAGTCCATCTATACTGACCTCCATCAGGTTGCAAATTAAAACTAATTTTTATCTGCATCTACAGTACCTCTGAAAAAATATTTGGGCTTCTACCTGTGTGTGGGACTTGTTGTATTAGTCCATCTATACTGACCTCCATCAGGTTGCAAACTGAATATATTTTTTTCCTGCATCTACCTCTGAAAAAATATTGGGCTTCTAGCTGTGTGTGGGTCTTGTTCTATTAATCCATCTATACTGACCTCCATCAGGTTGCAAACTGAATATAATTTTTTTCTGCATCTAGCTCTGAAAAAATATTTGGCCTTCTAGTAGTGTGTCGGACTTTCTCTATTAGTCCATCTATACTGACCTCCATCAGGTTGCAAACTGAATATAATTTTTTTCTGCATCTAGCTCTGAAAAAATATTTGGCCTTCTAGTAGTGTGTCGGACTTTCTCTATTAGTCCATCTATACTGACCTCCATCAGGTTGCAAATTAAAACTAATTTTTATCTGCATCTACAGTACCTCTGAAAAAATATTTGGGCTTCTAGCTGTGTGTGGGACTTGTTGTATTAGTCCATCTATACTGACCTCCATCAGGTTGCAAACTGAATATATTTTTTTCTGCATCTACCTCTGAAAAAATATTGGGCTTCTAGCTGTGTGTGGGACTTGTTGTATTAGTCCATCTATACTGACCTCCATCAGGTTGCAAACTGAATATATTTTTTTCTGCATCTACCTCTGAAAAAATATTGGGCTTCTAGCTGTGTGTGGGTCTTGTTCTATTAATCCATCTATACTGACCTCCATCATGTTGCAAACTGAATATAATTTTTTTCTGCATCTAGCTCTGAAAAAATATTTGGCCTTCTAGTAGTGTGTCGGACTTTCTCTATTAGTCCATCTATACTGACCTCCATCAGGTTGCAAATTAAAACTAATTTTTATCTGCATCTACAGTACCTCTGAAAAAATATTTGGGCTTCTAGCTGTGTGTGGGACTTGTTGTATTAGTCCATCTATACTGACCTCCATCAGGTTGCAAACTGAATATATTTTTTTCTGCATCTACCTCTGAAAAAATATTGGGCTTCTAGCTGTGTGTGGGACTTGTTGTATTAGTCCATCTATACTGACCTCCATCAGGTTGCAAACTGAATATATTTTTTTCTGCATCTACCTCTGAAAAAATATTGGGCTTCTAGCTGTGTGTGGGTCTTGTTCTATTAATCCATCTATACTGACCTGCATCAGGTTGCAAACTGAATATAATTTTTTTCTGCATCTAGCTCTGAAAAAATATTTGGCCTTCTAGTAGTGTGTCGGACTTTCTCTATTACTCCATCTATACTGACCTCCATCAGGTTGCAAATTAAAACTAATTTTTATCTGCATCTACAGTACCTCTGAAAAAATATTTGGGCTTCTAGCTGTGTGTGGGACTTGTTGTATTAGTCCATCTATACTGACCTCCATCAGGTTGCAAACTGAATATATTTTTTTCTGCATCTACCTCTGAAAAAATATTGGGCTTCTAGCTGTGTGTGGGACTTGTTGTATTAGTCCATCTATACTGACCTCCATCAGGTTGCAAACTGAATATATTTTTTTCTGCATCTACCTCTGAAAAAATATTGGGCTTCTAGCTGTGTGTGGGTCTTGTTCTATTAATCCATCTATACTGACCTCCATCAGGTTGCAAACTGAATATAATTTTTTTCTGCATCTAGCTCTGAAAAAATATTTGGCCTTCTAGTAGTGTGTCGGACTTTCTCTATTACTCCATCTATACTGACCTCCATCAGGTTGCAAATTAAAACTAATTTTTATCTGCATCTACAGTACCTCTGAAAAAATATTTGGGCTTCTAGCTGTGTGTGGGACTTGTTGTATTAGTCCATCTATACTGACCTCCATCAGGTTGCAAACTGAATATATTTTTTTCTGCATCTACCTCTGAAAAAATATTGGGCTTCTAGCTGTGTGTGGGTCTTGTTCTATTAATCCATCTATACTGACCTCCATCAGGTTGCAAACTGAATATAATTTTTTTCTGCATCTAGCTCTGAAAAAATATTTGGCCTTCTAGTAGTGTGTCGGACTTTCTCTATTAGTCCATCTATACTGACCTCCATCAGGTTGCAAACTGAATATATTTTTTTCTGCATCTACCTCTGAAAAAATATTTGGCCTTCTAGTAGTGTGTCGGACTTTCTCTATTAGTCCATCTATACTGACCTCCATCAGGTTGCAAATTAAAACTAATTTTTATCTGCATCTACAGTACCTCTGAAAAAATATTTGGGCTTCTAGCTGTGTGTGGGACTTGTTGTATTAGTCCATCTATACTGACCTCCATCAGGTTGCAAACTGAATATATTTTTTTCCTGCATCTACCTCTGAAAAAAATATTGGGCTTCTAGCTGTGTGTGGGTCTTGTTCTATTAATCCATCTATACTGACCTCCATCAGGTTGCAAATTCAAAATAATTTTTTTCTGCATCTAACCCAGCCAATAGTTTTGGCCTAATACCACAGTTTGGCCACTCAGCTCTGCTCGGTTACCATCCATTGTTTTTTTGTGCAAACAACTCCAGAGTTGTGAATTAGTTAACCACCAAAATGAGTGGAAAAAGGCCTGCTGCTGGTGGAAAGGGGAATAGGCGTGTTGGGAAGGGGAAAAAAGGTTGTGTCCGTGGGGTAGGTGTTAAAGCAACAGTAACATCTGCAGAAGAAAGACCATCTTCCAGCCAAACTAAAATGTCTACTTCTTTTAGCGGACAATGTGATAAGATCCCTTTCTTACGGCCATGCCAATCACTACAAATTCCAGATGAGGCACAAAAACAGCAGGTGCTTCAACGGATATCAAGTGCTCCTTTAAGTGGGCTCTCCTCCACATCAACTTCAACATCACAAATACTCCAGTCCTCAAAGGTGTCACCCAAATCGCACTTGCTTCCTCACAGCTCCCAAATCTCCAGCTGCCCGTCTGAGTATGAGGTAGAACAGATGGTTGAGTCTGCAGAGCTGTTTACTCATACTATAGCCTGGGAATCAGAGGTCGACTCCAGCGCTTCTGTGAATCCAGACGAGGAAATGATCTGCACTGATGCCCAGAATCTTTATGAGTCGGATCCAGGACCAGACGCAGAAGGTTCTGACCATAATGTAGACCCTCATTCCCAAACTGTAACTCCTGTTGGTGGAGACAATGAGGAAGACGATGATAAGACTCAAATACCTGATTGGAGCGACAACTTTAGTTTTTTGTCAGGGCAGGAACAGGTTGGCTCTGAGGACGACGGGTGTGATAACGCACAGGGTGATGATGATGAGGTCGGAGATCCCACTTACTGTCAACCCACAGTCAGCCAAGAGATGAGGTCAGCAGAGGAGGTGGAGGAAGATGCTAGTGACGACGAGGTCAGGTTGCGCCTTCCTGGACAGAGACGTAGTACTGGAAGCACGTCAACAACTGCATCCTCAAACACAACTCTGCTTCTCACCACAAGTCGTGGTGGCTCTTCAGGTCGCATGGGTGCTAAGCCTTGCATAGCCTGGGCATTTTTTCAGATCGATAAAGATGACCCAACTCGTGTTATCTGTAACATTTGTCAGCAAAAGCTAAGTAGAGGCCAAAAAATACATAGTTTGAGTACTTCATGCATGAACCGGCACATGGACATGAAGCATAAGTTGCAGTGGGAAGCTCAGTGTGCTACAATGCGGCCTAGCCGGCCGGGCCAACCACCGTCTGCCATATCTTGTGCATCCGCGGCCTCTTCATCCTCTGTGACTGGGGGGACAGCAGTCACACCTGTTTTGGGGCGCAGACCTGCCACCTCTTTACCCGCAACAGCCAGCGTGATTGGCAGGTCATCATTTTCTTTGGAGGTGGTAACACCAGCTGGTGTTGAGCGCTGTCCGACATCGATAGCACCACCTTTGGATCAAGGCAACCTAACATGTCCGCCTGCATCTTCCTCACAGACCGGCAGTTTGCCGGGGACACCCTTATCAACCCCGTCTAAGCACAATAGCCAGCCCTCGGTCCCTCAGATGTGGACAAGTAAAAGACCATTTCCTCCTAGCCATGAGAAAGCTAAGAGGTTGAATTTCACCATCTGCAAGCTCTTGGCTACAGAAATGCTGCCTTTCCGCCTGGTGGACACAGAGGATTTTCGAGACCTTATGTCCGTCGTAGTGCCCCAGTACCAGATGCCCAGTCGGCACTACTTCTCAAAGAAAGGTGTGCCTGCGCTCCACCAGCATGTCGCACATAACATCACCGCTTCTTTGAGAAACTCTGTGTGTGACAGGGTGCATTTCACCACAGACACTTGGACGAGTAGGCATGGACAGGGGCGTTACATGTCGCTGACTGGGCACTGGGTAACTATGGTGACAGCAGGACAATGGGCTGCTGTCCAAGTCTTGCCGTCCCCACGAGTTGTGCGTCAATCCTCTTTATGTCAAAGTTCCTCCACTGCTTCTGCCTCCTCAACCTCCTCTCGGTCTTCCACCTGCACCCAAAGCCTGTCTGGTCATGCCACAAGCTTTCTAACTGCGCAGAAGGGATCCTGCACACCTCCTTACTATGCTGGCAGTAGGGCTCAACGTCATCAGGCGGTTTTTACATTGAAATGTCTGGGAAATGTGAGTCACACAGCTGAGGAGTTGTGGTCAGCTCTGGAGAACCAATTTCATGAATGGTTGTCTCCACTGGACCTGAAACCAGGGAAGGCCGTGTGCGACAATGCTGCAAACCTGGGTGCGGCCCTTCGCCGGGGCAATGTCACACACGTGCCTTGTATGGCTCATGTGTTGAACCTGGTTGTCCAGCAATTTTTAGCCCACTATCCCAGACTAGATGGCCTTCTGCAGAGGGCACGGTCGCTGTGTGCTCACTTCCGCCGTTCGCATCCCGCAGCTCAGCGACTTACATCTCTACAGAAGTCGTTGGGCCTGCCACTTCACCGGCTAAAATGCGATGTGCCTACCCGGTGGAATTCAACTCTGCACATGTTGCAGCGACTGTGGCAGCACCGACAAGCCCTGGTGCAATACGTTCTGACGTATAGCCTGGGCCAACGAGATTCAGAGGTGGGGCAAATCACGCTGGAGGAGTGGTCTCAGATCAGGGACCTATGCACCCTTCTGCACAGTTTTGAAATGGCGACGAAGATGTTTAGTGCTGACGATGCCATTATCAGCATGACTATTCCGGTGATTTACATGCTGGAGCACATGTTAAACAGAATTCGGAGTCAGGTGGTGGCACAAGAGGAGGTGGAGGAAGTAGAGGAGGAGGAGTTGTATGCGGAAGGGCTAACATCTGCAAGGTCCAGTCGGTCGGCAGCACCAAGGCGGCAGGCATGTGAGGGTGGGGGAGATGGTTTTACCAGGGCGCATGGTAGCAGCCAAACTAGTGAGGAAGGTGCAGTAGCCCAGGAAGAAGTGGAGGACGAACTGATGGAAGACTCATCAGATGAGGGAGACCTTGATCACATTTCTGTTGTGCGAGGTTGGGGGGAGAGGACAGAGGAAGGAAGCATGATTGTTACCTCGCCACCAACACAACAGGGACTTGGTGCTCCTGGATGCGCAACACACATGAGTGCCTTCTTGCTGCACTACCTGCAACATGACCCTCGAATTGTGAGAATTAGAAATAATCCTGACTACTGGGTTGCCACACTGTTAGATCCCCGGTACAAAAGTAAATTTGCAGAAATTATTCCTGCCATAGAAAGGGATGCACGCATGCAGGAGTATCAGCAGAGACTGTTGCAGAATCTTACATGTGCTTTTCCACAAAATACCAGTGGTGCACGTAGTGAATCTCACAGTTCCAACTTGCCAACCGTGGGACCGTCAAGTGTTCAGCACTCAAACCGTAACAGAACCACAGTATCTGCTGGTAACATCAATTTTGCGGAATCATTTCACCACTTTTTTAGCCCATCCTTTGCAAGGCCACAGGAGACAAGAAGTCTGACACATAGTCAACGCCTAGAGACGATGGTACAGGAGTATCTCCAAGTAAACATTGAAGCCACGACTGTGTCACTGGACCCTTGCTCTTTTTGGGCTTCCAATCTGGATAAATGGCCGGAGCTAGCCACTTACGCCTTGGAGATCTTGTCATGCCCCGCAGCCAGCGTTCTGTCTGAACGTGTGTTCAGCGCTGCTGGTGGTGTGCTGACAGATAAGCGCACGCGGCTCTCCACTGATAATGTAGACAGACTCACGTTCATAAAGATGAACAAATCATGGATCCGAAACGACTTTTCTACCCCTGTGTCATCCTGGGGAGAGTAAAAGCTTGATGATTGGTTAAAATCACCCTACCAACCGTTTTAAGCTTTCAAATTACTAATCATGTTTATCTGTATCTTGACTGGAAAATAATTTGGGCTTTGTAGCAGTGTGCAGCACTGATCCTATTAGGCCATCTATAATAAGCTTCACCAGATTTAAAATTAAAAATAATTTTTAGCTGCATCTAGCCCGGAAAATAATTTTGGGGCTCCGAGATGCGCAAGGCACATAAGTGCCTTCTTGCTGCACTACCTGCAGCATGACCCTCATATTGTCAGAATTCGAAGAAATCATGACTACTGGGTTGCCACACTCTTAGATCCCCCAAACTTTTCGATCAACCTTTTCATTTTAATAAAGACCAAAAAAATGGTCATTTTTGAAATTATAAGCATTAGCGGGTTGTTAGAAACTGAAATCAAACAGTTTTCAACTCAAAACTTTATTCTAGTTGATGTTACATTTTCACATAGGACCCCTTGTTCGAAAGGAGCTTCTGAACTCTCTCGTCCATTGAATTTGTCAGGTTTTGGATGGTTTCTGCTTCAATTGTTTTGCATGAGGACAGAATACCCTCCCAGAGCTGTTGCTTAGATGTGAACTGCCTCCCGCCATCATAGACACTCCTTTTAATGATGCTCCAAAGGTTCTGAATGGGGTAGAGGTCAGGGGAGCATGGGGGTCACACCATAAGTTTGTCCCTTTTTATGCCCATATCAGCCAGAGATACAGATGTTTTATGTGCAGCATGAGATGGTGCATTATCATGCAGAAAAATGATCTTGCTGTGAAATACACGGTTCTTCTTCTTGAACCATGGCAGGAAGTGCTGTTTGAGAAAATCCACATACATTATGGAGTTCATCTTTAGCGCCTTCAGGGATCCTAAAGGGGCCGACAATCTCTCTCCCCATGATTCCAGCCCAAAACATTACTCCACCTCCTCCTTGTTGGCGCTGTAGCCGTGTTTGCGTGGGGTGTCCATCAACCAGCCATCCTCCACTCCATCCATCTGGACCATCGAGTGCTGCACGGCACTCATCCGTGAACAAAACAGTTTTGAAATCAGTCTTCATGTAATGTTTGGCCCACTGGAGCCGTTTCTGCTTCTGTGAAGTGGATAGAGGAGGTCGACAGGATGGCGCATGCACAGCTGCAAACCTCTGAAGGACCCTGCATCTTGTTGTTCGGGGGACGTTGGAGGCACAAGCAGCTTCAAAAACTTGTCTGCTGCTATGACAAGGCTTTTTTGCCGCTGCTCTTTCAACCTGATGTAATTGCCTGTAGGAAAGAGTCCTCAATTTGCCCTTATCAGCACGCACACGTGTGTACTGTGAATCAGCTACATACTTCTTGATTGCCAAGACACTTCATCCTGATCATCGCACAATGTTGATTGTAGTCATGCCTTGACCTAAACACTCCACAATTTGTTGCTTCTCAGCAGCCGACACATCCTTTTTCTTTCCCATTTTGGCAGAAAATGTAGGCTGCTTAATAATGTGAGAGAGCCTTCTTAAGTAGTCTTGCCTTTCATTGGACACACCTGCCAAACTAATTAGCACAGGTGTCTGCAATTGCTTACAGTGATATAAAGAGCCCTGACACACATCACCATCAATGAGTTTAACTGACAAACAAACAAATTCTTCCCTTATCACTCCTAAACACTTTTTGCATAATAATTTGGAACACAGTGTACATGTGCTTTTCCACAAAACACCAGTGGTTCACGTAGTGAATCTTACAGTTCTAACTTGCCAACCGTGGTCTGTATGGAGTTGTTCAATAAAGGGCCCAAAATTAAGATAACATAGATGGGAGAGGTCTCTATGAATAGGAATTCCTAAGTATTTGATACCCTGTGAGGGCCAGGCAAAGGGAAAGTTGGACTGGATGGAATCCTATATGGATTTGGGGAGGGAGACATCGAGGGCCTCAGACTTCGCTGCATTGATTTTAAAATTTTACCATGTAACAAAGTGATCTATTTCAGCCATAACAGCATGGATGGATATATGTGATTGAGTGATATATACTAGGACATCATCAGCAAATAGAGAGCACTTGTACTCGGTGCCTCCCACCTCAATCCACCTAATATTGGGGTTATGGCGAATTGATGAGAGCAGGTGCTCCGTCACTAGGATGTATAAGAGAGGGGACAGAGGACATCACTGCCTTGTCCCATTGGTGATTGTGAAAGGTGATGAAAATGTTCTGACGCACCCCCTGGGCCTTGGGACACCCGGAGCCGGACCCTTTTTGGTGGATGCTGGTGGTTGTAGTCTTCGTGGCGGCGACCCGGTTCCGTGGCTCAGGGCGGTCAAACCAGTGGCGGAACTATTTATGTGGTTTTGATGTTTAAATGTCCGACTACGCCACCCGTGGATTGCGGTCAGAGTGAACCGCCGCTACAGGGCAGACCGCTGAGGCTGGTGTTGTGGGTGCAGCAGAGCGTAGCATAACTCCCCACGGGAGGAGTATAGCCTCAGGGCAGTGTATGCGGAGGATGGGGGTGATGGTGCAGGGCAGCAGCAGTAACGACACGGAGTCAGTGATGCAGTTCAGGGCCTTTACTCACAGTTCTTATTATCCAGACCACGTCTGCAGGTAACGGCTGCCCACGTCGTACTGTGCTCACCAGGTGAGGGGCTCAGACAACTCCCAGATAACTTTGGAGCACTTCACAGGACCCCCTTTGTGTGTCCTTTGTCTGGCCTTTCTTACCAACACTTCTGTCCGGCTGCCTCGGGCCTCCTCTTGGTAAACTTGGCGCCAGTTTCCCTGACCCTATGTGGTGCCTTCCTAGCGGGTGTAGCGAGGGGCTGCGCCACATAAAATGTCAGAGCCTCCGGTTTCTAGCTGAGGGTCGTTTCCTGCCTCCACTAGTTCGGGGACCGGTCTCCCCCTTTGGCCTGACCCCTCCACGCAGGTGGATTCGGGCGTGCGGTGGCGACTCACCCGTCCGCACCCCTGGGATCCCTTCATTCCTCGTTCCTGGAGCCTTCTCCGCTCCTCTTCCTTCCTTCTCCCTCTTCCAGGCCTGGGCCTCTGTTACTAGGCCCGCCTCCGGAGCAGAGCTCATGCAGAGCCCCTGCTCCCTGCCACTTCTGCTCAGACTTCTCTGCACTGAACTAAGATGGTGCCCACCTTTTATACTCCCTTCTCAATGCACCCAGGAACTGCTTCCTCCCTGCTCCTGCACTACAGGGTTCCCCTTCCTCAGTGTTCCCTCCCCCCACTCCAGCCAGGGACAGGGACTGTCGTGCCCATCTCAGGGGCATATTGGTCGCCCTGCCCCACGGCAATGTGGTGTAATGCATGCAGGTGTCGGGTCCTGATCCACACTCCATCCTTACCTGAGAGTGACATATCACACCTCTGGGTGAGGTGCAATACGTCTGTAGCAACCGAGCCCTCAGGGTGCTACAGTTCCATTTATCTTCAGCCTAGGTGACGTATTGCGATACAGGGCCGTGATTTTGGCTATAAAAGGGTCCCCTAGACCCCTACCCCAAGCTTTTTAAGAGAATCATATATGGCGTGCCAGGAGACTCTATGGAATGCTTTCTCAGCATCCAACGAGAGTATCTAATTACAAATTTTTAACTGCATCTAGCCCAGGAAATACTTTGTGCCTAGTAGCAGTGTCTGCTAGTCAGCGGATTATCCCGGCTGTTAAGCAAGCTGCACCACCTGTAGTTTAGACACTTAATTTTTTCAAAGGAAATGCTTCGGGACCATGGGATACTTAGTGAAGAGCATCAGGAGGCACCCCAAGGCATAGGGGCTGGGACTGGCAGTAGGATGCCTTGCGGTGGACAGCCGAGCTCGATCCTTATAAAAGCTTTTTAACTGCAGCAGCTTTAGTGGACGCTACTGGAGCTGGAATTACCGCGGCTGCTGGCATGAGACTTGCCCTCCAATAGATCCTTGTAAATGGATTTAAAGTGTATTCATTCAAATTAGAGAGACAATTTAAATTAAAAAGCTTAGAGCTGCCTCCACCACCGGGGGGCTCGCTCGACCCACCAGCGGACAGGCACCAGTATTGGGAGAGGGGGGCTGGCCGTCAGGGTTCACCGCGGCTCTGGCACAAACCCGGCGACACGGAGGTGGCACGGGCAGGAGCGGACTGGCCGTGTCGGCTTCTCACTTTTTGGATTTTAGAAGGGCATGACATGCCTATATCTGTGTCTCCCCCTCCTTTTACTCCTCCACCTCTTTTATTTTCGCATGACTATATGTACTTGTCACTTTTCCATGTGTTAGTTATGTCTTCTGAGCAGTTTGTCAGCTTTTGGACACCTTTGAAGGTGTTTTCTATGTGTTTCTATGTGTTTTTGTTTGCCTGCCATTGGTTTTAATGGTGTTCGAAGGTGTTCGACGAACAGTTCGACGAACAGTTCGGCGAACACACGGGTGTTCGACGAACCGAACCGAACTCGAACACTACGGGGGTGGCTCAACACTACTCTTGACCCCCTATACTGTACATCCAAGTATATTATGCCACAACACACTGTACACTGAATATATTCTATGATAGTTCCATGTGAATCCGTACTAGTGCCCAGATAGATTTAGTGGCTATTTCTCCCTATATATCCTGTATAGGGATCCAATTACAATCACTGTTACCTATATGGGACATTTACCGATTATAGCCTGCATATCCTATTTAGGGATTCAGTCATTAGCACTTTATTTACTTCACTCTTTTGGGGTGCGTCTTTATATTTATTCATTCACTTGTAAATTATAATTTTTATTGTTGATATATATTTACTATTCTTATGCACTTTCTTCTAGATGTGACATGCAGAAGTAGTGCTGTTGCTTTAAAAGTATCCAGCAACTATTAGAAGTAACATGAGACAGGAAGTGTTGTGCTCCAGAAGCATCCAGCAAGCAACTAGAGGGGTTAACACAACACAGGAGAAGGGGAGTGTTTTAGAAGAGCCCCAGAGGGATTGTGGAGAAGTTGTTTACTGTCTGGTTGGAGCCCAAGAGAAAGGTGGTGTGTGTGTTCTGCATCTGTCAGAAGTGCCCCTACAAGTGAAAAGGATTAAAGTCAGGAATGAAGCTAAGCACAGATCAGGTAGAGTTCCTGGACTAGCAGTGCAGAGTATTGTCAAGCAGAAAGATAAGGACTGTAAGAAATGGTGTCACAGGGATTATCTCCCTCAGCAACCCCCCCCCCTCCTCCATCTCACTGTACTGTAAAGAATGCTGTGTTCATTAATGTGCCTTTGCATTAGAAATGTGCTGTCCTGTACTACTGGGAAGACTGTGAACTGCTGTGCTGCTAAGGAAACTGTACTGTTTGTCACTGGAGCCTGTTGCTCTTAAGACAACTTGCACTGGCTGTGCGGCTTCTTATTAAATGCTACTGTTCTACCGTTTATGAGGACTCTTGTCAAGTGTGTCTCGTCAGCAAGTGAAACAACCTACGTGTCTGTGCCTTTGTGTGCCTGAGAGAAGCTGCAGCACATGGTCTATGGTCGCCCTGAGTAACGGTTCCCCCAGGATTCCAAAGAATTCATGTAACCTGTCTTGCCCCTATCTGAACCTAGTGGCGTGCTTATAACATAGACTCCAACATGATTTTTATTTTTTGAGACTATAATGTGACATATATACACATATATACTGTATCTGTGTATCTTTTTGAGTCCTTATGATGTAGTGCTTATTGCATATATGTATATCCTCGTATAGTGATTTTTTCCATAATTGCCACCTGGAATTGTGTCCTTTTTCTTTTTGTTTTTCTCCCACCTCGGTATATGTTAAAACTTGACCTAATAAAATTAAGATTTTGTACACTTACCTTGGATTCCTGATCTCGGCGTTTCTTCGTCCTTCATGTTCATTGAAAATCCTTCAGTTTTTGTGACAAATCTGGCCAGAAAAAACGTGACAAAAATACTTGACCTCGAGAAATGTTCTAGAAAAATAGTTAGCTTACAATAGGTTATATATCTTATAATACATATGGCGCTTTCAAATGAAATGGAACAAGGAACTCCAAGCAAAAATTAATACTTTGCTGCAGTTCTAATTTATTTGTAATTCATTTAATTTGTTAAATATTAATAATAAACAATTCAATTTATTTTGCACAAATATATAATGTATGTATACTATGTAACCACTAGGGGTCTCACTAGATTGCAATACTTTGCTAAAATGAAGCGTTCTTCCTTGAAAATCCTGCTTCACGAACAGCGTGGTGTATAGGTATGTCCACCAGGGTTGCTAACCATCCAGAAATTCCAGAACAGTTCATAAAAATAGGGCGCTCTTTGCCCTGTCCGTGAAAAAAAAATATAAGGCTTCTGCAATTTTTTTAAAGCTGGAGAAACTTATACAGATTGTTATGCCACAACACAGTACATAAGCACAAAGTGATGTCACTGCACTGTACACAACCACACACGGCACTGTTACAACACTATAAGCACACAGTGATGTCACAGGACAGTACAGCATAAAATACATAAAAAGTGGGAAGTAAACTAGAACAGAAACTACACAAGCCAGTTATAACATGATATATCCACCATATAGAGCAAGTGCTCAAAATCACAAAAATCGCTGAACCATAATTATGTTGATTAAATATATCAAATTATAAGAACTGAGAAATGTATCAAAATCAAATCACATAAAGTGCCATTAGCTATAGTGCAAATCAGCTACCATTTAAATAAAGTGAAAATTAATAGCGCAAAGAAAATAAGCACCACCTTGAGGCCACAAATACTGCAAGTGCAGAAAAAAATCACATAAATTGCATATGGGCAACTGTGCACACAAGCTACAATTATAAGGAGCAATTGATAGTGCAAGTAATGCAAGCACCTTCTCAAGGCCACAGATATTGTCTCCCCTACCCTACCTGCAAACCCCATGCTGCATATCTGACTGTCTTTCCAAACTGTATCTGTCTCCCGATATGTTCCCTGTATCCATTATCTGCTGTGTATCCACTGATCCCTGCTAATTTCATTCTATCTGTCCTTGGTGTGTTCGGTCTAATCTGCATGTTCATCACCTCAATCCTTTGATCCCAATACACACTGGTCCCTATCTGTCTGTTTCCTGAATTCATTTAGCCTCTGTGTCCTAATTACTCCCCCCTCTCCACCCATGCTTTTGTGAGCAGTGTCCTTGCGACTCCTCCCCTCCTGCACACCTGACCCACCTAATGTGCTGGCCAGAGCTCCATAAATCAAGCGAGCCAAGTCTGGCACAGACGGGTCTGGCTTTTAAAGGGTTGCTTTTTAAGGGGCTAAAAATGAAATATGCCAGAAATGACCAGAAGGTATGGATAACTATCTACCATTATTAATTAGATTCTCTTTCTCATTCTCCCTTACAATTTCATCATGCTTACATATGCCCTTACTGTTTTTGCCCCACTAATCCTGACTCTCCTTCGCTATCCCCAAACCTCAGCACCCTCTAAACAAATCATCATCTCTCCTTCCCTCCTACCTCCCCACCTAATCTCATCTGCAGACCTGCTCTTCAACCTCAGATCAATCCTACCAAAACATAAAACAAGCCGGACACTCTCCTTCTCCCACCTGCTCTCCCTCTCTCTGCTTCTCCTTACTGGTGGCGACATATCTCCCAATCCTGGACCCCCACAGCTTGCACCTTCCACCAATTGCCCCACCTATCGCATCAAACCAACTCCAAACTACAGTAACCTCTCTTACGCAAAACCTGTCCCCCTGACGCCCACCCCCTGCTTCCTCTCTCTGGAGCACTCTGGAATGCACGCTCTTTCTGCAACAAGCTCCATTTTGTCCACAACCTCTTTACCTCTCATCATCTCTCCTTCCTGGGCATCACAGAGACATGGCTGACACCCTCTGACACTGCCTCCACTGCTATGCTGTGTTAGGGCAGCCTCTACTTCACCCATACTCCTCGCCATGGTAACAGACATGGTGGACGAGTGGGTCTTCTCCTCTCTAACAACTGCACCTTTAGCCCTACTCCTCCTCTTCCCTCCCTTATTCTCCCTTCTTTTGAAGTCTACTCTGTCCGCATTTACTCTCCCTCCAACCTCCAAATGGCATATACTGACCTCTGGGCCCGATCACTGCCTTTATTGACCAATTCTTCTCCTGGCTTCTTTACTTTCTCTCTGCTGACATTCCCACAATCATCATGGGCGATTTCAACATCCCCACTGACACTCGCCAGTCAGCAGCATCCAAACTCTTGTCGCTTACTTCATCCTTTGGACTTACTCAGTGGTCCTCCTCACCACCCACACAGACGGACACACACTAGACCTTATCTTCACCCCACTCTGCTCCCTATCTAACCTCACAACCTCCCCCCTACCCCTACCCCCTACCCCTATCTGACAACCATCTATTCACATTCTCATCCCTGTCCTCCTCACCTGTCACCCATGTCTGGCAACTAGCACACCCCCGCAGAAACCTTTCACATCTAGACACTCACACACTCTCTGACTTTGTTCTACCACTGACATCCATATCCTCACTCCATGACACAGACAGCGCCACCGCTTTCTACAATGCCACTCTCGTATCAGCCATTGACTCGGTCGCCCCTCTTGTGCATGGCAGAGCGCGACGAGTCAACAGGCAACCCTGGCACAACAACCTCACTAAACAGCTTCAACAAGCGTCCAGGGTTGCGGAGCGGCGTTGGAGGAAAACACATACTCAAGATGACTTCACTGCATTCAAACAAGCAACACTCACATTCAAATCAGCACTCACCTCTGCTAAACAGGCCTACTTCACAACCCTCATATACTCTCTATCCTACAACCCCAAACACCTATTCAACACTTTTAACTCTCTCCTCCGCCCTCCACTGCCCCCTCCGATCTCCGTCATCTCTGCTGAGGAGTTTGCCACATACTTCAAAAACAAGATTGACCAAACACGGCAAGTCTTTAATGTCCGACCACCACAACCCCTTTGTTTTCCACACCATTTCCCTACCCCCATAACCTCCCTTCCCAACATCAGGGAAAGAGACCTTACTCGTCTCCTCCCCAAATCACACCTCACCACATTTGCACTCGACCCCATCCCATCCCACCTCCTCCCCAACCTCACCCCCAAACTCATCCCATCCCTAACCCATCTCTTCAACCTAGCATTATCTTCTGGTACTTTCCCCGCTACCTTCAAACATGCCACAATCACGCCCATCCTCAAAAAGCCATCCCTCGACCCAACCGCCTTGTCCAGCTATCGCCCCATATCGCTGCTCCCATTTGCCTCCAAACTCCTTGAGCAACACGTTCACGCTGAACTTTCCTCCTACTTTTTATCTAACTCACTCTTCGACAACCGACAATCCGGCTTCCGCCCCCACCATTCCACCAAAACTGCCCTTACCATAATCACCAATGACTTACTTACAGCCAAAGCTAACAGACAATTCTCTGTACTCCTTCTTTTTGACCTGTCCTCTGCTTTCAATACAGTTGACCACTGCTTCCTACTACAGATCCTCTCTTCCTTTGGCATCAAAGACCTTGCCCTATCTTGGATCTCCTCATACCTTTCTAACCGCACATTTAGCGTCTCCCACTCCCACACTACCTCCTCAACCCGCCCCCTCTCTGTTGGAGTCCCTCAAGGCTCTGTCCTAGGACCCCTACTCTTCTCAATCTATACCCTTGGCCTGCGATAGCTTATAAAATCCCATGTCTTCCAGTACCATCTGTACGCTGATGACACCCAGATCTACCTCTCTGGCCCAGATGTCTGTCACCTCTCTGCTGTCCAGAATCCCAGCATGTCTAGCAGCCATATCCTCCTTCATCTCCTCCTGCTACCTCAAGCTCAATGTGGACGAAACTGAACTTATAATCTTTCCCCCATCTCGCATATCTTTCCCACCTGATCTTTCCATCACAATAAATGACATCACTCTTTCCGCTGTACCGACAATCCGCTGCCTCGGAGTAACCCTTGACTCTGCCCTGTCCTTCAAACCCCACATCCAAGCTCTCGCCACCTCTTGTCGCCTCCACCTCAAAAATATTTCCAGAATCCATCTGTGTCACCCTACCTGGATGCCACAAGTGTAATAAAGCTGTGTCTGAGAGCAAGGTGGAGGTTCTCTGGTCAGGGGAACATTAGCATGCAATGCCTCCTGTCTCAGGCCAGTAGGGGGAGCAGGCTGCCCCTATAAAAGCTGGTACTGGGGACAGGGTTAGAGAGAACTGGATTGCCTGTCTCAGCTTTGAGACGTGTCCCAGAGTGGAGCAGGGACAGAAAGTTGATTGCACCTAAGAGGAAGTGTGGCAGTAGGAGAGAGCCACAAGCCAGAGACAAGAGGCGAAGAGAGCCTGTCTTGGCAGAGAAAGACTTAGCTTTACCAGACTTTGGTGTCTGAGGCTGGAAGGATTCCACATCCCCCAGCAGAGAACCAGTCCGCAAGGGACTGTACATTCCTTGGCCTGGGAAGCCTGGAGGCCCTGCCACAACCGAAGGGACCAGTAAAGCCGTACAAGGCTGGGAGCAGAAAGGAACCCACGTCGCAGGCCATACAGGCGAGAATACACGGAAAGCTCGGAAACGTGGGCTGTTACCCTATCAGGAGGAGATAGCCAGAAGGAGCGCAGAAAGCACGGTAGGCCTACACCCTCACCCTGACCAGGGCCAATTTCCCCGTTGCTCTCAGACATCCAGGTCCCCTCCTAGCTGGGACTGTTTATGGGTCAGTTTACCTGTTTCAGTAAAGACCCTGGACTGCAACCTGTTGTCTGTGTGCTCCTTGCTCCTCCAGCACTATCAGCACTGGGACTCTCACTACCATCACTCCCATCATCCACTACACTGCCCTGGGGCCGCACTCTTCCCGTGGGGAGTCACACTACCCTAGCTGCACACCTCATCAGCCCCAGCGGTCTGCATGCAGCGGCGGTTCCTAATAACCGCAATCCACGGGTGGCGTAGACGGACATTATCAATAACACATAACGGACTACCACTGGCCTGACCACCCTGAGCCACGGAACCGGGTTGCCACTACTACTCCCATCGTTTCCCTAATTGCCTGGATCCGAGTGCCCCACGGCCCAGGGGGCGAGACAGCTTTGGCGTAGTCGGCAGGATTTCGTGCCCGCAACCACCGGGTACTGCGTGCCTGAAAAAGACTTTTGTAACTTATCTGTGGCGAAGTTTCCCGCCGTCTGGAGTCGTTTCCCGCCATCCGGAGCCGATTCCCGCCATCAGACGCCATCTTGGACCGTTTCCCGCCGTCTTCCCGCCATCTGCAGCTGTTTCCCGCCATCGGACGCCATCTCCAGGACGCCGCGCGGGAAGAAGAGGGGCGTGGACGTCAAAACCGCGCGAGATCCAAAGCTCCGCCCCACGCACCGACGCTATGCAAGGTCCTGGAAGGGAGAGAGAGCGACGCTGACGTCATCAGGACGCGACGCCAGGTCCTCGTCCATAGCAGCAGCAGTGGAGCCGCGGCCTACAGAAGAGGATCGTCGGAAGGTAGGCCACGCTTAACGAGGGGGGAGGAAGATGTCGGACACAGAGGCGCCCACTACCACCAACGCAGCTGCAGCAGCAGTGATGCCCTTTTCCCTGCCCTACATCCCTGGAGCGGCCTGGCTGCCCAAATACTCAGGGGAGCCCCATGCCCTAACTGACTTCAAGGAAAGGCTATACAGTTTGTTCCACGTTTACCCCCTGACAGAGGAACAGAAGGTCAGCATATTAACAGGGCAGTTAACTGGCGCAGCCCAGAGGGAGGTAAAATCATGGCCCACTGAGGAGAAAAGAACTGTGAAGGGTATTCTGGCCCGGCTGCGGGGTACCTTTGATACACGTACCTCCGCTGAAATTAAAATGAGGTTCTATGGATGTAAGCAGCGGGCACAGGACAGCATCAGAGACTATGCCCTAAATCTGCAGGAAGCCTTGAGGGCTATTCAACAAACTGACCCTGGCAGTGTGCAGGAAACCGATAAGCTGCTAACAGAACAATTCATAGAGGGTCTGCTGTCCAGCGCCCACAGGGCCCAGCTGCGCCTCATGTTCTTCCAGAACCCCGACCTGACCTTTGCCCAATTTAAGGACAGGGCCATAAGGGTGCTCCGTGAATCTGCAACCAGTGGCGCTATAAACCCCCGGCGCCCTGCTATCACCTACCACCAGGAGGTGGCGCCCTCCTCTATGGACTCCGTGGAGGCTGATGCACAGGCCCTGAACCAAGCCCCGTCGAAAGGCCTGCACCACCAAGTCCAGGAGCTGACCAGGAGCGTCGCGGCGTTGACCAGGACCGTCCAGGCGTTGCAAGTGGACCCGTCAAGACCCATCAAGCTGGCTTCAAGTCCGGAGGATGTCCCGTGGCGTCGACAGAGGAGGATCCCGTCGTTCCGAGGGAGGCCCACAGACCGCTACGCAGAGGATGGACAGCCCATTTGCCGTCGATGCAACCAGCCCGGACACATTTCCAGGTACTGTAATTTAAACGGGTCCAACCTGGGGCAGAGGCCCGACCCCCAGGCATAAGATCACCAGGCCCTTATAATTGGCGTGATAAGTACGTTGGGGGGCGCCCGGTTTTACCCGTGGTGCTGGACGGTATCCCCATGAGCGCCTTGCTGGATACTGGGTCGCAAGTAACCACAATCCCTTATGTACTTTTTAAGCAGTATTGGACTGATGCTGATATCACACGGTATCCAGACAGTAACTTGAGCATCATCGCCAGTAATGGCTTACCCGTGCCGCAGATGGGGTTCAAGGAGATGACCATTAAAATTGGTAAAGTTGAACTGCCGGCACAGGGAGTGATTATTGTGGACATTGACCGTCATGAAAGTCACCCTAAAATAACTGTGGGTACTAACATAATTGAAAATTGTCTTTCAGAAGTAATTGTAATTCTACAACAGGTGGCGGTGAATGCTAGTTCCAGCCAACAGAGAGTCCTCAACAAGGAGATAAAAGCCCTGATGAGACGGCAGCAGGTAGAACTGTCTGGTGGTGAGATCGGTAGCGTAAGACTGAGTGACCCATTCCCCATTTCCATGCCTCCCAAAAGTGAAATGATGATCTGGTGTCGGACTGCAATCGGGTTGAGAGGTAGAGACTACCAAGCCATGGTAGAACCCGTGTACTCAGACAGCAGGCCCACCATTTTGACAGCCCGGGGGGTGGTTGATGTCCGTCATGGGAGGGTGCCCGTCCGCATCCTCAACATTGGGGAGAGGGAGGTACACTTAGCCAGGTACGCTACACTCGCCAAACTGTTTGTTGTCGAACACAAAGCCATCAGGGCCGTGGAACCCTTGCCTCCATCTCCACAGGCGGAGGGTAATGGCTCCCAGAAACAAAAGGAGGACTGGTGCCAGAAACTCCATGTGGGTGCTGACTCCACTCCCCTGCACCAAAAACAAGGAGTCTACCGGGTGGTACAGGAGTACGAGAGAGTCTTTAGTAAGCACCCGCTAGACTTCGGCAGAGTAAAGGGGATAGAACACCACATCCCCACAGGGAGCCACCCACCAATAAAAGAAAGACACAGACCTGTACCCCCTGCACATTATCAGAACGCAAAGGGCATGCTAAGAGAGATGAAGGAAGCTGGGGTCATTAGAGACAGCTGTAGCCCCTGGGCAGCCCCCTTGGTTCTGGTCAAAAAGAAAGACGGCACCATGAGAATGTGCGTGGACTATAGACAAATCAACCGTATCACTCACAAAGACGCATATCCGCTGCCTAGAATAGAGGAGTCTTTAGCCGCACTAAAATCAGCTAACTTCTTTTCTACTTTGGACCTTACTAGCGGGTACTGGTAGGTTCCTGTGGCAGAGGCTGACAAGGAGAAGACCGCCTTCACCACCCCGATG
Source organism: Phyllobates terribilis (assembly GCF_046119375.1). Taxonomy (NCBI): domain Eukaryota; kingdom Metazoa; phylum Chordata; class Amphibia; order Anura; family Dendrobatidae; genus Phyllobates; species Phyllobates terribilis. The sequence goes on from NW_027362762.1 coordinate 163,531,315, forward strand.
GGACTGAGTGAGTTCAACTGTATGCCCTTCGGGCTCTGCAACGCACCAGGGACCTTCCAGCGGCTGATGGAATGCTGTCTAGGGCACCGAAACTTCGAGACGGTCCTCCTTTACCTGGACGACGTGATCGTCTATTCGAAGACCTACGAGGACCATCTAAAGCACCTGGCCGAGGTGTTCGAAGCCCTGGCAGGCTATGGCCTGAAGGTGAAACCATCGAAGTGTCACCTGCTGAAACCAAAGGTCCAGTACCTAGGGCACGTGGTAAGCGCGGAAGGAGTGGCCCCCGATCCTGACAAGGTCACGGCAATCAAGAGCTGGCCAAGCCCCTCGAACATCAAAGAGGTGAGACAGTTTCTCGGGTTGGTAGGCTACTACCGAAGGTTCATCCCCGGGTTCACTAAGATGGCAGCTCCTATGCAGGACCTCCTGATCGGACAGTCTAAGTCCCGAAGTCAAAAGCCACCCTTCAAGTGGGATAAACCGGAAGAGGAGTCCTTCCGCCAGTTGAAGATGGCCCTCACAGGGGATGAGATCCTGGCCTACCCTGATTACGGCCAGCCTTTCATTCTCCACACAGATGCCAGTAATGTGGGACTGGGAGCCGTACTGTCCCAAAACCAACAGGGCAGAGAACGGGTGATCGCATACGCCAGCCGGAAGCTGAGGCCCACCGAAAGGAACCCGGAGAATTACAGCTCCTTAAAGCTAGAATTCTTGGCGGTGGTGTGGGCCGTGACGGAACGCTTCAAGCATTACCTGGCCTCCGCAAAGTTCACCGTGTACACGGACAACAACCCGTTGACACACCTGGACAATGCTAGACTGGGTGCCCTGGAACAGCGGTGGATGGCCCGTCTCTCCAACTATGACTTCGTGATCAAGTACCGGGCAGGCAAAACCAACGCCAACGCGGACGCCCTATCAAGGATGCCTCACTTACCTGAAGGTGACGAAGACCCAGAAGAGCTGGAGGAGGTAGAACTCCCCGCGTTTCACCGGTATGGAGCCGCTCAACACTCTCACCGCGTGAAGGAGGAGGATCTAACAACTGTGATGATGAATCCCCTACCTCACCACAGCTGGGCCGAGACCCAAGATAGTGACCCTGCAGTCCGCCTGGTGAAAGACCTGCTGACCCGGGAAGATGCCCGCCTAGATCCAGATGCCCCAGAGGAAGCCAAGCAGCTATGGAAGGAGAAGAGCAAGCTGTTCCTCTACGAAGGCAAGTTGTGCAGAAGGATTGTTAACCACCGGACGCACGAGCTGACCTGGCAAGTCGTGGTCCCAAGGCGAGATGCAGCTATGGTCCTGGGGGCTTACCATGACCGAGCGGGACACTTCGGTTGGAAGAAACTGGAGTTCCTGCTAAGAGGAAGGTTCTTTTGGGTCGGCATGAGAGGAGCTGTTGAAAAATGGTGCAGAGACTGTGGCCCTTGTCACCTGAGGAGGAAGGACCGCACCAGCCAGAAGACACCCTTGAGGCCCATCGTCACCACGCAGCCTCTTGAGCTGGTAGCTCTGGACCACGTCAAATTGGCTCCCAGCCGGTCAGGATACATCTATGCCCTGACAATCGTGGACCACTATTCCCGTTTTCTAGTGGTGGTCCCGGTAAAGGACTTGACAGCCCAAACAGCGGCCAGAGCCTTCCAGCAATACTTCTGCCGTCCACACGGGTATCCGGAACAGGTCCTGACAGACCAGGGTCCAGCGTTCGAGGCTGAAATCTTCCAGGAGTTCTGCAACCTCTATGGCTGTAAGAAGATTCGTACAACGCCTTACCACCCCCAAACCAACGGGATGTGTGAGAAGATGAACAATATAGTCATTGATCTCCTGAAGACGTTGCCCCTGGAGGAACGAAGCCTGTGGCCAGAAAAACTGCCGGACCTGATAGACCTATACAACAATATCCCGGTGAATGCTACAAACTGCACCCCGGCTTACCTGATGCGAGCTAGACCAGGTAAGCTGCCCGTAGACCTGGAGATGGGAGTCCTAATACCTGAGGACACCTCCCCGGATGCGGACTGAGATACGGAAAGGCAACTGCAGTACAAAAAGGTACAGGAGAGTGTGGAGAAGAGCCTCGCCCAGGTGAGAGAGAAGCAAGAAAGACTTTTCAATCAACACGCCCCTGCTAGTCCCCTAGAACCTGGTGAGCAAGTCCTAAAGCGAAAAAGAAGGCTACATAAGTTGGACGACCAGTGGGAAAGGGAACCCTACACCGTACTGCAGTCTGACCACGACAACCCAAAGGTGTGCGTGATCACCAAGGACGGAGGAGAAACCACTAGTGTCGTCTCCAGAGACCACCTCAAAAGGTGCCCCGAGCAACTCCGCAGTGCAGAAGAGGATCAGAGTGACCTTGAACCCGCAGAGGACAAGGAAGAAATGATCAGCACTGTTCTCAGAGAGTTCCCTCAGTCCTAGACTCGCATAAATGATGCCATAGTGGTACCCGTCCTGTATTTCCTGCAACCGGCCCAGCAACAACCAACACCAGAGCCGGAAAGTGAAGAGGAGCAAGCGGTTCCAGAGGCAGAAGAGCCTGTTCCAGCAGCCCAGGAGAGTCAACCCTCTGCTGACAGTGAGCCTGCCATGCCTGCGGTAAGCCAAAGAACCCGCAGACAGCTGCCTGCCTTACCTGTACACCCAGCTGGTAGCTGTACCCCTAACGCTAGTGGGGAAAGCCAGGTTGGTCCACCACCAGACAGTGGGCTACGTAGGTCAACCAGGAGCACAAAGGGGCAGATACCCGCTCGCTGGAGAATATAGAGTGTACTAAATTGTAAATAACCTTGTTGCCAAATGTTGAATTGTTTGCCAAGTTACATGCATGTTCGGTAATTCTGTGTTTCAGTCTCTTGCAGCTACCGTAAGGACTCACAGGTTATGGACTTTTTATAACCGGGACCTTGTATGGACTGCGTTCGAGCCTAACCCAGGAATGAACTAAGACTGTGAAGGACTTGGGGTAGGACAGACCCCCACCTGGTTAAGGCTCCCCGTTGTATTGGTGATATGGACACCCGGTCACAGGCCACACTGTGACCTTAAGAACTCAATTTGTGCGTCGTCTGTCTATTAATGTTTTATTGTTATGCATATTGTCTTTGTTTACTGTTTAGTCCCGGAGTACTAAATTTCACTAGGGGGGAATGTGTCACCCTACCTGGATGCCACAAGTGTAATAAAGCTGTGTCTGAGAGCAAGGGGGAGGTTCTCTGGTCAGCGGAACATTAGCATGCAATGCCTCCTGTCTCAGGCCAGTAGGGGGAGCAGGCTGCCCCTATAAAAGCTGGTACTGGGGACAGGGTTAGGGAGAACTGGATTGCCTGTCTCAGCTTTGAGACGTGTCCCAGAGTGGAGCAGGGACAGAAAGTTGATTGCACCTAAGAGGAAGTGTGGCAGTAGGAGAGAGCCACAAGCCAGAGACAAGAGGCGAAGAGAGCCTGTCTTGGCAGAGAAAGACTTAGCTTTACCAGACTTTGGTGTCTGAGGCTGGAAGGATTCCACATCCCCCAGCAGAGAACCAGTCCGCAAGGGACTGTACATTCCTTGGCCTGGGAAGCCTGGAGGCCCTGCCACAACCGAAGGGACCAGTAAAGCCGTACAAGGCTGGGAGCAGAAAGGAACCCACGTCGCAGGCCATACAGGCGAGAATACACGGAAAGCTCGGAAACGTGGGCTGTTACCCTATCAGGAGGAGATAGCCAGAAGGAGCGCAGAAAGCACGGTAGGCCTACACCCTCACCCTGACCAGGGCCAATTTCCCCGTTGCTCTCAGACATCCAGGTCCCCTCCTAGCTGGGACTGTTTATGGGTCAGTTTACCTGTTTCAGTAAAGACCCTGGACTGCAACCTGTTGTCTGTGTGCTCCTTGCTCCTCCAGCACTATCAGCACTGGGACTCTCACTACCATCACTCCCACCATCCACTACACTGCCCTGGGGCCGCACTCTTTCCGTGGGGAGTCACACTACCCTAGCTGCACACCTCATCAGCCCCAGCGGTCTGCATGCAGCGGCGGTTCCTAATAACCGCAATCCACGGGTGGCGTAGTCGGACATTATCAATAACACATAACGGACTACCACTGGCCTGACCACCCTGAGCCACGGAACTGGGTTGCCACTACTACTCCCATCGTTTCCCTAATTGCCCGGATCCGAGTGCCCCACGGCCCAGGGGGCGAGTCACATCCTTTCCTCAACCCTCAATCTACTAAACTGCTTGTGCATGCCCTCATCATCTCCCACCTCGACTACTGCAACATCCTCCTCTATGGCCTACCTGCTAACACTCTCACACCCCTCCAGTCCATCCTCAACTCTGCTGCACGACTTGTTCATCTTTCGCATCGCTACTCCTCTGCTACCCCCCTTTGCAAATCCCTTCACTGGCTTCCATTTCCCCAGTGTATCCAGTTCAAATTACTAACACTGACCTAGAAAGCCATCCATAACCTCTCTCCTCCGTACATCTCTGAACTAATCTCCCAATATATTCCCTCACTTAACCTCCGGTCCTCCCAAGACCTCCTTCTCTCCTCCACACTTATTCGTTCCTCCAAGATTTCTCCCTAATATACCCAGTCCTATGGAATTCTGTGCCTCAACACGTCCGATTATCCACCACACCTGGATCCTTCAGATGAAACCTGAAAACCCATCTCTTCAAACAAGCTTACAGCCAGCCATGACCTTGCTTTCTGCCACCCCCAACACCAGAGCTACTGCAACCCCTCAACCTACTGTCTCCTCCCCCATTCCTGTAGAATGTAAGCCCGCAAGGGCAGGGCCCTCTTCCCGCTGTACCATTCTATCATTGTTAGTTTGTTTACTGTAAGTGATGATATCTGTATTTGGTATGTAACCCCTTATGTACAGCGCCATGGAATCAATGGCGCTATATAAATTAACAATAATAATAATAATGCAAGTGCAAAATATACTTCATACACAGTGCATATGAACCAGTGATGTTAAAACACTTTATAAGCACACAGTGATGTCACAGCACAGTACATAAACACACAGTGATGTTACAACACTGTATAAGCACACAGTGATGTCACAGCACAGTACATAAACACAGAGTGATGTTACAACACCATATAGGCACACAGTGATGTCACAGTACATAAACACAGTGATGTTACAATACTATATAAGCACACAGTGATGTCACAGCACAGTACATACACATACAGTGATGTTACAACACTATTGGCATACAGTGATGTTACAGCACAGTACATAAGCACACAGTGATATCAAAGCACAGTACATAAGCACACAGTGATGTTACAACACTATATAAGCACACAGTGCATTGAGGTGAAGGGTACATTGCTGGAAAAGGAAAAAAAAAAAAAAAACTCTTAAATCTCTTAGTTTGCGAGTGTGAACGAGCTGCGTGTGTCCGGAGCGTAAGTGCGAACGAAAGTAAGTGTGTGACTTGTTTTTCAGTGACTTTGGATTCAGGGAGTTTGGAAGGGAGGACTTAGGACTGAATTGCTGACTGTATTTCATTCTTTCTTTACTTTACTTTTTGCTTAATTAATCCACCTGACCTACTTATCTGATTCCCCCGTCCATACTTGATACTTAACTGATCCCCCGCCGATATCTAATTGATACACTTGCACATCCCTAATTGATCCCCGTCCATACACCTATATATAAATAATTGTGTTTTGTACTTGTATATATATACTGACTGTATCCCCATATTTAGAATGACGTCCATTTTGTCCGGAGCCGTGCAGTGTACATCTTGCGCAATGTATGCATTCCGTGAGCAACCGCTCGAGGATCCATACTGCTGCGAGAGATGTGAGCATATCGTGCACTTGGAAGCCCAAATTCTGGATCTAAGTGCTCAGATAGCGGTACTGAGGAGCATCGACAACATGGAACGGAGTTTGCTGCTCACCGAGCAGACACTCAATGGGTCAATACTGGGGGTGGAGCATAGAGGGGAAGTGCAGGCTGAACAGGCAGGGAGCTGGATAACAGTTAGGAGGGATAGAGGGAAGAAGTATAGGAAGGCTGGTTCAGAACCGGCATTATTGGAGCACGACAGATCCTCTGACCGCCGGGGGAGTGTATGCTCCAGTAATGAGGGGGAGGGGGGAAGTGTAGGGCAGGCAAGACAGGTTCTGGTAGTGGGTGACTCTATTATTAGGGGGACAGACAGGGCAATCTGTCACAAAGACCGGGATCGCCGAACGGTGTGCTGCCTCCCTGGCGCTTGAGTCCGGCACATCGCGGATCGGGTTGACAGGTTACTGGGTGGGGCTAGCGAAGACCCAGCGGTCATGGTCCACATCGGCACCAATGACAAAGTGAGTGGTAGATGGAGGGTCCTTAAAAATGATTTCAGGGACCTAGGTAGGAAGCTTAGGGCAAGGACCTCCAAGGTAGTTTTCTCAGAAATACTACCAATCCCGCGAGCCACACAGGAGCGCCAACGGGAAGTTAGGGAGGTGAATAAGTGGCTAAAGAGTTGGTGCAAGGCAGAAGGGTTTGGGTTCATGGAGAACTGGGCCGACTTCGCGGTTGGCTACAGGCTCTACCGTAGGGACGGGCTGCACCTCAATGGGGAGGGTGCAGCGGTGCTGGGGAAGAAGATGGCTAATAGGTTGGAGGAGTTTTTAAACTAGAGACGGGGGGGGGGAAACCAAGGAAATAGGTGGGATGTGAGGCAAGCAAGGGGGAAGGGGAGAAGTGAATATAATGAGGGTGGAGAGGGGGGTGGGGATAGTACAGTTAGATCGTTAGAGAAGAATAGGATGCTAAATAACCCCAAAGTTTTATCTTGCATGCTGACCAACGCAAGAAGCCTGACCAATAAGGCGGATGAGCTGCAGGCGCTTATATCGGAGGAGAGGTATGACATCGTAGGTATAACAGAGACTTGGCTAGACGATAGCTACGACTGGGCGGTAAATTTATTAGATTATAGTTTATTTAGAAGGGACCGGAAACAGGGGAAAGGCGGAGGAGTCTGCTTATATGTAAAGTCATGTCTAAAACCCAGACTAAGGGAAGATATAGGAGAGGGAGAAGAGGGGGTCGAGTCCATGTGGGTAGAGATAGAGGGAACTAAAAATAATAATAAAATATTACTGGGGGTCTGCTATAAGCCACCCAATATAACAGAGGAGAATGAGAATCTGCTATTAGGACAAATAGACAAAGTAGCAAAACATAATGAAGTGATTGTAATGGGGGATTTCAACTACCCGGATATTGACTGGGAAACAGAAACCTCTAGATCTCAGAAAGGAAAAAGGTTCTTGACAAATATTAAGGATATTTATCTCTCCCAACTAGTGCAGGAACCAACGAGAGGGAAGGCCGTGTTGGACTTAATATTGACTAATAGGCCTGATAGAATAACTGAGGTACAGATAGGGGGGCACCTAGGTAATAGCGACCATAATATTATCGACTTCAAAATGCCCTTCAGTAGGGTTATCAATAAGGGAACAACTAAAACATTAAACTTTAGGAGGGCGAAGTTTGATCAGCTGAAAGAAAGCCTTCAACTTATTGACTGGGACAAAGTTCTTAATCAAAGGAATACGAATAGTAAATGGGAAACCTTCAAAAGAATTCTGAATACTCAGTGCGAGAGATATATACCGTATGGGAATAAAAGGGCCAGAAATAAGAGGAAACCAATATGGTTGAACAAGAACATAAAAGGGGCGTTAAATAGCAAAAAAGAGGCATTCAAGAGATTAAAACAGGAAAACAGTAAGGAGGCACTAATGTGTTACAAGGAAAAAACGAGAACCTGTAAAAAACAAATAAAAATAGCGAAGGAGGAAACAGAGAGACGTATTGCTAGGGAAAGTAGATCAAATCCCAAACTGTTCTTTACGTATATAAATAGTAAAAGGATTAAATCGGATAATATTGGACCGATAAAAAGTGAGGAAGGCAAAATCATAGAGAAAGATGAGGATAAAGCTAATCTATTAAATAATTTTTTTTCGACAACTTTCACAAAGGAAATAGAACTAACAGGAGAAATGAGAAGTGACAAACTTAATCCTCCACTAAGTATGACAAATCTAACCCAAGCTGGGGTACAGAAACGCCTCAGTAACATTAAAATAAACAAATCACCAGGACCTGATGGCATACACCCACGGGTACTAAGGGAACTAAGAAATGTGATAGACAGACCGTTATATCTTATATTTAAGGACTCTGTTGAGACTGGGTCTGTACCACTTGATTGGCGACAGGCGAATGTAGTGCCAATATTCAAAAAGGGAGCAAAAAGTGACGCCGGAAACTATCGGCCGGTGAGTCTGACGTCCGTTGTGGGCAAAATTTTTGAAAGCTTCATTAAAGAGGCAATTACGGAGCATCTTGATGCTAATAATCTTTTAATCCCGAACCAACATGGATTCATGAGGAATCGCTCCTGCCAAACAAACCTGATTGACTTCTACGAGGAGGTTAGCTCTCGAGTAGATCAGGGGGAACCAGTGGATGTCGTGTATCTCGACTTCTCAAAAGCGTTCGATAGCGTGCCACATAATAGGTTGGTATACAAAATGAGAATGATGGGGCTGGGGGAAAATGTCTGCAAGTGGGTAGCTAACTGGCTAAAGGATAGAAGGCAGAGGGTGGTTATAAATGGAATATACTCAGATTGGGTAAGCGTCACTAGTGGGGTACCACAGGGGTCTGTACTAGGCCCAATGTTATTTAATATCTTTATTAACGACATAGTCAACGGGATAAATAGTAAAATATCAATATTTGCAGATGACACAAAGTTATGTAAAACAATTAATACAAAAGAGGACAGTGCAGACCTACAGAGGGATTTGGATAAGCTGGGTAGGTGGAGCATTAAATGGCAAATGAGGTTTAACGAGGAGAAATGTAAGGTCATACATATGGGAAGGAAAAATGGAAGTCACCAGTACTCACTGAATGGGAAATCATTGGGGAATTCAGAGATGGAGAAGGACTTGGGCATCTTGATTGATAGCAAACTAAATTGGAGTGCCCAAAGTCAGGCGGCTGCTGTAAGGGCAAACAGGGTAATGGGATGTATCAGAAGAGGTATAGCTGCAAAGGATGAGAACATTGTTCTTCCACTGTACAAAGCACTGGTCAGACCACACTTGGAATACTGTGCTCAGTTATGGGCCCCAATATATAGAAAGGATATAAATGAGCTTGAAAAGGTACAAAGGAGGGCAACAAAATTAATAAAGGGAATGGAGGGACTGCAATACCCAGAGAGGTTGGCAAAACTAGGACTATTCAGCCTGGAAAAGAGAAGGTTGAGGGGGGACATAATAAATGTGTACAAATATGTTAGGGGACAGTATAGAGATCTTGCCAGGGATTTGTTCAAAAGGAGGGATATTACGGTAACAAGAGGGCATTCACTAAGACTGGAAGAGAAAAGGTTTCAGCACCAGCATAGGAAGGGGTTCTTTACGGTAAGAGCAGTGAGAATATGGAATTCACTGAGTGAGGAGACGGTAATGTCGGATTCACTAAACCAGTTCAAGCGGGGACTGGATGCATTTCTAGATACCAGGCAGATTTCAGCATATACTTAAAAATAAAATAAAATAGTAGGTTGATACAGGGATTTATTCTGACTGCTGGTTTCAGAGTCGGGAGGGAATTTTTCCTCAGGTGAAGATTGGCCAAATCATTTGGGGTTTTTGCCCTCCTCTGGATCAACTTTAGCAATTACAGAACTAACAGGTCGAACTTGATGGACGCAAGTCTTTATTCGGCTTTACAAACTATGTTACTATATAAGCACACAGTGATGTCACAGCACAGTATATAAGCACATAGTGATGTTACAACACTATTAGCACACAGTAATGTCACAGCACAGTACATAAGCACACAGTGATGTTACAACACAGTACGTATGCACACAGTGATGTTACAGCACAGTACATAAGCACACAGTGATGTTACAGCACAGTAAATAAGCACACAGTGATGTTACAACACTATATAAGCACACAGTAATGTCACAGCACAGTACATAAGCACATAGTGATGTTACAACACTATTAGTACAAATGGTTGTCACAGCACAGTACATAAGCACACAGTGATGTCACAGTACAGTGCATAAGCACACAGTGATGTCACAGCATAGTACATATGCACACAGTCATGTTACAACACTATATAAGCACACAGTGATGTTACAGCACAGTACATATGCACACAGTGATGTTACATCACAGTACATATGCACACAGTGATGTTACAGTACAGTACATAAGCACACAGTGATGTTACAACACTATATAAGCACACAGTGATGTCACAGCACAGTATATAAGCACATAGTGATGTTACAATACTATTAGCACACAGTGATGTCACAGCTCAGTACATAAGCACACAGTGATGTCACAGCACAGCACATATGCACACAGTGATGTTACAACACTATATAAGCACACAGTGATGTCACAGCAAAGTACATAAGCACACAGTGATGTTAAAACACTATATAAGCACACAGTGATGTCACAGCACAGTACATATGCACACAGTGATGTTACAGCACAGTACATATGCACACAGTGATGTTACAACACTATATAAGCACACAGTGATGTTACAGAACAGTACATATGTACACAGTGATGTTACATCACAGTACATATGCACACAGTGATGTTACAGCACAGTACATAAGCACACAGTGATGTTACAACACTATATAAACACACAGTGATGTCACAGCACAGTATATAAGCACACAGTGATGTTACAACACTATATAAGCACACAGTGATGTCACAGCACAGTACATATGCACACAGTGATGTTACAGCACAGTACATATGCACACAGTGATGTTACAACACTATATAAGCACACAGTGATGTCTCAGCACAGTACATAAGCACACAGTGATGTTACAACACTATATAAGCACATTGTTATATCCCTGGCGGCGTGCTGGCATGGCTTACCATCTCCCACCATGCAAGACCGCCAACTTACCTATCAGTCCAGGCTGCATACTTTGCTCCAGTACTTGCTGTGTGCATGTCTCTTGTTTGATTGCTTAGGGCGGTGGCGCGGTTACTGCCTGATTTTTAAAGTTACAGTGTGCGCACTCCTAATGCGTCCCCAGCCTATTGCTGTGAGTCACTGGATACTTAAACCCCCTCCACCCAGTAGGAGGTGCCTGAGCAACACTTTCTTTCAGTGTGTTCTCTGCAACTGAGTTGCCAAGTCCTGTCCTGTATCTTGTCTGTTTCTGCCACCCTGGGGCTGAGTACCCAGGCCTGTTACCTGTATCTGTGACTTCTAGTCTGTTCCGCCACCCTGGGAGCTGTATTCCCAGGCCCGCTGCATGTATCTGTAACTTTTAGTCTGTTTCCACCACCCTGGGGGCTGAGTTCCCAGGCTCGTTCCTGTATCTTGTTACTGGTTTAGTTCCTGTCTGAACAGTGTCCTAGCCTGTTACTTGTTTGTCTCTATGTTCGTATCTTCCCTTTTCCTGCAGTGTCTGAACCTGTACCTAACTCCAAATCGTTGTCTCTGTACTTCTGTTTGTGAGTTTAGTGTCCACTCGCTACTTCATTGTAAGTACCTTGTGTGTATCTGCTCTGCTTGTCTACCGCACCTGCGGTTTTCTCTGCTCTGCTTGTCTACCGCATCTGCGGGTTTTGCTCTGCTCTACTTGTCTACCGCACTTGCGAGTTTTGCTCTGCTCTGCTAGTCTACTGCACCTGCGGGTTTTGCTCTGCTTGTCTACCGCACCTGCGGGTTTTGCTCTGCTCTGCTTGTCTACTGCACCTGCGGTTTTGCTCTGCTCTGCTTGTCTACCGCACCTGCGGGTTTTGCTCTGCTCTGCTTGTCTACCGCACCTGCGGGTTTTGCTCTGCTCTGCTTGTCTACCGCACCTGCGGGTTTTGCTCTGCTCTGCTTGTCTACCGCACCTGCGGGTTTTGCTCTGCCCAGCTTGTCTACTGCACCTGCGGGTTTTGCTCTGCTCAGCTTGTCTACCGCATCTGCGGGTTTTGCTCTGCTCTGCTTGTCTACTGCACCTGGGGGTTTTGCTCTGCTCGTCTACCGCACCTGCGGGTTTTGCTCTGCTCTGCTTGTCTACCGCACTTGTGGGCTTTGCTCTGCTCTGCTTGTCTACTGCACCTGCGGGTTTTGCTCTGCTCTGCTTGTCTACCGCATCTGCGGGTTTTGCTCTGCTCGTGTACCGCACCTGCGGGTTTTGCTCTGCTCTGCTTGTCTGCCGCTCCTGCGGCTTTGTTCCTGTATCCCAGTCTGTAGTGGTCCCTAACCTGCCTGCGTTCCTACCTGCCAGTACCCACCAGTCTGTATACCAGCCGTGCCTGCCAGTACCCACCTGTCTGTATACCAGCCGTGCCTGCCAGTACCCACCTGTCTGCATACCAGCCATGCCTGCCAGTACCCACCTGTCAGTATGCCAGCCTAACCTGCCTGTTCCTGCATCCCCCAGTGTGGGTCAACAGCTGTGACTGGGGTCTGACCTGGAGTGGCACCTGGTCCCTCTGCTCAGTTCCTCCCTGGTTCACGGAGTCGACTGAGCCGCCGTGCGACCTTGGTCAGACCAAGATGATACTCAGTCACGCTCCTCTAAGCACTCCTCGGTTCATGGCCCAGTGGGATCACTAACCACGCTCATGTCAGTCAGTCCGGGCTTGTGCGCAACAGTTTGCTCAGGCCAGGGTCCCCGTTGAGCCCCACGGCCCTTCGCTCTCGGAGACATTTGAATCCTTGTCTGGCGAATACGTGCACCAAGGAAAAGTTTTTTCTCAAGCTGAAGTCCAGGCGATTTACACACCACTCCAAATGGAACTATCAGCACTCGTTCCTGCGGATCCACCATGGTACTATGGGGATCCAAAACAAAGCCGTGCATTTGTGGAGCAATGCATGCGGCATTTCAAATTCTATGCTCACTATTTTCCCACTGATCGGGTTAAAGTAGCATTTCTGATTCCTACCTAGCGGGTGATGCCTTGAATTGGATCACCCCCCTATGGGAAGCATGGGATCCTATAGTCTCTGACCTGCAGGACTTCCTGGTGGCCTTTCTAATGGTCTTCAATGACCCTAATCCTGAAGCTTCTGCTAAAGCTTCCCTTCGCAATATCCTGGAGCAGTCCCGATGGGTGATGCGTGTAGATAGCCCACCAGTTCCCCAGCCAGAAGAGGCTACTGCCCACACAGAATCCACACAGGATGACAATGCTCCACAGAATACTTCTCTTCCCAACCTCAAGAGGCAGTCCAGACGTGCAAGGCGTAGAGGTAAACGGTCACGCCAGGTTCTGTCCTCCCAAAGACCTCCTGTTACCCAGCCTGTAGAGGCAGCTACCCGCACAGAATCCATGAAGGATGACCATGTTCATCAGGCAAAGCAGAGGACGGAACTCAGTCACGCATCGGATTGCAGTCCCGCTGCGGTTGTTTGGGACACCCTGACGGTCTTTGTCCAGCGAAGGTTGGAGAATCCCAAGACATTAGGCCTGTAGGAGAGGCTGCCCTTGGTGTTAGTGTTTCCTCTCCACAGATGACCATGACTGTCTCCGTTGCAAGTGAAGGCCTCGGATTAACCGGAAGTTTCGGGTGTAAAGCCATGAAGAGTCGGTGTCTGATTCCCGTCCGACAACTCCAGAATCCGGTTTGGGCATTGTCAGCGGAAGGACGAGCCCTACTCAGTAACAGTCAAAATATGTCTGTACAAATTAAGCTCCAGATTGGAGCATTACACATGAAGAAGTTCACATTCCAGGTGCTGCCTGGTTTACCCACAGGTTGTCCAGAGCCGAGAGATCTAGTGCCCGCTCAGGTCTGGAGATCCTGCATGGTGTTTCCTGGGGGACTGCTGAGGTACAAGGGGTGGCCAGTCCCCATATCTTCAGGACAGTCAGCAGTGTCTTCTTCTTCACCAGATCTGCTAGTCGCTGACTCGCTGTGCGCTGAAGTCTCCGAAGGAAGGGAAGCGGAGGCATTGTCCCCACACAGTCTCGACGATTGTACCAATGATCTGGTTTCTGGTACCGCCCCGCCTCGTAGACGTGTCATCTCAGAAACCAGACTGAAGTTGGTCCCTAAGCAAGGATCCTCCATCTCTAATAATCCTGGCAATAAGTCCATCAAGGTGGTGGCTACCTCTAAGTCTCTGCACCCCTCCAACCAGGCGGAGGACTTCCAGTTGTCTCCTGAATCCTCCGGGGTGCTACCTGATAACAAATGGAGAGAGACTTTTCTGCACCCTGTACCTGGTAATTCGCCCACTTCATCCAGTAAGCTTGGCAAAGTGTACGTCAAGGTGGTGGTTACCCCAGAGTCTCTGCACTCCTTCAACCCGGTGGAGGATCTTCAGTTATCCCGTGAATCCTTTGGGGTGCTACCCGATATTAACAAATGTAGAGAGACTTTCCTGTGTCCTGTTCCTGGTACTTCACTCACTTCATCTGTTGCTGTGGATGGCTCGATGGGAGGAAGCATCCTAGTCACCAAGATGGTGAGACCAGTTTCGTTCCCTCTAGTGGACAGAAGAGGTAATCTTCTTGAAGAGAAGGATCGGCCTCCAAATTCTCTGCAGAAAATCCTTGCTGGCTTGAAGAAGAGGGGGCTTAAAGGGGGGGGTACTGTAACATCCCTTGCGGCGTGCTGGCATGGCTTACCATCTCCCACCATGCAAGACCGCCAACTAACCTATCAGTCCAGGCTGCACACTTTGCTCCAGTACTTGCTGTGTGCATGTCTCTTGTTTGATTGCTTAGGGCGGCGGCGCGGTTTCTGCCTGATTTTTAAAGTTACAGTGTGCGCACTGCTAATGCGTCCCCAGCCTATTGCTGTGAGTCACTGGATACTTAAACCCCCTCTACCCAGTAGGAGGTGCCTGAGCAACACTTTCTTTCAGTGTGTTCTGTGAAACTGAGTTGCCAGGTCCTGTCCTGTATCTTGTCTGTTTCCGCCACCCTGGGGGCTGAGTACCCAGGCCTGTTACCTGTATCTGTGACTTCTAGTTTGTTCAGCCACCGGGGGGCTGTATACCCAGGCCCGTTGCCTGTATCTGTGACTTTTAGTCTGCTTCCGCCACCCTGGGGGCTGAGTTCCCAGGCTCGTTCCTGTATCTTGTTCCTGGTTCAGTTCCTGTCTGAACAGTGTCCTAGCCTGTTACTTGTTTGTCTCTATGTTCGCATCTTCCCTTTTCCTGCAGTGTCTGAACCTGCACCTAACTCCAACTCGTTGTCTCTGTACTTCTGTTTGTGAATTTAGTGTCCACTCGCTACTTCGTTGTAAGTACCTTGTGTGTATCTGCTCTGCTTGTCTACCGCACCTGCGGTTTTGCTCTGCTCTGCTTGTCTACCGCACCTGCGGGTTTTGCTCTGCTCTGCTTGTCTACCGCACCTGCGGGTTTTGCTCTGCTCTGCTTGTCTACCACACCTGCGATTTTGCTCTGCTCTGCTTGTCTACCGCACCTGCGGGTTTTGCTCTGCTCTGCTTGTCTACCACATCTGCGGGTTTTGCTCTGCTCTGCTTGTCTACCACACCTGTGGGTTTTGCTCTGCTCTGCTTGTCTACCGCACTTGCGAGTTTTGCTCTGCTCTGCTTGTCTACCGCACCTGCGGGTTTTGCTCTGCTCTGCTTGTCTACCGCATCTGCGGTTTTGCTCTGCTCCGCTCGTCTACCGCACCTGTGGGTTTTGCTCTGCTCTGCTTGTCTACCGCACTTGCGGCTTTGTTCCTGTATCCCAGTCTATACTGGTCCCTATCCTGCCTGCGTTCCTACCTGCCAGTACCCACCTGTCTGTATACCAGCCGTGCCTGCCAGTACCCACCTGTCAACATACCAGCCATGTCTGCCAGCACCCACCTGTCTGCATACCACCCGTGCCTGCCAGTACCCACCTGTCAGTATGCCAGCCTAACCTGCCTGTTCCTGCATTCCCCGGTGTGGGTCGACAGCTGTGACTGGGGTCTGACCTGGAGTGGCACCTGGTCCCTCTGCTCGGTTCCTCCCTGGTTCACGGAGTCGACTGAGCCACCGTGCGACCTTGGTCGGACCGAGTTGATACTTAGTCACGCCCCTCCAGGCACTCTTCGGTTCATGGTCCAGTGGGATCACTAACCACGCTCACGTCAGTCCGACCGTGTGCGTAACACACACAGTGATGTCACAGCACAGTACATATGCACACAGTGATGTTACAACACTATTAGCACATAGTGATGTCACAGTACAGTACATAAGCACACAGTGATGTCACAGTACAGTACATAAGCACTCAGTGATGTCACAGCACAGTACATATGCACACAGTGATGTTACAGCACAGTACATAAGCACACAGTAATGTCACAGCACAGTACATATGCACACAGTGATGTTACAACACTATATAAGCACACAGTGATGTCACAGCACAGTACATATGCACACAGTGCATAGTAGTTGCTAACAATTCTGGAACACTTCAATGGATCACACTGATTCTGAGACTATTTTTTTGTGACATGTTGTTTTTCATGATAGCCATAAAGTTTGGTCGATATTATTTGTGTTTATTTATGAAAATACCAAAAATTTCTGCTGAATATGCCGATACCCCATATGTGGTGGAAAACTACAGTTTGGACTCATGGCAGGTCTCGGAAGGAAAGGAGTGCCATTCGACTTTCATCTGAGCGTGGCGATACTCCACATGTAGTCAAAAACCTCTGGACAAACGGCAGGGCTCAGAATGGAAGGAGCACTATTTGAATTTTGGAACACAAATTTGGCTGAAATAGAGTTCTTGATATGCCAAAACAGCAGAAACTCCACAATTGACCCCATTTTATAATCTGCACCACATAAGGAATTCATTTATGGGTGTAATGAGTCTTTTGAGCTCACATTTTATTAAAGGATTTAGTTCAAAATGAATGTGAAAAAATAAAATGTCTTTTTTTTTTCACAAAAGCATCATTTTTAGGACAAAATTGTAATACATAGTAGTGAGAGGTGAGGAAATGGACCCCAAAATTTATAGAGCGATTTCTCCTGTGCTCAAACGTAACCCCTTTAGTATAGTTTGACTGAGCGATCGGGCCCAAAAGAGATGGTCACCCTGTGTCTTTTTAGGTCATAAATTCATATATATGGGGTACAATGTCCCCAGCATCACATTTGCCAGCAAATACGACTATATCGTTCAGACAAAGCATATCACATTTATTTCATTAGAGCTGGAAAAAATTGCATTGAAATAAAAGGCAACTTATTTCAAAATGGAGGAGTGTAACAATGTTGCAAATCTGAGGATGTTCACAGGAGAAAAGAACATAAAGGGCTACTGCCACTCTTCATTTTTCTTTTCTTTTTTTTTTTAAAAAGGGTCGTGTTGTGCAATGGCTCTATAGCACAATCAATCCCTATATGAGAGACCGATGTGCCATGTGATGCTGGCACACTATAGCAGCTCCCTGCCCGGCAAGGTAGGAACCACCATGTGCGCAGAACAATGCATCCTTTTACAGAGTATATAAAGAGGCAGTATGCCAAAGTACATGTGGACAGTTTTAGAAGGTATAGCGGGTTTTATAATACCAGAATAAAATAATAAGAAAGCCCATTCTTTATAGACCAGGAACAGTTCGTGCACTAGGTATCACCCATGAAAAACCACTATGTCTATGTGGCACCCCAGAGGTCTGGTTGCCACAGTAATAGAAATATTATGTCTGAGAGCAAGTGGGAGGTTTCTCTGGTCAGGAGCCCTAAGCATGCAACACTGCCCGCCCAGACCTGGGAGGGGAGGAATCTGCCCTTATAAACTGGGTCTGGGGCGGGATTAGACAGAGACAGAGCCTGCAGAACAAGCAGAGCAGACAGAGTCTGAGAGTGAGAGCCTGGAGAGGGAAAGTGACAACAGGAGCTCTGTAGGAGCAGGAGCGAGTGCCAGAGGCTGGAAGCTAGAAAGCTCGCCTTGGCTGAAGACACTAAACCCGGACACGGAGTCCGAGGCTGTGGGGACATCCAGGTCCAGCAGCAGAATCCAACCGGCAGGGGATTCCATGTCCTCTGGCCATAGAAGCCCGGAGGCACGGTCACAAGCAAGGGACCAGCACCGCCATCGTGAAGCGGAGGCTAACGGAAGGCCCCAAGTCACCGGCCATACGGGTGAGCACCACACAGTATACTCAGGGACGTGGGCTACTTGTACCCGCATAGAGCAAGGTAGCCAGGAAACAGTGCAGATAGTCGGGGAGGCCTACAACTCCACCTGGCCAGGGGAGATCCTACTTGCCTACAGACTGAGCAGGCCCCTACTGCTAACCAGTACTCCCGGGAGGGTCTGCGTTATTCCATCAGTAAAGACCTTGAACTGCACCACACGTCTCTGTGTTTCATCGCCGCACCAGCACCATCAGTACTGGGACGCTCACACCATCACTCCCATCATCCACACTAGCTGCCCTGCGGCAATACTTCTCCCGTGGGGAGTTATCCCATACTTGGCTGCGTATGCAACATCAGCCTCAGCGGTCTGCAGCGCAGCGGCGGTCCCCACTGACCGCAATCCACGGGTGGCGTAGTCGGACATTTGTTATCACACTCAGACTGCCACTGGTTTGACCGCCCTGGGCACGGACCGGGTCACAGCCACGGAGGACTACAACCCCCAGCGATCCGACTCCAGGTATCCCCTGCACAGCACAGGCCCAGGGGGCGCGTCAACTTTGGCGTAGTCTGCAGGATTTCGTGCCCGCAACCACCGGGTACTGCGTGCCTGAAAAAAGACTTTTATACTTACCTGTGGTGAAGTTTCCTACCGTCCGGAGCCGTTTCCCGCCATCGGACGCCATCTTGGGTCGTTTCCCGCCGTCTTCTGCCGTCTTCCCGCCATCCGCAGCTGCTTCCCGCCTTTGGATGCCATCTTCGGGACGCCGCACGGGAAGAAGAGGGGCGTGGACGCCGAAAGCGCGCGAGATCCGAAGCTCCGCCCCACGCACTGACGCTGCGCAAGGTCCTGGAAGGGAGGAAGAGCGACGTTGACGTCATCGGAGCGCGACGCCAGGTCCTCTACCCCGACGATTGACTGCGGAGCGGCAGCCTACGGAAGAAGAGCATCGCAAGGTAGGCCACGGTCCACTAGGGGGGTAGAAGGATGTCGGACACCGAGGGGAGCTCCACCGCCACATCGACCGGCCGCCAGCGCAACCGCTGCAGCGGTCATGCCATTCACCATGCCCTATATCCCGGGGGCAACCTGGCTACCCCAGTACTCAGGGGAGTCACATACCCTGAGTGACTTTAGGGAAAGATTGGATAGCCTCTTCCAGGTATACCCCCTCACGGAAGAGCAAAAAGTAAGCATCCTGGTGGCCCAGTTAATCGGGGCAGCCCAAAGGGAGGTAAAGTCCTTGTCACCTGGGAAGAAGAGGACTGTCAGAGAGATACTAGCCCGGCTGAAAGACACATTTGACACCCGCACCTCAGCCGAGATAAAACTAAGATTTTACGGGTGCAAACAACGGGCACACGAAAGTATAAGAGACTATGCTCTAAACCTACAAGAGGTCCTGAGAGCCATTAAGCAGGCAGACCCTGACAGCGTGGGAAATGAAGACAAGCTGTTGACCGAACAATTTATTGAGGGTCTACTGTGCAATGCCCACCGAACTCAGTTGCGAGCAATGGCCTTACAGGAACCTGACCTGGACTTTGCACAGTTCAAGGACAGAGCCATCCGGGAGCTCCGAGAACCGGCACCAGGTGGCGCTGTGACCCACAGGCGCCCTGCTATCACTTATCACCAGGACGCGGCGCCCTTGTCTACAGGGCCTGTTGGAGCTGATGCGCAGGCTTTGAAAAATAACCCGGCTACAGACCTGCACCATCAGGTCCAAGAGCTGACTAAGAGCGTTTCCGCGCTAACCAGAACTGTGCAGTCTTTACAGGTCTCTTCTCCAGGAAAGGTCCAGCTGGCATCCGGACCGGAGGACATCCCGTGGCGCCGACTGAGGAGGACCCCACCGGCCAGAGGAAGACCCAGCGACAGATACAACGAGGACGGACGACCCATCTGCCGCCGCTGAAATCAACCCAGACATATGGCAAGGTACTGTCAATTAAACGGACACAACCTGGGGTAGAGGGCCAACCCCCAGGCCTAAGATCATCAGGCCCATCGAACTGGCGTGACAAGTACGTAGGGGGACGTCCAGTCTTGCCTGTGGTACTGGACAGCATTCCTATGAGTGTCCTACTGGACACCGGGTCACAGGTCACCACCACCCCGTATGTGCTCTTCAAGCGGTACTGGAATGACTCGGACATAACCCGCTACCCAGATGACGACCTGAGCATTATAGCCAGCAATGGTCAGCCCGTGCCCCAGATAGGATTTAAAGAAGTGACCATCAAGGTCGGTAAAGTTGAATTGCCGGCACAAGGACTGATCATTGTGGACATTGACCGTCGCGAGAGTCACCCAAAAATAACCCTAGGTACTAACGTAATTGAAAACTGTCTTGCAGAGGTGATTCTTATTTTGCAGCAGGTTGCCAAGAACGCCAGTTCCAGCCAGCAGCGTGTGCTCCAAAAAGAGATCCGGGCACTGATGAAGCGGCAACAAGTGGAACTATCTGGTGGTGAGATAGGTAGCGTGAGAATGTGTGACCCGTTCCCTATTGCCATGCCCCCGAAAAGTGAGATGATGATTTGGTGCCGGGCAGCTATTGGTCTGAGAGGTAGAGACTACCAAGCAATGGTAGAACCCGTCTACTCAGACAGTAGGCCCACCATTTTGACAGCACGGGGAGTGGTCGAAGTACGCCATGGGAGGGTGCCCGTCCGCATCATAAATATCGGGGAGAGAGAAGTATACCTGCCCCGGTATGCCACGCTAGCCAAATTGTTCACCATCAACCAGAACTCTGTACAGGCCGTGGAACCCTTGCCTCCATCTCAACCAGAGGAAGGTAACGGCTCTAAGAAACCAATGGAGGACTGGTGTCAGCAACTGCATTTGGGTACTGACTCCACTCCGTCACACCAAAAACAGGGAGTCTATCGGGTGGTTCAAGAGTACGAGAGAGTGTTTAGTAAACACCCGCTAGACTTCGGGCGAGTAAAGGGGGTAGAACATCACATCCCCACGGGAGACCATCCTCCCGTAAAGGAGAGATACCAACCCGTACCCCCTGCACACTATCAACACCCCAAGGGGATGTTAAAAGACATGAAGGAGGCGGTGGTAATCAGGGACAGCTGTAGCCCCTGGGCAGCTCCACTAGTCTTAGTGAAAAAGATAGACAACACCATGAGAATGTGTGTAGACTACAGGAAGGTCAACCGTATCACACACAAAGATGCGTACCCGTTACCAAGGATAGAAGAGTCCTTAGCTGCATTAAAATCTGCTAACTTCTTCTCTACTTTGGATCTCACTAGCGGGTACTGGCAGGTTCCTGTAGCAGAGACGGACCGGGAGAAGACTGCATTCACCACCCCGATGGGACTCAGCGAATTTAACTGCATGCCGTTCGGGCTCTGCAATGCACCAGGAACCTTCCAACGGTTGATGGAATGCTGTCTGGGACACCGGAACTTCGAGACGGTCCTACTATACCTGGACGACGTCATCGTCTATTCCAAGACCTATGAGGACCATCTGGAACACCTGGCAGAAGTGTTTGAAGCCCTGGCAAACTATGGCCTAAAGGTAAAACCCTCAAAGTGTCATCTACTGAAGCCAAAGGTACAGTACCTGGGACACGTGGTGAGTGCTGACGGAGTAGCCCCCGACCCTGACAAGATCACCGTTATTAAGGACTGGCCAAGACCATCCAGCATAAAGGAAGTGCGGCAGTTCCTCGGGTTGGTAGGCTACTACCGAAGATTCATTCCCGGTTTTACCAAGAAGGCAGCTCCTATGCAGGACCTCCTGATAGGCCAGTCCAGGAAGGCCAAAAACCAGAAGCCACCCTTCAAATGGGAAAAGCTGGAAGAGGAGTCCTTCCGCCAGCTGAAGATGGCCCTCACGGGGGATGAAATCCTGGCGTACCCTGATTACAGCCAGCCCTTTATCCTCCACACGGACGCAAGCAACATCGGGCTGGGGGCCATACTGTCCCAGATCCAGCAGGGGAGAGAACGGATAATTGCTTACGCCAGCCGAAAACTGCGACCCACGGAAAGAAACCCTGAGAATTACAGCTCGTTCAAGCTAGAGTTCCTGGCAGTGGTGTGGGCAGTAACCGAACGTTTCAAGCATTACCTTGCCTCTTCCAGGTTCACCGTGTACACGGACAACAACCCGTTGACACAACTGGACACTGCAAGACTGGGTGCCCTGGAGCAGAGATGGATGGCCCGCCTGTCCAATTATGAGTTCACAATCAAATACCGGGCAGGGCGCTCCAATACCAATGCGGACGCCCTGTCCAGGATGCCAAATCTACCGGACGAAGGGGAGGATCCAGAAGAATTGGAAGAGATCGAACTCCCTGCGTTTCACCGTCATGGGATTATCCAGTATTCCCACCGTGTGAGGGGCCAGCGATCCGCTACGTTCAATCCCTTACCCCACTACAACTGGGCGGAGACGCAAGACAGTGACCCCGCAGTCCGTCTGGTGAAGGAGATGCTGACCCAGGCTGACACCTGCCTGGACCCAGACGCTCCGGAAGAGACCAAGCAACTGTGGAGGGAAAAGAGCAGACTGTTTCTCTACAAGGAGAAGTTGTGCCGCAGAATGGTCAATTCCCGGACACATGAACTGATCTGGCAGGTTGTGGTACCGAGACGGGACGCAGCTATGGTGCTGGAGGCCTACCACAATGGGGCAGGGCACTTCGGATGGAAGAAGCTGGAGTTCCTGCTGCGTGAATGGTTCTACTGGATAGGCATGAGAGGAGCCATTGAGAGGTGGTGTAGAGACTGTGGCCCGTGCAATCTAAGAAGAAGGGACCGTGCCAGCCAGAGGACTCCCCTGCAGCCCATCATCACCAGGCAGCCGCTGGAACTGGTCATTCTGGACCATGTTAAACTGGCTCCAAGCAGAAGCGGGTATGTCTACGCCCTAACCATCGTGGATCACTACTCCCGGTTCCTGGTGGTGGTCCCTGTCAAAGACCTGACGGCTCAGACAGCAGCCAGAGCCTTCCAGCTGCACTTCTGCCGCCCACACGGGTACCCGGACCAAGTACTGACGGACCAAGGACCAGCCTTCGAAGCGGAGGTCTTCCAGGAGTTCTGCAACCTGTATGGCTGCAAGAAGATAAGAACAACGCCCTATCACCCCCAAACCAATGGACTCTGCGAGAAGATGAACCAGGTGGTGATAGATCTGCTAAAAACATTGCCCCTGGAAGAACGCAGTCTGTGGCCTGAGAAACTGCCCGATCTGGTGGACCTGTATAACCACATCCCGGTAGGTTCCACCAACTGTACCCCGGCTTACCTAATGCGAGCAAGACCTGGTAAGCTGCCTGTTGACCTGGATATGGGAGTCCTGATATCCGAGGACACATCGCCAGAGGCAGACTGGGATACAGAACGGCAGCAGCAGTATCGGAAAGTACAGGAGAGCGTCAAGCGAAGTCTCTGCCAATCAAGAGAAAGGCAGGAGAGGACTTATAACCAACATGCTCCCGCTGTTCCCCTGGTACCTGGAGAGCAGGTCTTGAAAAGAAAAAGGCGGCTCCATAAGTTGGACGACCAGTGGGAAAAGGACCCGTACACCGCACTGCCCTCAAGCCACAATAATCCAAAGGTGTACGTCATCAGCAAGGATGGAGGAGAGACCACAGCCACTGTCTCCAGAGGCCACCTAAAAAAGTGCCCCGAGAAGTTGCAAAGCACGGATGAAGATCAGGAAGACCCTCAACCCATAGAGGAAAAGGAGGAAATGAACAGCACCGTACAAGGAGACTTTCCCCGGTCCTGGACACAAGTAAACAACGCTATCGTGGTGCCCGTCCTCACCTTTCTCCAGCCAGCCCCTCAAGTGCCTACAGAAGACCAGGTAGAGCTGGAAGAGCAGCCGACCCAGGAGGCAGAAGAGTCCACACCAGCAGAGCAGGAGGATCAACCCTCTGCTAGAAGTGAGCCTGCCGTGCCCCTAGTGAGCCAAAGAGTGCGCAGACAGCTGCCTAGCTTACCCATAACACCTCCTACACCCTGTAGTGCAGGACCAGTTAGTGAGCTCCGTAGGTCCACTAGAGTCACTAGAGGTCAGATGCCCGCTCGCTGGAAAATATAAAATAATGCACTGTAAATTTACCTGTTTCTTGAAAATGTTTATGGTTTTTGTTGTTGCCTGTTACTAATTATGTTTCTCAGTTACCCTGCAGATTTATTTGGACTGACAGGTTATGGACGCTGGATAACCGGAACAATCTTGTAGATAGTTGCACATTGTGCCTCTTGTGAAGACGGCCGCGGAAGAAAAAAACCTGTCTGGCGTGGCCTCCTTGCGGCCCAAAGTAGCTAGCTTCAGCCTTGCAGCCACGCCCAAGGCCAACGCAAGGGGTTTGCTTTGGACTACTTCGCTTAAAGCTTCACCTTGGGTGACATGGACACCCTCTTGTTTCACAAACTTCACCTTGGGTGATATGGACACCCGGTTGCGGACACGCCGTGACCTTTAAAGAACTAAAGCTTCTTGTAAATATGTTGTTGTATTATCGTTTATACCCTTGTATTTATGTTTCTTTAAAAAATGTGTTTAGTCCCGGAGTACTAAAATTTATTAGGGGGGAATGTGGCACCCCAGGGGTCTGGTTGCCACAGTAATAGAAATATTATGTCTGAGAGCAAGTGGGAGGTTTCTCTGGTCAGGAGCCCTAAGCATGCAACACTGCCCGCCCAGACCTGGGAGGGGAGGAATCTGCCCTTATAAACTGGGTCTGGGGCGGGATTAGACAGAGACAGAGCCTGCAGAACAAGCAGAGCAGACAGAGTCTGAGAGTCAGAGCCTGGCGAGGGAAAGTGACAACAGGAGCTCTGTAGGAGCAGGAGCGAGTGCCAGAGGCTGGAAGCTAGAAAGCTCGCCTTGGCTGAAGACACTAAACCCGGACACGGAGTCCGAGGCTGTGGGGACATCCAGGTCCAGCAGCAGAATCCAACCGGCAGGGGATTCCATGTCCTCTGGCCATAGAAACCCGGAGGCACGGTCACAAGCAAGGGACCAGCACCGCCATCGTGAAGCGGAGGCTAATAGAAGGCCCCAAGTCACCGGCCATACGGGTGAGCACCACACGGTATACTCAGGGACATGGGCTACTTGTACCCGCATAGAGCAAGGTAGCCAGGAAAGAGTGCAGATAGTCGGGGAGGCCTACAACTCCACCTGGCCAGGGGAGATCCTACTTGCCTACAGACTGACCAGGTCCTACTGCTAACCAGTACTACCGGGAGGGTCTGCGTTATTCCATCAGTAAAGACTCTGAACTGCACCACACGTCTCTGTGTTTCATCGCCGCACCAGCACCATCAGTACTGGGACGCTCACACCATCACTCTCATCATCCACACTAGCTGCCCTGAGGCAATACTTCTCCCATGGGGAGTTATCCCATACTTGGCTGCGCATACAACATCAGCCTCAGCGGTCTGCAGCACAGCGGCGGTCCCCACTGACCGCAATCCACGGGTGGCGTAGTCAGACATTTGTTATCACACTCAGACTGCCACTGGTTTGACCGCCCTGGGCACGGACCGGGTCACAGCCACGGAGGACTACAACCCCCAGCGATCCGGCTCCGGGTATCCCCTGCACAGCACAGGCCCAGGGGGCGCGTCATCTATAACACCAAACAGTAGAAAGATTCAGAATGATGGCTTTAAATGGCATGGCATCTATAATATAACCGGGGATGCGTCCCTCTGTCTGAAGCCTCGATAGACTGCGCAAGTGCGACGCGCAGTCTGGCTCCAGACAGAAGAACGCATGGAGCCGTTACAGGTAAGAGGAGTGTATGGCACCGGAGATCACGGTATGCGTAGACACTGAACGCATACCGCGATCTCCGGCGCCATACTTACATACTTACCTGACCGGGAGGAGCATTGCCGCGGTGCCTCTCTTCGCCAGAGACCGGGGCAGGAGTGAGGCGCTGGATCAGCGCATGCGCATAGCGCTATCCGGCGCCATTTTACTGAAGACACATTTGCAGTGTCTTCAGCAAAATGGCTCTGGACAGCGCGGTGCTCCGGCGCCGCACTCCTCCCCCGGCCTCCGGCAGAACAGGACGCAGCAGCGCTGGAGCACAGAGAAGAAAGGTGAGAATAAGTGTTTATTTTTTTTGGATGTGTGTACAGCGTGAAAGGGATGGGGGGCCTACACATACCAGGATTGGGGTGAGGGGACCACACATTCCAGGATTGGGATGTGAGGGGTACCACACATACTAGGATTGGGGTGAGGGGTACCACACATACCAGGATTGGGGGGTGAGGGGTACCACACATACCAGGATTGGGGGGGGTGAGGGGTACCACACATATCAGGATAGGGGGGATGAGGGGTGCCACACATACCATGATTGGGGTGAGGGGTACCACGCATACCAGGATTGGGGGGTGAGGGGTACCACGCATACCAGGATTGGGGTGGTGAGGGGTACCACGCATACCAGGATTGGGGGGATGAGGGGTGCCACGCATACCAGGATTGGGGGGATGAGGGGTGCCACGCATACCAGGATTGGGGGATGAGGGGTGCCATGCATACCGGGATTGCGGATGAGGGGTGCCACGCATACCGAGATTGGGGATGAGGGGTGCCACGCATACCAGGATTGGGGGGTGAGGGGTAGCACACATACCAGGATTGGGGTGAGGGGTACCACATATACCAGGATTGGGAGGTGAGGGGTACCACACATACCAGAATTGGGGGGGTGAGGAGTACCACACATACCAGGATTGGGGAGATGAGGGGTACCACACATACCAGGATTGGAGGGATGAGGGGTACCACACATACCAGGATTGGGGGAATGAGGGGTACCACGCATACCAGGATTGGGGGGATGAGGGGTACCACACATACCAGGATTGGTGGGTGAGGGGTACCACACATACCAGGATTGGGAGGATGAGGGGTACCACACATACCAGGATTGGGGGGATGAGGGGTACCACACATACCAGGATTGGAGGGATGAGGGGTACCACACATACCAGGATTGGGGGAATGAGGGGTACCACGCATACCAGGATTGGGGAGATGAGGGGTACCACACATACCAGGATTGGTGGGTGAGGGGTACCACACATACCAGGATTGGGGGGTGAGGGGTACCATGCATACCAGGATTGGGGGGTGAGGGGTACCACACATACCAGGATTGGGGCAAGTGGTACCACACATACCAAGATTGGGGGGTGAGGGGTACCACACATACCAGGATTGGGGGGGTGAGGGGTCCCACACATACCAGGATTGGGGGAATGAGGGGTACCACACATACTAGGATTGGGGGGATGAGGGGTGCCACGCATACCGGGATTGGGGATGAGGGGTGCCATGCATACCGGGATTGGGGATGAGGGGTGCCATGCATACCGGGATTGGGGATGAGGGCTGCCATGCATACCGGGATTCGGATGAGGGGGGCCATGCATACCAGGATGAGGGATACCATACATACCAGGATAGGGATGAGGGATGGGGTACCATGCATACCAGGATAGGGATGAGGGATGGGGTACCATGCATACTGGGATTGGGGGTGGAGGGGTGCCATGCATACCAGGATTGGGGGGTGAGGGGTGCCATGCATACCAGGATTGGGGTTGAGGGGTACCACACATACTAGGATTGGGGGGATGAGGGGTGCCACGCATACCGGGATTGGGGATGAGGGGTGCCACGCATACCAGGATTGGGGTTGAGGGGTGCCATGCATACCAGGATTGGGGGGTGAGGGGTGCCATGCATACCAGGATTGGGGATGAGGGGTATCATGCATACCAGGTTTCTGGGATGAGGAGGCCATACATACCAGAATTGGGATGAGAGGTGCCATGCATACCAGGATTGGGGGTGAGGGGTGCCATGCATACCAGGATAGGGATGAGGGGTGCCATGCATACCAGGATTAGGGGTGAGGTGTGCCATGCATACCAGTATTGGGGGTGAGCGGTGCCATGCATACCAGGATTGGGGGTGAGGGGTGCCATGCATACCAGGATTGGGGGTGAGGGGTGCCATGCATACCAGGATTGGGGGTGAGGGGTGCCATGCATACCAGGATGGGGATGAGGGGTGCAATGAATACCAGGATAGGATGGTGGGGACAGGATGGGGGCAGCACAAATACCAGGAGGGGGGCAGCACATACCAGCATGGGAGACCATATACCAATAAACACCCGGGCGTAGAACGGGTTCAATAGCTAGTAGTCATAATAACGGAGAAAAAAATAAATAAAATGCATGCCATTTCAGCAAATTCCCCTCACAGTATCCATCTAGGGGTATAGTGAGCATTAACTTTTTCATTTTATTTTTTTTTGTATTCCAATTTATAAATGGGTGATGAAGAAATAAAAAGTGAATAAAGAGAAAATGGCAGAACGTGGCAAGGGTAAAAACAAAAAATTAATCCAGTTATTCTAGGGATGTGTGATAGCGACAGAAACATTCCCTTATGCAGAGGCCAGGTGTATCAGGACATGTCTTACACTATTAACTGGTTTCCCTCCTGACTACTTCTTAGTAACACACCCTGCATCTCTTTTGGGGTCGGACATGTTTCGTTGTCGGTGGCACTTGGGAGGGAAAATGCTAACCAGGGACAATTCTGCTGGACTCGCTAGATGATTCTCCCCCCTCCCTCCCTTGGTCTCCAAATATCAAATGTTTATTACTTTTTCCTGGAACTCAAGGTAAGATCCTTGGTGTCCAGTTTTTCGATACAGTGCAAAAGAATTATAAAGGGCCACTTGTGTTACCGCAAGTATTTTGAACCATACGCGTGACTTATGAACAGCGCGCTGTAGGGCTGTAGCATCTTGTCTGCAAGTCCACACCAGTGGCGTACCGCCAATGGTGGCAGGCCACGCCATTGCTATGGGGCCCATGAGCCGGGAGGGCCCTGAAGCAGCGGGGGAACGAGGAGGATAGGGGGGGGAGGTTGCGGCGGCGGAGGGGCGGGCACATGCAGTAGCCACTACTGCAGCTACGTGTGCCCGCTGCTAAAGGGAAATTAATATTCCCTCTTCTTCACTCCCATGCGTGTGGAGAAGAATGAATATTCATTCTCTTTAGTAGCTGGCACGGAGGAGCGCTGAGCCGCAGCTTCTGCTGACAGTGCCCGCTACTAAAGAGAATGCATATTCAATCCACGCCCATAGTCCCGGCATGGAGAGGAGTGAATATGCCAGCAACTCACATCAGCGTCTGAGAGTGCGCGCTGCTCAGATGCCGACATGAGCTGCTGGCAGACAGGACTCAGCGCTGGAGCAGAGGTGGGGAAGGAAGGTGAGTATTAGTGTTTACTTGTTTTATGTGTGCAGTGATTGGGCCATGCATACCAGGATTGGTGGATGAGGGGGCCATACATACCAGAATTAGGGGATGAGGAGTCCATGCATACCAGGATTAGGGGATGAGGGGTGCCATACATATCAGGATTGGGGGATGAAGGGCCATACATACCAGGATTGGGGGATGAGGGGTGCCATGCATACCAGGATTGGGGTATGAAGAGACCATACATAACAGAATTGGGGGATGAGGAAGTCATACTTACCAGAATTGGGGGATGAGGAGGTTATACATACCAGGATTGGGGGATGAGGAGGCCATGCATACTAGGATTGGGGGATGAGTAGG
This sequence comes from Phyllobates terribilis, assembly GCF_046119375.1. NCBI lineage: Eukaryota > Metazoa > Chordata > Amphibia > Anura > Dendrobatidae > Phyllobates > Phyllobates terribilis. Next base: position 163,561,182 of record NW_027362762.1, read on the forward strand.
CCATACATACCAGGATTGGGGGATGGGGAGGCCATGCATACCAGGATTGGGGGATTAGGGGGCCACGCATACAAGGATTGGGGGATGAAGGGGCCACGCATACCAGGATTGGGGGATGAGGGGGCCACGCATACAAGGATTGGGGGATGAGGAGGCCACACATACCAGGATTGGGGGATGAGGAGGCCACACATACCAGGATTGGGGGATGAGGGGTGCCATACATACCAGGATTGGGGGATGAAGGGCCATACACACCAGGATTGGTGCATGAGGAGGCCACACATACCAAGATTGGTGGATGAGGAGGCCACACATACCAGGATTGGGGGATGAGGGGTGCCATGCATACTAGGATTGGGTCTGAGGGGGCCATACATACCAGAATTGGGGGATGAGGGTGGCCATGCATTCCATGATTGAGGTATGAGGAGGCAATACATTACAGAATTGGGGGATGAGGACATCATACTTACCAGAATTGGGGGATGAGGAGGTCATACATACCAGGATTGGGGGATGAGGAGGCCATGCATACCAGGATTGGGGGATAAGGAGGCCATACATACCAGGATTGGGGGATGGGGAGGCCATGCATACCAGACTTGGGGGATTAGGGGGCCATGCATACCAGGATTGGGGGATGAGGAGGCCACACATACCAGGATTGGGGGATGAGGAGGCCACACATACCAGGATTGGTGCATGAGGAGGCCACACATACCAAGATTGGTGGATGAGGAGGCCACACATACCAGGATTGGGGGATGAGGGGTGCCATGCATACTAGGATTGGGTCTGAGGGGGCCATACATACCAGAATTGGGGGATGAGGGTGGCCATGCATTCCATGATTGAGGTATGAGGAGGCAATACATTACAGAATTGGGGGATGAGGACATCATACTTACCAGAATTGGGGGATGAGGAGGTCATACATACCAGGATTGGGGGATGAGGAGGCCATGCATACTTGGATTGGGGGATGAGGAGGCCATACATACCAGGATTGGGGGATAAGGAGGCCATACATACCAGGATTGGGGGATGGGGAGGCCATGCATACCAGAATTGGGGGATTAGGGGGCCATGCATACCAGGATTGGGGGATGAGGAGGCCACACATACCAGGATTGGGGGATGAGGAGGCCACACATACCAGGATTGGTGCATGAGGAGGCCACACATACCAAGATTGGTGGATGAGGAGGCCACACATACCAGGATTGGGGGATGAGGAGGCCACACATACCAAGATTGATGGATGAGGGGGCAACACATACCAGGACTGGGTGGTGAGGAGGCCACACATACCAGGATTGGGGGGTGAGGGAGCCATGCATACCAGGATTGTGGATGAGGGGGCTACACATACCAGGATTGGGGGATGAGGAGGCCACACATACCAGGATTGGTGGATGAGGAGGCCACACATACCAGGATTGGTGGATGAGGAGGCCACACATACCAAGATTGATGGATGAAGGGGCAACACATACCAGGATTGGGTGGTGAGGAGGCCACACATACCAGGATTGGGGGGTGAGGGAGCCATGCATACCAGGATTGGGGATGAGGGGGCTACACATACCAGGATTGGGGGATGAGGAGGCCACACATATCAGGATTGGGGGATGAGGAGGCCACACATACCAAGATTGATGGATGAGGGGGCAACACATACCAAAATTGGGTGGTGAGGAGGCCACACATACCAGGATTGGCGGGTGAGGGAGCCATGCATACCAGGATTGGGGATGAGGGGGCTACACATACCAGGATTGGGGGATGAGGAGGCCACATATACAGGATTGGGGGATGAGGGGTGCCATACATACCAGGATAGGGGAGTGAGGGAGCCATGCATTCCAGGATTGGGGATTAGGGGCCATACATACCAGGATTGTGGATGAGGAGGCCACATATACAGGATTGGGGGATGAGGGGTGCCATACATACTAGGATAGGGGGATGAGGGAGCCATGCATACCAGGATTGGAGGATGAGGGGGCAATGCGTAACATGATTGGGGGGTGAGGAGTGCCATGTGTACCAGGATTGGGAGATGGGGGGTGCCATGCGTACCAGGATTGGGGGATGAGGGGTGCCATGCAGGTGCCATGCATACTAGGATTGGGGGACGAGGGGTGCCATACATACCAGGATGGGGAAATTTACCAGTAGCTGCTGCATTTCCCACCCTAGTCTTATTCTCGAGTCAATACGTTTTCCCAGTTTTTTGTGGTAAAATTAGGGGCCTCGGCTTATTCTTGGGTCGGCTTATTTAAATTATACGTTTTTTTAAAATCAGTGAGTACGTGTTGCCCATAATACTGCAGGACTGTGAGGTGCATTATACTATATGGGGACTGCATTTTACCCTATGGGGTGTGTAATATACTGTATGGAGGACTATGGGGAGTGCATTATATTCCATGTAGGACCATGGGAAGCTCATTATACTATATGGAGGATTATGGGGGTTGCATTATACTATATGGAGGATTATGGGGGGCGTATTATACTATATGGAAGGCTATGTGGGGCCATTATAATATTTTGAGAGCTATGTGATGGGCCATTATACTGTATGAAAGCAATTATACAGTGTGAAGGGCTGTGTGGGGACCATTATACTGTTTGGAGGGCTAGTGCAGGCTATTATACTGTATGTAGGCCCATTATACTGTATGGAGGACTGTGTGGGAGTCACAGTTGGGGGATCATACTGTGTTAGGGACACCATACTTTGCCTTGGGAGTTGAAGTAGTGCACAATATGGTCATTATACGGTGAATGAGGAGACTAATGAGGAGGAATGTGCCATGAGGGGATCATACTGTGTTTGGGGGGCACTTTTATTGGCATATTTTATGAGGGCAATGAAAGAGGAATCTAGGACTTCAGCAGGAGGAAAATTGCAAAGTTGTGAAATCTGCTCTTCTGTGACGCAGACAAATATTTATTTATTTTTTGTGGGGGGGAACCAATTAGAGCTTCTGCTATGGGGACCCATGATTTCTATGTACGCCCCTGGTCCACACCACCTATAAACTTATTGTAGTCCTGTATACAGACAGGCTCCCAGACTAGAACTTCACCTGTACAGAAATTTGGCTGCTTCTGTCAGCATGGATTGATATTACCATCAGAACCCTTTTTTGTCATGAAATTTGACAAGCAGCATGTCCTTGAGTTTGGCATATGGTGCCACAGGCCACAATTTTCTTTGCAGACAGGCACCTGAACAGGGGTACACTTGTCTACGCCCCCTGGGCGATATCATCACTACTATGGCCATACAGGGTATAGAAAAGTAAATCTATACTTACCTGTATGGCCAATAGTAGTGGTCTGATTGCTGAGAAATCTTCTTTAATAAAATCTGTTTTGCAGAGGCTTGGCATCTGGGGGACGCCAAGTCAACCCCTCCTATCTGCTTATTATACACGTAATTCGCCACCTCTTTTGGAAATTAACATATTCCCCCCCTTCCCGTCACATCACAGGGTGCTGAGACAGGCCCTGTGACGTTCCCTGTGCTTATACCCATCCCGCGCATGCGCAAAGGGAAGCACCAGGTTCCATATAATTTTCCCTACTATGCTTAAGGAGGGGGGCATTCGGGAGGAACAATTTGGGTGTCTTTCTCCTCATACACCCAGAATTTGTGAGTGTAACTCGAGTTCATTTCACACAACTTTATAATTTCAGTCTGAATCATGACCTTTTATTCAGCAAATGCTGCTTGAAATGCAACCTGCCCTTGAAAAGGACCGGAGACTCGTCAACACAGATATTTTTTTGGGGGGTATATGTGTGGGAAAATTAATCGCTAAAATAATTTATTAGGGGCCTGACTTTGTAAAGTCAGTCATGGCTTGGAGCATTGGGAGGGGGGCAATTTGCGTTTGTGTAGTGTAGGAATCGCAGAATGCTCTCAAATTGTTGCTGAGTCATGACTGCAGTATTGTAGAGGCTTCCCTCTGACTCCACAGATCCCAACTAGTGATGAGTGAGCGTGCTCGCTATTGCTCGTTACTCGCCCGAACATCACACTGCTCGACATGCTCAGCCAGTATTTCCGGGTTGCTCGGGCGGGAGCTCGGGTCCCCACCTTGCATCTTTGGCACTCTTTAGAGAGCCAATGAACATGCAGGGATTGCTTGCCATGCACTGTAATGCCGTAGCCATATTGGTTGTGGCAGTACAGTGATTGGCTGTCCGCATAGTGTCATCAGGTCTACATAAGACCTGGTGCCGCTATACTCGTCACAGTCTACTCTGGAAACAGGCAGAGTAGGGAGAGGCGCTGCTGTGTGAGGGACAGAATTGGTGGTATAATAGTTAGATATAGGTAGTGGTACTCCAGGAGTATATACAGTTGTGCTCAAAAGTTTACATACCCAGGCAGAATTTTTCCTTTCCTGGCCTTGTTTCAGAGAATATGAATGCCACTCATGATTATTGGTTGGTTGAAGCCATTTATTATCAAACTACTGTGTTTTCTCTTTTTAAAACTTAATGACAAGCAAAAACATCCAAATGACCCTGATCAAATGTTCACATACCCTGGTGATTTTGGCCTGATAACATGCACAGAATTTGACACAAATGGGTTTGAATGGCTACTAAAGGTAACATCCTCACCTTTGACCTGTTTGCTTGTAATCAGTGTGTGTGTGTGCATAAAAGCTGAGTGAGTTTCTGGGATCCAGACAGACTCTTGCATCTGTTATCCAGTCACTGACGTTTCTGGATTGTGAGTCTTGAGGAAAGCAAAATAATTGTCAACGGATCTACGGGAAAAGGTAGTTGAACTGTATAAGACAGGAAAGGGATGCAAAAAAAATCCAAGGAATTGATAATGCCAGTCAGCAGCGTTCAAACTGTGATTAACAAATGGAAAATCAGGGGCTCTGTAAAAACCAAACCATGGTCAGGTAGACCAACAAAAATTTCGGCCACAACTGCCAGGAAAAATTGTTCGGGATGCAAAAAAAACCCACAAATAACATCAGCTGAAATTCAGGACTCTCTGAAAACTAGCAGTGTGGCTGTTTCAAGATGCACAATAAGGAGACACTTGAAGAAAAATGGGCTGCATGGTCGAGTTGCCAGAAGAAAGCCATTACTGCACAAATGCCACAAAGTATCTTGCCTCCAATACGCCAAACAGCACAGAGACAAGTCTCAAAACTTCTGGAACAAGGTAATTTGGAGTGATGAGACCAAAATTGAGCTTTTTGGCCACAACCATAAACGTTACATTTGGAGAGAGGTCAACAAGGCCTATGATGAAAGGAACACCATTCCTACAGTAAAGCACGGAGGTGGATCGCTGATGTTTTGGGGATGTGTGAGCTACAAAATCACAGGAAACTTGGTAAAATTTGAAGGAAAGATGAATGCAGCACATTATCAGCAAATACTGGAGGCAAATTTGCACTCATCAGTCCGGAAGCTGCGCATGGGACGTACTTGGATGTTCCAACATGACAACGATCAAAAACACAAGGCCAAGTCGACCTGTCATTGGTACAGCAGAACAAAGTGAAGGTTCTGGAGTGGCCATCTCAGTCTCCTGACCTCAATATCATTGAGTCACTCTTGGGAGATCTCGAGCGCGCAGTTAATGCTAGACAGCCCAGAAATTTACAAGAACTGGAGGCTTTTAGCCAAGAAGAATGGGCAGCTTTACCTTCTGAGAAATAAAGAACCTCATCCACAACTACCACAAAAGACTTCAAGCTGTCATTGATGTTAGAGGGAGCAATACACGGTATTAAGAACTGGGGTATGTGAACTTTTGATCAGCGTCATTTGGATGTTTTTGGTTGTCATTAAGATTTAAAAAGAGAAAACACAGGAATTTGACAATAAATGGCTTCACCCAACCAATAACCATGAGTGGAGAAAAAAGTTTTTTGTTATAATTCATATTCTCTGAAACAAGGCCAAGAAAGGAAAAATTCTGATGGGGTATGTAAACTTTTGAGCACATCTGTATATATCCATCTGAACTAATAGTCCTTCTGAGGACTAATACAGCTGAATATATTAATCCTGATAGCAGAAGTTAGGCAGGCAGGGTTTGTGGCAGTGCTGTTACAGATATCAGGGGCCAGGGCTAATCTTTTTTTTTTATCCTGATCCTGATTATTTGCTTAAAAAGCAATCCAGAGTACACAATTTTACTGCTCCATTTGCTTGTTAACACTGCAGAATACAGCCAGATCTTTTCCATCATCAGACGTCATCCCATATTACAGCGGTAAAAATCCAGAAATTTATAGTGAACGTGGAAAATATTATCCTTCATTTACAGTTTGTAGCAGTGTGTCAGTGAAGCTATTCACACGTGGTTGTTGTGAATAATAGGAAACGACAAGCCCGCTATTTAAAACTGTGGGCGTCTGTCAGAAGTATCACACATAACTGGGGTACAATTTCAGCCATTTTTAGCGACTGTGGAAAACATTGTCTTCCATTTACTGTTTGTAGCACTGTGTCAGTGAAGCCATTCACACGTGGTCACTGTGAATAATAGGAAACTACAAGCCTGCTATTTAAAACCGTGGGCGGCCGTCAGACGTATCACATATAACTGCGGTACAAATCCAGCCATTTGTAACGACCGTGGAAAATATTGTCTTCCATTTAAAATGGGCAAGGCCGGTGGCAAGGGACGGGGAAGTGGACGTGATGCTGATGTTGTATGCAGAGGCCGAGGCTGTGGGCAAGCTGAAATTGTGCCACAACAAACACCCACATCTTGTCGCCCGACCTTCCTGTCCCAATTGCTGGGGGACCGCAGCACACCACTATTGAACCTAGAGAAATGTCAAAAGGTTGTTGGTTGGATAGCAGATAATGCTTCCAGTCACTTTGCCACCACCACCCTGTCTTCCACATGGTTAAGTCTCAGTAGTCATGAGTCTGGACTGCATATTCCTCACCCTGATCCTTCTTCCTCCTACCATGCTGAGTGCCCGGAGACAACTGATTCCACACTTGGACACTTAGAAGAAATGTTCACTTTTCCATTTATAGATACGGGCCTCTCGCCCAGCCAACATCAAGCATGGCAAGAGGAGAAAGCGTGCAGCGATGCCCAAATATTTGAGCAGACACGGTCACACGAAGGCGACAGTGCAAAAGTGCAATTACTGTCACAAGAGGTGGATGATGATGATGAGACACAATTGCCAGAAAGTCAGGAGGAGTACTAAGGTGCGGAAGTGGAAGACGAGGTGGTGGACGATGAAGTCACTGACCCAACCTGGCAAGATGACATCGACATGCAAAGCGAGGACAACAGCACACAGGGGGAGGGAGGCGTAACACCACAACAGGCAGGAACAAGCAGAGTGGTCACAGACACAAGGTGGGCAACCATTCCCCGGAATCACCAACATGATGGAAGCTGCCAGTACAACTGTTAGATCTTCCAGTGTCTGGTTCTTTTTAAAGACTCTGCAGATAACCCCAAAAAGGCCATTTGCACCATTTGCCAGGCCAGCATCAGCAGGGGTAGCAAAACTAGTAGTCTGACCACCACCAGCATGATCAGGCACATGACAGCAAAGCACCCGACTAAGTGGGCCGAATGCCAGGGTCCAGAAACAGTGTCTGCGGGTAACACCACTGCTTGTTCCGCTGTTGTATGGTGCATGAGAAGATGCTTCCTGCCCTGCACCTGTCATTTCACACTCTCAACTAGCACCATCAGCAATCATGTCCATGTCCTTATCCCAGTGCAGCGTTCAGTTGTCCCTACCCCAGTCCTTGGAACGCAAGTGCAAATACGCAGCCAACGCCCCACAGGCCACACTACTAAATACACACATTTCGTGAATGCTTGCCCTCTAAATGTTGCCTTTTAGGCTCGTGGAGACGGGAGCTTTCCGCAACATGATGGCGGCAGCCGTCCCTTGGTACTCGGTCCCCAGCCGCCACTATTTCTCCCTGTCTGCCATACCCGCATTACACAAGCACTTGTCCCAGAACATTAGCCATGCCCTCAACAACGCAATTATTGGGAAGGTCCACCTAACCACGGACACATGGACAAGTACTTGTGGGGACGGTACATCTAGCTGACGGCACACTGGGTTAATATAGAGGAAGCCGGGACCCAGTCGGACCTTGGGACGGAACACGTCCTCCCGATGCCGAGGATTGCTGGCCCTGGGTCAATCAGGGTTGTTCCCACATTCTACAGCTCCTGCACCTCCTCCTCTTCTTCAGCCTCCATCTCCAAAATGCCCACATCAGTCAGAAGCTGGAAGCACTGCAGTGGCCAAGCGGCAACAGATTGTGCTGAAGCTAATATTCTTAGGTGACAAACCACACACTGCTGAAGAGTTGTGGGCAGCTCTGAAAAAGCAGGCAGATCTGTGGCTGTCACCACTGAACCTACAGGCAGGCATGGTCGTGTGTGACAATGGCCGGAACCTGGTGGTGGCTCTGAAGCGAGGCGGGCTCACACACGTACCATGCCTGGCCCATGTGCTTAACCTTGTGGTTCAGCGGTTTCTCAAAACCTACCCAGATCTGCCGGATCTGCTTTTCAAAGTATGTTGCGTGTGCCCATTTTAGAAAGTCAGCTCCAGCTTCCGCCGCCCTTGCCGTGCTTCAACATCGTTTTCAGCTTCCAGCTCACTGACTGGTGTGCGATGTCCCCATGCGTTGGAACTCAACCATGCAGATGTTAGGAAGGATTTGTGAGCAGCACAGGGCAGTTGTTGAGTACCAGCTTCAAAACGTCCGGCGCTATTCAGGTCAGCCTCCGCACAAAGAGCTCAGGAGTGGGCATTGATGCAAGACATCTCCACTGTCCTCCAAAATTTTGAGGACTCCACCAAGATGGTGAGCGGCGATGATGCCATAATTAGCGTCACCATCCTGCTTCTCTGTCTTCTGAAACGATCGCTGCTCACAATTAAAGAGGAGGCATTGCAGGTGGAGCACAATGAGATGGAGCAAGGAACCATACAGGGTGATTCCACACAGCCCAACCTCATCTCATCCCAACTTGGACTGGGTGACAATGAGAAGGAGGAGGAAGAACAGGAGCTAGTTTCTTGCGCTATAGACGGTACTACCCGCACAACTGTCATACCGTCTGATCAGCGTGGATGGCCTGAGGAAAGGGAGGAGGATGAGGAGAGCATTGTCAGTCTTGCCTGTTAGCAGTCTGGCACACATGGCTAAGTTTATGTTACGCTGCCTTTCCCGTGACCCTCGCGTTCTCCAAATTTTGGATAACAGTCATTACTGGTTGGTGACACTTCTAGACCCACGCTACAGACCCACGCTCCAGAAGGCCCTTGTTGCGGAATTAGTAAAAAAATTCCTGTCTGAAAACGCTGGCGGCAGAGGTCACAGTTCTTTGGAGAACCAAGGAGTACAAGCGAGAGAGACACGAATACTATCCAGCAGAGGCAGGGGAACACTATCAAAGGTCTGGGAGAGTTTTCTCAGACTCTCCCATCGCACAGGCCCTGATGCGTGGGGTACTCTGACAAGGAGGAATAATTCTACGAAGATGCTGAAGGAGCACCTTGCTGACAGTACCGTACCTTGCCAACCGTACCAACGTCCTCCGTGCCTTATAATTACTGGGTATCCAAGTTGAACACATGGCATGAACTGGCTCTCTACGCCTTGGAGGTCCTGGCCTGCCTTGCCGCTAGCGTTTTGTCAGAACGGGGTTTAGTGCTGCTGGTGGAATTATAACTGATAGGCGCATCCGCCTATCAACTGATAATGCTGACAGACTGACTCATAACATGAACAAGGGATGGATTGGGCCAGACTTTTCAACACCACCGAATGATAGCAGAGTAACATAAACTCAAATCCATTGTCTTTTTTTTGGGAGGTCTATTCCCATGCACCTCTTCACACCCAGACATGGGTATACGCTTCCTGATTTTGTCTATTTGCTCTTGTCCTTCTCCTTATCCTCATCCTCCACTACCATATTACCACCTTATCTATCATATCACCATATCTACGTCTCTTCAAAAGAGCCTCCAAATGTTTGGCGGCTCTTGCATTCACTGCATTGGCAACAACAGTATGGGAGACCCACTTCCTTATGATGGGAACATTTTTTTCATGAGGCCCATCTCTACATCTCTTGCAAGGGGCATTGGAGTGCCTCCAAATTTTTGGCAGCCATTGCATTCACTGCACAGACAATAACAGTATGGGAGACCCACTTCCTAATAATGGGAACATTTTTTCCATGAGGCCCTCCTCTACGTCTCTTCCAAGGGGCAATGGAGTGCCTCCAAATTTTTGGCAGCCGCTGCAGTCACCGCATACGCAAGAACAGTATAGGAGACCCCAGGGGCGTACATAGAAATCATGAGGCACCATAGCAGAAGCTCTAATTGGCCCACCCCCCACAAAAAATAAATAAATAAATATTTGTCTGTGTCACAGAAGAGCAGATCTCACAACTTTCCAGCCTTTACATAGCAATTTTCCTCCTGCTAAAGTCCTAGATTCCTCTTTCATTACCCCCATAAAGTATGATGACAATAAAAGTGCCACCCCCCAAACACAGTATGATCCCCCCATGGTGCATTCCTCCACAGTAGCCTCCACATGCACAGTATAATGACCCTATTGTACCCCACTTCAACTCCCAAGTCAAATTATGGTGACCCCAACACAGTATAATCCCCCAACTGTAACTCCCACACGGCTCTCCATACAGTATAATGGGCCTGCATACAGTAAAATGGCCCAATCACTCTACACATAAAAAAATAAACACTTATACTCACCTTCCTTCCTCACCTCTGCTCCAGTGCTGCATCCTGTCTGCCAGCAGCTCATGTCGGCATCTGAGCAGCGAGCGCTGCTATGGGCATGGAGAAGAGTGAATATGCATTCTCTTTAGTATCGGGCACTGGCAGCAGGAGCTGCGGCTCAGTGCTCCTCTGTGCCCGCTACTAAAAAGAATGAAGATTCATTCTTCTCCACGCTCATGGGAGTGGAGAAGAGGGAATATTCATGTCCCTTTAGCAGAGGGCACACGTGGTAGCTGCAGCAACCCCCCCCCCCCCGTTATCCACCAACGGAATTTCTATATACTCGAGTATATACTTGAGTATAAGCTGAGGGGGGCTTTACTCGGCTTATACTCGAGTATATCCTATATCCTCCTTGTTCCCTTGCTGCTTCGGGGCCCCCCGGGCTCACGGGCCCCATAGCAGTCGTGTGGCTTGTCCCCATTGGCGGTACGTGAGTTCTCTTTGTATGACCTGTAGGGACTGTACTCACTCAGGTGCGATGGGAGGCAAAAAGGAGGCATTTCCCATTAAATGTCCATAGCAGTTTATTAGCTTCATAAACCGACAAAAGAAAAATGCAAGCAAACAGCCTTTAGTCCAGGCAAAAAAACAAAAGAAAGACAGTCCTTTTAGCAAAGTCTCTGGTAAGCCGGACCTGTGATCACACAGGCTGGTAAGCGTCCAGCATACAGCTCAGTCTGGAGATAACACACAGGAGGCCTTCTCCCTCCAAGCACAGACCATGTGACAAACAACAGCCTCCATTATATAGGCTGGTAACCCAGGGGTCGACAAAGTTGTTCAGAATCTAGGAGCCAGCCAAAAAATTTAGGAGCCAGAATTTTTTATAGTATATAGATATAGCGACTGGGGTATATACATATATACACAGGTGTATATACATATATACAATGATGTATATACATAGAGACACTGCTGTATATACAGCACGATATACATATATACTGGTGGATATACATATGTACACCAATGCACATACATATATACTGCAGTATATACAGTGCTGTATATACACCAGTATATACTGCAGCTGATGATTGCAAGTAAAATGAAGACCTTTTAATAACACACACATTGGAGGGGGTTGCTGGGTAACGTATGTAGTGTGTGGCCATGTGATTTTGGGGACACTGCAGCATTACACACCGGGCAGTGCTTCAGCGGCCACAGAGGAGGGGTCAGCGGCGGGCGATCACCATGGACAGAGGCTGATGTTTGTCTTGCTGCCCCTCGCGCTTCTTTGTGCGCAGCACTCGGCGGAGCGCCACCTGGCGGCCGCAGGCGGTTGTGCAGCCGTGCAGCGCTACCCCCTCCCGGCCATCAGGTTCCAATCGCCGCACTCACAGCAGACGAGAATTTCCTCACACAATACCATGGGCAGCGAATGTGCAGCGCGGCGGCTGCACGACTGCGGCCTCATTGTACGCGGCCGGGGAGGGGGGATGGTGGGGCACACACTGTATGTACATATAGACCCCCTCACACACGGCGTCTCCCCGGGGAGCACGGCCTTTGTATGTACTTACACAGGTAGCGGGAGATGAGAACGGGCCCCCGGCCACAGCGATCCTTCCCCCGTAACCCAACTCTCCCTGTCCAGTCCCGGAGCATAAGGGGGCGGAGCAAAGTGGAGAAGGCGGCCTGAGCGATACTGTCCCTGCTTCCTCCGATTGGATGACTCCGTGCAGGAGGTGGGATTGGATTGAGAGTAATTTTTTTTTTTCTTCTCAACTCCTCAAGCACCAGGCAACATTTTCTAGGCGCCAGACAACATTTTCTAGGCGCCACTGGCGACCAGGCGCCTGGGTTTGTCGAGCCCTGTGGTAACCACACCCAGTATGTGGGTTGCTGGACCCACCCATCTCTCCTAGCAACCTGTACCCTGGCTCCCAGCTGCATAAATTAATCCTCTTAGTGCGTGAGTGCACTAGAGAAACACACTGGGTTACATCACAGAAACCAGCCATCTCTGTGGTACATACCTCCCATCGACTTCAGGGTTACTTGGCTTCTCAACCGCGCTGGCAAACTCTGAACCCTTCCCCCACAGATTCCAAAATAAACAAAAGTCCCAGCCTATAATGATAGGGTGCAACAAGTCCTGAATGACTCCAACCTCATGGGACTCGGTATCGTGGGCTGTTTCAATGTCCACTGTGGCCATCGGATAGTCCCTAGCATCGCCATGAATGCACCGTATGCCTACTTTTTTCCCCGGGATCAGTTGGAGAGGAAGGGTGGCCCTCCCAAGGGTCACCAGACTCCCAGAGTCTAGCAGTGCCGTTACCTGCCGTCCGTTCACCTTCACAGGACACGCTTGTGGCCCCTCACTGGGTAGACAGTTCACACTGCAGGCCAGATGCGCATAATAGGAACAGCGGCGTCCTATGCTGCAGTCCATTTGCTTGGGGGTCAAGGGACAACGGGCGGCTATGTGGCCTGGGCCGTGGCATCACCCGAAGGGACGTTGGGCACCACTTCTCCCGCCCCTTTTGACCTTGGACACCCCACACCCTTTTGGGCCTCCGCCCCCTGTTGGGACACCTAGTATAGAGTGGGTTGCCTTCCCAAGGAGCCCTCGACCCCCTGGTATCTCTCGACCAGTCCAATTAGATCATCAGCATCCCGGGGATTTCCCTGGGCAATTCAGGTCTGTATTGGCCTTGGTAGAGAATGCACAAACCGGTCCACTACCATTCGCTCTACCACCTGTGCAGGTGTAGAAGACTCCGGCTGCAGACATTTTTGGACCAGGTGCAAAGGGTCAAACAGTTCAGAGCGAGTGGGTTTGTCCCGGTAATACAACCAGTGGTGGACCCACTGTGCCCTGACAGTTATCGTCACCCCCAATCGTGCCAGAATCTCGGTCTTGAGTTTACCATACTCCTTGGAGTCCTGCAGAGCCAAGTCATAGTAAGCCTTCTGGGGCTCCCCCATCAAGTATGGCGCCAACACCTCGGCCCACTGCTCTGGTGGAAGTTTCTCCCTCTCGGTTACCGGTTCTTCGCGCTAGGCCGCAAGTCTCTTCCAGATAAAGTCTATCAGATCACGTTTAGCCTCCCATGCACAAATCAGCACCCATCCAAACTCAAATCCTAATCCCAACCGTCCCCGGTACCTTAGGTGAGAGTTGGAAGTGACGGCCCTGTTCAATTACGCGATTCTTCCGCTGTTGCTGGTGCATCTCTCCTGTCGAAGTCCTTTCTCATCTCTTCTTGGCTTGACCATCGACTGTAGACTCTCACGCTTGGGGTAAGGGGATCCAGACCTCAGCTCTTGACAGGCGACGTCGGGTAGCGGGAACTTATTCAGGGTGGTTTGCAGGACCTGACTCTGACCAACATGCGCAGGGCTCAAGGCGCTTCTGTGAGGAGTCCGGAGTCTCTCAGGTGGTGTCCGACTCTGGTGCAGCGCAGGCCTCCGGCTGAGGCCTGTCGCGCTGGGCTCTGCGGTCCCTCTGGAGCACATCTTCTCCATTCTGCAGCCTGTCGCCAAATCTGCCTGTGTCTTTGTGCGCTGAGCTTTTATATCAAGGAAATCCTTCCTGGGGGTCAACTGATCAGGCCTGGCATCTGAATTTACTCCCTCTTCAACTCTTCTAGCACAACTTGGTTCCGCTTGATCTCACCTGGCCAGCAGATGGCAATCTTTCCTCATTTCTAGCACATCCTGCAAGAATTCTCTTGATGGTTCATTGCTCTCTACTATAATAGTATTCCCGATCCTTTAGACGTCGTAACATATTTTCATCAGCTTGATATAGACCACTATTTGAACCAGAGTGCTTTCTAAAGGACTTTTTTGCCCTATTTGTGGGAGTCAGTTACTGAAATTGTTCACTTCCTCTGGTAATAATCTGGGAGGTTCGGGAATATCTTCCTGAAAATTTTTTTGGTGTGAGAGGTTCTGTATATGAAAGTCTATATTCAATATCGTCATCAGGAGTTTCAGACCTGCGATCATACTGTTCTTTTTTTTTACTTATACTTCCTGTATTTACTATAAAGCAAATATCAGGAAGTTTTGGAGATGCATTCTGCTCAATGCTGTCAGTTACATCTTCAAAAGACGGCGAAATTAAGGGATTATCTTGAGGAGGCATCACTTCTTCAAGGATCTCTGGTTCAACAATGTTTTCATTTATCAATTCTTCTGATGATGATGAACTATCTATTATAGGTTATTCTCTTCTGATATTACATTGCAATTCTCCAATATTGTTTCTTCTGCTACTACAGCACAATTCTCCATTGTAAATTCTTCAGGCTCAACATTGCAATTGTCCATTGTAGATTCTTCAGCCTCAACATTGTAGTTTTCCACTGCAGGTTCTTCTGCTTCAACAATGCAATTATTCACTGGAGGTTCTTCAGCAATTAGCTGCAATACTGGTTTTCCATAAAGGTGCCAGCTGGATGACAATGGGATTGGTACTCTGATATGGGAAAAGGTTTGGCCTTGCTGAGATGGGCTCTAAAAAGATTTTCTGGCAAGATACTTAATCCTAGCAGCCCTTGTACCCTACGCCTCCCCTCTCGACAGGCTTGACACTCTCTAACCGCCAATTGCCAACTCCCCCTGGTCACCATAGAGACAAGATTATAGAGGATGTTGCTCAGACATCCTCCAATACAGTGCATTGCCAACCCTTATACCACCACCTGCTGGTCTCTAATGGTATTACAGAGCAACAATTTACATTTAATTTAACAGAATGACAGCAGGTAATACATCAAAGTATAAATGATTCCACAGACTCCTATGAATGCAGAAATGTTTGTAATGGCCCCTTTTGGGTCATTACAGAACTGCTCCTTTCTAATGGGAGCATGCTGTTACAGAGGACCTCCTCTATGTGTCTTTAAATTGATATTGGGGTATTTCCCAAATTTAGGCAGCCGTTGTACTCACTGCATACACAATAACTGTATAGCAGAACCGCTCCTTTCTAAAGAGAACATGTCATTACTGAGGCTTATGACTGTCCGATTAACCTGACCCCCGGAGCTAAACTAACGAAGTCTAGACTGTATAATCTTTCTGGCCTTGAGAGACAAGCCATGAAGGATTTCATTGCGGAAAGTCTGGAGAAGGGACATATCAGACCCTCATCTTCGCCCGTGGTGGCAGGGTTCTTCTTTGTGAAGAAAAAAGATGGTGGTCTACATCCCTGTTTAGATTTCCAGGAATTAAATCAAATTACCATCCGTGATCCATACCCTCTTCCTCTGATTCCTCATTTGATCAGCCAGGTTGTAGAAGCTAAGGTATTCTCCAAGTTAGATTTAAGGGGAGCATACAATTTGGTTAGAATCAGAGAGGGGGACAAATAGAAGACAGCATTCAATACCCCAGAAGGACATTTCGAGAGTCTGGTTATGTCTTTTGGTTTGACCAATGCACCTGCAGTATTCCAGCATTTCATAAATTATATTTTCCATCATTTGGTGTGGAGGTTTGTGGTGGTCTATCTGGATGATATTTTGGTTTATTCACCTGATTTTGAGACTCATCGGGGGCATGTTAAGCAGGTGCTCCAGAAATTAAGGGATAACAAACTTTATGCCTAACTAGAAAAATGTGCTTTCACTGTTCAAGAGGTGCAGTTTTTCGGGTACTTGTTGTCATCTTCAAATTTTTGGATGGATTCGAAGAAGATCCGTGCAGTCCTTGACTGGGAACGTCCCAAGAACCTGGAGGCCCTACAACATTTTCTGGGCTTTACTAATTTTTACAGGAAATCCATCCAAAATTACTCTGTTATAGTTAAACCCCTTACTGATATGACTAAGAAGGGGTCTGATTTTTCCAAATGGTCGAATTCTTCCCTCCAGGCTTTTTCTTCTTTAAAGAATCATTTTGCCACTGCACCTATACTCAGTCAACCTGATGTTTCTCAACCCTTTATTGTGGAGGTCGAAGCTACGGATGTCGGGTTTGGGGCTGTGTTGTATCAGGGATCATCGTCCCCTGGTAAATGGCGTCCATGTGCCTTCTTTTCTAAAAATTGTCTTCGGCTGAGAGAAATTATGATGTGGGTAATAGGGAACTTTTGGTGATCAAATTGGCATCCAAGGAATGGCGACATTGGTTTGAGGGGGCTGTCCATCCTATTACTGTTATTACTGACCATAAGAACCTGTCATATCTCCAGTTAGCTAAACGTCTCAACCCTAGGCAAGCCAGATGGTCCCTATTTTTAACTAGGTTCAATTCTGTTGGCAGCACTTTTCATCCGGGGGTCAAAAATATCAAGGCTGATGCTTTGTCCTGGAGCTTCCCTGGTGGTGGTGACCATGAGAACCCTGCCCTGATATTTCAGAAAGGGGTAGTCATTTAGGCTCTTTATCCTGAACTGGAGGGTGAGGTGTTGGAGGTTCAGGCAGATGGCTATGTCTTCTGCCCTTCAGGAAAGTTATTTTTACCATCTGATCTGCGCCGCAAAGTAATCAAGGAAGATCATAACTCTGTGCTTGCTGGGCATCCAGGTGGCAAGGCAACTGCGGACCTCCTCTCTCGTCGTTTTTGGTGGCCGGGGTTGCATTGGGATGTGAATGAACACGTAGCTGCTTATAGTATTTGCGCATGTTCTAAGGTTTCGCATACCCGTCCGTCTGGTTCTCTTCATCCGCTACCTATCCCTAGTAGGCCATGGACACACTTGTCCATGGATTTTATTACTGACCTACCAGTTTCTGCAGGCAAAACTGTGGTTTTGGTGGTAGTAGATAGGTTCAGTAAAATGGTTCACTTCATCTCATTACCTGCATTTCCCAATGCCAAGACACTTGCTCAGGTGTTCATAAATGAGATTGTGAAGCTTCACGGGATTCCCTCCAATGTGGTGTCTGATTGGAGGACCCAGTTTGTTTTTGTGGCACCTTGCTACACACAGGTACCACAGGACCCAAAAGGGTGCATGGACGGACTTCTCCACCAGAGGCCCTCATTGCATAACAGACACCTCCACCCTTCCACCTCATACCACCAGAGGGAGCCCTGTTAGGGATATATATACGGAGGGTGGAGTTAGGTAGAGAGAGAGTGTGCTGACACTTTAGATCAGTGAAGGAGCAGCATGTCTGCTGCTGAGTTGAGGGCCCCGAGTGTGGCCGGAGGCAAGGAGAGAGGAGTTAAGGGGGCAGAGGAGCATCTAAAGCTCACCCCGGGACACAAGCCAGACACCAGGTCCGCTCCTACAGGGTCCTCTACACCCAGTAGGAACAACTGGCATACCAGGAGGATTCCAGATCCCTGGTCAACCTAAACCTATCATCATTTTACAGAACTAGGAACCACGAAGGCCCCAGCATCCAGGGATAGTGGTAGCCGGAGAAAAGTTCTATTACCAAGCAGACAGGTGAGAGAGTGAAACAGCATAGAAGCTAGGCCTAGTTCCAGGCTGGCCAGAATCTTTAGAGAGAGGAAGAAACGGACCAGGAGGCCTAATACCCACTCACTGGGGAGAGTCCTGAAGTGCACCCTCCTAATAGGTACCCTGGACCATACCTGCCGTTACACCAGTAAAGGTACTGAAGCGAATCCCCTATGTGCGTGTCCGTCATTCCCCCTGACCCTACCGGGCCACCTCTCACCTGCATCCCTTCCATCAACCCTGCCCCGGGGACCCTCTCCACCTGTGGCGAGCAGAAACATCCCAGCTGCCATCCCATCACCCCCGGAGGTCTGCAGCAGCGCCGGTACTCATTACCGGGAATCACAGGTGGCGTCACGAGACAAAACTGTTAACAAACCCCTTTTAAAGAGTGACCCCAGGGTACGGGCCCAGGAGCCGACTGCCGTGACATCCCAAGGAGGTAAAGGCCTGGGTACCGAGTCTCCCCCATATCCCCCTAGGCGCGTCATCTCCACGTTCTGGAAGGCATTCTGTTCTTGACTGGGGGTGCAGCTGTTCAACTCTGCCTTTCACCCTCAGTCGAATGGTCAGACCGAGCGTGTCAATCAGAACTTGGAGACATACCTCAGGTGTTTCGTCTCCGAAAATCAGGAGGATTGGGCATCCTACTTACCGCTGTCAGAATTTGCCATCAATAATCTTCAACATGAATCCACTGGCAGGTCACTGTTCTTCAGTGCATATGGTTATCATCCAGAGTTTTGTACCTTCAGTGGGTTAGGAGCTTCAGGAGTTCCTGAGGAGGAACGGTTTGCTTTGTTGCCCTCCTCAGTATGGCAGGGTGCTCTGTGTAATTTAAAGACCATGGGAGACAGGTATAAACGTATGGCTGACAGAAAACGCTTGCCAGGTCCGGACCTGAATGTGAATGACTTGGTGTGGTTGTCTACCAGGAATATAAGATTGAAAGTTCCTTCTTGGGGGTGGGCGTGGCCTGAAGTTCTGTCATGTAAGATGCAGGATTTCTGACCTCTGTGGGGACATCCTATAAAGCGACTGATATCTCCACAAAAAAGAAGATGGTCTCGTCTGAAACCTTTTGGAGAGGATGCAGATTTGTCTCTGAATCATTTTAAGACCATCCGGGTCTTTTTACACCCTGGCACAGCCGAGATATTGACTTTGAAAATTGGCAGGTCCGGACATGACAGGCCAGTGAGTGGAGCCGCAGCACAGACCCCTGCGTCATAAAAAAAATAGTGCCCTGTTTCTGGATTTTAACGTGGCCATCAGGTTATGGTTGTAACATCCCTGGTGGCGTGCTGGTGTGGCAGCGCAGGGGTCCGGTTGCCACAGTGGCAGTGCCTCCCTCACAAGAGGTGATGCCATGCCTGGAAGCAAGCAGGGGTCCCCTAATCAGGTTTTGCTAGCATGCAACACTTTCCTGGCTCCAGACCAGCAAGGGGAGCTCCTCCCCTTAGCAACTGGGATCTGGAGGCGGGTTTAGTTAGTGTGAGGAGAACAGACAGGAGTTGAAGTCAGGACGTCGACGAGGAAAGACCTAGGGAGTGGAGCTGCGTGGCAGTTCACCCCTGAGGATAGGGGCACGGAAGAACCGGACACCGGAGTCTGAGGTTGTGGGGCACCGAAGGCCCAGCAGCAGAAACCGGAGGCAGGAGACTGCAGGTCTCCTGGCCCCACCAGACACCCGGAGGCTCAGCAGCACCGCAGGGCCCAGCACCGCCACGTGGGAGCGACGCATCAGCCTGAGCTGCCTGCCATACGGGTGAGCACAAGGACGTTGTACTCAGGGACGAGGGCCACAGTACAGCTACAAGCAGCAGGGCCAGAGAGATTAGTGCAAAAGGGAAGGCCTACAACTCCACCTGGCGAGGTGGATTCCTTACTTGCTTCCAGGCTGCCCGGACTTCCATTTCTAGCCAGTACCCGTGTTCTGGTCTGCCTAATCACCGCAAGTAAACATAAGAGGAAACTGCCATTGAGTTGTGGACTGATTTTAACTGCGCCATCACCCCTGCACTACATCGCCCAGCATCATCTACTTCACTACAACATCTACACTGCCCTGGAGCTAAGCTCTACCTGTGGAGAGCCAAACCAACTCTGCTGCAGTAAATACCAGTTCCAGAGGACCTGCGCTGCAGCGGCGGCTACCTATAGCCGCATACCACAGGTGGCGTCACGAATTGCATACATAAAAACTATAAAATCCCCTTTTTACTGACCGCCTTGGGTCACGGACCGGGTCACCGCCACTGTGACACCTCCCCGAGCAACGACCGGCCCAGCACCGAGTACCCCACGGCCCAGGGGGCGCGTCAATTTGGCGTCACAAACAGGATTCACGAAGCCCGGTATAACCGGGTCCTGTGTGCCATAGACTTTACTAAACGGTGTTATCACGTGGTTTGCCGCCCACCGAGGGGAAGCAAGAAGCCCCGATCCAGAACCGCCAGGTAAGAGATCCTTCCGCCTGCAGAGCAGCATACTGGTACGTCAGCAGACGCCCAGGCCCTGGCTGAGGTTCACTAGGGGGGAGGAAGATGACCAGCATGGGAGAGGATTTAGCCACGGGCGCGGCCGCAGCCACTGTAATGCCGTTATCAATGCCATATACAGTATACCAGGGGCGGCGTGGTTGCCCCAGTACTCAGGGGAGTCGCACACCCTGAACGACTTTGAGGAGAGACTGCGCAGTTTGTTTAAAGTGTACCCCCTGTCTGAGGAGCAAAAAGTCAGCATCCTCATAGGCCAGCTAATCGGTGCAGCCCAGAGAGAGGTGAAGTCCTGGCCGGGTAGGGACAAAGGCACTGTCAAGGAAATACTGGCCTGGTTGAAGGATACTTTTGACACCCGCACCGCAGCAGAAATAAAGATGAAGTTCTACGGGTGCAAACAAAGGGTGCAGGACAGTGTACGGGACAAAGCTCTAAACCTGCAGGAGGCGCTGCAGGCCATCAAACAGGTAGACCCCGACAGTGTGCGAGATGAGAACAGATTGCTGACTGAGCAGTTTATTGAGGGGCTCCTGTCTGGCTCTCACAAGACACAGCTGTGCATTATGGCTCTGCAAAACCCTGATCTGGACTTTGCGCAATTTAAAGACCGAGCCATCCGGGTGCTGCGAGAACCAACCCCAGGTGGCACTGCATCCCTCCAGCGCCCCGCTATCCTTTTCCCCAGCACCTGTGGAGGCTGACGTGCAGACCCTAGATAATGATCCATCTGCAGACCTGTGCCTTCAGGTCCAGGAGCTGACCAAAAGTGTGGCTGCATTAACCAAAACCATGCAGGCGATGCAAGTGTCTCCAAAGGAAAAGATCCAGCTGGCTTCCAGTCCAGATGACGTCCCGTCTTCTCGACAGAGAAGAATTCCACCGACCAGAGGGAGGAGCAGCGATCGCTACTACCAGGACGGACAACCCATCTGCCGCCACTGTCAAAAGGCGGGGCACTATGCAAGATTCTGTAATTTAAACGAGCAACCCCTGGGGCGGAGGGCCAACCCCCAGGAGTAAGGCGACCAGGCCCGCAAAGCTGGCGAGACAAGTACATGGGAGGACGACCGGTCCTACCTGTCGTGCTTTATGGCATCCCGATGAACGCACTGATGGATACTGGGTCCCAGGTGACAACGATGCCATATATCCTTTATAAACAATACTGGACTGATTCAGACATTACCCGCCATCCAGATGAACATCTTAGTATCTATGCCAGCAATGGTCAGCCCTTGCCTCAGGTGGGGTGTAATGAGGTAACCATAAAAGTTGGCAAAGTAGAATTGCCATCACAAGGAATGATTATTGTTGATATTGATCGCCGAGAAAGTCATCCTATGATAACCTTAGGCACCAATGTGATAGAAAATTGTCTTGGAGAAATTATTCTTTTGTTGCAGCAGGTCGCAGAGACTGCCAGTTCCAGTCAGCAGCGAGTTCTGCAGAAGGAAATAAGAGCCCTGATGAAAAGACAACAGGTAGAGCTGTCTGGTGGAGAAGTGGGCAGTGTCAGAGTGAGTGATCCATTCCCCATTGCAATGCCCCCTAGGAGTGAAATGTTAATATGGTGTCGGGTAGCAATCGGTCTCAGGGGGCAAGATTATCAGGCCCTCGTAGAACCTGTGTACTCTGATAGTAGGCCCACCATCTTGACAGCCAGGGGGGTAGTCGATGTCCGCAAGGGGAGAGTACCGATACGCATCCTGAATTGTGGAGAGAAAGAGGTCCATTTACCCCGGTATGCTACCCTTGCTAAGCTATTCACTGTCAGTAACAACGCAATAAAGACAGTGGAACCCTTGTCTCCATCCAAACCGGCGGAGGATAACGGCTCCAAGGGGCAGATGGAGGATTGGTGTCAGAAGCTACAGGTGGGCACTGACTTCACCCCTTTGCACAAAAAGCATGGAGTATACCGGGTGGTCCAAGAATATGAGCGAGTCTTCAGCAAACACCCACTAGACTTTGGGCAGGTAAAAGGGGTCCAACATCATATCCCCACAGGAGATCAACCGCCCATTAAAGAGAGGTACCGGCCTGTACCCCCAGCTCACTATCAATGTGCCAAAGGAATGTTACGAGAGATGAACGAGGCTGGAGTGATCAGAGATAGTTGCAGCCCCTGGGCAGCTCCATTCTCGTTAGAAAGAAAGATGGTACAAAGAGGATGTGTGTTGATTACAGGCAGATTAACCGCATTACACATAAAGACGCCTACACATTACCCAGAATTGAGGAATCATTAGCAGCATTGAGATCAGCTAACTATTTCTCCACTTTGGATCTCACCAGTGGGTATTGGCAGGTTCCTGTGGCAGAGGCGGACTGAGAAAAGACCGCGTTCACAACACCAATGGGCCTCAGCGAGTTCAACTGCATGCCATTCGGGCTCTGCAACGCCCCAGGAACCTTCCAGCGGT
Source organism: Phyllobates terribilis (assembly GCF_046119375.1). Lineage (NCBI taxonomy): Eukaryota > Metazoa > Chordata > Amphibia > Anura > Dendrobatidae > Phyllobates > Phyllobates terribilis. Next base: position 163,584,313 of record NW_027362762.1, read on the forward strand.
TAATGGAGCGTTGCCCCGTGACACAAAAACTTTGAAACCGTCCTGCTGTACCTAGATGATGTAATTGTCTACTCGAAGACATATGAAGACCACTTGGAGCACCTGGCCGAGGTGTTCGAAACCCTATCTGGTTATGGCCTGAAGGTAAAGCCGTCTAAGTGCCACCTGTTGAAGCCCAAGGTGCAGTACCTAGGTCATGTGGTAAGCGCCGAAGGTGTAGCACCAGACCCTGAAAAAGTCACCGTGATCAAGGACTGGCCAAGACCCTCCACTATCAAGGAAGTGCGGCAGTTCCTCGGGCTGGTGGGCTACTACAGGAGATTCATCAAGGGTTTCACCAAAGTAGCGGCACCCATGCAGGACCTCTTAGTGGGCCAGTCCAAGAAGGCCAAGAACCCGAAACCTCCGTTCAAATGGGGTAAACCAGAAGACGAATCTTTCATTCGACTGAAAATGGCTCTTACTGGAGACGAAGTCCTGGCCTACCCCGACTATGGCCAACCCTTTATACTTCATACGGATGCCAGCAACGTGGGATTGGGAGCAGTGCTGTCCCAGGTACAGCAGGGCAGAGAGAGAGAGTGATTGCCTATGCCAGCAGGAAGTTCCGGCCAACAGAAAGGAACCCCGACAACTATAGTTCCTTAAAGTTGGAGTTTTTAGCCATAGTCTGGGCTGTAGCAGAGCGCTTCAAACATTACCTCGCCTCCTCCAGATTTACAGTCTTCACAGATAACAACCCGCTGACGCACCTGGAGACTGCGAAGCTTGGTGCCCTAGAGCAACAATGGATGGCCCGACTGTCTAACTATGAGTTTACCATCAATTATCGGGCAGGGCATAAGAACACAAATGCTGATGCACTATCCAGGATGCCCAACTAGCCAGATGGGGAGAAGACCCGGAAGAGCTGGAGGAGATAGAGCTTTCCATCGTCACGGGGTGACCCAGTGCTCCCACTGTGTGAGGGACAAGCACTCCGCCAACAGAGAGGCCACGTTCCATCCATTGCCCCACCATGGATAGCGACCCGGCTGTCCGCCTGGTAAAGGAGCTGCTGACGCAAGCTGACTCGTACCCTGATCCAGATGCTCCACAGGAGACCCAACAGTTGTGGAAGGAGACGGCCAAACTGTTCATCTACGGGGGAAAGCTGTGTCGAAGAAGTATCAACTCCCGGACACACGAACTGGTCTGGCAGGTGGTAGTCCCGAGGCGGGATGCTCCAATAGTCTTAGAAGCGTACCACGATGGAGCAGGACACTTCGGGTGGAAGAAGTTGGAAGTCCTGCTATGTGAGCGATTCTACTGGGTTGGCATGAGGAAAGCAATAGAGAGATGGTGTCAAGAATGTGGTCCATGTAATCTGAGACGGAAAGACTGTGATAGCCAGAGGGCTCCCCTGCAGCCCATAATCACCAAACAACCACTTGAACTGGTAGCCTTGGATCACGTGAAGCTAGCCCCAAGCTGTTCAGGCTATGTCTACGCTCTCACCATAGTAGACCACTACTCCAGGTTCTTGGTTGTAGTGCCACTGAAAGACCAGATGGCTCAGACGGCAGCCAAAGCGTTCCAACAGCACTTTTGTCGCCCCCACGCTTACCCTGAACGGGTGCTTACTGACTAAGGTCCAGCCTTTGAAGCAGAGGTGTTCCAGGAATTCTGTAACTTGTACGGCTGCAAGAAAATAAGGACGACGCCGTATCATCCCCAGACCAACGGTTTGTGTGAGAAGATGAACCAGGTGGTAATAGAACTGTTGAAGACGTTGCCCCTTGAAGAACGTAGCCTGTGGCCAGAGAAGTTACCAGATTTGGTGGACCTATATAACCACATCCCGGTGATCTCCACCAACTGTACACCCCCTTACCTGATGAGAGCAAGACCTGGTAAGCTACCCATCGACTTAGACATGGGAGTCTTAACACCAGAGACGACATCACCAGATGCAGATTGGGATACAGAGTGGCAGCAACAATACCACAAGGTGCAAGAATGTGTGGAAAGAAGTTTGTCCCAGGTGAGACAGAAGCAGGAGAAAACTTACAATCAGCATGCACCTGTAGTTACCTTGTCACCTGGAGAACAAGTACTCAAAAGGAAGAGACGAGTCCACAAATTAGATGACCAGTGGGAGGTTGAGCCATACACCGTCCTACCTTCGAATTACGATAACACCAAAGTGTGCCTCATCAGTAAGGATGGAGGAGAAACTTCAGCGGCAGTCTCAAGGGATCACTTGAAGATATGTCCTGAACAGTTGAAACTAGTGTTGAGTGAGCATTAAAATGCTCTGGTGCTCGAAGCTCGGGCCGAGCTCACCGTGATACTCGGGTGCTCGACCCGAGCAACGAGCCCAATGTTAGTCTATGGGAGACACGAGCATTTTTGCGGCGGCACCCCCGGCAGTCTGTAGAAAGCCTAAAAAGTGCCCAAAACGATAGTGACAGTGCTCAAATGACATGGGGACAGCATGGGGATCGCCCCAGGAAGCATTTCTGAACCCCAGGTCACTGCTGTCAACAACGTGGTCAGAGGTATTAAGCCACTTTTACGGGTTCACAATAAAACGTTCAAAAACGAAACTGAAACTGCTTTCCTGTGAAATATGTTAAGGAACATCCTTTCCAGGGTAAAGACTTGTGTATAAGGTAAAATAAATACCCAAAAACAAAAATACTCTCCACACCTTGGGCTATGTTCACAAGTAGCATTTTTCATGCGTTTTTGCACTTTTGTATTTCTTTCAACCGTGACAAATGCATTCACCGGGAAATGTCATTTTAACATTTTACAACCTTATCTGGCCATGTGCTGTGTGACACATGCATACAGTGCTGGAAAGACATGGGAACAGCATGGGGAAGACCCCTAGAAGCATCTCTGACACCCAGGTCACTGCCTAAAAGTGTGCCCATCAGAAGTGATCCTTGCCGCAGCAGAAGATGCAGACTTGCAACTATCTCCGTGCAAGTCCTTGTCCCAGGGCAGTGTTCAATTGTACCTCCCCCATGTCTTGCAATGCAAGCATAAGTATGCAGCCTGCCACCCACTCCCAGGCTGCAATACCATACTGCTTGCTTGCACTTGAAATTGGGCCTTTTAGGCATGTTGAAGCAGAATCTGGCCACCACGTCATGGCTGTGTCGGCAGCCTGGTATCCATACTTGGTCCCCAGCCGTCCCTATTTGTTCCAGTGCGCTTTATACACAAGCGTGCATACCAAACATTACCTGTGCCCTCCCCAGTGCATTTAGTGGGAAGGACAGCCTAACCACAAACATGTGGACAAGTGAATGTGGCCAGGGATGGTCCATCTCACTGACACCTTCACACTGGGTTAATATTGTGGAAGCTGGGATGCAACATGTTGTTAGGTGTCGGGTGTTTGCTGGATTTGAAATGGGTCTAGAACCTTCTATGGTCTACCATTCCAGTCCAGCCAGGGCTGATGCTGCTCAGCACTATCATCAGTCCCAACACCTAGCTGGTCCACGAGATGTACAGGTTGTCTCTTGGGTAATTGTGCCTAGCAACATGAAGCATAGGTTGCGGAGGGAGACAGGGCTGCTGAAGCCTAAGTCCAGGATTCTCTGTACTGAGCATGCCCGTGACATGGCGGACCGTGATTGGTGGTTTGGGAGTCAGCTGATCCGGTGACTTGGCACCGCCTGATTGGTCGTGGGTAACGTCACCAATGGTGCGACGGTGGGCAGGCCTTAATCTTTAAAAAGCCCGCCCACAAACATGGCGGCGCGCTCTGATCATTGAGCGGTGATGGTGGATTCTGGCTCCGATGGCAATTTTTTGTCATCTACGTTTGCCCATAGGCATGCCATCCCTATAGAGTAACTGCCAAGACCAATGAACATTAGGGTAGTCAACGGTTCACTCCTGGACACGCAAATCACCCACCAGTCGATTCCCCTCACCATGTCATTCCCTCAGGGTCACCGGGAGGTTATCTCTTTTCTTATTATTCCCGGTGGATTAGATGAGGTGTTATTGGGTCTTCCATGGTTACGTTGTCACACTCCACACATTGACTGGAATACGGGGAGAATTTCTTCCTGGAGTGAGAATTGTGTGTCTCAGTGTATGGTTACAGTCACCCGGAGGGTAGTCTCTGACTCTTCTACCGATGTGGCTCCCGGCACAGATCCTCTGTCTGTCCCCAAGACCCAAGTCTTGTCAGATTATGTCAAAAAGAACCCTCGGGTAGACCTTTTGTCCCAGTCCATGGATACGGCTGAGGACGATGACGAGCCAAGGCTTACCGTTCCTTCGGGAAGTATGTGGAGGGTGGCCCCAGTGTCCTTAAACCAGCTTCCTTCTGGGAGGACGTTCGTTCCCCCTAATCTACAAAAGGAGGTGCTCTCCTGGGCTCATGCCCCTAAGATCAGAGCCCATCTTGGGGTCAAATGTACCACAAAGTCCCTTCAACGGTCCTATTGGTGGCCCCCGGTGGCGCCAGGACGTTAAGGAATATGTTCTTGCGTGTGCCTTCTGTGCGAGAGATAAGCTATCCCGTCAAAGTCCGGCTGGCTTTCTCCACCTGTTACCCGTGGCGGACTCCACAGACAGAGAGTCGGCTGACACTCTTCGTCGTCCTGCTCCCGTATTCTATCCGGGCGACAGAGTGTGGCTCATGGCTCGCAATACTAAAGTATGCGGGGAATCTGCTAAGTTTGCCCCCCGCTTTATTGGTCCTTTCAAAATTTTGGCCCAAGTAAACTCTGTAATGTACCGGTTACAGTTACCACGACACCTGAGGAGTCATGACACTTTCCATGTGTCGCTCCTTAGACCCGTTCACCTGACAAAACTCACTGAACCCCAACCTGCTACAGGCACCAGGGGTGATAATCTTGAGGTGCAGGCTATTATGGGGTCTAAGTTAGTTCGTGGGAAAAAAGGTTACTCAGTACACTGGAGGGGCCATGGATCTGAGGATCATCCCTGTGAACCGGTGGACCACATTCATGTTCCCCTGCTCGTTGAGGAAAATGAGCGTGAAGTGGAGAGGGAAAATGTTAGGTGTCGGGCATTTGCAGGATTTGAAATGGGTCTAGAACCTTCTGTAGTCTCCCATTCCAGTCCAGCTGGGGCTGATGCTACTCAGCATTGTCATCAGTCCCAACGCCTAGCTGGTCCACGAGATGTACAGGTTGCCTCTTGGGTATTTGTGCCTAGCAACATGAAGCATAGGTTGCGGAGGGAGACAGGGCTGCTGAAGCCTAAGTCCAGGATTCTCTGTACTGAGCATGCCCGTGACATGGCGGACCGTGATTGGTGGTTTGGGAGTCAGCTGATCCGGTGACCTGGCACCGCCTGATTGGTCGTGGGTAACGTCACCAATGGTGCGACGGTGGGCAGGCCTTAATCTTTAAAAAGCCCGCCCACAAACATGGCGGCGCACTCTGATCATTGAGCAGTGATGGTGTTGTGTGGACGCTTGGTCTCTTGGGCTCCACGTGTGCTTTAGTTTCTGCAGGCAGGCTAGATGAAATAGGCAGGTAGCTTCATCTGACAGCCTGGCTCTGACAAAGGTGTCGCCTTACACCCCAAGCAGTCTGCAGACACCCTATTCTCAGTACCTCCTGTAAGCCACGTGGAGGGATCCTCCTCAGTCCGGTAACACGCCTGCTGGGAGCACGTATTCGCCGGCGTGAGTCACACACACATCCTAGCGCCAACTGTGTAGTTCCTGTGCTGCAACAGGACTACAGATATATTATTTATAGCACATCTCTTCTGCTGTTAACGGAGATAGTGCGAATTCCTATTCCTGTTCTGGTGTGCTGCAACACGGAAGGGATTGTCATTTAAGCTGGTTGTTTTACCTTCTCATCCGGAAGGTGTTCGGCCGCAGTCCACCAGGCTGCATCATGGACCCCGGGTTCGGTTGCGTTCCATTATAATAAAGTTGTTTGCAACCGTCCCCTTAACACACATCCTCCAGACATAGAGGATTGCGGGTCCTGGGTCAATCAGGCTTCAACACAAAGTTCAGAAGGTAGACAGCAGCAGCGGTCGGCCTCCTACACAATGAGTAAATTATTCATGATCATGAGGCCATCCATCTCCTTAGCTTTCTGTTCCTTGGAATGCAAGCGCATGTATGTAGTAGCGGATAGGCGCATATCCTACCTCCTCCGAGGATTGCTGGATGTTTTCCTGCTACTATCCCAGTTCTATGACTAACATTAAAACAAAGCTTCAGGTGATGAATGATGGATGAGGTGGTGGCAAAGGAGAAAGAGCAGGAGGAACAGGGACCATTCACATCAATATCAGGCTAGTCAACCACACATGTCTTGTAGGATATGTTTCTGTACCAAAAGGAGGGGTTTGGCTACACAGTTATAGGGCATACAGTGAGTGCAATGCCTACCAAAAATTTTGAGGCACTCCAATGCCCCTTGGAAGTGACATGGAGGTCAGAGGGCCTTAACTAAAACGTTTTTTTCCATTTATAGCAACTGGGTCTCCTGTATACTGTTGGCCTAAGCAGTGAATGGAAGGCTTTCCAAAAATTATGAGGGACTGCAATGCCCCTTGAAACAGACGTGGATTACAGCGCACTAAAAACCTTCTACCCATTATTGGGGAGTGGGTCTCCCTTAGTGTTCGCCTATGCATTGAAAAGCAAAAGCTGACTAAAATTAGGAGGAAATGCAATGCCCGTTGGAAGAGTCATGGAGGTTAGAGTTAATTAAAAACAACATTTCAATGCCCCTTGAAAGAGCTGTGGAGTTCAGAGTGGTTTAACAAGACGGTTTTAATGCCCCTTGGAAGAGACGTGGAGTCCAGAGTGGTTTAACAGGACGGTTTTAATACCCCTTCAAAGAGACATGGAGTTCAGAGTGGTTTAACAAGATGGTTTTAATGCCCCTTGGAAGGGACGTGGAGTTCAGAGTGGTTTAACAAGACGGTTTTAATGCCCCTTGGAAGAGACGTGGAGGTCACAGTAGCTTAACAAGACGGTTTTAATGCCCCTTGGAAGAGAAGTGGAGGTCAGAGTGGTTTAACAAGACGGTTTTAATGCCCCTTGGAAAAGACATGGAGGTCACAGTAGCTTAACAAGACGGTTTTAATGCCACTTGGAAGAGACATGGAGTTCAGAGTGGTTTAGCAAGATGGTTTTAATGCCCCATGGAAGAGACATGGAGGTCACAGTAGCTTAACAAGACGGTTTTAATGTCCCTTGGAAGAGACGTGGAGGTCACAGTAACTTAACAAGACGGTTTTAATGCCCCTTGGAAGAGACGTGGAGGTCAGAGTGGTTTAACAAGACGGTTTTAATGCCCCTTGGAAGAGACGTGAAGGTCACAGTAGCTTAACAAGACAGTTTTAATGCCCCTTGGAAGAGACGTGGAGTTCAGATTGGTTTAACAAGACGGTTTTAATGCCCCTTGGAATAGACGTGGAGGTCACAGAAGCTTAACAAGACGGTTTTAATGCCCCTTGGAAGAGACGTGGAGTTCACAGTGGTTTAACAAGATGGTTTTAATGTCCCTTGGAAGAGACGTGGAGGTCACAGTAGCTTAACAAGACGGTTTTAATGCCCCTTGGAAGAGACGTGGAGGTCACAGTAGCTTAACAAGATGGTTTTAATGCCCCTTAGAAGAGACATGAAGTTCAGAGTGGTTTAACAAGACGGTTTTAATGCCCCTTGGAAGAGACGTGGAGTTCAGAGTGGTTTAACAAGACGGTTTTAATACCCCTTGAAAGAGACGTGGAGGTCACAGTAGCTTAACAAGATGGTTTTAATGCCCCTTGGAAGAGACGTGGAGGTCAGAGTGGTTTAACAAGACGGTTTTAGTGCCCATTGGAAGAGACGTGGAGTTCAGAGTGATTTAACAAGACGGTTTTAATGCCCCTTGGAAGAGATGTGGAGGTCACAGTAGCTTAACAAGATTTTTTTAATGCCCCTTGGAAGAGACGTGGAGGTCACAGTAGCTTAACAAGACGGTTTTAATGCCCCTTGGAAGAGACGTGGAGTTCAGATTGGTTTAACAAGATGGTTTTAATGCCCCTTGGAAGAGACGTGGAGGTCACAGTAGCTTAACAAGATGGTTTTAATGCCCCTTGGAAGAGACATGGAGGTCAGAGTGGTTTAACAAGACGGTTTTAATGCCCCTTGGAAGAGACGTGGAGGTCAGAGTGATTTAACAAGACGGTTTTAATGCCCCTTGGAAGAGACGTGGAGTTCAGAGTGGTTTAACAAAACGGTTTTAATGACCCTTGGAAGAGACGTGGAGGTCACAGTAGCTTAACAAAATGGTTTTAATGCCCCTTTCAAGAGCCATGCAGTGCAGCATACTAAAAACATTATTCCCATTATTGGGGAGTGGGTCTCCCATAGTCTTTGCCTATGCCTTCCAAGCAAAACCTGCCAAAAATTAGGACGGAGCAACTTGCAATGCTAGTAACACGGACCACGGTCACCCTGGTGGTATAGTGATGGTGGAGGCTGAGGATAAGGAGAAGAGCAAAAAACAGCTGAAATGAGGAAGCGTATGCCCATGTGTGGGTGTGAAGCAGTGCATGGGAATACACCTCCCGAAATAACACAGTGGATTTGACTTTATGTTACTCTGCTGTCATTTGGTGGTGATGAGAAGTCTGGCCCAATCCAGCCCTTGTTCATTTTGATAAGCGTCAGCTTGTCAGCATTGTCAGTTGACAGGTGAGTGTGCTTATCAGTTATAATTCCCCCAGCGGCACTAAAAACAAGCTCCGATAACACGCTAGCGGCAGGGCAGGCCAGGACCTCCAAGGCGTACAGAGCGAGTTCATTCCAAGTGTCCAGCTTGGATACCCAATAATTAAAAGGCACAGAGGAATTACGAAGGATGCTGGTGCAAGGTACTCCCTCGCCATCTTTTGAAACTTTCCACTCCTTGTGAGAGTACCCCGCGCCTCAGGGTCTGTAAGCTGGGCGGGTCTCAGAAAACTGTCCCAGAACGTTGACAGTGTTCCCCTGCCTCTGCTTGATTGGAGTTGCGTCTCTCTCGCCTGTACGCCTTGGTTGGGCAATGAACTGTGACCTCTGCCGCTAGCGTGTTCAGATGGGAATTTTTTTAACAGTTCTGCAGCAAGGGCCTTCTGGTACTGCCCCATTTTTGTAGACCTCTCAACCTCAGGAATAAGAGAGTGAAAGTTCTCCTTGTAGTGGGGGTCTAAAAGTGTCACCAACCAGTAATGACTGTCACCCAACATTTTGACAACGCGAGGGTCACGGTTAAGGCAGTATAACATAAAGTCAGCCATGCGTGCCAGACCGGTAACGGGCAAGACTTCCGTGTCCTCACCAAGATAACGACTGACCATGCTCTCCTCTTCCTCCTCCCTCCTGTCCTCAGGCCACCCACGCTGAACCGACGGTATGACAGTTGTACAGGTACTACCGTCTACAGCGCATGATACCAGCTCCTGTTCTTCCTCCCCCTCCTCCGCCTCCTCTCCCTCATTGTCCCCCAATGCACGTTGGGATGAGATGAGGCTGGGCTGTGTGTAATCGCCCACTACGGCTTCTTGATCCATCTCATCATACTCTGGCTGCAATGCCTCCTCTTTAATTCTCTGCAGAGACAGACAAATGGGATGCTGACGCTAATGATGGCGTCATCGCCACTCACCATCTTGGTTGATTCCTCAAAGTTTGTCAGGATGGTACATATGTCAGACATCCAGGTACACTCCTGAGGTCTTATGTGTGGAGTCTGACCTGAATATCAATGGCCTTGTTGCAGCTGGTACTCCACAACGGCTCTCTTCTGCTCACAAATCCTTTGCAACATGTGGAGGGTAGAGTTCCAACGTGTGGGGACATCATACACCAGTCGGTGTGCCGGAAGCTGCAAACGCTGCTGCAACACAGCAAGGGCGGTGGAAGCTGCAGTCGACTTCCGAAAATGAACTGACTGGCGGCGTACTTTGACGAGCAGATCTGGCAACTCGGGGTACGATTTAAGAAACCGTTGAACCACGAAGTTAAGCACATGAGCCAGGCATGGTACGTGTGTGATCTCGCCTCGCCTCAGAGCCGCCACCAGGTTACGGCCATTGTCACACACGACCATGCCTGGATGTAGGTTCAGGGGTCTCAGCCACAGATCTGCCTGCTCTTTCACAACTGTCCACAACTCACAAGCAGTGTGAGGTTTATCACCTAAGCTTATGAGTTTCAGCACAGCCTGTTGCCGATTGGCTGAGGCAGTACTGCAGTGCTTCCAGCTTGTAACTGATGTGGTGATATCTGAGATGGAAGCTGAACATGAGGAAGAGGAGGAGGAGGATGATGCACAGGAGCTGTACACTGTGGGGGCAACTCTGACTGACATAGGGCCCGCAATCCTCGGTGTGGGGAGCATATGTTCCGTCCCAAGGTCCGACTGGGTCCCGACTTCCACTCTGTTTACCCAGTGTGCCGTCAGGGAGATGTACCGTCCCTGGCCAAAAGCACTTGCCCACTTGTCCGTTGTCAGATGGACTCTCCCAGTAACTGTGTTGTTGAGGGCACGGCAGATGTTTTGGGACATGTGGTTGTGTAGTGCAGGGATGACACACCGGGCAATATAGTGTTGGCTGGGGACCGAGTACCGAGAGACGGACACCGCCATAAGGTTGCGGAAGGATTCCGTCTCCACCAGCCTAAAAGGCAGCATTTCCAACGCAAGCAGTCGTGAAATGTGCGAATTTAGGACTGTGGCCTGTGGGGCGTTGGCTGCGAATTTGAGCTTTCGTTCAAAGGTCTGGGATATGGACAATTGAACGCTGCGGTGGGACGTGGACGTGGACGTTGATGCTGTTTCTTGAGAAACTGCCATAACAAGTGAAGATTGAGAGGAGGGGCCATCTTTGCATGCAGTATGGACAGGGGATTGCCTTGCACGCACAACAGGGGGTTCTCTTACACGCACAACAGCGGAAGAAGCAGTGGTGACACCCGCTGACACTGGTCGTGGACCATGGGGTTCACCCCACAAAGTCGGGTGCTTTGCTGACATGTGCCTGATCATGCTGGTGGTGGTCAGGCTGGTAGTTTTATCACCCCTGCTGATGCTGGCCTGGCAGGTGGTACAAATGGCCTTTTTGGGGTTATCAGCAGAGTCTTTAAAAAAATTCCAGACTCTGGAAGACCTACCGGTTGTACTGGCAACGTCCCTAGTGTTGGTGTTACGGGGAACGGTTGCCTGCCTTCTGTCTGAGGCCACCACACTGCTTCTTCCTGCCTGTTGGAGTACTCTGCCTCCCTCCCCCTGTGTGCTGCTGGCCTCGCTCTGCGTGTCCTCCTGCCACGTTGGGTCAGTTTCTAGATCATCCACCACCTCCTCCTCTTCCACTTGCGCACCACGGTCCTACGCCTCACTTCGTGGCAATTGTGTCTCGTCATCGTCCACCTCTTGTGACAAATTGCCAGCGTTACCTTCCTGTGGCCATGGCTGTTCAAATATTTGGCCATCGCTACATGGGATCTCCTCTTCCACCACTTCAAGCAGAGCAGGATAGGCGCCCAAATATGGAAATGGACCAGTGAACAGCTCTTCAGGGTGTCCAACTGTGGGATCAGTTGCTGTCTGACGACACTCGGAATGGTGGGAGGAAGGAGCATCAGGGTGAGGAGGAGTATGCAGTCGAGACTCATGGCTACTAACACTTGACCGTGTGGAAGACAGACCGGAGGTGGTGGTTCCCAGGTGACTGAAAGTATTATCTGCTGTTGATTGTGGCACATTTTCACCTTGGCCACGGCCCCGTCCTCTGCACGCACCATCACTAGAACGTCCAGTTCCACGTCCCTTGCCCATTGTAAATGAAGTAAAATAGCTTACACAAACTACAAAACCACAGTTCTAGTTATCTGGCCTACACCAGAATCTTTTAAACAGATATATTTGTGTCTGAACAGTCAGCGAGACACTCAAAATGTTTTTTTTATTGAAAAAAGGCAAAAAAGTGGATAATACAGAGATTTGAACCGTGGAAGAGGAAAACCAGACTCTTTTAAACAGATATAATTGTGTCTGAACAGTCAGCGAGACACTCAAAATGTTTTTTTTTATTGAAAAAAGGCAAAAAAGTGGATAATACAGAGATTTGAACCGTGAAAGAGGAAAACCACAGTTCTAGTTATCTGGCCTACACCAGACTCTTTTAAATGGATGTATTAAGGTCTGAACAGTCAGCGAGACACTCAAAATGTTTATTTTTATTGAAAAATGGCAAAAAAGTGGTAATACAGAGATTTGAACTGTGGAAGAGGAAAACCACAGTTCTAGTTATCTGGCCTACACCAGACTCTTTTAAACAGATATATTTGTGTCTGAACAGTCAGCGAGACACTTAAAATGTTTTTTTTATGCAAAAAGGTGGATTACACCCAGATTTGAACCGTGGGAGAGGAAAACCACAATTCTAGTTATCTGGCCTACACCAGAATCTTTTAAACAGATATATTTGTGTCTGAACAATCAGTGAGACACTCAAAATGTTTTTTTTTTATGCAAAAAGGTGGATTACACCCTGATTTGAACCGTGGAAGAGGAAAACCACAGTTCTAGTTCTCTGGCCTACACCAGAATCTTTTAAACAGATATATTTGTGTCTGAACAGTCAGCGAGACACTCAAAATGTTTTTTTTATTGAAAAAAGGCAGAAAAGTGGATAATACAGAGATTTGAACCGTGGGAGAGGAAAACCACAGTTCTAGTTATCTGGCCTACACCAGACTCTTTTAAACAGATATATTTGTGTCCGAACGGTCAGCGAGACACTCAAAATGTTTTTTTTTTATGCAAGAAGGTGGATTACACCCAGATTTGAACTGTGGGAGAGGAAAACCACAGTTCTAGTTATCTGGCCTACACCAGACTCTTTTAAACAGATATATTTGTGTCCGAACGGTCAGCGAGTCACTCAAAATGTTTTTTTTTTAAGCAAAAAGGTGGATTACACCCAGATTTGAACCGTGGAAGAGGAAAACCACAGTTCTAGTTATCTGGCCTACATCAGAATCTTTTAAACAGATATATTTGTGTCTGAACAGTCAGCAAGACACTCAAAATGGTTTTTTTTATGCAAAAAAGTGGATAATACAGAGATTTCAACCGTGGAACTGCAAAACCACAGTTCTAGTTATCTGGCCAAAACCAGACTCTTTTTAACAGATATATTTGTGTCTGAACACTCACAGACACACTTTTTTTTTTGGGGGGGGGGGAATACCAAAAGGTTAATAAGACGGGTATTTGTACAGTTTTTCCTGGCCCCTGAGACCTGGGGCTAAGTCTAGCAATTTGAAAAGCAGCACACAGGACTGTAATGCAGTGTTTGTTGGTATAACCACTGCGTCTCCTATACAGCCTGCCTGCCTGCCTGATATCTGGGATGGATATTAGTCCTGATAACGACTGTTTGTTTGATTTTGCAGGCTTTAGAGACCCTACACTACCTATTTCGCAGTATAAATCTCTCCCTAACTCAGCAGCACTCTCCCTACACTGTCTGATCCGGAGCGACCGTGTCCAAGATGGCGGCGCCCGGTTTTAAATTCTCGAGGTGACGCTGTGCGGCCAGCCAATCACTGTAATGCCCACAACCAACATGGCTGTGGCATTACAGTGACTGGCTGGCAATCCCTGCATGTTCATTGGCTCTGTAAAGAGCGCCAAACATGCAGGGCGGAGACCCGAGCTCCCGCCCAAGTAACCCGGAAATGCTCGGTGCTAGCCGAACATCCCGAGTAGTGACATGCTCGGGCGAGTACCGAGCAGTGTCGAGCATGCTCGCTCAACACTAATTGAAACACACAGAAGAAGATCAAGGCAGCCCTCGGCCCACAGAAAATGTGAATGCAGATGGTCCAGACAGTCCTCAGAGAATTTCCCCGGTCTTGGACGCAGGTGAACAAAGCGATTGTGGTACCGGTCCTGACCTTTCTTCAAGCGGCCTCACCAGAAGCTGCAGAGGCTCCAGAACATCTGGAAGACCAGTCAACCTCAGAGACAGATGCTTCATCAGCAGCAGATCAGGAGAATCTACCCTCTGCTAGCAGTGAACCTGTCGCACCCAGGGTGAGTCAAAGAATTCGTAGGAGATTACCCAGCCTACTGGTGTTACCTCAGACTACCCGTAGTGTAGTTCACACTGAACCCACGACACCAGCAGTAGACACTAGGGACCAGGGTAGGTCAGTGACAACAAATGTACTACGTAGATCGACCCGGAGTACAAAAGGTCAGCTCCCTGCCCGCTGGAGGAACTAAAGTGTAAGAGAACTAAAGAGCATGTTATAAATAGTTGTAATCATTAAATAATGCTATATACTGTATATATATATTTGTTAAATTTATGGACAATTGGACCATGGGACTAGCTGTGGTCAGGACAATGTTGGATATAGTTACTAATTGGCCTTGAAAATAAATATCAGGCGTGGCTGAAGACCAGGCCCACCGAAAGAGTCCCCTGAAGCGACGCCCAGGGACGATACACAAAGTGGGTTGATGCGGTTCCCACCAGCCAAATTTCGGTTACCCGGATTGTGGTGTAAACACTAAGCGCCGCAATGACTGTTTTCAATTCTAGTTTGGCTTTTGTAATTTTTGACTTTGTACATTATTTGTAATGTGAATTGTTATTGTTGATTGTTAATTTTAAAAGGTATCCTCAGTCCGGGAGTACTGAAGTTAACTATGGGGGAATGTGGCACCCCAGGGGTCCGGTTGCCACAGTGGCATTGCCTCCCTCACAAGAGGTGATACCATGCCTGGAAGCAAACAGGGGTCCCCTAATCAGGTTTTGCTAGCATGCAACACTTTCCTGGCTCCAGACCAGCAAGGGGAGCTCCTCCCTTAGCAACTGGGATCTGGAGGCGGGGTTAGTTAGTGTGAGGAGAACAGACAGGAGTTGAAGTCAGGACGTCGACGAGGAAAGACCTAGGGAGTGGAGCTGCGTGGCAGTTCACCCCTGAGGATTGGGGCACGGAAGAACCGGACACCGGAGTCCGAGGTTGTGGGGCACCGAAGGCCCAGCAGCAGAAACTGGAGGGCAGGAGACTGCAGGTCTCCTGGCCCCACCAGACGCCTGGAGGCTCAGCAGCACTGCAGGGCCCAGCACCGCCACGTGGGAGCGACACATCAGCAAGGCCCGAGCTGCCTGCCACATGGGTGAGCACAAGGACCTTGTGCTCAGGGACGAGGGCCACAGCACAGCTACAAGCAGCAGGGCCAGAGAGATTAGTGCAAAAGGGAAGGCCTACAACTCCACCTGGCGAGATGGATTCCTTACTTGCTTCCAGGCTGCCCGGACTTCCATTTCGAGCCAGTACCCGTGTTCCGGTCTGCCTAATCACCGCAAGTAAACATAAGAGGAAACCGCCATTGAGTTGTGGACTGATTATTAACTCCGCCATCACCCCTGCACTACATCGCCCAGCATCATTTACTTCACTACAACATCTACACTGCCCTGGAGCTAAGCTCTACCTGTGGAGAGCCAAACCAACTCTGCTGCATTAAACACCAGCTCCAGAGGACCTGCGCTGCAGCAGCGGCTGCCTATAGCCGCATACCACAGATGGCGTCACGAATTGCATACATAAAAACTATAAAATCCCCTTTTTACTGACCGCCCTGGGTCACGGACCGGGTCACCGGCACTGTGATATCTCTCCGAGCAACGATCGGCCCGGCACCGAGTACCCCACAGCCCAGGGGGCCCGTCACTGGCATGGCTTATCATCTCCCACCATGCAAGACCGCCAACTTACCTATCAGTCCAGGCTGCACACTTTGCTCCATTACTTGCTGTGTGCATGTCTCTTGTCTGATTGCTTAGGGCGGTGGCGCTGTTGCTTCCTGTTTCTTAAAGTTACAGTGTGCGCAGTCCTAATGCATCCCCAGCCTATTGCTGTGAGTCACTGGATACTTAAACCCCCTCCACCCAGTAGGAGGTGCCTGAGCAACACTTTCTTTCAGTGTGTTCTGTGGAACTGAGTTGCCAGGTCCTGTCCTGTATCTTGTCTGTTTCTGCCACCCTGGGGGCTGTATACCCAGACCTGTTACCTGTATCTGTGACTTATAGTCTGTTTCCGCCTCCCTGGGGGATGAGTATCCAGGCTCATTCCTGTATTTTGTTCCAGGTTCAGTTCCTGTCTGAACTCTGTGTCCTAGCTCATTACCTGTTTGTCTCTATATCCGATTCTTCCCTTTTCCTGCAGTGTCTGAACCTGTACCTAACTCCAACTCGTTGTCCCTGTACTTCTGTTTGTGAGTTTTGTGTCCACTTGTTACTTCATTGCAAGTACCTTGTGTGTATCTGTTTCTGCTTGTCCCATTTCCCTGCCTCTGTTGCTACCTCCTGTGTTCTAGCCATCTTCCTGTGTTTCTCAGTCTGTTCCATGTGAACAGAGCCCTGTCCTGTCTGCCTGCACCTTCTGCTCTGCGGTTACGCTCTGCTCTGTTCTGCTCTGCTTGCCCTCCGCACCTGTGGTTTCGCTCTGCTCTGCTTGCCCTCTGCACCTGCGGTTTCGCTCTGCTCTGCTTGCCCTCCGCACCTGCAGTTTTGCTCTGCTCTGCTTGCCCTCTGCACCTGCGGTTTCGCTCTGCTCTGCTTGTCCTCCGCACCTGCGGTTTCGCTCTGCTCTGCTTGCCCTCCGCACCTGCAGTTTCGCTCTGCTCTGCTTGCCCTCCGCACCTGCGGTTTCGCTCTGCTCTGCTTGTCCTCCGCACCTGCAGTTTCGCTCTGCTCTGCTTGCCCTTCACACCTGCGTTTTTTTCTCTGCTCTGCTTGTCCACAGCACCTGCGGCCCTGTTCCTGTATCCCAGTCTGTACTGGTCCCTATCCAGCCTGCGTTCCTGCCTGCCTGTACCCGCCTGTCTGCATACCAGCCGTGACTGCCAGTACCCGCCTGTGTGCATACCAGCCGTGCCTGCCAGTACCCGCCTGTCTGCATACCAGCCGTGCCTGCCAGTACCCACCTGTCTGCATACCAGCTGTGCCTGCCCCTTCCTACATTCCCTGGTGTGGGTCAACAGCTGTGACCGGGGTCTGACCTGGAGTAGCACCTGGGCCACCTCCCATGTCCCTCCTCGGACCACGGAGTCGGTTAAGCCGTCATGTGTTCGTGGTCGGATCTGGCGAGGCCCCTAGTCACACCACTCCAGGCACTCCTTGGTTCGTGGCCTAGTGGGACCACTAACCACGCTCACGTCAGTCAGTCCGGGCGCGAGCGTAACAATGGTCACTTATTATATTTATATGAACTGCCTCTGGATCTCAGTGGGTCCTTACTAAATCATCCTCTCTTCCCCAAATGCCGGCACACCCGAACAGTTATTGCTTGTAACAAGCGGGTACGGACGCTGCGGTTTGGTGTGAAGAGCTGCAGTACAAATCCCTGTGCCCAAAAAGTCCCGTGTTCTTACCTTCTGGGGTGGCCATCTGGCAATGGTCACACCGAAAATTCATCTCACCCACCTTTGATTATTGGGGGGACCATCTTCAGCCCATTCTCACCCCTCCTGAAAGTGTCACATCGGAGCAATCTCCATGCATCTGACGTGACGAGCCGGGAAAATCCCTGCTGCGGATCACTGCGCGTGCCTGCGGTCTCTGTTCAGCTCTGTCATCCACGCTGAGAAACACAGTAAATGAGGACTCGAGACCCCTGTAGACACCAGGGGTATAATTTAAGTATCCGGTCAACCTTCTCTTTCTCTTTCTTATAGAGGGGAGCCCTGATTAACCTTTTGAGATCATGGCCAAATCTGAATATTGTGGTGTAAATATTGACAATATAACCACAGCACTTCTTAGGAAATCCTTCCGCAGCCACATAGCAACCTTTTTTTTTCTGGCTCCCTCTTAAACGGTGGCAAATATTTTAGGAGCGTGCGGGCGACAAAAACCACAGAAAGTGCCTCTGTTCCCTTTCACTTAATATTTACCAGTTGTGAAGGCTCTGAATGATTCTGGTCTAGTTAATGTACAAAAGCTCCACAATATCCACACTATATATTCTGCATTAGTCCCTCACAATTAATAAAAGATCTACTCATTGCAGTTCCTTAGGTCACTTTCAAACACCATTAATTCATGCAAGTGACTCACTTCACTACAGTATGTTGTCCTATTACACTCGATGCTGAATACACCTGATAATCTAAAATAGGTTTCTATCCCTCCTTACTGGTTTTGGTGCTAGAAAGCACTTGTGAATATTAATCTCTAAACTGACAATAGTCTTCCTCTGGCTCTGTATTACTTATAATGAGGTTTCCTCTGGACTCATTGGAGTGGTGGGCAACAACTTTTTCTCTTTTGGTGGAGTCTCTGATCCGGGGTCAATCCTCATCATCTACAGCCCTAATCCTAATCTACGCTTTACCCTCCCTACTCAAGATCTCGCTGTTAATTATTTTATTAGATTCTCCCAACTTCCTTTTTCATTTTCCAAAATGGACAACAGTGGCTCCAAATCTAAATCCACAGGCTCCAAAAATATTAAACCTGCACACTACACAAAAAAATGGGTTCTCAGAAAGAGAGTCAGAGTCTTCCTCATAATACTCGACACTCTTCTCCCTCATTCACTTCTGAAGACTCATCTAACCTGATTAGCCTTTTGAAATCCAGATCCCCCTTAAAAAGACTAGATAACAACCCGGAGCCTACCAGACAAAAACAATACTCTTCTTATAATGGGCCATTAAAATCCAACATACATCCTATTAATCCTGTGAAATCTGACCAAAACAATCACCTTCTCTCCGTCACTGAATATCCTCTCGCTGATTACATGGACCTGTCTATGTTGTCAAGAAGGAAGGAACCTGGTGACAGAGGCATCAAAAATTCAACATGTCAGGAAATATCAGAGATTGAAGATGACAACATCTCTCCCACTCAGAGTCCGGATAAACACCGCCGTAGACAAGCTCAACCTACTATTACTTTTCAGTCTTCAGATAATAAACTAAAATCCTCGGTCAGGCGCCTCAATCTACTATTACTTTTCAGTCTTCAGATAATAAACTAAAATCCTCGGTCAGAAACGCCTCTGAAAACTTTGTGAGGGAGTTGACAAGGGCTTTAAAAAACAATATGGAATTGGGCTTTGAAAAACAAGCAAATCTTCTCCATTCCACTCTTAATGCTATCACTCAGAGAGTTGAAGCTAATGAAAAAAGAATCACTTCTGTTGAAAATAAGACTGATTCTCTGTCAAAATCCCACCAAGATTTGCAACAGGAAATTTCCAAATTGAGATCTAAACTGCCAGACCTAGAAGATCTCAACGGGTGAAATAACATCAAACTCAAAGGATATCTGAAAACATAACAGAACAATTTAGCAAATTATGTCAAAGACTTATTCCCTAAAACTATTCTGAGCCTTTCTGACCTAGACATGTCTATCAACAGGATCCATCGCCTACCTTGTCCCTCAGGTCTCCATCCGGATTCTCCAAGAGACACTATTCTACAAATTCATTTTTTTGCCACCAAAGAGAAGATCCAGAACTTCATCAAACACAATAAATCTTTCCCGGATCCATTCTCCCACATTAAATTATTAGCGGACCTACCTAAAGACACAATAGATGCTTGGAAGTCCCTCAGAGAGGTCACCTCTTCGTTGAGATCTTCGGAGATTCCCTACAGATGGGGCTTTCCTACTAAGCTCCTTGTCTCTTTTAAACGAAAGAATATCTCTTTATTCACTCCAGAAGATGGCATCAAATTTACATAGCTATATAGAGGCCCATTTCCAACAACCACCACTCCAGTGTTTTAATGGTACATTGTGTTTGCTAACTGTGTAAGAAGGCTAATGGATGTTTAGAAAACCCTAGAAAACCCTTGCACAAGTATGTTAGTGACGCGCCCCCTGGGCCATGTTTGGGGAATACCCGGAGCCGGATCTGTTGGGGGTGGTAGTCCTCGTGGCGGTGACCCGGTCCGTGCCCAGGGTGTCAAACTAAGTGGCGATGTTTTTAGTGGCAGATGTGATATTGTTCGACTACGCCACCCGTTGAATGCGGTTACGAAACCGCCGCTGCAGGGCAGACCGCTGAGGCCGGTGGTACAGTTGTGCAGCGTGGGTAGTATAACCCCCAACGGGAGGGGTATGGCCTCAGGGCAGCGGACGTGGATGATGGGGATGGTAGAATTGCACGCAGGCACCAGGAACCACTCAGAGACGGTGCGGTGTAGTTCAGGGTCTTTACTGGTGACAAAGATAGACCCTCCCGGGAGTACTGGCTAGCGGTCGGGGTCTGGTCAGTCTGTGAGCAGACAGGATCTCCCCAGGCCAGGCGGAGTTGTAGGCCACCCCAACTAACTGTACTCTTCTTGGCTACCTTGCTAGAAGCAGGTAAAAGTAGCCCACGTCCCTGAGTGTACCGTGTGGTGCTCACCCGTATGGCCGGTGACTCGGGGCCTTCTGGTAGCCTCCGCTCCACGACGGCGGTGCTGGTCCCTTGCGTGTGACCGTGCCTTCGGGTTTCTTGGCCAGAGGACCTGAAATCCCCTGCCAGTCGGTTTCTGCTGCTGGGTATGGAACAGTCCCCACAGCCTCGGACTCCGTGTCCGGTGAGATCTCTTCAGCCAAGGCGAGCTATCTAGCTTCCAGCCTCTGTCACTCACTCCTGCTCCTACAGGGCTCCTGTTGTCACTTTCCCTGCAACTGCTCCACACCAGACCAGACTGTGTCTCTGTCTGGGACTCCTCTTCTTCTCTTCTCTACTCTCTACTCACTAACCCTACCTCAGCTCCAGTTTATATAGGGGAAGTTCTTCCCCTCCCAGGACTGGGCAGGAGGTGTGGCATGCTCAGGGTTCCTGACCAGGAGACCTCCCACCTGCTCACAGACGTAATATTGCTATTACTGTGGTAACCAGACCCCTGGGGTTCCACATTCCCCCCTAGTAAAATTTAGTACTCCGGGACTAAACATATTTTTTTGAAAACATAACAGGGTATAAACAGGAACAATACAATAATGAAAAACATGTTAAAGTGGTCACGGCGTGTCCGCAACCAGGTGCAATTTTTGAAGCAACAGGGTGTCCATTTCACCAAAGAACAGGGAGCCGTAACCAGGTAGGGGTCCTGCCCCGAGTCTTTAACAGTCTTTAGTCCGTTCCTGGGTTACGCTCCAAACATATATACAATAAAGTTCTAGTAAATCCACAAAAGATACCTATAAAATAACTGGAAAAACATAATTATTTACAAGCAACAGTAAACAGGTAAATACCAATAAAACAGTCTGAACACTTTAGATCCTCCAACGTACGGGCAACTGGCCTCTATTGGCCCTAGTAGACCTATGGAGCTTACTGACCGGTCCTGAGCTACAGGGTGTAGGAGCTGTTAAAGGTAAGCTGGGCAGCTGTCTACGGACTCTTTGGCTCACTAGGGGCACGGCAGGCTCACTATAAGCAGAGGGTCGATTCTCCTGGTCTGCTTGTGTGGGGTCTTCTGCCTCCTGGACCGGCTGCTCTTCCAGCTCTACCTGTTTTTCCATAGGCACTTGGGATGCTGGCTGGAGAAAGGTGAGGACGGGTACCACAACAGCGCCATTTACCTGTGTCCAAGACCGAGGGAAGTCTCCGAGTACAGTACTGACCATCTCTTCCCTTTCCTCTGCGGGTCGAGGGTTTTCTTGATCTTCTTCAGGGTTTCGTAGCTGCTCGGGACACTTCTTCAGGTGATCTCGGGAGACAATGGCTGTGGTTTCTCCTCCATCCTTACTGATTGTGCAGATTTTTGGGTTTTCATGGCTTGATGGCAGTACGGTGTACGGGTCCTTCTCCCACTGGTCGTCCAACTTGTGGAGCCGTCTTTTCCTCTTCAAGACCTGCTCTCCAGGTACCAGGGGAACAGCGGGAGCATGCTGGTTGTAAGTCTTCTCCTGTCTTTCTCTTGCTTGACAGAGACTTCGTTCAACGCTCTCCTGTACTCTCCGGTACTGCTGCTGCCTCTCTGTGTCCCAGTCTGCTTCTGGTGAAGTGTCCTCGGGTGTCAGGACTCCCATATCCAGATCAACAGGCAGCTTACCAGGTCTTGCTCTCATTAGGTAAGCCGGGGTACAGTTGGTAGAACCTACAGGGATGTGGTTGTATAGGTCCACCAGATCAGGCAGTTTCTCAGGCCACAGACTGCGTTCTTCCAGGGGCAATGTTTTCAGAAGGTCTATCACCACCTGGTTCATCTTCTCGCAGAGTCCATTGGTTTGCGGATGATAGGGTGTTGTTCTTATCTTCCGGCAGCCATACAGAGTGCAGAACTCCTGGAAGACTTCCGCTTCAAAGGCAGGTCCTTGGTCCGTCAGCACCTGCTCTGGGTATCCGTGTGGACGGCAGAAGTGCTGCTGGAAGGCTCTAGCTGCTGGTTGAGCCGTTAAGTCCTTGACGGGGACTACAACCAAGAACCGGGAGTAGTGATCCACGATGGTTAACGCATAGACGTAGCCACTTCTGCTGGGGGTCAGTTTTACATGGTCCAAGGCTACCAGTTCCAACGGCTGCCTGGTGACGATGGACTGCAGGGGAGTCTTCTGGCTGGCACGGTCCTTCCTTCTTAGGTTGCATGGGCCACAGTCTCTGCACCACCTCTCGATGGTTCCTCTCATGCCTACCCAGTGGAACCGCCCGCGCAGCAGGAACTCCAGCTTCTTCCATCCGAAGTGCCCAGCTCCGTCGTGGTATGCCTCCAGTACCATAGCCGCGTCTCTTCTTGGCACCACTACTTGCCAGATCAGTTCATGCGTCCGGGAGTTAACCATTCTGCGGCACAACTTCCCCTTGTAAAGGAACAGTCGACTCTTCTCAGCCCACAGTTGCTTGGTCTCCTCCGGAGCGTCTGGGTCAAGGCGGGCATCTGGCTGAGTCAGCATCTCCTTTACCCGTCGGACGGCGGGGTCACTGTCTTGCGTTTCCGCCCAGTTGTAATGAGGTAAGGGGTTGAACGTAGTGGATTGCTTACCCCTTACACGGTGGGAATACTGGGTAGTCCCATGACGGTGGAACGCGGGGAGTTCAACTTCTTCCAGTTCCTCTGGATCTTCCCCTACGTCCAGTAGGTTTGGCATTCTGGACAAGGCATCCGCGTTGGTATTGGAGTGTCCTGCCCGATATTTGATCGTGAACTCATAGTTGGACAGGCGGGCCATCCATCTCTGCTCCAGGGCACCGAGTCTTGCAGTGTCCAGGTGTGTCAACGGGTTGTTATCCGTGTACACGGTGAACCGGGAAGAGGCGAGGTAGTGCTTAAAGCGTTCAGTGACTGCCCACACCACTGCCAGGAACTCTAGCTTGAATGAGCTGTAATTCTCAGGGTTTCTTTCGGTGGGTCGCAGTTTTCGGCTGGCGTAAGCAATTACCCGTTCCTTCCCCTGCTGGATCTGGGACAGTACGGCTCCTAGCCCGATGTTACTTGCGTCGGTGTAGAGGATAAAGGGCTGGCTGTAATCAGGGTACGCCAGGATTTCATCCCCCGTGAGGGCCATCTTCAGCTGGCGGAAGGACTCTTCTTCCAGCTTCTCCCATCTAAAGGGCGGCTTCTGGTTCTTGGCCTTCCTGGACTGGCCTATCAGGAGGTCCTGCATAGGAGCTGCCTTTTTCGTGAAACCGGGAATGAATCTTCGGTAGTAGCCTACCAACCCGAGGAACTGCCGCACTTCCTTTACGCTGGAGGGTCTTGGCCATTCCTTAATCGCGGTGATCTTATCAGGGTTGGGAGCCACTCCGTCAGCACTCACCATGTGTCCCAGGTACTGCACCCTTGGTTTCAGGAGGTGACACTTGGAGGGTTTCACCTTTAGGCCGTAGTTTGCCAGGGCTTCGAACACTTCTGCCAGGTGTTTCAGGTGGTCCTCGTAGGTCTTGGAGTAGACGATGACATCGTCCAGGTATAACAGGACCGTCTCGAAGTTTCGGTGTCCCAGACAGCATTCCATCAACCGTTGGAAGGTTCCTGGTGCGTTGCAGAGTCCGAACGGCATGCAGGTAAACTCGCTAAGTCCCATCGGGGTGGTGAATGCGGTCTTCTCCCGGTCCGCCTCTGCTACAGGAACCTGCCAGTACTCGCTAGTGAGATCCAAAGTGGAGAAGAAGTTAGCAGATTTTAAAGCAGCCAAAGACTCCTCTATCCTTGGTAAGGGGTACGCATCTTTGTGTGTGATACGGTTGATTTTCCGGTAATCTACACACATTCTCATGGTGTTGTCTTTCTTTTTAACCAAGACCAGTGGGGCTGCCCAGGGGCTACAGCTATCCCTGATTACCCCAGCCTCCTTCATGTCTCTAAGCATCCCCTTGGCGTGTTGGTAGTGTGCAGGGGGTACGGGTCGGTATCTCTCCTTTATGGGAGGATGGTCTCCCGTGGGGATATGATGTTCTACCCCCTTTACTCGCCCGAAGTCTAACGGGTGTTTACTAAACACTCTCTCGTACTCTTGAACCACCCGATAGACTCCTTGTTTCTGGTGTGAGGGAGTGGAGTCAGTACCCAGATGTAGTTGCTGACACCAGTCCTCCATTGGTTTCTTAGAGCCGTTACCTTCCTCTGGTTGAGATGGAGGCAAGGGTTCCACGGCCTGTACACAATTCTGATTGATGGTATACAATTTGGCTAGCGTAGCATACCGGGGCAGGTACACTTCCCTTTTCCCGATGTTTATTATGCGAACGGGCACCCTCCCATGGCGTACATCAACCACCCCCCGTGCCGTCAAAATGGTGGGCCTACTATCTGAGTAGACTGGTTCTACCATTGCCTGGTAATCTCTACCTCTCAGACCAATAGCTGCCCGGCACCAAATCATCATTTCACTTTTTGGGGGCATGGCAATAGGAAAAGGGTCACACATTCTCACGCTTCCAATCTCACCACCGGAGAGTTCCACCTGTTGCCGCCGCATCAGTGCCCGTATCTCTTTTTGGAGCACTCGCTGTTGGCCGGAGCTGGCGTTCTTGGCAACCTGCTGTAAAATGAAAATCACCTCTGCAAGACAATTTTCAATCACATTAGTTCCTAGAGTTATCTTTGGGTGACTCTCGCGCTTGTCAATGTCTACAATGATCAGTCCCTGTGCTGCCAGTTCGACTCTACCGACTTTAATGGTCATCTCTTTGAATCCGATCTGTGGCACGGGTTGACCATTGCTGGCGATGATACTCAAGTCGTCGTCAGGGTAGCGGGTTATATCCGAGTCATTCCAGTACTGCTTAAAGAGCACGTACGGGATGGTGGTGACCTGTGACCCGGTGTCCAGTAGGGCACTCATAGGAATGCCATCCAGTACTACAGGCAAGACTGGACGTCCTCCCACGTATTTGTCACGCCAGTTTGATGGGCCTGGTGATCTTATTCCTGGGGGTTGGCCCTCTACCCCAGGTTGTGCCAGTTTAAAGGACAGTACCTTGCCATATGTCCGGGTTGATTGCAGCGGCGGCAGATGGGTTGTCCGTCCTCGTTGTATCGGTTGCTGGGTCTTCCTCTGGCCGGTGGGGTCCTCCTTGGTCGACGCCACGGGATGTCCTCCGGTCCGGATGCCAGCTGGATCTTCCCTGGAGCAGCAACCTGTAAAGACTGCACAGTTCGGGTTAGCGCAGCTACGCTTTTAGCTAGCTCTTGGACCTGATGGTGCAGGTCTGGAGCCGTGTCATTGTTCAAAGCCTGCGCACCTGCTCCCACAGGCCCTGCCGACAAGGGCGCCGCCTCCTGGTGGTAAGCGGTAGTAGGGCGCCTGTGGGCCACAACGCCACCCGGTGCCGGTTCTCGGAGCACCCAAATGGCTCTGTCCTTGAACTGTGCAAAGTCCAGATGAGGATCCTGTAAGGCCATTGCCCGCAACTGGGTTCGGTGGGCATTGCAATATAGTCCCTCTATAAATTGTTCGGTCAACAGCCTGTCCTCGTTTCCCACGCCGTCAGGGTCGGCCTGCTTAATGGCCCTCAGGGCCTCTTGTAGGTTTAGTGCATAGTCCCTTATATTCTCATGTGCTCGCTGTTTGCACCCGTAGAATCTAAGCTTAATCTCAGCTGAGGTGCGGGTATCAAAGGTGTCCTTCAGCCGGGTTAATATCCCTGCTACAGTCCTCCTCCCAGGTGGCCAGGACTTTACCTCCCTTTGGGCTGCCCCGGTTAGTTGGGCCACCAGGATGCTCACTTTTTGCTCTTCTGTGAGGGGGTACACCTGGAAGAGGCTATCCAGCTTTTCTCTAAAGTCATTCAGGGTATGTGACTCCCCTGACTACTGGGGTAGCCAGGCTGCCCCCGGGATATAGGGCATCGTGAAAGGCATGACCGCTGCAGCGGTGGCGCTGGCGGTGGCTGTGGCAGTGAAGCTCTCCTCCGTATCCAACATCCTCCTCCCCCCTAGTGGACCGTGGCCTACCTTGCGATGATCCTCTTCCGTAGGCCGCGGCTCCGCAGTGGATCGTCAGGGTTGAGGACCTTCCGTCGCGCTCCTGTGACGTCGGCGTCTGCTGGGCTCCTTCCAGGACCTTACGCAACGTCCGTACGTGAGGTGGAGCTCCAGTTCTCGCGCGCTTTCGGAGTCCACGCCCCTCTTCTTCCCGCGCGGCGTCTTCAAGATGGCGTCCAACGGCGGGAAAACTCCACGGATGGCGGGAAGAAGGCAGAAGATGGCGTCCAACGGCGGGAAAACTCCACGGATGGCGGGAAGAAGGTAGAAGATGGCGTCGGATGGCGGGAATCTTCACCACAGGTAAGTTTAAAAGTCTCTTTTTCAGGCACGCAGTACCCGGTGGTTGCGGGCACGAAATCCTGCCGACTACGCCAAAGTTGACGCGCCCCCTGGGCCATGTTTGGGGAATACCCGGAGCCGGATCTGTTGGGGGTGGTAGTCCTCGTGGCGGTGACCCGGTCCGTGCCCAGGGTGTCAAACTAAGTGGCGATGTTTTTAGTGGCAGATGTGATATTGTTCGACTACGCCACCCGTTGAATGCGGTTACGAAACCGCCGCTGCAGGGCAGACCGCTGAGGCCGGTGGTACAGTTGTGCAGCGTGGGTAGTATAACCCCCAACGGGAGGGGTATGGCCTCAGGGCAGCGGATGTGGATGATGGGGATGGTAGAATTGCACGCAGGCACCAGGAACCACTCAGAGACGGTGCGGTGTAGTTCAGGGTCTTTACTGGTGACAAAGATAGACCCTCCCGGGAGTACTGGCTAGCGGTCGGGGTCTGGTCAGTCTGTGAGCAGACAGGATCTCCCCAGGCCAGGCGGAGTTGTAGGCCTCCCCAACTAACTGTACTCTTCTTGGCTACCTTGCTAGAAGCGGGTAAAAGTAGCCCACGTCCCTGAGTGTACCGTGTGGTGCTCACCCGTATGGCCGGTGACTCGGGGCCTTCTGGTAGCCTCCGCTCCACGACGGCGGTGCTGGTCCCTTGCGTGTGACCGTGCCTTCGGGTTTCTTGGCCAGAGGACCTGAAATCCCCTGCCAGTCGGTTTCTGCTGCTGGGTATGGAACAGTCCCCACAGCCTCGGACTCCGTGTCCGGTGAGATCTCTTCAGCCAAGGCGAGCTATCTAGCTTCCAGCCTCTGGCACTCACTCCTGCTCCTACAGGGCTCCTGTTGTCACTTTCCCTGCAACTGCTCCACACCAGACCAGACTGTGTCTCTGTCTGGGACTCCTCGTCTTCTCTTCTCTACTCTCTACTCACTAACCCTACCTCAGCCCCAGTTTATATAGGGGAAGTTCTTCCCCTCCCAGGACTGGGCAGGAGGTGTGGCATGCTCAGGGTTCCTGACCAGGAGACCTCCCACCTGCTCACAGACGTAATATTGCTATTACTGTGGTAACCAGACCCCTGGGGTTCCACATTAGCCCAGCTGAAAACGGTTTGGCTGATTTGAGAAGCTATAAAATTGACCTTCCTTTGAGCTAGTTGAGAATCTGGAGCATTACATTTGTTTGTTCTATGAAACTCTCAAAATGGCCAGAAAAAGAGAACTTTATGTGAAACTCGACAGTCTATTCTTGTTCTTAGAAATGAAGGCTATTGCATGCGAGAAGCTGCCAAGAAACTGAAGATTTCCTACAATGGTGTGTACTACTCCCTTCACAGGAGAGCACAAACAGGCTCTAACCAGAGTAGAAAGAGAAGTGGGAGGCCCTGCAGCACAACTGAGCAACAATACAAGTACATTAGAGTCTCTAGTTTGAGAAATCGACGCCTCACAGCTCCTCAACTGGCAGCTTCATTAAATAGTACACGCTAAACGCCAGAATCAACGTCTACAGTGAAGAGGCGATTCTGGGATGCTGGCCTTCAGGGCAAAGTGGCAAAGAAAAAGCCATATCCGAGACTGGCTAATAAAGGGAAAAGATTAATATGGGCAAAAGAACACAGACATTGGACAGAGGAAGATTAGAAAAAAGCTTTATGGACAGACAAATGAAAGTTTGAGGTGTTTGGATCACACAGAAGAACATTTGTGAGATGCAGAACAACTGAAAAGATGCTGGAAGAGTGCCTGACGCCATCTGTCAAGCATGGTGGAGGTAATGTGATGGTCTTGGGTTGCTTTGGTGCTTTTAAAGTGGGAGATTTGTACAAGGTAAATGTGATTTTGAATAAGGAAGCCTATCACTCCATTTTGCAACGCCATGCCATACCCTGTGGACAGCGTTTGATTGGAGCCAATTTCATCCTACAACAGGACAATGACCCAAAGCACACCTCCAAATTATGCATGAACTATTTAGGGTAGAAGCAGGCAGCTGGTATTCTATCTATAATGGAGTGGCCAGCGCAGTCACCAGATCTCAACCCCATTGAGCTGTTGTGGGAGCAGCTTGACCGTGTGGTAAAAAAAAAGTGCCCATCAAGCCAATCCAACTTGTGGGAGGGGCTTCAGGAAGCATGGGGGGGAATTTCTCAAGATTACCTCAGCAAATTAACAGCTAGAATGCCAAAGGTCTGCAATGCTGTAATTGCTGCAAAGGGAGCATTCTTTGACAAAAGCAAAGTTTGAAGGAGAAAATTATTCTTTCCAATAAAAATCATTATTTCTAACCTTGTCAATGTCTGGACTATATTTTCTATTCATTTTGCAACTCATTTGATAAATAAAAGTATGAGTTTTCATGGAAAACACAAAATTGTCTGGGTGACCCCAAACTTTTGAATGGTAGTGTATGTTCTTTCACTTAGCTTGATTTGGTTTTTGTTAGGTTTTATCTTTTATTTATTTAATATCCTCATACCCACAACAATATTTCATCCCACTATGAGTACCAATTTTGTCTCATACAATGTTAGAGGCTTAAATAGTCCCATGAAAAGGTTCACAATTTGGAAAGACATCAAAAACAGCCTTGCTGACATAATTAGTCTACAAGAGACCAATTTTATTAAATCTAACCATCCACCTTTCCAGCAAAGAGACTTTCCCCATATTTTTACAGCTCTTAATGATAGTAAAAAAGTAGGAGTTATTACAATTATAAAGAACACTATCCATTCAAATTTATAGAGGAATTTGAGGATGACCTTGGAAGATTCCACATATTAGTTTGCTATCTTAATAACTGCCCATGCTCCATTGTTAATGTCTACGCCCCTAAACAAAGAATTTTCAAATTCCTAGATAAGCTTATTAAAAAGATTCAACTAATAAGAAAGGATGACCTAATTTTACTGGGCGACTTTGATATACTGTAGTTCCCGATCTCTTTATTGACTCCTCTTCTTCCAAAAGACAAACCTCCCCCAGTTTAAATTCCTGGCTAGCAAGAAATTAGTTTTTTGATGTTTTTCGATGTATCAATTCTTCTTCTAGAGAATACACACACTTCTCTGATGTCCACAATCCTCTTCTAGAATTGATCTACTGCTTACTGATACCTTCTCTATTTCCAAATTTGTGTATTAATCCTGCCTAAGTCCATCTCTGATCATTACCTAGTTTTGGGAAAAATCCAAATTGGCCCTAATCTATAAAACAAACAATTATGGAGATGTAACTCCACCCTTCTACATTTCCCCTCTTATAACTCTGAGATCAAATCATCTATCAAACAATATTTTATTGAAAACACATTTGAAGAAGCAAGTCCGTTCCATGTCTGGAATGCTAATAAAGCAGTCATTAGAGGAATTCTGATGAAATTATCTTCCATTCACAAGAAAAAATACAGAGAAAAAATGTCCTATTTACAAACCCAATTAAATTCTAAAATAGCCTCACAATCTAACCTAACCTCCCCCTCGCCCACCCTTCAACAGGAAATAATAACACTCAGACAAGAACTCAAAAAAGAACTCTTCTCCTCATACGATACATATGTCAAATCATGTAAATTTAAATTTTATTGTTCCCTTAACAAACCATCTAAATTCATGTCCTGGAGAATTAAACACACCAGAATCAAACAAAGAATCGATAAAATCTTATCTACTTCAGGCGAAATTAAATATTATCCCAAGGATATTGCTGATTCCTTCACCGAATAGTTTTCAAACTTATATAATCTTGATTCTGACCCTTCCATTAACCTCTTAAGGACCTTGGGTTTTTCCGTTTTTGCGTTTTCGTTTTTTGCTCCCCTTCTTCCCAGAGCCATAGCCTTTTTAATTTTCGGTCAATATGGCCATGTGGGGGCTTATTTTTTTGCGGGACGAGTTGTACTTTTAAATGCCATCACTGGTTTTACCATATCACGTACTGGAAAATGGGAAAAAAATTCCAAGTGCGGTGAAATTGCAAAAAAAATACAATTCCACAGTTGTTTTTTGTTTTTTTCCTTTTACCACGCTCACTGAATGCTAAAACTGACCTGCCATTATTATTCTCCAGGTCATTACGAGTTCGTAGACACCAAACATTTATAGGTTATTTTTTATTTAAGTGGTGAAAA
The DNA here is from genome assembly GCF_046119375.1 of Phyllobates terribilis. NCBI lineage: Eukaryota > Metazoa > Chordata > Amphibia > Anura > Dendrobatidae > Phyllobates > Phyllobates terribilis. The sequence goes on from NW_027362762.1 coordinate 163,615,221, forward strand.
AAAAATCCAAAGTTTGCTTAAATTTTTTTTAAAAAATGGCGGCATTTTCCGAGACCCGTAGCATCTCCATTTTTCGCGATCTGGGGCCGGGTGAGGGCTTATTTTTTGCGTGCCGAGCTGAAATTTTTATTGATACCATTTTGGAATAAATCTGATGTTTTGATCGCCCGCTATTGTATTTTATTGCAATGTTGCAATGACCAAAAAAACATAATTCTAGAATTTTTTTCTCGTTACGCCGTTTACCAATTGGATTAATTCTTTTTTTATATTGATAGATCGGGCGATTCTGACCGCGGTGATACCAAATATGTGTATGCGTATTATTTTATTTTGAATGGGGCGAAAGGGGGGTGATTTAAACTTTTATATATATATATTTTTTTATATTTTTAAAATCATTTGTTTACACTTTTTGCATGCTTCACTTGCTGCAGTTTCCTGGTCGTTTCTACTGCATACAGGCGACGAGCAGATCGCCTGTATGTAGGAGAAATGCTCCTGTGCTATGAGCGCCGACCACTAGGGGGCGTTCATAGCTAGCGAGATATGACAACAACCGGGGTCTGAGGCAGACCCCAGGTTGCCATGCCCACCCATCAGTGACCCGTGATCACTTGATGGGGTCACTGATGGACGGGGCTAAGGCCGCGCTTTCGGCACGGCACTGTTAAATGCCGCTGTCAGAGATTGACAGCGGCGTTTAACTGGTTAACAGCCGCGGGTGGATCGCGATTCCACCCGCGACTGTTGCGGGCACATGTCAGCTGTAAGAATCAGCTGACATGTGTCCGGTTCAGTGCGGGTTCAGTACTAATACGTCATAGGCTATTAAGGGGTTAAACCCCCAAATGAGGAATCCATTAACAACTTTCTCTCCAATATTAATCTTCCTAAAATCTACCCATTAGGCATTGAATTTCTAAACCTTCCCTTCTCAACTGATGAAATTCTAGCCACAGTACAAAAACTCAAATCTATGAAGTCTCCTGTTACTGACGGATTCAACAACGAGTATTATAAAAATTTTGGCACCCTCCTTGCTCCTCATCTTGCAACAGTCTTTAATTTGGCCTCGGCTCAGTGCTTCTTTCCAACAGAAATGCTGGAAGCCACAGTCATCCTTATCTACAAATCTAAAGGAGATCCGGACCAGTTTAAAAATTACAGACCGATTTCTTTACTCAATTGTGACTTAAAAATATACTCAAATATGTTAGCAAATAGTTTAGAAACAATCTTACCCAAACTCATAAACAATGATCAGATAGGGTTCATTGTGGGTCGTCAATCGACTGACGGTACTAGGAGACTTCTAAATATTATAAATAAAATGAATACCTCTAAATTGTCATCCATCATCCTTTCCTTAGACACCAAAAAGACTTTGACAGGTTAAATTGGAGATTCCTCAAACTTACACTTTCCAAATTTGGTTTTAATAATCAAAGTCTATCCTCTATTTTTGCACTCTATTCATCCCCTAGGGCTAAAGTATGCGCAAACAATCACCTTTCAAACCTCATCCAGATATCAAATGGCACTAGGCAGGATTGCCCCTTATCTCCTCTATTGTTTGCCCTTGCTCTTGAGCCCAATCTATAAGAGATAACCCTGCTATCAAGGGTATCCAAACTCCCACTCGTCACTTCAAAATCAGACTTTTTGATTATTTCCTTAACTGACCCTGTAACCTCTATAAAATAACTGTTAACTATCCTTATAGCCTTTTCTGAAGTCTCTCACTTCAAAATCAATTCTGATGAATCTCAAATTCTCCACTTTAATTTAAAGGGTTCAACCATTGATGACATCAAGGGTTTCTTCTCCTTCAACTGGGAAAACAACAAATTACCATATCTGGGCATCATCCTCACAAAAAAATTGAAATCCCTTATCCCTACAAACAAGGATAATATTTCTAAAATTATTTCTAATAACCTAACTTATTTTAATACCTCTGATTTGTCCTGGGTAGGTAGGAATGGTGGTCAAAATCTATATACTCCCCAAAATCTTCCATATCTTCAGGACTCTTCCCATTGTCATTCCTTTGTTCTATCTCACCAAATTACAAAAGTGACTTAATGATTTTATTTGAATAGCTAAAAATGTTCTTTATAAAAACAAACTACATGCTGGATTAAGTTTGTCTAATCTTCATGCCTACTACCTCGCTAATTTAGTAAAACAAAGTAACGGATGGTTTAACCTTGAGTCCACACATGCTTGGCTAGATCTTGAATTTGCTCATAATAATTACCAACCCTGGAGAAATCTCCTATTTAAACACTTACTCAATCCAAATTCTCATGAACCAAACCACCCCATTCTGTTACGGATCTGGGTGGTGGAACCTCTGTGCTACGGTGCAAAGAGGGACCCAGAGGGGCGTAACTAAGTATCAACTCGAACCGATCTAGGTCGTACGGAGGCTAACGACTCCGTGACCAGGGAGGAACCGAGCAGAGGGACCAGGTGCTACTCTGGGGACGACCTTGTAAGAGAGCAGGTGACTCCCACGGGTCAGATGGCTGAGACTGACCGATACTGCAGATGGGCACAGCAGGCGGGCTGACGAGAGGTCTGGGTAGATGAACTGGCAGAGACAGCAGGCGACAGGCGGGAGCCTCTAGGTAGGCTGACACGTGTGTGGCGCCCCTGAGGGTTCAGTCGCCACAGGGGTACTGCACCTCAGACCGAGGTGTGGTATCTCCTCTCCGAGGTAAGGAAGGAGCACCTCTCAGGACCCCACCACATCACCCAACACTACACCTCTCCCACCTGAGGGGGGCTTATATGCACCAGGGTGCTGCTCCAGCCGGGATAAGAGGAGATGGGGGGAACCAAAAGATAGGGGGGAACCATGTAGTGGGAGAGGGTGGAGGACGCACTTAGAGGTTACACCACAAATTCATATTTATAAACGGCCATCTTGGGCTTATGGTCTTTGATTGTGATCTTCATCACTGAACGTGGCTCTGGCCTTGAGGTGAGGAGCGGGCTAGAGTTAACGGCTGTCTCTACCCGGTCAAGGTCCCTACCTAAGAAGGCCTGGAGGGGTGCAGAGGAGACAAGCTCCACAGGCAAAAGGATCCCAGGGGGATGCAGACGGAGCGGCATATGCCACCTGTCCTCACTATACTGGCCTAGTCAGAGGGGATTCCTGCTGCAAAAGGGGTACCGGCCCCCGATATCTGACTTCAAGTCTTGGTCAGAAAAGCCCGGAGGCTCAGTGGATCCCACAGGGTAACGGACGGAGCGGAGTCGCCACCCGTACCCTTGTTCTGTGCATAGTCCAGAGGGAGACCCGGCCTTAGTACACGTACCACATGCGGACAGAAGAGGACCTAGTGGGAAAGTCTAGGAACACTCTGGTGCGGGGGTCCTGATTGATGCACCCGAACTACCTGGAGTGTGCTGAACCCCTTCCTGGTGGCCGCAGCGCGCCGTGAGGAGCAAGGAGAAGCCTTGCAGCTGACACCTAACAATGTGAGTAAAGCTTGGAAGACAGCATCCATTGCCTCCGGTCCCTTATTTCAGCACAACACCACATCGCACCTCCCACTACGACTCCCCTAATCTGTCTTCACTGCCCTGAGGCCATGCTTCGCCTGTGGGGAGTAGTACCATCTTCTGCTGCCACTACATCCCGCCTCAGAGGACTGCCGCAGCGCTGGTGGTGAATCACCAGGCACCACAGGTGGCGTAGTCATCACATCCACTCGATTACCACCGTCCCTCCTAGCCCTTATCTTTTTTGACTGTGACAACCCTTGGCACGGACCGGGCCTAGGCCACGACTGCATCCACACTACACCGAAGGCTCGGTTCCGAGTTCCCTTCATCTCTCAGGGTGGGCTAGCGAGCGGGGAAGGAGAGGCGTCCCCTTCCGACGTCGTCTCTCCTCCACCCGGGTGTCACAGGTGGTCACGGCAAGTGACAGGCAGGAGCCTCCAGGTAGGCAGACAGGTGGTCATGGCAAGTGACGGGCAGGAGCCTCCAGGTAGGCTGACAGGTAACAGGCAGGTGCTTCCAGGTAAGCAGGTGGACCAAGCCCATAGACAGACTGGCGGACTGAACGGAAGACAGACTGTCGGGCTGGAGAGTAGTCAGGCTGGTGGACTGGACTGATAGTCAGGCTGGCGGGCAGGACTAGTAGTCAGGCTAGTAGCGGGACCTGAGGGCTGAAGCAGAGGTAAGTACACTGTGCATCAACTATTGCTCGGGCACCTCCACTTTGGAGGAGGTGCCTTATATATGGGAGGACCTTCGGCAATTGGCCGGGGACTCCTTAGGGCGGCGCACGCGGCACCTTTAAGAGGGAGGGAGCGCGCGCGCCCTAAGCATAGTGCCTGGGAAGCTGCGCGTGCCGGCAGCAGAAGCAGGAAGAGGAGCGCTGGAGGACGCCGGGCAAGGAGCGCGGTGGTGAGAGGGACGGCGTCTCAGCCTGGCAGGGGGCAGAGACGCCGATGCTACACATTCTACAGGCCATCGTTTTCGCTTGGAAAACATTGGCCAAACCCAAGGGAAAAAAACAGACCAAATCAAAAACCTCTGCTTCTTGTCTGTCAACTTAATTCTTGATCAAAATCTACTCCCTTCCTGGAATTTAGCCAGTCTCCAAAAAAATCAAAGACATTTATAATGGCTCCAGTTTTACTCCTTTCAAAAAAAAAAAAAAAAAACATAATCTATCTATGACTGATTTCTTATACTACACATCTCTGAAAGACAATATAAACACTATTTTGTCTATCTGAGGTCGCATGTAATCTAATTAATGATGGTGGTCACAAGGTCTTCTGGAGCACTAAATATCTTTACAATACTTTTAATGAAGACCCTTCCTTTTCCAAATTTTCCTATATGCTTATTGGAAAACAGATTTAAATAAAGTTTTCACCCCAGAGCAATGGGAGAATGCAATAGATTACTCCTACTCTTCAAACATCTCTATGCCTCTCCATGAGTCCTTCTTCAAAATCTTATCCAGATGGTATTTTACCCCTGTTAGGCTCGCTCATTTTTCTAACGAATGCTCCCCTCTTTGTTGGAGAAACTGTGGCCAACCAGGCACTCTTTTTCACATCTTCTGGAGCTGACCTAAAATTAAATCGCTTGGGAACCAGATTTTTTCTCTGTTAACTAATCTATTCAATAACTACACTCCAATTACTCCTCAAATGGCCCTTCTCTCCTTAGAGTTGGAAGATTTTGAACCCTCTCAGAGACAACTTCTAATTCACATTTTTCTTGTGACCAAAAATTCTATTGCTGCTCTTTGGAGGCATCCACTACCTCTTAAACTCTGTGACATCATTGAACAGATCTCTCTCCCCAGTTCATTAGAATCCAGATATGCCCTAATAAATAATTATCTTACTAAATATTACAAAAAATAGAACTGCTGGATCTCAAAATTCCCTTGATTTTTTTTTGGGCATACTCATTTGAATACTTTCCTCATTTTCAATTGGTACTCTCATGGGTAATTTAAATTAAATTTAAATATAGTATATGCCTAATGATATTTCATAAACTGTTTTTTCAAATTTGTTCACAGCAATACTGCAATTACTGCTCTTGTTACTATCTACTCTGTAACAAATTAAGTTCTCCATAATTCCCCTACCCTTCCCCCTTCCTTTCCTTCTGCTGTTGAAAAATAAATAAACTTAAGTCTCCCACCCTCCTCTCCTTCCCCTCCCTATCAATCCCTTCCCTATGTTAAATTTTAAACCTAATAAAAATTATTGGAAAAGAAAGTTACTTCTTGGAAGTTGGGACCTATGTTTATTGGTCCCTATAAAATAACCGTCGTGATTAACCCAGCAGCGTTTCGTCTTGAACTTCCTCAGGCCCTTAAGGTCCACAATGTGTTCCACAGGTCCTTACTCAAAGGGTATGTGGAATCTCTTGAGCCCTCACCTCTACCACCGCCCCCAGTAATGGATGATGGTAATCTGGAGTTCCAGATTTCGAGGATTGTAGATTCTCATCTCCAACATTGTTCTCTACAATACTTGGTGCACTGGGAAGGCTATGGTCCAAAGGAGAGGATGTGGGTTTCAGCGTCAGAGGTGAATGCTCCCAGATTGATTCCACACCTCTTTTCCTGAGAAACCCAGTCCTGAGTGTCCTGAGGTCACTCATAGAGGGAGGGGTACTGTCATGGTTGTGTCAGAGGTGACAGACAGTTGCCCTGCAGTTGGTTGCAAGAGATCTCTACATTTCGCATTGCAGACAACTTCTTAGATAAGAGGTTGTCTTTAGGACCAAGCGGCTACCTCCCTCTTGCTAATTAGATCTCTAGCCTGGGTGTGTATATACCTGGTGTGTCTGAGAGCGAGTCACTGGCTATATTCATTTCTACTTGTGAGGCTTAGCAGGAGCAGTACTTCGTCCTCTCTGGAGCTTGAAACCGTCTGCATATTTGGAGTCCTCTAAAGCTAAGCAATTTCCCCCAGTTTTGTCTTCCCTTGTTGTCTTTAGGGTTTAGTGGAGGTTGACTAGTGCTCATCTCCTTCCATCCCTAGCCGTAACCATACATCAGGGAAAGTAGGGCGAGGCACGCGTGCGGCGATTGCTGAAGAGGCAATATAGGGACGGTAGTTGAGACAAGGTGACGCTAGAAAAGACTAGGAGGTCTCCACTTCCCCCTTTCCCTAGTGTCTGGGCTCCCTTTCCCTTTTCCCTCTGTATTGCACTAACACCTGGCGTGACAAGGATATTCCTTAACATTTTTCCCAGGAAAATCCATTTTGGTTTCGTTTTTGTATGTTTTATTGTGAGTCCGTAAAAGTGGCGTAATACTCTGACAACATTGTTCACAGCAGTGACCTGGAAGTCAGAGATGCCTCCAGGGGTCTTCCCCATGCTGTTCCCATGTCATTTCAGCACTGTTCCCATCGATTTCGGCAATTTCTAGGCCCCCTGCAGATCTTCGGGGGAAAGGTGGCACTGGAAAAATGATCGAGTTTCCCATAGACTTACATTGGGCCTGTTTCTCAGGTTGAGCACTCGAGCATTCCAATTTGCTCAACTCGAGCAATGGAGTAACTGAGCATTTTAGTGCTCGCTCATCACTAGACCCAACCTATAAAACAGTCCCACTAGTTAACCCGTAGTTAAAACGGTAAAAAAAAAACCGATGCTTTATCATCATACTGCCGAACAAAAAGTGGAATAAAACGTGATCAAAAAGAGGAATGTAAATGACAATGGTACCGCTGAAAACGTCATCTTGTCCAACAAAAAATCAAGCTACCATATAGCTATATCAGCCGAAAAATTAAAAAGTTATGGCTCTCAGAACAAAGCGATGCAAAAATATATATTTTTTCTATAAAATAGTTTTTATTGTGTAAAAGTACCAAAATATAAATATAGTATCACTGTAATTGTACTATTGTACTGACATGAAGAATAAAGTTGCCTTATCAATTTGACTATACACGGAACGGCAAAAAAAACAATTCCTGAATTGTTGTTTTTTGTTTATTCTGCCTCCCAAAATCGAAGTAGAAAACGAACAAAAAATGTCATGTGCTCGAAAATAGTACCAATAAAAACGTCAACTCGTCCCTCAAAAAACTAGCACTGTAAAAATTATAGCTCTCAAAATATGGCGATTCAAAAACTAGTTATTGCAAAAACAAGCATCTTTTAGTGTGTGACAGCAGCCAAACATAAAAACTTGCTATAAATCTGGTATCGCTGTAATCGCACCGATCCTAAGAGTAAAATTGTCTAATCACTTATACCGCACAAGGAATGGCGTAAAAATAAAAAAATAAAACCAATTCTTCACCTGCTGCTGATTAGTTCATTCTGCCTCCTAAAGATCGCAGTAAGGCTCGGCTAACATTTATCCTGCGCTCTGCGCTTGCACCGGGCTTGCCGTGTAAATCACTGAAATACATGATTCAGACAGAACTCCCGGTGGAAGATTTCCTATAATTAGGAGTGCATAAAAGCGCCATCGGCCACAGTTTTGTGAAGCTCTGAAAAAAAAACACACCACTGAACAGAGGCCAGACGGAGTCCATAGTAACCCTGCTGCTTCATTGTAGTGAATGGACCCCTCGGGGGTTTCATCTGAATTGCGTCACTCTGAGATTTAAATGGAAACTCCGATATCAGTTATCAGCGTAGAGCACAGGATAAATGAGAAAATTTTACATAACATTTTGGATCACAATAAAAGCTTCGACTCACTCCACAAGGAAAAAGCAAGTCACCACTCAGGTCCGTCATCTGTTAACAGAAATATAGGGGGCTTCCACATTACTAGTAGTACAAAGACTCTGGAAAAGCCCCCCAAAAGAAATTTAGCAAATTCTGTACTCCCAAATCCAAATGCCCACCTCCCTTCTGATCCCTACAGTGTGCCTAAACCGCAGTTAGCGTTCGCATGTTTAACATTTCTGTAGCGATGAGAGCCCGCCTAATTTATGGATTCATGTCTCCAGAAGCACGGGCAGGGCAAAATGTACTGGTCACTGCAACAGCAGTTTGCAATTTTCACACAGCAACATCCACTGCAGCTTGTTTCTGGAAAACACCCATGTAGTTAAAATCCTCACCAAACCTGTAGATAAATTCCCAAACGGGAATTCTGCTCTTCTAGCACTTAGGGTCTCTGTATATGGAGTCTGCATACTATACTAGGAAAATCTGCGCTCCAGGAGGCAAATAGCGCTCCGTCCCTCCCGAATCTCTCCATATGGCTGAGCAATACTGTAAAGCTACATATGAGGCATTTCTACATTCTGCAAAATTTGTGTGACAAATTTTGGTGTCATTTTTACCCATTTCCCAGTGTAAAAATGTAAAATCTGGGGCTAAAAAAACTTTAGTGGTAAAAATGTAATTATTCTTTTGTCACCATCCAATGATGTAAAATTCTGTGAGGCACATGTGGTGTCAACATGCTCACTGCACCCCTAGATGAATTCATTGAGAGGTGTAGTCTCTAAAATGGAGTTTCTTATGTGGAGTTCTGCTGTTCTGGCACCTTAGGGGCTCTGCCAATGTGACATGGCACCGTCAAACCAGCCCAGCAAAATATGAACTCCAATATGATGCTTCTTCCCTTCTGAGCTTTGCACTGTGCCTTAAAAGTAGTTTTCGACGACATATGGGGTATCAGCATACTCAGGAAAAATTGCACAACAAATTTTTGGGTCCATTTTCTCTTGCTATCCTTGTGAAAATGAAACTATTGGGAGCTAAAACAACATTTTTGTGGGAAAAATATATATTTTTTCATTTTCACAGATCAACGTTGTAAAATTCTATATAGCACCTGGGGTTCAAGGTGCTCACTACACATCTAGATAAATTCCTTAAGGGGTCTAGTTTCCAAAATGGGGTCACTTGTGGGGGGTTTCCACTGTTTAGGCACATCAGGGGCTCTCCAAACGCGACATGACACCCGCAGACCATTCCATCAAAGTCTGCGTTCCAAACCGCCACTTCTTCCATTCTGAGCTCTGCTATGCGCCCAAACAGTAGTTTTCCCGCACATATGGGGTATCTGTATACTCAGGAGAAATCACACAACAAATTGTGGGTTCCATTTTCTCCCATTACCCTTTTGAAAATAAAAAATTGGTGCTATAATAACATTTTTGTGGGAAAAATGTAAAATTTTTATTTTCACGGCTCAATGTTATAAACTTCTGTGAGGCACCTGGGGGTTCAAGGTGCTCACCACACATCTAGATAAGTTCCCTGAGGGGGTCTAATATCCAAAATGGTGTCACTTGTGGGGGGTTTCCCCTGTTTAGGCACATCAGGGGTTCTCCAAACGCTGCATCCTCTAATTATTCCAGCAAATTTTGCAGTCAAATGGCGCTCCTTCCCTTCCAAGCCCTGCTGTGCACACAAACAGTGTCTTTTCTCCACATATTGGGTATCGGCGTACTTAGGAGAAATTGCACAACAAATGGTACAGTGAAATTTCTCCTGTTACCCTTATGAAAATGCAAAATTTTGGTTAAAAAACATTTTTGTGGGAAATATGTGAAATTTTTATTTTTACGGCACAATGTTGTAAACTTCTGTGAAGAACCTTGGGGTTCAAGGTGCTCACCACACATCTAGATAAGTTCCCTGAGGGGTCTAGTTTCCAAAGTGGTGTCACTTGTGGGGGGTTTCCACTGTTTAGGCATATCAGGGGCTCTCCAAATGCAACATGGGGTCCGCTATATATTCCAGAAAACTTTGAATCAAAAAGGCAAACAGTGCTCCTTCTCATCCGAGCCTTGCCATGCGCCCAAACAGTGGTTTTCATCCACATATGGGGTTTTGGCATGCTCAGGAGAAATTGCTCAACAAATTTTGTGGTCCATTTTTTCCTGGTACCTTTGCGAAAATAAAAATAAATTTGGGTCTAAAGTAACATTTTTGTGAAAAAAAGTTAGGCTATGTGCCCACGATGCGGAAATGCTTCGGATTTTTTCCTGAGCGTTTCTGCATCTCCCTGGCAGAAAAAACGCATGCTGATTGTACATGTGTTTTTCCTGCCAGGGACAAGCAGATGTGAAGTGTTCTTCACATGCATTTCTGCATCACTTGGAAAGTGCTTGACAACTTGGTCACACTATATAAATCCATGCAAACGGCATGGATTTATATAGTGTGACCGAAAGAATGTTAAAAAATAAAAAATAAATATATACTTACCTTCTGATGGCCCGCGGTGTCTTTATTCGATGCGTCTCGGCTTGCCGGCAGCTCGCGGTACACTAAAGGACCTGCTGACGTCAGTGGTCGCGTGACCAGTCACATGACTAAATGATGTCATGGCAGGTCCTTGAGTCTACCGCGATCTACCGGCAAACCAAGACAAAGACACCGGGGGCCATCAGAAGGTAAGTATAATGTTTCTTTTTTATTTTGCGTATTTTTCCGCAATGATAATCCGAATATGAAATTTCTGCAGCATGTGCACAGCATATGTGGATTATCATTGGAGAACATGGCAGGCCTTCTACCAAGTGTTTTTTAAGCGTTTCTGCAGCGGAATTGCCGCTGCGGAAACGCCTAAAAAACGCATCGTGGGCACACAGCCTTAAAGTTTATTTTTTTCTTCCACATTCCAAAACTTCCTGTAAAGCACCTGAAGGGTTAATAAAATTCTTGAATGTGGTTTTGAGTACCTTGAGGGGTGCAGTTTTTAGAATGGTGTCAGTTTTTGGTATTTTCTGTCATATAGACCCTTCAAAGTCACTTCAAATGCGATGTGGTCCCTAAAAAATGGTTTTGTAAATTGTGTTGGAAAAATGAGAAATCCCTTGTAAACTTTTAACCCTTATAACTTCCTAACAAAAAATTTTTTTTTTAAATATTATGCTGATGTAACGTAGACATGTGGAAAATCTTATTTATTAACTATTTTGTGTGACACAACTCTCTGATTTAAGGGCATAAGAATTCAAAGTTTGAAAATTGCAAAATTTTCACCAAATTTCCATTTTTTTCACAAATAAACACAATTCATATCGAAGAAATTGTATCACTATCGTGAAGTACAATATGTCACGAAAAAACAATCTGAGAATCAGTGGGATCCGTTGAAGCGTTAGAGTTATTACCTCATAAAGTGAAACTGGTCAGAATTTAAAAAACTGGCCTGGTCATTAACGTGCAAACAGCCTTGGAGGGTAAAGGGGTTAAGGTCTGAAACCTTGGTCAAAGCTATCTGAGCACACAAATCTCCAAGGGTGCCTAAACTTTTGCATTGACCCATTTTCCTTTTGTAAGTTTTAAAATTTTAAAGATGAAAACATATATTTTTTGTGGGGTGAAAATAAAGAGGAAATGTGTCATCTTTAACTTTAGGCCTTTTAGAGATCATTTAATCTTCAACTTGCTTAACTGTTCATAAATAACAGTAATTTTGACCAGCGGTGCCCAAACTTTCACATGCCACTGTAAGCCATAGTGGGCAGTGTTATATTTTTGGCGGTTCTCTATGAGACATTTATAAAGTAATTTTCAGCAAACAATAACATTGAAAATGAAACATTTTTTTAATTGATAAAAGCATCCATGTGTTGCCAGTAATATGCATGGATGCATGGACTTGCATTGGCATTCTACAGAGTCAAACCATGTATGAGAAATGTCGTTAAAGTGGTCTGGGCTGAATGGAAAAAAAAAGGAAAGTGAATAACTACGATCATCGAAAATGTAACCAATGAGTCATTGTATTTACCATTATTTCTTCATTTTATGGAGGTAATATTAGTCTTAATTCAGCAGTTTTGGTTAAAGGTAACTTGTCAGACAACTCATGATGCCCAAACCACGAGGAGCATGAATCACAGCCTGGATGATATCACTCTCTGGAAAGCTCTGGCGTTTCAGAAAAAATATACTTTGAGATCTGGATGGCTTTTCCCAGCGCTGCTGCAGGTGATTGACAGGTCTCTCCCTATGTACAAGCGATGTAGATAGGGAGAGACCTACCAATCACCCCTGAGTCGGACCTGGGAGTATCTTCAAAGTACATTTTCTCTGAAATGCCAGAGCATTTCAGCGAATCATATTCCTGGCTGCAATCATGTGCCTGCGTTATGGGCAGCATGAAATGCCTGATAGGTTACATTTAATGATCAGTATTGGGGTATTATCACTACGGTATAAGCTGGCAACATTTGGTAATAGTCTGGCAGTATTTTTTGTCTCTTATATTGCAGTATTGATGGAAATATTGGTCTTGGTACTGTGGTCTTTGGTTATGATCAGCATGGCGGCATTCCATTACTATGTGGTGGTATCATTATTATTTGGTCATAGTGCGGTGGCATTATTTAACCTTATATAGCAATATTATTGACACTATTAGTTTTGCAGTAAATGTCATATTTGTAATAGAGACCCCATCTGGGGAAGTGACGGGGGGGCTGCATGTACCTGTGTTTATTCAAATGACAGGGCAGAATTTTCAGTCTAAGTCCAGCCCTGGATCCCAGATTCTTGTCTGGGCTTCTAGATATTTGCATAAATAAAGACATGTCAAAGGTCCTATACGATTTATGGGAGCAAGCACAATACTTGTTGGGTGTTGGACTGCTGCCTTGAAAATTTATAGTTCAGCATGCAGCTTGGCCTCTTCACACCAGTTGTCAGGTAGGACAATATGCCTGCACAAGCCCTTTAAGTGCAACCTATCGTGTAATCTTCCAGCTCAGTAAAGACGAATAAGATGATAAGATGTAATAAACTGCTGTACATAAGACATATAACCACTTCCTATCTTCTTCTGCATTTTGTGCAATAACTACCAAGTGTGTTGTATGATCATACTGTCATGATGAGAGCATTAATGGACTTGGGCAGGGTATAAATCTGCTGACAGCGCCAGCAATACAGCATTAAATATTTATAAAGCAACTTTGTGGTTTGGAATCCATTTGTGCTTTCTCTCTACCATGCTTCATACTCCCCTATATGTAGGCAATGTTTCATCACTGCAGACAATATAAGTCTGGGTTTAGTACATTTTACATCTGGAAATTCAGCACTTAGGTCATTTCCAGTGGAAAGCCAGGTGTTTCATATAAAGTAGTATTTCTGCTGTATATGTGGCTGGCCTTGTCCTCACTGGTCTGTTGATCTGAATCAGCTTCTTTGCTCCCTAGAGGATCCTAATTGTACATAGAGCAGGAAATGTACTTACAAAGTAAAGTTTGTTTGTGAAATGCATTAGACGCTGGAGAGAACAACTGCATCCAACATTCTAAAACGTATTTATCGTTATGTATTTTTCTCAAATTTTTGTCCTGATTCATATGTACTGTACTTCTTTATATATGTACACCATTTATGCATATCACCTACAATTCTTGTCACTTGTATTAATGCATAACTTTGCACTTAATATTACGATGTTGTCCGTTTACATTTGAGCACATTGCACCTTATCAGCACTTGCGCTCATAATCCCCCCTTATCTATTACTTATAGTATTATATCCTGCGGTGGGTGCGCTTCATTGTCTGGGCTCCTTGCTGGACACTCGCTCATCTCCGAGTCCTCTGCACCTGCGTGGAATGCAGCCAGGCGCCAGCGGTTCCATGTAAGCATGACAAGGACTGACAGGCGGCATTTGGATTCACAGACGCTGATGCGCATTTGCCTATTCAGCCACTGTGATAGGCTGTAATCCGATCATCTGATCGGAACAGCCGGATATAAAACTTGGACAAATGACACACGCCCACTGAGGAAGCAATACACATGAAACGTGCGTTGGGGAGTTGGGTTGACGTGCTGCTTGGATCACAGCAATGGGTACTTACCTTTTATAATTTAAGCATTACAAATGGATTTATTTCTTTTTACATTGATCCAATATGACATAGATGCATGTCTACCTTTTTGCAATAAACAGTTCCAAATTGATGTCTTACTACTAACACAGCCAGACAGTACAAGGAGACATTCTCAAATACATTACTTTCTGCTATATACAGTATGTAAAGACCTTTGCATTATGGTAGGACATGCACCGCTTTGATATACAGAGTCACCAATAATTACATCATTCTCCTTATGTAAACATTATTGCACCCTGGCAGCAACTCTGGACCTATTTTTGCAGAATTTCTTCACTGAAATAGCAAGTATGCCCACTTGCTTTCGTCACTATTGATATACTGTATGTACTGTATTTCTTGTCTTATGTTTAGTGTTGAGCCACCCCCGTAGTGTTCGAGTTCGGTTCTGTTCGTCGAACACCCGTGTGTTCGCCGAACTGTTCGTCGAACTGTTCGTCGAACACCTTCGAACACCGTTAAAACCAATGGCAGGCAAACAAAAACACATAGAAACACATAGAAAACACCTTCAAAGGTGTCCAAAAGCTGACAAACTGCTCAGAAGACACAACTAACACATGGAAAAGTGACAAGTACATATAGTCATGCGAAAAGAAAAGAGGTGGAGGAGTAAAAGGAGGGGGAGACACAGATATAGGCATGTCATGCCCTTCTAAAATCCAAAAAGTGAGAAGCCGACACGTTCAGTCCGCTCCTGCCCGTGCCACCTCCGTGTCGCCGGGTTTGTGCCAGAGCCGCGGTGAACCCTGACGGCCAGCCCCCCTCTCCCAATACTGGTGCCTGTCCGCTGGTGGGTCGAGCGAGCCCCCCTGTGGTGGAGGCAGCTCTAAGCTTTTTAATTTAAATTGTCTCTCTAATTTGAATGAATACACTTTAAATCCATTTACAAGGATCTATTGGAGGGCAAGTCTCATGCCAGCAGCCGCGTAATTCCAGCTCCAGTAGCGTCCACTAAAGCTGCTGCAGTTAAAAAGCTTTTATAAGGATCGAGCTCGGCTGTCCACCGCAAGGCATCCTACTGCCAGTCCCAGCCCCTATGCCTTGGGGTGCCTCCTGATGCTCTTCACTGAGTATCCCGTGGTCCCGAAGCATTTCCTTTGAAAAAATTAAGTGTCCAAACTACAGGTGGTGTAGCTTGCTTAACAGCCGGGATAATCCGCTGACTAGCAGACACTGCTACTAGGCACAAAGTATTTCCTGGGCTAGATGCAGTTAAAAATTTGTAATTAGATAATCTCGTTGGATGCTGAGAAAGCATTCCATAGAGTCTTCTGGCACGCCATATATGATTCTCTTAAAAAGCTTGGGGTAGGGGTCTAGGGGACCCTTTTATAGCCAAAATCACGGCCCTGTATCACAATACGTCACCTAGGCTGAAGATAAATGGAACTGTAGCACCCTGAGGGCTCGGTTGCTACAGAGGTATTGCACCTCACCCAGAGGTGTGATATCTCACTCTCAGGTAAGGATGGAGTGTGGATCAGGACCCGACACCTGCATGCATTACACCACATTGCCGTGGGGCAGGGCAACCAATATGCCTCTGAGATGGGCACGACAGTCCCTGTCCCTGGCTAGAGTGTGGGGAGGGAACACTGAGGAAGGGGAACCCTGTAGTGCAGGAGCAGGGAGGAAGCAGTTCCTGGGTGCATTGAGAAGGGAGTATAAAAGGTGGGCACCATCTTAGTTCAGTGCAGAGAAGTCTGAGCAGAAGTGGCAGGGAGCAGGGGCTCTGCATGAGCTCTGCTCCGGAGGCGGGCCTAGTAACAGAGGCCCAGGCCTGGAAGAGGGAGAAGGAAGGAAGAGGAGCGGAGAAGGCTCCAGGAACGAGGAATGAAGGGATCCCAGGGGTGCGGACGGGCGAGTCGCCACCGCACGCCCGAATCCACCGGCGTGGAGGGGTCAGGCCAAAGGGGGAGACCGGTCCACGAAACTAGTGGAGGCAGGAAACGACCCTCAGCTAGAAACCGGAGGCTGTGACATTTTATGTGGCGCAGCCCCTCGCTACACCCGCTAGGAAGGCACCACATAGGGTCAAGGAAACTGGCGCCAAGTTTACCAAGAGGAGGCCCGAGGCAGCCGGACAGAAGGGTTGGTAAGAAAGGCCAGACAAAGGACACACAAAGGGGGTCCTGTGAAGCGCTCCAAAGTTATCTGGGAGTTGTCTGAGCCCCTCACCTGGTGAGCACAGTACGACGTGGGCAGCCGTTACCTGCAGACGTGGTCTGGATAATAAGAACTGTGAGTAAAGGCCCTGGACTGCATCACTGACTCCGTGTCGTTACTGCTGCTGCCCTGCACCATCACCCCCATCCTCCGCATACACTGCCCTGAGGCTATACTCCTCCCGTGGGGAGTTATGCTACGCTCTGCTGCACCCACAACACCAGCCTCAGCGGTCTGCCCTGCAGCGGCGGTTCACTCTGACCGCAATCCACGGGTGGCGTAGTCGGACATTTAAACATCAAAACCACATAAATAGTTCCGCCACTGGTTTGACCACCCTGAGCCACGGAACCGGGTCGCCGCCACGAAGACTACAACCACCAGCATCCACCAAAAAGGGTCCGGCTCCGGGTGTCCCAAGGCCCAGGGGGTGCATCAGAACATTTTCATCACCTTTCACAATCACCAATGGGACAAGGCAGGGATGTCCTCTGTCCCCTCTCTTATACATCCTAGTGACGGAGCACCTGCTCTCATCAATTCGCCATAACCCCAATATTAGATGGATTGAGGTGGGAGGCACCGAGTACAAGTGCTCTCTATTTGCTGATGATGTCCTAGTATATATCACTCAATCACATATATCCATCCATGCTGTTATGGCTGAAATAGATCACTTTGTTACATGGTCAAATTTTAAAATCAATACAGCGAAGTCTGAGGCCCTCGATGTCTCCCTCCCCAAATCCATATAGGATTCCATCCAGTCCAACCTTCCCTTTGCCTGGCCCTCACAGGGTATCAAATACTTAGGAATTCCTATTCATAGAGACCTCTCCCATCTATGTTATCTTAATTTTGGGCCCTTTATGGAACAACTCCATACAGACCACGGTTGGCAAGTTAGAACTGTAAGATTCACTACGTGAACCACTGGTGTTTTGTGGAAAAGCACATGTACACTGTGTTCCAAATTATTCTGCAAAAAGTGTTTAGGAGTGATAAGGGAAGAATTTGTTTGTTTGTCAGTTAAACTCATTGATGGTGATGTGTGTCAGGGCTCTTTATATAACTGTAAGCAATTGCAGACACCTGTGCTAATTAGTTTGGCAGGTGTGTCCAATGAAAGGCAAGACTACTTAAGAAGGCTGTCTCACATTATTAAGCAGCCTACATTTTCTGCCAAAATGGGAAAGAAAAAGGATGTGTCGGCTGCTGAGAAGCAACAAATTGTGGAGTGTTTAGGTCAAGGCATGACTACAATCAACATTGTGCGATGATCAGGATGAAGTGTCTTGGCAATCAAGAAGTATGTAGCTGATTCACAGTACACACGTGTGCGTGCTGATAAGGGCAAATTGAGGACTCTTTCCTACAGGCAATTACGTCAGGTTAAAAGAGCAGCGGCAAAAACGCCTTGTCATAGCAGCAGACAAGTTTTTGAAGCTGCTGGTGCCTCCAACGTCCCCCGAACAACAAGATGCAGGGTCCTTCAGAGGTTTGCAACTGTGCATACGCCATCCTGTCGACCTCCTCTATCCACTTCACACAAGCAGAAACGGCTCCAGTGGGCCAAACATTACATGAAGACTGATTTCAAAACTGTTTTGTTCACGGATGAGTGCCGTGCAGCGCTCGATGGTCCAGATGGATGGAGTGGAGGATGGCTGGTTGATGGACACCCCACGCAAACACGGCTACAGCGCCAACAAGGAGGAGGTGGAGTAATGTTTTGGGCTGGAATCATGGGGAGAGAGATTGTCGGCCCCTTTAGGATCCCTGAAGGCGCTAAAGATGAACTCCATAATGTATGTGGATTTTCTCAAACAGCACTTCCTGCCATGGTTCAAGAAGAAGAACCGTGTATTTCACAGCAAGATCATTTTTTTGCATGATAATGCACCATCTCATGCTGCACATAAAACATCTGCATCTCTGGCTGATATGGGCATAAAAGGGGACAAACTTATGGTGTGACCCCCATGCTCCCCTGACCTCTACCCCATTCAGAACCATTGGAGCATCATCAAAAGGAGTGTCTATGATGGCGGGAGGCAGTTCACATCTAAGCAACAGCCAAAACCTGACAAATTCAGTGGATGAGAGAGTTCAGAAGCTCCTTTCGAACAAGGGGTCCTATGTGAAAATGTAACATCACCTAGAATAAAATTTTAAGTTGAAAACTGTTTGATTTCAGTTTCTAATAACCTGCTAATGCTTATAATTTCAAAAATGACAATTTTTTTTGGTCTTTATTAAAATGAAAAGGTTGATCGAAAAGTTTGGGGGATCTAAGAGTGTGGCAACCCAGTAGTCATGATTACTTCGAAGTCTGACAATATGAGGGTCATGTTGCAGGTAGTGCAGCAAGAAGGCACTTATGTGTCTTGCGCATCTCGGAGCCCCAAAATTATTTTCCGGGCTAGATGCAGCTAAAAATTATTATTAATTTTAAATCTGGTGGAGCTTAGTATAGATGGCCTAATAGGATCAGTGCTGCACACTGCTACAAAGCCCAAATTATTTTCCAGTCAAGATACAGATAAACATGATTAGTAATTTTAAATCTGGTGGAACTTATTATAGATGGCCTAATAGAATCAGTGCTGCACACTGCTACAAAGCCCAAATTATTTTCCAGCCAAGATACAGATAAACATGATTAGTAATTTGAAAGCTTAAAACAGTTGGTAGGGTGATTTTAACCAATCATCAAGCTTTTACTCTCCCCAGGATGACACAGGGGTAGAAAAGTCGTTTCGGATCCATGATTTGTTCATCTTTATGAACGTGAGTCTGTCTACATTATCAGTGGAGAGCCGCGTGCGCTTATCTGTCAGCACACCACCAGCAGCGCTGAACACACGTTCAGACAGAACGCTGGCGCCGGGTCATGACAAGATCTCCAAGGCGTAAGTGGCTAGCTCCGGCCATTTATCCAGATTGGAAGCCCAAAAAGAGCAAGGGTCCAGTGACACAGTCATGGCTTCAATGTTTACTTGGAGATACTCCTGTACCATCGTCTCTAGGCGTTGACTATGTGTCAGACTTCTTGTCTCCTGTGGCCTTGCAAAGGATGGGCTAAAAAAGTGGTGAAATGATTCCGCAAAATTGATGTTACCAGCAGATACTGTGGTTCTGTTACGGTTTGAGTGCTGAACACTTGACGGTCCCACGGTTGGCAAGTTGGAACTGTGAGATTCACTACGTGCACCACTGGTGTTTTGTGGAAAAGCACATGTAAGATTCTGCAACAGTCTCTGCTGATACTCCTGCATGCGTGCATCCCTTTCTATGGCAGGAATAATTTCTGCAAATTTACTTTTGTACCGGGGATCTAACAGTGTGGCAACCTAGTAGTCAGGATTATTTCTAATTCTCACAATTCGAGGGTCATGTTGCAGGTAGTGCAGCAAGAAGGCACTCATGTGTGTTGCGCATCCAGGAGCACCAAGTCCCTGTTGTGTTGGTGGCGAGGTAACAATCATGCTTCCTTCCTCTGTCCTCTCCCCCCAACCTCGCACAACAGAAATGTGATCAAGGTCTCCCTCATCTGATGAGTCTTCCATCAGTTTGTCCTCCACTTCTTCCTGGGCTCCTGCACCTTCCTCACTAGTTTGGCTGCTACCATGCGCCCTGATAAAACCATCTCCCCCACCCTGACATGCCTGCCGCCTTGGTGCTGCCGACCGTCTGGACCTTGCAGATGTTAGCCCTTCTGCATACAACTCCTCCTCCTCTACTTCCTCCACCTCCTCTTGTGCCACCACCTGACTCCGAATTCTGTTTAACATGTGCTCCAGCATGTAAATCACCGGAATAGTCATGCTGATAATGGCATCGTCAGCACTAAACATCTTCGTCGCCATTTCAAAACTGTGCAGAAGGGTGCATAGGTCCCTGATCTGAGACCACTCCTCCAGCGTGATTTGCCCCACCTCTGGATCTCGTTGGCCCAGGCTATACGTCAGAACGTATTGCACCAGGGCTTGTCGGTGCTGCCACAGTCGCTGCAACATGTGCAGAGTTGAATTCCACCGGGTAGGCACATCGCATTTTAGCCGGTGAAGTGGCAGGCCCAACGACTTCTGTAGAGATGTAAGTCGCTGAGCTGCGGGATGCGAACGGCGGAAGTGAGCACACAGCGACCGTGCCCTCTGCAGAAGGCCATCTAGTCTGGGATAGTGGGCTAAAAATTGCTGGACAACCAGGTTCAACACGTGAGCCATACAAGGCACGTGTGTGACATTGCCCCGGCGAAGGGCCGCACCCAGGTTTGCAGCATTGTCGCACACGGCCTTCCCTGGTTTCAGGTCCAGTGGAGACAACCATTCATGAAATTGGTTCTCCAGAGCTGACCACAACTCCTCAGCTGTGTGACTCACATTTCCCAGACATTTCAAAGTAAAAACCGCCTGATGACGTTGAGCCCTACTGCCAGCATAGTAAGGAGGTGTGCAGGATCACTTCTGCGCAGTTAGAAAGCGTGTGGCATGACCAGACAGGCTTTGGGTGCAGGTGGAAGACCGAGAGGAGGTTGAGGAGGCAGAAGCAGTGGAGGAACTTTGACATAAAGAGGATTGACGCACAACTCGAGGGGACGGCAAGACTTGGACAGCAGCCCCTTGTCCTGCTGTCACCATAGTCACCCAGTGCCCAGTCAGCGACATGTAACGCCCCTGTCCATGCCTACTCGTCCAAGTGTCTGTGGTGAAATGCACCCTGTCACACACAGAGTTTCTCAAAGAAGCGGTGATGTTGTGTGCGACATGCTGGTGGAGCGCAGGCACACCTTTCTTTGAGAAGTAGTGCCGACTGGGCATCTGGTACTGGGGCACTGCGACGGACATAAGGTCTCGAAAATCCTCTGTGTCCACCAGGTGGAAAGGCAGCATTTCTGTAGCCAATAGCTTGCAGATGGTGAAATTCAACCTCTTAGCTTTCTCATGGCTAGGAGGAAATGGTCTTTTACTTGTCCACATCTGAGGGACCGAGGGCTGGCTATTGTGCTTAGACGGGGTTGATAAGGGTGTCCCCGGCAAACTGCCGGTCTGTGAGGAAGATGCAGGCGGACATGTTAGGTTGCCTTGATCCAAAGGTGGTGCTATCGATGTCGGACAGCGCTCAACACCAGCTGGTGTTACCACCTCCAAAGAAAATGATGACCTGCCAATCACGCTGGCTGTTGCGGGTAAAGAGGTGGCAGGTCTGCGCTCCAAAACAGGTGTGACTGCTGTCCCCCCAGTCACAGAGGATGAAGAGGCCGCGGATACACAAGATATGGTAGACGGTGGTTGGCCCGGCCGGCTAGGCCGCATTGTAGCACACTGAGCTTCTCACTGCAACTTATGCTTCATGTCCATGTGCCGGTTCATGCATGAAGTACTCAAACTATGTATTTTTTGGCCTCTACTTAGCTTTTGCTGACAAATGTTACAGATAACACGAGTTGGGTCATCTTTATCGATCTGAAAAAATGCCCAGGCTATGCAAGGCTTAGCACCCATGCGACCTGAAGAGCCACCAAGACTTGTGGTGAGAGGCAGAGTTGTGTTTGAGGATGCAGTTGTTGACGTGCTTCCAGTACTACGTCTCTGTCCAGGAAGGCGCAACCTGACCTCGTCGTCACTAGCATCTTCCTCCACATCCTCTGCTGACCTGATCTCTTGGCTGACTGTGGGTTGACAGTAAGTGGGATCTCCAACCTCATCATCATCACCCTGTGCGTTATCACACCCGTCGTCCTCAGAGCCAACCTGTTCCTGCCTTGACAAAAAACTAAAGTTGTCGCTCCAATCAGGTATTTGAGTCTCATCATCGTCTTCCTCATTGTCTCCACCAACAGGAGTTACAGTTTGGGAATGAGGGTCTACATTATGGTCAGAACCTTCTGCGTCTGGTCCTGGATCCGACTCATAAAGATTCTGGGCATCAGTGCAGATCATTTCCTCGTCTGGATTCACAGAAGCGCTGGAGTCGACCTCTGATTCCCAGGCTATAGTATGAGTAAACAGCTCTGCAGACTCAACCATCTGTTCTACCTCATACTCAGACGGGCAGCTGGAGATTTGGGAGCTGTGAGGAAGCAAGTGCGATTGGGGTGACACCTTTGAGGACTGGAGTATTTGTGATGTTGAAGTTGATGTGGAGGAGAGCCCACTTAAAGGAGCATTTGATATCCGTTGAAGCACCTGCTGTTTTTGTGCCTCATCTGGAATTTGTAGCGATTGGCGTGGCCGTAAGAAAGGGATCTTATCACATTGTCCGCTAAAAGAAGTAGACATTTTAGTTTGGCTGGAAGATGGTCTTTCTTCTGCAGATGTTACTGTTGCTTTAACGCCTACCCCACGGACACAACCTTTTTTCCCCTTCCCAACACGCCTATTCCCCTTTCCACCAGCAGCAGGCCTTTTTCCACTCATTTTGGTGGTTAACTAATTCACAACCCTGGAGTTGTTTGCACAAAAAAACAATGGATGTGAACCGAGCAGAGCTGAGTGGCCAAACTGTGGTATTAGGCCAAAACTATTGGCTGGGTTAGATGCAGAAAAAAATTATATTCAATTTGCAACCTGATGGAGGTCAGTATAGATGGACTAATAGAACAAGTCCCACACACAGCTAGAAGCCCAAATATTTTTTCAGAGGTAGATGCAGAAAAAAGTTGTATTCAGTTTGCAACCTGATGGAGGTCAGTATAGATGGACTAATAGAACAAGTCCTACACACAGCTAGAAGCCCAAATATTTTTTCAGAGGTAGATGCAGAAAAAAAATATATTCAGTTTGCAACCTGATGGAGGTCAGTATAGATGGACTAATAGAGAAAGTCCCACACACTGCTAGAAGGCCAAATATTTTTTCAGAGCTAGATGCAGATATAAATTATTTTGAATTTGCAACCTGATGGAGGTCAGTATAGATGGACTAATAGAGAAAGTCCCACACACTGCTAGAAGGCCAAATATTTTTTCAGAGCTAGATGCAGACAAAAAATTATTTTTAATTTGCAACCTGATGGAGGTCAGTATAGATGGACTAATAGAGAAAGTCCCACACACTGCTAGAAGGCCAAATATTTTTTCAGAGCTAGATGCAGATAAAAATTATTTTTAATTTGCAACCTGATGGAGGTCAGTATAGATGGACTAATAGAACAAGTCCCACACACAGCTAGAAGGCCAAATATTTTTTCAGAGGTAGATGCAGATAAAAATTATTTTTAGTTTGCAGCCTGATGGAGGTCAGTATAGATGGACTAATAGAGAAAGTCCCACAAACTGCTAGAAGGCCAAATATTTTTTCAGAGCTAGATGCAGACAAAAAATTATTTTGAATTTGCAACCTGATGGAGGTCAGTATAGATGGACTAATAGAGAAAGTCCCACACACTGCTAGAAGGCCAAATATTTTTTCAGAGCTAGATGCAGAAAAAAAAATATTTTTAATTTGCAACCTGATGGAGGTCAGTATAGATGGACTAATAGAGAAAGTCCCACACACTGCTAGAAGGCCAAATATTTTTTCAGAGCTAGATGCAGATATAAATTATTTTTAATTTGCAACCTGATGGAGGTCAGTATAGATGGACTAATAGAGAAAGTCCCACACACTGCTAGAAGGCCAAATATTTTTTCAGAGCTAGATGCAGAAAAAAATTATATTCAGTTTGCAACCTGATGGAGGTCAGTATAAATGGACTAATAGAACAAGTCCCACACACAGCTAGAAGGCCAAATATTTTTTCAGAGGTAGATGCAGATAAAAATTATTTTTAATTTGCAGCCTGATGGAGGTCAGTATAGATGGACTAATAGAGAAAGTCCCACACACTGCTAGAAGGCCAAATATTTTTTCAGAGCTAGATGCAGACAAAAAATTATTTTGAATTTGCAACCTGATGGAGGTCAGTATAGATGGACTAATAGAGAAAATCCCACACACTGCTAGAAGGCCAAATATTTTTTCAGAGCTAGATGCAGATAAAAATTATTTTTAATTTGCAACCTGATGGAGGTCAGTATAGATGGACTAATAGAGAAAGTCACACACACTGCTAGAAGGCCAAATATTTTTTCAGAGCTAGATGCAGAAAAAAATTATATTCAATTTGCAACCTGATGGAGGTCAGTATAGATGGACTAATAGAATGATGCTATGCCCAAAAGATTTTACTTCACTAGGTGCAGTAAAAAAATTGGTATTCTATACACAGGTGGTATATCTTGCAACACAGATAGGCTACTCCACTGACTAACACACTCTGCAATAGGCCAAAAAGGATTAGCTTTGCTAGATTCAGCCAAATGCTGTGAAAAAAACTTGCACAGCACTGGCACAGACCTGCCTGGCAAAAACTGATAGGAACTGATGTAACCTAGTCCTGAAAAGGACTGCAATTACAATTAGTCTTTACTCCCACAATCTATCTATTTAAGGGCACAGACCTGCCTGATAAAAGTCGTAGGAAGTGCTGTAACCTAGTCCTTAAAAGGACTGCAATCACAACTATTCCCTACTCCCAAGCTATCTGTAGATTTGTGCGAAAATTGGCTTGAAATTAACAAGGTATAGCGCACACAGCAACAGCGGTGCCGTCTAACACGCAGCTGCAGCAGTGAGAAAATGGTGGCGACGGGGAAAATGGCTTGGTCTTATAGGGCAAGGACATATGACATACACTGCCAATGACACATGCCCTTGCTTGTGTGACAAAAAGCACTTCGCTCTGTGTGTGCGCTGCTGATAGGCTGACAGATTGCACCTCCCCACTGTAAATGCGGGAAAGAGAAAAAAAAATGGAGATCTTCATTATTCCTGCAGAGATCCATCCCCTGCCCCTCCCCCCGCCCCGCTGTACACTCAAACTGCGTATTAACATTAATTTTCATCATTACTGAGAAAAAATCCAGTTATGATTTTGGTGCACGAACAGTTATCGAACATAACCTCGAACAGCCGAATTTTTCTCAAATCGTTCGTGTTCGCCGAATGGCTCGAACACCGCCCAAAACAGCTCGAATTTGAGATTGGCGAACAGTTCGAGTCGAACAACGCTCATCTCTACTTATGTTTAATGTAAAATAATAAAATTTTATTAGTAGCATGAATGCTTGTTCTCCTCTTTTGTATGTATTATGAAATATGTTTATATGAAACTAATAGGTTATTTCCCTTTATTTTCCAACCAATTTTAGGCTGGAATCATACATGCCATTTCTGATGCAATTTTTAGTTAGGGTTTTGATTTTTTTCTTTAATATCCAAGTACAGAAGTTACTCTAGCAGTCCTAGTGCAGTGTAGTACTTCAATGGATGTGATGGAACATTGTCCTGCACAAACGTCATGGTTTTACTGAAAGATGTAGATTTTTTCCTGTACCACAGCTTGAAGAAAGTGTCTGTTAAAAACCTGTAGTAGGTTTGTGAGGTTTGATTTTGAGTCCATCTTGAACCTGAAAAAGTACAAATAGCTTATCTTTAATATTGCGAGTCCATAGTGACGCGCCCCTGGGCCTGTGTCGCGCTGCGTTGCGCACGCGGGAGCTTACCCGGAGCCGGA
Organism: Phyllobates terribilis; assembly: GCF_046119375.1. Lineage (NCBI taxonomy): Eukaryota > Metazoa > Chordata > Amphibia > Anura > Dendrobatidae > Phyllobates > Phyllobates terribilis. Next base: position 163,641,302 of record NW_027362762.1, read on the forward strand.
TCTCTTGAGGGTTGTAGTCTCGTGGCGGTGATCCGGTCCGTGCCCAGGGAGTCAGACTAAGTGGCGCTGTATCAGCGGTAGATGATGGACGACTACGCCACCCGTTGAATGCAGCTATGGAGCTGCCGCTGCAGGGCAGACCGCTGAGGCCGGTGGAAGGATGGTGCAGCGTGGATGGTATAACCCCCAACGGGAGGGGTATGGCCTCAGGGCAGCCGACGTGGATGATGGGGGTAGCAGGAACCACTCAGAGACGGTACGGTGTAGTTCAGGGTCTTTACTGGTGACAACGATAGACCCTCCCGGAGTACTGGCTAGTGATTGGGGCCTGGTCAGTCCTTGAGCAGATGGGATCTCCCCTGGCCAGGCGGAGTTGTAGGCCTCCCAAACTAACGATACTCTTCTGGCTACCTTGCTAGAAGCGGGTATAAGTAGCCCACGTCCCTGAGTGTACCGTGTGGTGCTCACCCGTATGGCCGGTGACTCGGGGCCTTCTAGTAGCTTCCGCTCCACGACGGCGGTGCTGGTCCCATGCGTGTGACCGTGCCTTCGGGTTTCTTGGCCAGAGGACCTGAAATCCCCTGCCTGACGGATTCTGTTGCTGGGTAGGAGTTAGTCCCCGCAGCCTCGGACTCCGGGTCCGGTAAGAAATCTTCTCAGTCAGGGCGAGCTCTGCAGCTGCCAGCCCCTGACTCTTTGTAACACTGCTCCCACAGAGCTCCTGTTGTTTCTTCCTATGCTGCTTCTCTTCTCTACTTCTGGCATGGCCCAGGAGCTGGGCCCAGCCGGAGCCACAGCTCCCTGTCAGCCCTCCTGGCTGAACTCTCCCTCTCAACTCACTAACCCTGCCTCAGCCCCAGGTTTAACTAGGGGAAGTTCTTCCCCTCCCAGGACTGGGCAGGAGGTGTGGCATGCATAGGATTCCTGACCAAGAGACCTCCCACCTGCTCTCAGACATAACATTGCATTACTGTGGAAACCAGACCCCTGGGGTGCCACATTCCCCCCTAGTGAAATTTAGTACTCCGGGACTAAACATATTTTTTTAGAAAGACATAACAGGGTATAACAATAATAATACAATAAGAAAAACACATAAAGGTGGTCACGGCATGTCCGCAACCGGGTGCAGTCTTTGAAGGAAACAAAGGTGTCCATTTCACCAAAACAGGGAGACGTAACCAGGTAGGGGTCTGTCCTCCCCCGAGTCCTTAACAGTCTTTTAGTCCATCCTGGGTTACGCTCCACTAACTGTACAAAGGATTCCCGGTAAATCCACCAAGGACTCCTATAAATTACTAGAAACACATAATTATTTACAGGATATGGCCGCTCTCAGTCCTCGGCCAGTGGGGATAAGGATTGGCTGCTCACAGTCCTCAGCCTGGTAAGGGATAGGGGATGGCTGCTCACAGTCCTCAGCCTGGTAAGGGATAGGGGCACATGGGGAACAATTCACTAATCCCAACGGGGACCATATTTTAATTAGCAGCAGTCCTTGTACCCTTACGGGTAACTATTTACAGCTCTTTATTCACGCTACTTCCCTTCAGTAGCTATGTCCTCTTTGTGCTCCCTCCTGAGGGTAGTCCTCAGACCCGTCCGGGTCCTCTTGGCTTTCCTCGTATTGGTAGTACTGCAGCTCCTCCTCGGTTAGCTGGGTTAGTATCTCTGCGACAGTCCTCCTCCCAGGTGGCCAGGACTTTACCTCCCTTTGGGCTGCCCCGGTTAATTGGGCCACCAGGATGCTCATTTTTTGCGCCTCCGTGAGGGGGTACACCTGGAAGAGGCTATCCAGCTTTTCTCTAAAGTCATGCAGGGTATGTGACTCCCCTGAGTACTGGGGTAGCCAGGCTGCCCCCGGGATATAGGGCATGGTGAAAGGCATGACGGCAACAGCGGTGGCGCTGGCGGGGGTTGAAGCGGTGAAGCTCTCCTCCGTATCCGGCATCCTTCTCCCCCCTAGTGGACCGTGGCCTACCTTGCGATGATCCTCTTCCGTAGGCCGCGGCTCCGCAGTGGATCGTCAGGGTTGAGGACCTTCCGTCGCGCTCCTGTGACGTCTGCGTCTGCTGGGCTCCTTCCAGGACCTTACGCAACGTCCGGACGTGAGGCGGGGCTTCAGTTCTCGCGCGCTTTCGGAGTCCACGCCCCTCTTCTTCCCGCGCGGCGTCTTCAAGATGGCGTCCAACGGCGGGAAAACTCCACGGATGGCGGGAAGAAGGCAGAAGATGGCGCCGGATGGCGGGAAAACTCCACCGATGGCGGGAAGGAAGCGGAAGATGGCGCCGGATGGCGGGAATCTTCACCACAGGTAAGTTTGAACAGTCTTTTTCAGGCACGCAGTACCCGGTGGTTGCGGGCACGAAATCCTGCCGACTACGCCAAAAGTTGACGCGCCCCTGGGCCTGTGTCGCGCTGCGTTGCGCACGCGGGAGCTTACCCGGAGCCGGATCTCTTGAGGGTTGTAGTCTCGTGGCGGTGATCCGGTCCGTGCCCAGGGAGTCAGACTAAGTGGCGCTGTATCAGCGGTAGATGATGGACGACTACGCCACCCGTTGAATGCAGCTATGGAGCTGCCGCTGCAGGGCAGACCGCTGAGGCCGGTGGAAGGATGGTGCAGCGTGGATGGTATAACCCCCAACGGGAGGGGTATGGCCTCAGGGCAGCCGACGTGGATGTTGGGGGTAGCAGGAACCACTCAGAGACGGTACGGTGTAGTTCAGGGTCTTTACTGGTGACAACGATAGACCCTCCCGGAGTACTGGCTAGCGATTGGGGCCTGGTCAGTCCTTGAGCAGATGGGATCTCCCCTGGCCAGGCGGAGTTGTAGGCCTCCCAAACTAACGATACTCTTCTGGCTACCTTGCTAGAAGCGGGTATAAGTAGCCCACGTCCCTGAGTGTACCGTGTGGTGCTCACCCGTATGGCCGGTGACTTGGGGCCTTCTAGTAGCTTCCGCTCCACGACGGCGGTGCTGGTCCCATGCGTGTGACCGTGCCTTCGGGTTTCTTGGCCAGAGGACCTGAAATCCCCTGCCTGACGGATTCTGCTGCTGGGTAGGAGTTAGTCCCCGCAGCCTCGGACTCCGGGTCCGGTAAGAAATCTTCTCAGTCAGGGCGAGCTCTGCAGCTGCCAGCCCCTGACTCTTTGTAACACTGCTCCCACAGAGCTCCTGTTGTTTCTTCCTATGCTGCTTCTCTTCTCTACTTCTGGCATGGCCCAGGAGCTGGGCCCAGCTGGAGCCACAGCTCCCTGTCAGCCCTCCTGGCTGAACTCTCCCTCTCAACTCACTAACCCTGCCTCAGCCCCAGGTTTAACTAGGGGAAGTTCTTCCCCTCCCAGGACTGGGCAGGAGGTGTGGCATGCATAGGATTCCTGACCAAGAGACCTCCCACCTGCTCTCAGACATAACATTGCATTACTGTGGAAACCAGACCCCTGGGGTGCCACAATAGCAGCACCCAAACCCCACCTTGCTGATGTTTGAGTCAAAGTGGAGGTCTGTGCCCATTACTAATCCAACCACGGACCCATCCATCTTGCCTGTCAAGAGTCACTCTCACCTCATCAGTTCATAAAACCTTGGAAGAATTTGTCTTCAGATATTTCTTGGCCCAGTCTTGACTGTTTCACCTTCTGTGTCTTGCTCAGTGGTGGTTGGGTTTCAGTCTCCCTTATCTTGAACATGTCTCTGAGGACTGAACACCTTGTACTTCTGGGCCTCCAGGGAGGTTGCAGTTCTGGAATATGGCAGCACTGAAGGATAATGGTTTACTGGTTGTTTTAGGTTTGATTCTTCTGAAATTTCTGACAGTTAATATGTGGGTCTTTTTCTTAACATGTTTTTATCAGACCATATTGACTATTTGCAACAAAACGTTTGGTTCTGTGATCACGCCCCAATATCTTAGCAGTTTCAGGAGTGTTACATCTCTCTGTAAGACTTGTAACAATTTTTGATTTTTCAGAGTCAGTTAAATCTCTTTTTGGCCCAATTTGCCTGAGTAAGACAAGGTGCCTAATAATTCTGTACACCTTGATAAAGGGTGTTGTATCCTTAGTACTCACCCTGCCTCATTACACAAATACACATCACCTGATCTACTTCATCCAATAAGCATTCAAGGTTATACAGCTTGGAGTTGGAAAATCTGCATAAAAATGATGATATGGTCAAAATACTCACTTGCCTAATAATTCTGCACACAGTGTAAATTGAGGTAGAAAGATTACATTGAAAGATTGCAGCAGGAAGTACCGGAGGAAGTGTAGATCTCAACCAGTTTATTAAGATGAGATGAAAGTTAAAGCACCACTCCAGAGGTTTTTTTTATTGCACCGCTGGAGTGACTTGCCGACGTGCTCTAGTGTATGCTGGAGCGCGTCGTAGGTCAATTTTCAATACCAGTCTATGAGAGCCTCGTTCTGGCCTCATTCTGGGCCTCATAGACTTGCGTTGAGAGATTGTGAGCGGAGCTTCTGACTTCCGGCGGTCTGAATCTGCGCTCACAAGATGGCGTCACGGTACCGCAGCGGAGGTGAAAACCGGGGAAGGCACTGGGGGGAGAGTATATCACTGGGGTTGGAGGCTTACACTTAAAGCACCACTCCAGCGTTGAAAAAAACCCAAAATGCTGGAGTTGTGCTTTATAGAATCTTGGAAGACTAGTTTTTATGAAAAAAACCACCAAAAACTAGTTGCTGAGGCTTTTGATAAAGGTCTTTTCCATGGCTTATATTTTTCTGGAATAGGTTGGTTGGGGGAACTGCTATTGCCTCCCCTCCTGTTTGAGTCTTACTAATAGTCCTGAACTAGTTTCAGGGCTGAAAAAGATCTGCAAATAGAGCTCAGAGTATCAGTATGAGGAATGTGACATAGAGCTCCTGAATGATGTCTGACCTGCGCACATGCTGTACTATACCTTTAGATGGTAGCAAATTAAAGTTTAGGTGACATAACGAGGATTTTGTGTTTTAGTTAGCATTTGTTTGTTGGAATTTACAAATAAATCTAATTTTGGATAATTTATGGGAAATTGCTATTGGAAACTATATGTAACCCCCACAGATTTTGACACAATATAATTAAAGGGAACTTGCCACCACAAAAAACGCTATTAACCTGCAGATATGGGGTTAATATGCAGGTTAATAGTGTTATTATCTGAACACACTTAGACGAACGCTGCCGGGAGAAAATTAACTTCTTTCACCCTGGCAGCGTTTCGGCTTCAGTCACTGGAGCGGAGTCGGCACGGGTTCAGTCACTGCTCTGAGTATACAGAGCGACGGCTGTAACCACTCTGACTCCTCAGCATCTGAGTACAAGATCACCGCTGAAAACAACATAGCCGGGAGAAAAAAGTGCGCCTTGCGTTAAAGGTGATGTGCGTGACGCGCCCCTGGGCCTGTGTCGCGCTGCGTTGCGCACGCGGGAGCTTACCCGGAGCCGGATCTCTTGAGGGTTCTAGTCTCGTGGCGGTGACCCGGTCCGTGCCCAGGGAGTCAAACTGAGCGGCGATGTAACAGCGGTAGATGTAGGACGACTACGCCACCCGTTGAATGCAGCTATGGAGCTGCCGCTGCAGGACAGTCCGCTGAGGCCGGTGGATGGATGGTGCAGCGTAGATGGTATAACCCCCAACGGGAGGGGTATGGCCTCAGGGCAGCAGATGTGGATGATGGGGGTAGCAGGAACCACTCAGAGACGGTGCGGTGTAATTCAGGGTCTTTACTGGTAACAACGATAGACCCTCCCGGAGTACTTGCTAGTGAACGGGGCCTGGTCAGTCCTTGAGCAGATGGGATCTCCCCTGGCCAGGCGGAGTTGTAGGCCTCCCAAACTGACTGTACTCTTCTGGCTACCTTGCTAGAAGCGGATATAAGTAGCCCACGTCCCTGAGTGTACCGTGTGGTGCTCACCCGTATGGCCGGTGACTCGGGGCCTTCTAATGGCTTCCGCTCCACGATGGCGGTGCTGGTCCCACGCGTGTGACCGTGCCTTCGGGTTTCTGGGCCTGAGGACCTGAAATCCCCTGCCGGTCGGCTTCTGCTGCTGGGTAAGAGTTAGTCCCCACAGCCTCGGACGCCGGGTCCGGTAAGAAAGCTTCTCAGTCAGGGCGAGCTCTGCAGCTGCCAGCCCCTGACTCGTAGTAGTATTGCTTCTGCTGTTTCTTGTCTCTACTCTCCTTGACTGCTAACCCTGCTTCAGCCCCGGGTTTATATAGGGGAAGTTCTTCCCCTCCCAAGACTGGGCAGGAGGTGTGGCATGCACAGGATCCCTGACCAAAGGACCTCCCACCTGCTCTCAGACATAACATTACATTACTGTGGAAACCAGACCCCTGGGGTGCCACATTCCCCCCTAGTAAAATTTAGTACTCCGGGACTAAACACATTTTAGAAAAACATAACAAGATATAACAATAACAATACAATAAGAAACACATAAAGGTGGTCACGGCATGTCCGTAACCGGGTGCAGTCTTTGAAGAAAGCAAGGTGTCCATTTCACCAAAACAGGGAGACGTAACCAGGTAGGGGTTTGTCCTACCCCGAGTCCTTAACAGTCTCTAGTCCATCCTGGGTTACGCTCCAACTATGTACAAGGATTCCCAGTAAATCCACCAAGGATTCCTAAAAATAACGCCGGAGAGTTCCACCTGTTGCCGTCGCATCAGTGCCCGGATCTCTTTCTGGAGCACCCGCTGCTCGCCGGAGCTGGCGTTCTTGGCAACCTGCTGTAAAAGGAAAATCACCTCTGCAAGACAATTTTCAATTACATTAGTTCCTAGAGTTATTTTTGGGTGACTCTCATGTTTGTCAATATCTACAATGATCAGTCCCTGTGCTACCAGTTCGACTCTACCGATTTTGATGGTCACCTCTTTAAATCCGATCTGTGGCACGGGCTGGCCATTGCTGGCGATGATACTCAAGTCGTCGTCAGGGTAGCGGGTAATATCCGAGTCATTCCAGTACTGCTTAAAGAGCACGTACGGGATGGTGGTGACCTGTGACCCGGTGTCCAGTAGGGCACTCATGGGAATGCCATCCAGTACCACAGGCAAGACTGGACGTCCTCCCACATATCTGTCGCGCCAGTTCGATGGGCCTGGTGATCTTTTTCCTGGGGGTTGGCCCTCTACCCCAGGTTGTGCCCGTTTAAAGAACAGTACCTTGCCATATGTCCAGGTTGATTGCAGCGGCGGCAGATGGGTCGTCCGTCCTCGCTGTATCGGTCACTGGGTCTTCCTCTGGCCGGTGGGGTCCTCCTTGGTCGACGCCACGGGATGTCCTCCGGTCCGGATGCCAGCTGGATCTTCCCTGGGGTGGAAGCCTGTAAAGACTGCACAGTTCGGGTTAGCGCAGCAACACTCTTAGCTAACTCTTGGACCTGATGGTGTAGGTCTGGAGCCGGGTCATTGTCCAAAGCCTGCGCATCAGCTCCCACAGGCCCTGCCGACAAGGGCGCCGCCTCCTGGTGGTAAGTGATAGCAGGGCGCTTGTGGGTCACAACGCCACCCGGTGCCGGTTCTCGGAGCACCCGGATGGCTCTGTCCTTGAACTGTGCAAAGCCCAGATGGGGATCCTGTAAGGCCATTGCCCGCAACTGGGTTCAGTGGGTATTACAATACAGTCCCTCTATAAACTGTTCGGTCAACAGCCTGTCCTCGTTTCCCACTCCATCAGGGTCGGTCTGCTTAATGGCCCTCAGGGCCTCTTGTAGGTTTAGTGCATAGTCCCTTATACTCTCATGCGCTCGCTGCTTGCACCCGTAGAATCTAAGCTTAATCTCGGCTGAGGTGCGGGTATCAAAGGTGTCCTTCAGCCGGGTTAGTATCCCTGCGACAGTCTTCCTCCCAGGTGGCCAGGATTTTACTTCCCTTTTGGCTGCCCCGGTTAGTTGGGCCACCAGGATGCTCACTTTTTGCTCTTCTGTGAGGGGGTACACCTGGAAGAGGCTATCCAGCTTTTCTCTAAAGTCATGCAGGGTATGTGACTCCCCTGAGTACTGGGGTAGCCAAGCTGCTCCCGGGATATAGGGCATGGTGAAGGGCATAACTGCAGCAGCGGTAGCGCTGGCGGGGGTTGAGGCAGTGAAGCTCTCCTCCGTATCCGACATCTTCCTCCCCCCTAGTGGACCGTGGCCTACCTTGCGATGATCCTCTTCCGTAGGCCGCGGCTCCGCAGTGGATCGTCAGGGTTGAGGACCTTCCGTCGCGCTCCTGTGACGTCGGCGTCTGCTGGGCTCCTTCCAGGACCTTACGCAACGTCCGGACGTGAGGCGGGGCTTCAGTTCTCGCGCGCTTTCGGAGTCCACGCCCCTCTTCTTCCCGCGCGGCGTCCTCAAGATGGCGTCCAATGGCGGGAAAACTCCACGGATGGCGGGAAGAAGGCAGAAGATGGCGCCGGATGGCGGGAAACTTCACCGATGGCGGGAAGAAGGCTGAAGATGGCGCCGGATGGCGGGAATCTTCACCACAGGTAAGTTTGAAAAGTCTCTTTTTCAGGCACGCAGTACCCGGTGGTTGCGGGCACGAAATCCTGCCGACTACGCCAAAGTTGACGCGCCCCTGGGCCTGTGTCGCGCTGCGTTGCGCACGCGGGAGCTTACCCGGAGCCGGATCTCTTGAGGGTTGTAGTCTCGTGGCGGTGACCCGGTCCGTGCCCAGGGAGTCAAACTGAGCGGCGATGTAACAGCGGTAGATGTAGGACGACTACGCCACCCGTTGAATGCAGCTATGGAGCTGCCGCTGCAGGACAGTCCGCTGAGGCCGGTGGATGGATGGTGCAGCGTAGATGGTATAACCCCCAACGGGAGGGGTATGGCCTCAGGGCAGCAGATGTGGATGATGGGGGTAGCAGGAACCACTCAGAGACGGTGCGGTGTAATTCAGGGTCTTTACTGGTAACAACGATAGACCCTCCTGGAGTACTTGCTAGTGAACGGGGCCTGGTCAGTCCTTGAGCAGATGGGATCTCCCCTGGCCAGGCGGAGTTGTAGGCCTCCCAAACTGACTGTACTCTTCTGGCTACCTTGCTAGAAGCGGATATAAGTAGCCCACGTCCCTGAGTGTACCGTGTGGTGCTCACCCGTATGGCCGGTGACTCGGGGCCTTCTAATGGCTTCCGCTCCACGATGGCGGTGCTGGTCCCACGCGTGTGACCGTGCCTTCGGGTTTCTGGGCCTGAGGACCTGAAATCCCCTGCCGGTCGGCTTCTGCTGCTGGGTAAGAGTTAGTCCCCACAGCCTCGGACGCCGGGTCCGGTAAGAAAGCTTCTCAGTCAGGGCGAGCTCTGCAGCTGCCAGCCCCTGACTCGTAGTAGTATTGCTTCTGCTGTTTCTTGTCTCTACTCTCCTTGACTGCTAACCCTGCTTCAGCCCCGGGTTTATATAGGGGAAGTTCTTCCCCTCCCAAGACTGGGCAGGAGGTGTGGCATGCACAGGATCCCTGACCAAAGGACCTCCCACCTGCTCTCAGACATAACATTACATTACTGTGGAAACCAGACCCCTGGGGTGCCACATGCGCATGTGAGGGATTAGGAAAACGAGACTGCACGTCACAGGGCACTGTGATGTGCAGGGGAGTGGGGGAACATTGTAATTCACTAAGTAGATGGGGATTTCTTCCTGTCCTCCGGGCCTGCAAGCATCAGAAAACGGATTGAATAAAAAGCAATTTCAAAGCAACCAGACCTCTAATATGAGGCATACGGGTAGGTACAGATGCACATTTCTATCACCTGTATGCCCATATTAGAGGTCAGATAAGTGACAGGGGGTGACAGATTCCATTTAACTTTTCTAACATTGTAACAAAATAAAAGTATGTTTGAAAAATGATGCTGACATAAAGCAGACATATGGAAAATGTTATTTATTAACTATTTTGTTTGATATGACTATTTAATTTAAGGAAGTTTCGCAAATTTTTCTAAATTTTCATCAAATGTCAGATATTTTCACAAAAAAAAACAAAAAAACGTATCAACCTAAATTTACCACTAACATAAAGTACAATGTGTCACCAATTTTTTTTTCTCAGAATCACCTGGATATATAGATGTTGTGATGCTAGACACTGCTCACGAACTAGCTGTGAGGCAGAGTGGTCAAGAGGTCCAAAGACATAAGCCAGAATGGTACATCAAAGACAAAGGAATAAGACAAACGGATAGTCAGGAGCAAAGTTTGGGGTCTGGTAACTAAGGTCACAATGCATCAAAGTCAAAAGGGGTTATACAAACAGGTAGTCAAAAGGCAAATCCAAGGTCCGGCAAGAAAAGATCAGAATACAGAGCACAGAGTAAACACACCACTGGCAATGTTAGGTCAATTGGCAATGACCTAACATTGCCAGCCAGTTAAATTGCCTGGCAATTATTCGGAAAGGAAAACATCTGGAGGAAACCCAAACACTACACTGACAGCCCGATATGCTCCTGCTATCCATAGGGCAGCTGAGCTGTCACTCACAGCACTGACAGCCCCACACGTCCCTGATATCCATAAGGAAGCTAAGCTGTCAGTCACAGCATTGACAGCCCGACACGCCCCTGATATCCATAGGGAAGCTGAGCTGTCCTTAGGACACAGACAGTGGTGGAGCCATGACAGAAGCATTATAGAGTTAATACCACATAAAGTGACACTGGTCAGTTTTGAAATATGAGGTTTGGTCATTGATGTACAAAGTGGCTTGAGCCTTAAGGGGTTAAGGGCGGCGCTGCACGACATATACAAAGAATATCAAAGAGAGAATTTTTTGTCATACATCCTGCTACATTAGATTTAACACAATGTAAGCAGTCTGGCACAGGATTTTGCACATCCTCAATTCAGGATGGGGTATAAAAGGCAAAAAAATGTATAAACCACAACCACAATTTGATTTCAATAGTGATTATGGGGCTTATAGAAGTAAAAAAAAGTGTAATGATTGCACATTCCTCCCTATGTGTCAGATGCCTACTTTATTGCATATATGGCATACACAGGCGCACACTTAGAGGTAGAATAAAGCAACATATAAGACCAATACTTACAAAGAGGTGTATAACTTGTTTCTTTTAGCAGCTTCTGGAACTACTTAACAATAGCATATTTAATGGAAATGTGATGTAGTGACAGCTATAATTTTACTGGTGTAGGCAAGTTCTTCCATTCATTTTCCATTTTAACACATCAGGAGAAAATCCAGACCACACTGCATTATTAATAAGTCTCCGGATGGGCAGCACTACTATACTTTTGGATCATATTTGCCTGCAGCAGGAGCAATTCAGTTAGTAATATATGAGAAAATCACTGATAATATCATTAGTTACTTCTGAAAGGGATTCTCCAGGATATATCCATTTTGTTTAAAATTTTGTATCATTTTTTTAAGTTCTCAAAAATTCCTTGGACCCACACTTGTCTCCCTCAATAGGGTCTCTGCCTCGACATTATGCTGCTCTGAGATTTAATGGCTAAAACCTGGTGACAGATTCTATTTATGTTGAATGAAGTGAAATGAAATAAGAAAAAAGAGATGCTCAGTGTCTGTCAGAATGAAACACATTAGACATTCATGCAATTCTCAAATATGATTGATACAATGCAGATATTGAAATAAACGCAAAATCACATACTATGCATACAGTTAGATTCGGCACAAAAACAGCAAGCACTGGGTATGAATGAGAACAGACGGGTGAAGTGGGTGGGTGTCAACAGGGGGTGAGAACATTGCTTTGCATTGGCACAGTAATTGCATGTTCTTTGATAATATAAAAGCTGCTATTTAAAAATGACTAAATGGGAGAAACGAACTGATCTTTATATAGAGGGCTGCTCATTCAAATGTGTGACAACATATAAAAGATTGTCCTACTTTTTTTTGTTACATTAAAAAATTATTAGATCAATCAACAACAATAAATTGATAATAGGTACCTACTAATAATTGTACACTGAAATGACAGATGTCCACGCAGCGACATGGACTATTTGACCATTAAAGGAGCCGTCCAGTCTTTACTACAAGTCTGCAGTCACTCTACGTGGCAAATACTAGAGAAGTTGGGGCATATGCAAAAATTGTCCTCTGTGGTCTATCAACAAAAATTGAACAAGGATTTTTTCCTCCCTCCATGTATGTACAATACAGAAGAATATGTCGACTAAATAGCTGTGGGAAGTGGCACCATGCAACCTCATCATCCAGAATTGCCTATTTCATTTTGAGTAAACGTAGATCTGACAGAATGGTAATTCCCCAAAGCCCAGACACTTCTTAGAATATTATGTACTCCATCCAGGAGATGAAGCTCATCAACCGGTCAATGAAGACGGCAAATATGCAGAATTGGATCACTCATTGGTCTCTAAACGTATGCTATTATATAGATATTTCAAGGCATTAAAAACATGATGTTGCTCACTACCGAACTGGTAAGTTTGGTGAGATGTACAAAAAAGTAAGAAGTCCAGACTTGGTATAAATTCTGTAGAATTTGCAATTCTGTGCAAGATTTTTTCTTCTTCCAGACCTTACTACACACGACATGGCTGGGAGTTTTGGAAGACAAATAAATCATCCCAAAACTTCTTAGTACTATATAATGTTTTTTACACACCCGGGGTGGCTGAAAAACGACTTTAAATAATATCTTGTCATTCTTTTTATTCAAGCTATTTGCATACTACTCAGGAAAAAGGTAAATGTTCCAGCATCAGGTTTTTTCGTAAAATTTATAAACTTTATTAGGTCATAAAAAAAATGGTGCTAAGAAACATCTAGAAAGAAATGATATCAGCAAACGCGTTTCAGACTATATGTCCTTAATCATTGCATAGTAAAACATACGAGGAAAAAGCGTTATATGTCATATCCCGTCAAACACATGACTTGAGATATCCAATCAGCGTGGAAAGAAATAGCCATTCATTAAAAACATATGTGTGAATAAAATCCGTAAAAGAAGGTCTGTCTCAGTATGCAATTTATAACACAAGAGGAAAAGGATATTGAGAAGCACAATATAATTCAACCGCAATATAAGATAATGAGGAATCTCATTCATAATGATATATCAGATTGATAGTTTTCTCCTGTGATCTCCACTCCTGCAAGTTTTTTTAACCTTTTTCAATACTAATTATACATGTTGCGTGCGGTATTACCATTATGCTTTTCTCAAAAATGTTTAGTAGCAGCCGAATATTTATTTACTAATTTGTTGGAAGCATAAGACATGTGTCGTCTCACACGTGTCTTCAAGGGACCGCTTGTACATCCAATATATTGTAATTCGCATGTACTGCAAGCAATGACATAGATGACATTAGTCGAGTTACAATTTATAAAACTACCAATGTTGTAAACTTTTTTAGTTGTAAAAGAAGTAAAGGTCTGAGTATTAATTACGTGTGTACAACACATGCAGACAGAATGGCCACATTTGTAAAAGTCGGTAGTGTGTAACAAGGTCCTGTTACTAAATTGTTCTTGATTCAAATATAAACTAGGGGATAATATATTCCCTAAGGTAGGATCCCTCCTGGCTGAAAATCTAATGGGAGAAGTCAATACCTGCTTTTAACTTAGGATATGTATAAAGCATGGGTATGTATTTATTCACTATCGCTTTAATTGCTGAAAATTGGGGACTGTAGTGAGAAACAAAGGTTAGATCCATAGAAGTTGATGTAATATTTTTGTGTTTATCTTTGAGGATGTCTTGCCTGTTCATATGATCTACAATATTACTAGCTCTACTTAACATTCATTTAGGATATTTCCTTTGGTATAAACTATTAATAACAGTTTATGCTTCTAATTGATATTGGTTATTGTGGCTAGTATTTCTTTTAGTGCGGATCAGTTCGCTGACAGGTATATTTAAAATAGTTTGTTTGTTGTGATAGGATGTGGCAAGTAATGAAGAATTCATAGAAGTATTTTTTCTATAAGGGGTTATAATAACTCCTTTATTTTCATTGATCAAGGTGATGTCTAAAAAATCGATTTGGGCTTTTTGAAAATTAAGTGTGAATTTCAAATTCATAATAATACTGTTAGTGAATTTCACAAAATTGTAAGCGTTGGCCCTTGTCCCATCCCATATCAGGATCAGGTCGTCGATATAGCGACCATACCACCTGATATGGGAGGAGAAAGGGCCGTTGTCCGCAAAAATAAACTTTTCTTCCCATTCTGACATAAAAATGTTAGCAATGGAGGGGGAAAAACTCGCCCCATTGAAGCTCCCCGCTTCTGAATGAAAAATTTGCCATTGAAAGAAAAATAATTGTGGCTCAATAAGAAATCAACCGCAAGTAAAAGAAATTCCTTGATTTCCGCTATATATGAACTACGGGTGAAAAGATGATGGGACAATATTGATATGGCCAATTCGTGTGGTATACAAGGGTATAAACCAACCACATCACAAGTTAGCCAAGTACATGATTCTCACCATACAGTGCCATCCAAGGATGCAATAACATGTTTAGTATCCCTAACATCACAAGGTAGTTGTTTAACTAGTGGTTGAATGTCCATATCTACCCAAGCACTTAGTTTTTCTGCTAGGCTTCCAATTCCTGCAATTATGGGATGGAGAGAGGGAGAGAATTGATTTTTATGTACCTTGGGAAGAGAATGATATATGGGTATACTGGACTGACACTGAACAAAAAGGTCCTTGGAAAGTTTTTCTGAAAGCACCCATATGTACACCATATTTCAATAAATTCTCTAATTCATGTTTGAACTTAGTTGTGGGATCAAAACTCAGTTGTTGGTAAGTATCTTCATCGTGTAACATGTCCATGTTCAATTTCTCATAAAGACTGGCATTTAGAAGAACACCTTTATCCGCTTGTCTTATGAGGAGGTCTTTATTGTTTTTGAGGTCCATTATAGCATCCCTCTCTTGTTTGGTTATATTAGAGGAAATATTTATTTTGTTCTTCTTCAATAAATCCTTTAGATGATGTAATTCCTCTTCGATAGCTTCTTCGAAAATTATCCAGGATAAATGGGCTAGACTGCATGGGGTGATAGTAGGAATTTTTGACAATAAAATTGTGATTCAGGTTGATAGTCTCTTGCCGATTCTCACTAGCCAATGACTGTAAGTCAAAAATCGTTTTTTGTTCTTCAAATGATTTAATATTGATAGTTTCTGTGATAGTAGATTCCATACGGTTATCAGATAAATCCTGTGAAGGGTCCTGTGTAGATTCGTTCAAAAGATGACATCTCAGAGTTAAAGTCCTATCAAATTTATTGACATCCATGAGTGTTTTATAAACATCAAACTAATTAGATGGCGAAAATGAAAGTCCCTTAGATATCACAGAAATCTGTGCATCATTCAAAATGTTTCTTGAAAGTTTTAGTGAGTGTTGTATAATTTCTTGTGTCTCTGTGGAGGATATTGAAAGTCTCTTATGTTTCCTACCACCTCGCCTCCTCTTTTTTTGTTTTTTGAACCAGTATTCACATTGGACAGGTTAGGCACTGTGGTTCCTTTGTTATAGATGGTATTGCGTCCTGTTGAACTGAAACTGACATTGTCCATGGATGAGTCTGAATACTCATTTGAGGTGGTGGGTTTGCTAGGGTGGTCCTATATCAGGACCCTCAATTGCCTGCTCCTGACCTAATAGTTTAAATCAAGTGCATGCGCAGAAGAAATAACACCGGACACAGTCATGTGCAGCTCCTCTCTTGACAGAGGAGGCGCGTCAATTATTTATTGCAAGGGGTATTTATATTGTTGCATACTAAGGCGTGGCTAGCTGATTGTCATGTCCTTTTTCATTGGATAGTCCATATGTGGTCTTTGCATTGCATTGACTTCCAGCATGAGATATCTTGCATTCCAGGGCTTGGTCCTGAGTGCAGGCGCCATCTTGTCTCGCAGCATTTTCTAGCATCTTTACTGACTCATATAAGGGCAATAATTGATTTCATAAACAACTTAATTTATTCACCTTAACAGTCCCCCCTAAATCAAATTATTGACCTTAAACTGTCCCTATTGGCTTTCTATCGTATTTGTCCAATGTGTTTCTCGAACTCTTTTGGGGTGCTGCCCGTTAGACGAACAATGCTGGTCCTTTGTCCCCCTTGGTGCAGACTTTACACATTGATTTTCAGATACATATATCCCTACTTGAAGGTGTGATGTTGGGTTGTAACCGTTATTAAGGGTTTGATTAGGGGGTCCTGGTTTTCAGTGCTATGGGTAAACTTTAGTGTAGGTGTAATCCCATCTATACTCTTTGTGATCATTCTTGTTATACAAGGAAACACACAGAAAAAAAGCTATAGCTACAAAAATCAGAATTACCAAGATAATTGTACCAATCTGGGCCAACCATTTCTGCCACCTTGTTATCCATCCAAACCAAGTATCCCAGGGGTCTTGAATTCCCGAGTTTTTCTTTAATTCATTTGATAATGCCTCGAGTTTTTGTATAGCTAGAGTAACTTTACCATTTGGGCCTGTGTTGTTAGGGATGAAGGTACAACAAGTTTCTGTGGCACCCCAGGGGTCTGGTTTCCACAGTAATAGCAATATTACGTCTGAGAGCAGGTGGGAGGTCTCCTGGTCAGGAATCCTAAGCATGCCACACCTCCTGCCCAGTCCTGGGAGGGGAAGAACTTCCCCTATATAAACTGGGGCTGAGGCAGGGTTAGAGAAGAGAGAAAGAGAAGAAGAGGAGTCCCAGACAGAGACACAGTCTGGTCTGGAGTGAGGCAGCTATAGGGAAAGAGAGATCAGGAGCTCTGTGGGAGCCGTGCTAAAAGAGGTCAGGGGCTGGAAGCTGTAGAGCTCGCCCTGATTGAAGAGTTCTCACCGGACCCGGAGTCCGAGGCTGTGGGGACTAATCCTTACCCAGCAGCAGAAACCGACCGGCAGGGGATTTCAGGTCCTCTGGCCCAGAAACCCGAAGGCACGGTCACACGCAAGGGACCAGCACCGCCGTCGTGAAGCGGAAGCTACCAGAAGGCCCCGAGTCACCGGCCATACGGGTGAGCACCACACGGTACACTCAGGGACGTGGGCTACTTTTACCCGCCTCTAGCAAGGTAGCCAGAAGAGTACAATTAGTTGGGGAGGCCTACAACTCCGCCTGGCCAGGGGAGATCCCATCTGCTCACGGACTGACCAGGCCCCGATCGCTAGCCAGTACTCCGGGAGGGTCTATCTTTTGCCACCAGTAAAGACCCTGAATTACACCGCACCGTCTCTGAGTGTTTCATCATCCACGTCCGCTGCCCTGAGGCCATACCCCTCCCGTTGGGGGTTATACCATCCACGCTGCACGACCGTACCACCGGCCTCAGCAGTCTGCCCTGCAGCGGCGGTCTCATGACCGCATTCAACGGGTGGCGTAGTCGAACAATATAACATCTTATGCCAAGCACCGCCACTTAGTTTGACTCCCTGGGCACGGACCGGGTCACCGCCACGAGACTACTACCCCTATCGGACCCGGCTCCGGGTAGGCCCCCGCATGCGCAACGCCACTCAGCACAGGCCCAGGGGCGCGTCATTTCCCCAATCATTTTACCTACTCCATCTTTCTCCGCCAATAACATGTCCAGGGCCATGCGGTTTTGGAAAGTCATTGTTGATGTTGCACCCAGCTGTTCAGCTATTCCTTGCAGAGCATCCCTAGTATAACTGACAAAACGCTGTTCATTGTAATAGATATAATTTATCCAATCTACATTTTTATTTGCTATGATGGCTGGGATGATTGATTCTATTCCAGCCTTCACTTGATCTCTTGCTTTAAATTCATCCGGTACCCCACTAGGTACTCCTATAGCATTTATATAAACATGAGGGTCAAAACTTCCCAATGGGGTACTACGTTTACTTCTTCTTTTAAGAAGTGAGTTTCCATCAGCAGCATATAGGTTTTCAGACACCAGATGGATGGGCATAATGGTGTTATGATCTGCAACATAAACTAGGGAAAGAAGGGGAGAGCTGTCCCTACAGTAAGACTAAGCTGAGTCCCTACGTTGTAGCGGGCGACCTGTTCCTTGTGAACAGACCCGCCTTCGTCCTCGGCTAGTCTGAACGGAGACCTATAGAGAAAGGGAGGGGTCCCTAAAAGAACTAAGGACTGGGACAAAAAATGGGACACCTCCTAACAGAAGTTGTTGCAGAGCAAAAGATAAACTGACTAAAGTACTAGAGGTCCAAAGGACCAAGCAAACTAGAGATAGATAGGCACAAAAGCACCTGGCTAGAAAGACAGTCTAAACAACACTGAAGTCCAGCAAGGCCAGAAGGTCGGAGCTGGAATATATAGGAAGATGGTCACGTGACCGCAAAACACAAGATAGAAACAAAAACAAACAGGAGGGTTCTAACAGTACCCCCTCTTTTATGAGGATCCTCCTGGTCCTCCAGGCCCAGGCCTATCCGGAAATCTCCTGTGGAAAGCTCTGACAAGTCTAGGGGCAGAGACATCATCCGCCTTAACCCAGGTTTTATGATCTGCTACAAGCACTAAGGAAAGACAGGAGATCTGTCCCTACAATAGAACTAAGCTAGATCCCTACGATGTAACGGGGAACCTGATCCTGCGATCAGACCCGCTAAAGTCCTCAGCTAGTCTGAACGAAGACCTATAGATGTGAGGGAGGGATCCCTACAAGAACTAGGGACTGGGAGAAAGATGGACACCTCCTAGCAGAAATTGTAGCAGTAAAAAGACAAACAAACAATAAAGAACATAGAGGTCAAAAGACCTAGCTAAACTGACTGAGTAAGGTAACAAAGCACCTGGCTAGCTTAACAGTAGAAATTACAATGAAGTCCAGCAAGGCCAGGAGGGCGGAGCAGGATTAAATAGGCAAAAATGGTCATGTGACCAGCATAATAGAAAAAACCTAACAGGAGAGTTCTAACAGTACCCCCTCTTCTATGAGGATCCTCCGGATCCCCTAGGCCCAGGCTTATCATGAAACCTCTTGTGAAACGCTCTGACAAGTCTGGAAGCAGAAACATCATCTGCCCTCACCCATGAGTTATCCTCGGGACCGAAACCCTTCCAAGCGACGAGATACTGCAAACTCCCTCTATACCGTCTAGAATTAAGGATACGGGAAATTTCATATTCCCCGTCCTCCACCACCGGAGGAACAGTGGCAGTGGCGTCTCTATCTGATACATAAGCTTTTTTCAATAGAGAAACATGAAACACCGGATTAATCTTCCAGGAGGTAGGGACCTCCAACCTAACAGCAGATTGGTTAACTACCTGAAGCACCTTAAAGGGCCCTACAAACTTGGGACCCAATTTTTTAGAAGGAATCCTCAATCGCAGATTCTTAGAGGACAACCAAACCATGTCACCAACCGTAAACAAAACCTCTTGAAGTTAACTGTCAAAGTACCTCTTAGATTTTTTGTTAGCCTCCTGAAGATTACCACGCACATCCGTCCAAACTCTTTCCAAATCACCGGAAAAACTCTTCTCCTCAGGCACAGCCGATACCAATTTGGAGAATGACCCAAAAGACAGATGTCTCCCAGAACTAGTGTTGAGCCACCCCCGTAGTGTTCGAGTTCGGTTCGGTTCGTCGAACACCCGTGTGTTCGCCGAACTGTTCGTCGAACTGTTCGTCGAACACCTTCGAACACCGTTAAAACCAATGGCAGGCAAACAAAAACACATAGAAACACATAGAAAACACCTTCAAAGGTGTCCAAAAGCTGACAAACTGCTCAGAAGACATAACTAACACATGGAAAAGTGACAAGTACATATAGTCATGCGAAAAGAAAAGAGGTGGGGGAGTAAAAGGAGGGGGAGACACAGATATAGGCATGTCATGCCCTTCTAAAATCCAAAAAGTGAGAAGCCGACACGGCCAGTCCACTCCTGCCCGTGCCACCTCCGTGTCGCCGGGTTTGTGCCAGAGCCGCGGTGAAACCTGACGGCCAGCCCCCCTCTCCCAATACTGGTGCCTGTCCGCTGGTGGGTCGAGCGAGCCCCCCTGTCGTGGAGGCAGCTCTAAGCTTTTTAATTTAAATTGTCTCTCTAATTTGAATGAATACACTTTAAATCCATTTACAAGGATCTATTGGAGGGCAAGTCTCATGCCAGAAGCCGCGTAATTCCAGCTCCAGTAGCGTCCACTAAAGCTGCTGCAGTTAAAAAGCTTTTATAAGGATCGAGCTCGGCTGTCCAACGCAAGGCATCCTACTGCCAGTCCCAGCCCCTATGCCTTGGGGTGCCTCCTGATGCTCTTCACTGAGTATCCCGTGGTCCCGAAGCATTTCCTTTGAAAGAATTAAGTGTCCAAACTACAGGTGGGGTAGCTTGCTTAACAGCCGGGATAATCCGCTGACTAGCAGACACTGCTACTAGGCACAAAGTATTTCCTGGGCTAGATGCAGTTAAAAATTTGTAATTAGATACTCTCGTTGGATGCTGAGAAAGCATTCCATAGAGTCTCCTGGCACGCCATATATTATTCTATTAAAAAGTTTGGGGTAGGGGTCTAGGGGACCCTTTTATAGCCAAAATCACGGCCCTGTATCGCAATACGTCACCTAGGCTGAAGATAAATGGAACTGTAGCACCCTGAGGGCTCGGTTGCTACAGAGGTATTGCACCTCACCCAGAGGTGTGATATCTCACTCTCAGGTAAGGATGGAGTGTGGATCAGGACCCGACACCTGCATGCATTACACCACCTTGCCGTGGGGCAGGGCGACCAATATGCCCCTGAGATGGGCACGACAGTCCCTGTCCCTGGCTGGAGTGGGGGGAGGGAACACTGAGGAAGGGGAACCCTGTAGTGCAGGAGCAGGGAGGAAGCAGTTCCTGGGTGCATTGAGAAGGGAGTATAAAAGGTGGGCACCATCTTAGTTCAGTGCAGAGAAGTCTGAGCAGAAGTGACAGGGAGCAGGGGCTCTGCATGAGCTCTGCTCCGGAGGCGGGCCTAGTAACAGAAGCCCAGGCCTGGAAGAGGGAGAAGGAAGGAAGAGGAGCGGAGAAGGCTCCAGGAACGAGGAACGAAGGGATCCCAGGGGTGCGGTCGGGCGAGTCGCCACCGCACGCCCGAATCCACCTGCGTGGAGGGGTCAGGCCAAAGGGGGAGACCGGTCCACGAACCTAGTGGAGGCGGGAAACGACCCTCAGCTAGAAACCGGAGGCTGTGACATTTTATGTGGCGCAGCCCCTCGCTACACCCGCTAGGAAGGCACCACATAGGGTCAGGGAAACTGGCGCCAAGTTTACCAAGAGGAGGCCCGAGGCAGCCGGACAGAAGGGTTGGTAAGAAAGGCCAGACAAAGGACACACAAAGGGGGTCCTGTGAAGTGCTCCAAAGTTATCTGGGAGTTGTCTGAGCCCCTCACCTGGTGAGCACAGTACGACGTGGGCAGCTGTTACCTGAAGAAGTGGTCTGGATAATAAGAACTGTGAGTAAAGGCCCCTGACTGCATCACTGACTCCGTGTCGTTACTGCTGCTGCCCTGCACTATCACCCCCATCCTCCGCATACACTGCCCTGAGGCTATAATCCTCCCGTGGGGAGTTATGCTACGCTTTGCTGCACCCACAACACCAGCCTCAGCGGTCTGCCCTGCAGCGGCGGTTCACTCTGACCGCAATCCACGGGTGGCGTAGTCGGACATTTAAGCATCAAAACCACATAAATAGTTCCGCCACTGGTTTAACCGCCCTGAGCCACGGAACCGGGTCGCCGCCACGGAGACTACAACCACCAGCATCCACCAAAAAGGGTCCGGCTCCGGGTGTCCCAAGGCCCAGGGGGCACGTCAGAACATTTTCATCACATTTCATAATCACCAATGGGACAAGGCAGGGATGTCCTCTGTCCCCTCTCTTATACATCCTAGTGACGGAGCACCTGCTCTCATCAATTCGCCATAACCCCAATATTAGGTGGATTGAGGTGGGAGGCACCGAGTACAAGTGCTCTCTATTTGCTGATGATGTCCTAGTATATATCACTCAATCACATATATCAATCCCTGCTATTATGGCTGAAATAGATCACTTTGTTACATGGTCAAATTTTAAAATCAATGCAGCGAAGTCTGAGGCCCTCAATGTCTCCCTCCCCAAATCCATACAGGATTCCATCCAGTCCAACTTTCCCTTTGCCTGGCCCTCACAGGGTATCAAATACTTAGGAATTCCTATTCATAGAGACCTCTCCCATCTATGTTATCTTAATTTTGGGCCCTTTATTGAACAACTTCATACAGACCACGGTTGGCAAGTTAGAACTGTAAGATTCACTACGTGAACCACTGGTGTTTTGTGGAAAAGCACATGTACACTGTGTTCCAAATTATTATGCAAAAAGTGTTTAGGAGTGATAAGGGAAGAATTTGTTTGTTTGTCAGTTAAACTCATTGATGGTGATGTGTGTCAGGGCTCTTTATATCACTGTAAGCAATTGCAGACACCTGTGGTAATTAGTTTGGCAGGTGTGTCCAATGAAAGGCAAGACCACTTAAGAAGGCTGTCCCACATTATTAAGCAGCCTACATTTTCTGCCAAAATGGGAAAGAAAAAGGATGTGTCGGCTGCTGAGAAGCAACAAATTGTGGAGTGTTTAGGTCAAGGCATAACTACAATCAACATTGTGCGATGATCAGGATGAAGTGTCTTGGAAATCAAGAAGTATGTAGCTGATTCACAGTACACACGTGTGCGTGCTGATAAGGGCAAATTGAGGACTCTTTCCTACAGGCAATTACGTCAGGTTAAAAGAGCAGCGGCAAAAAAGCCTTGTCATAGCAGCAGACAAGTTTTTGAAGCTGCTGGTGCCTCCAACGTCCCACGAACAACAAGATGCAGGGTCCTTCAGAGGTTTGCAGCTGTGCATACGCCATCCTGTCGACCTCCTCTATCCACTTCACACAAGCAGAAACGGCTCCAGTGGACCAAACATTACATGAAGACTGATTTCAAAACTGTTTTGTTCACGGATGAGTGCCGTGCAATGCTCGATGGTCCAGATGGATGGAGTGGAGGATGGCTGGTTGATGGACACCCCACGCAAACACGGCTACAGCGCCAACAAGGAGGAGGTGGAGTAATGTTTTGGGCTGGAATCATGGGGAGAGAGATTGTCGGCCCCTTTAGGATCCCTGAAGGGGTAAAAATGAACTCTATAATGTATGTGGAGTTTCTCACACAGCACTTCCTGCCATGGTTCAAGAAGAAGAACCGTGTATTCCACAGCAAGATCATTTTTATGCATGATAATGCACCGTCTCATGCTGCACATAACACATCTGCATCTCTGGCTGATATGGGCATAAAAGGGGACAAACTTATGGTAAGACCCCCATGCTCCCCTGACCTCTACCCCATTCAGAACCTCTGGAGCTTCATCAAAAGGAGTGTCTATGATGGCGGGAGGCAGTTCACATCTAAGCAACAGCTCTGGGAGGGTATTCTGTCCTCATGCAAAACAATTGAAGCAGAAACCATCCAAAACCTGACAAATTCAATGGACGAGAGAGTTCAGAAGCTCCTTTCGAACAAGGGGTCCTATGTGCAAATGTAACATCACCTAGAATAAAGTTTTGAGTTGAAAACTGTTTGATTTCAGTTTCTAATAACCTGCCAATGCTTATAATTTCAAAAATGACCATTTTTTTGGTCTTTATTAAAATGAAAAGGTTGATCGAAAAGTGTGGGGGATCTAAGAGTGTGGCAACCCAGTAGTCAGGATTACTTCGAATTCTGACAATCTGAGGGTCATGTTGCAGGTAGTGCAGCAAGAAGGCACTTATGTGTCTTGCGCATCTCGGAGCCCCAAAATTATTTTCCGGGCTAGATGCAGCTAAAAATTATTATTAATTTTAAATCTGGTGGAGCTTAGTATAGATGGCCTAATAGAATCAGTACTGCACACTGCTACAAAGCCCAAATTATTTTCCAGCCAAGATAAAGATAAACATGATTATTAATTTTAAATCTGGTGGAGCTTAGTATAGATGGCCTAATAGAATCAGTACTGCACACTGCTACAAAGCCCAAATAATTTTCCAGCCAAGATACAGATAAACATGATTAGTAATTTGAAAGCTTAAAATGGTTGGTGAGGTGATTTTAACCAATCATCAAGCTTTTACTCTCCCCATGATGACACAGGGGTAGAAAAGTCGTTTCGGATCCATGATTTGTTCATCTTTATAAACGTGAGTCTGTCTACATTATCAGTGGAGAGCCGCGTGCGCTTATCTGTCAGCACACCACCAGCAGCGCTGAACACACGTTCAGACAGAACGCTGGCTGCGGGGCATGACAAGATCTCCAAGGCATAAGTGGCTAGCTCCGGCCATTTATCCAGATTGGAAGCCCAAAAAGAGCAAGGGTCCAGTGACACAGTCATGGCTTCAATGTTTACTTGGAGATACTCCTGTACCATCGTCTCTAGGCGTTGACTATGTGTCAGACTTCTTGTCTCCTGTGGCCTTGCAAAGGATGGGCTAAAAAAGTGGTGAAATGATTCCGCAAAATTGATGTTATCAGCAGATACTGTGTTTCTGTTACGGTTTGAGTGCTGAACACTCGACGGTCCCACGGTTGGCAAGTTGGAACTGTGAGATTCAGTACGTGCACCACTGGTGTTTTGTGGAAAAGCACATGTAAGATTCTGCAACAGTCTCTGCTGATACTCCTGCATGCGTGCATCCCTTTCTATGGCAGGAATAATTTCTGCAAATTTACTTTTGTACCGGGGATCTAACAGTGTGGCAACCCAGTAGTCAGGATTATTTCTAATTCTCACAATTCGAGGGTCATGTTGCAGGTAGTGCCGCAAGAAGGCACTCATGTGTGTTGCGCATCCAGGAGCACCAAGTCCCTGTTGTGTTGGTGGCGAGGTAACAATCATGCTTCCTTCCTCTGTCCTCTCCCCCCAACCTCGCACAACAGAAATGTGATCAAGGTCTCCCTCATCTGATGAGTCTTCCATCAGTTCATCCTCCACTTCTTCCTGGGCTCCTGCACCTTCCTCACTAGTTTGGCTGCTACCATGCGCCCTGGTAAAACCATCTCCCCCACCCTCACATGCCTGCCGCCTTGGTGCTGCCAACCGTCTGGACCTTGCAGATGTTAGCCCTTCCGCATACAACTCCTCCTCCTCTACTTCCTCCACCTCCTCTTGTGCCACCACCTGACTCCGAATTCTGTTTAACATGTGCTCCAGCATGTAAATCACCGAAATAGTCATGCTGATAATGGCATCGTCAGCACTAAACATCTTCATCGCCATTTCAAAACTGTGCAGAAGGGTGCATAGGTCCCTGATCTGAGACCACTCCTCCAGCGTGATTTGCCCCACCTCTGGATCTCATTGGCCCAGGCTATACGTCAGAACGTATTGCACCAGGGCTTGTCGGTGCTGCCACAGTCGCTGCAACATGTGCAGAGTTGAATTCCACCGGGTAGGCACATTGCATTTTAGCCGGTGAAGTGGCAGGCCCAACGAGTTCTGTAGAGATGTAAGTCGCTGAGCTGCGGGATGCGAACGGCGGAAGTGAGCACACAGCGACCGTGCCCTCTGCAGAAGGCCATCTAGTCCGGGATAGTGGGCTAAAAATTGCTGGACAACCAGGTTCAACACGTGAGCCATACAAGGCACGTGTGTGACATTGCCCCGGCGAAGGGCCGCACCCAGGTTTGCAGCATTGTCGCACACGGCCTTCCCTGGTTTCAGGTCCAGTGGAGACAACCATTCATGAAATTGGTTCTCCAGAGCTGACCACAACTCCTCAGCTGTGTGACTCACATTTCCCAAACATTTCAAAGTAAAAACCGCCTGATGACGTTGAGCCCTACTGCCAGCATAGTAAGGAGGTGTGCAGGATCCCTTCTGCGCAGTTAGAAAGCTTGTGGCATGACCAGACAGGCTTTGGGTGCAGGTGGAGGACCGAGAGGAGGTTGAGGAGGCAGAAGCAGTGGAGGAACTTTGAGATAAAGAGGATTGACGCACAACTCGTGGGGACGGCATGACTTGTACAGCAGCCCCTTGTCCTGCTGTCACCATAGTTACCCAGTGCCCAGTCAGCGACATGTAACGCCCCTGTCCATGCCTACTCATCCAAGTGTCTGTGGTGAAATGCACCCTGTCACACACAGAGTTTCTCAAAGAAGCGGTGATGTTGTGTGCGACATGCTGGTGGAGCGCAGGCACACCTTTCTTTGAGAAGTAGTGCCGACTGGGCATCTGGTACTGGGGCACTGCGACGGACATAAGGTCTCGAAAATCCTCTGTGTCCACCAGGCGGAAAGGCAGCATTTCTGTAGCCAAGAGCTTGCAGATGGTGAAATTCAACCTCTTAGCTTTCTCATGGCTAGGAGGAAATGGTCTTTTACTTGTCCACATCTGAGGGACCGAGGGCTGGCTATTGTGCTTAGACGGGGTTGATAAGGGTGTCCCCGGCAAACTGCCGGTCTGTGAGGAAGATGCAGGCGGACATGTTAGGTTGCCTTGATCCAAAGGTGGTGCTATCGATGTCGGACAGCGCTCAACACCAGCTGGTGTTACCACCTCCAAAGAAAATGATGACCTGCCAATCACGCTGGCTGTTACGGGTAAAGAGGTGGCAGGTCTGCGCCCCAAAACAGGTGTGACTGCTGTCCCCCCAGTCACAGAGGATGAAGAGGCCGTGGATGCACAAGATATTGCAGACGGTGGTTGGTGTTATGTTCTGCTACCAGAGCTAAGGAAAGAGAGGAGATCTGTCCCTACGATAGAACTCAGCTGAATCCCTACGATGTAACAGGGAACCTGATCCTGCGATCAGACCTGCTAAAGTCCTAAGCTAGTCTGTACGGAGACCTATAGATGTGGGGAAGGAATCCCTACAAGTACTAAGGACTGGGAGGAAAATGGGACACCTCCTAACAGAAATAGTAGCAGACAGACGAACAAACAAAATATATAGAACATAGAGGTCCGTAGACCAAGCAAACTAACAGAGTTAGATACAGAGCACAGGCTAGCTAGAAAGTAGTTATACAATGAAGTCCAGCAAAGCCAGAAGGGCGGAGCAGGATTAAATAGGCCAACAAGGTCATGTGACCAGCAAAGGAAAAAACCTAAGAGCAAGGTTCTAACAGTTGGCCCGGCCGGCTAGGCCGCATTGTAGCACAGTGAGCTTCCCACTACAACTTATGCTTCATGTCCATGTGCCGGTTCATGCATGAAGTACTCAAACTATGTATTTTTTGGCCTCTACTTAGCTTTTGCTGACACATGTTGCAGATAACACGAGTTGGGTCATCTTTATCGATCTGAAAAAATGCCCAGGCTATGCAAGGCTTAGCACCCATGCGACCTGAAGAGCCACCACGACTTGTGGTGAGAGGCAGAGTTGTGTTTGAGGATGCAGTTGTTGACGTGCTTCCAGTACTACGTCTCTGTCCAGGAAGGCGCAACCTGACCTCATCGTCACTAGCATTCTCCTCCACCTCCTCTGCTGACCTCATCTCTTGGCTGACTGTGGGTTGACAGTAAGTGGGATCTCAAACCTCATCATCATCACCCTGCGCGTTATCACACCCGTCGTCCTCAGAGCCAACCTGTTCCTGCCCTGACAAAAAACTAAAGTTGTCGCTCCAATCAGGTATTTGAGTCTCATCATCGTCTTCCTTATTGTCTCCACCAACAGGAGTTACAGTTTGGGAATGAGGGTCTACATTATGGTCAGAACCTTCAGCGTCTGGTCCTGGATCCGACTCATAAAGATTCTGGGCATCAGTGCAGATAATTTCCTCGTCTGGATTCACAGAAGCGCTGCAGCCGACCTCTGATTCCCAGGCTATAGTATGAGTAAACAGCTCTGCAGACTCAACCATCTGTTCTACCTCATACTCAGACGGGCAGCTGGAGATTTGGGAGCTGTGAGGAAGCAAGTGCGATTGGGGTGACACCTTTGAGGACTGGAGTATTTGTGATGTTGAAGTTGATGTGGAGGAGAGCCCACTTAAAGGAACACTTGATATCCGTTGAAGCACCTGCTGTTTTTGTGCCTCATCTGGAATTTGTAGCGATTGGCGTGGCCGTAAGAAAGGGATCTTATCACATTGTCCGCTAAAAGAACTAGACATTTTAGTTTGGCTGGAAGATGGTCTTTCTTCTGCAGATGTTACTGTTGCTTTAACACCTACCCCACGGACACAACCTTTTTTCCCCTTCCCAACACGCCTATTCCCCTTTCCACCAGCAGCAGGCCTTTTTCCACTCATTTTGGTGGTTAACTAATTCACAACTCTGGAGTTGTTTGCACAAAAAAACAATGGATGGGAACCGAGCAGAGCTGAGTGGCCAAACTGTGGTATTAGGCCAAAACTATTGGCTGGGTTAGATGCAGAAAAAAATTATATTCAATTTGCAACCTGATGGAGGTCAGTATAGATGGACTAATAGAACAAGTCCCACACACAGCTAGAAGCCCAAATATTTTTTCAGAGGTAGATGCAGAAAAAAATTATATTCAGTTTGCAACCTGATGGAGGTCAGTATAGATGGACTAATAGAACAAGTCCCACACACTGCTAGAAGGCCAAATATTTTTTCAGAGCTAGATGCAGAAAAATATTATATTCAATTTGCAACCTGATGGAGGTCAGTATAGATGGACTAATAGACCAAGTCCCACACACTGCTAGAAGCCCAAATATTTTTTCAGAGCTAGATGCAGAAAAAAATTATATTCAATTTGCAACCTGATGGAGGTCAGTATAGATGGACTAATAGAACAAGTCACACACACAGCTAGAAACCCAAATATTTTTTCAGAGGTAGATGCAGAAAAAAATTATATTCAGTTTGCAACCTGATATAGGTCAGTATAGATGGACTAATAGAACAAGTCCCACACACTGCTAGAAGGCCAAATATTTTTTCAGAGCTAGATGCAGACAAAAAATTATTTTGAATTTGCAACCTGATGGAGGTCAGTATAGATGGACTAGTAGAACAAGTCCCACATACTGCTAGAAGGACAAATATTTTTTCAGAGCTAGATGCAGAAAAAAATTATATTCAATTTGCAACCTGATGGAGGTCAGTATAGATGGACTAATACACCAAGTCCCACACACTGCTAGAAGGCCAAATATTTTTTCAGAGCTAGATGCAGACAAAAAAATATTTTTAATTTGCAACCTGATGGAGGTCAGTATAGATGGACTAATAGAACAAGTCCCACACACTGCTAGAAGGACAAATATTTTTTCAGAGCTAGATGCAGACAAAAAATTATTTTTAATTTGCAACCTGATGGAGGTCAGTATAGATGGACTAATAGAACAAGTCCCACACACTGCTAGAAGGCCAAATATTTTTTCAGAGGTAGATGCAGAAAAAAAATTATATTCAGTTTGCAACCTGATGGAGGTCAGTATAGATGGACTAATAGAACAAGTCCCACACACTGCTAGAAGGCCAAATACTTTTTCAGAGCTAGATGCAGACAAAAAATTATTTTTAATTTGCAACCTGATGGAGGTCAGTATAGATGGACTAATAGAACAAGTCCCACACACTGCTAGAAGGCCAAATATTTTTTCAGAGGTAGATGCAGAAAAAAAATTATTTTTAATTTGCAACCTGATGGAGGTCAGTATAGATGGACTAATAGAACAAGTCCCACACACTGCTAGAAGGCCAAATATTTTTTCAGAGCTAGATGCAGATAAAAATTATTTTTAATTTTCAACCTGATGGAGGTCAGTATAGATGGACTAATAAAACAAGTCCCACACACTGCTAGAAGCCCAAATATTTTTTCAGAGATAGATGCAGAAAAAAATTATATTCAGTTTGCAACCTGATGGAGGTCAGAATAGATGGACTAGTAGAATAAGTCCCACACACTGCTAGAAGGACAAATATTTTTTCAGAGCTAGATGCAGATAAAAATTATTTTTAATTTGCAACCTGATGGAGGTCAGTATAGATGGACTAGTAGAACAAGTCTCACACACTGCTAGAAGGACAAATATTTTTTCAGAGCTAGATGCAGAAAAAAATTATATTCAATTTGCAACCTGATGGAGGTCAGTATAGATGGACTAATAGAACAAGTCCCACACACTGCTAGAAGGCCAAATATTTTTTCAGAGCTAGATGCAGATAAAAATTATTTTTAATTTGCAACCTGATGGAGGTCAGTATAGATGGACTAATAGAACAAGCCCCACACACTGCTAGAAGCCCAAATATTTTTTCAGAGCTAGATGCAGATAAAAATGATTTTTAATTTGCAACCTGATGGAGGTCAGTATAGATGGACTAATAGAACAAGTCCCACACACTGCTAGAAGGCCAAATATTTTTTCAGAGCTAGATGCAGACAAAAAAATATTTTTAATTTGCAACCTGATGGAGGTCAGTATAGATGGACTAGTAGAACAAGTCCCACACACTGCTAGAAGGAC
Source organism: Phyllobates terribilis (assembly GCF_046119375.1). Lineage (NCBI taxonomy): Eukaryota > Metazoa > Chordata > Amphibia > Anura > Dendrobatidae > Phyllobates > Phyllobates terribilis. Next base: position 163,671,780 of record NW_027362762.1, read on the forward strand.
AAATATTTTTTCAGAGCTAGATGCAGAAAAAAATTATATTCAATTTGCAACCTTATGGAGGTCAGTATAGATGGACTAATAGAATGATGCTATGCCCAAAAGGTTTTACTTCACTAGGTGCAGTAAAAAAATTGGTATTCTATACACAGGTGGTGTATCTTGCAACACGGATAGGCTACTCCACTGACTAACACACTCTGCAATAGGCCAAAAAGGGTTAGCTTTGCTAGATTCAGCCAAATGCTGTGAAAAAAACTTGCACAGCACTGGCACAGACCTGCCTGGCAAAAACTGATAGGAACTGATGCAACTTAGTCCTGAAAAGGACTGCAATTACAATTAGTCTTTACTCCCACAACCTATCTATTTAAGAGCACAGACCAGCCTGATAAAAGTCGTAGGAAATGCTGTAACCTAGTCCTTAAAAGGACTGCAATCACAACTATTCCCTACTCCCAAGCTATCTGTAGATTTGTGCGAAAATTGGCTTGAAATTAACAAGGTATTGCGCACACAGCAACAGCAGTGCCGTCTAACACGCAGCTGCAGCAGTGAGAAAATGGTGGCGACGGGGAAAATGGCTGGGTCTTATAGGGCAAGGACATGTGACATACACTGCCAATGACACATGCCCTTGCTTGTGTGAAAAAAAGCGCTTCGCTTCGTGTGTGCGCTGCTGATAGGCTGACAGATTGCACCTCCCCACTGTAAATGCGGGAAAGAGAAAAAAAAATGGAGATCTTCATTATTCCTGCAGAGATCCATCCCCTGCCCCTCCCCCCGCCCCGCTGTACACTCAAACTGCGTATTAACATTAATTTTCATCATTACTGAGAAAAAATCCAGTTATGATTTTGGTGCACGAACAGTTATCGAACATAACCTCGAACAGCCGAATTTTTCTCAAATCGTTCGTGTTCGCCGAATGGCTGAACACCTCCCAAAACAGCTCGAATTTGAGATTGGCGAACAGTTCAAGTCGAACAACGCTCATCTCTACCCAGAACAGCAAAAAAAAAGGTGAACACCCAGCAGAAGAGGATGTATGGTTGTTAAGAGCAAATTCAGCAAGCGGCAGAAACTCAGACCACCCCTCTTGATTGTCTGCCACAAAACAACGCAAGAACTGCTCAACATCCTGGTTCTTCCTTTCTATCTGGCCATTAGACTCAGGATGATATCCAGAAGAAAATGACAAATGAACTCCCAACCTGTCACAAAAGGCACGCCAAAAACGAGCCACTAACTGAGGTCCCCTATCAGAAACAATGTCAGTAGGAACACCATGGAGTCTGACAATTTCCTTGACAAAGGCCTTAGCAAGTGTCTTAGCGCAGGGCAGTTTGATGAAGGGAACCAAGTGACACATCTTGCTAAAACGGTCCACGACCACCCAGATGACCTTGAAACCCTCAGAGGGGGGAAGGTCAGTAATAAAGTCCATAGCCAGATGTGTCCAAGGTGCACTAGGAACCTCCAGAGGGCAAAGCAACCCCGCAGCAGGAATATGTGAAGACTTAGATCTAGCACACACCGTACATTGACGTACCCACTTAATGACCTCCTTCTGCCATCCAGGCCACCAAAAACTGCGACCCACAAGTCTCTTGGTCTCAGAAATTCCATAATGACCTGCCAACCGAGACTCATGACACTCAACAAACAAATCTCTCCTAAAGGTCCTAGGCACAAACAACCTCCCATGAGGAGTGTTAGATGGGGCATTCTCCTGTGCTTTAAGAATCTCATCTTCCAAAACGGAGTCCAATGCAGCAATCACAACACCTTCTTGTAAAATGCTCTCCTCCTCCTCAGCACCGACCATGGGAGAAAAGCTGCGAGACAAAGCATCAGCTTTAACATTCTTGGTACCCGGGATGTAAGTAACAGAAAAATTAAACCGCGAAAAAAAAAGTGCCCACCTAGCCTGACGGGCATTCAAGCGCTTGGCAGCATCAAGATAGATCAGATTTTTATGATCAGTGAAAACCTGAATGGGAAAATCAGCACCTTCCAAGAGATGACGCCAGTGTTCAAATGCGAGTTTAATAGCCAGCAATTCCCGATTACCAATATCGTAATTAAGTTCAGTCTCAGAAATTTTTTTTGAAAAAAAGGCACAGGGATGTACTCCATCCTTGTTTTCCTGAGACAACACTGCACCGACCCCCACAGAAGAAGCATCAACCTCAACCAAAAACCATTAATAAGATTCTGAAAAAATGCTGGTGCATTGGTAAGACCAAAAGGCATAACCAAATTCTCAAAATGACCCACAGGAGTGATAAAAACAGTCTTCCATTCATCACCCTCCTTCAGGCGCAACAAATTGTATGCCCCCCGGAGATCAATTTTAGAGAACCACTTGGCCCCCACTAACTGGTTAAACAAATCAGGAATCAATGGCAGTGGGTAGGGATTGCGTACAGTAATTTTATTAATCTCGCGAAAGTCCAAACAAGGACGTAAACCGCCGTCCTTTTTTTTAACAAAAAAAAATCCAACAGCCACAGGTGACTTAGACGGTCTGATATGACTGGCGGCCAAGCTCGTCTGTATGTATTCCTCCAAAGCCTTTCTCTCAGGAATAGTCAGATTAAATAAACGACTTTTAGGAAGAGTCGCTCCAGGGACAAATTCAATGGTACAATCATAGTCTCTATGGGGAGGCAAAATTTGCGATTCCTCCTCAGAAAAAACTTTCCAAAAATCCTGAATAGGTACAGGTAATTCCCCTTTATCCACAGCAGCAATGCGCCCGTTACAACACTTGTCATAACACTTAGGGCTCCAGGACTTAATTTCATTGGTAGACCAATCCAGTACAGGATTGTGCAATTTTAACCAGGGCAACCCCAAAACTACTGGAGAAGGCAAATTATTTAATACCACCAAATCCAAATTTTCTTGGTGAATACCATTAATAGTGAGGGGAAATTCATAAACCTTGTGAGTAACACATTTCAAGGGAGAGCCATCGACAGAAACCACGGCAATAGGGGATGACAAAGGTTTGGGTTTTAAATTAAGTTTTTCCAAGAATCCCCCATCAATCACATTCAGAGTTGAACCACAATTCACAAATACCCGAAATTCAATTAATTCTTCCTGAGCTGCGGTAGTAGCAGAAAGAAATACACCCTTAGTGTTTAAACAGGCTATGCGGGCATAACTGACCTTTTTTTTTCTTTGTTCATACGAAGCACACAGTTCTTAATGAAATGGTCAGATTTGCCGCAATAAAAGCACAAACCTTCAGAAAACCTGCGGTCTTTTTCCTGAGAGCGGGGTGACATCGCCCCAATCTCCATCGGCTCTCCAGTGTCAGTACAGACCCTCTCAAAACTCGGAGCTGACATGGCAGAGGATTTACTCTCATTAACCCTTGCACGCAGTCTCCTGTCCACTAATTGCATTGCCTCCTGCAAGTCTCCAGGTGTAGGATAAGCAATCAGCAGATCCTTAACCCTTTCACCTAGCCCAGCAAGAAACAAACTTTTCAGAGCTGAATCGTTCCACCCCACCTGAGCAGACCACCGATGGAAGTGAGTACAATAATTTTCCACATTACCTGATCCCTGCCTCAAATGTCTCAATTCCGTCTCAGCTGATGAGGCACGATCAGGATCATCATACAACAACCCCAAAGCAGAAAAAAAACTATCCACTGATCTAAAGCACGGATCACTAGGTTGGAGAGAAAAGGCCCATCCCTGAGGTTCTTTGCGCAAAAGTGACATTATGAACCCTATGCGCTGTGATTCATCACCAGAGGATCTGGGTCTCAAACGAAAATACAATAAACAAGCATTTTTAAAGGAAAAAAAATCTTGTTGTTCACCAAAAAATAAATCAGGCAATCGTACCTTTGGCTCCACAAAATGCGCTCCAGAACAGCTACTCACGTGTTGCTGGAGCTCGGCCACCTCCAGAGAGAGTCCCTGCCGGCGTTGAGCCAAATCCTGAACCGACACCATGATGGAAACTGGAAGTCTTTCCTTAGAGAAATTTTTTGGGCTGGACTTACTGTTATGATCTGCTACAAGCACTAAGGAAAGACAGGAGATCTGTCCCTACAATAGAACCTCGCTAGATCCCTACGATGTAACGGGGAACCTGATCCTGCGATCAGACCCGCTAAAGTCCTCAGCTAGTCTGAATGAAGACCTATAGATGTGAGGGAGGGATCCCTACAAGAACTAGGGACTGGGAGAAAGATGGACACCTCCTAGCAGAAATTGTAGCAGTAAAAAGACAAACAAACAACAAAGAACATAGAGGTCAAAAGACCTAGCTAAACTGACTGAGTAAGGTAACAAAGCACCTGGCTAGTTTAAGAGTAGAAATTACAATGAAGTCCAGCAAGGCCAGAAGGGCGGAGCAGGATTAAATAGGCAAAAACGGTCATGTGACCAGCATAATAGAAAAAACCTAACAGGAGAGTTCTAACACCAGGAGTTATCCTCGGGACCGAAACCTTTCCAAGCGACGAGATACTGCAATCTCCCTCTATGCTGTCTGGAATTCAGGATACGAGAAATTTCATATTCGCCGTCTTCCACCACCGGAGGAACTGTGACAGTGGCCTCCCTATCCGATACATCAGCCTTTTTTAACAAGGAAACATGAAACACAGGATTAATCTTCCAGGAGGAGGGAACCTCCAACCTAACAGCAGACTGGTTTACCACCTGAAGCACCTTAAGTGGCCCCACAAACTTCGGACCCAATTTTTTAGAGGGAATCCTCAACCGCAGATTCTTTGAGGACAACCAAACCATGTCACCCACAGTAAACAAAACCTCTTTACGTTTCCTGTTAAAATACTTCTTGGACTTTTTGTTAGCCTCTTGAAGGTTACAACGTACATTAGTCCAAACTCTCTTCAAATCACCAAAAGACGGATGTCTCCCAGTACAACAAAAAAAGGAGAACACCCAGCAGAGGAGGATGTATGGTTGTTAAGAGCAAATTCTGCGAGTGGCAGAAACTCAGACCACCCCTCTTGATTGTCTGCCACAAAACAATGCAAAAACTGTTCAAAATCCTGGTTCTTTCTTTCAGTCTGTCCATTAGACTCAGGATGATAACCAGACGAAAATGACAAATGGACTCCCAACCTGTCACAAAAAGCATGCCAAAAGCAAGCCACAAACTGAGGTCCCCTATCAGAAACAATGTCGGTGGGAACGCCATGGAGCCTGACAATTTCCTTAACAAACGCCTTAGCGAGTGTCTTAGCGTAGGGTAGCTTAATGAATGGAACCAAATGACACATCTTGCTAAAATGGTCCACGACCACCCAGATGACAGTGAAACCCTCGGACACAGGAAGGTCAGTAATAAAATCCATTGCCAGATGCGTGCAAGGTGCACTAGGGACCTCCAGAGGGCAAAGCAACCCCGCAGCAGGGGTATGGGAAGCCTTTGACCCAGCACACACCGTACATTGACGCACCCACTTGACTTCCTTCTGCCACCCAGGCCACCAAAAATTGCGACTGATAAGTCTCTTAGTCTCAGAAATTCCTGGATGACCTGCCAACCGAGACTCATGATACTCCACAAACAAATATCTCCTAGAGGTTCTAGGCACAAACAACCTCCCATGAGGAGTGTTAGATGGGCATCCTCTTGGGCTTTCAGAATCCCTTCTTCCAAAATCGAGTCCAATGCTGCTACCACAACTCCTTCCTGTAAAATGCTCTCCTCTTCCTCAGTACCAACCATGGGAGAAAAACTGTGCGATAAAGCATCGGCTTTAACATTCTTAGTACCATGGATATAGGTAACAGAAAAATTAAACCGAGAAAAAAAAAGTGCCCACCTAGCTTGACGGGCATTCAAGCGTTTGGCAGCATCCAGATAGATCAAATTCTTATGATCTGTGAAAACCTGAACAGGAAATTTAGCACCTTCCAAGAAATGATGCCAATGTTCAAACGCAAGTTTAATAGCCAGCAATTCCCGATTACCAACATCGTAATTAAGTTTGGTTTCTGAAAATTTTTTCGAAAAAAAAGCACAGGGATGTACTCCATCCTTGTTCTCCTGAGACAAAACTGCACTGACCCCCACCGAAGAAGCATCAACCTCGACCAAAAAAGACTTGGTCTCATCAGGCTGCATAAGGATGGGGGCAGAACTGAACCTCTCCTTGAGATACACAAAAGCTTCAATGGCCTCAGTAGTCCACTGGACCGTATTCGCACCTTTTCTGGTGAGATCGGTCAGCGGCTTAACAATTATAGAAAAATTCTTAATGAATTTCCTGTAATAATTGGCGAAACCCAAAAATCTCTGTATTGATTTCAAACCAATAGGCCTAGACCATTCCTGCACAGCCTGAACTTTCGCCGGGTCCATCTCAAAGCCCTCGCTGGAGATAATGTAGCCCAAAAAACTAATTCTCTGCACAGCGAACTCACATTTCTCCAGCTTAGCAAAAAGTGAATTATCACTCAACAACTGCAGCACCTCACGTACGCTCTGCCAATGGGACTCCAGATCTGGTGAATAAATCAGAATGTCATCCAAATACACAACCATACTCTTGCCAATCAAAGGTCTCAGGATGTCATTAATAAGGTTCTGAAAAAACGCGGGAGCATTGGTAAGACCGAAGGACATCACTAGATTCTCAAAATGACCTACCGGAGTGTTAAAGGCAGGTTTCCATTCATCACCCTCCTTCATTCGTAACAAATTGTATGCCTACTGGAGATCAATTTTAGAGAACCACTTGGCCCCTACTAACTGGTTAAACAAGTCCGGAATTAACGGCAATGGGTAGGAATTGCGTACTGTAATCTTATTAATTTCACGAAAGTCCAGACATGGACATAAACCACCGTCTTTTTTTTAACAAAGAAAAATCCAACGGCCACAGGCGACTAAGAAGGTCTAAATGTGACCAGCAGCCAAGCTCGTCTGTATGTATTCCTCCAAGGCCTTTCTTTCAGGGATAGTCAGATTAAATAAGTGACTCTTGGGAAGAGTAGAGTAACGGGTCCGGGAGGCGGAACCTCTGAGCTATTATACAAGGGGGCGGCCCTTGTAAGGAAGCGGGTGGCAGTCTCTGGGTGAACGGACAGGGAGTTACGGCAAGTGATCAGGGCAGTCTCTGGGTAAGGGGTAGGTACGACCTGTGATGGCAGAGCCTCCGGGTAGGCTAGCAGGCAGATGGTAGATGTGTGCTCCCAGGTGAGCAAGCGAGAGTCTCTGGAATAGCAGGTGGTCACGGCACGTGACGGCGGAACCTCCGGGCTGGCAGGCAGGTAGGTAACGGAGAAGCGCTCCCAGGTGAGCGGGCAAGAGTCTCTGGAATAGCTGGTGGTCACCGCACGTGACAACGGGACCTCCGGGCTGGCAAGTAGGCAGGTAACGGAGATGCGCTCCCAGGTGAGCGGGCAAGAGTCTCTGAGATAGCTGGTGGTCACAGCACGTGACAACGGAGCCTCCGGGCTGGCAAGCAGGCAGATAACGGAGAAGCGCTCCCAGGTGAGCGGGCAAGCTGGTCCATAGACAGACTGACCGGAGTAGTAAGGCAGACCGTCGGACCTCAGGCAAGCAGGCAGGTAGCTGATATGCGCTCCCAGGTGAGCGGGCAGGCTGGTCCTTTAGACAGACTGACAGGAGTAGTAAGGCAGACCGTCGGACCTCAGACTGGCAGACAGGTAACAAGTATTCAGGCAGGAATCAGGCAGGTAACTAGCAGGAAACTGGCAGGAAACTGGCAGGTAACTGGCAGGTAACTGGCAACGGGACCTGAGGGCTGAAGCACAGGTGAGACACAGGTGCAAACAACATTGCTCGGGCACCTCCATTTTGGAGGAGGTGCCTTATATATGATGAAGTCCTCCGGCCATTGGCCGGGGACTCCTTAGGACGACGCGCACGGTCCCTTTAAGAGGAGGGGAGCGCGCGCGCGCGCGCCCTAAGCACAGGGGCCGGGAAGGAGCGCGCGCTGAGAGCAGAGCGGGAGGAGGACGCCGGGAAGGAGCGCGCGCTGACAGCAGAGCAGGAGGAGGACGCCGGGACGGAGCGCGCGCTGACAGCAGAGCGGGAAGAGGACGCCGGGCACGGAGCAGAGCGGTGAGGGGAGCAGCGTCCCTGCCTAGCAGAGGGCAGGGACGCCAGCGCTACAGTACCCCCCCCTTTAGGCCCCCCCTTTTTTAGGCCAGACAGAAATTTAGCTAGGATGAGAGGGGCATGGATGTTCTCCCGGGGCTCCCACGTTCTCTCCTCAGGACCAAACCCCTTCCAATCTACCAGAAAAAAGGTCTTTCCTCTTACCCTTTTGGTGGCAAGAATGTTCTCTACCTCAAACTCGTCCTCAGCAGAAACCGGAGCAGGAGGCGTACCTGTAGACTTGGAAAAAGAGTTAAGCACTACAGGTTTGAGGAGAGACACATGGAAGGAGTTAGGGATCCGTAAGTTGGCCGGGAGTTTCAATTTATAGGCCACCGGGTTGATCTGACTGATGACCTCCAGTGGGCCGATGAACCGAGGCCCTAACTTATAGGAAGGGATCTTGAGCCGGACATATTTGGACGAGAGCCAGACTTTATCCCCAGGGCGGAATTGAGGAGGGTCCAGACGTTTTTTGTCAGCGTGTCTTTTCATACGCTCGGATGACAGAAGGAGTGCGGACCGGGTACTCTCCCATATGGAGGAAAATTTGTTAACAAGAGATTCCGCAGCCGGATTGTCCGCCGAGGTGGAGACGGGAAACGGGATCCGAGGATGCTGACCGTAGACTATAAAAAACGGGGATTTGGAGGAAGACTCGCTCTCGTGATTGTTGTACGAGAATTCGGCCCATGGCAGGAGATCCACCCAGTCAGAATGGTGGGCATTAACGAAGTGCCGAAGGTAACTGGTCAGGTTCTGATTGATCCGCTCCACTTGACCATTAGACTGTGGGTGGTAAGCGGAGGAGAAGTCCAGGGTGACGTCCAGCAATTTACAAGTGGCTCTCCAGAAACGAGAAGTGAACTGTACCCCACGATCCGACACGATGTGACGGGGCAGGCCATGAAGACGGAAGATGTGGTGGATAAAGTCTTTAGCCAGCTCGGGTGCAGACGGAAGACCTGGCAGTGGAATGAAGTGAGCCATCTTGGAGAAGCGGTCAGCGACCACCCAAATGACCGTACAACCGGCCGAGACGGGTAGATCAGTAATGAAGTCCATCGCTATATGCTGCCAGGGGGCAGCAGGTACTGGCAGAGGTAGAAGGCGGCCGGCCGGCAGGTGTCTCGGAACTTTGTTGCGGGCGCAGGACACAGGCAGAAACAAAGTCTATTACATCCTTGTGCAGGTTAGGCCACCAGTAGTGCCGGGTAATAAGCTGGAGGGTCTTTTTCTGACCGGCGTGGCCAGCTAGTTTAGACGAATGACCCCAGTGTAGGATCTTCTCCCGATCAGGTACTGGTACGAACGTCTTACCGGGAGGAAGACGATTTAGACTCACGGGAGCCACCTGCATTACTCTGGCGGGATCGATGATATGTTTCGGATCCTCCTCGAGATCAAACACCAGAAAGGACCGAGACAAGGCGTCCGCCTTGACGTTTTTGTCAGCCGGGCGAAAATGAAGGACAAAATCAAAACGAGCAAAAAACAAGGACCACCGGGCTTGGCGCGGGTTAAGTCTCTGGGCATGCTGGAGGTAAGCCAAGTTCTTGTGGTCAGTGTAAATTATTACCGGGTGAAGAGCCCCCTCGAGCAGGTAACGCCACTCCTCCAATGCCAGTTTGATGGCCAATAACTCTCGGTCTCCTATGGAATAGTTGCGCTCAGAGGAGGAGAAGAGTTTAGAGAAGAAGCCACAAGTTACCATCCTCCCGGAAGATGATTTTTGAGTAAGTACCGCTCCGGCTCCAGAGGAGGAGGCGTCAACTTCCAGGAAGAACTGTTTGTTGCCATCTGGGCGATGCAGCACCGGGGCGGAAGAGAAGGCCTGTTTAAGGGAAAGAAAGGCCTCCTCTGCTTCGGGTGGCCACTCTTTGGGATTAGTACCTTTACGGGTGAGCGCAGAAATTGGGGCCGTCCGGGAAGAGAAGTGTGGTATGAAGAGGCGGTAGTAGTTGGCGAAGCCCAGGAATCGCTGAATGGCCTTCAACCCCTCCGGTCGGGGCCATTTCTCGATGGCAGACAGTTTCTCAGGATCCATTTGTAGGCCGGTCTGAGAGATAATGTAGCCCAGAAACGGAAGCGAGGTCTGCTCAAAGAGGCACTTCTCAAATTTAGCGTAGAGATGGTTCTGCCTTAGCCTGAGCAGGACCTGACGAACGTCCCTCCGGTGAGTCTGGAGATCCGGAGAGAAGACCAAGATGTCGTCCAGGTACACCACTACGCAGGAGTAGAGAAGGTCCCGGAAGATGTCATTGACCAACTCTTGAAAGACGGCAGGAGCGTTACAGAGACCAAAGGGCATTACCAGGTATTCATAGTGGCCGTCCCGGGTGTTGAATGCCGTCTTCCATTCATCCCCCTGACGAATACGAACCAGGTTGTACGCCCCACGAAGGTCCAGTTTGGTGAAGATCCTAGCCCCCCTCAGGCGATCAAATAATTCTGGAATGAGCGGAAGGGGGTACTTATTCTTCACCGTGATCAGGTTTAGGCCTCTATAGTCTATACAGGGACGGAGAGAGCCGTCCTTCTTTTTGACGAAAAAGAAGCCTGCTCCCGCCGGGGAGGTAGATTTCCGGATGAATCCTCTGGCCAGATTCTCCTCAATATATTCGGACATTGACCGGGTCTCAGCAGCGGATAAAGGATAGATACGCCCACGGGGCGGAGTAGTACCGGGTAGCAGATCGATGGGACAGTCGTATGGTCTATGTGGTGGTAATGTCTCTGCCTCCTTTTTATTAAAGACATCTGCATAAGACCAATAAGGAATCGGAAGTCCAGGTAGATTAGCTGGGGTAGGAGAGGGACGGACGGGATGGACGGGAACCAGGCAGGTTTTATGACAGTCTTGTCCCCAGCGAAGGACCTCTCCGGTTTGCCAGTCTAGCACGGGTGCATGTCTCTGGAGCCAGGGCAGACCTAGCAAGAGGGCGTGAGAGAGTCCAGGCAGAACATGAAAGGAGATACTTTCAGAATGCAGCATTCCCACCTGCAGGGTAATGGATTCGGTGATGAGTTGAATGGGGCGAGGTAAGAGGCCCCCATCCACGGCAGCGACAGACAAGGGTACAGCCAGAGGTTTGGTAGGGATGCGGTATTTCTCAACCAGGGACAGTGAAATAAGGTTCCCGGCTGCTCCAGAGTCAAGTTGGGCTAGTTCGAAATAACGGTTCTCCCCGTAGATGATCGAAACTGACAACAGCAGGGATGGAGAGGATTTATTCTTGTCTAGGTGGACCTCTCTGAGCGAACCTAGACACAGGCGTTTCCCGACCTCTCCGGGCAGGCACGGATCCGGTGCTCCTTACTGCCACAGTAGAAGCAGCTCCCCTCGGCACGGCGTGAGTCCTGACGGGTTTTGACCATCTTGGTCTGGTCGACCTGCATAGGCTCAGGAGAGTGTACCTGGGGAGAGATGGAGGGAATGACGGGTTTCTGGAAAGTAGGAGCTAAACGTGGAATCCTTCTCTCACGGGTGACCTCTTTGGCACGCTCCTGGAACCGTAGGTCAATCCGGGTGGCAAGGGTTATTAGATCATCGAGAGAGGTAGGAATGTCCCGACCAGCAAGTTCATCTTTAATACGACCGGACAGACCCTCCCAGAAGACGGATACCAGAGCGTCGTTATCCCAGGCCAGCTCCGAGGCAAGGGTGCGGAACCGTATGGCATATTGGCCCACGGTGAGACCCTCCTGACGGAGGCGTAGCAGAGAGGATGCGGATGAGGTCTTCCGTCCGGGTTCGTCAAAGACTTTCCGGAAAGCCGAGAGAAAAGCAGGCAAGTTGGACACCAGGGGGTCTCCTCTCTCCCATAGAGGATTTAGCCAGGCCAGGGCCTCCCCGGTGAGATGGGACATGATAAAGGCAATTTTGGCCCGGTCGGAATTAAACTGATGGGACAAAAGTTCAAAGTGCAAGGTGCACTGATTTATGAAGCCCCGAGCCTGGACGGGGTCGCCTCCGAAGCGAGGAGGTGCAGAAAGCCGGGGTCCGGGGTAGGATACCATAGTATTAGTGGGCAGCGGAGCTGCCGGATTGCAAGATATGGCACTGGCGGAGGTTGTTGGTGGATCAGACAGGGTGTTCAGGCGAGTATTAACATTCCGCAGATGACCCAGGATGGCCTCCTGTTGGGACTTCTGACGGGACAGTTCAAGACAGAGGTCCGAGAGCGAGGGAGCTTGGGTGCCACCGGGTTCCATGGCCCGAGCAAACTGTAACGGGTCCGGGAGGCGGAACCTCTGAGCTATTATACAAGGGGGCGGCCCTTGTAAGGAAGCGGGTGGCAGTCTCTGGGTGAACGGACAGGGAGTTACGGCAAGTGATCAGGGCAGTCTCTGGGTAAGGGGTAGGTACGACCTGTGATGGCAGAGCCTCCGGGTAGGCTAGCAGGCAGATGGTAGATGTGTGCTCCCAGGTGAGCAAGCGAGAGTCTCTGGAATAGCAGGTGGTCACGGCACGTGACGGCGGAACCTCCGGGCTGGCAGGCAGGTAGGTAACGGAGAAGCGCTCCCAGGTGAGCGGGCAAGAGTCTCTGGAATAGCTGGTGGTCACCGCACGTGACAACGGGACCTCCGGGCTGGCAAGTAGGCAGGTAACGGAGATGCGCTCCCAGGTGAGCGGGCAAGAGTCTCTGAGATAGCTGGTGGTCACAGCACGTGACAACGGAGCCTCCGGGCTGGCAAGCAGGCAGATAACGGAGAAGCGCTCCCAGGTGAGCGGGCAAGCTGGTCCATAGACAGACTGACCGGAGTAGTAAGGCAGACCGTCGGACCTCAGGCAAGCAGGCAGGTAGCTGATATGCGCTCCCAGGTGAGCGGGCAGGCTGGTCCTTTAGACAGACTGACAGGAGTAGTAAGGCAGACCGTCGGACCTCAGACTGGCAGACAGGTAACAAGTATTCAGGCAGGAATCAGGCAGGTAACTAGCAGGAAACTGGCAGGAAACTGGCAGGTAACTGGCAGGTAACTGGCAACGGGACCTGAGGGCTGAAGCACAGGTGAGACACAGGTGCAAACAACATTGCTCGGGCACCTCCATTTTGGAGGAGGTGCCTTATATATGATGAAGTCCTCCGGCCATTGGCCGGGGACTCCTTAGGACGACGCGCACGGTCCCTTTAAGAGGAGGGGAGCGCGCGCGCGCGCGCCCTAAGCACAGGGGCCGGGAAGGAGCGCGCGCTGAGAGCAGAGCGGGAGGAGGACGCCGGGAAGGAGCGCGCGCTGACAGCAGAGCAGGAGGAGGACGCCGGGACGGAGCGCGCGCTGACAGCAGAGCGGGAAGAGGACGCCGGGCACGGAGCAGAGCGGTGAGGGGAGCAGCGTCCCTGCCTAGCAGAGGGCAGGGACGCCAGCGCTACAAGTAGCTCCAGGAACAAACTCAATGGTGCAATCATAGTCCCTATGAGGAGGTAAAACTTGCGACTCCTCCTCTGAAAAAAACTTCCAAAAATCCTGAATAGTTACAGGTAATTCCCCTTTTTCCACAGCCACAATGTGACCATTACAACATTTATCATAGCACTTAGGACTCCAAGACTTAATCTCATTAGTAGACCAGTCCAGTAAAGGATTGTGCAGTTTTAACCAAGGCAAACCTAAAACGACTGGAGAGGGTAAATTATTTAATACCACCAAATCCAAATTTTCTTGGTGAATGCCATTGATAGTGAGGGGAAATGCAGCAACCTTGTGAGTAATACATTTCAAAGGAGTGTTATCAATAGCAATCACAGAAATAGGTGATGACAAAGGTTTGGATTCCAATTTAAGTTTTTCCAATTCCTTATCAACCACATTAAGTGTTGAACCACAATCCACAAATACCTGAAATTCAATCAAATCTTCCTGCAATGAGGTACTCCCTGAAAGAAATACTCCCTTAGAGTTTAAACAAGCAATACGGGCGTAACTGACCTTTTTTTTTTCTTTACTTAAACGAAGCTCACAATACTTAATCAAATGGTCAGATTTACCACAATAAAAACACAATCCCTTGGAAAACCTGCGGTCTCTTTCCTGAGAGCGGAGTGACATCGCCCCAACCTCCATCGGTTCTCCGCCGTCCGAGCAGACCCTCTGGGAACTAGGAGCTGCCCATTGCAGAAATCTTTTCATCATAAACTCTGGCACGCAGTCTCCTGTCCACACATATAGCTAATTGCATGGCTTCTTGCAAGGTTTCAGGTGCAGGAAATGCAATCAGCAGATCCTTAACCCTTTCACTAAGACCAGCAAGAAAAAAACATTTTAACGCCGAATCATTCCATTTCACTTCTGAGGACCACCTTCTGAAGTGTGTACAATAATTTTCAACATCACCTGACCCCTGATTCAAATGCCTCAGTTCTGTCTCAGCAGATGAGACTCGATCAGGATCGCCATACAATAGCCCCATAGCAGAAAAAAAATCCTCCACTGACCTAAAACACGGATCATTAGGTTGGAGAGAAAAGGCCCACCCCTGTGGTTCCTTGAGCAAAAGTGACATGATAAACCCAATGCGCTGTGATTCATTCCCAGAGGACTTTGGTCTCAAACAAAAATATAATAAACAAGCATTTTTAAAGGAAAAAAAATCTTGTTGTTTACCATCAAAAATATCAGGGAGTCCTACCTTCGGGTCCACAAAATGCGCTCCAGGACAGCTACTCACATGTTGCTGGAGCTCGGACACCTCCAGAGACAATCCCTGCAGGCGTTGAGCCAAATCTTGAACAGAAACCATACTGATCCCCGGATTTCTTTCCTTAAAGCTTTTTTTTGTTTGGGCTGGACTTACTGTTATGATCTGCAACATAAACTAGGGAAAGAAGGGGAGAGCTGTCCCTACAGTAAGACTAAGCTGAGTCCCTACGTTGTAGCGGGCGACCTGTTCCTTGTGAACAGACCCGCCTTCGTCCTCGGCTAGTTTGAACGGAGACCTATAGAGAAAGGGAGGGGTCCCTAAAAGAACTAAGGATTGGGACAAAAAATGGGACACCTCCTAACAGAAGTTGTTGCAGAGCAAAAGATAAACTGACTAAAGTACTAGAGGTCCAAAGGACCAAGCAAACTAGAGATAGATAGGCACAAAAGCACCTGGCTAGTAAGACAGTCTAAACAACACTGAAGTCCAGCAAGGCCAGAAGGGCGGAGCTGAAATATATAGGAAGATGGTCACGTGACCGCAAAACACAAGATAGAAACAAAAACAAACAGGAGGGTTCTAACAAATGGTCTTTGCTAGAGTACACTGACCCATCCAATCACCTTCTATTCTAGCTCTTATTTTCATATCCCCACATATCCAAAATATATCTGCCACAAAGAAGATCTGTGGACTCAACATATCTGCAGTGGCATTTGAGTACACAGCACAAAACCCTCTAGCAAAATTAACAAGGAATCTCCCCTTTCCTCTGCGCTCCATACAGGTATAGTTACCGGGATAGCTAGTAATACCCCAGCCGGGGGATGGGATCTTTAATAACCTGGGGTAAACCTTAACCCAACTCTCACAAAGAGTATTGGTAAATAATCCGAGTACACACTCTTCTTCTACAGGTAGGACTATGAGGGGAACAGACCCTAAGTGTGGTTGTGCTGCAGCACAAATATAACAGTCTAACTTGTTGTGTTGTTGGGCTGTGTATCTCATCCATTCTAACCAGGCATTAACATCTGTGTATCCTGTTTCTATGGCAAGGGTATTTTCATAAGTGGGATCAGCAATGGCTGTCATCTTTTGGACATTAATGGGTTAGAGTCAGTGTGTCTAATCTCATTCGGCATCTTATTCATAGTTGGCAATCTGATTTTACCTAAATGAGAACAACCGGCACAGCCCCCGGGGATATACCTGCCCAACAAATAAATACCTGCATCCCCCACCTGTGGACTTTCAAGATTGAGGATCATAGGGTTGCAACTTCCAATAAGGGCACACGACTTGGGGTTGTTTACCCTTCCCTGCATTAAAGTCATGCAGGTGACTAAAGATTTCCCTTGTTCATCTTTTTTATCTAAAACTGATTGTGGTCTGTACCCCCAGTCATCCCCTGTATTCCATACCACAGCTCTCCAATATGCACAATTGTGTCCCCAGTGATCGTCTGTCACACATAAATACTGTTGCCCGCTACGAAGTTGAGGGGGTCGCCCCATTTGAGGGACATTAAGCCCTCTGCAGTTTACTACGTCGCAATAGTCAAATTGAAAGGCAGCAATGTGTACGGTCGGGCTATACCAAAATATTGCAACATTATCTTCGTTGGTTATAGCTATGTGGCACTCTCCCAGACCCTGAGATATGGACACCAGGTAAATTATGTTTAGGATATAGGTTAGTCTGGTAGCCACTCCGCCTTCTTGCAGTGGGAAGCGTGGATCCATGTTGTTCTCCCCTGGAGTTTAACAGCGGTGGGACTCGTCAGGAGGACTTGGTATGGTCCAGAGCATAGTTCCCTGGTTGCAAATGATGGGCAGACTCGTCCTGATCTGGATCTGGAATGGAAGAGAAAACTCTAGCATGTGTTACTGACAATTCCTTTGTAAGGGCAATAACAAAATTGATCAGACCATCCTGACCTGCACTGAGCTGTTGTGGAAAATAACACCCTAACCTGGATGGGCCCCCAAAAAGAATCTCATAGGGTGTGAGCTTGTGCGGTTCTCTAGGTGTGTTCCTAACAGAGTATAGGGCAATGGGGAGACTGTCTGGCCAGGGTAGGGACACTTCCTGATTGATTTTAAGAATTTTACTTTTCAGGGTACAATTGAGCCTTTCAACTTCCCCACTACTCTGCGGGTGATAGGGTGTGTGTAGGCCAAGCCCCCGCTCCCACCATCTCCCAGAGTTCTTTTGTTATTGTTGCCATAAATGCTAGACCTTGATCACTTTCCATGATTTCTGAAATGCCATATCTGCACACTACTTCTGTCATGAGTCTCTTTGCTGTGGTCCATGCTGTTATGTTGGCCATCCTGAAAACATATCCATATTTTCCAGTCTTTGGCATCTGGATGTGATCTATCTGGATCCGCTTGAAAGGATATAGGGGTTTAGCAAGATGCTTCTTTGGTCCTTTTTCAGTTCTTCCAGGGTTGCAGGTGGAGCAATCAAAGCAGGATTTGCTGTAGACCTGTATGGGCGTTGTTATTCCAGGTGCCATATAATACTTGTTGATAGAAGCATGCATTTGGTTCTTTCCTTTGTGCGTAATCCTATGTGCCCATTTGATTATAGGGCGGTAAAGAATTCTGGGAAGGCACACTCTTGTACCTATCCGTCACAACCTGTCGCTATTCTTGTTTGCTTTCATGTTGAGCCATTGTTCTTTTTCTTCAGGTGTTGCTTGTTCCTGATGTATTTTTAGTTTGGTTACAGGTGGAGTTGGGTCTTTAATTCCAGGGATAGCAGCATCCTTTCTCCTGGTTACTGCATATATGCCCACTTTTCCTTTTCCTGGCTCCCATAGGGCCACCTGCTTAGACATGTGATCGGCATAATGATTTCCTTTTGCTTGCACTGACTTCTGTTTGCTGTGTGCCTTTATCTTCATTATTGCCACCCTTTTTGGGAAGAGCAAAGCCTCCATCAGTTGATGAATTGCATCAACGTTCTTTATTGCAATCCCTGCAGATGTCTGGAATCCTCTTGTGGCCCCGAATGTGTATCTGGAACCATTACCTTCCCTTCTGCCATTTTACAGGCTTCGGTCAGAGCGTGTAGTTCTGCCTCTTGTGCTGATGTGGAAGGTGGTAGGGATTCTGCTGCCATGAGCTGCTCTGAGGTTACCACTGCCCATCCTGTGTGAAACTTGCCTCCTTCATCCGCATACCTGTATCCATCTGTGTAGACCTCGAGGTCTGTTTCTGGCAAAGGCTGCTCCAATACTTGGGGCAGATGTTGGTTTTCCGACAGTATGTGTTCGAGGCAATCGTGATTGAATGGCCCTTCCTCATCATCTGGTATATCCAAGGGAGGGACTGCCCCCACACATAGTCTGCTTCGACGGGGTCCCCCCTCGTGAGTGGCAGCAGGGTAGACTGGTTGAGTACAGTGCATCTCTTGAGAGTGACGTTGCTAGGGAGCAGAAAAGAACACTGGAGTTGAAGGTGTCTTTGGGTGGAAAGATGTTTCGACTGTGTCTGTGAAAGAATGGCTTGGATATCATGGAAAACGAACAAGGTGATTTCATGTCACAGCGTGATGTCTGCCGTCTTTGTTAGAATCTATGTTGTTTCTCTTTTCAACCATCTTTTTGTGGTTTGCTGGCTTCTAGTCTTTTCCTCTGGTGCTGGGTATCTTGGTCACGTGTTCTCCTCACTCTTTATTACTCAGCACCTGTCTCCCTTTCCTCGCTGGACATCAGTGTTGTTACGCTTGTGCTCTGGCTAAGTTGCCTTGTTAGTTCTTTGGGCTTAGGACAATTGATATACTGGGACTTCTAGTTCCATCAGTTTTGTTTCCTTAATCTTCGTTACGCAACTAACTTTTCTTTTAGGAGGTCTCCTGTTTTTGCTCCCAGTCCTTAAATCTTTTAAGGACTCCCTTTCCCCTTCCTTCAGGTCTTCGTTTGAGTTCATTGCAGGATCGTCGGTGGGGCTATTCACAAGGAATAGGGCACCCACCCCAGTGTAGGGTTTAAGCTGAGTCTCAGTGCAGGGACAGCTTTTCCCTCCTATTCCTTAGTTCTTATTTGCAGAACATAACAGTCTTGTCCAATAGAATCTGGGCTGCATGTACTGCTCTCAAGCAGGAGGGTGAAGCCAAAGAGACTGGGTCCAGCTTTGCAGAATAATAGCTGAGAGGTCTCATCTTCCCTCCATGTCTTTGGCAGAGAACTTCAGCAGCATATCCATCATTTTCACTGATAAAAAGAACGAATGGCAAATCATAGTTGGGAATCCCAAGAGCTGGTGCGGTGATTATGGCTTCTTTGAGTGCGTCCACTGCACATTCAGAGTCAGGGGAAAGATGAAAATAAGATCTACTAGCGGCACCCGACTTGAGATCTTCATACAGGGGTGCAAGGAGCCATGAAGCATCTGGTATCCACTGACGGCAGTAGGTCACTAGGCCTAAGAAAGATTGGAGTTGCTTGAAACCCCCTGGGGTGGTGATGCCGTAGATAGCCTGTTTCCTCTCAGTAGTGAGGTGTCTGGAGCCTTGTGATAAACAATGGCCAAGGAATATGACCTTGTCTTGACACCATTGTATTTTTGCCAATGAGACTTTACAGTTTTTTTCTGCCAGGAAAAGTAGGAGGCTGAGACTGGAAGAGGCACCCACTTCCTCATCAGGGGCACACAGCAAAAGGTCATCTACGTATTGAAGGAGATTGACTTGTGGGTTTCCTTCCTTCCATGGTTTTAGGCAAACTTTGAGTGCCTGAGAAAACTGGTTTGGAAAGTTCTGGGCTCCTTACGGCATGAGTGTCCATGTATACTGAGGACCTCTGTATGTGAAGGCAAAAAGGTACTGACAATCTGGGTGAAGAGGGATACTGAAGAATGCGTTTGCCAGATCGATGACTGTAAAACAGACAGCTGAAGACGGGATTTCCGATAAAAGAGTATGCGAATTGGGCACCACTGGAGTCTCCAGAACTGTTGCAGCATTGACGACTCTCAAATCTTGAACCATACGGAATTTCTCAGGTTCTCCCTTTGGTGTCTTCTTTTTGACTGGAAACAGGGGTGTGTTACACGGGGAAAAACATTTGACTGGAGCCCTATTGTCCTAACCCGCAAGGAGAGGTCCCTCCTCCCTTTCACTCATTGTATAAGGGGGTGGGCGCTGCTAAGAGGAAGTCACTACATCATCAGAGACCAGTGGCTGTGGGGAAAATACGGGGGACATGGTGGTGTACAGATACAGCGGTACAGTGGGGAGAGTGGAAATCGACGCCATGGGTGATATGGGACATAATGGTGTATAATATTGTCCATTCAGGGCAAGGACAGGGTAAACTGTGGTTGGTTTCTCCATCGGGGCCTTTTCTGGGTGTGGTTTGGGTGTCCTAAGATGGCCGCTGCCGGAAGTAGGGGGTGGAACTTCCGGGTGTGGTTTGAGTGTCCCAAGATGGCCACTGCCAGAAGTATGGGGCGGAACTTCCGGGTGTGGTTTGAGTGTCCCAAGATGGCTGCTGCCGGAAGTATGGGGCAGAACTTCCGGAGCATGGGTGGGGGATGAGACCTGTGGCTGAGGGGAGGGAAAGATGGAGTTTGCAGCAGAGGAGGTGGGGAGGGGAGGAAAAGTGGGAGGTCCGGGACGTGGTGCCCTGCATACAAGACAAGTATCTCTATTATCAGGATTCTGCTGGCCGCAATTTGTACAGGTCCACCCCTCCTTTCCGCGATTAACGGGCGGTGGCTGAAGAGCAGTATCTTTGTAATACACATAACATGGCATCTTTCCCTTATTGTTTGTCTTTTCTTCCTCCACCCACCCTTCTTTTGACAAATTTTCTGCTGTTCTATACCAAGCCAAAGCTCTTTGTAACAATCCTTCATCTCCTTCTTGCCATTGTAGCGGCTGTAACCAGCCCTTATCTGGTAGTTTGCATATTTTAGTTAACTGTTTAAGTTTCTGTGACGCGCCCCCTGGGCGGTGTGTGCACGTGTGTGGGATACCCGGAGCCGGGTCTCTGGGGGTTGTAGTCTACGTGGTGGCGACCCGGTCCCATGGCTCAGGGTGGTCAAACCAGTGGCAGTCTTTATAGGGCTTTTGTGGTTTAATGTCCGACTACGCCACCCCTGGATTGCGGTCATGGTGTACCGCCGCTGCGAGGCAGACCGCTGAGGCTGGTGTGGTGTGCGCAGCAAAGGATGGGATAACTCCCCATGGGAAGAGTATAGCCTCAGGGCAGGGAACGTGAATGATGGGAGTGATGGTGCACGGGCGTCCCAGTACTAGTAGTGCTGTATGTGGTGAGAAAGCAGGAACGACTCAGAGTCTTTGCAGTGTGGTTCAGGGTCTTTACTGATGATATTAAGGCAGACCCTCCCGGGAGTACTGGCTAGCATAAGGGGCCTGGTCAGTCTGCGAGCAAGCAGGAGTTCCCCTGGCCAGGTGGAGTTGTAGGCCTCCCCGTCTATCTGCACTCTTCCTGGCTACCTTGCTGTAAGCGAGTGGAAGTAGCCCATGTCCCTGAGTATACCGTGTGGTGCTCACCAGTATGGCTGGTGACTTGGGGCCTTCTGATAGCCTCCGCTCCTCGATGGCGGTGCTGGTCCCTTCCTTGTGACTGAGCCTCCGGGCTTCTATGGCCAGAGGACCTGGAATCCCCTGCCGGCTGGGTTCTGCTGCTGGACTTAGAGGTTCCCACAGCCTCGGACTCCGTTGTCCGGTCGTAGTCTCTTCAGCCAGGACGAGCAATATATCTGCTTCCAGTCCCTGGCACTCAGTTCCTGCTCCTACAGAGCTCCTAGCTGTCTCTTGCCCTGTGTCTGGAACTTCACTTCAGGTTCTGACTGACTAATCCCGCCCAGACCCAGTTTATAAGGGCAGATTCCTCCCCTCCCAGGACTGGGCAGGAGGTGTTGCATGCTTAAGAGCTCCTGACCAGGAAACCTCCCACTTGCTCTCGGACGTAATATTTCTATTACTGTGGTAACCAGACCCCTGGGGTGCCACATCTGCACATACTTTTTCCTTGCTCTGGCTGCCACAATGTCACTACAGTTCGATTTGTACTTTTCAGTTTCACTCCCCCGCCCTCTCCCTTTTAAGTGCATCATGAATCTTTCCATGTTTTGCAGTGATGATATGTGCTTTTAAAGACAAAGGCAAACACACAAAAATGACACGTCTCGTAATTCAGTAGTTGCCCTCAAAGAACCCTGGAGTGTGGGTGATTGGGAGGGAGAACCTGCCCGTATCTTGCACAGACTGTCCGTATCTTGTGCCCTCGTGCTCTGAGTGTCCAACCCAGACAACACGCTGTGCTTCCCTCCAACATTCCTCTATGAGAGTCACAAGGACCTGCGCTCACTGTACCACAGAACTGTGCTCACCGGTTACCACAGAACTGTGCTCACCGGTTACCACAGATAGTTATTCCCCCCTCCACTTCCAAATGACTGAGCAGGTGTCGGCAACAAAATCACTAGAAATCTGGACATATACCAACGCAATCAGAACGTACGGCTTCACCTCACTGTCAGTAACAGTGGGTTCTTGAGCCACCAAGAGAGCTGCACCCACCCTCCGTACAGGGTTACTCAGGTAACCGAAAACACAGACAAGGTCACCCTAAGCCCGACTCATTGACACAGGAAAGTACTACAGATATCTGTAGACTTACCGTGTTCCTTTGGAGGTGATCAGTGTCCGTATCGAGCCTGGCCGATGTATCCCACTGCATCTCCTTCGGTTGCTGGAGTTGGGGCGCCCCCTGCTGGTTGTGCCACATTGGGCACCAAGAACGCTAGGGTGGTCCTATATCAGGACCCTCGATTGCCTGCTCCTGACCTAATAGTTTAAATCAAGTGCATGTGCAGAAGAAATAACACCGGACACAGTCAGGTGCAGCTCCTCTCTTGACAGAGGAGGCGCGTCAATTTTTTATTGCAAGGGGTATTTATATTGCTGCATACTAAGGCGTGGCTAGCTGATTATCATGTCCTTTTTCATTGGATAGTCCATATGTGGTCTTTGCATTGCGTTGACTTCCAGCACGAGATATCTTGCATTCCAGGGCTTGGTCCTGAGTGCAGGCGCCATCTTGTCTCACAGCATTTTCTAGCATCTCTACTGACTCATATAAGGACAATAATTGATTTCATTAACAACTTAATTTATTCACCTTAACAGGTTCAGATAGATCAAAAGAAGCTAACTCTCTTGCCAAAATATCTATGCATGCTTTTTTTATTGTTATAATCACCATATCTCAATATAGGTTTCTGTGCAAATTTAATCTTGTTATGTTTCCATAAATAGACTTCTTTTTTGACATAGTCTTGTGTGCCTCTTTCAAACTTATTTCTCTTCATAGAGGTAATATGATTCTCCAACCGAAAGATTTTTTTTCATGGACACATTCCAGTCATCATAGGAATTACTAGCTGGACAAGAGTTCATTATGGATTTGAGTTTCAAAATGTCCAATTTAATAGTAGACAGCAGCTGCTCTTCAGGAGATACAATCAATTGCATTAATTGAAATGAGCATTGGTCCAAAATTTCATACCATTTGGTATTAAACTTATCACTAAAAACATTGGTGGCAAGATTTTTAATACGTAGCCCACGCGGTATCATGCGTTTCTCAATATATTATTGTAAGGTGGTACTGTCCCACCATAATTTTTTTCCTTTGATGAGTAGATTTTCCAAAGATCTCAAATGTAGATCTAATTCCTCTCGTAGTTCTTCAGTGTGAGACAGACTTAATGAAAAGATAGTCGCAGCTTTATGGCATCTTTTTGTATAATCCCCCTCATATGGAAAATCTGAGTCCTTAGGATCTATGCTTTCTATGTCAGGTGGTTGTGACATGTTATATGACTGGTAATGTTAATAAAAGCTGTGGATATGCTAAATCATTTTATCCAAGGCTATATAGCCAATAAGTTGATTACAACCGGTGGAGAACACGACAACACAATATATGAAGCAAACGAGAGTAAGAGAAGTCAGCTCACCCACATGAAGACCGAGCCACGGAAGCAGCAGTGTGGCAGGAATAGATATTCAGGAAAAAGGTAAATGTTCCAGCTTCAGGTTTCTTTGCAAAATTGATAAACTTTATTAGGTGATAAAAATATTAAAGGAGCTGTCCAGTCTTAAACTACAAGTCTGCAGTCACTCTATGTGACAAATACTAGCGAAATTGGGGCATGTGCCAAAATTGTCCTCTGTTTTCTATCAACAAAAATTGAACAAGGATTTTTCCCTCCCTCCATGTGTGTAGAATACCGAGGAATATGTTGACTAAATAGCTGTGGGAAGTGGCAACATGCAACTCCATTATCCACAATTGCCTATTTCATTTTGAGAAAACGTAGATCTGACAGAATGGTAAGATGTAGTTCCCCAAAGCCTAGACACTTCTCAGAATATTATGTACTCCATCCAGGAGATGAAGCTCATCAACCGGTCAATGAAGATGGCAAATATGCAGAATTGGATCACTCATTGGTCTCTAAACGTATGCTATTATATAGATATTTCAAGGCATTAAAAACATGATGTTGCTCACTGCCGAACTGGTAAGTTTGGTGAGATGTACAAGAAAGTAAAAAGTCCAGACTTGGTATAAATTCTGTAGAATTTGCAATTCTGTGCAAGATTTTTTCTTCTTCCAGACCTTACTACACATGACATGGCTGGGAGTTTTGGAAGACAAATAAATCATCCCAAAACTTCTTAGTACTATATAATGTTTTTTACACACCTGGAGTGGCTGAAAAACAACTTTAAGTAATATCTTGTCATCCTTTTTATTCAAGCTATTTGCATACTACAGTGCACCTGCACAGCTACAAGTCACAAGGTTGTCTCCTATACCAGATAGTATTGTTGTTCAATGTTTATACTGCATCAGTAAAATTCTGGAGTAAATATTTCAAGGCAGTTAAGCCCAATATTACTCTCTGTTATACATTTTCAGAGGAAACAAGGTCATTACTCAGAGTTGTCTATCCCTGATTTTAAAAATAGGGGGTTAAGGAGAGTTATATGGGTGTCATGGATTTTGTATAACCATGGATATTAAAGGTATATTTCTTTGGAGTAAACATTTTTGACCAATCCTTAAGATTAAATAATACACTTGACAGTTTTAAGTATTTAAGTGTAATGTGAAATTCAAAACAGTACATCCTTGTATACTCAAAGTACAGTGGGGAAAATAAGTATTTGATACACTGACGATTTTGCAAGTTTTCCCACATACAAAGAATGGAGAGGTCTGTCATTTTTATTGTAGTAACACTTCAACTGTGAGAGACAGAATCTAAAAATAAAACAAGAAAATCACATTGTATGATTTTAAATAATTAAATAGCTTTTTTTTGCATGAAATAAGTGTTTGATCACCTACCAACCAGCAAGAATTCTGTCTCTCTCTGACAGACCTGTCAGTTTTTCTTTAAAAAGCCCTCTTACTCGGCACTCATTACCTGTATTAATTGCACCTGTTTGAACTCATTACCTATATAAAAGACACCTGTCCACACACTCAATCACACTCCAACCTCTCCACCATGGCCAAGACCAAAGAGCTGTCTAAGGACACCAGGGACAAAATTGTAGACCTGCACAAGGCTGGAATGGGCTACAGGACAATATGCAAGCAGCTTGGAGAGAAGGCAACATATATTGGCACAATTATTAGAAAATGGAACAAACACAAGATGACTGTCAATCTTCCTCGGTCTGGGGCTCCATGCAAGATCTCGCCTTGTGGAATAAGGATGATTCTGAGAAAGTTCAGGAATTAGCCCAAAACTGCATGGGAGGACCTGGTCAATGACCTGAAGAGAGCTGGGACCACAGTCTCAAATACTACTGTTAGTAACACACTACGCCAGCACATGTCCAGGCCCGTTTGAAGTTCACCAATGACCATCTGTCATGATAAAGAGAAGGCATGGGAGAAGGTCATGTGGTCATATGAGACCAAAATAGAATTTTTTGCTATTAACTCCACTTGCCATGCTTTGAGGAAGAAGAAAGATGAGTACAACCCCAAGAACACCATCTCAACCATGAAGCATAGTGGGGGAAACATCATACTTTGAGGGTGCTTTTCTGCAAAGGAGACAGGACGACTGCACCTTATTTAAGGGAGGATGGATAGGGTCATAAAATGCAAATTAATTCTGTAAAAATCATCCAATATGATTTTCTGGATTTTTGTTTAAGATTCTGTCTCACAGGTGAAGTGTACCTACGATAAAAATTACAGACCTCTCCATTCTTTGTAGGTGGGAAACTTGCTAAATCAGCAGTGTATCAAATACTTATTTTCCCCACTGTATTAAGGTGCATTTAAACTGGTTGATAACAGGAAATGAGTATTACTAGGAACACTCGTTCCCGAATATAAGGTTGTATAAACAAGCTGTCAATCACCCAATGAATAATTTTAAGATTGCTTAAACTGGTCATTTAATGGCCACAGGTCAGACAGTATAGATATGCCCTTAAGCACACATGAATTAGATATATTATTTTCTAAAGCTAGGATCAGATTTGTGTTGATCTGTTATATTTTGTTATCCTTTTATTGTAAAAGGGATTCATAAATTAGTTTTTTTGTTTAAATTTTTTACATTTGCCTTGGTTTCTTTTAGTCTAAGGCTATGTGCCAAGTGCCCACGTAGCGTTTTTGTAGAGTTTTTGCGGTGTATTTACGGCCGTGAAAATGCTTGTAAAACAGTCTGCCATGCAAAGCAATGTGAATTCGGATGTGCTGTGCACATGATGGGCTAATTTGCGCGCCGAATTCGCATTGGTTTGCAAAACGCAGCATGACCATTTCTACCGCGATTACGCTGCAGCGTAATCGCGGTGCGTGTGGTACCTGGGATGAAGAGGAGACTACAACTCCTCTTCATCCCGGCTACCACGCGGTGAAAAAAAGAAATAAAAAAGTTAAAAATAAACAAAACCTGTATATTCACCTCTCGGGCGGCCCCCGGTCTCCTCCGGTCTGCTCTCGGCCGCGTATTCTCTCTTCAGCGTCCCGCACTGTACTGTCAGGACCAGCGGTGACGTCATTTAGTCACCTGATGGTCACGCGATTGCTGACGTCGGCGGTCAGGTGATGGTCGCATGACCATCAGCTGACTGACGTCACCGCAGGTCCTGACAGTACACTGCGGGACGCTTACGCGGCCGGGAGCAGAAAGGAGGAGACCGGAGAGCAGACCGGGGGCCGCCGGAGAGGTGAATATACAGTTTTCTTTTATTTTTAACGTTTTAATTCTTTTTTTTTTACTATAGATGCTGCATTTAAAGCATCTAAGTTGTTCACACATTATAAATCTATGCCGGTTGCATGGAGTTATATTGTGTGATCAACTTGTCAAGCACTTTTCCAAGTGATGCTCAAAATCGCTTGGAGAAGTGCTTGAAAAAACGCATGCAAAAACGCATGTAAAAACGCTTCTCTCTGGTAGAAAAAACCCATGTAAATCTGCATGTGTTTTTTCTGCCAGAGAGAGGCAAAAACGCTCTGCATCAAATCTGCTACGTGGGCACATAGCCTAAGGGGTAACGTTTCTCCTTGTGGAGAGTGACACACCGGCTCTGGCATGCCCATGTAAGGAGGCTTATTTGCCATGCAATGCTCCTCTGGGAGATTTAATATGCAAACAGGTAGCGCTATAGAGTTCAAGTCCTCTTCTTCTCTAAAGAGGCAATTTGCATATTTCTTTTAGTCTGTTGACCTCAATGTAAAGAAAAAAAGAGGCAAAAAAGTGACAGGCACCGTATTTTTCAGATTATAAGACACACTCTTTTTCCTTTAAATTTGGGAGGAAAATGGGGGTGCGTCTTATAATCCGAAGTGAGCTTATCGTGGGGGGTGGGGTGGAGTGGAGTCACAGGAGGCAGGGTCATTGCTTCAGGAGGCAATGAGTGAGGCGATGCTGTGGGCCCTAGGGTCTCATAAAATGTCAACGCCGCTGAGCAGCGTCCCCTTTCCCAATGATTTCCCTGCACTGCAATTAAAACTGCCACGGGCTATGCATCTCCATTTTTTCCTACTTTCTAGAGCAGTAATGCAATTCAAATTTCATATATTTCATCTTTGCATGCAATAGCACTGCAGAGTGCAACTTTATTTGTTTGTTATGTATAGAGATGGTTACTCTTAGGTTGCACCTGTACACACCAGTTTTCTGTTTTGAAGTGACGGTCAGTCTTTCGTTATTTATATATTGGCTCTCTGACCGAGCACTCCATCCACCAGCCCGTGGCAGTTTTAATTGCAGCAGGATCCTAACTACCCATAAATGCAGATTTAGCCTAGGAGAGGATTCACATTAGATAGGTTTCCAGCAACTATTGAAGATACTACAGAGATGATTACAGCCTTACTTTGACAAAGAACTGCCAGAGGAACAAGCAACATTCAAAAAAGGCAGAGGGACAGGAGATGTGAATGGTAACATTAGATGGATAATGTAAAAGGCCAAGGAATACAACAAGGAGATCTGTTTTTGCTTCATCGATTACACCAAAGCCTTCGACTGTGTTGATCACCAGAAACTTTGGAATATCATGAAGGATATGGGTGTACCGAACCATCTGATCAGCCTCATTAGGAACCTTTACGTCATCCAAGAAACAACAGTACGAATGGAACACGATGAAATGGCATGGTTCAAAGTACAGCGAGGGGTCAGACAACGCTGCATCCTGTCACTATGTCTCTTCAATTTATATATATATTTAGAATTTTCAGGAAGTCTGGACTGAAAAAATAGAAAAAATCAAAATTGCTGGATGAATCATCAACAATCTTAAATACACAGATGATACAACATTGATAGCAACAAGCGTAGATGGAATGAAGGACTTATTACGGAGTGTCAAGATGGAAAGCTCGAACATGGGCCTGCTACTCAACACAAAGAAGACAAAGATAATAACTACTGCCAGGTACAACCGGGAGACATTTGAGATGGACGGCGATGAACTGGAAGATCTAAAGAACTTTGTAACATCCCTGGTGGCGTGCTGGCATGGCTTATCATCTCCCACCATGCAAGACCACCAACTTACCTATCAGTCCATGCTGTGCACTATACTCCTTTACTTGCTGTGTGCATGTCTCTTGTCTGCTGGCTTAGGGTGGCTGCGCTGATGCTTTCTGATTTTTAAAGTTACAGTGTGCGCAGTCCTAATGCGTCCCCAGCCTATTGCTGTGAGTCACTGGATACTTAAACCTCCCCCACCCAGTGGGAGGTGCCTGAGCAACACTTTCTTTCAGTGTGTTCTGTGCATCTGTTAGTTGACAAGTCCTGTCCTGAACCTTATCTGTTTCCGCCGCCACCCTGGGGGCTGAGTACCCAGGCCCGTTACCTGTATCTGTAACTTCTAGTCTATTTCCGCCACCCTGGGAGCTGAATGCCCAGGCTCGTTCCTGTATCTCATTCCTGTGTCAGTTCCTGTCTGACCTGTGTCCTAGCCCGTTACCTGTTTGTCTCTATGTCTGATCCATCTCTTTTCCTGCAGTGTGTGAACCAGTACCTAACTCCTACTCGTTGTCTCTGCACTTCTGTTTGCGAGTTTTGTGTGCACTCACTACTTCATTGCAAGTACCTTGTGTGTATCTGGTTCTGCTTGTCCTGTTTCCCTGCCTCCGTATCTACCTCCTGTGTTTCTAGCTATCTTCCTGTGTTTCCCAGTTTGCTCCATGTGTACAGAGCCCTGACCTGTCTGCCCGCACCTACGGCTCTGCTCTGCTGTTCTCCGCACCTGCGGCTCTTCTCTCCTCTGCTTGTGCTACGCACCTGCGGCTCTGCTCTGCTCCGCTTGTCCTCCGTACCTGCGTCTCTGCTCTGCTCCGCTTGTCCTCCGCACCAGCGGCTATGCTCCGCTTGTCCTCCGCACCTGCGGCTCTGCTTGTCCTCCGCACCTGCGGCTCTGCTCTGCTCCGCTCCACTTGTCCTCCGCACCTGCGTCTCTGCTCTGCTCCGCTTGTCCTCCGCACCTGCGGCTCTGCTACGCCTGTCCTCCGCACCTGTGGTTCTGTTCCTGTATCCCAGTCTGTACTGGTCCCTATCCAGTCTGTTTTCCTACCTGCCAGTAGCGTCCTGTCTGTATACTAGCCGTGCCTGCCAGAACCCGCCCGTCTGCATACCAGCCGTGCCTGCCAGTACCCGCCTGTCTGCATACCAGCCAAACCTGCCCGTTCCTGCATTCCCCGGTGTGGGTCAACAGCTGTGACCGGGGTCTTAACTGGAGTAGCACCTGGGCCACCTCCCACGTCCCTCCTCGGACCATGGAGTCAATTAATCCGCCTTGTGTTCGTGGTCGGATCTGGCGGAGCCCCTTGTCACGCCCCTCCAGGCACTCCTCGGTTCATGGCCCAGTGTGACCACTAACCACACTCATGCCAGTCAGTCCGGGCGTGAGCGTAACAAACTTCAACCTACTTGGATCAATGATCACTGAAGATGCAGCGACGACACCAGAAATCAATAGAAGAATAGCTATGGGCAAAACAACAATCAAGTCACTGGACAAGGTCGTAAAATCAAGGATCATTTCACTTGCAATGAAGGCATGGCTCGTACATAGCTTAGTCTTTTCCGTGGTAGCATATGGATGCGAAACATGGATTATGAAGAAACAAGACAGAAGAAGAATTGACACCTTTAAAATATGGTGCTAGCGAAGGATGTTATCAATACCATGGATGGCAAGCAGAACAAAACAAATGTTTTGATAGTTTTTATTGACTTTTTTTTAGGCGTGGTGATGACTGAAAAACTACAATTCTAGCATTTTGATTTTTTTTCTCATTACTGCATTTACTGTATGGGTTAGTTAATGTTATATATTTTTTAAAACAAGTTTTTAAAATATTTTACTTCAGGCTGTGTGCCCACGATGCATTTTTCAAGCGTTTACGCTACGGAATTTCCGCAGCGTAAATGCTTCAAAAACGCTTGGTAATCCGCCCCCCATGGTCCCCAATAACAAGCTGCACTGTCAATGCCCATGCTGCGTTTTTTTCCGCAGCGTTTATGCTGCGCTCAAAAATCCGCAGCATGTCCATTAATTTTGCGGAAGCGCGGTGTAATCGCCGCCATTGACTTGCATTGAGACGCATATAATCTGTGTCAGTACATTTGTACTCACGGATTATATGCTTTCAATGTGCGGATGTTACCCAGTTCTGGAGGAGAGGAGACTCTCATCCAGACCTGGGTACCATTGTACCTGTAAAAAAAAGAATAAAATAAAAAATAAAGATTATATTCACCTTCCGACGGCCCCCGGTCTCCTTCCCTGTGCTTGCGGGCAGGACTGAAGGACCTGCGGTGACGTCACAGTCATGTGACCGCAGGCCCTTCAGTGCAGTGTCCCGCGATATCCCGGCAGCCAGGAACGAGCGCAACTACACACCCCGGGCCATCGGAAGGTAAGTATAGTTGTTTGGTTTTTTTAAACATTCTTTTGGTCACACTATATAAATCCATGCCGGTTGCATGGATTTATATAATGTGACCTAGTTGACAAGCACTTTCCAAGTGATGCTAAAATCGCCTGGAAAGCGCTTGTCAATCCGCATGCAGAAACGCATGTGAATAACGCTTCAAATCTGCATGTATTTGGCAGGAAAACCGCATGCACAATCTGCATGCGTTTTTTCTGCCAGGGAGAAGCAGAAATTCTGCAGAAATTTTCTGCTTCATTTCTGCATCGTGGGCACATAGCCTTATTTACTTGTCTCCCGAAGTGACTAGAATCTGTGACACTGCAATATTGCAAACTGTTGCTAAGCTTCAAAGGAGTACCAAGATGGCAGTGGCACCAGGCGCCAAGGTAATCCATCGTTCCCGCTCCATTTAAATGCCACTGTTGTAGATTAAACTCTAAATGTTTAACAGCAGCAGACACAGTTCAGTTCTAACCTCCGTTCTTAGACCCAGATCATATGGGACAATTAGTATCTGCCTCATGGGATTTTTGCCTTCCTCTTGATCATCATGTTAGGTAATAGGTTGAATGTGATGGACTTGTGTCTTCTTTCAACCTTAAAACTATGTCTAACCATTCATAATCAGCTAAAGACACCGTTTTATAATTATATTGCTATTATAGTTAACGGGAACCTGTCAAGTCCTAGCTGCCCTCTAAACATCCCCCACAGCGTTGTTAGTGACGCAATGTGCATCACTAACAAGCTGTTTTCATGAAAATTGGTGCAGCTGTAATGATTTTATAACTTTTCATATACTTAGATCCTACCTGCCTTTTCAGTCATAGGGGCGTGCTTGTCATATTCAGTCATGGGTGGGCGCAGTGTTCACTCACTGTTGTCGCTGCCCATGTATTTGAATACTGCTCCCGGCAAGCGCTGATATTGTGGGGCGCAGGCGCACTTGTATATGTCGGGCCGCCTGCGCAGTGAGGCTGTGTGATTACCAGCTTCACTGCACATGCGTCATAGCACATGCGCAGTGAAGCTGGTAATCACACAGCCTCACTGCGCATGGGTTGGGAACATAGCACGTCATAGCACATGCGCAGTGAAGCTGGTAATCACACAGCCTCACTGCGCATGCGTGGGGAACATAGTGCGTCATAGCGCATGTGCAGTGAAGCTGGTAATCACACAGCCTCACTGTGCAGGCGGCCGGACATATACAAGTGCGCCTGCGCCCCACAATATCAGCGCTTGCCGGGAGCAGTATTCAAATACATGGGTAGCGCCAGCAGTGAGTGAATGCTGTGCCTGCCCATGACTGAATATGACAAGCACGCCCCTATGACTGAAAAGGAGGTAGGATCTAAGTATATTAAACATTATAAAATCTTTATAGCTACACCAATTTTCATGAAAACAGCTTGTTAGTGATGCACATTGCATCACTAACAATGCTAGGGGGCAGTCTAGAGGGGCAACTAGGACGTGACAGGTTCCCTTTAACAGTTTCATTACATTTTTCTATGCAGATGTTTAAAACTACTTTATTTGGAATATGTCATGACTTGGGAATCTCTCTTATTATTTTTATAAGCCTTGATTACATAATTCCAGATATTTACACTGATCTTTAAGAAATTAACACTAATTTCTGAAGAATCTGAACAATAATGAGGTTACACTCTTCTGATCTCCTCTTATAACTGTACGAAACTAAAGATCTACAAGATACTGTATTTTATAAGTGGCTTTATTTATGCAGCAGTTAAACTTTGTTTTCATCATGTGCCTCTACATTTTATACACACTATGATCGTATTAAATTTGGCACTATCTTTTTGGTTCAGACTTCTGCTCTATTACTAGTCAAAAACAACAAAAAAGATCAATAAAATTGTGATTAATAAAATTGGGAATGGAAAAAAATTGGGTCCATTTTGCATTGCTATATATAAAACAATTCTTTTTAAAAAGGTAAGTTTAGAGATTTTCAACATTTTTTTACACAATTAAAAGTTCAAATAAATATATATTTAAAGCCCAGAATTTGGTAAAACCCCAAATTTATACATTAGGGGACAGGGAAAATATATGTTTTTGTACCGTGTTAGCCAGTAGATAGAAAAATATTTAGATTTGAGAGTCCTCAGTGGTTGATACCTTTTAATGGCTAACTGAAAAGATATAACAAGTTGCAAGCTTTCGAGACTACTCAGGCCTCTTCATCAGGCTAGTATAACGCAAAACCTGAAGAGTCATATAATTATACACAATAGGACACAGAAATAATGCAATAGATAAGACAGGTGAGGTAAAACAGAGTTATTACGGGAGAGATAAACAGTTCTGGTTATAAATATTTTAGCAGTTGATAGATAAGGAGTGTGAAGGTTTTATTGTCTTGTTACTAGTTCCAGTGTTGTGATGACCCCACAGGTCTGATGAGCACATTCCTTAGTTGATGTAGAATGACATACATCCATGCGACACATTCATTCCTGCTCTGAAGGTGTCAAAGGTCACCATGAGTTTATATTCTGAGACTCTTCTTTCTCTCTGAGATTTGAAATTACCTTTTAATACCAGTAATTTCATGTATTTGGTGCTGTGATCAGTGGAACAAAAATGCTTGGCTACAGGTAGATCTATTCTTTTTTCTTTTATTGTGTGGCGATAATGATTCATCCTTGTCCTAAGTTTTTGCCCTGTCTCCCCTACATAAAGACCCCCAGCTGGACATTTAGTACATATAATTAAGTACACTACATTAGATGTGATACAGCTGAAAGTACCTGGGATCTTGTAGTCCTGATGTGAGTTGGGGATCTTTATCTTCTCTGTGGTCATTATAAATGGACAGGTTTTACATTTTTTCTGGTTGCAAGGAAAGGTACCTGTAGCTGGTGGAGATGACAGGGAGCTTCTGACAATGATGCTTCTTAGATTTGGGGGCTGCCTGAAACACAGAAGTGGGGGGTCTGGAAATATGGATTGTAATTAGACATCTTTTTGTAGTAAGGGTTGTAGTTCCCGTGCAGCTCTCCTTAGCGCATCCAGATTTTGATTGTAGGTGACAAAAGCCTCAAATTGTATAAACAGCATAAAGCAAAAGGACTGCCGTCCATTATCTAACCATCAGGGATTCTATCCTATTTTGGAATGTCTAGTGACCAGAGGAACAAGGCGCTATTAAAATAGAGAAAGAGCCTCCCCAACATGCTTCACCCTTACAGGCTTCATCAGGGTAATGGGGCAAATGCGTAGCAATTTGACCGCTTAGGATACACCTAAACATAGGTAGGGCCAATAAGGAACAGAGTGTAATTTTAATAGAAAAAAATGGAAAATCATATACGGGTGCATCTCACTAAATTAGAATATCAGCAAAAAGTTAATTTATTTCAGTTCTTCAATACAAGTGAAACTCATATATTATATAGTCATTATAGTGATCAATTTCAAGTGTTTATTTCTGTTAATGTTGATGATTATGGCTTACAGCCAATGAAAACACAAAAGTCATTTTCTCAGTAAATTAAAATAATTAACTAAAAACACCTGGAAAGGCTTCCTAAGCATTTAAAAGGTTCCCTTAGTCTGTTTCAGTAGGCTCCACAATCATGGGGAAGACTGCTGACTTGACAGATGTCCAGAAGGCAGTCATTGACATACTCCACAAGGTCCCAGAGTTCCAATTTTCATTGGAAATCAAGGTCCCACAGTCTGGAGGAAGAGTGGAGAGACCACAATCCAAGCTGCTTGAGGTCTAGTGTGAAGTTTTCACAATCGGCAATGGTTTGGGGAGCCATGTCATCTGCTGGTGTAGGACCACTGTGTTTTATCAAAACCAAAGTCAGCGCAGCCATCTACCAGGAAATTTTAGAGCATTTCATGCTTCCCTCTGCCGACAAGCTTTTTGGAGATGGAAATTTCCTTCTCCAGCAGGACTTGGCACCTGTTCACACTGCCAAAAGTATCAATACCTGGTTTACAAACAACAGTATCACTGTGCTTGATTGGCCAGCAAACTCGCCTGACCTTAACCCCATAGATTCTCTATGGGGTATTATCAAGAGGAAGATGAGAGACACCAGACCCAACAATGCAGATGAGCTGAAGGCTGCTATCAAAGCAACCTGGGCTTCCATAACCCCTCAGCATTGCCACAGGCTGATCGCTCCATGCCACGCCGCACTGATGCAGTAATTGATGCAAAAGGAGCCCCGACCAAGTATTGAGTGCATTTACTGAACATACATTTCAGTAGGCCAACATTTCGGATTTTAAAAACATTTTTCAAGCTGTTATAAAGTATTCTAATTTACTGAGATAATGATTTTTGAGTTTTCATTGGCTGCAAGCCATAATCATCAACATTAAAGAAGATGTTCAGTACTTTATTCTCCCCCCCCCCCAAATGTATCACCCCGGGCCCCCTAAGACTTATTGTAAATACATTCTGTTGCTGATAATGCCTGTGAGCTGGGGCTATCCTTGGCCGCTCACAGGCATCACATGACCCCGCACTGGCAAGTGAGGCGTGACTCAGCACTGGGGTCCCCGCGGTGGCTGTTGGGTTGTGGGCGGGGTTACCCCCAACGTCACACCCAGCATCCACCGCGCGCTTTCCCAATGAATGGGGAGAGGCAGAGGGTGCGGTGGATGCCGGGTGTGATGTGGGGGGTAACCCCGCCCACAGCCTGGCATCCATCGTGGAACCAGGAAGACAGAGATCCCCAGCTGCTGCCAGCACTTGTCGTGACATCAGCGGATGTCAGCGCCGGCTGCAGCCGGCGGTCATGTGATGCCTGTGAGCGGCCAGTGATAGCGCCGCTCACAGGCAGTATCTGCAACACAAGGTATTTACAATAAGTCTTAGGGGCGCCGGGGGGATACATGGGGAGGGAATATAAAGTAGTGGACAACCCCTTTAACAGAAATAAACAATTGAAATAAATCACTCTGTAATGACTCTAGATAATATATAAGTTTCACTTTTTGTATTGAAGAACTGAAATAAATTAACTTTTTGATGATATTCTAATTTATTGAGATGCACCTGTAATTACTCCTATACAAAAAGTACAAATTCATAAACAGGATGATGTAAACATTACATTCATAGTCCTTCCTATTGAGTTAATACTCAGATAAGACCGATTCTTAACATCATGCTATGATTAGGTAATTGGACAAGAGTGTGGACCTGCTGTGACACTGTTAGATTTAGCTTTGGGCCAGGAGGCAAAATGTAAGAGAATTTGAACTTAAATTCCTTAAAGAAGCTGTCCACTACTTTATATGAACCCCCAATGTATCCCCCCGGGGCCCAGAAGTGTTTTTGTAAATACCTTGTGATGCCTTCTCTGCCCCTGAGCGGCGCTATCACTGGCCGCTCAGAGGCATCACGTGACCCGTCACTAATGTCACGTCAAGTGAAGTGTGACATCAGTGACGAGCTCCCCGCGGTGGATGCTGGGCTGTTGGCGGGGTTAGCCCGTGAGTCACACCCAGCATCCACCTCGCGCTTTCCCAGTGAATGATGAGAGGCAGAGTGTGCGGTGGATGCTGGGTGTGACGTGCTGGGTAACCTCACCCACAGGCCAATGTCCACCGTGGACACCGCAGAAGTGAGTACCCCCTAATGCAGCTGGAACTTGACGTGACATCAGGGGATGTCAGAGGCAGCTGCAGCCAGGGGCCACGTGATGCCTGTGAGCGGTCAGTGATAGCGCCGCTCACAGGCAGTAACAGCAGTGCAAGGTATTTAGAGAAACACTTATTTGCTCTGGCGGAATACATTGGGGATCATATAAAGTATTGGACAATCCCTTTAAGGATACAGTGCTTATTATTTGTTTTTTCATCATTGTGTTTCGAAATCCATAAAAAATTTTTTAGCCTTGCTTGTTTTTTTGAGTGATGAAGGGTTTGTTTCATTCATGCCAGTTTGGGATATTTATTGATTAACTTTTATATACTACCTTTCTGTGAAGAATGGAAAATAACTGCAATTCCACCGTTTTTTTTACATTTTAAATTTAGTGGGATAGCAAATGTGTATATTTGTTTTTTATTTTTTATATTTACTAATCTGGCACAATAAAAACACTTAACTTTTTTTTGTATTCCCATATTCCCAGAACCATAACTTTTTTATTCTTCTACTGACAGAGCAGAGTGCTTGTTTATTGCTGGATGAGCTGTACTTTTTATTGGTATAATTTTGGAGAATATATGACATTTTAATAACTTTTTTTTCCATGCTGTAACCATTGGACTTTCTCACGGACCATTACCTAAGTATGGTGAAATCTGTGCAGCTGCACAAAATGATAGTCCACTAGAAGAATAAAATTAACGTCACAGTATAGCAATTATACAGTATGTACAAAACGTCAAAACAGAAAATTAACGTCACCGCTGATAGTTATGGGCCTCTATGATGTCACACAACAGAATAATAATAAACACTACATCGTAATAAAAGGATAATGTATTCATTTATGTCACAGTAAAGTAATGATGGTCACAGTAAAGATATAATGCACACTGTGAGAAGTCACAAAAAAGGAATAACAAACATTTATTACCATTGCACAAAGTAATGTCACAGTAAGGAAATCATGCAAAAAGTGATGCCAGAGAAGAGGGCTAACAAATCCAATAATGTGACAAGTTCAGGAATAATAAATAGTAATATCATTATACAGAAATGCTGAACATGATACTCTGCATCAAGATAACAGAACCAGTGATGCCACGCCACAAGGGTAATAACCAAAGTGAAACTGCAGCACATGAAAAAAGTCACAGTGATGTCAGAGTGCAGGGATGATGCACACAGCAATGTACAGCACATTGATAATAAAGTCATATGACTGATGTCAGAGTATGACGACAATACACATGAAAGAAAAAAAAAGTCTCTCCTATGATGAGACGATGGAAAAGTTGGGCTTGCTTAGCTTAGAAAAAAGTGCCTATTGGGTTATCTCATTTATTCAGTATGTATAAATATACAGTTGTGCTCAAAAGTTTACATACCCCAGCAGAATTTTTGCTTTTTTGGCCTTGTTTCAGAGAATATGAATGATAACAAAAAACCTTTTTCTCCACTCATGGTTATTGGTTGGGTGAAGCCATTTATTGTTAAACTACTGTGTTTTCTCTTTTTAAATCTTAATGACAACCAAAAACATCCGAATGACCCTGATCAAAAGTTCACATACCCTGGTGATTTGGCCTGATAACATGCAAAGAATCTGACACAAATGGGTTTGAAAGGCTACTAAAGGTAACATTGTCACCTGTGACCTGTTTGCTTGTAATCAGTGTGTGTGCATAAAAGCTGAGTGAGTTTCTGGGATCCAGACAGACTCGTACATCTTTCATCCAGTCACTGACATTTCTGGATTGAGTCATGGGGAAAGCAAAAGAATTGTCAGCGGATCTACGAGAAAAGGTAGTTGAATTGTGTAACACAGGAAAGGGATACAAAAACATATCAAAGGCATTGATTATACCAATCATCAGCGTTCAAACTGTGATTAACAAATGGAAAATCAGGGGCTCTGTAAAAACCAAACCACGGTCAGGTAGACCAACAAAAATTTTGGCCACAACTGCCAGGAAAATGTTCGGGTTGCAAAGAAAAACCCACAAATAACATCAGCTGAGATTCAGGACTCTCTGAAATGGTGTGGCTGTTTGAAGATGCACAATAAGGAGGCACTTGAAGAAAAATGGGCTGCATGGTCGAGTCGTCATAAGAAAGCCATTACTGCGCAAATGCCACAAAGTACCTAGTCTACAATACGTCAAACAACAAGCCTCAAAACTTCTGGAACAAGGTAATTTGGAGTGATGAGACCAAAATTGAACTTTTTGGCCACAGCCATAAACGTTACATTTGGAGAGAGGTCAACAAGTCCTATGATGAAAGGAACACCATTCCTACTGTAAAGCACAGAGGAGGATCGCTGACGTTTTGGGGATGTGTGAGCTACAAATGCACAGGAAACTGGGTAAAAGTTGAAGAAAAGATGAATGCAGCACGTTACCAGCAAATACTGGAGGCAAATTTGCACTCATCAGCCCGGAAGCTGCGCATGGGACGTATTTGGACGTTCCAACATGACAACGATCCAAAACACAAGACAAAGTCAACCTGTCATTGGCTACAGCAGAACAAAGTGAACGTTCTGGAGTGGCCATCTCAGTCTCCTGACCTCAATATCATTGAGCCACTCTGGGGTTATCTCAAGTGCGCAGTTAATGCTAGACAGCTCAGGAATTTACAGGGACTGGAGGCTTTTTGCCAAGAAGAATGGGCAGCTTTATCATCTGAGAAAATAAAGAACCTCATCCACAACTACCACAAAAGACTTCAAGCTGTCATTGATGTTAGAGGGAGCAATACACGGTATTAAAAACTGGGGTATGTGAATTTTTGATCAGGGTCATTTGTATGTTTTTGGTTGTCATTAAGATTTAAAAAGAGAAATCACAGTAGCTTGACAATAAATGGCTTCACCCAACCAATAACCATGAGTGGAGAAAAAGGTTTTTTATTATCATTCATATTCTCTGAAACAAGACCAAGAAAGGAAAAATTGGCATCAATTTCACTAGAGTATAAGTATTGCATAGGAGGCCTAAACCAGTTCCACTACAGCCAACCCAATAGATGGAGACACAATCAGGATTCCCCACATTTAAAAAAATTAGTGGCATACGCCAGCAAAGTGGCATCATCTTCACTACTGTACAAATAGTGTAAATAAGCCCCACACCTCTTACAGTACAGCCAACCCAGAAGATGGAGACCTAACCAGGAGTGTTCACATTGCCCTAAATGAGGGCCTAATACCACCAAAGTGGCATCAATGTCATCAGACTACAAGTAGTTTAACGCAGACTCAAACCTGTTCCACTACAGCCAACCCAATAGATGGAGACACAATGAGAATTCTCCACATTTCCCAAAATTAGGGCCTAAAACCTGCAGCAGCGGCAGCAGCAAGAGCAGGCACAGAAGCCATATCACAGACTGCAATTTCAAGAGATCAATGCAGCACACTCAAAACGACAACATCGCCTACTCTGTACAGTCTGCAATTGGGGTGCAAAAGTCCTTGGACATCCATGACTTGTTCATCTTGATGAAAGTTAGGTGGTCTACACTTTCAGGGGACAGCAGGCTGCGCTTATCCATCAAGACACTACCAGCAGCACTGAAGACACATTCAGAGAGAACGCTGGCTGCTGGGCACAATGAAACCTCCAAGGCGTGAGAGGCGAGCTCAGGCCATTCATCCATTTTTGAAGATCAAAATGTAAAAGGGTCCAAACTCTCCCTGATGGTATTGATATTGAACTCTAGATACTCCTGCACCATCCTCTCCAGTCGTTCACCATGTGTCAGACTTGTACTCTGTTGTGCTGGTGCACAAGATGGTGCAAAAAATATGTGAAAGGACTCCCAGAAATTGCTTCTGCCACTTACTCAGCTGCTGCTGCTAATGTTTTGGAGTTGACGAACTGACATGCTGGAGGTTGAAAGACTACAGCTGTGATGCCCACTGTGTGCCTCACTGTTATCTTGAAGAAAACCTCTATTAAGGTTGCTTAAAGGCTTGTTTCGATACTCCAACATAAGCAGGTCCCTTTCCAGGGCGGGAAGCATCTGGCAAAATGGACTCTTATAACGTGGATCCTTTTCTCTCCAGCCTAATGATCCGTATTTAAGGTCTGTTGAAGAATTTTTTTCTGCTATGTGGCTATTATATGACGATCCTGATCGAATCTCATCTGCTGAATCAGAACTTAGACGTTTGAATCAGGGGTCAGATGATGTTAAAAATTATTGCACACACTTCAGGAGATGTGCTTTCAGAAGTTAAGTGGAATGATCCTGCGCTGAGATGTTTATTTCTTGCTGGTCTGAGTGAAAGGGTTAAGGATTTGCTAATTGCATTCCCTGCACCTGAGACTCTGCAGGATGCTATGCAGTTAGCTGTTCGCATAGACAGGAGACTGAGGTGCAGGCTCAATGAGGTAAAGACTCCTGTAATGTCAGTTCCTAGTCCCCAGAAAATCTGCTCTGACGGCGGGGAACCGATGGCGGTTGGGGGGATGTCACTCCGCTCTCAGGAAAGAGACCGGAGGTTCGCCAAGGGATTGTGTCTTTATTGTGGTAAAGCTGACCATTTGATTAAGTATTGTGAGCGTCGTTTAAGCAACGAAAAAAAAAGGTCAGTTACGCCCGTATAGCTTGTTTACGCTCTGCAGAAGTATTTCTTTCTGGGAGTACTACTCTGCAGGGAGATTTGATTGAATTTCAGGTATTTGTGGATTGTGGTTCAACACTTAATGTGATTGATAAAGGGTTTTTGGAAAACCTTAAATTGAAATCCAAACCTTTGTCATCACCTATTTCTGTGGTTGCAATTGATAACACTCCTTTAAAATGTATTACTCACAAGACTGCTGCATTTCCCCTCACTATCAATGGAGTTCACCAAGAAATTTTGGACTTGGTTGTTTTGGATAATTTGTCCTCTCCAGTTGTTCTAGGATTGCCTTGGTTAAAACTGCACAATCCTTTATTGGACTGGTCTACTAATGTGATTAAGTCTTGGAGTCCGAAGTGCTATGATAAATGTTGTAATGGTCACATTGCGGCTGTGGAAAAAGGGGAATTACTGGTACCTATTCAAGATTTTTGGAGGGTTTTTTCGGAGGAGGAGTCGCAAGTTTTACCTCCTCATAGGGATTATGATTGCGCCATTGAGTTTGTTCGGGGTACTACTCTTCCCAAAAATCGCTTGTTTAATCTGACTATCCCTGAAAGAAAGGTGTTGGAGGAGTACATAGAGACTAGCCTGGCTGCTGGTCACATTAGACCTTCTAAGTCGCCTGTGGAAGTTGGATTCTTCTTTGTTATAAAAAAGGACGGCGGTTTACGTCCATGTCTGGATTTTCGTGAAATTAATAAGATTACCGTACGCAATTCCTACCCATTGCCGTTAATTCCTGACTTGTTTAACCAGTTAGTGGGAGCCAAGTGGTTCTCCAAAATTGATCTCCGGGGGGGCATACAATTTGTTACGAGTGAAGGAGGGTGATGAATGGAAAACTGCTTTTAACACTCCGGTAGGTCATTTTGAGAATCTGGTGATGCCTTTTGGTCTTACCAATGCACCTGCATTTTTTCAGAACCTTATTAATGACATCCTGAGACCTTTGATTGGTAAGAATGTTGTTGTGTATTTGGATGACATTTTGATTTATTCACCAGATCTAGAGTCCCATTGGCAGAGTGTACGTGAAGTTTTGCAGTTATTGAGTGATAATTCACTCTTTGCTAAGCTGAAGAAATGTGAGCTTGCTGTGCAGAAAATTAGTTTTTTGGGCTACATTGTCTCCAGCGAGGGCTTTGAGATGGATCCTGTGAAGGTTCAGGCTGTGCAGGAATGGCCTAGGCCTATTGGTTTGAAATCTATACAGAGATTTTTGGGTTTTGCCAATTATTAAAGGAA
Organism: Phyllobates terribilis; assembly: GCF_046119375.1. Lineage (NCBI taxonomy): Eukaryota > Metazoa > Chordata > Amphibia > Anura > Dendrobatidae > Phyllobates > Phyllobates terribilis. Next base: position 163,714,567 of record NW_027362762.1, read on the forward strand.
ATTCATTAAGAATTTTTCTGTAATTGTTAAACCTCTAACCGATCTCACCAGGAAAGGTGCGAATACGGCCCAGTAGACTACTGAGGCCATTGAAGCATTTGAGTAGCTCAAAGAGAGGTTCAGTTCTGCCCCTATCTTTATGCAGCCTGATAAGACCAAGCCTTTTTTGGTCGAGGTCGATGCTTCATCGGTGGGGGTCGGAGCAGTTTTGTCTCAGGAGAACAAGGGTGGAGTACATCCTTGTGCCTTCTTTTCTAAAAAAATTTCGGAAACCGAACTGAATTATGATGTTGGAAATCGGGAGTTGCTGGCTATTAAACTTGCGTTTGAACATTGGCGTCATTTTTTGGAAGGCGCTAGATTTCCTATTCAGGTTTTCACAGATCATAAGAATTTGATCTATCTGGATGCTGCCAAGCGCTTGAATGCCCGTCAAGCTAGGTGGGCACTTTTTTTTTCTCGGTTTCATTTTTCTGTTACCTATATCCCTGGTACTAAGAATGTTAAAGCCGATGCTTTATCTCGCAGCTTCTCTCCTACGGTCGGTGCCGGAGGAGGAGAATTTTTCTGCTGATTTGGAGAGAGTTTGGACTAATGTACGTTGCAACCTTCAAGAGGCTAACAAGAAGTCCAAGAAGTATTTTCACAGGAAACGTTAAGAGGTTTTGTTTACTGTGAGTGACATGGTTTGGTTGTCCTCAAAGAACCTGCGGTTGAGGATTCCCTCTAAAAAACTGGGTCCTAAGTTTGTGGGTCCATTTAAAGTGCTTCAGGTTGTTAACCCGTCTGCTGTTAGGTTGGATGGAAGATTAATCCTGTGTTTCATGTTTCCTTGTTGAAAAAGGCTGACGTATCTGATAGGGACGCCACTGTCTCAGTTCCTCCTGTGGTGGAAGATGGCGAATATGAAATTTCTCGTATCTTGAATTCTAGATGGCATAGAGGGAGATTACAGTATCTTGTCTCCTGGAAGGGTTTCAGTCCCGAAGACAACTCCTGGGTAAGGACGGATGATGTCTCTGCTCCTAGGCTTGTTAAAGCTTTCCACAGGAGGTTTCCGGATAGGCCTGGGCCTGGAGGATCCGTAGGATCCTCATAAAAATGGGGTACTGTTAGAATCCTCCTGTTTGTTTTTTCTATCTTGTGTTTTGCGGTCACGTGACCATCTGCCTTTATATTCCAGCTCCGCCCTTCTGGCTGTGCTGGACTTCAGTGTTTGACTGTTTCTCTAGCCTGGTGCTTCGGTGCCTTTCTCTGTCAAGTTCGCTTGGTCCTCTGGGACCTCTAGTACTTTTTGTCAGTTTGTCTTTTTGTGTTCTGCAACAACTTCTGTTTAGGAGGTGTCCCATTTTTGTCCCAGTCCTTAGTTCTTTTAGGGACCCCTCCCTTAATTCTATAGGTCTTCGTTCAGACTAGCCGAGGACTAAGGCGGGTCTGTTCACTAGGAACAGGCAGCCCGCTACATCTTAGGGATTCAGCTTAGTCTTACTGTAGGGACAGCTTTCCCCTATCTTTCCTTAGTACATGCTGCAGATCATAACACATCCTCTGACAGCTGCTCGCCCATCACCTCTTCCTCCTCCATTAGTTCCTCGGCTCTTGCACCTTCACTAACAGTTTGCCTGGTATCATCAAACCCCCTCGATCGCTGTAATCCACTGTCACTTGGTATCCGCCTGTGTGACGACAGTCTGGAAATTTGAGACATTGGTATCCCTTCCGCATCCTCCTCTTCTTCTGGGGCTACCACCTCCTCCTGTAGGTTATTCAAAGTTTGCTCTAGCATGTATATGACCGGAATAGTGATGCTGATGATGGTATAGTCAGCGCTAACCAATTTAGTAGCCATTTCAAAACCGTGCAGAAGGGTGCAGAGGTCCTTAATCTGTTTCCATTCTGCAAACGTGATATGCCCCAAGTCCGTACTGCGTTGCCCCAAGTTATACGTCATGACATACTGCGTCAGATCTCGTTACTGCTGGCATAGTCGCTGCAACATGTGCAGAGTGGAATTCCACCACGTCTGCACATCGCAGATCAATCTGTTAACTGGCACAGACAAAGACCTCAGTATCGATGCAAGTCGATGACATGAGGGGTGCGAACAGCGGAAGTGAGCACACAGCTTCCGTACTTTGTGAAGCAGCTCATCCAGGCCAGGATAGTGTTGGAGAAATTGCTGTACCACCAGGTTGAGGATGTGAGCCATGCAAGGCACATGTGCGAGCTTGCCTCGGTCTAGGGCCGCTAACAGGTTTGCACCGTTATCGCACATGGCCTTCCCTGACTCTAGGTTCAAACTGAGTCTTGAGAGCTGCCCAGAACTCTTCACCTGTATGACTGCAATCTCCAAGGCATATTAATTTGAAGACTGCCTGATTATGGTGAGCCCTGACTGCGCAGTATGGAGGTGGTGTGTATTTGCTCCGCACCCTTGGAACGCGTGTCTCGTTAAGGAAGAGGTTGAGTGCGCAGGTGGAGGCCCTAGAGGAGGTGGAGGATGCAGAAGCAGCAGAGGAAATGGGAAATACAGAGGTTTGTTCTGCAAGCCTTGGGGATTCCAAGATTTGCGGAGGAGCCCCTTCTCCACCTGCCCCCACAGCCACCAGAGTCACTTAGTGCGCAGTCAGCGAGATGTAACACCCTTGGCCATGCTTACTCGTCCAGGTGTCTGTGGTGAAATGCACCCTGGCACACGTAGGCTTAGACAAGGAACGGGTGATGTTGTCTGCGACATGCTGGTGTAGCGCAGGCACAGGTTTTTTTAGAGAAGTAATGGCGACTGGCAACTGGTAATGGGGGACTGCGACGGCCAACAGTTTTCGGAAAAAGTCTGTATCTACCAGGCGGAAAGGCAGCATTTCCGTGGCCAACAGATTGGAGATGGTGGAGTTCAACCTCTTAGCTTTGTCATACGTACGATGAAACAATATTTTACATGACCACAACTGCGGGACCGAGGGCTGACTAAGGTGCTGAGAGAGGACAGAGTATGGTGAACCGGAAAAACTGGTGGAGCGTGAGTGAGGTGTAGATGTTATGGTGGACTGAGAAACATGCGGTGTGCTCGGTGAAACAAACACAGCAGGCGTGTCCGCTTCCATTACAGCTGACGGGCTGTCACTCAGCCTGACTGGAGCTGGTAAAGAACCGGAGTTTCTGCGATGGGAGACCTGCATGACAATACTTGGGACGGTAACAGAGAAGGAGGAAGAAGCAGCGGATGCGTTTGATGGGGCAGCTGATGGTTGTTGAGGTGCGCTGGTCCGCATTTCAGCGCGGTAAGATTCCCAGCGTAAAGAATGTTGTTTGAGCATGTGAATGCTCATGCATGTAGTAGTCAAATTATTGCAGTTTTTCCCTCTACCGAGTTTTTTATTGCAAAGTTTGCAGATAACGTGAGTTGACTCATCCTTTGCAGTGACAAAAAAGGCCCATGCTAGGCAACCCTTGCTGCCCCTGCGAGCTGCAGACCCATGACCGCTGCTGGCCACAGCCACGGTTGTGGTTAAGGATGCACTGCTCCTCGTGCTTGCATCACTCCATGTCTGTGCCGTAGGGTGAAATGTAACCTCCTGGTCTTCCTCCTCCACGTCCTCAGATGAGCTACTCGGCTGCGTGACTCTGGGTTCACACCAAGTAGGATCTTCAACCTCATCATCATTCAATGTGTTATCCCATTCCTCGCCCTGAGAGTGACCCCTCTCCTCTTGTTGCCCTGCCAGCACAGTACAGTCCGCATGAGCTTCAGGTATCTCATTGGGATCACCTCTCTCCCCTGTAGTTAACGTCATGTGACGAGGGTTAGGAACCTGCTCGGAACCTACTTCGTCCTGCCCCAAATCCAAGCTAAAAAAAATTTGGAAATCGGTGCAGATGCTTTCCTCCCCTTGACTCTGAGACTGTTTGGAGTACACTTCTGATGCCCATGGTGTAGAATGGGTGAAGAGTTCTACAGACTCGCCCATCTGTGGTTCGCTACCGTCAGTTGGGCAGTTGTGAAGCGGGGGGGAAGCATGGGTAATTGGGGTGCCACCTGTGTTGACTGTACTGCGTGTGATGTTGAGGTGGAGGAAGAAGAGGAGAGGGCACTGGAAGCAGAGCTTGCCATCCACTGGAGCACCTGCTCTTTCTGGGCCTCATCAACAAGGCGTATCGCTGTGCGGCTGCCAAAGAAAGGGAGTGCAGTAGGCCGTCCACTAACAGAAGTTGTCAGTTGTCTTTGGATAGGACCTGTTTGCGTTGGTTCACTAGTGCTTTCACTAACATTACCACGTAACCCACGTACACCTTGAACACCAAGCCTATTCCCCCTTCCACCACGCCCTCTCTTTTTCCCACTCATGTTGGTCAGATACAGAGGTAGGAGCACACAATTAACTAAAGAAAAATAAGTTTTTTTCCTGTGGAATAGCTCAGCACACACCTGAATTTCAGTGACACTAAATGACAAGGTAAGATATGGCCTGCCGTATAAGGTTACTAGCAGACAAAATAAATTTGTTAGTGTGCATGAGCCTGATAAAACCTACGAGATATTCTCCAAATAATTTCAAACTGAGATGTCCCCTGCTTTATTACTTTAGGAACAGAAGAATTTTTTTCTTTTGATTGTGGATGAGGCCAGTATGACATAGAATATATGCTCCAAAATATTTCAAACTCAGAACTAGCCAGCTGTATCACTTTACTCAGAGCAAAAAATATTTTTGGGTTACTCTGCATAAGCTCTGCGTCTAGCTGACTTTGACCGCCACTGACGTAGTAGCTGGCTTACAGAACTGTATTACTTTTGGCACAGGAAAAAACATTTTTTGGACTGGGCCTAGTAAGAGAAGTTTGTTTTTTTTACTGTGAAACCAGGACAAGTTCAACGCCACTAAAATAGGATCTGCCTTTTAGTAGACTGGATCAACTTTGCCACAGTAAAAAACATTTGGTGGACTCTGCCTGCCAACCAAAAATATATATAGGTTTGAATGTGCGTACAATCTGAATTTGACCGCCACTGACGTAGTAGCTGGCTTATAGCACTGTTTGACTTTTGCCACAGGAAAAAATATTTTTTGGACTGGGCCTAGTAAGAGAATTTTTGTTTTTTTACTGTGAAACCAGGAAAAGTTCAACGCCACTAAAATAGGATCAGCCTTTTAGCAGACTGGATCAACTTTGCCACAGTAAAAAACCTTTGGTGGACTCTGCCTGTCAACCAAAAATATATATAGGTTTGACTGTGCATACAAGCTGAATTTGACCGCCACTGACGTAGTAGCTGGCTTATAGCACTGTTTGACTTTTGCCACAGGAAAAAAATATTTTTTGGACTGGGCCTAGTAAGAGAAGTTTTGTTTTTTTACTGTGAAACCAGGACAAGTTCAACGCCACTAAAATAGAATCTGCCTTTTAGTAGACTGGATCAACTTTGCCACAGTAAAAAACCTTTGGTGGACTCTGCCTGTCAACCAAAAATATATATAGGTTTGACTGTGCATACAAGCTGAATTTGACCGCCACTGACGTAGTAGCTGGCTTATAGCACTGTATGACTTTTGGAACAGGAAAAAATATTTTTTGGACTGAGCGTAGCAAGAGAAAAAAATGTATTTTGTTACTCTGAAACCACCTGAAGTTTAACTCCACTAAAATAGTATCTGACACTAAAAAAAACTTTAGTGCACACAGGTTTCAATATCACAATAGCAACAGAAATAAAACAGATTTTGTGCTCTGCAATAAGAAACTCTGTGCTCTGCAGACTGTGCAGAGCACAATTTCAACCCCAGTAAATGTAAAGGTGCATTGCGCTTGTGACGCGCCCCCTGGGCCAGTGTTGTTGGGGATACCCGGAGCCGGATCAGATGGGGGTTGTAGTCTCCGAGTGGCTGTGACCCGGTCCGCGCCCAGGGTGTCAAGCTCAGTGTGTGGCAGTCCTTACTGATGTTACTAAAGTTCTTTATGTCGACTACGCCACCCGTTGAATTGCGGTCACTACGGCCGCCGCTGCAGCAGGGTCCGCTGAGGCTGATGGTGTTTGTGCAGCTTAGGTGGTATAACCCCCAACGGGAAGGGTATAGCCTCAGGGGGTCAGGTGCAGAGGATGGTGGTTGTGGAAGTGCAGGGAAGATGGTAATGAGAGTCAGAGTCGGGTTGTGCAGTTCAGGGTTCTTTACTTACTGCTGTTCTTGTACCGGTCACTCCGGCCTTGAGTGACCACCCGAGCCGTGCTGCGTCCACCAGGTCCTGGACTCGGCCAACCCCCAAGTAGTTCTGGAGCGTGGTTCTGAGCTCCCTTTCTGTCCTGTCCTCGTCTCTGGCCTTCCCCACCAGGGATCCACCTATGTCCGGCTCCCTCGGGCCTCTTGTGGGCGAACCCTTGCCTCTGGGTTCCCTGACCCTATGCGTGGTCTGCCTTCCGGGTGGATTTGGTGGGTGGCCGTGGCAGATGCTGCCCACGGCCTCCGGTCTCTGGCTGAGGTATGCTGTAGCCCCCACCAGTTTGGGATCCGGTACCCTGTTGCCAACTCTTCACCCTGTGATTGTATTTGGGCTCTCAGAGTTCCTTCTTTCTCCCCCTCTGGGTCTTTCGTTCTCTCCTCTCTCACTCTGGGCCTGGGGCTGCTCTGCTCCTCTGCTTTCTTCCACTGCTCTGCAAAGTCTTCACTACAACAGGCTGACTGGCTGCTGTCTGCCTGTCTGACCGACTTCTCACAGACTGACCAGCCTTCTACAAAAGACTCCTCTGCAAAGACCCTGTCCTAAGATGGTGCCCACCTTATATACTCCCTCTATGTGTGAGCTCAGGTGACCAGCACCCAATGAGCTCCTAGCTTTACCCAGACTGCTCCCCCTATCTGCCCCTACACTACTGGGATGTTCCACCCCCCTCCCACTCCAGCCAGGAACAAACACTGCTGCACCTGCACACCTCTCCAGTGGGAGCACCACCGGTCCGCTCCTCGGAAATGGGATGCGTGCAGCGCACGCAGCCCACTGAGCCCAGCTCCACACTCCATCCCCACCCGGGAGCGGAACACCACACCTCCGGCCCGAGGTGCAACACCCCCGCAGCAGCCGAATCCCCAGGGCGCTACACTTGCTTTATCACATTAGCAAGTGCAAAAAAAGATTCAAGGTATACTGAGACATGGAGCTCTATAAAAGCGGTGCGCAGCACTACTGTATGGGATGGGCCCTCTATTCCTGTCAGAATCTCAGTACTTGCACAAGAACACCAAAAATGTGCTGCACCAGCGGTTGCAGAGGTACACAGGCCAGGAATTACCTACACTATCTGACTACCACACAAGGGCCCATCTATCTAGCTAATATCTCTGATTACACAGGAGAACACTGAGCTGTGTCTGTCTCCAGCAGTGACATGGATATAATGGCGCTGAGGGAACATGGACGCTTTTTATACTGAGAGGACATGTGATTTCTGCAGCCAATTGCAGAAGCCCTTATGTCTGGACAGTGTAGATGCTTCCTGCGCTATGATTGGCTGGCCGCCCTTTCATCAGTTAAAGTTAACGCCCACAGGAAAAAAAACAAAACAGTGCACCGCTGATCTGACCTGTTATAAGCTCTCCACAGCCCCCACACTCACCTGGCACATGTCACCGCTCATCATACACTTGCACTATGCTAACAAAACTGTTCAAAACGCTGTGGTTGCCCTTTATTCGCGGTCCCGCGCAAATTCGTCGAATTTTTCCGATTTTAAGAAAATTTGCTCGCCTTTGCAATCACGAATCCGAATGTGCCATATTTGTGCCGAATTTGAAACTTTCGAACATTCACCGAACAAATTCGCTCAACACTAGTTGTGGGCTGGTCTCAGCTCTTCATGATTTTATGAAATCCCCAACTTATGTGATAACTCCTCTCCGAATGATCGCAGAAGTTGGAGATTGATGCCATATTTTTTATCTGGATTTTATCTTTACTTAGAGACCAAGCATTGCATAGCTGTTGTCAGTTATCTGTTCACTGTGGATTTATGGCTCATAGGCAGGTGCCACAGATATGAAAAAATATGTATATTCTTCCCCACTTTGCCCTGGCAATGAAAATGTATTTCCCACCCCTATCAGGTTTATAGCAACTCCAATATTCTATATTTTCTTTTGGTGCCTTAGTATCCAGCAAATATGTGTGGATGAAAGGAATGTGCACCTGTGAAGGAAAATAGCTATTTCTAAAGAGTGCAAGATATTCCCTTTGATCCTTAACAAGCATTTTCCTATCTATTCAATCTGTACTCTTTGTCTATATGCAATACACATCCTCGTTCAATCACCTGGCCCATATGTTAAACTGTGTAATTCACTAGACTGCAGGTCTCGCATGTTAATTAAGCTGGTTCACTATTCAATTTCCTACTTGTATTCTATTGTACAATCCTACATCTAAGTGTCAGCTCAGATTGCAAATGGCAGAGTGAAGGAAGGAGGGGGCGAATGACTTCAGATATTTTTAATATTTTCTACGACAATTGCTACCTGTAAGTCATGCACTTTTACTTTATGCAAGTTTTAATCCAGTCCATCAAAGGGTACAATCAAATGAGTGTTACAAATCTAAATAGGTTCAAAGGGTTGTTCCAAGGATTTCCTGGACCAGGAAGCATAGACCGTTTGGTTCCAGATGAGTACCTTTTCTAAAATACAGAATAAAACCCACAAACTAACACAATTTATAAGTATAGCAGCAATAATACAAAAAGCTGTGCAATGGAAGACAAATCCCCTCCCGGTCCCGATAGTTAAAGATTCACTTTATAGGAAAACTTTATGTTCTTAGTACAGACTCTATGGACTTATTTTAGAAAACCCACTGGCTTTCACTATATTACTAATTTTCTTACCTCCTAAAGGTATGTGCAAACATTAAGTATTTGGTGCAGAAATTTCTGCACCATTTCTGCATCTCTTGGAAAAAAACTGAGTAAATATGAGCATTTTTGATGCTTTTTTACATGCGTTTTGGTTGCAGACTTTTCCCTACTCATTAGAATGGGTGATATCTGCTGCAAAAATTGACATGCTGCCGAATTAAATCTGCAAGTCACAAATAAGCAACATGCGCATGAGACTTCAGGATTCTCATTCACTTTGCTGGCAACAGAAAATCCTTCAGGTTTTGTGACAAATCTGTGCAGAAATAAACGCCTCAAAAATAACAAATCTGCAAAGTGTGTACAAGCTTCAGATACCGCAATTAGCCTCTACTGTCTTCCACAGTGTTGCATAAAACAATTAACTACACATCTCTTCCCCTCATATGTCTGGAGAGGAAATGTTTTCTTTTTCAAATGCTTGAATTCGGTTTTATATTGACCAAAGTATACATCAATATGTTGCTGTGATATTATAATGCAATATTGGCCTAGTTCACATTTATCCTGTCCTCTAGGCTGAGAACTGTGGTGGGATCTCAATCTAAATCCCCGAAAAACAGGATTCAAACGTAATTGCTGGAAAAGCCACTCAATATAATGGGGCAGAATTAATCACTTTTTTTAGGCAGACACAATATTTTAGTAGGACACACCTTTGTGCATGCCTGAAAAAAAACAGCAGAAGCAAGTGCAAAAGTGATTCAGTATGTACCATTATACTGAATGGCTACGTCATGGGATCCATCTGGATCCCGATTTTCAGGAATTTAGGCGAAAACTCCATTAATACAGAGTAGAGCACTGTATAGATGTGAAAGTCTCTTTTAGAGAAATTGCACCAATTTCAGGGTGTAATTTGCAATTTTTCTAGATTTAAGATATGTAGGCTTCTGTTTTTGCAGTGCTTGCCGCCGACAAGTCAGTTTTTGTTGGTAAATGTGGTCTGCTAAGGATGGCAAATGACATACAAGTGCTTCTCACTAAATTAGAATATCATCAAAAAGTCAATTTATTTCAGTTCTTCAATACAAAAAGTGAAACTCCTATATTATATAGAGTCATTACAAACAGAGTGATCTATTTCATGTGTTTATTTCTGTTAACCCCTTAAGGACCGAGCCACTTTGTAGGTTAATAACCAGGTCTCATTGTTTAAATCTGACCACTGTCACTTTATGAGGTAATAACTCGGCAACGCTTCCACGGATCCCCCTGATTCTGAGACTGTTTTTTCGGGACATATTGTACTTCATGATAGTGGTAAAAGTTTTTTCGATAAGACTTGCGTTTATTTGTGAAAAAATTGGAAATTTGGCAAAAATTTTGAAAATTTCACAATTTTCAAGATTTGATTTTTTATGCCCTTAAACCAGTTATGTCACACAAAATAGTTAATAAATAACATTTCCCACATGTCTACTTTACATCAGCACAATTTTTGAAACATATTTTTTTCTGTTAGGAAGTTATAAGGGTTAAAAGTTGCCCAGCAATTTCTCATTTTTCCAACAAAATTTTCAAAACCATTTTTTTTAGGGACTACATCACATTTGAAGTGACTTTGAGGGGTCTATTTGACAGAAAATACCCAAATGTGACACCATTCTAAAAACTGCACCCCTCAAGGTGCTCAAAACCACATGCAAGAAGTTTATTAACCCTTCAGGTGCTTCACAGGAACTGAAGCAATGTGGAAGGAAAAAATTAACATTTAACTTTTTTTCACAAAAATTTTACTTCACACCCATTTTTTTTTTCATGAGGGTATCAGGTGCCTAAACAGTGGAAACATACCACAAGTGACCCCATTTTGGAAACTAGACCCCTCAAGGAACATATTTAGATGTGAGGTGATCACCTTGAACCCCCAGGTGCTTCACAGAAGTTTATAACATAGAGCTGTGAAAATAAAAAATCTATTTGTTTCCACAAAAATGATCTTTTAGTTCCAATTTTTTTATTTTCACAAGGGTAACAGGAGAAAATGGACCTCAAAATTTGTTGTGTAATTTCTCCTGAGTATGCCAATACACAATGTGTGGTCAAAAACTACTTTTGAGGCACAGTGCAAAGCTCAGAAGGGAAGAAGCATCATATAATAGTTCAAATTTAGCTGGAATGGTTTAAGGGTGCCATGTCACATTGGCAGAGCCCCTGAGGTGCCAAAACAGCAGAATCCCCCATAAGTGACCCCATTTTACAAACTACACCTCTCAATGAATTCATCTAAGGGTGCAGTGATCATATTGACACCACAGATTTGTCACAGAATTTTATACCATTGGGCAGTGAAGAAAAAATAATTATATTTTTACCACAAATATTTTGTTTTAGCCCCAGATTTTACATTTTCAAATAGGGAAACTGGTAAAAAAAATGGCACCAAAATGTGGCACATAATTTCTGCTGAACGTGGCAATACCTCACATGTGGTTGTACAGTACTGCTTAGCCACACAGTGAGACTCGGGAGGGACAAAGCACTATTTGCCTGCTGGAGCACATATTTTCCTAGAATAGTTTGCGGACTCAATATACAGAGCCCCTACGTGCTAGAAGAGCAGAACCCCTCCACTCAAGTGACCCCATTTTGGAAATCATACTCCTGCCAAACATGTGAACGCTAAATGTGGTTTAGACACACTGTGGGGCTCAGAAGGGAGGGAGAATTTGAATTTGGGAGCGCAGAATTTGCTGAATTTCTTTTGGGAGGCGAGGAGCCATTTCGCTTTTCCAGAGCCTTTGTACTACCAGTAACGTGGAAGTCCCCTATATTTCCATTAACACATGACAGACCTGAGTGGAGGCTTTTTATGTGAAGCTTTTATTGGGAACATTTTACATAATATTTTGGATCACATTCATCCAGTGCTCTACACTGAGCACGTACTTTGGGGTTTCCATCTAAATCTCCGAATGACGTGATTCAGATGAAACTCCCAAGGGATCCATTCACTATAATGAGATGAGACAGCAGAGTTACCCTGGACTCCGTTTGTCCTCTGTTCAGCGTTGTCCTTTTCAGAGGTTCACAAAACTGTGTCCGACCGTTCTTTTATCTGTACCTAAAAAGACGGACACTGCTGGATTATAGGTCAGACAGCGTCCACAGTGCCTCCATCTGCTTCATTATAGGGAATCTTCCACTGGGGGTTCCGTCTGAATCACTTATTTCAGAGATTTACACGGAAACCCCGATGTAACCACTCAGCACAGAGTGCAAGATAAATGTGAGCAGAGCTTTACTGCGGTCTATGGGAGGCAGAATGAACAAATAAACAGCAGGAGAAGAATTGGTTTTATTTATGTTTTACGCCATTCCTCATGCAGTATACGTGATTAGGTGACTTTATAGCGGGTTTTTATGATTGACAGCTGTCACACACTAAAAACCGCTTTTTTTAGCATCGCCATTTTTTGAGAGCTATAATTTTTCCATATTTCGGCCAACAGAGTAATGTAAGTGCTTGCTTTTGCGGGACAAGTTTAAGTTTTTATTGGTACCATTTTCGGGCATGTGACACTTTTTGATCGTTTTCTAATCTGATTTTTGGGAGGCAAAATAAACAAAAAACAACAATTCAAGAATTGTTTTTTTTATTTTTTTTTATTCCGCTCTGCGTGTGGTAAAATTGATAAGGCAGCTTTATTCTTCGGGTCAGTACAATTATAGCGATACCTCAGTTATGTAATTTTTTAAATGTTTTTGCGCTTTTACATAATAAAAACTTTTATATAAAAAATAATTATCTTTACATTGATTTATTCTGAGAGCTATAACTTTTTTATTTTTTTGCGGGACGTTTTCAGCGGTACCATTTTTATTTCCATTCATCTTTTTGATTGCGTTTTATTCCACTTTTTTCTAGCGGTATGATGAAAAAGCATAGTTTCCTTTGTTTTGTTTTTTTTACGCTGTTCAGTGAAGGGGTTAACTAGTGTGACACGCTTATAGATCGGGTTGTTCCAGACGCGGCGATACTAAATATGTGTACTTTTTGTTTATTTTTTTTACACAAAAATGTGTATTTATTAGTGTAATATATTTTATTATTTTTTAACATTTTTTTTTTAGATTTTTTCAATTTACTTTTTTTTAAACTTTTTTACTTAGTCCCTCTATGGGACTTTCACTTTTTTCAATCTTTCCACAGGTATAATGTATTGCAATGCACTACCATTGCAGTACATTACACCTATAGTGAAAGCTCCTGAGACCATGCTGAGAGCATGGTCTCAGAAGCTTTCCATAACTTGGTGACCTGGGGGTCGTCATGACAACCCCAGATCACCATGGCAACGGTCAGGCCCCCGCGATGACATCGATCTGAAGGCAGAGGGAGCTCCTGTCCCTCTGCCTGCCTCCTGAACGCTGCGATCGCACTCCATCGCAACATTCATGGGGTTAACTGCCAGGGGCGGCGCTCACACCTCTCCTGGCTGTTTAGTGCTGGAGCTCAGCCACTGGCAGCGCTGAACTCTGGCACTGATTATTCAGGAGACGCTGATATTTCAGCTTCTCCTGCGGGATCATGCTGTGATCGGTCAATCAGATTGACTGACCGATCACAGCGATCTGGGTGTGGGGACCACCGGCATGGGTCCCTGCACCTCTTCCCCTGCCACTCAGCTGTCTGTGACAGCTGTCGGCACTGAACTGTCACTGCGTCACGCAGTGACAGTTCAAAGTCATGACTAGGATATCCCGTCATGGTGCCCAAACTAGCATCCTGCCATGACTGGTTATCCCCGTCATTGGGCGTTATGGGGTTAATGTTGATGATTATGGCTTACAGCCAATGAAAACAGAAAAGTCAATGTCTCAGTAAATTAGAATACTTTATAACACCAGTTTGAAAATTGATTTTAAAATACGAAATGTTGGCCTACTGAAATGTATGTTCAGTGTCTGCACTCAATACTTGGTTGAGGCTCCTTTTGCATCAATTACTGCATCAATGCGGCATGGCATGGAGGCGATCAGCCTGTGGCACTGCTGAGGTGTTATGGAAGCCCAGGTTGCTTAGATAGCAGCCTTCAGCTCGTCTGCATTGTTGGGTCTGGTGACTCTCATCTTCCTCTTGACAATACCCCATAGATTCTCTCTAAGATCAGGCGAGTTTGCTGGCCAATAAAATACAGTGATACTGTTGTTTTTAAACCAGGTATTGGTACATTTGGCAGTGTGGACAGGTGCCAAGTCCTGCTGGAGAATGAAATTCCCATCTCCAAAAAGCTTGTTGGCAGAGGGAAGCATGAAGTGCTCTAAAATTTCCTGGTAGACGGCTGCACTGACTTTGGTCTTGATAAAGCACAGTGGACCTACACCAGCATATGATATGGCTCCCCCAAACCATCACTGATTGTAGAAACTTTACACTCGACCTCAAGCAGCTTGGATTGTGGCCTCTCCACTCTTCCTCCAGACTCTGGGACCTTGATTTCCAAATGAAATGCAAAATTTACTTTCATCTGAAAACAACACTTTGGACCACTGAGCAACAGTCCAGGTCTTTTTCTCCTTGGCCCAGGTAAGACACTTCTGGGGTTGTCTATTGGTCATGAGTGGCTTGACACAAGGAATATGAGACTTGTAGCCCATGTTCTGGATACGTCTGTGTGTGGTGGCTCTTGAAGCAATGACTCCAGCAGCAGTCCACTCCTTGTGAAACTCTCCCAAATTTCCAAATTTTTGAATGGCCCTTTCTTAACAATCCTGTCAAGGCTGCGGTTATCCCAGTTGCTTGTGCACCTTTTTCTACCATTCAACTTTCCATTAATATGCTTGGATACAGCATTCCAGCTTCTTTAGCAATGACCTTTTGTGGCTTACCCTCCTTGTGGAGTGTGTCAATGACTGCCTTCTGGACATCTGTCAAGTCAGCAGTCTTCCCCATGATTGTGGAGCCTACTGAAACAGACTAATGGACCTTTCTAAATGCATTGGAAGAATTTGCAGGTGTTTTCTGTTAATTATTCTAATTTACTGAGATAATGACTTTTGTGTCTTCATTGGCTGTAAGCCATAATCATCAACATTAACAGAAATAAACACTTGAAATAGATCACTCTGTTTGTAATGACTCTATATAATATATAAATTAACTTTTTGATGATATTCTAATTTAGTGAGAAGCACTTGTATATAATTTGTGACTTTTTAAACAGTTCCTAAATGTTTTCACAGGGGTATAAATACATTAGTCTAGTCTAGCTGTGTGCAAAAGAAACTAAACTGAAGCTTTCCATTGGGCAAAATGTATTATACATCATGCACTAAACTGACAAATTGAGTGCAATATGCATCAGCAAGTGAAATAGGCATGAACCTAACCCATGTCCCCCAGCACAGCGACCTTACTTTCACATCTTGTGTTCACTTGTTTGGTTCAGTACAAACTTGATGAAACTAGAAATACTGCAATCTTTGCCCTATAAGAAGTCATACAAGTCTCCTGAAAGGAGGGATGTCAGCACTTGGAGAAAACTGAACATCTTTCTTTTCATCCAAACAATATTTCAGTGACAGAAAAGCAGAATTATTGCATTGTGATACACAGATCTGCTTTACAATGAACACTACCATTATGTTTTTTTGCATCTTTCTAGAGGGACTGTGATTAGATTTCGTGAGGCTAAATTGCACTTTTAATTTAATAATTATTTAAAAATCTGCTTTCCTCTTCCTTGGTGTCTGTTGCATTAAAGCGCTCTGTTGGAAGGTAAGATGTCCTACCCAAGGGGGCATTTTTATTACAAGGGGTAAGTCTCCACACTGAGTTCAGCCTCGATTTTATTACCATTGTGCAACTTCTCGGTTCAGATGATGAAATATATTTGTGCCTGAATGGACACAATGGACATACTGGACAATATACGATTATAAATATTAAACGGTTTATCCAGGACCAGTTTTTTACTCTGGCCTTAAAGACTAACATGCAGGTAGTCACAGACTGGTCCTGCTGGTGATTCAGCTGCTCCATATCAACGGAGCAGCTCTTCCTCTTCAAGGCTGCTCTGTAGATGGGGTAGTCACTGCCGACATCATGCTAAAAGATAGCCGGCTCCCTGCAGTTAGGTAGCGAGCAGCCTGATGTCAATCAGCATGGCATCAGCAGTCACGCCCCATCAACAGAGCTGAGCGAAAGAGAAGGCACTGCTCTGCTGACGTGACATCAGCGGAAGCCACTGAATCCCCATCAGAAGCGGTCTATGATTGCTTTGTGCCGGCAGAGAACGGCGCCGGGCACAACAGGCAGGTAGTTAGCAGCTACCTGCCTGTTAGGTCTTGACCTAGAGTAAAAAAAATAAATAGTCCCAAATAATCGCTCTAAAGGGACACGGAAACAAACTTCTATTCTATGTCTCAGGCTGCATTCATACACTCATGTGTGAGTTACCATCCGATTCTTTTCTCTGATGTCATCATAGTTGCTTCTGTTTTTCTGTCTCATTCTTTTTTTTTTCACTGAAGCAGGTAGACTGTCTGAATATATATATTTTTTCATCCACTGACTCTTTGCAATGGATCAGTTAAAACCGATGAAACGCAGATGGAAAACTGAAGAACAAAGTCTGTCTGCAGAGTCACTCCGTGTTTCCAATTACGCAGATTCCCATAGACTTTAATGGCCAAGTCTGATCCACAAAACAGATAGCACGTGATCTAAGTCTCACGGTTCTCACTCTCGGATCCTTGATTTTAATGGATATGTGAATACATCCATTCTACTCTATGGGACCGAGTGCAAATAAAAATCAAACATCACTAGAACAGATCACACGACGTGTGAGTGCAACCTAAGGCCGGGGGCAGACGATCATTGGAAAAATCATCTGATCTTCACCCAGAAAACTCAAACGATTTTCATCCGCATTGTCTCTGGTATGACCGTGTTTTACACCGAGGGGCATCCACATTTATACATGTATATTAAAATGTACATGATCAAATACAGTCCCCGAGGTTAATAATGGCAGTGTAATAGTAATCAGATGCTATACAGATGTTATGTATGGGATTAATTTTTTTTTGGCACCTATAGACTTAAATCGACATGTCTCATCCAACATAAGAGAATAGTGCATAGTGCGATTTTATTTCACACAAACATTCAATCTAGGTGAAAAATCGCTCACCTGAACAGCCCTATTGAATAACATTGGTCTGTATGCTGTCCAATTTTTACTTGGACAACCAATGTCATTATAATACGCTCGTCTGAACGAACCTATAAGCTGTTGTTTGCTGTTATCAGACATTCAGGCTGTGATTGTACTAACTGTAGTGTTCGCCAACAGGATTACTGATAGGAATGACAGAATACTACTTTATCTCACATATTCATTGATCTGAGAAACTATTTCCACATGCCTATATGTGAATAATGGCATAAAGTGAGTCTGGCCTCTGTTCTGTTCCTACAGTGTGGTGTTACAGTGTGGCATTATAGTGTGGTGTTACAGAATGGTGTTACAGTGTGGTGTTACCGTTTAGTGTTACTGTGTGGTATCACAGTATGGTGTGTTACAGTGTGGTGTTACAGTATGGTGTTACAGAGTGATGTGTGGTAGGTACTTGATCTCTTAGAGGCAGACACAGAAACAGTTCTTTTGCTGGTTTATTAAAAATGCAGCATAAACCAGAGCAGTGGTTAGCAAAATAAACACTGCCTTTCTGGCATAACGGCAAAACAAAAAGATAACTTATAACACAGTCCTTTACATGCGGGATTCGCCCGCTCAGGATTCAACTGGTTTCAGCTGTCACTGGAGCTCTACACTGAAGTCTCCTCTGTCTCCAAACACACCACAGACAAAAAAACTCAGTAGCTGGATATTTAACTTCTCCACCCACACCCTTGAGGTGGAGATATGGTGAGTAGGTGTCCCCCCATCTCACACCTACTCACAAAAAAATCCAACTCAAACATGGTTGATTAACCTCTTCAGCACCTAACATGCTGGGGAAAAGCTTCTGGGTTTCACATCACGGAATATAGCAACCTTCGTGACGCATATCTCCCCTCACATACATTTCCAGTGACCCTGTCACATATCCCCCCCTCTGCCTAAAGCCAGGGTTTTTGGTGCCTTTAGACACCAAACAGGGAATTCTGGAGAAGGCATCCACGTTACCGTGTAACTTCCCGGGTCTACGATCTACGTGGAAACGAAAGCCCCGAAGGTCTAACCACCTAACTTAACCATCTAACCACCTAGTCACCAGTGTATTTTTACGCTTCTTCTCCAGTAACCATCTCAGAGGGGCATGGTCTGACACTAGTTTAAACTTCCGGCCTAGTAGGTATCATTTCAGTGTATCTACGGCCCATTTTATGGCTAAGCATTCTTTCTCAACAATAGCGTAGTTTTCTTTTTCGCAGGAAGAGAGCTTCCTGCTCAGATACAGGATGGGATGTTCCTCCACATTTATTTCTTGAGACAACACGGCTCCTAAGACAACATCTGAAGCATAATAATAATAAAAAATTTTTATTTATATAGCGCCAACAAATTCCGCAGCACTTTACAATTAAGCGGGGACATGTACAGACAATAAATTCAATACAATTTAAGGACAGTTTAAACAGTTACATTAGGAGTGAGGTCCCTGCTCGCAAGCTTACATTCTACAAGGAAATGGGGGGACACAATAGGTGAAAAGTGCTTGTTATTTCAGGTCTGGCAATTATAATAAATAGGGATTTTAATATAAAGCTGTATGATCCGGTCATCAGCCAGTATGTTTAAGTGCAATATTCGAGTACCGAGTGCAGTTATCTTGTGCATGGAGGGTGTGGAGACAGATGATGAGTAGGCAACAGATTCTGAATGATATTTAGAAGGAGGGAACAGGGGAAAGTTAATTTACTGAATAGTTAAGGTGGTAGGCTTGTTTAAAGAGATGGGTCTTTAAAGGGCGCTTGAAGATATGGGGGCTAGGCATCAGTCAGATCGCCTGGGGTAGTGTAATCCAGAGAACTGGCGCAGCACGAGAGAAGTCTTGGAGACAGAGGTGCGAGGTTCGGATTATGGGGGATGTTAGTCTTAGGTCATTTGTAGAACGGAGGGCACATGTAGGGTGATAGACTGAGATGAGAGAGGAGATATAAGGCGGTGCAGAACTGTGGAGAGCTTTGTGGGTGAGAGTGATGAGTTTATATTGGACCCTGAGGTGGACCGTCAACCAGTGTAAAGACTGGCACAAGATGGAGGCATCAGTGAAGTGGCTGGACAGAAATACGACCGTGGCTGCCACATTCAGGATGGATTGGAGAGGAGAAAGTTTGGTAAGAGGGAGACCGATCAGAAGAGAGTTGCAGTAGTCCAGACGAGAGTGAATAAGAGCAACAGTAAGAGTTTTAGCAGTTTCAAAGGTGAGGAAAGGTCGGATTCTGGAAATGTTTTTAAGATGCAGGTGACAGGAGCGAGTGAGTGATCGGATATGGGGGGTAAAGGAAAGGTTAGTGTCGAATATGACCCCCAGGCAGTGGGCGTGCTGCTTGGGAGTTATGGTTGAACCCTCCAAGGTAATTTCACTGTTAGGTAGAGTTGGGTTAGTGGAGGGGAGAAACATAAGAAGTTCAGTTTTAGAGAGATTCATTTTAAGATATAGGGAGGACATGATGTTAGCGACAGCAGACAGACAATCCTTGGTATTTTGTATGAGGGTAGGGGTGATGTCAGGTGAAGAGGTGTATAGTTGGGTGTCGTCAGCATAGAGATGATACTGGAACCCAAATCTGTAGATTGTTTGTCCAATAGGGGCAGTGTATAGAGAGAAGAGGAGGGGGCCTAGGACTGAGCCCTGCGGAACTCCGATAGTAAGGGGACGAGGAGCGCAAGAGGAGGCGGCAAAAGATACCGTGAAGGAGCGGTCAGAGAGGTAGGAGGAGAACCAGGAGAGAACGGTGTCCTTGAGGCCTATAGAGCGGAGCATAGTGAGGAGGAGCTGGTGATCCACAGTGTCAAATGCGGCGGAGAGATCCAGGAGAATCAGCAGGGAGTAGTGACCTTTGAATTTGGCTGTTAGTAGATCATTAGAGACTTTAGTGAGGGCAGTTTCAGTGCAGTGTAAGGAGCGGAAACCAGATTGTAGAGGGTCGAGGAGAGAGTTATCTGAGAGATAGCGGATTAGACAGGAGTGGACCAAGCATTCCAGGAGTTTAGAGATGAAGGAAGGTTAGAGACAGGTCTGTAGTTAGCATCTGTCTGGACCACAATTTCTTTACTAAAGTCCGGTGCGACCAGGACCGACTGTTTGCATAATGCCAGCTTCAGCTCTTGGAATGCCATCTCCGTTTCAGCAGTCCATTTGGCCATTGTCGATTTGGTGCCTTTAATAAGATCCATGAGTGCTGCAGCAATCATAGTGAAATTTGGAAAAAATCGCCGGTAATATTCTAAAATTCCAAGAAATGCCCTCAACTGCTCGTTGGAAAGCGGTTGCGGCCACTTCTGGATTGCCTCGACCTTGTTTACTTGTGGCTTGATTTCGCCTCTCCTGACAATGTAGCCTAAGTACTTGACCTTTTCCTTCCCCATGGCGCACTTTTTTGGATTTATAGTAAACCCCGCTTTTCTCAGAGCTACCAGAATTGCCTGTACCTTTGGTAGATGATTATCCCAGTCTGGTCTGAAGACCATAATGTCATAGAGATAGGCTGTGGCATACTTCTTATGTGGAGCTAGGATCCGATCCATGGCCCTCTGGAAGGTGGCTGAGGCCCCTTGCAGTCCGAGCGGCATTCTGGTGTTTTAAAAGCACCCATCAGGTGTCAAGAAGGCAGTCTTCTCTTTGGCACTCTGGGACATGGGGATTTGCCAGTAGCCCTTCGTCGGGTCGAGGGTGGTAATGTATCCAAGCCTCTCAATGAGTTCATCGACGCGGGGCATCGGGTAAGCGTCAAACTTGGACACTTCATTCAGCCTGCGGTAGTCCTTGAAAAACCTCCACTCCCCATCGGGCTTTTTCATGAGGATGATAGGACTCGACCATCCGCTTTTTGACTCCTCTATCACTCCGAGCTCTAGCATTCGCTTCACCTCGGTTGAGATTACCTCACGGCGTGCGTCGGGAATCCTATATGATTTAAGGTTCACCCTTTTGTGTGGCTCTGTCAGTACGTCATGCTCCACTACCTGCGTACGCCCCGGCAACTCCGAGAACAGGTCACAGTTCTGCTGCATCAATTCTTGACATTGTTGCTTCTGGGCCGGCGATAGAGTCGCCGTTATTGTGACGTCCTCCACTTTGGTTTCGGGACTGGCTCCCAGACAAGGAGCTCCCATCGTTTCCCGATCTCGCCACTGCTTGAGCAAGTTCACATGATATACTTGATGCGGCATTTTTCGTCCTAGCTAGTGGAGTTTGTAATTAACTTTGCTGAGTTTCTCCACGACCTCATACGGGCTTTGCCACTTGGCCAGGAATTTGCTCTTGACTGTGGAGTTAAGCACCAGAACGCGGTCCCCAGGCTGGAACTGCCTCAGCCTCGCTGATCGGCTACACCCTTGCCTGTGCCTCCTGCACCTGGAGAAGATGCGCCTTCACGATAGGCATCATTTTTGCCATTCTCTCCTGCATCTGGGTTACATGCTCTATAATACTCCAGTGCGGCTTAACCTCAGCTTCCCAGGTTTCCTTAGCGATATCCAGGAACCCTTGCGGATGTCGACCATACAGTAGTTCGAAAGGGAGAAGCCAGTAGAGGCTTGGGGAACTTCCCTCAGAAGAGCAGGAACGGAAGCAAGTAGTCCCAGTGTCGACCATCTTTCTCAACGACTTTCTTGAGCATCACCCTTAAAGGGAATCTGTCACCCTCTGGGACGTATATGATATATACATATATGGGCATACAGGTGATAGAAATGTTAACTAGTCCTACCTGTATGCCTCATATTAGTGGTCTTGTTGTTCAGAAATCTTATTTTATAATCTTATGCTAATGTTTCTTCCAGGCCCCAGGCCCGGAAGAGATCCCTGCCTCCTCTCTTCATTATAATCCCTCCCCCTTCCCCTGCACGTCACAATGCACTGTGACGTGCAGTTGTGGCGCTGTAATCCCGTGCCTGCACCCTGCACTCCCTCCACAAGCCGTAACTCTTCCTCCCTTCTATGGACAGTGTATGCAGGGATCTTCTGCGCAGGCGCCGGCAAGTCACTGCGACTTCCGCTCCAGTGACCTCAGGCGTGCGCAAGTATAAGGTGATCTCCCCATTTCCTCCCTGCATAGTCATCGCTGGGAACCATTTGTATATACAGTTGAAACCAGAAGTTTACATACACTATATAAAAAGACCCATATGCATGTTTATCTCAATATCTGACATGAAATCAGAATAAATTTTTCCCGTTTTAGGTCAATTAGGATTACCATAATTTTTAATATTTTCCAGAATAATGAGAGAGAGAATGTTTTAAGACATTTTTATTACTTACTGCAAAGTCAAAAATTTACATACATTTCATTAGTATTTGGTACCATTGCTCTTAAACTAAATGACTTGGGCCAAACTTTTGGGATATCCTTCCACAAGTTTCTCACAATAGTTGGTCGGAATTTGGGCCCATTCCTCCTGACAAAACTGGTGTAACTGATCCAGATTTGTAGGTCGCCTTGCTCGCACCTGCCTTTTCAGTTTCGCTCATAAATTTTCAATTGGATTGAGATCAGGCCTTTGTGAGGCCTTGGTTGCTCGGGTAAGGAACGGGTTGGCCCTAAAAAAGTCTCACCAACCTTAGAGTCTGACGGGTTTCCCTTTTGTGTAATGGGAGAAGAGAAGAAAGTAGTATCCCCTGAGGCAGACATTCCTGAGATAGGGGTGACCAGAGAAAAATTTGAGTTCACCCAACATAGGGACCTATCTCTAAAAGAAGCGTTCAATAACGTAACAGTCATAAACGGCATAGCAGAGGAGTTGGGGGCTAACACCAGGTTTCCCTATTTCATGTTGAGGGGGGACTTACTGTACCGGGTTACTAAGGTGAGAGAGGAGATAGTGTAGCAATTGTTGCTACCACGACCCTATAGACAAAGGGTGTTGGACAGGGTCCATTCACATGTCTTGGGTGGCCATCTCGGGGTGGACAAAACTCAAGAACGGGTCATGCGGAGGTTCTATTGCCCCAGATGTCACCATGAAATCCTAAGTTATTACAAGTCCTGTCCTACCTGCCAGTTAACCGCTACCACCTCTCCATTCCAAAATCCTCTTGTGCCACTATCCATCAAGGCAGGAAAACAGAGAAATCACGATGAAGCTCCATGTTGGCTGGACAGACCAGAAGAGGGCACTAAGGGTGTCACCGTGGCAGAGACATTGTTACCGGCCCAGAAACGACAGTGCCGAGAGCTGCTTCAGCGGAACCGAGACCTGTTTTCAGCGTTGCCAAGACGAACGCAGGTTGGTGTGCATGAAATCATGATGGTACCACATGTGTAAGTGAACGAAAAGCCACATAGAATCCCTGAAGCCCACCACTAGGTGATTTTGAAGAAAGGGGCTCAATTTGACACGTATCCAATACCCCGAGATGATGAACTCATATCGAAGCTGGGGTCAGCCAGATACATCACCTTTCTGGACCTAACGAAAGGTTACTGGCAAAGCCCCCTCTCTCAAAGTGCCCAGAAGATGTCTTTTACACCTGATGGTGGCTTCCAGTATACCAGAAGCCCATTCGGGCTGCAAAGAGACCCAGCTCTCCTCCGAAAGGTAGCTACCTTCTGAAGGGCCATAGACCGGATCTTAGTCCCTCTCAAAAAGTACACCGCAGCTTACTTCGACAATATAGTGATATTCAGCCCGGATTGGGGAAGTCATCTGCAGAAGGTACAGGCCGTGCTGGATGCGCTGAGGAAGGAGGGTTTACCATAAACTCTAAAAAGTGTGCCATCGGGAAAAAGAAGGGAAAATACCTGTTATGCACACGCCCGGACTGACTGGCGTGTGTGTGATTTAGTGATTCCACTGTGCCATGAACCGGAGAGTGCCTGGAGGGGCGTAACTAAGTATCCACCCGATCCGGCCAAGGTCACATGACGGCTAACGACGCCGTGCACCAGGGAGGAACCGAGCAGAGGGACCAGGTGCTACTCCAGGTCAGACCCCAGACACGGCTGTTGACCCACACCGGGGAATACAGGAACAGGCAGGTTAGGCTGGCACACAGACTGGTGGGTATTGGTAGGCACGGCTGGCATACAGACAGGGAGGTACTGCCAAGCACGGCTGGAGTGCAGACGGGATAGGGTCCAGTACAGACTGGGACTCAGGAACAGAACCGCAGATGCGGTAGACAAGCAGAGCAGAGAGGAACCGCTGGAGCAGTGGGCAAGACAGAGCAGAGAGATACCGCCGGAGCGGTGAGCAAGACAGAGCAGGGCGAAACCGCTGGGGCGGTGAGCAAGGCAGGGCAGGGCGAAACCGCCGGAGCGGTGAGCAAGGCAGAGCAGAGAGATACCGCCGGAGCGGTGAGCAAGGCAGAGCAGAGAGATACCGCCGGAGCGGTGAGCAAGGCAGAGCAGGCAGGAGCCGCCGGAGTGGTGAGCAAGGCAGAGCAGGCAGGAGCCGCTGGAGCGGTGAGCAAGGCAGAGCAGGCAGGAGCCGCCGGAGCGGTGAGCAAGGCAGAGCAGGCAGGAGCCGCTGGAGCGGTGAGCAAGGCAGAGCATGCAGGAGCCGCCGGAGCGGTGAGCAAGGCAGAGCAGAGAGAAACCGCCGGAGTGGTGAGCAAGGCAGAGCAGAGAGAAAACGCCGGAGTGGTGAGCAAGGCAGAGCGGGCAGAAACCGCCGGAGCGGTGTACAAGGCAGAGCGGGCAGGAACCGCCAGAGTGGTGAGTAAGGCAGAGCAGAGATAAACCGCCGGAGCGGTGAGCAAGACAGAGCGGGCAGAAACCGCCGCAGCAGTGAACAAGGCAGAGGGGGCAGGAACTGCCGGAGCGGTGAGTAAGGCAGAGCAGAGATAAACTGCCAGAGCGGTGAGCAAAGGCAGAGCAGAGGGGACAGGGCTCTGTTCACACGGAACAGACGTGAAGGGAAAGGCAGAACCAGATACACACAAGATACTTGCAATGAAGTAGCGAGTGGACTCTAAACTCACAAACGGAAGTACAGTGACAACGAGTAGGAGTTAGGTGCAGGTTCAGACTCTGCAGAAAAAGGGAATGTACGGACATAGAGAAAAACAGGTAACAGGCTAGGAGAGTGTTCAGACAGGAACTGAGTGTTCAGACAGGAACTGACACTGCAGCGAGATACAGGAGCGAGTCTGGGTATGCGGCCCCCTAGAATTGCGGACAAACAGGCTAGAAAACACAGATAACAGGTCTGGGCATGCGGCCCCCAGAAGGCAGGACGAACAGGCTAGGAGCGTGTTCAGACAGGCCTGGGAATACAGCCTCCAGGAAGGCGGACAGGCAGGAAAAACAGAACGGGACCTGGCACATCAGAGGCTAGGAGCTCTCTGAGGGTAAGTGTTGCTCAGGCACCAGCTTCAAGGTGGAGCTGGTTTAAATATCAAGTGACAGACAGCAATAGGCTGGGGACGCATTAGGGGTGTGCCCACAGCAGCTACAAGAAACAGGAAGTAACCGGGCCACCGCCCTAAGCAGTCAGAACAGAGGTAAGCAGACAGCATGAATAGAAGCCAGGCTAGCAGACTGGACTGAAGATCAAGTTTGCAAGATTGCATAGTGGGAGATGGTGCACTATGCAAGCCCGCCACCAGGTATGTTACAATACCTAGGCTACATCATTGGAAGAAGCAAAGTAATGCCGCAAGTGAATAAGGTGGAGGCAGTCCAAAATTGGCTGAGACCGGTCTCGAAGGATCAGGTTCAGGCATTTCTGAGAATGATGGAAAGCTATTAGTGGTGTATACCGAATTTTGCCATAATAGCTGCACCTCTGACCGACTGTCATGCCGTAAACGGCGAAACCGGAAAAAGGCTGAGTGTTGGGATCAGCACCTGTCCCTGCCACACTAGTGGGCCCTGACTTTCCCTTATCTCAGGGGTACCTTTGATGGTGAGGAGGCCCATTATACTGTATGGAGAACTATGTGGGGCCCATTATACTGTATGGAGAACTATGTGGGGCCCATTATACAGTATGGAGGACTATGTGGGGCCTATTATACTGTATGGAGGACTATGTGGGGCCATTTTACTGTATGGTGGACTATGTGGGGCCATTATACTGTATGGAGGACTATGTGGGGCCATTATTCTGTATGGAGGACTTGTGGGGTCATTATACTGTGTGGAAAACTATGTGGGGCCCATTATACTGTGTGGAGGACTATGTGGGGCCCATTATACTGTATGGAGGACTAGTTGGGGCCCATTATACTGTATGGAGGACTAGGTGGGGCCCATTATACTGTATGGAGGACTAGGTGGGGCCCATTATACTGTATGGAGGACTAGGTGGGGCCCATTTTACTGTATGGAGGACTATGTGGGGCCATTATACTGTATGGAGAACTATGTGGGGCCATTATACTGTATGGAGGACTATGTGGGTCTATTATACTGTGTGGAAGACTATGTGGGGCCCATTATACGGTGTGGAGGACTATGTGGGGCCCATTATACTGTATGGAGGACTAGTTGGAGCCCATTATACTGTATGGAGGACTAGGTGGGGCCCATTACACTGTATGGAGGACTAGGTGGGGCCCATTTTACTGTATGGAGGACTATGTGGGGCCCATTATACTGTGTGGAGGACTATGTGGGGCCCATTATACTGTATGGAGGACTAGTTGGGGCCCATTATACTGTATGGAGGACTAGGTGGGGCCCATTATACTGTATGGAGGACTAGGTGGGCCCATTTTACTGTATGGAGGACTATGTGGGGCCATTATACTGTATGGAGAACTATGTGGGGTCATTATACTGTATGGAGGACAATGTGGGTCTATTATACTGTATGGAGGACTATGTGGGGCCATTATACTGTATGGAGGACTATGTGGGGCCCATTATTCTGTATGGAGGACTCTTTGTGGCCACTATACTGTATGGAGGGCTGTGTGGGGATTACAGTTGGGGAATCATAGTGTGATGGGGTAACCATTCTTTGTTGTGGGGATTGAGGGAGGGGGCTACAGTAGGGTCATCATAATGTGAGTGATGAGGAATTCACTGTGGGGGTATTATTCTGTGTTTGGGGGCACTTTTGTTTGCATCATTCATTATTATCTGTTTCATTCAAGAATTTTTATCCTCTGTTAAATTACAAATTTAAATTAGGCCATTGGGCCATATGCTTTTTACTGCTTTTACATAACATATTATAATATTCAACTATAATTTTTAAATTAATCGTTATATTTGATAAAGAAAAAGTTCCTCAATTGTAAACACTTTTTTAATAAATATCAAGGTTGGTGTGCGACTTTGTCCAAGCTTTGAACTTTGGCCCTCTGTGTATTTGAGTTTGACATCCCGGGCTTGAAAGGAAACCTATCATGTTGTATCTAATATCTACACTGCCCCCATTGCTTTGTTAGTGATGCAATGTGCATCACTAACAAGCTTTTTTCATTAAAATTGGTAGTAGTATAATGATTTTATAACATTATATATATGTACTTTATCCTACATGCTCGTTTTCATTCATAGGGGTGTGATTCTCACATTCAGTCAGGGGCGGGCGTCGCATACAGTCACTGCTGGCGCCACCCACGTATTTGACTATTGCTTCCAGCAAGCGCCATTTTTGTGGGGCGCATGCGCATTTCTACATGTCCGGCGCTGGTCCTGAGCCTGCGCAATGAGGATGTGCCGCTGCTCATGGGCCACTGCTGTATGGTTGCCCCCTAGGCCAAAATGTGCCAGCCAGCCCCTGAATAGCAGTCACACGAAATGCTCACTCAGCGACAGAAGAAACATAAGAGAGTTAAAGGGAACCTGTCACGTCCTAGTTGCTATGTACACTGCCCCCATTGCTTTGTTAGTGATGCAACATGCATCACTAACAAGCTTTTTTCATTAAAATCGGTGGTAGTATAATGATTTTATAACTTTATATACACTTTGTCCTACCTGCTCGTATTCATAGGGGTGTGATCCTGCTATTCAGTCATGGGCGGAGCCGCATTCAGTTACTGCTGGCACCGCCCATGTATTTGAATACTGCTCACAGCAAGGTTGTGTCTAGATCGGAGGTGATTTTTTTTGAGGCCCTCAAAGAGACGGGAGGCATCGGAGAGACGACCGGGGCCCATCGGAAGGTGAGTATAATGTTGATTTTTTATTTTTTACCATTTTTATTCTTTTTTTAACTATTAACTTGGTCACACTATATAAATCCATGCAACCGGCATGGATTTATATAGTGTGACCAAGTTGTCAAGCACTTTTCCAAGTGATGCTAAAATCGCTTGGAAAAGCGCTTCATAACCCGCATGGGGAAATGCATGCAAAAATGCTTGACAAACGCTTCTACCTGGCAGGAAAAACGCATGTAAAATCCGCATGCGTTTTTCTTGCCAGGGAGATGCGGAAAAAATATGTGTTACGCTCGCGCCCAGACTGACTGGCATGAGCGTGATTAGTGATCCCACTGTACCATGAACCGAGGAGTGCCTGGAGGGGCGTAACTAAGTATCAACCCGGTCCGACCAAGGTGGCACGGCGGCTCAGTCGACTCCGTGAACCAGGGAGGAACCGAGCAGAGGGACCAGGTGCTACTCCAGGTCAGACCCCGGTCACAGCTGTTGACCCACACCATGGAATGCAGGAACAGACAGGTTAGCTGGTAAGCAGACAGGTGGGTACTGGCAGGCACGGCTAGTATGACGGCAGGTGGGTACTTAGCAGGCACAGCTGGTATGTAGGCAGGTGGGTACTGGCAGGCGCGGCTGGTATGCAGACAGGCGGGTGCTGACAGGCACGGCTGGAATGCAGACAGGCAGATACTGGCAGGTAAGAACACAGGCTGGATAGGGACCAGTACAGACTGGGATACAGGAACAGAGCCACAGGTGCGGTGGACTAGCAGAGCAAAACCGCAGGAGCAGTGAACAAGAAGAGTGGAGCAAAATAGCAGGTGCGGTGAACAAGCAGAGTGGAGCAAAACTGCAGGTGCAGTGAACAAGCAGAGCGGAGCAAAACCGCAGGTGCGGAGAACAAGCAGAGCGGAGCAGAACCGCAGGTGCGGTAAACAAGCGAAGCAGAGCGGAACCGCCGGAGCAGTGAACAAGCAGAGCAGAACAGAACCGCAGGTACAGTAAACAAGCGGAACAGAGCGGAACCGCCGGAGCGGTGAACAAGCAGAGCAGAACAGAGCAGAAGGTGAAGGCAGACAGGACAGGGCTCTGTTCACATGGAACAGACTGGAAAATACAGGAAGATGGTTAGAACACAGGAGGTAGATACGGAGGCAGGGAAAGGGGACAAGCAGAACCAGATACACACAAGGTACTTACAATGAAGTAGCGAGTGGACACAAAACTCACAAACAGAAGTACAGAGACAACGAGTTGGAGTTAGGTGCAGGTTCAGACACTGCAGGCAAAGGGAAGGTACGGACATAGAGAGAAACAAGTAACGGGCTAGGACACTGTTCAGACAGAAACTGAACCGGGAACAAGATACAGGAACGAGCCTGGGAACACAGCCCCCAGGGTGGTGGAAACAGACTAGAAGTCAGAGATACAGGTAGCGGCCCTGGGTACTCGGCCCCCAGGGTGGCGGACAGACTAGAGTCAGGACAGGACCTGGCACCTCAGTTGCAAAAGACAAACTGAGTGAAAGTGTTGCTCAGGCACCTCCTACTGGGTGGAGGGGGTTTAAGTATCCAGTGACTCACAGCAATAGGCTGGGGACGCATTAGGACTGTGCACACAGTAGCTATAAGAAACAAGCAGAAAGCCGCGCCGATGCCCTAAGCAATCAGACAAGAGACATGGACAGAGCAGGTACTGGAGCAAAGAGTGCAGCATGGACTGACAGGTAAGATTGCGGTCTTGCATGGTGGGAGGTGGTGCACCATGCAAGCACGCCGCCGGGGATGTTACAATATGCAGCATTTCTGCATCGTGGGTACTTAGCCTGACACTCCAGGAAGTCAGAGCTGAGTGTATATAGAAGGGAAGAGTAGTTAACCCAAATCAGCTGAGAAACCAGAATCTCAGGAAAACCCATCAACCCAGATTAACTCCCGCACTGCTGGCAAAAAACAGTAAGTTAATAAACTGGAGAGGAGCTTCGGCCCAGTGTGTGTGAACTATTCCCAGAACGCTGCAGTTCTCTGGAACCTCTCTGTCGCGGTAACCCCGTGACAACGACCTTCTTAAGGGCATGAAGATGTCAATGGCCAAATGGCCTCTTGAGGCAGCGATGGTGTTCGAAGAGTTGAAACTCAGGGCTACAGGTCTTTATCTTTCATGTGGAACACAGGACTGGGAAGCTGCACGGTCATGCACATGCCCTGTTTAGACTCCCGTTTGGTGACTGAAGGTGCCAAATCCTGGGCAGAGGGGGGATATGTGACAAAGTCACTGGCAAAGTACTGGAGGTGAGATATGTAGCACTGAGATTGTTAGTGTAGCACCCTGAGGATTCGGCTGCTACAGGGGTATTGCACCTCAAACCAGAGGTGTGATATTCCACTCCCGGGTAAGGATGGAGTGTGGAACTGAGCTAGTAGGCTGCATGCACTACATACATCCCATTTCCGGGGGACAGAACAACGGTACTCCCACCAGTAAATGTGCAGGTACGACAGCGTCTGTCCCTGGCTGGAGTGGGAGGGGGGTGGAACATCCCAGTAGTGTAGGGGCAGATAGGGGGAGCAGCCTGGGTAAAGCTAGGAGCTCATTGGGTGCTGGTCACCTGAGCTCACACATAGAGGGAGTATATAAGGTGGGCACCATCTTAGATCAGGGTCAGTCAGTCGTCAGTCGGTCAGTCAGCCTGTGAGTCAGTCAGACAGTCTGTCTGAGAGCCTGAGAAGCAGAGCAGAGGAGAAGGAAGATGGACCCAGAGGCGCAGGACGAGAGGGGACCCCAAGATCCCAGAATAAGGACAAAAGGGTGAAGGGTCGGTAAAAGGGTACCGGATCCCAAGCTGGCGGAGGCTACAGCACACCTTAGCCAGGAACCGGAGGTCGTGGGCAGGATCTGCCACGACCCTCACCAAATCCACTAGAAAGGCATACCAAGCATAGGGTCAGGGAGCCCAGAGGAGGCTTGACCACCAAGAGACCCGAGGGAGCCGGCCAAAAGTGGATTCCTGGTGGGAACGGCTAGAAGAAGGGAGAGTCAGAAAGGAGCTCAGGACCATACTCAAGAATTGCCCGGGAGTTGGCCGAGTCCAGGACCTGGTGGACGCAGCACGGCTTGGGTGGTCACTGATCTGCAGAGTGACCCGAGCAACACCAGTGTGTAAAAACCCTGAACTGCATTTCATGCCTCTGAGTCTCCTTGCTGCACCTTCACAACCACCATCCTCCACGTCTGACCCCCTGAGGCTATACCCCTCCCGTTGGGGGTTATACTACCACAGCTGCACACACACCACCAGCCTCAGCGGACCATCCTGCAGCGGCGGCCTTTTGACCGCAAATCAACGGGTGGCGTAGTCGACACAGAAACAACAACTACCAGGACTGCCGCACACTGAGTTTGACACCCTGGGCACGGACCGGGTCACAGCCACTCGGAGACTACAACCCCTATCTGATCCGGCTCCGGGTATCCCTAACAACATGGCCCAGGGGGTGCGTCAACTTTGGCGTAGTCGGCAGGATCACGTGCCCGCAACAACCGGGTACTGCGTGCCTGAAGAAAAGTTCATGTTTACCGTAAAAAGAAGTCTCCCGCCAATTCCAGAGGGTCCCCGCCATCGGACGCCATCTCGGATCAGTTCCCGCCATTTGCCCGTCATCTGCAGTCTTTTCCCGCCATCCACAGAGTTTCCCGCCACTGGGAAGCGATTCCCGCCATCAGAAAAGATTTCCCGCCTTGGCAGAGCGGACGCCATTATGGGCGTGCCAAAGGATGGCAAGAGGCCACCTCCCATCGTGGGCCAGGACCGAAAATGGCGCCAAAAGTGGAAACCGCCCCCACCAGCAGAGACTGTGATGCTTGATATGTCCATCAGCGTGAGAGAACTGCCCCTGGAACTGGCAATCACAAAGTTGCCCCAGGACCGCCCTCAGGATGGGCGTAGACAGAACAAAAAAAGAAAGAAGATGGGAGCAGCTTGGAGGAGTCTGGAGGAGAGTCCAGAGAGAACACACCCGGAGATGGAGGGAGAGTCAGGCAGCACCGACCCAGTGGTCAGGAGCCTGTTGCAGGTCGCCACTCCAGAAGGCCTGCTGGAGATCCTGGCACAGCTCCCCGGAGATCGGGAGCGTGCACAGACCGCGCTGGAGGGCCTCGCACGGAGGATGGCCCGGGTGCAGCAGGAAACACTGGCGGAGTGGAGCAGAGAGATGGCCCAGCAGGCTGGAGGCCGCCAGCGAAGCATGCCACCCGCAGCGAGGAGCAAGTCCACCTCTGAGGACGGCGAAGGAGGGACGACGGCCGGAGACGGCGCCGCGGAGGGAGCCGAAGAGATGAAGGCAGGTAATGGGGACGACAGCATCCCGTGCCCAGAAGCCGTAAACCTGCCCCAGCTCCCCGTCGCAGAGCCCGAAGCCCCACTCACCGTTCCCGTAGCCGCTGCGTCATCGCTCCAAGCTAGGCCTCAAGCGGCCGGAGCCGCGGCCACGCCCCCTGCTACGTCACGCGCCTCGATCCAGAGCGCGGCCAAGCAGGAGACGCCACCGGCCTGGTCGCAAGGCCGAGTGCCCCCGGGCGCCGCAGTACCAACAGCGCCCTCTACCTCTGCCGAACCACCGGCCTGGTCGCAAGGCCAGGAACACCCGGGCGCCGCCGTCTTCACGGTGCCCTTCACCTTCAGGGTGCCCCAAGCCTGGTCGCAAGGCCTGGTAAACCTGGGCGCCGCTACCACCACCGCGCCCCCAACGTCCACAGCGCCACACCTGGGTGAAGACCTATTTGCCCAGCATACTTGCCCGGATGGGCAGCCCTTTGTGTGGCCACCGGAGTACCACCATCCCCGACTCCGGAAAGAAAGACCCCTGGATGAGCCCCTGATACCGCCTCCGGCGCCTGTCAAGATGACCCCGCTCTCGTTGGAGGAGGCGCAGTTTGAGTGGGACCCCACTGGAGAAGACCTCATCGGGTTCACACAAGAGGACCCGGACGGGTCTGAAGCCTACCCTCAGAAGGAGCAGGAGGGCATCGTCACCATTAAGAGGTGAACTGAAACTGTATATAGTTACCCGTAAGGGTATATGCCATGCTGCTAATTTAAATATGTTCCCCCGTTGGGACAAGTGTGAACTGTTCCAGTGTGTCCCATCTCCCCACAGGCTGAGGACTGTGAACAGCCATTCCTCTTCCCCATTGGCCGAGGACTGAGAGCGGCCATATTCCCCTTGTACATAGTTGCGCTTTCTAAGGCGCCCCCTACCGGTTTTATAGGAAACTGTTTTTCTTCCAGAAGAGACTGTGGCACTTTACCCGGTCACAATTTGCACCGTGGCCGGAGGAACAAGAATGTTTAATATGAAAAGTTTTATATGAAAAGTTTTATGATATATATAATGTTCTATATGTTGATGTTTTTGAAAAAAAATTGTATGTTTTTGGATGTTTATTCTTTTACAGCCCGAGGACGTGCTGTGATTTACCAGGGGGGAATGTAGCACCCTGAGGATTCGGCTGCTACAGGGGTATTGCACCTCAAACCAGAGGTGTGATATTCCACTCCCGGGTAAGGATGGAGTGTGGAACTGAGCTAGTAGGCTGCATGCACTACATACATCCCATTTCCGGGGGACAGAACAACGGTACTCCCACCAGTAAATGTGCAGGTACGACAGCGTCTGTCCCTGGCTGGAGTGGGAGGGGGGTGGAACATCCCAGTAGTGTAGGGGCAGATAGGGGGAGCAGCCTGGGTAAAGCTAGGAGCTCATTGGGTGCTGGTCACCTGAGCTCACACATAGAGGGAGTATATAAGGTGGGCACCATCTTAGATCAGGGTCAGTCAGTCGTCAGTCGGTCAGTCAGCCTGTGAGTCAGTCAGACAGTCTGTCTGAGAGCCTGAGAAGCAGAGCAGAGGAGAAGGAAGAGGGACCCAGAGGCGCAGGACGATAGGGGACCCCAAGATCCCAGAATAAGGACAAAAGGGTGAAGGGTCGGCAAAAGGGTACCGGATCCCAAGCTGGCGGAGGCTACAGCACACCTTAGCCAGGAACCGGAGGTCGTGGGCAGGATCTGCCACGACCCTCACCAAATCCACTAGAAAGGCATACCAAGCATAGGGTCAGGGAGCCCAGAGGAGGCTTGACCACCAAGAGACCCGAGGGAGCCGGCCAAAAGTGGATCCCTGGTGGGAACGGCTAGAAGAAGGGAGAGTCAGAAAGGAGCTCAGGACCATACTCAAGAATTGCCCGGGAGTTGGCCGAGTCCAGGACCTGGTGGACGCAGCACGGCTTGGGTGGTCACTGATCTGCAGAGTGACCCGAGCAACACCAGTGAGTAAAAACCCTGAACTGCATTTCATGCCTCTGAGTCTCCTTGCTGCACCTTCACAACCACCATCCTCCACGTCTGACCCCCTGAGGCTATACCCCTCCCGTTGGGGGTTATACTACCACAGCTGCACACACACCACCAGCCTCAGCGGACCATCCTGCAGCGGCGGCCTTTTGACCGCAAATCAACGGGTGGCGTAGTCGACACAGAAACAACAACTACCAGGACTGCCGCACACTGAGTTTGACACCCTGGGCACGGACCGGGTCACAGCCACTCGGAGACTACAACCCCCATCTGATCCGGCTCCGGGTATCCCTAACAACATGGCCCAGGGGGTGCGTCATTAGCTCCAGTGATACAGACATAGAGAAAATGTCCCAGCACCCAAAGTGATGAGGGGTTAAACAGCCATGTTTAGTGCTAGGGTGATTAAACACCTGTGGAGAGGGAGGAGATCAAAGGATAAATTCCCAGCCTTTTAGAGCATTTGGTGTGGGGTGGGTCTGGAGGCACAAGCTCTGGAGCTGTTTCGTCATGTGAAGGAAAGCTAAACCTTGGGTTGTTTGTTCCTGAAGTGGGCTTTCACCCGTAGCAACAAGGACTATTCCATACGTTATGTTTTGTTTTTCCTGTTAGGCCGGGAAGGCCATGTTTGTTTTGCTAACGCTGCCGTGGTTTATGGAGTGTTCTTAATAAACCACGGAAGATTTAAAGATACAGTGTTCCTGTGTCTATCCCTATGTGCAACCATGTGAGCCGATCTACCACAATACACATATATACTCATGGTTCCTAGCGATGACTATGCAAGGAGGAAGTGGGGACAGCACCTTATTGCACACCAGAGGTCACTGGAGCGGAAGTTGCAGTGACTTGATGGCGCCTGCGCAGAAGATCCCTGCATACACTGCCCATAGAAGGGAGGAAGAGATATGGGTTGTGGAGGGAGGGCAGGGTGCAGGCGCGTGATTACGGCACTGCAACTGTACGTCACAGGGGCCTGGAAGAAACATTAGCATAAGATTATAAAATAAGATTCCTGAACAAGACCACTAATATTAGGCATGCAGGTAGGACTAGTTTAACATTTCTATCACTTGTATGCCCATATTAGTAGGTCATATACGTCCCAGCGAGTGACAGATTCCCTTTAAGGTCTCATTAAAGCGTTCCACTAGGCTGTCCGTCTGCAGATGGTAAACTGAGGTTCGCAGCTGGGCAATCTGGAGGACCATACACAGCTCTTTCATCTCCTTGCTCATGGGGGAGATTACCTGGTCTGTCAATATCTCCTTTGGCAGGCCAGTAATATGGACACGTTCCTGGGCTATACTCCTGCTCGACGAGTTCCTTAATGATACCGCTTCTGGGAACGTATGACCACAAGGATGTATTTGTACCCTCGTGCCAATTTAACTAAGGGACCTACTAGGTCCCTTGACAATCCTCTCAAATGGTACCTCTATCACAGGTAATGAGACTAGGGGACTGCGGAGGTGAGAAGAGGGAGCGGCTATCTGGCAAGTGGGGCAGGACCTACAATACTCTAGGATCTCCGGGTAACATCTAGGCCAATAGAACCTCCGCATTATCCTATCCTGAGTTTTCTCGACCCCCAGATGTCCCCCCAGAACATGAGAATGGGCCATGTCTAACACCCTCCTCTGGTAGGGTCCTGGAATCAAAAGCTGCTCCACTATCTCACCTCCCGTCAGTTTGGTTACCCAATACAATAACTCCCTATTAACCGCAAAGTGTGGGAATCTGGTGTCTGCCCCCGGCTCTTGAGCAACCCCATTACAGACAGTAACATTGTCAAACACCCACTTTAAGATCAAGTCCCTCCTCGGTCACCGTCTTGCCCTCCTCCCCGGCAAGGACACACAGGGGGAACTCATCCACCTTTGATTTCGACTGGGTTACTTCTTGAGGGATCTGTTTTTTGTCCACAGGTCCCAAAATAAGGAAAAATCCCGCCCCACTATGACGGAGTGTATCAGGTCCTTGACTACCCTGACCTCATGGGACCGGGAACCACGGTTACTTTGGCCACAGGGTAGTCCATGGCGTCCCTATATATGCAGCAAACGACCACGGCTTTGGCAGGGATCAACTGGTGGGGAAGGGTTGCACTGGTTAGGGTCACCAGACTCCTCGAATTCAACAGTCCAAGCACCCTCACCCCTTAATGGACACGGCACACGCCTGCGGCCCCTCGCTGGGTTGATAGTCCACAATACAGGCCGGATAAGTGTAATAGGAATAACGTCTGCCTAGGCTGCAGTCCATTGGTTCAGGTGACATATGACACCGGGAGGCTACGTGTCCAGAATTGTGACAATGCCAACAGACCATATCCTTAGCAACAGTCTTTGCGGGACACTCAGTGGAATTGAGACGCCCCCCATTTGTGACTCTAGACCCCCTACATGATGAGCCCGCCCCCCTTTGGGTATTCCAGTACACGGAAGTGATTATGTCCGGTTTCACAAGGGATATCTCAACCACCTGGTACCCCTCTACTAGGCCAACGAGGGTCGCCTGGGGCAACCCAGTTCCGCACTGGCCTGGGAAGGGAGTGGATGAATCTGTCCATCACCACATGCTCGACCCTCTGGGCAGGAGTGTGAGACTCTGGCTGCAACCACTTCTGGACTAGCAAACGAAGGACCATAAGTGTTTCAAAAACCCCAAAATAAGACGTGGTTAGAATGCAATGTGATGACTAAAAAGGTACAATACTTTATTTAAATATTTTAAAAAGACACACATAGTATAAATTTCATGTATTAACAGACATAACATGGGCATATGAGGCAACAGAGGGTAGATAAAGACACAGTTGGTATCAAATTTACACTGGACCTATCCTGGAACACACAGAAAATACAAGTATCACACTGACCCCTGAGGAAGTACGGGAACACGTTTCGGGGCTTCCCCTGGCACTGTTGGTTATCCTTTTACCTCTACTAAGTATGTCTTATTTAACCTTATCCATGTGATACTTGTATTTTCTGTGTGTTGCAGGATTTTGATGACTGTTTACATTTTGACCTGATACAGGTCACATGACCTATGTTACTATAACTTCTCCTGCACACTTTTGCTGTGATCAGTGGATTGTATAGGTCCAGTGTAAATTGTTGATACCAACTGTGTCTTTATCTACCCTCTGTTGCCTCATCTGCCCATGTTATGTCTGTTAATACATGAAATTTATATTATGTGTGATGTGTGTCTTTTTAAAATATTTAAATAAAGTATTGCACCTTTTTAGTCATCACATTGCGTTCTAACCACGTCTTATTTTGAGGTTTTTGAAACACTTATGGTCCTTCATTTGCTTATCTAATGTTTAGTGGTATGCCCCTCATTATTTATGAGGTCTTGTTTTTCATTGTTACCTTGTTGCACTTCTGGATTAGATGAAGCAAGTCAAACATCTGCAAGTGAAGGGGCTTGTCACCAAAATACGCCCAGTGGTTAACCCTTTGTGCTCTGACAGACATAGTCACCCCTGAGCGTGCCAATATCTTAGTGTTTAATTTTGCATACTCCTGTGCATCCTGTAGGGCCAGGTCATAATAAGCCTTTTAGGGTTCACCCTTTAAACATGGGGCCAGCACCTCTGCCCACTGCTCCAGCGGCAGCTTCTCCCACTCTGCTACCCTTTCGAACAGTCAAAAATGCCTCAACATCATCACCTGGAGTCATCTTTTGCATAGCTCGCCTTGCTGCCTTCCAGACGGATGAGGCATCATCTGGACTTGGGAGAGGGGTGGTTTCTCTGCTGCAGACCTCCCATGCAAGGAGTTCCATCTGCTGTTGCTGTTGTTGGATCAGCTGCATCAGGAGTTTATTTGTCTCCTGCTGTACCTGCTGCTTCTCTCGGTGCGGCTGCTGGTGCTGCTGCTGGCTTAGAATTAGGTGCTTGATCAGCTCTTCCATTTTGTCTGACCGCTGTTCCATCCCTATAGCTGCCTTCACCTAGGACATGCAGAAGTCACACTTGCTTCCTGGGGATGTTGCCCGTACTTCTAGCACCAACTGTGGTAGGTTGACTCACTTCAGCTCTCAGAGGTAGACACACGAGCAGTATTTTGCTGGTTTATTAAAAATGTGGCATAAATCAGAGCAGTGGTTAGCAAGATAAACACTGCCTTTCTGGCATAACGGCAAAACAAAGAGATAACTTATAACACAGTCCTTTACATGCAGGATTTCCCCGCTCAGGATACAACCGGTTTCAGCTGTCACTGGAGACTCCGTCTCCAAACACACCACAGACAAAAAAACTCAGTAGCTGGAGATTTAACTTCTCCAGCCACACCCGAGGTGGAGATATGGTGAGTGCCCATCCTGCACATCTCATACTTACTCACAAAAAACCCAACCCAAACATGGCTGATTAACTTCTTCTGCACCTAATATGCTGGAGAAAAGCTTCTGAGTTTCACATCATGGAAGGAAGATAGCAACCTTCGTGACACATATCTCTCCTCAAATACATTTCCAGTGACCCTGTTACAGTATGGTGTTACAGTATGATGTTACAGTGTGGTGTTACAGTGTGGTGTTATAGTGTGATGTTATAGTATGGTGTGTTACAGTGCGGTGTTACAGTATGGTGTTACAGTGTTTTGTTAGACTGTGGTGTTAGTCTGCGGTTATAGTGTAGTGTTAGTGTGGTCTTACAGCATGGTGTTACAGTGTAGTGTTAAGAGTGCGGTGTTACAGTGTGATGTTATAGTATGGTGTGTTACAGTATGGTGTTACAGACTATTGTTAGTGTGGTGTTACAGTGTGGTGTATTACAGTGTGGTGTTACAGTCTATTGTTAGTGTGGTGTTACAGTATGGTGTATTACAGTGTAGTGTTACAGTGTGGTGTTACAGTATGGTGTGTTACAGTGTGGTGTTACAGTCTATTGTTAGTGTGGTGTTACAGTATGGTGTTACAGTGTGGTGTTACAGTCTATTGTTAGTGTGGTGTTACAGTGTGGTGCATTACAGTACTGTGTGTTACAGTGTGGTGTTGCAGTATGGTTTTACAGTCTATTGTTAGTGTGGTGTTACAGTATGGTGTTACAGTCTATTGTTAGTGTGGTGTTACAGTGTGGTGTATTACAGTGTAGTGTTACAGTATGATGTATTACAGTGTGGTGTTACAGTATGGTGTGTTACAATGTGGTGTTACAGTCTATCGCTAGTGTGGTGTTACAGTGTGGTGTTACAGTCTATTGTTAGTGTGGTGGTACAGTATGGTGTATTACAGTGTTGTGTTACAGTGTGGTGTTACAGAATGGTGTTACAGTCTATTGTTAGTGTAATGTTACAGTATGGTGTTACAGTCTATTGTTAGTGTGGTGTTACAGTGTGGTGTATTACAGTGTAGTGTTACAGTATGATGTATTACAGTGTGGTGTTACAGTATGGTGTGTTACAGTGTGGTGTTACAGTCTATTGTTAGTGTGGTGTTACAGTATAGTGTATAACAGTGTGGTGTTACAGTATGGTGTGTTACAGTATGGTGTTACAGTCTATTGTTAGTGTGGTGTTACAGTGCGGTGTATTACAGTGTAGTGTTACAGTATGGTGTTACAGTATGTTGTTATAGTCTATTGTTAGTGTGGTGTTGCAGTATGGTGTATTACAGTGTGGTGTTACAGTATGGTGTTACAGTATGGTGTGTTACAGTATGGTGTTACAGTATGGTGTGTTACAGTCTACTGTTAGTGTGGTGTTACAGTGTGGTGTATTACAGTATGGTGTGCTACAGTGTGGTGTTACAATCTATTGTTAGTGTGGTGCTACTCTATGGTTTATTACAGTGTAGTGTTACAGTGTGGTGTTACAGTATGGTGTTACAGTCTATTGTTAGTGTGGTGTTACAGTATGGTGTTACAGTCTATTGTTAGTGTGGTGTTACAGTGTGGTGTTTTACAGTGTAGTGTTACAGAGTAGTGTTACAGTATGATGTATTACAGTGTGGTGTTACAGTCTATTGCTAGTGTGGTGTTACAGTATGGTGTTACAGTCTATTGCTAGGGTGGTGTTACAGTATGGTGTATTACAGTGTAGTGTTACAGTATGGTGTTACAGTACGGTGTGTTACAGTATGGTGTTACAAACTATTGTTAGTGTGGTGTTACAGTGTGGTGTTACAGTATGTTGTTACAGTATGGTGTTATAGTCTATTGTTAGTGTGGTGTTACAGTGTGGTGTATTACAGTGTAGTGTTACAGAGTAGTGTTACAGTATGATGTATTACAGTGTGGTGTTACAGTCTATTGATAGTGTGGTGTTACAGTATGGTGTTACAGTCTATTAATAGTGTGGTGTTACAGTGTGGTGTATTACAGTGTAGTGTTACAGTGTAGTGTTACAGTGTGGTGTGTTACAGTATGGTGTTACAGTCTATTGCTAGTGTGGTGTTACAGTATGGTGTTACAGTCTATTGTTAGTGTGGTGTTACAGTGTGGTGTATTACAGTGCAGTGTTACAGTGTAGTGTTACAGTGTGGTGTGTTACAGTGTGGTGTTACAGTCTATTGCTAGTGTGGTGTTACAGTATGGTGTATTACAGTGTAGTGTTACAGTATGGTGTTACAGTATGGTGTGTTACAGTATGGTGTTACAGAATGGTGTTACAGACTATTGTTAGTGTGGTGTTACAGTGTGGTGTTACAGTATGGTGTACTACAGTGTGGTGTTACAGTATGTCGTTACAGTATGGTGATACAGTCTATTGTTAGTGTGGTGTTACAGTGTGGTGTATTACAGTGTAGTATTACAGTGTAGTTTACAGTATGATGTATTACAGTGTGGTGTTACAGTCTATTGTTAGTGTGGTGTTACAGTATGGGATATTACAGTGTGGTGTTACAGTATGGTGTGTTACAGTGTGGTGTTACAGTTTATTGTTAGTGTGGTGTTACAGTATGGGGTATTACAGTGTGGTGTTACAGTATGGGGTATTACAGTGTGGTGTTGCAGTATGGTGTGTTACAGTGTGGTGTTACAGTCTATTGTTAGTGTGGTGTTACAGTATGGGGTATTACAGTGTGGTGTTACAGTATGGTGTTACAGTCTATTGTTAGTGTGGTGTTACAGTGTGGTGTATTACAGTGTAGTGTTACAGTATGGTGTTACAGTATGGTGTGTTACAGTATGGTGTTACAGTCTATTGTTAGTGTGGTGTTACAGTATGGTGTTACAGTATGGTGTGTTACAGTCTATTGTTAGTGTGGTGTTACAGTGTGCTGTATTACAGTGTGGTGCTACAGTATGGTGTGTTACAGCGTGGTGTTACAGTCTATTGTTAGTGTGGTGTTACAGTATGGTGTATTACAGTGTAGTGTTACAGTGTGGTGTTACAGTATGGTGTGTTACAGTATGGTGTTACAGTCTATGGTTAGTGTGGTGTTAAAGTGTGGTGTATTACAGTGCAGTGTTACAGTGTAGTGTTACAATATGATGTATTACAGTGTGGTGTTACAGTATGGTGTGTTACAGTGTAGTGTTACAGTCTATTGTTAGTGTGATTTTACAGTATGGTGTATTAGAGTGTAGTGTTACAATGTGGTGTTACAGTATGGTGTGTTACAGTATGGTGTTACAGACTTGTTAGTGTGGTGTATTACAGTGTGGTGTTACAGTCTATTGTTAGTGTAGTGTTACAGTATGGTTTATTACAGTGTAGAGTTACAGTGTGGTGTTACAGTATGGTGTTACAGTCTATTGTTAGTGTGGTGTTACAGTGTGGTGTATTACAGTGTAGTGTTACAGTATGGTGTTACAGTATGGTGTGTTACAGTATGGTGTTACAGTCTATTGTTAGTGTGGTGTTACAGTATGGTGTTACAGTCTATTGTTAGTGTGGTGTTACAGTATGGTGTATTACAGCGTAGTGTTACAGTGTGGTGTTACAGTATGGTGCGTTACAGTCTATTGTTAGTGTGGTGTTACAGTGTGGTGTATTACAGTGTGGTGTATTACAGTGTGGTGTTACAGTCTATTGTTAGTGTGGTGTTACAGTGTGGTGTATTATAGTATGGTGTGTTACAGTGTGGTGTTACAGTCTATTGTTAGTGTGGTGTTACAGTATGGTGTATTACAGTGTAGTGTTACAGTGTGGTGTTAAAGTATGGTGTGTTACAGTGTGGTGTTACAGTCTATTGTTAGTGTGGTGTATTACAGTGTGGTGTTACAGTATGGTGTGTTACAGTGTGGTGTATTACAGTGTGGTGTTACAGTATGGAGTGTTATAGTGTGGTGTTACAGTCTATTGTTAGTGTGGTGTTAGAGTGTGGTGTATTACAGTATGGTGTGTTACAGCTTGGTGTTACAGTCTATTGTTAGTGTGGTGTTACAGTATGGTGTATTACAGTGTAGTGTTACAGTGTGGTGTTACAGTATGGTGTGTTACAGTATGGTGTTACAGTCTATTGTTAGTGTGGTGTTACAGTATGGTGTTACAGTCTATTGTTAGTGTGGTGTTACAGTGTGGTGTATTACAGTGTAGAGTTACAGTGTAGTGTTACAGTATGGTGTATTACAGTGTAGTGTTACAGTATGGTGTGTTACAGTATGGTGTTACAGACTATTGTTAGTGTGGTGGTACAGTGTGGTGTATTACAGTGTGGTGTTACAGTCTATTGTTAGTGTGGTGTTACAGTGTGGTGTATCACAGTGTAGTGTTACAGTGTGGTGTTACAGTCTATTGTTAGTGTGGTGTTACAGTGTGGTGTATTACAGTGTAGTGTTACAGTGGGGTGTTACAGTATGGTGTGTTACAGTGTGGTGTTACAGTCTATTGTTAGTGTGGTGTTACAGTGTGGTGTATTACAGTGTGGTGTATTACAGTGTGGTTTTACAGTATGGTGTGTTACAGTGTGGTGTTACAGTCTATTGTTAGTGTGGTGTTACAGTGTGCTGCATTACAGTAAGGTGTGGTACAGTGTGGTGTTACAGTGTGGTGTTACAGTATGGTTTTACAGTCTATTGTTAGTGTGGTGTTACAGTATGGTGTTAAAGTCTATTGTTAGTGTGGTGTTAGTGTGGTGTATTACAGTGTAGTGTTACAGTGTGGTGTTACAGTATGGTGTGTTACAATGTGGTGTTACAGTCTATTGTTAGCGTGGTGTTACAGTCTATTGTTAGTGTGGTGGTACAGTATGGTGTATTACAGTGTAGTGTTACTGTGTGGTGTTACAGAATGGTGTTACAGTCTATTGTTAGTGTGGTGTTACAGTATGGTGTTACAGTCTATTGTTAGTGTGGTGTTACAGTGTGGTGTATTACAGTGTAGTGTTACAGTGTAGTGTTACAGTATGGTGTGTTACAGTGTGGTGTTACAGTCTATTGTTAGTGTGGTGTTACAGTGTGGTGTATTACAGTGTAGTGTTACAGTATGGTGTGTTACAGTATGGTGTTACAGTCTATTGTTAGTGTGGTGTTACAGTATGGTGTATTACAGTGTGGTGTTACAGTATGGTGTGCTACAGTCTATTGTTAGTGTGGTGTTACAGTGTGGTGTATTACAGTGTAGAGTTACAGTGTAGTGTTACCGTATGATGTGTTACAGTGTAGTGTTACAGTCTATTGTTAGTGTGATGTTACAGTATGGTGTATTACAGTGTAGTGTTACAGTATGGTGCTACAGTATGGT
This sequence comes from Phyllobates terribilis, assembly GCF_046119375.1. Lineage (NCBI taxonomy): Eukaryota > Metazoa > Chordata > Amphibia > Anura > Dendrobatidae > Phyllobates > Phyllobates terribilis. The sequence continues at coordinate 163,758,709 of NW_027362762.1, forward strand.
GTGTTACAGTATGGTGTTACAGACTATTGTAAGTGTGGTGTTACAGTGTGGTGTATTACAGTGTGGTGTTACAGTCTATTGTTAGTGTGGTGTTACAGTGTGGTGTATCACAGTGTATTGTTACAGTGTGGTGTTACAGTCTATTGTTAGTGTGGTGTTACAGTGTGGTGTATTACAGTGTAGTGTTACAGTGGGGTGTTACAGTATGATGTGTTACAGTGTGCTGTTACAGTCTATTGTTAGTGTGGTGTTACAGTGTGGTGTATTACAGTGTGGTGTATTACAGTGTGGTTTTACAGTATGGTGTGTTACAGTGTGGTGTTACAGTCTATTGTTAGTGTGGTGTTACAGTGTGCTGCATTACAGTACGGTGTGGTACAGTGTGGTGTTACAGTATGGTGTTACAGTCTGTTGCTCGTGTGGTGTTACAGTGTGGTGTATTACAGTGTAGTGTTACAGTGTAGTGTTACAGTATGATGTGTTACAGTGTGGTGTTACAGTCTATTGTTAGTGTGGTGTTACAGTGTGGTGTATTACAGTGTAGTGTTACAGTATGGTGTGTTACAGTATGGTGTTACAGTCTATTGTTAGTGTGGTGTTACAGTATGGTGTATTACAGTGTGGTGTTACAGTATGGTGTTACAGTGTGGTGTTACAGTGTGGTGTTACAGTATGGTGTGTTACAGTCTATTGTTAGTGTGGTGTTACACTGTTGGGTTTATTGTGGTGTGTGGCAGTACTCTACTATGTCTGCCTCTAGTTGAGGTGGCAGTACTCTACTATGTCTGCCTCTAGTTGAGGTGGCAGTACTCTACTATATCTGCCTCTATTTGAGGTGGCAGTACTCTACTATGTCTGCCTCTAGTTGAGATGGCAGTACTCTACTATGTCTGCCTCAAGTTGAGATGGCAGTACTCTACTATGTCTGCCTCTAGTTGAGGTGGCAGTATACATTTCCAGTGACCCTGTTACAGTATGGTGTTACAGTATGATGTTACAGTGTGGTGTTACAGTGTGGTGTTATAGTGTGATGTTACAGTGTGGTGTGTTACAGAGTGGTGTTACAGTATGGTGTTACAGTGTTTTGTTAGAGTGTGGTGTTAGTCTGCGGTTATAGTGTAGTGTTAGTGTGGTCTTACAGTATGGTGTTACAGTGTAGTGTTAAGAGTGCGGTGTTACAGTGTGATGTTATAGTATGGTGTGTTACAGTATGGTGTTACAGACTATTGTTAGTGTGGTGTTACAGTGTGGTGTATTACAGTGTGGTGTTACAGTCTATTGTTAGTGTGGTGTTACAGTATGGTGTATTACAGTGTAGTGTTACAGTGTGGTGTTACAGTATGGTGTGTTACAGTGTGGTGTTACAGTCTATTGTTAGTGTGGTGTTACAGTGTGGTGTATTACAGTGTGGTGTTACAGTATGGTGTTACAGTGTGGTGTTACAGTCTATTGTTAGTGTGGTGTTACAGTGTGGTGCATTACAGTACTGTGTGTTACAGTGTGGTGTTACAGTATGGTTTTACAGTCTATTGTTAGTGTGGTGTTACAGTATGGTGTTACAGTCTATTGTTAGTGTGGTGTTACAGTGTGGTGTATTACAGTGTAGTGTTACAGTATGATGTATTACAGTGTGGTGTTACAGTATGGTGTGTTACAATGTGGTGTTACAGTCTATCGCTAGTGTGGTGTTACAGTGTGGTGTTACAGTCTATTGTTAGTGTGGTGGTACAGTATGGTGTATTACAGTGTTGTGTTACAGTGTGGTGTTACAGAATGGTGTTACAGTCTATTGTTAGTGTAATGTTACAGTATGGTGTTACAGTCTATTGTTAGTGTGGTGTATTACAGTGTAGTGTTACAGTATGATGTATTACAGTGTGGTGTTACAGTATGGTGTGTTACAGTGTGGTGTTACAGTCTATTGTTAGTGTGGTGTTACAGTATAGTGTATAACAGTGTGGTGTTACAGTATGGTGTGTTACAGTATGGTGTTACAGTCTATTGTTAGTGTGGTGTTACAGTGCGGTGTATTACAGTGTAGTGTTACAGTGTGGTGTTACAGTATGGTGTTACAGTATGGTGTGTTACAGTATGGTGTTACAGTATGGTGTGTTACAGTCTACTGTTAGTGTGGTGTTACAGTGTGGTGTATTACAGTATGGTGTGGTACAGTGTGGTGTTACAGTCTATTGTTAGTGTGGTGTTACTCTATGGTTTATTACAGTGTAGTGTTACAGTGTGGTGTTACAGTATGGTGTTACAGTCTATTGTTAGTGTGGTGTTACAGTATGGTGTTACAGTCTATTGTCAGTGTGGTGTTACAGTGTGGTGTATTACAGTGTAGTGTTACAGAGTAGTGTTACAGTATGATGTATTACAGTGTGGTGATACAGTCTATTGATAGTGTGGTGTTACAGTCTATTGCTAGTGTGGTGTTACAGTATGGTGTTACAGTCTATTGTTAGTGTGGTATTACAGTGTGGTGTGTTACAGTGTGGTGTTACAGTCTATTGCTAGTGTGGTGTTACAGTGCAGTGTTACAGTATGGTGTTACAGTATGGTGTGTTACAGTATGGTGTTACAGTATGGTGTTACAAACTATTGTTAGTGTGGTGTTACAGTGTGGTGTTACAGTATGGTGTACTACAGTGTGGTGTTACATTATGTTGTTACAGTAAGGTGTTACAGTCTATTGTTAGTGTGGTGTTACAGTGTGGTGTATTACAGTGTAGTTTTACAGAGTAGTGTTACAGTATGGTGTGTTACAGTGTGGTGTTACAGTCTATTGATAGTGTGGTGTTACAGTATGGTGTTACAGTCTATTGCTAGTGTGGTGTTACAGTGTGGTGTATTACAGTGTAGTGTTACAGTGTAGTGTTACAGTGTGGTGTTACAGTATGGTGTTACAGTCTATTGCTAGTGTGGTGTTACAGTATGGTGTTACAGTCTATTGTTAGTGTGGTGTTACAGTGTGGTGTATTACAGTGTAGTGTTACAGTGTGGTGTTACAGTATGGTGTGTTACAGTGTGGTGTTACAGTCTATTGTTAGTGTGGTGTTACAGTGTGGTGTATTACAGTGTGGTGTTACAGTATGGTGTTACAGTGTGGTGTTACAGTCTATTGTTAGTGTGGTGTTACAGTGTGGTGCATTACAGTACTGTGTGTTACAGTGTGGTGTTACAGTATGGTTTTACAGTCTATTGTTAGTGTGGTGTTACAGTATGGTGTTACAGTCTATTGTTAGTGTGGTGTTACAGTGTGGTGTATTACAGTGTAGTGTTACAGTATGATGTATTACAGTGTGGTGTTACAGTATGGTGTGTTACAATGTGGTGTTACAGTCTATCGCTAGTGTGGTGTTACAGTGTGGTGTTACAGTCTATTGTTAGTGTGGTGGTACAGTATGGTGTATTACAGTGTTGTGTTACAGTGTGGTGTTACAGAATGGTGTTACAGTCTATTGTTAGTGTAATGTTACAGTATGGTGTTACAGTCTATTGTTAGTGTGGTGTTACAGTGTGGTGTATTACAGTGTAGTGTTACAGTATGATGTATTAGAGTGTGGTGTTACAGTATGGTGTGTTACAGTGTGGTGTTACAGTCTATTGTTAGTGTGGTGTTACAGTATAGTGTATAACAGTGTGGTGTTACAGTATGGTGTGTTACAGTATGGTGTTACAGTCTATTGTTAGTGTGGTGTTACAGTGCGGTGTATTACAGTGTAGTGTTACAGTATGGTGTTACAGTATGTTGTTACAGTCTATTGATAGTGTGGTGTTACAGTATGGTGTATTACAGTGTGGTGTTACAGTGTGGTGTTACAGTATGGTGTTACAGTATGGTGTGTTACAGTATGGTGTTACAGTATGGTGTGTTACAGTCTACTGTTAGTGTGGTGTTACAGTGTGGTGTATTACAGTATGGTGTGGTACAGTGTGGTGTTACAGTCTATTGTTAGTGTGGTGTTACTCTATGGTTTATTACAGTGTAGTGTTACAGTGTGGTGTTACAGTATGGTGTTACAGTCTATTGTTAGTGTGGTGTTACAGTATGGTGTTACAGTCTATTGTCAGTGTGGTGTTACAGTGTGGTGTATTACAGTGTAGTGTTACAGAGTAGTGTTACAGTATGATGTATTACAGTGTGGCGATACAGTCTATTGATAGTGTGGTGTTACAGTATGGTGTTACAGTCTATTGCTAGTGTGGTGTTACAGTATGGTGTTACAGTCTATTGTTAGTGTGGTGTTACAGTGTGGTGTGTTACAGTGTGGTGTTACAGTCTATTGCTAGTGTGGTGTTACAGTGTAGTGTTACAGTATGGTGTTACAGTATGGTGTGTTACAGTATGGTGTTACAAACTATTGTTAGTGTGGTGTTACAGTGTGGTGTTACAGTATGGTGTACTACAGTGTGGTGTTACATTATGTTGTTACAGTATGGTGTTACAGTCTATTGTTAGTGTGGTGTTACAGTGTGGTATATTACAGTGTAGTGTTACAGAGTAGTGTTACAGTATGATGTATTACAGTGTGGTGTTACAGTCTATTGATAGTGTGGTGTTACAGTATGGTGTTACAGTCTATTGCTAGTGTGGTGTTACAGTGTGGTGTATTACAGTGTAGTGTTACAGTGTAGTGTTACAGTGTGGTGTGTTACAGTGTGGTGTTACAGTATGGTGTTACAGTCTATTGCTAGTGTGGTGTTACAGTATGGTGTTACAGTCTATTGTTAGTGTGGTGTTACAGTGTGGTGTATTACAGTGTAGTGTTACAGTGTAGTGTTACAGTGTGGTGTGTTACAGTGTGGTGTTACAGTATGGTGTATTACAGTGTAGTGTTACAGTATGGTGTGACAGTATGGTGTGTTACAGTATGGTGTTACAGTATGGTGTTACAGACTATTGTTAGTGTGGTGTTACAGTGTGGTGCTACAGTATGGTGTACTACAGTGTGGTGTTACAGTATGTTGTTACAGTATGGTGATACAGTCTATTGTTAGTGTGGTGTTACAGTGTGGTGTATTATAGTGTAGTATTACAGTGTAGTTTACAGTATGATGTATTACAGTGTGGTGTTACAGTCTATTGTTAGTGTGGTGTTACAGTATGGGATATTACAGTGTGGTGTTACAGTATGGTGTGTTACAGTGTGGTGTTACAGTCTATTGTTAGTGTGGTGTTACAGTATGGGGTATTACAGTGTGGTGTTACAGTATGGTGTGTTACAGTATGGTGTTACAGTCTATTGTTAGTGTGGTGTTACAGTGTGGTGTATTACAGTGTAGTGTTACAGTATGGTGTGTTACAGGCTATTGTTAGTGTGGTGTTACAGTATGGTGTGTTACAGTGTGGTGTATTACAGTGTGCTGTATTACAGTCTGGTGTTACAGTATGGTGTGTTACAGTGTGGTGTTACAGTCTATTGTTAGTGCAGTGTTACAGTGTGGTGTATTACAGTATGGTGTGTTACAGCGTGGTGTTACAGTCTATTGTTAGTGTGGTGTTACAGTATTGTGTATTACAGTGTAGTGTTACAGTGTGGTGTTACAGTATGGTGTGTTACAGTATGGTGTTACAGTCTATTGTTAGTGTGGTGCTACAGTATGGTGTTACAGTCTATTGTTAGTGTGGTGTTACAGTGTGGTGTATTACAGTGCAGTGTTACAGTGTAGTGTTACAATATGATGTATTACAGTGTGGTGTTACAGTATGGTGTGTTACATTGTAGTGTTACAGTCTATTGTTAGTGTGATTTTACAGTATGGTGTATTGCAGTGTGATGTTACAGTATGGTGTTACAGTCTATTGTTAGTGTGGTGTTACAGTGTGGTGTATTACAGTGTAGTATTACAGTGTAGTGTTACAGTTTGATGTATTACAGTGTGGTGTTACAGTCTATTGTTAGTGTGGTGTTACAGTATGGTGTATTACAGTGTGGTGTTACAGTATGGTGTTACAGTCTATTGTTAGTGTGGTGTTACAGTGTGGTGTATTACAGTATGGTGTGTTACAGCGTGGTGTTACAGTCTATTGTTAGTGTCGTGTTACAGTATGGTGTATTACAGTGTAGTGTTACAGTGTGGTGTTACAGTATGGTGTGTTACAGTATGGTGTTACAGTCTATTGTTAGTGTGGTGTTACAGTGTGGTGTATTACAGTGCAGTGTTACAGTGTAGTGTTACAATATGATGTATTACAGTGTGGTGTTACAGTATGGTGTGTTACATTGTAGTGTTACAGTCTATTGTTAGTGTGATTTTACAGTATGGTGTATTGCAGTGTGATGTTACAGTATGGTGTTACAGTCTATTGTTAGTGTGGTGTTACAGTGTGGTGTATTACAGTGTAGTATTACAGTGTAGTGTTACAGTTTGATGTATTACAGTGTGGTGTTACAGTCTATTGTTAGTGTGGTGTTACAGTATGGTGTATTACAGTGTGGTGTTACAGTATGGTGTTACAGTCTATTGTTAGTGTGGTGTTACAGTGTGGTGTATTACAGTATGGTGTGTTACAGCGTGGTGTTACAGTCTATTGTTAGTGTCGTGTTACAGTATGGTGTATTACAGTGTAGTGTTACAGTGTGGTGTTACAGTATGGTGTGTTACAGTATGGTGTTACAGTCTATTGTTAGTGTGGTGTTACAGTGTGGTGTATTACAGTGCAGTGTTACAGTGTAGTGTTACAATATGATGTATTACAGTGTGGTGTTACAGTATGGTGTGTTACAGTGTGGTGTTACAGTCTATTGTTAGTGTGATTTTACAGTATGGTGTATTACAGTGTAGTGTTACAATGTGGTGTTACAGTATGGTGTGTTACAGTATGGTGTTACAGACTATTGTTAGTGTGGTGTTACAGTGTGGTGTATTACAGTGTGGTGTATTACAGTGTGGTGTTACAGTCTATTGTTAGTGTAGTGTTACAGTATGGTTTATTACAGTGTAGAGTTACAGTGTGGTGTTACAGTATGGTGTGTTACATTGTGGTGTTACAGTCTATTGTTAGTGTGGTGTTATAGTGTGGTGTATTACAGTGTAGTGTTACAGTATGGTGTGTTACAGTATGGTGTTACAGTCTATTGTTAGTGTGGTGTTACAGTGTGGTGTATTACAGTGTAGAGTTACAGTGTAGTGTTACAGTATGATGTGTTACAGTGTAGTGTTACAGTCTATTGTTAGTGTGATGTTACAGTATGGTGTATTACAGTGTAGTGTTACAGTATGGTGCTACAGTATGGTGTGTTACAGTATGGTGTATTACAGTGTAGTGTTACAGTGTGGTGTTACAGTCTATTGTTAGTGTGGTGTTACAGTGTGGTGTATTACAGTGTAGTGTTACAATGGGGTGTTACAGTATGGTGTGTTACAGTGTGCTGTTACAGTCTATTGTTAGTGTGGTGTTACAGTGTGGTGTATTACAGTGTGGTGTATTACAGTGTGGTTTTACAGTATGGTGTGTTACAGTGTGGTGTTACAGTCTATTGTTAGTGTGGTGTTACAGTGTGCTGCATTACAGTACGGTGTGGTACAGTGTGGTGTTACAGTATGGTGTTACAGTCTATTGCTCGTGTGTAGTGTTGAGCATTCCGATACTGAAATATCGGGTATCGGCCGATATTCGCGGTATCGGAATTCCGATACTTAATTCCGATACTTTTGCAATATCGTATACCGGAATCGGAAGTTCCCATAATGCAATGAGACATTTTCATTTTATTCAGCCAATGAGGATCCTAAGAAGTGTGGGCACATCCTGTTAGGCATGTAGGCATCTTAACTAATGGCATGGCTGTGATTGGCTGCTGAAATGATGTCATGATGCACTATAAAAGCCACCGCCGCCATTTTGAGCTCACTCTGCTGTGAATTCAGTTAGGGATAGGACGCTGTTGTTCTGAGGGACAGTTTTAGCTACCTATTTGGTCTATTCTGCTTTACCCAAGCTACTTTCTAAATCACTGTGCCTTGCAGTGCTAGTGCACAGTTCCCTGTGCTGTTCACCGCTGTCTGCAAGGTCTGTGTGTGTGAGTGCAGCTCACCCTGTAGTGTGTGCTTCAGCCAAGTCTGGTTGTAGTGCACTCAGTGTGTGTCACTGCCTCATACATTGTCCTTTTTTGCCAATTCATAATTTTTCCTGATATCTCCTATTAGTGTGGTGGTTCCATCCGTATTCAGCTAAATTGGTTCCAAACACACTATATAGGAGTAGATAGAGAAATTTTTTTGGTCTTGCAGCGCTAGTGCACAGTGCTCTGCATCTGTACTGTTCACCGCTGTCTGCAAGGTCTGGTGTGTGAGTGCAGCTCACCCTGTAGTGTGTGCTTCAACCACGTCTGGTTGTAGTGCACTCAGTGTGTGTCACTGCCTCATACATTGTCCTTTATTGCCAATTCATAATTTTTCCTGATATCTCCTGTTAGTGTGGTGGTTCCATCCGTATTCAGCTAAATTGATTCCAAACACACTATATAGGAGTAGATAGAGGAGCCTTTCTGCAGCATTGGGCCCTGCAGCCCCAGCCAGATTAGTATTAGCCTATTTTTTGCAGCCTCATCTATTGCATTGTAGGTTACCTTCCTACATTGTAATAGCTACAAAAAGTTTGTGATACTATCGTTATTACATCTTTAGGCACATCCAGTGTCTTTTTGTGACAAAAAAAAACCTAAATAAAGTTCACCAAACACTCCACTTTACAGTTGTGTAGGCCACATTAGCTCATATTAAAGTCTAGTCCACACTTTATAAAATTAGTGTTTCTTATACCTGTTAGCAGCTGTTCAGGAATAAGCACACTAAGCCCTTAGTACTTTTCTGCCTATCTTTATCAGTCTACCAAGATGAAGAAGGCAGGGAGTAAGGCATGTGGTCGTGGGCGTGGAGTTTTTGCAGGGAGAGGACGTGAGGATTCTGTGCCTGCAGGGAGAGGACGTGGGGATTCTGTGCCTGCTGCGGGCACCAGTGACTCAGCATCCCCCAGTTTTACCAGGGAACAGTCCTTTATGCGCAGCTTTGTAGGAGCTAGCCGTACCCCACTGCTGCGCGAGGACCAAATTGAAGCCGTTGTCGGATGGATGGCAGCTAACGCATCGACTTCAATTAGTTCCAGATCCTCTCAGGTCCTGAGCACTGAAGAGCACCCATCTGTCTCTTCACCACCTGCCAAATTGCCCAGGCAGTCAGAGAGCCCTGGACAGGAGCCATCTCTACTTCTGTTCTCTGAATCTCTTGGCTTGGAAAGAGGGGGCCAGCCAAGCAGAATTCGAGAATTTGAAGAAGAGGTAGTATGCAGTGATGCGCAACCGTTTTGTCTCTCTGAATCTGAAGAGGCGGGTGGGCCAGTGCCTATGGTCAGCAGCACACCTCAGTACGCATCTGATGATGAGACTCAGGTGCCACTTTCTGGTGCGTACTGTGCTGTCGAGACTACCCAGGAGAAGCAGTTGTTTGAAGAGGGTGGTGTAGATGATGAGGTCCTTGACCCATCATGGCGTGAGGGACAGGAAGGTGGTGGGAGCAGCTCTGAGGAAGAGATTCCCCGAACGGCCCAAAAAGGAGGGAGAGGGAGGGGGCAGACTTGGTTGCCTGTAGCCTCCACTTCGGCACCCATTAGGAGCATGGCTCTTCCAAAATCCAAAGCGGGCGCTCCCAAGACTTGCAGTGCCTGGTCCTTTTTTGACACAGTTGCAGATGACATTTGCTTTGTCAAATGCAAGCTGTGTAATCAGAAGGTGAAAAGAGGGAAAAGTGTCAGCAACCTCGATACCACAAATATGTGGAAACATGTGCGGACCAAGCACGTGGTGGAGTTACACAAACACACTGAAGACCTAGGCCAACCTACAGCGCCACCTACCACCTCTTCAGCTCGTGTTGTAGCCTCTTCCTCCAGCTCACACACAGCTGGTTCGGCTTCCTCACAGGATCGCCATGGAAGAATCTCTGGCACTGTTGTACAGAGACACAGTGTAATTCCACCCACAGCACCACTTTCCCAGTCATCCTCACACTCCCAGGCCAGTCTACAGCCATCGTTAGCACAGGCATGGGAGAAAAGGCGCCCATACTCGGCAAACCACCCCCGAGCACAGGCTCTGAATGCTGGCATTGCTAAACTACTGGCGCTTGAAATGCTATCATTCAGGCTGGTGGAGACTGACACATTCCGTAACTTTATGGCATTGGCAGTCCCACAATACAACGTGCCCAGCCGCTTTTATTTCAGCAGGCAAGCCGTCCCTGCCCTGCAACATCATGTGGAGGGAAAAATTAAACATGCGCTACAAAACGCCGTCAGTAGCAAGGTCCACCTGACCACTGATGCGTGGACCAGTAAGCATGGACAGGGACGATACCTTTCCCTCACTGCCCATTGGGTAAATGTTGTGGAGCCGGGTACAGATCTTGAGAGTGGCGCTGTACGTGTTCTGCCAACTCCAAGGATTGCAGGAATCCAGTCTGTACACATTGACTCCTCCTCATACTCCAGTTCCTCTGAATCAGCGCTGCAGGAGCCGTCACGGTCTACCTCCACATCGACCCGTGAACGGTTACCTGTTATGATGACCGATATGAGCACAGCCGTGGCCAAACGTCAACAGGCCGTATTAAAATTAATTTCTTTGGGGAATCGAAGCCACACAGCGCAGGAGCTCTGGAATGCCATCAAGCAGCAGAGTGACGTGTGGTTTGTGCCAGCGAATCTCCAGCCAGGCATGGTAGTGTGTGACAATGGCCGAAATCTGGTGGCAGCTCTGGGCCTAGGCAACCTCACTCACATCCCATGTCTGGCACATGTGCTCAACTTGGTCGTGCAGAGTTTTTTGAGGGACTATCCGGATCTTGATGCACTGCTTCACAAGGTCCGCATAGAGTGCGCTCACTTGCGGCGTTCCAGCAATGCAAGATCACGCATTGCAGCTCTGCAGCGCCGATTATGTCTTCCGGAACATCGCATCATATGTGACCTATCCACCAGGTGGAATTCAACGTTACATATGTTGGAGAGGTTGTGTGAGCAGCAGGCAGCAGTAATGGAGTACCAGCTGCAGCAGGCGCAAACAAGTCGCAGTGCGCGCCGTTCACACTTCACCACCACTGAGTGGGCCTCTATGAAGGACATTTGCCACGTTTTGCGTGCCTTCGATTATTCCACGCGGATGGCGAGTGCAGATGATGCACTAGTCAGCATGACTATCCCCCTTATCTGCCTGCTTGAAAAAACACTGCAAGCACTAAGGGACGAGGTTTTGGAAGAGGTGGAGGATGAGGAGTCACAAATGCCATCTGCTTCTCTACAGTCTGCGCAACGTGGTTCCTCACAAAGGCCTAGGCAGGGGACACTTTGTGAGGAGGATGAGGAGGAGTCAATGGATGAGGAAGACATCTGTCCAGAGGAGGGAGGTACACAATGCTCTAGTAGTCAGTATCTAGAGCGAGGGTGGGGTGATGCAGAGCAGGCAGAGATCACGCCTCAAGCAGGGGACAGCGTTTCTTGGCCAGTTGGCAGTCTGCAGCACATGGTTGATTTCATGCTGCAGTGCCTGAGAAACGACCGCCGCATCGCCCACATTCTCAACACGGCTGATTATTGGGTGTCCACCCTCCTAGATCCTCGCTACCGGGACAACTTACAAAGCCTCATAACACCGTTGAACCGGGAGCGTAAAATGCGGGAGTACCAAGACGCACTGGTGCATTCCATCATGTTCTCCATTCCAACCGAGAGCAGTGCTGCTAGTGCTTTACAAAGCAGCTCAGTGCGTCGAGGCAGTGGAGGAAGCTCTGCACAAAGAGGGAGCAGAAGCAGCGCCTCAGCACAAGGCAAGACCAGTATGGCCGAAATGTGGCAAAGTTTTGTGTCCCCGCCGCCACAAATGTCTACACCATCACAGACGGCTCCAGTCAGCAGGAGGCAACGTTTCCGTCAGATGGTGACAGACTACATGTCTTGCCCTCTTAGTGTACTCCCAGACGGCTCTTCTCCCTTCAAGTTTTGGGTCTGTAAGCTGGATACATGGCCAGAGCTTAGTCAGTATGCACTGGAGGTGCTAGCTTGCCCTGCTGCTAGTGTATTATCGGAACGCGTCTTTAGTGCCGCAGGTGGTGTACTAACAGACCGTCGCATGCGACTATCCTCCGATAACGTTGACCGGCTTACTTTTCTCAAAATGAACAAGGCCTGGATCTCTCATGAATTTGCCAGTCCTCTTCCAGAATAAATAATTGGTTGGCAACAGTATCCAGGTCTCCTGTTCTGTTCATGTTTCTACCACCTGAACTGTAATCCCTGAGCTCCAACACCGCCAGTTGGCGCTCGGAAGTGCCGTCTGCACAGTCAACACTTGCTACCATGTTATTGGGGTTCAGTAACGTCAGCTGTTCCCCTGCTGTGCGGACGGCAATTTCTCCTGCTCTGTCCACATTCTCACTACTACAGATTTTAAAGTTGCTCCAATTACACCTCTGGCTCCTCTGTTTTCAGTATTATCCCTGAGCTCCAACACCGCCAGTTGGCGCTCGGAAGTGCCGTCTGCACAGTCAACACTTGTTACCATGTTATTGGGGTTCAGTAACGTCAGCTGTTCCCCTGCTGTGCGGACGGCAATTTCTCCTGCTCTGTCCACATTCTCACTACTACAGATTTTAAAGTTGCTCCAATTACACCTCTGGCTCCTCTGTTTTCAGTATTATCCCTGAGCTCCAACACCGCCAGTTGGCGCTCGGAAGTGCCGTCTGCACAGTCAACACTTGCTGCCGTGTTATTGGGGTTCAGTAACGTCAGCTGTTCCCCTGCTGTGCGGACGGCAATTTCTCCTGCTTTGTCCACATCCACTGTACTACACATTTTAAAGTTGCTCCAATTACACCTCTGGCTCCCCTGTTTTCATTCTTATCCCTGGGCTCCAGCACCGCCAGTTGGCGCTCGGAAGTGCCGTCTGCACAGTCAACACTTGCTGCGGTGTTATTGGGGTTCGGTAACGTCAGCTGTTCCCCTGCTGTGTTCACGGCAATTTCTCCTGCTCTGTCCATATTCACTGTGCTACTTATTTAAAACTTGCTCCAATTACACCTCTGGCTCCTCTCTATTTTTATTCTTATCCCTGGGCTCCAGCACCGCCAGTTGGCGCTCGGAAGTGCCGTCTGCACAGTCAACACTTGCTGCCGTGTTATTGGGGTTCGGTAATGTCAGCTGTTTCCCTGCTGTGTTCACGGCAATTTCTCCTGCTCTGTCCATATTCACTGTGCTACTTATTTAAAACTTGCTCCAATTACACCTCTGGCTCCTCTCTATTTTTATTCTTATCCCTGGGCTCCAGCACCGCCAGTTGGCGCTCGGAAGTGCTGTCTGCACAGTCAACACTTGCTGCCGTGTTATTGGGGTTCGGTAACGTCAGCTGTTCCCCTGCTGTACGGACGGCAATTTCTCCTGCTTTGTCCACATCCACTGTACTACACATTTTAAAGTTGCTCCAATTACACCTCTGGCTCCTCTGTTTTCATTCTTATCCCTGGGCTCCAGCACCGCCAGTTGGCGCTCGGAAGTGCCGTCTGCACAGTCAACACTTGCTGCCGTGTTATTGGGGTTCAGTAACGTCAGCTGTTCCCCTGCTGTGCGGACGGCAATTTCTCCTGCTCTGTCCACATCCACTGTACTACTGATTTAAAACCTCCTCCAAATACACCTCTGGCTCCTCTGTTTTCAGTATTATCCCTGAGCTCCAACACCGCCAGTTGGCGCTCGGAAGTGCCGTCTGCACAGTCAACACTTGCTACCATGTTATTGGGGTTCAGTAACGTCAGCTGTTCCCCTGCTGTGTTCACGGCAATTTCTCCTGCTCTGTCCATATTCACTGTGCTACTTATTTAAAACTTGCTCCAATTACACCTCTGGCTCCTCCGTTTTTAGTATTTACCCTGGGCTCCAATACCGCTAGTTGCTGCTCAGAAGTGCCGTCTGCACAGTCAACACTTGCTGCCGTGTTATTGGGGTTCGGTAACGTCAGCTGTTCCCCTGCTGTACGGACGGCAATTTCTCCTGCTTTGTCCACATCCACTGTACTACACATTTTAAAGTTGCTCCAATTACACCTCTGGCTCCTCTGTTTTCATTCTTATCCCTGGGCTCCAGCACCGCCAGTTGGCGCTCGGAAGTGCCGTCTGCACAGTCAACACTTGCTGCCGTGTTATTGGGGTTCAGTAACGTCAGCTGTTCCCCTGCTGTGCGGACGGCAATTTCTCCTGCTCTGTCCACATCCACTGTACTACTGATTTAAAACCTCCTCCAAATACACCTCTGGCTCCTCTGTTTTCAGTATTATCCCTGAGCTCCAACACCGCCAGTTGGCGCTCGGAAGTGCCGTCTGCACAGTCAACACTTGCTACCATGTTATTGGGGTTCAGTAACGTCAGCTGTTCCCCTGCTGTGTTCACGGCAATTTCTCCTGCTCTGTCCATATTCACTGTGCTACTTATTTAAAACTTGCTCCAATTACACCTCTGGCTCCTCCGTTTTTAGTATTTACCCTGGGCTCCAATACCGCTAGTTGCTGCTCAGAAGTGCCGTCTGCACAGTCAACACTTGCTGCCGTGTTATTGGGGTTCGGTAACGTCAGCTGTTCCCCTGCTGTACGGACGGCAATTTCTCCTGCTTTGTCCACATCCACTGTACTACACATTTTAAAGTTGCTCCAATTACACCTCTGGCTCCTCTGTTTTCATTCTTATCCCTGGGCTCCAGCACCGCCAGTTGGCGCTCGGAAGTGCCGTCTGCACAGTCAACACTTGCTGCGGTGTTATTGGGGTTCGGTAACGTCAGCTGTTCCCCTGCTGTGTTCACGGCAATTTCTCCTGCTCTGTCCATATTCACTGTGCTACTTATTTAAAACTTGCTCCAATTACACCTCTGGCTCCTCCGTTTTTAGTATTTACCCTGGGCTCCAATACCGCTAGTTGCTGCTCAGAAGTGCCGTCTGCACAGTCAACGCTTGCTCCAGTGTTATTGGGGTTCAGTAACGTCAGCTGATCCCCAGCTGTGTGTCCGGCAAATTCTCCTGCTTTGTCCACATCCACTGTACTACGGATTTAAAACCTCCTCCAAATACACCTCTGGCTCCTCTGTTTTTAGTATTTACCCTGGGCTCCAGCACCGCCAGCTGGTTCTCGGCAGTTCCATTGGCTCTTGTACCTTCTGCTACCCATCAGGGTTCCAGTACCGTCAGCTGGTCCTCGGTAGTTCCATTTGCTCTTGTATCTTCTGCTACCCATCCGGGTTCCAGTACCGTCAGCTGGTTCTCGGCAGTGTCTTTGGCACGGGTACTCCCTCCTGCCCAGCCTGGTTCCAGCACACCAGCTGTTTCCGGGTAGTGTCAACGTCACTTTGCCTCCAATGCGTTGTCCTGTCGTGTTGCGGTCGGGTTAGCCGACTCTATGGTGCCTGCAGTTTAGGTGACTCCTATGTGGGCTGCGGGATCTGGCAATGAAGGCTGGTTCCATAGTGCCAATAGGACAAGCACCCCCTGTAGGACTGTGGGTTTTGGTAACTGCGGCCGGCTCGCGGCCTTGAACTTTTTTTTACATGGGTACCTTCTGCTACCCATCCGGGTTCCAGTACCGTCAGCTGGTTCTCGGCAGTGCCTTTGGATTAGGTGCCTCCTTCTCGGTATCCAAGTTCCACCAACGTCTGCTGGTCCTTGGTAGTGCTTTCTGGCACAGGTACCTCCTGCTTAGTAACCGAGTTCCAGTAACATCAGCTGGTCCTCGGTAGTTCCATTGGCTCTTGTACCTTCTGCTACCCATCCGGGTTCCAGTACCGTCAGCTGGTCCTCGGTAGTTCCATTTGCTCTTGTATCTTCTACTACCCATCCGGGTTCCAGTACCGTCAGCTGGTTCTCGGCAGTGTCTTTGGCACGGGTACTCCCTCCTGCCCAGCCTGGTTCCAGCACGCCAGCTGTTTCCGGGTAGTGTCAACGTCACTTTGCCTCCAATGCGTTGTCCTGTCGTGTTGCGGTCGGGTTAGCCGACTCTATGGTGCCTGCAGTTTAGGTGACTCCTATGTGGGCTGCGGGATCTGGCAATGAAGGCTGGTTCCATAGTGCCAATAGGACAAGCACCCCCTGTAGGACTGTGGGTTTTGGTAACTGCGGCCGGCTCGCGGCCTTGAACTTTTTTTTACATGGGTACCTTCTGCTACCCATCCGGGTTCCAGTACCGTCAGCTGGTTCTCGGCAGTGCCTTTGGATTAGGTGCCTCCTTCTCGGTATCCAAGTTCCACCAACGTCTGCTGGTCCTTGGTAGTGCTTTCTGGCACAGGTACCTCCTGCTTAGTAACCGAGTTCCAGTAACATCAGCTGGTCCTCGGTAGTTCCATTGGCTCTTGTACCTTCTGCTACCCATCCGGGTTCTAGTACCGTCAGCTGGTCCTCGGTAGTTCCTCAGCTTTCTTGTACCTTCTGCTACATTTCCAAGTTCAAGCTTTTTGAAATGGTTCTTGGTAATCACTCTGGATCTCCCTGACGAGGACCCTGAAGACGAGGACCCTGAAGACCAACCCTAAGAAGACGAGGACCCCGAAGACAATGACCCTGAAGACGAGGACCCTGAAGACCACCCCGAAGAAGACGAGGACCCTGAAGGCCACCCCGAAGAAGACGAGGACCCTGAAGACCACCCCGAAGAAGACGAGGACCCCGAAGACGAGGACCCAGAAGACCAACCCGAAGAAGACGAGGACCCCGAAGACGAGGACCCCCGAAGACGACGACCCTGGAGACCACCCCGAAGAAGACCAAGAAGATGACCCTGAAGAAGGTGACCAAGAAGACAAAGAAGAGAAGACAAGCACCAAGATACAGAAGAACAAGAGACAGAAAACCAAGAAGCAGAAATACAAGAAGCTGCAGAACAAAAAGCGGAAGAACATTAAGCATAAGACTAAAAATCAGAGCAAAAGATAATATCTAAATTATAAGCAGAAGATGACTAAGCAGTGTATGGGGGTGAGTCCGTTCCTCCTCGTGGTGCCCTGGAAAAGACCTGCTGCTGCAGGCCAAACTGAACGCGGACAAATCCTGTTGTAAATCTTTTGTGACGGGCAGAACGAAAGGTGTAATGTCCAACCTTTTATAGATAACAACTACAGGAATGCCTGTCACAAATAAGAATATGATGAAGAAGAAGAATATGAAGAAGATGAAGAAGTAGAATATGAAGAATGTAAAAAAAAGAATAATACGAAGAAGGTGAAGAAGAAGAAGGTGAAGAAGAAGTGGATGAAAAAGATGCTGAGGATGATGAAGGAGAAAGTGTGGGAGAAGTAAAAAAGAAGGTGAAGAGCATGGAAGTAGTGAAACATAAATATCTGACAAAATATAAAAATACTTAACATAGTTAATATTTCCGTAACTCAGAACATAATAAAAAAATAGTAATTCCTGCTATTCCATTTGACTGGGCTAAACCTCTATGCCTTTATTGTCTCCCCCACCTCCCCCAATACATTCTACATTATTCTTAGTTGTTTTCCTTCATGTAGAAATAACCTACAAGGAAAGAAAGGGTTTATTTTAATTCCGATATTTATGTCCCATTGACTTGCATTGGTTTCCGGTATCGGAATCGGCGATATCCGATACTTTTTCGGTATCGGTCCGATCCAATCCGATCCGATATTTCCCGATATCGGAAGGTATCGCTCAACACTACTCGTGTGGTGTTACAGTGTGGTGTATTACAGTGTAGTGTTACAGTGTAGTGTTACAGTATGATGTGTTACAGTGTGGTGTTACAGTCTATTGTTAGTGTGGTGTTACAGTGTGGTTTATTACAGTGTGGTGCTACAGTATGGTGTGTTACAGTCTATTGTTAGTGTGGTGTTACAGTATGGTGTTACAGTCTATTGTTAGTGTGGTGTTACAGTGTGGTGTATTACAGTGTGGTGCTACAGTATGGTGTGTTACAGTCTATTGTTAGTGTGGTGTTACAGTATGGTGTTACAGTCTATTGTTAGTGTGGTGTTACAGTGTGGTGTATTACAGTGTAGTGTTACAGTATGGTGTGTTACAGTATGGTGTTACAGTCTATTGTTAGTGTGGTGTTACAGTGTGGTGTATTACAGTGTAGTGTTACAGTGTAGTGTTACAGTATGGTGTGTTACAGTGTGGTGTTACAGTCTATTGTTAGTGTGGTGTTACAGTGTGGTGTATTACAGTGTAGTGTTACAGTATGGTGTATTACAGTGTGGTGTTACAGTATGGTGTTACAGTGTGGTGTTACAGTGTGGTGTTACAGTATGGTGTGTTACAGTCTATTGTTAGTGTGGTGTTACACTGTTCGGTTTATTGTGGTGTGTGGCAGTACTCTACTATGTCTGCCTCTAGTTGAGGTGGCAGTACTCTACTATGTCTGCCTCTAGTTGAGGTGGCAGTACTCTACTATGTCTGCCTCTATTTGAGATGGCAGTACTCTACTATGTCTGCCTCTATTTGAGGTGGCAGTACTCTACTATGTCTGCCTCTAGTTGAGGTGGCAGTACTCTACTATGTCTGCCTCTAGTTGAGATGGCAGTACTCTACTATGTCTGCCTCTAGTTGAGGTGGCAGTATACATTTCCAGTGACCCTGTTACAGTATGGTGTTACAGTATGATGTTACAGTGTGGTGTTACAGTGTGGTGTTATAGTGTGATGTTACAGTGTGGTGTTAGTCTGGTGTTACAGTGTAGTGTTAGTGTGGTCTTACAGTATGGTGTTACAGTGTGGTGTTATAGTGTGAAGTTATAGTATGGTGTGTTACAGTGCGGTGTTACAGTATGGTGTTACAGTGTTTTGTTAGAGTGTGGTGTTAGTCTGCGGTTATAGTGTAGTGTTAGTGTGGTCTTACAGTATGGTGTTACAGTGTAGTGTTAAGAGTGCGGTGTTACAGTGTGATGTTATAGTATGGTGTGTTACAGTATGGTGTGTTACAGTATGGTGTTACAGACTATTGTTAGTGTGGTGTTACAGTGTGGTGTATTACAGTGTGGTGTTACAGTCTATTGTTAGTGTGGTGTTACAGTATGGTGTATTACAGTGTAGTGTTACAGTGTGGTGTTACAGTATGGTGTGTTACAGTGTGGTGTTACAGTCTATTGTTAGTGTGGTGTTACAGTGTGGTGTATTACAGTGTGGTGTTACAGTATGGTGTTACAGTGTGGTGTTACAGTCTATTGTTAGTGTGGTGTTACAGTGTGGTGCATTACAGTACTGTGTGTTACAGTGTGGTGTTACAGTATGGTTTTACAGTCTATTGTTAGTGTGGTGTTACAGTATGGTGTTACAGTGTGGTGTTATAGTGTGAAGTTATAGTATGGTGTGTTACAGTGCGGTGTTACAGTATGGTGTTACAGTGTTTTGTTAGAGTGTGGTGTTACAGTCTATTGTTAGTGTGGTGTTACAGTATGGTGTATTACAGTGTAGTGTTACAGTGTGGTGTTACAGTATGGTGTGTTACAGTGTGGTGTTACAGTCTATTGTTAGTGTGGTGTTACAGTGTGGTGTATTACAGTGTGGTGTTACAGTATGGTGTTACAGTGTGGTGTTACAGTCTATTGTTAGTGTGGTGTTACAGTGTGGTGCATTACAGTACTGTGTGTTACAGTGTGGTGTTACAGTATAGTTTTACAGTCTATTGTTAGTGTGGTGTTACAGTATGGTGTTACAGTCTATTGTTAGTGTGGTGTTACAGTGTAGTGATACAGTATGATGTATTACAGTGTGGTGTTACAGTATGGTGTGTTACAATGTGGTGTTACAGTCTATCGCTAGTGTGGTGTTACAGTGTGGTGTTACAGTCTATTGTTAGTGTGGTGGTACAGTATGGTGTATTACAGTGTAGTGTTACAGTCTATTGTTAGTGTGGTGGTACAGTATGGTGTATTACAATGTAGTGTTACAGAATGGTGTTACAGTCTATTGTTAGTGTAATGTTACAGTATGGTGTTACAGTCTATTGTTAGTGTGGTGTTACAGTGTGGTGTATTACAGTGTAGTGTTACAGTATGATGTATTACAGTGTGGTGTTACAGTATGGTGTGTTACAGTGTGGTGTTACAGTCTATTGTTAGTGTGGTGTTACAGTATAGTGTATAACAGTGTGGTGTTACAGTATGGTGTGTTACAGTATGGTGTTACAGTCTATTGTTAGTGTGGTGTTACAGTGCGGTGTATTACAGTGTAGTGTTACAGTATGGTGTTACAGTATGTTGTTACAGTCTATTGTTAGTGTGGTGTTACAGTATGGTGTTACAGTGTGGTGTTATAGTGTGAAGTTATAGTATGGTGTGTTACAGTGCGGTGTTACAGTATGGTGTTACAGTGTTTTGTTAGAGTGTGGTGTTACAGTCTATTGTTAGTGTGGTGTTACAGTATGGTGTATTACAGTGTAGTGTTACAGTGTGGTGTTACAGTATGGTGTGTTACAGTGTGGTGTTACAGTCTATTGTTAGTGTGGTGTTACAGTGTGGTGTATTACAGTGTGGTGTTACAGTATGGTGTTACAGTGTGGTGTTACAGTCTATTGTTAGTGTGGTGTTACAGTGTGGTGCATTACAGTACTGTGTGTTACAGTGTGGTGTTACAGTATAGTTTTACAGTCTATTGTTAGTGTGGTGTTACAGTATGGTGTTACAGTCTATTGTTAGTGTGGTGTTACAGTGTAGTGTTACAGTATGATGTATTACAGTGTGGTGTTACAGTATGGTGTGTTACAATGTGGTGTTACAGTCTATCGCTAGTGTGGTGTTACAGTGCGGTGTTACAGTCTATTGTTAGTGTGGTGGTACAGTATGGTGTATTACAGTGTAGTGTTACAGTCTATTGTTAGTGTGGTGGTACAGTATGGTGTATTACAATGTAGTGTTACAGTGTGGTTTTACAGAATGGTGTTACAGTCTATTGTTAGTGTAATGTTACAGTATGGTGTTACAGTCTATTGTTAGTGTGGTGTTACAGTGTGGTGTATTACAGTGTAGTGTTACAGTATGATGTATTACAGTGTGGTGTTACAGTATGGTGTGTTACAGTGTGGTGTTACAGTCTATTGTTAGTGTGGTGTTACAGTATAGTGTATAACAGTGTGGTGTTACAGTATGGTGTGTTACAGTATGGTGTTACAGTCTATTGTTAGTGTGGTGTTACAGTGCGGTGTATTACAGTGTAGTGTTACAGTATGGTGTTACAGTATGTTGTTACAGTCTATTGTTAGTGTGGTGTTACAGTATGGTGTTACAGTGTGGTGTTATAGTGTGAAGTTATAGTATGGTGTGTTACAGTGCGGTGTTACAGTATGGTGTTACAGTGTTTTGTTAGAGTGTGGTGTTACAGTCTATTGTTAGTGTGGTGTTACAGTATGGTGTATTACAGTGTAGTGTTACAGTGTGGTGTTACAGTATGGTGTGTTACAGTGTGGTGTTACAGTCTATTGTTAATGTGGTGTTACAGTGTGGTGTATTACAGTGTGGTGTTACAGTGTGGTGTTACAGTCTATTGTTAGTGTGGTGTTACAGTGTGGTGCATTACAGTACTGTGTGTTACAGTGTGGTGTTACAGTATAGTTTTACAGTCTATTGTTAGTGTGGTGTTACAGTATGGTGTTACAGTCTATTGTTAGTGTGGTGTTACAGTGTAGTGTTACAGTATGATGTATTACAGTGTGGTGTTACAGTATGGTGTGTTACAATGTGGTGTTACAGTCTATCGCTAGTGTGGTGTTACAGTGTGGTGTTACAGTCTATTGTTAGTGTGGTGGTACAGTATGGTGTATTACAGTGTAGTGTTACAGTCTATTGTTAGTGTGGTGGTACAGTATGGTGTATTACAATGTAGTGTTACAGTGTGGTGTTACAGAATGGTGTTACAGTCTATTGTTAGTGTAATGTTACAGTATGGTGTTACAGTCTATTGTTAGTGTGGTGTTACAGTGTGGTGTATTACAGTGTAGTGTTACAGTATGATGTATTACAGTGTGGTGTTACAGTATGGTGTGTTACAGTGTGGTGTTACAGTCTATTGTTAGTGTGGTGTTACAGTATAGTGTATAACAGTGTGGTGTTACAGTATGGTGTGTTACAGTATGGTGTTACAGTCTATTGTTAGTGTGGTGTTATAGTGCGGTGTATTACAGTGTAGTGTTACAGTATGGTGTTACAGTATGTTGTTACAGTCTATTGTTAGTGTGGTGTTACAGTATGGTGTATTACAGTGTGGTGTTACAGTGTGGTGTTACAGTATGGTGTGCTACAGTATGGTGTTACAGTATGGTGTGTTACAGTCTACTGTTAGTGTGGTGTTACAGTGTGGTGTATTACAGTATGGTGTGCTACAGTGTGGTGTTACAGTCTATTGTTAGTGTGGTGTTACAGTATGGTGTTACAGTCTATTGTTAGTGTGGTGTTACAGTATGGTGTTACAGTCTATTGTTAGTGTGGTGTTACAGTGTGGTGTATTACAGTGTAGTGTTACAGTGTGGTGTGTTACAGTGTGGTGTTACAGTCTATTGCTAGTGTGGTGTTACAGTGTGGTGTATTACAGTGTAGTGCTACAGTATGGTGTTATAGTATGGTGTGTTACAGTATGGTGTTACAGTATGGTGTTACAAACTATTGTTAGTGTGGTGTTACAGTGTGGTGTTACAGTCTATTGTTAGTGTGGTGTTACAGTGTGGTGTATTACAGTGTAGTGTTACAGAGTAGTGTTACAGTATGATGTATTACAGTGTGGTGTTACAGTCTATTGATAGTGTGGTGTTACAGTATGGTGTTACAGTCTATTGCTAGTGTGGTGTTACAGTGTGGTGTATTACAGTGTAGTGTTACAGTGTGGTGTGTTACAGAGTGGTGTTACAGTATGGTGTTACAGTCTATTGCTAGTGTGGTGTTACAGTATGGTGTTACAGTCTATTGTTAGTGTGGTGTTACAGTGTGGTGTATTACAGTGTAGTGTTACAGTGTAGTGTTACAGTGTGGTGTGTTACAGTGTGGTGTTACAGTCTATTGCTAGTGTGGTGTTACAGTATGGTGTATTACAGTGTAGTGTTACAGTATGGTGTTACAGTATGGTGTGTTACAGTATGGTGTTACAGTATGGTGTTACAGACTATTGTTAG
This sequence comes from Phyllobates terribilis, assembly GCF_046119375.1. Taxonomy (NCBI): domain Eukaryota; kingdom Metazoa; phylum Chordata; class Amphibia; order Anura; family Dendrobatidae; genus Phyllobates; species Phyllobates terribilis. The sequence goes on from NW_027362762.1 coordinate 163,781,850, forward strand.
TGTGGTGTTACAGTGTGGTGCTACAGTATGGTGTACTACAGTGTGGTGTTACAGTATGTTGTTACAGTATGGTGATACAGTCTATTGTTAGTGTGGTGTTACAGTGTGGTGTATTACAGTGTAGTATTACAGTGTAGTTTACAGTATGATGTATTACAGTGTGGTGTTACAGTCTATTGTTAGTGTGGTGTTACAGTATGGGATATTACAGTGTGGTGTTACAGTATGGTGTGTTACAGTCTATTGTTAGTGTGGTGTTACAGTGTGGTGTATTACAGTGTAGTGTTACAGTATGGTGTGTTACAGGCTATTGTTAGTGTGGTGTTACAGTATGGTGTGTTACAGTGTGGTGTATTACAGTGTGCTGTATTACAGTCTGGTGTTACATTATGGTGTGTTACAGTCTATTGTTAGTGTAGTGTTACAGTGTGGTGTATTACAGTATGGTGTGTTACAGCGTGGTGTTACATTCTATTGTTAGTGTGGTGTTACAGTATAGTGTATTACAGTGTAGTGTTACAGTGTGGTGTTACAGTATGGTGTGTTACAGTATGGTGTTACAGTCTATTGTTAGTGTGGTGCTACAGTATGGTGTTACAGTCTATTGTTAGTGTGGTGTTACAGTGTGGTGTATTACAGTGCAGTGTTACAGTGTAGTGTTACAATATGATGTATTACAGTGTGGTGTTACAGTATGGTGTGTTACAGTGTAGTGTTACAGTCTATTGTTAGTGTGATTTTACAGTATGGTGTATTGCAGTGTGGTGTTACAGTATGGTGTTACAGTCTATTGTTAGTGTGGTGTTACAGTGTGGTGTATTACAGTGTAGTATTACAGTGTAGTGTTACAGTATGATGTATTACAGTGTGGTGTTACAGTCTATTGTTAGTGTGGTGTTACAGTATGGTGTATTACAGTGTGGTGTTACAGTATGGTGTTACAGTCTATTGTTAGTGTGGTGTTACAATGTGGTGTATTACAGTATGGTGTGTTACAGCGTGGTGTTACAGTCTATTGTTAGTGTGGTGTTACAGTATGGTGTATTACAGTGTAGTGTTACAGTGTGGTGTTACAGTATGGTGTGTTACAGTATGGTGTTACAGTCTATTGTTAGTGTGGTGTTACAGTGTGGTGTATTACAGTGCAGTGTTACAGTGTAGTGTTACAATATGATGTATTACAGTGTGGTGTTACAGTATGGTGTGTTACAGTGTAGTGTTACAGTATGGTGTTACAGTCTATTGTTAGTGTGGTGTTACAGTATGGTGTATTACAGTGTGGTGTTACATTATGGTGTGCTACAGTCTATTGTTAGTGTGTTGTTACAGTGTGGTGTATTACAGTGTAGAGTTACAGTGTAGTGTTACAGTATGATGTGTTACAGTGTAGTGTTACAGTCTATTGTTAGTGTGATTTTACAGTATGGTGTATTACAGTGTAGTGTTACAATGTGGTGTTACAGTATGGTGTGTTACAGTATGGTGTTACAGACTATTGTTAGTGTGGTGTTACAGTGTGGTGTATTACAGTGTGGTGCATTACAGTGTGGTGTTACAGTCTATTGTTAGTGTAGTGTTACAGTATGGTTTATTACAGTGTAGAGTTACAGTGTGGTGTTACAGTATGGTGTGTTACAGTGTGGTGTTACAGTCTATTGTTAGTGTGGTGTTAAAGTGTGGTGTATTACAGTGTAGTGTTACAGTATGGTGTTACAGTATGGTGTGTTACAGTATGGTGTTACAGTCTATTGTTAGTGTGGTGTTACAGTGTGGTGTATTACAGTGTGGTGTTACAGTATGGTGTGTTACAGTCTATTGTTAGTGTGGTGTTACAGTATGGTGTTACAGTCTGTTGTTAGTGTGGTGTTACAGTATGGTGTATTACAGTGTAGTGTTACAGTGTGGTGTTACAGTATGGTGCGTTACAGTCTATTGTTAGTGTGGTGTTACAGTGTGGTGTATTACAGTGTGGTGTATTACAGTGTGGTGTTACAGTCTATTGTTAGTGTGGTGTTACAGTGTGGTGTATTATAGTGTAGAGTTACAGTGTAGTGTTACAGTATGATGTGTTACAGTGTAGTGTTACAGTCTATTGTTAGTGTGATTTTACAGTATGGTGTATTACAGTGTAGTGTTACAGTGTGGTGTTACAGTCTATTGTTAGTGTGGTGTTACAGTATGGTGTATTACAGTGTATTGTTACAGTGTGGTGTTACAGTATGGTGTGTTACAGTGTGGTGTTACAGTCTATTGTTAGTGTGGTGTATTACAGTGTGGTGTTACAGTATGGTGAGTTACAGTGTGGTGTATTACAGTGTGGTGTTACAGTATGGAGTGTTATAGTGTGGTGTTACAGTCTATTGTTAGTGTGGTGTTAGAGTGTGGTGTATTACAGTATGGTGTGTTACAGCTTGGTGTTACAGTCTATTGTTAGTGTGGTGTTACTGTATGGTGTATTACAGTGTAGTGTTACAGTGTGGTGTTACAGTATGGTGTGTTACAGTATGGTGTTACAGTCTATTGTTAGTGTGGTGTTACAGTATGGTGTTACAGTCTATTGTTAGTGTGGTGTTACAGTGTGGTGTATTACAGTGTAGAGTTACAGTGTAGTGTTACAGTATGAAGTGTTACAGTGTAGTGTTACAGTCTATTGTTAGTGTGATGTTACAGTATGGTGTATTACAGTGTAGTGTTACAGTATGGTGCTACAGTATGGTGTGTTACAGTATGGTGTTACAGACTATTGTAAGTGTGGTGGTACAGTGTGGTGTATTACAGTGTGGTGTTACAGTCTATTGTTAGTGTGGTGTTACAGTGTGGTGTATCACAGTGTAGTGTTACAGTGTGGTGTTACAGTCTATTGTTAGTGTGGTGTTACAGTGTGGTGTATTACAGTGTAGTGTTACAGTGGGGTGTTACAGTATGGTGTGTTACAGTGTGGTGTTACAGTCTATTGTTAGTGTGGTGTTACAGTGTGGTGTATTACAGTGTGGTGTATTACAGTGTGGTTTTACAGTATGGTGTGTTACAGTGTGGTGTTACAGTCTATTGTTAGTGTGGTGTTACAGTGTACTGCATTACAGTAAGGTGTGGTACAGTGTGGTGTTACAGTGTGGTGTTACAGTTTGGTTTTACAGTCTATTGTTAGTGTGGTGTTACAGTATGGTGTTAAAGTCTATTGTTAGTGTGGTGTTACAGTGTGGTGTATTACAGTGTAGTGTTACAGTGTGGTGTTACAGTATGGTGTGTTACAATGTGGTGTTACAGTCTATTGTTAGCGTGGTGTTACAGTATGGTGTTACAGTCTATTGTTAGTGTGGTGTTACAGTGTGGTGTATTACAGTGTAGTGTTACAGTGTAGTGTTACAGTATGGTGTGTTACAGTGTGGTGTTACAGTCTATTGTTAGTGTGGTGTTACAGTATGGTGTTACAGTCTATTGTTAGTGTGGTGTATTACAGTGTAGTGTTACAGTGTAGTGTTACAGTGTAGTGTTACAGTATGGTGTGTTACAGTGTGGTGTTACAGTCTATTGTTAGTGTGGTGTTACAGTGTGGTGTATTACAGTGTAGTGTTACAGTATGGTGTTACAGTCTATTGTTAGTGTGGTGTTACAGTATGGTGTATTACAGTGTGGTGTTACATTATGGTGTGCTACAGTCTATTGTTAGTGTGGTGTTACAGTGTGGTGTATTACAGTGTAGAGTTACAGTGTAGTGTTACAGTATGATGTGTTACAGTGTAGTGTTACAGTCTATTGTTAGTGTGATGTTACAGTATGGTGTATTACAGTGTAGTGTTACAGTATGGTGCTACAGTATGGTGTGTTACAGTATGGTGTTACAGACTATTGTTAGTGTGGTGTTACAGTGTGGTGTATTACAGTGTGGTGTTACAGTCTATTGTTAGTGTGGTGTTACAGTGTGGTGTATCACAGTGTAGTGTTACAGTGTGGTGTTACAGTCTATTGTTAGTGTGGTGTTACAGTGTGGTGTATTACAGTCTAGTGTTACAGTGGGGTGTTACAGTGTGGTGTGTTACAGTGTGCTGTTACAGTCTATTGTTAGTGTGGTGTTACAGTGTGGTGTATTGCAGTGTGGTTTTACAGTATGGTGTGTTACAGTGTGGTGTTACAGTCTATTGTTAGTGTGGTGTTACAGTGTGCTGCATTACAGTACGGTGTGGTACAGTGTGGTGTTACAGTATGGTGTTACAGTCTATTGCTCGTGTGGTGTTACAGTGTGGTGTATTACAGTGTAGTGTTACAGTGTAGTGTTACAGTATGATGTGTTACAGTGTGGTGTTACAGTCTATTGTTAGTGTGGTGTTACAGTGTGGTGTATTACAGTGTAGTGTTACAGTATGGTGTGTTTCAGTATGGTGTTACAGTCTATTGTTAGTGTGGTGTTACAGTATGGTGTATTACAGTGTGGTGTTACAGTATGGTGTGTTACAGTCTATTGTTAGTGTGGTGTTACAGTATGGTGTTACAGTCTATTGTTAGTGTGGTGTTACAGTGTGGTGTATTACAGTGTAGTGTTACAGTATGGTGTTACAGTCTATTGTTAGTGTGGTGTTACAGTGTGGTGTATTACAGTGTAGTGTTACAGTGTAGTGTTACAGTATGGTGTGTTACGTGTGGTGTTACAGTCTATTGTTAGTGTGGTGTTACAGTGTGGTGTATTACAGTGTAGTGTTACAGTATGGTGTATTACAGTGTGGTGTTACAGTATGGTGTTACAGTGTGGTGTTACAGTGTGGTGTTACAGTATGGTGTGTTACAGTCTATTGTTAGTGTGGTGTTACACTGTTGGGTTTATTGTGGTGTGTGGCAGTACTCTACTATGTCTGTCTCTAGTTGAGATGGCAGTACTCTACTATGTCTGCCTCTAGTTGAGGTGGCAGTACTCTACTATGTCTGCCTCTATTTGAGGTGGCAGTACTCTACTATGTCTGCCTCTAGTTGAGGTGGCAGTACTCTACTATGTCTGCCTCTAGTTGAGGTGGCAGTACTCTACTATGTCTGCCTCTAGTTGAGATGGCAGAACTCTACTATGTCTGCCTCTAGTTGAGGTGGCAGTACTCTACTATGTCTGCCTCTAGTTGAGGTGGCAGTACTCTACTATATCTGCCTCTATTTGAGGTGGCAGTACTCTTCTATGTCTGCCTCTAGTTGAGGTGGCAGTACTCTACTATGTCTGCCTCTAGTTGAGTTGGCAGTACTCTACTATGTCTGCCTCTATTTGAGGTGGCAGTACTCTACTATATCTGCCTCTAGTTGAGGTGGCAGTACTCTACTATGTCTGCCTCTAGTTGAGGTGGCAGTACTCTACTATGTCTGCCTCTAGTTGAGGTGGCAGTACTCTACTATATCTGCCTCTAGTTGAGGTGGCAGTACTCTACTATATCTGCCACTAGTTGAGGTGGCAGTACTCTACTATATCTGCCTCTAGTTGAGGTGGCAGTACTCTACTATATCTGCCTCTAGTTGAGGTGGCAGTACTCTACTATGTCTGCCTCCAGTTGAGGTGGCAGTACTCTACTATGTCTGCCTCTAGTTGAGGTGGCAGTACTCTACTATGTCTGCCTCTAGTTGAGGTGGCAGTACTCTACTATATCTGCCTCTAGTTGAGGTGGCAGTACTCTACTATATCTGCCTCTAGTTGAGGTGGCAGTACTCTACTATATCTGCCTCTAGTTGAGGTGGCAGTTCTCTACTATGTCTGCCTCTAGTTGAGATGGCAGTACTCTACTATGTCTGCCTCTAGTTGAGGTGGCAGTACTCTACTATGTCTGCCTCTAGTTGAGGTGGCAGTACTCTACTATATCTGCCTCTATTTGAGGTGTCAGTACTATACTATATCTGCCTCTATTTGAGGTGGCAGTACTCTACTATGTCTGCCTCTAGTTGAGGTGGCAGTACTCTACTATGTCTGCCTTTAGTTGAGGTGGCAGTACTATACTATGTCTGCCTCTAGTTGAGGTGGCAGTACTCTACTATGTCTGCCTCTGGTTGAGGTGGCAGTACTCTTCTATGTCTGCCTCTAGTTGAGGTGGCAGTACTCTACTATGTCTGCCTCTAGTTGAGGTGGCAGTACTCTACTATGTCTGCCTCTAGTTGAGGTGGCAGTACTCTACTATATCTGCCTCTATTTGAGATGGCAGTACTCTACTATGTCTGCCTCTATTTGAGGTGGCAGTACTCTACTATGTCTGCCTCTAGTTGAGATGGCAGTACTCTACTATATCTACCTCTAGTTGAGGTGGCAGTACTCTACTATAGCTGCCTCTAGTTGAGGTGGCAGTACTCTACTATATCTGCCTCTAGTTGAGGTGGCAGTACTCTACTATGTCTGCCTCTAGTTAAGGTGGCAGTACTCTACTATATCTGCCTCTAGTTGAGGTGGCAGTACTCTACTATATCTGCCTCTAGTTGAGGTGGCAGTACTCTACTATATCTGCCTCTAGTTGAGGTGGCAGTACTCTACTATATCTGCCTCTAGTTGAGGTGGCAGTTCTCTACTATGTCTGCCTCTAGTTGAGATGGCAGTACTCTACTATGTCTGCCTCTAGTTGAGGTGGCAGTACTCTACTATGTCTGCCTCTAGTTGAGGTGGCAGTACTCTACTATATCTGCCTCTATTTGAGGTGTCAGTACTATACTATATCTGCCTCTATTTGAGGTGGCAGTACTCTACTATGTCTGCCTCTAGTTGAGGTGGCAGTACTCTACTATGTCTGCCTTTAGTTGAGGTGGCAGTACTATACTATGTCTGCCTCTAGTTGAGGTGGCAGTACTCTACTATGTCTGCCTCTGGTTGAGGTGGCAGTACTCTTCTATGTCTGCCTCTAGTTGAGGTGGCAGTACTCTACTATGTCTGCCTCTAGTTGAGGTGGCAGTACTCTACTATGTCTGCCTCTAGTTGAGGTGGCAGTACTATACTATATCTGCCTCTAGTTGAGGTGGCAGTTCTCTACTATGTCTGCCTCTAGTTGAGGTGGCAGTACTCTACTATGTCTGCCTCTAGTTGAGGTGGCAGTACTCTACTATGTCTGCCTCTAGTTGAGGTGGCAGTACTCTACTATATCTGCCTCTATTTGAGATGGCAGTACTCTACTATGTCTGCCTCTATTTGAGGTGGCAGTACTCTACTATGTCTGCCTCTAGTTGAGATGGCAGTACTCTACTATATCTACCTCTAGTTGAGGTGGCAGTACTCTACTATAGCTGCCTCTAGTTGAGGTGGCAGTACTCTACTATATCTGCCTCTAGTTGAGGTGGCAGTACTCTACTATGTCTGCCTCTAGTTGAGGTGGCAGTACTCTACTATGTCTGCCTCTAGTTGAGGTGGCAGTACTCTACTATATCTGCCTCTAGTTGAGGTGGCAGTACTCTACTATGTCTGCCTCTAGTTGAGGTGGCAGTACTCTACTATATCTGCCTCTATTTGAGGTGGCAGTACTCTACTATGTCTGCCTCTAGTTGAGATGGCAGTACTCTACTATATCTACCTCTAGTTGAGGTGGCAGTACTCTACTATAGCTGCCTCTAGTTGAGGTGGCAGTACTCTACTATATCTGCCTCTAGTTGAGGTGGCAGTACTCTACTATATCTGCCTCTGGTTGAGGTGGCAGTACTCTACTATGTCTGCCTCTAGTTGAAGTGGCAGTACTCTACTATGTCTGCCTCTAGTTGTGGTGGCAGTACTCTACTATATCTGCCTCTGGTTGAGGTGGCAGTACTCTACTATGTCTGCCTCTAGTTGTGGTGGCAGTACTCTACTATATCTGCCTCTAGTTGAGGTGGCAGTACTATACTATATGTGCCTCTAGTTGAGGTGAGCTATGTAAAGTTTAGCTGCCACCTCTGCAGCTTTCCCCCTATTAACCATTAGCTGCCCACCCCATGATTAGATGTCTCACACTTTAGAATGAGAACTAGAACTTCTCAAGAACTGGTTGAAGGGAAGGTTGATAAAGAGCGACCTCCCTCCTGAGCGGAGACTGTGAGCCGCCCCCAACCCGCGCTGTGTCTAGTGTGCGGCGGAGCAGTGTGCGCGCTCTTTCCCCACGCTCCCCGGCCACCTCTCTGCTCACAGTTCTATGTACGGGGCCGGCGCGCGTTGCGGAGGCTCCAAGATGGCGACGGCCGCAGTTCCTCCTGCTGCAGCCTCCCCACCTCTGCAGTCCGGCGGCGCAGGCTGCGGGGACTCTCGCTAGAGTCGGGCAAGTAAGTGCCGGGCGGACACTTCCAGTGACTTACAGGAGCCGGAACACGGGAGGAAAGGGGACGCGGGCACAGGACGAGCTGGGGCTGAGTGACGAGCACAAGTGCAGCGGCGGCCGCTGGTGATAGCGGGGCCCGGGATGGGGGAGGGGAGGAAACTGCCGCAGAGACGTTACTGCCCTGAACTTCACTAGTCTGAGACCCGACGGGGCTGCACATGACTGCGCTTCGGGGCTGCATACACCGGACGGCGGCTGCTGCTCCTCCGCGCTCCTGCAGCCCCTCCTGGTAACTTACCAGCAAGTGTCCCTGAGCGCGGGCAGTGCGGCCATGGGATCCCAGGGTGTCATCACTTTCTGTGCCGGCCCCTCCCTGGCAAGCAGGAGACGAGCCCCGCACATGTGATGGCCGGGGGGCTGCTGCACACCGGGGGCGCGCTCTGCTGCACTCCTGCCGGAGTTTGGAGCCGGGGTCCCCTGTAGTGTCGGGGGGATGCGGGTGTGGTGCCGGGACTGTGCGCACGGTGCGGCTGGCGGCAGCAGGACACCTCGGGGCGGTGAGTGTGCGGGGCTGTGCGGAGCTTCCCTCTGTGGCTCCTGCCCATGCACTGCAGTATTTTCCTCCTGAAGCCTGTGGCCCTTACGGTCTGCGGCGAGGGTGCAGGATGGCAGAGCAGGCAGCCTCCTGTGTGGCAATGCCAGGGCCGGGTGGTGCCCGGTGATCAGACACATCCTGAGGGGCTGCGCTCTGCGGGCACCGGTCGCTCTGCAGACGGTGATGTGATGCCGGCAGTGCCGGCGGGCTGTGATCAGTGAGCTGTGGCTGCAGGGCTGTACATGTATTCTCCTGCCAGGATGGGGCTCAGCTGTGTGACGGTGCACACACGGGCCGGTGTCAGCTGTGTGACGGTGCACACACGGGCCGGTGTCAGCTATGTGACGGTGTACACACGGGCCGGTGTTAGCTGTGTGACGGTGCACACACGGGCCGGTGTCAGCTATGTGACGGTGCACACACGGGCCGGTGTCAGCTATGTGACGGTGCACACACGGGCCGGTGTCAGCTATGTGACGGTGCACACACGGGCCGGTGTCAGCTGTGTGACGGTGCACACACGGGCCGGTGTCAGCTGTGTGACGGTGCACACACGGGCCGGTGTCAGCTGTGTGACGGTGCACACACGGGCCGGTGTCAGCTATGTGACGGTGCACACACGGGCCGGTGTCAGCTGTGTGACGGTGCACACACGGGCCGGTGTCAGCTATGTGACGGTGCACACACGGGCCGGTGTCAGCTGTGTGACGGTGCACACACGGGCCGGTGTCAGCTGTGTGACGGTGCACACACGGGCCGGTGTCAGCTGTGTGACGGTGCACACACGGGCCGGTGTCCCTGGTTCTCCTTTATGGTGGGCCCAGGGGACCTTGTATGCGGTAGTGCTGAATGGACAGCTACATGCACATGCGGGTGGGGAGCGTGTCGTGGAATGTGCCGCTGTGTGGAGTGGACCATGCGGGGGATGTGACTGCACAGCCTTGTAGTGTGCTGCTGATTCGGCACTTACCGGACATTACACCGGCCTTACTGTCTGCTGCTTAATCGGGACCTGCATGTATTTCCGGGTGCAGGACTGTGTATGAATGGTGGGGTGGTGCAGGGGGCCTGAATGCTGTGTATGAATGGTGGGGTGGTGCAAGGGGGCCTGAATGCTGTGTATGAATGGTGGGGTGGTGCAGGGGGCCTGAATGCTGTGTATGAATGGTGGGGTGGTGCAGGGGGCCTGAATGCTGTGTATGAATGGTGGGGTGGTGCAGGGGGCCTGAATGTTGTGTATGAATGGTGGGGTGGTGCAGGGGGCCTGAATGTTGTGTATGGATGGTGGGGTGGTGCAGGGGGCCTGAATGCTGTGTATGAATGGTGGGGTGGTGCAGGGGGCCTGAATGCTGTGTATGAATGGTGGGGTGGTGCAGGGGGCCTGAATGCTGTGTATGAATGGTGGGGTGGTGCAGGGGGCCTGAATGCTGTGTATGAATGGTGGGGTGGTGCAGGGGGCCTGAATGCTGTGTATGAATGGTGGGGTGGTGCAGGGGGCCTGAATGCTGTGTATGAATGGTGGGGTGATGCAGGGGGCCTGAATGCTGTGTATGAATGGTGGGGTGATGCAGGGGGCCTGAATGCTGTGTATGGATGGTGGGGTGGTGCAGGGGGCCTGAATGCTGTGTATGGATGGTGGGGTGGTGCAGGGGGCCTGAATGCTGTGTATGAATGGTGGGGTGGTGCAGGGGGCCTGAATGCTGTGTATGAATGGTGGGGTGGTGCAGGGGGCCTGAATGCTGTGTATGAATGGTGGGGTGATGCAGGGGGCCTGAATGCTGTGTATGAATGGTGGGGTGGTGCAGGGGGCCTGAATGCTGTGTATGGATGGTGGGGTGGTGCAGGGGGCCTGAATGCTGTGTATGGATGGTGGGGTGGTGCAGGGGGCCTGAATGCTGTGTATGGATGGTGGGGTGGTGCAGGGGGCCTGAATGCTGTGTATGGATGGTGGGGTGGTGCAGGGGGCCTGAATGCTGTGTATGGATGGTGGGGTGGTGCAGGGGGCCTGAATGCTGTGTATGGATGGTGGGATGGTGCAGGGGGCCTGAATGCTGTGTATGGATGGTGGGGTGGTGCAGGGGGCCTGAATGCTGTGTATAAATGGTGAGGTGGTGCTGGGGGCCTGAATGCTGTGTATGAATGGTGGGGTGGTGCAGGGCGACTGTATGAATGGTGGAGTGGTGCAGGGCGACTGTATGAATGGTGAGGTGGTGCAGGGGGCCTGAATGCTGTGTTTGATTGGTGAGGTGGTGCAGGGGGCCTGAATGCTGTGTTTGAATGGTGGGGTGGTGCAGGGGGCCTGAATGCTGTGTATGAATGGTGGGGTGGTGCAGGGGGCCTGAATGCTGTGCATGAATGGTGAGGTGGTGCAGGGGGTATGAATGGTGGGGTGGTGCAGGGGGCCTGAATGCTGTGTATGAATGGTGGGGTGGTGTAGGGCGACTGTATGAATGGTGGAGTGGTGCAGGGCGACTGTATGAATGGCGGGGTGGTTCAGGGGACCTGTATGCTGTGTTATGAATGGTGGGGTGGTGACAGCAGCAGCTTTCTATAGTGGTGCTGAATGGACAGCTCCCCAATATGAGGCCAGCTTGTAGTGTGGTGCTGAATGGACAGCTCTCTAATATGAGACCAGCCTGTAGGTATGGTGCTAAATCTACAGGCCACTCACTACATGAGACCTGGATTTAATATGGTGCTGAACCCACAACCCATTATATCAGACCAGCCTGTAGTGTGGTGCTGAACCCACAGCTCATTACATGAAACCTGTCTGTAGTGAGGTGCTGAATGGACTGTGCTGTAGAATAGCAAAGTCTTGAATGGACTGTGCTGTAGAATAGAGAAGTCTTGAATGGACTGTGCTGTAGAATAGAGAAGTCTTGAATGGACTGTGCTGTAGAATAGAGAAGTCTTGAATGGACTGTGCTGCAGAATAGTGAGGTCCTGAATGGACTGTGCTGCAGAATAGTGAGGTGCTGAATGGACTGTGCTGCAGAATAGTGAGGTGCTGAATGGACTGTGCTGCAGAATAGTGAGGTGCTGAATGAACTGTACTGCAGAATAGTGAGGTGCTGAATGGACTGTGCTGCAGAATAGTGAGGTGCTGAATGGACTGTGCTGCAGAATAGTGAGGTGCTGAATGGACTGTGCTGCAGAATAGTGAGGTGCTGAATGGACTGTGCTGTAGAATAGAGAAGTCTTGAATGTACTGTGATGGAGAATAGTGAGGTGCTGAATGGACTGTGATGCAGAATAGTGAGGTGCTGAATGGACTGTGCTGCAGAATAGTGAGGTGCTGAATGGACTGTGCTGCGGAATAGTGAGGTGCTGAATGAACTGTGCTGCGGAATAGTGAGGTGCTGAATGGACTGTGCTGCGGAATAGTGAGGTGCTGAATGAACTGTGCTGCGGAATAGTGAGGTGCTGAATGGACTGTGCTGCGGAATAGTGAGGTGCTGAATGGACTGTGCTCCGGAATAGTGAGGTGCTGAATGGACTGTGCTGCAGAATAGTGAGGTGCTGAATGGACTGTGCTGTAGAACAGTGAGTTGTTGAATGGACTGTGCTGTAGAATAGTGAGGTCCTGAATGGACTGTGCTGTAGAATAGTGAGGTCCTGAATGGACTGTGCTGTAGAATAGTGAGGTGCTGAATGGACTGTGCTGTAGAATAGTGAGGTGCTGAATGGACTGTGCTGCAGAATAGTGAGGTGCGTAATGGATTGTGCTGTAGAATAGTGAGGTGCGTAATGGATTGTGCTGTAGAATAGTGAGGTGCTGAATGAACTGTGCTGCAGAATAGTGAGGTGCTGAATGGACTGTGCTGCGGAATAGTGAGGTGCTGAATGGACTGTGCTGCGGAATAGTGAGGTGCTGAATGGACTGTGCTGTAGAATAGTGAGGTGCTGAATGGACTGTGCTCCGGAATAGTGAGGTGCTGAATGGACTGTGCTGCGGAATAGTGAGGTGCTGAATGGACTGTGCTGCAGAATAGTGAGGTGCTGAATGGACTGTGCTGCAGAATAGTGAGGTGCTGAATGGACTGTGCTGCAGAATAGTGAGGTGCTGAATGGACTGTGCTCCGGAATAGTGAGGTGCTGAATGGACTGTGCTGCGGAATAGTGAGGTGCCGAATGGATTGTGCTGCAGAATAGTGAGGTGCTGAATGGACTGTGCTGTAGAATAGTTGCTGAATTGACTGTGCTGCAAAATAGTGAAATGCTGAATGGACTGTGCTGCAGAATAGTGAGATGCTGAATGGACTGTGCTGCAGAATAGTGAGGTGCTGAATGAACTGTGCTGCAGAATAGTGAGGTACGTAATGGATTGTGCTGTAGAATAGTGAGGTGCGTAATGGATTGTGCTGTAGAATAGTGAGGTGCTGAATGGACTGTTCTGTAGAATAGTGAGGTGCTGAATGGACTGTTCTGTAGAATAGTGAGGTGCTGAATGGACTGTGCTGTAGAATAGTGAGGTGCTGAATGGACTGTGCCTTGACGCTGGGTGACTTGTGCTGTACACTGGTTGTGTGGTGTGACGCTGGGTGACTTGTGCTGTAGGATACATCGGTTGTGTGGTTTGACGCTGGGTGACTTGTGCTGTAGGATACACTGGTTGTGTGGTGTGACGCTGGGTGACTTGTGCTGTAGGATATACTGGTTGTGTGGTGTGTGACGCTGGGTGACTTGTGCTGTAGGATACACTGGTTGTGTGGTGTGACGCTGGGTGACTTGTGCTGTAGGATACACTGGTTGTGTGGTGTGAAGCTGGGTGACTTGTGCTGTAGGATACACTGGTTGTGTGGTGTGAAGCTGGGTGACTTGTGCTGTACACTGGTTGTGTGGTGTGACGCTGGGTGACTTGTGTTGTAGGATACACTGGTTGTGTGGTGTGAAGCTGGGTGACTTGTGCTGTACACTGGTTGTGTGGTGTGACGCTGGGTGACTTGTGCTGTAGGATACACTGGTTGTGTGGTGTGACGCTGGGTGACTTGTGCTGTAAACTGGTTGTGTGGTGTGACGCTGGATGACTTGTGTTGTAGGATACACTGGTTGTGTGGTGTGAAGCTGGGTGTCTTGTGCTGTAGGATACACTGGTTGTGTGGTGTGACACTGGGTGACTTGTGCTGTAGGATACACTGGTTGTGTGGTGTGACACTGGGTGTCTTGTGCTGTAGGATACACTGGTTGTGTGGTGTGACGCTGGGTGACTTGTGCTGTAGGATACACTGGTTGTGTGGTGTGACACTGGGTGTCTTGTGCTGTAGGATACACTGGTTGTGTGGTGTGACTCTGGGTGACTTGTGCTGTAGGATACACTGGTTGTGTGGTGTGACTCTGGGTGACTTGTGCTGTAAACTGGTTGTGTGGTGTGACGCTGGATGACTTGTGTTGTAGGATACACTGGTTGTGTGGTGTGAAGCTGGGTGACTTGTGCTGTAGGATACACTGGTTGTGTGGTGTGACTCTGGGTGACTTGTGCTGTAAACTGGTTGTGTGGTGTGACGCTGGATGACTTGTGTTGTAGGATACACTGGTTGTGTGGTGTGAAGCTGGGTGACTTGTGCTGTAGGATACACTGGTTGTGTGGTGTGACGCTGGGTGACTTGTGCTGTAGGATACACTGGTTGTGTGGTGTGACTCTGGGTGACTTGTGCTGTAGGATACACTGGTTGTATGGTGTGACTCTGGGTGACTTGTGCTGTAGGATACACTGGTTGTGTGGTGTGACGCTGGGTGACTTGTGCTGTAGGATACACTGGTTGTGTGGTGTGACGCTGTGTGACTTGTGCTGTAGGATACACTGGTTGTGTGGTGTGATGCTGGGTGACTTGTGCTGTACACTGTGTGGTGTGAAGCTGGGTGACTTGTGCTGTACACTGGTTGTGTGGTGTGACGCTGGGTGACTTGTGCTGTACACTGGTTGTGTGGTGTGACGCTGGGTGAGTTGTGCTGTACACTGGTTGTGTGGTGTGACGCTGGGTGACTTGTGCTGTAGGATACACTGGTTGTGTGGTGTGATGCTGGGTGACTTGTGCTGTACACTGTGTGGTGTGAAGCTGGGTGACTTGTGCTGTACCCTGGTTGTGTGGTGTGACGCTGGGTGAGTTGTGCTGTAGGATACACTGGTTGTGTGGTGTGACGCTGGGTGAGTTGTGCTGTAGGATACACTGGTTGTGTGGTGTGACGCTGGGTGACTTGTGCTGTACACTGTGTGGTGTGACGCTGGGTGACTTGTGCTGTACCCTGGTTGTGTGGTGTGACGCTGGGTGACTTGTGCTGTAGGATACACTGGTTGTGTGGTGTGATGCTGGGTGACTTGTGCTGTACACTGTGTGGTGTGACGCTGGGTGACTTGTGCTGTACCCTGGTTGTGTGGTGTGACGCTGGGTGAGTTGTGCTGTAGGATACACTGGTTGTGTGGTGTGACGCTGGGTGAGTTGTGCTGTAGGATACACTGGTTGTGTGGTGTGACGCTGGGTGACTTGTGCTGTAGGATACACTGGTTGTGTGGTGTGACGCTGGGTGACTTGTGCTGTAGGATACACTGGTTGTGTGGTGTGACGCTGGGTGACTTGTGCTGTACACTGTTTGTGTGGTGTGACGCTGGGTGACTTGTGCTGTACACTGGTTGTGTGGTGTGACGCTGGGTCACTGTTGTGCTCTAGGATGCACCGGTTGTTCCTCGTGGTGCTGAGTGATGTGTGTGTTTGCAGCAGGATGGCATGGGTGCTGAATGCTTCATGCAGGAGACCGGCCTCGCTGTCCGGTGCTGAATGCACAGCTCCACAATGCTGATGTGCTGACTGGGCAGCTCTAACCCGTCTTCAGATGATTGTTTGGCACTGAAGTATTGTGTCATTGAACATTTCTTTTTGTCTTAGCAAGAATTTAGCAGAATATCTAACTGGTATTGTTCAATTAAAATTCAGTTTTCAGACTAGCTTCACATATGTTTAATTTATTGGATGAATGATTCATGCCCGAGACCTTATTCTGTAAATTCACTGAAAGGAAAGATTAAAAAACTCTTGTAACATATTTTTAATAACTGATCTGGAAGATAAAAACACTTTGCACAGCCTTTAAGGCATTGAGTCTTGCTGTTTGATTTGTCAGATTTTGTAAAGTGGCAGATTCCTTTCAGACAAAACAAATTTCTTTCTTTATGTCTGCTTCTTATGTAGTCAGTGTGCCCAGAAAGTTTTATGTGCCCTGTTTTATACTCCTACGTTATATGCCGTACATTGTAGAACATGTTCTATTCGCTCATATTAACCTTTGCTGTAGTGGCATTCTGTATTTATAGAATTGGTGGGATATTCACATTATTTACATGTTATTTATTAAATAATTATGCAAGAATTTAGAATTGCTTCAATTTTATTTTTATGTAGAAAATAAGATAAAAAACCCCTTTTTTAAATTTACTGTTAATATACCACAGTGTACGAGAGTGGAATTCACTGCGGTGTTTGATTAATATTATCCATTGATTAGCAGGTTATGAAATTATGCTAATACATATACTTTAAAACAAGATTTATATTTTAAAAATTTTAGTACTTTTATTGTAAAGCATAAAAAAAAACATTAAATTACCTTCTACTTAATTCATTTATCATGTCAATTCCTTACTGAACAGTTCGACATTATAATTTTATGTAAAGAAACGTTATGTCGGACATTTGAAACTTCAGAAGAAAAAATATAAATTTTTTGTAATGACAAAAAAAAAAAAAAAAAATATATATATATATATATATATATATATATATATATAT
Organism: Phyllobates terribilis; assembly: GCF_046119375.1. Classification (NCBI taxonomy): domain Eukaryota; kingdom Metazoa; phylum Chordata; class Amphibia; order Anura; family Dendrobatidae; genus Phyllobates; species Phyllobates terribilis. The sequence continues at coordinate 163,798,454 of NW_027362762.1, forward strand.
ATACACACACATGGGATGTTTGTCTTGTAGAAGCAGTGGTCGTGTCAGGTTGGTTTTCATCAGTTTTTGCTTTAGTGCAATCAATTTATATATGGAAACCTTAAGAGTAGATTTAGTTCTAGATGTGAGTTTTATTCCTAATACTGCATTGCTGAGAAATAATTGGCAGATTTTCTTAAATATTTTACCCTTAAATTAGCCACGTCATAAAATGCACCTGGTTTGTTGAAATTATGTTAATATTAAAAAATAAGTGTATATTGATGCCTTTCTTGACATGGCCTTATGAAGACAAAATTATCTAACATACCAAGTGTGCATGTGTTAAGTTTGGTGTAATTTTAGCTGATTATAAAAACTCTTGCAGACGACTGTATTATCGGTCTGAGTTCGATGTGATGTCATTCGGACCAATGTTAGTCTATCAGACTGTGCACAAGTCAGATTTTTCTCTCGGACTGATTCGAAAAAAACACTTACTGCCCGAGTTTGATCTTGATCGTACTCGGCCATGCAAGTCTATGAGTGGAAACCATTGGACTACACTCAGATGACATCTGAGTGCAATCTGATTTCCATGGACTGACAGAATGGAGATGACAAGAGAATTTTTTTGCTCCATCTTCTCCTCATCCGAGAGAATCGGATCACACAATGCTCAGACTCTGATAAGAGTGTGATTTGCATAATCGGCCCGATTCTCTCGGATGGGAGAAAATGCTGCAGTCTGCAATGAGCCTTAGACGCACGCATGCAATTGTTACCATTGCCTAGTACCCTCTACTGTATCATGTAAAGCAGAGAAGGGCAGACTGAGTTTTTCTTGCTTTTTTTTTGCTTGGTTTGATGTTGTCTTGATTAATTAGACTATTTAGTGTAATGTCAGCTTGCACTGAAAAAAAATTAAGTAAAATAAAATTTAGTTTGGTAGGAGATCAAATATGTGAAAGTCTCTTTAAGGGATCTTTATTCAAGGATGGTCCATTTTCAAAATTAGAGGCTGGTCCTTGCAGGAAAGTCAGCAAATGATGAAAAAGGCTGCCTTACCTAGAGGAAAGATGTCTTAACTAGAATTATATTGTATTTTGTTATTTATTTAGTTATTATTTATTTATCGTGTTATTTCTTGTGATTTGTAGCATGCAAACAAGAGTAATTTAGAGAAGCATGAAAACCACTGCCAACGTGCTCCTCTGTAAATCAGAAGCTTTGATGGGGTACAAGTTAAAAAGAGGGGTTCTTCTTTTTTGTTTAACCCCTACACAACCTTTGACATATAGGTATGTGAAAGGTCGTGTCTTTGATGTGGGCTCCAGTGCTGAGCCCGCATCTTTTCCCACACTTGATGGCTGATTTAATCAGCCATCAAGGGCCTCTAACAGCTGCAAGTGGATCCGAGATCCACCTGCACCTGTTAACCAGTTAAATGCCGTTGTCAATCACTGGATCCGGGGGGTCTGCACTAGACCCCTGTGCCTATCATTGTGAATCTCCTATCTCATAGGAGATCGAGAATTTTGCTATACACATTTCTATGTGTAGCACAGGCGATCGGATGATCTCAGCTTCAAGTCTCCTAATGGGACTTAAAAAAAGGAAACGTTCAAGTCACCGCACTTTTGTCCTCTGAGTCTTCATTATAATAATAATAATAAAAAATACACATGCTTGGTATCGCTGCATTCAGATATGTCTGATCTATCAAAATATAAAGTATGGTAAATTAATTAACGGTGTAACAAGAAAAAAATCAAAACGCCAGAAAAATGGAGACACTACTGATCTCGGAATATGGCGACATAAGCAAATGTTTTTTTTCTTACAAATTTTTTTCCCACCACTTAAATTAAAAAGAACCTATACATGTTTGGTATCTGTGTACTCTTACTGACCTGGAGAATTATATTACCTAGTTCGTTTTAGCATTTAGTGGACATGGTAAATTAAAAACTATTGTGGAATTGCACTTTTTTTTGCAATTTCACCATACTTTTTTTCCCCTTTTTCCAGTACACTATATGGTAAAATCAATGATGCCATTCAAAAGTACAACTCGTCCAGCAAAAAAACAAGCCCTCATACGGCCATAGTGAAGGAAAAATATAAAAACTATGGCTCTGGGAAAAAGGGTAGGAAAAAATGAAAGCGCAAAAACAGAAAATCGCAAGGTCATGAAGCGGTTAGATAAAATTCTTGTACAAATGTTTTTTGTGACAATTTAGTGAATTGCTTAGATGAATTATAATCTTCTCAATAAATATCTCATAATGTTTAAAGCAAGCCTCCATCCTGATTTGCTATGGTGCATTCACGAGGCAGACTACAGACTGTCATATAACAGCTCATGTCTGCTGATGAGTTGTCAGGGAAGATGTGGGATTCCCAATTACTGCAGCTTCCATGCTGATTTATCATAAAACTCCCACTAGTGATTACCTTAATAAATGTATAACAGCATTTGTGTTTTCTGCTGCTGTAGGGTCTGTTTTGTTTGACATTTTCATTGCCTTTTGACAGCCAGGATAATATAAGAGCAGTGCGGTAGACGACCAGGCTAACATAAGAGCAGTGCGGTAGACGACCAGGCTAACATAAGAGCAGTGCGGTAGACGACCAGGCTAACATGAGAGCAGTGCGGTAGACGACCAGGCTAACATAAGAGCAGTGCGGTAGACGACCAGGCTAACATAAGAGCAGTGCGGTAGACGACCAGGCTAACATAAGAGCAGTGCGGTAGACGACCAGGCTAGCATGAGAGCAGTGCGGTAGACGACCAGGCTAGCATGAGAGCAGTGCGGTAGACGACCAGGCTAGCATGAGAGCAGTGCGGTAGACGACCAGGCTAGCATGAGAGCAGTGCGGTAGACGACCAGGCTAGCATGAGAGCAGTGCGGTAGACGGCCAGGCTAACATAAGAGCAGTTCGGTAGACGGCCAGGCTAACATAAGAGCAGTTCGGTAGACGGCCAGGATGACATAAGAGCAGTTCGGTAGACGGCCAGGATGACATAAGAGCAGTTCGGTAGACGGCCAGGATGACATAAGAGCAGTTCGGTAGACGACCAGGCTAACATAAGAGCAGTGCGGTACACGACAAGGCTAACATAAGAGCAGTGCGGTAGATGGCCAGGGTAACATAAGAGCAGTGCGGTAGACGGCCAGGGTAACATAAGAGCAGTGCGGTAGATGGCCAGGATGACATAATAGCAGTGCGGTAGACTGCCAGAATGACATAAGAGCAGTTCGGTAGACGGCCAGGATTACATAAGAGCAGTTCGGTAGACGGCCAGGCTGACATAAGAGCAGTTCGGTAGACGACCAGGCTGACATAAGAGCAGTTCGGTAGACGGCCAGGCTGACATAAGAGCAGTGCGGGAGACGGCCAGGCTGATGACATAAGAGCAGTGCGGGAGACGGCCAGGCTGATGACATAAGAGCAGTGCGGTGGTCGGCCAGGATAATATAAGAGCAGTGCGGTGGTTGGCCAGGATAATATAAGAGCAGTGCGGTGGTTGGCCAGGATAATATAAGAGCAGTGCGGTAGACGGCCAGGCTGACATAAGAGCAGTTCGGTAGACGGCCAGGCTGACATAAGAGCAGTGCGGTAGACGGCCAGGCTGACATAAGAGCAGTTCGGTAGACGGCCAGGCTGACATAAGAGCAGTGCGGTAGACGGCCAGGCTGACATAAGAGCAGTTCGGTAGACGGCCAGGCTGACATAAGAGCAGTGCGGTAGACGGCCAGGCTGACATAAGAGCAGTGCGGTAGACGGCCAGGCTGACATAAGAGCAGTGCGGTAGACGGCCAGGCTGACATAAGAGCAGTGCGGTAGACGGCCAGGCTGACATAAGAGCAGTGCGGTAGACGGCCAGGCTGACCTAAGAGCAGTGCGGTAGACGGCCAGGCTGACCTAAGAGCAGTGCGGTAGACGGCCAGGCTGACCTAAGAGCAGTGCGGTAGACGGCCAGGCTGACCTAAGAGCAGTGCGGTAGACGGCCAGGCTGACCTAAGAGCAGTGCGGTAGACGGCCAGGCTGACCTAAGAGCAGTGCGGTAGACGGCCAGGCTGACCTAAGAGCAGTGCGGTAGACGGCCAGGCTGACCTAAGAGCAGTGCGGTAGACGGCCAGGCTGACCTAAGAGCAGTGCGGTAGACGGCCAGGCTGACCTAAGAGCAGTGCGGTAGACGGCCAGGCTGACCTAAGAGCAGTGCGAGGCTGATGACATAAGAGCAGTGCGGGAGACGGCCAGGCTGATGACATAAGAGCAGTGCGGGTGGACGGCCAGGCTGACTACTAAGAGCAGTGCGGGAGACGGCCAGGCTGACGACATAAGAGCAGTGCGGGAGACGGCCAGGCTGACGACATAAGAGCAGTGCGGGAGACGGCCAGGCTGACGACATAAGAGCAGTGCGGGAGACGGCCAGGCTGACGACATAAGAGCAGTGCGGGAGACGGCCAGGCTGACGACATAAGAGCAGTGCGGGAGACGGCCAGGCTGACGACATAAGAGCAGTGCGGGAGACGGCCAGGCTGAGACATAAGAGCAGTGCGGGAGACGGCCAGGCTGACGACATAAGAGCAGTGCGGGAGACGGCCAGGCTGACGACATAAGAGCAGTGCGGGAGACGGCCAGGCTGACGACATAAGAGCAGTGCGGGAGACGGCCAGGCTTGGACGAGCATAAGAGCAGTGCGGGAGACGGCCAGGCTGACGACATAAGAGCAGTGCGGGAGACGGCCAGGCTGACGACATAAGAGCAGTGCGGGAGACGGCCAGGCTGACGACATTAAGAGCAGTGCGGGAGACGGCCAGGCTGACGACATAAGAGCAGTGCGGGAGACGGCCAGGCTGACGACATAAGAGCAGTGCGGGAGACGGCCAGGCTGACGACATAAGAGCAGTGCGGGAGACGGCCAGGCTGACGACATAAGAGCAGTGCGGGAGACGGCCAGGCTGACGACATAAGAGCAGTGCGGGAGACGGCCAGGCTGACGACATAAGAGCAGTGCGGGAGACGGCCAGGCTGACGACATAAGAGCAGTGCGGGAGACGGCCAGGCTGACGACATAAGAGCAGTGCGGGAGACGGCCAGGCTGACACATAAGAGCAGTGCGGGAGACGGCCAGGCTGACGACATAAGAGCAGTGCGGAGACGGCCAGGCTGACGACATAAGAGCAGTGCGGGAGACGGCCAGGCTGACGACATAAGAGCAGTGCGGGAGACGGCCAGGCTGACGACATAAGAGCAGTGCGGGAGACGGCCAGGCTGACGACAATAAGAGCAGTGCGGGAGACGGCCAGGCTGACGACATAAGAGCAGTGCGGGAGACGGCCAGGCTGACGACATAAGAGCAGTGCGGGAGACGGCCAGGCTGACGACATAAGAGCAGTGCGGGAGACGGCCAGGCTGACGACATAAGAGCAGTGCGGGAGACGGCCAGGCTGACGACATAAGAGCAGTGCGGGAGACGGCCAGGCTGACGACATAAGAGCAGTGCGGGAGACGGCCAGGCTGACGACATAAGAGCAGTGCGGGAGACGGCCAGGCTGACGACATAAGAGCAGTGCGGGAGACGGCCAGGCTGACGACATAAGAGCAGTGCGGGAGACGGCCAGGCTGACGACATAAGAGCAGTGCGGGAGACGGCCAGGCTGACGACATAAGAGCAGTGCGGGAGACGGCCAGGCTGACGACATAAGAGCAGTGCGGGAGACGGCCAGGCTGACGACATAAGAGCAGTGCGGGAGACGGCCAGGCTGACGACATAAGAGCAGTGCGGGAGACGGCCAGGCTGACGACATAAGAGCAGTGCGGGAGACGGCCAGGCTGACGACATAAGAGCAGTGCGGGAGACGGCCAGGCTGACGACATAAGAGCAGTGCGGGAGACGGCCAGGCTGACGACATAAGAGCAGTGCGGGAGACGGCCAGGCTGACGACATAAGAGCAGTGCGGGAGACGGCCAGGCTGACGACATAAGAGCAGTGCGGGAGACGGCCAGGCTGACGACATAAGAGCAGTGCGGGAGACGGCCAGGCTGACGACATAAGAGCAGTGCGGGAGACGGCCAGGCTGACGACATAAGAGCAGTGCGGGAGACGGCCAGGCTGACGACATAAGAGCAGTGCGGGAGACGGCCAGGCTGACGACATAAGAGCAGTGCGGGAGACGGCCAGGCTGACGACATAAGAGCAGTGCGGGAGACGGCCAGGCTGACGACATAAGAGCAGTGCGGGAGACGGCCAGGCTGACGACATAAGAGCAGTGCGGGAGACGGCCAGGCTGACGACATAAGAGCAGTGCGGGAGACGGCCAGGCTGACGACATAAGAGCAGTGCGGGAGACGGCCAGGCTGACGACATAAGAGCAGTGCGGGAGACGGCCAGGCTGACGACATAAGAGCAGTGCGGGAGACGGCCAGGCTGACGACATAAGAGCAGTGCGGGAGACGGCCAGGCTGACGACATAAGAGCAGTGCGGGAGACGGCCAGGCTGACGACATAAGAGCAGTGCGGGAGACGGCCAGGCTGACGACATAAGAGCAGTGCGGGAGACGGCCAGGCTGACGACATAAGAGCAGTGCGGGAGACGGCCAGGCTGACGACATAAGAGCAGTGCGGGAGACGGCCAGGCTGACGACATAAGAGCAGTGCGGGAGACGGCCAGGCTGACGACATAAGAGCAGTGCGGGAGACGGCCAGGCTGACGACATAAGAGCAGTGCGGGAGACGGCCAGGCTGACGACATAAGAGCAGTGCGGGAGACGGCCAGGCTGACGACATAAGAGCAGTGCGGGAGACGGCCAGGCTGACGACATAAGAGCAGTGCGGGAGACGGCCAGGCTGACGACATAAGAGCAGTGCGGGAGACGGCCAGGCTGACGACATAAGAGCAGTGCGGGAGACGGCCAGGCTGACGACATAAGAGCAGTGCGGGAGACGGCCAGGCTGACGACATAAGAGCAGTGCGGGAGACGGCCAGGCTGACGACATAAGAGCAGTGCGGGAGACGGCCAGGCTGACGACATAAGAGCAGTGCGGGAGACGGCCAGGCTGACGACATAAGAGCAGTGCGGGAGACGGCCAGGCTGACGACATAAGAGCAGTGCGGGAGACGGCCAGGCTGACGACATAAGAGCAGTGCGGGAGACGGCCAGGCTGACGACATAAGAGCAGTGCGGGAGACGGCCAGGCTGACGACATAAGAGCAGTGCGGGAGACGGCCAGGCTGACGACATAAGAGCAGTGCGGGAGACGGCCAGGCTGACGACATAAGAGCAGTGCGGGAGACGGCCAGGCTGACGACATAAGAGCAGTGCGGGAGACGGCCAGGCTGACGACATAAGAGCAGTGCGGGAGACGGCCAGGCTGACGACATAAGAGCAGTGCGGGAGACGGCCAGGCTGACGACATAAGAGCAGTGCGGGAGACGGCCAGGCTGACGACATAAGAGCAGTGCGGGAGACGGCCAGGCTGACGACATAAGAGCAGTGCGGGAGACGGCCAGGCTGACGACATAAGAGCAGTGCGGGAGACGGCCAGGCTGACGACATAAGAGCAGTGCGGGAGACGGCCAGGCTGACGACATAAGAGCAGTGCGGGAGACGGCCAGGCTGACGACATAAGAGCAGTGCGGGAGACGGCCAGGCTGACGACATAAGAGCAGTGCGGGAGACGGCCAGGCTGACGACATAAGAGCAGTGCGGGAGACGGCCAGGCTGACGACATAAGAGCAGTGCGGGAGACGGCCAGGCTGACGACATAAGAGCAGTGCGGGAGACGGCCAGGCTGACGACATAAGAGCAGTGCGGGAGACGGCCAGGCTGACGACATAAGAGCAGTGCGGGAGACGGCCAGGCTGACGACATAAGAGCAGTGCGGGAGACGGCCAGGCTGACGACATAAGAGCAGTGCGGGAGACGGCCAGGCTGACGACATAAGAGCAGTGCGGGAGACGGCCAGGCTGACGACATAAGAGCAGTGCGGGAGACGGCCAGGCTGACGACATAAGAGCAGTGCGGGAGACGGCCAGGCTGACGACATAAGAGCAGTGCGGGAGACGGCCAGGCTGACGACATAAGAGCAGTGCGGGAGACGGCCAGGCTGACGACATAAGAGCAGTGCGGGAGACGGCCAGGCTGACGACATAAGAGCAGTGCGGGAGACGGCCAGGCTGACGACATAAGAGCAGTGCGGGAGACGGCCAGGCTGACGACATAAGAGCAGTGCGGGAGACGGCCAGGCTGACGACATAAGAGCAGTGCGGGAGACGGCCAGGCTGACGACATAAGAGCAGTGCGGGAGACGGCCAGGCTGACGACATAAGAGCAGTGCGGGAGACGGCCAGGCTGACGACATAAGAGCAGTGCGGGAGACGGCCAGGCTGACGACATAAGAGCAGTGCGGGAGACGGCCAGGCTGACGACATAAGAGCAGTGCGGGAGACGGCCAGGCTGACGACATAAGAGCAGTGCGGGAGACGGCCAGGCTGACGACATAAGAGCAGTGCGGGAGACGGCCAGGCTGACGACATAAGAGCAGTGCGGGAGACGGCCAGGCTGACGACATAAGAGCAGTGCGGGAGACGGCCAGGCTGACGACATAAGAGCAGTGCGGGAGACGGCCAGGCTGACGACATAAGAGCAGTGCGGGAGACGGCCAGGCTGACGACATAAGAGCAGTGCGGGAGACGGCCAGGCTGACGACATAAGAGCAGTGCGGGAGACGGCCAGGCTGACGACATAAGAGCAGTGCGGGAGACGGCCAGGCTGACGACATAAGAGCAGTGCGGGAGACGGCCAGGCTGACGACATAAGAGCAGTGCGGGAGACGGCCAGGCTGACGACATAAGAGCAGTGCGGGAGACGGCCAGGCTGACGACATAAGAGCAGTGCGGGAGACGGCCAGGCTGACGACATAAGAGCAGTGCGGGAGACGGCCAGGCTGACGACATAAGAGCAGTGCGGGAGACGGCCAGGCTGACGACATAAGAGCAGTGCGGGAGACGGCCAGGCTGACGACATAAGAGCAGTGCGGGAGACGGCCAGGCTGACGACATAAGAGCAGTGCGGGAGACGGCCAGGCTGACGACATAAGAGCAGTGCGGGAGACGGCCAGGCTGACGACATAAGAGCAGTGCGGGAGACGGCCAGGCTGACGACATAAGAGCAGTGCGGGAGACGGCCAGGCTGACGACATAAGAGCAGTGCGGGAGACGGCCAGGCTGACGACATAAGAGCAGTGCGGGAGACGGCCAGGCTGACGACATAAGAGCAGTGCGGGAGACGGCCAGGCTGACGACATAAGAGCAGTGCGGGAGACGGCCAGGCTGACGACATAAGAGCAGTGCGGGAGACGGCCAGGCTGACGACATAAGAGCAGTGCGGGAGACGGCCAGGCTGACGACATAAGAGCAGTGCGGGAGACGGCCAGGCTGACGACATAAGAGCAGTGCGGGAGACGGCCAGGCTGACGACATAAGAGCAGTGCGGGAGACGGCCAGGCTGACGACATAAGAGCAGTGCGGGAGACGGCCAGGCTGACGACATAAGAGCAGTGCGGGAGACGGCCAGGCTGACGACATAAGAGCAGTGCGGGAGACGGCCAGGCTGACGACATAAGAGCAGTGCGGGAGACGGCCAGGCTGACGACATAAGAGCAGTGCGGGAGACGGCCAGGCTGACGACATAAGAGCAGTGCGGGAGACGGCCAGGCTGACGACATAAGAGCAGTGCGGGAGACGGCCAGGCTGACGACATAAGAGCAGTGCGGGAGACGGCCAGGCTGACGACATAAGAGCAGTGCGGGAGACGGCCAGGCTGACGACATAAGAGCAGTGCGGGAGACGGCCAGGCTGACGACATAAGAGCAGTGCGGGAGACGGCCAGGCTGACGACATAAGAGCAGTGCGGGAGACGGCCAGGCTGACGACATAAGAGCAGTGCGGGAGACGGCCAGGCTGACGACATAAGAGCAGTGCGGGAGACGGCCAGGCTGACGACATAAGAGCAGTGCGGGAGACGGCCAGGCTGACGACATAAGAGCAGTGCGGGAGACGGCCAGGCTGACGACATAAGAGCAGTGCGGGAGACGGCCAGGCTGACGACATAAGAGCAGTGCGGGAGACGGCCAGGCTGACGACATAAGAGCAGTGCGGGAGACGGCCAGGCTGACGACATAAGAGCAGTGCGGGAGACGGCCAGGCTGACGACATAAGAGCAGTGCGGGAGACGGCCAGGCTGACGACATAAGAGCAGTGCGGGAGACGGCCAGGCTGACGACATAAGAGCAGTGCGGGAGACGGCCAGGCTGACGACATAAGAGCAGTGCGGGAGACGGCCAGGCTGACGACATAAGAGCAGTGCGGGAGACGGCCAGGCTGACGACATAAGAGCAGTGCGGGAGACGGCCAGGCTGACGACATAAGAGCAGTGCGGGAGACGGCCAGGCTGACGACATAAGAGCAGTGCGGGAGACGGCCAGGCTGACGACATAAGAGCAGTGCGGGAGACGGCCAGGCTGACGACATAAGAGCAGTGCGGGAGACGGCCAGGCTGACGACATAAGAGCAGTGCGGGAGACGGCCAGGCTGACGACATAAGAGCAGTGCGGGAGACGGCCAGGCTGACGACATAAGAGCAGTGCGGGAGACGGCCAGGCTGACGACATAAGAGCAGTGCGGGAGACGGCCAGGCTGACGACATAAGAGCAGTGCGGGAGACGGCCAGGCTGACGACATAAGAGCAGTGCGGGAGACGGCCAGGCTGACGACATAAGAGCAGTGCGGGAGACGGCCAGGCTGACGACATAAGAGCAGTGCGGGAGACGGCCAGGCTGACGACATAAGAGCAGTGCGGGAGACGGCCAGGCTGACGACATAAGAGCAGTGCGGGAGACGGCCAGGCTGACGACATAAGAGCAGTGCGGGAGACGGCCAGGCTGACGACATAAGAGCAGTGCGGGAGACGGCCAGGCTGACGACATAAGAGCAGTGCGGGAGACGGCCAGGCTGACGACATAAGAGCAGTGCGGGAGACGGCCAGGCTGACGACATAAGAGCAGTGCGGGAGACGGCCAGGCTGACGACATAAGAGCAGTGCGGGAGACGGCCAGGCTGACGACATAAGAGCAGTGCGGGAGACGGCCAGGCTGACGACATAAGAGCAGTGCGGGAGACGGCCAGGCTGACGACATAAGAGCAGTGCGGGAGACGGCCAGGCTGACGACATAAGAGCAGTGCGGGAGACGGCCAGGCTGACGACATAAGAGCAGTGCGGGAGACGGCCAGGCTGACGACATAAGAGCAGTGCGGGAGACGGCCAGGCTGACGACATAAGAGCAGTGCGGGAGACGGCCAGGCTGACGACATAAGAGCAGTGCGGGAGACGGCCAGGCTGACGACATAAGAGCAGTGCGGGAGACGGCCAGGCTGACGACATAAGAGCAGTGCGGGAGACGGCCAGGCTGACGACATAAGAGCAGTGCGGGAGACGGCCAGGCTGACGACATAAGAGCAGTGCGGGAGACGGCCAGGCTGACGACATAAGAGCAGTGCGGGAGACGGCCAGGCTGACGACATAAGAGCAGTGCGGGAGACGGCCAGGCTGACGACATAAGAGCAGTGCGGGAGACGGCCAGGCTGACGACATAAGAGCAGTGCGGGAGACGGCCAGGCTGACGACATAAGAGCAGTGCGGGAGACGGCCAGGCTGACGACATAAGAGCAGTGCGGGAGACGGCCAGGCTGACGACATAAGAGCAGTGCGGGAGACGGCCAGGCTGACGACATAAGAGCAGTGCGGGAGACGGCCAGGCTGACGACATAAGAGCAGTGCGGGAGACGGCCAGGCTGACGACATAAGAGCAGTGCGGGAGACGGCCAGGCTGACGACATAAGAGCAGTGCGGGAGACGGCCAGGCTGACGACATAAGAGCAGTGCGGGAGACGGCCAGGCTGACGACATAAGAGCAGTGCGGGAGACGGCCAGGCTGACGACATAAGAGCAGTGCGGGAGACGGCCAGGCTGACGACATAAGAGCAGTGCGGGAGACGGCCAGGCTGACGACATAAGAGCAGTGCGGGAGACGGCCAGGCTGACGACATAAGAGCAGTGCGGGAGACGGCCAGGCTGACGACATAAGAGCAGTGCGGGAGACGGCCAGGCTGACGACATAAGAGCAGTGCGGGAGACGGCCAGGCTGACGACATAAGAGCAGTGCGGGAGACGGCCAGGCTGACGACATAAGAGCAGTGCGGGAGACGGCCAGGCTGACGACATAAGAGCAGTGCGGGAGACGGCCAGGCTGACGACATAAGAGCAGTGCGGGAGACGGCCAGGCTGACGACATAAGAGCAGTGCGGGAGACGGCCAGGCTGACGACATAAGAGCAGTGCGGGAGACGGCCAGGCTGACGACATAAGAGCAGTGCGGGAGACGGCCAGGCTGACGACATAAGAGCAGTGCGGGAGACGGCCAGGCTGACGACATAAGAGCAGTGCGGGAGACGGCCAGGCTGACGACATAAGAGCAGTGCGGGAGACGGCCAGGCTGACGACATAAGAGCAGTGCGGGAGACGGCCAGGCTGACGACATAAGAGCAGTGCGGGAGACGGCCAGGCTGACGACATAAGAGCAGTGCGGGAGACGGCCAGGCTGACGACATAAGAGCAGTGCGGGAGACGGCCAGGCTGACGACATAAGAGCAGTGCGGGAGACGGCCAGGCTGACGACATAAGAGCAGTGCGGGAGACGGCCAGGCTGACGACATAAGAGCAGTGCGGGAGACGGCCAGGCTGACGACATAAGAGCAGTGCGGGAGACGGCCAGGCTGACGACATAAGAGCAGTGCGGGAGACGGCCAGGCTGACGACATAAGAGCAGTGCGGGAGACGGCCAGGCTGACGACATAAGAGCAGTGCGGGAGACGGCCAGGCTGACGACATAAGAGCAGTGCGGGAGACGGCCAGGCTGACGACATAAGAGCAGTGCGGGAGACGGCCAGGCTGACGACATAAGAGCAGTGCGGGAGACGGCCAGGCTGACGACATAAGAGCAGTGCGGGAGACGGCCAGGCTGACGACATAAGAGCAGTGCGGGAGACGGCCAGGCTGACGACATAAGAGCAGTGCGGGAGACGGCCAGGCTGACGACATAAGAGCAGTGCGGGAGACGGCCAGGCTGACGACATAAGAGCAGTGCGGGAGACGGCCAGGCTGACGACATAAGAGCAGTGCGGGAGACGGCCAGGCTGACGACATAAGAGCAGTGCGGGAGACGGCCAGGCTGACGACATAAGAGCAGTGCGGGAGACGGCCAGGCTGACGACATAAGAGCAGTGCGGGAGACGGCCAGGCTGACGACATAAGAGCAGTGCGGGAGACGGCCAGGCTGACGACATAAGAGCAGTGCGGGAGACGGCCAGGCTGACGACATAAGAGCAGTGCGGGAGACGGCCAGGCTGACGACATAAGAGCAGTGCGGGAGACGGCCAGGCTGACGACATAAGAGCAGTGCGGGAGACGGCCAGGCTGACGACATAAGAGCAGTGCGGGAGACGGCCAGGCTGACGACATAAGAGCAGTGCGGGAGACGGCCAGGCTGACGACATAAGAGCAGTGCGGGAGACGGCCAGGCTGACGACATAAGAGCAGTGCGGGAGACGGCCAGGCTGACGACATAAGAGCAGTGCGGGAGACGGCCAGGCTGACGACATAAGAGCAGTGCGGGAGACGGCCAGGCTGACGACATAAGAGCAGTGCGGGAGACGGCCAGGCTGACGACATAAGAGCAGTGCGGGAGACGGCCAGGCTGACGACATAAGAGCAGTGCGGGAGACGGCCAGGCTGACGACATAAGAGCAGTGCGGGAGACGGCCAGGCTGACGACATAAGAGCAGTGCGGGAGACGGCCAGGCTGACGACATAAGAGCAGTGCGGGAGACGGCCAGGCTGACGACATAAGAGCAGTGCGGGAGACGGCCAGGCTGACGACATAAGAGCAGTGCGGGAGACGGCCAGGCTGACGACATAAGAGCAGTGCGGGAGACGGCCAGGCTGACGACATAAGAGCAGTGCGGGAGACGGCCAGGCTGACGACATAAGAGCAGTGCGGGAGACGGCCAGGCTGACGACATAAGAGCAGTGCGGGAGACGGCCAGGCTGACGACATAAGAGCAGTGCGGGAGACGGCCAGGCTGACGACATAAGAGCAGTGCGGGAGACGGCCAGGCTGACGACATAAGAGCAGTGCGGGAGACGGCCAGGCTGACGACATAAGAGCAGTGCGGGAGACGGCCAGGCTGACGACATAAGAGCAGTGCGGGAGACGGCCAGGCTGACGACATAAGAGCAGTGCGGGAGACGGCCAGGCTGACGACATAAGAGCAGTGCGGGAGACGGCCAGGCTGACGACATAAGAGCAGTGCGGGAGACGGCCAGGCTGACGACATAAGAGCAGTGCGGGAGACGGCCAGGCTGACGACATAAGAGCAGTGCGGGAGACGGCCAGGCTGACGACATAAGAGCAGTGCGGGAGACGGCCAGGCTGACGACATAAGAGCAGTGCGGGAGACGGCCAGGCTGACGACATAAGAGCAGTGCGGGAGACGGCCAGGCTGACGACATAAGAGCAGTGCGGGAGACGGCCAGGCTGACGACATAAGAGCAGTGCGGGAGACGGCCAGGCTGACGACATAAGAGCAGTGCGGGAGACGGCCAGGCTGACGACATAAGAGCAGTGCGGGAGACGGCCAGGCTGACGACATAAGAGCAGTGCGGGAGACGGCCAGGCTGACGACATAAGAGCAGTGCGGGAGACGGCCAGGCTGACGACATAAGAGCAGTGCGGGAGACGGCCAGGCTGACGACATAAGAGCAGTGCGGGAGACGGCCAGGCTGACGACATAAGAGCAGTGCGGGAGACGGCCAGGCTGACGACATAAGAGCAGTGCGGGAGACGGCCAGGCTGACGACATAAGAGCAGTGCGGGAGACGGCCAGGCTGACGACATAAGAGCAGTGCGGGAGACGGCCAGGCTGACGACATAAGAGCAGTGCGGGAGACGGCCAGGCTGACGACATAAGAGCAGTGCGGGAGACGGCCAGGCTGACGACATAAGAGCAGTGCGGGAGACGGCCAGGCTGACGACATAAGAGCAGTGCGGGAGACGGCCAGGCTGACGACATAAGAGCAGTGCGGGAGACGGCCAGGCTGACGACATAAGAGCAGTGCGGGAGACGGCCAGGCTGACGACATAAGAGCAGTGCGGGAGACGGCCAGGCTGACGACATAAGAGCAGTGCGGGAGACGGCCAGGCTGACGACATAAGAGCAGTGCGGGAGACGGCCAGGCTGACGACATAAGAGCAGTGCGGGAGACGGCCAGGCTGACGACATAAGAGCAGTGCGGGAGACGGCCAGGCTGACGACATAAGAGCAGTGCGGGAGACGGCCAGGCTGACGACATAAGAGCAGTGCGGGAGACGGCCAGGCTGACGACATAAGAGCAGTGCGGGAGACGGCCAGGCTGACGACATAAGAGCAGTGCGGGAGACGGCCAGGCTGACGACATAAGAGCAGTGCGGGAGACGGCCAGGCTGACGACATAAGAGCAGTGCGGGAGACGGCCAGGCTGACGACATAAGAGCAGTGCGGGAGACGGCCAGGCTGACGACATAAGAGCAGTGCGGGAGACGGCCAGGCTGACGACATAAGAGCAGTGCGGGAGACGGCCAGGCTGACGACATAAGAGCAGTGCGGGAGACGGCCAGGCTGACGACATAAGAGCAGTGCGGGAGACGGCCAGGCTGACGACATAAGAGCAGTGCGGGAGACGGCCAGGCTGACGACATAAGAGCAGTGCGGGAGACGGCCAGGCTGACGACATAAGAGCAGTGCGGGAGACGGCCAGGCTGACGACATAAGAGCAGTGCGGGAGACGGCCAGGCTGACGACATAAGAGCAGTGCGGGAGACGGCCAGGCTGACGACATAAGAGCAGTGCGGGAGACGGCCAGGCTGACGACATAAGAGCAGTGCGGGAGACGGCCAGGCTGACGACATAAGAGCAGTGCGGGAGACGGCCAGGCTGACGACATAAGAGCAGTGCGGGAGACGGCCAGGCTGACGACATAAGAGCAGTGCGGGAGACGGCCAGGCTGACGACATAAGAGCAGTGCGGGAGACGGCCAGGCTGACGACATAAGAGCAGTGCGGGAGACGGCCAGGCTGACGACATAAGAGCAGTGCGGGAGACGGCCAGGCTGACGACATAAGAGCAGTGCGGGAGACGGCCAGGCTGACGACATAAGAGCAGTGCGGGAGACGGCCAGGCTGACGACATAAGAGCAGTGCGGGAGACGGCCAGGCTGACGACATAAGAGCAGTGCGGGAGACGGCCAGGCTGACGACATAAGAGCAGTGCGGGAGACGGCCAGGCTGACGACATAAGAGCAGTGCGGGAGACGGCCAGGCTGACGACATAAGAGCAGTGCGGGAGACGGCCAGGCTGACGACATAAGAGCAGTGCGGGAGACGGCCAGGCTGACGACATAAGAGCAGTGCGGGAGACGGCCAGGCTGACGACATAAGAGCAGTGCGGGAGACGGCCAGGCTGACGACATAAGAGCAGTGCGGGAGACGGCCAGGCTGACGACATAAGAGCAGTGCGGGAGACGGCCAGGCTGACGACATAAGAGCAGTGCGGGAGACGGCCAGGCTGACGACATAAGAGCAGTGCGGGAGACGGCCAGGCTGACGACATAAGAGCAGTGCGGGAGACGGCCAGGCTGACGACATAAGAGCAGTGCGGGAGACGGCCAGGCTGACGACATAAGAGCAGTGCGGGAGACGGCCAGGCTGACGACATAAGAGCAGTGCGGGAGACGGCCAGGCTGACGACATAAGAGCAGTGCGGGAGACGGCCAGGCTGACGACATAAGAGCAGTGCGGGAGACGGCCAGGCTGACGACATAAGAGCAGTGCGGGAGACGGCCAGGCTGACGACATAAGAGCAGTGCGGGAGACGGCCAGGCTGACGACATAAGAGCAGTGCGGGAGACGGCCAGGCTGACGACATAAGAGCAGTGCGGGAGACGGCCAGGCTGACGACATAAGAGCAGTGCGGGAGACGGCCAGGCTGACGACATAAGAGCAGTGCGGGAGACGGCCAGGCTGACGACATAAGAGCAGTGCGGGAGACGGCCAGGCTGACGACATAAGAGCAGTGCGGGAGACGGCCAGGCTGACGACATAAGAGCAGTGCGGGAGACGGCCAGGCTGACGACATAAGAGCAGTGCGGGAGACGGCCAGGCTGACGACATAAGAGCAGTGCGGGAGACGGCCAGGCTGACGACATAAGAGCAGTGCGGGAGACGGCCAGGCTGACGACATAAGAGCAGTGCGGGAGACGGCCAGGCTGACGACATAAGAGCAGTGCGGGAGACGGCCAGGCTGACGACATAAGAGCAGTGCGGGAGACGGCCAGGCTGACGACATAAGAGCAGTGCGGGAGACGGCCAGGCTGACGACATAAGAGCAGTGCGGGAGACGGCCAGGCTGACGACATAAGAGCAGTGCGGGAGACGGCCAGGCTGACGACATAAGAGCAGTGCGGGAGACGGCCAGGCTGACGACATAAGAGCAGTGCGGGAGACGGCCAGGCTGACGACATAAGAGCAGTGCGGGAGACGGCCAGGCTGACGACATAAGAGCAGTGCGGGAGACGGCCAGGCTGACGACATAAGAGCAGTGCGGGAGACGGCCAGGCTGACGACATAAGAGCAGTGCGGGAGACGGCCAGGCTGACGACATAAGAGCAGTGCGGGAGACGGCCAGGCTGACGACATAAGAGCAGTGCGGGAGACGGCCAGGCTGACGACATAAGAGCAGTGCGGGAGACGGCCAGGCTGACGACATAAGAGCAGTGCGGGAGACGGCCAGGCTGACGACATAAGAGCAGTGCGGGAGACGGCCAGGCTGACGACATAAGAGCAGTGCGGGAGACGGCCAGGCTGACGACATAAGAGCAGTGCGGGAGACGGCCAGGCTGACGACATAAGAGCAGTGCGGGAGACGGCCAGGCTGACGACATAAGAGCAGTGCGGGAGACGGCCAGGCTGACGACATAAGAGCAGTGCGGGAGACGGCCAGGCTGACGACATAAGAGCAGTGCGGGAGACGGCCAGGCTGACGACATAAGAGCAGTGCGGGAGACGGCCAGGCTGACGACATAAGAGCAGTGCGGGAGACGGCCAGGCTGACGACATAAGAGCAGTGCGGGAGACGGCCAGGCTGACGACATAAGAGCAGTGCGGGAGACGGCCAGGCTGACGACATAAGAGCAGTGCGGGAGACGGCCAGGCTGACGACATAAGAGCAGTGCGGGAGACGGCCAGGCTGACGACATAAGAGCAGTGCGGGAGACGGCCAGGCTGACGACATAAGAGCAGTGCGGGAGACGGCCAGGCTGACGACATAAGAGCAGTGCGGGAGACGGCCAGGCTGACGACATAAGAGCAGTGCGGGAGACGGCCAGGCTGACGACATAAGAGCAGTGCGGGAGACGGCCAGGCTGACGACATAAGAGCAGTGCGGGAGACGGCCAGGCTGACGACATAAGAGCAGTGCGGGAGACGGCCAGGCTGACGACATAAGAGCAGTGCGGGAGACGGCCAGGCTGACGACATAAGAGCAGTGCGGGAGACGGCCAGGCTGACGACATAAGAGCAGTGCGGGAGACGGCCAGGCTGACGACATAAGAGCAGTGCGGGAGACGGCCAGGCTGACGACATAAGAGCAGTGCGGGAGACGGCCAGGCTGACGACATAAGAGCAGTGCGGGAGACGGCCAGGCTGACGACATAAGAGCAGTGCGGGAGACGGCCAGGCTGACGGCATAAGAGCAGTGCGGGAGACGGCCAGGCTGACGGCATAAGAGCAGTGCGGGAGACGGCCAGGCTGACGGCATAAGAGCAGTGCGGGAGACGGCCAGGCTGACGGCATAAGAGCAGTGCGGGAGACGGCCAGGCTGACGGCATAAGAGCAGTGCGGGAGACGGCCAGGCTGACGGCATAAGAGCAGTGCGGGAGACGGCCAGGCTGACGGCATAAGAGCAGTGCGGGAGACGGCCAGGCTGACGGCATAAGAGCAGTGCGGGAGACGGCCAGGCTGACGGCATAAGAGCAGTGCGGGAGACGGCCAGGCTGACGGCATAAGAGCAGTGCGGGAGACGGCCAGGCTGACGGCATAAGAGCAGTGCGGGAGACGGCCAGGCTGACGGCATAAGAGCAGTGCGGGAGACGGCCAGGCTGACGGCATAGGAGCAGTGCGGGAGACGCCCAGGCTGACGGCATAGGAGCAGTGCGGGAGACGGCCAGGCTGACGGCATAGGAGCAGTGCGGGAGACGGCCAGGCTGACGGCATAGGAGCAGTGCGGGAGACGGCCAGGCTGACGGCATAGGAGCAGTGCGGGAGACGGCCAGGCTGACGGCATAGGAGCAGTGCGGGAGACGGCCAGGCTGACGGCATAGGAGCAGTGCGGGAGACGGCCAGGCTGACGGCATAGGAGCAGTGCGGGAGACGGCCAGGCTGACGGCATAGGAGCAGTGCGGGAGACGGCCAGGCTGACGGCATAGGAGCAGTGCGGGAGACGGCCAGGCTGACGGCATAGGAGCAGTGCGGGAGACGGCCAGGCTGACGGCATAGGAGCAGTGCGGGAGACGGCCAGGCTGACGGCATAGGAGCAGTGCGGGAGACGGCCAGGCTGACGGCATAGGAGCAGTGCGGGAGACGGCCAGGCTGACGGCATAGGAGCAGTGCGGGAGACGGCCAGGCTGACGGCATAGGAGCAGTGCGGGAGACGGCCAGGCTGACGGCATAGGAGCAGTGCGGGAGACGGCCAGGCTGACGGCATAGGAGCAGTGCGGGAGACGGCCAGGCTGACGGCATAGGAGCAGTGCGGGAGACGGCCAGGCTGACGGCATAGGAGCAGTGCGGGAGACGGCCAGGCTGACGGCATAGGAGCAGTGCGGGAGACGGCCAGGCTGACGGCATAGGAGCAGTGCGGGAGACGGCCAGGCTGACGGCATAGGAGCAGTGCGGGAGACGGCCAGGCTGACGGCATTGGAGCAGTGCGGGAGACGGCCAGGCTGACGGCATAGGAGCAGTGCGGGAGATGGCCAGTTTACCTACTGCACTAGTCTTTACTGCAAAACAGGACTGAATCTGGATGGACCAACTGTAAGTCCATATGGATGTTCAACAAATAATCATGTCTCTGGTAGTAAGGTGAGGAGCCATGACACTAGTGTGAACAGAACCTGGCATTGACAGATTTACTAAGTAAACTGAAACCAGTTATTTTTTTCTGTTTTTACATTCATCCCCTCCTTCATTTTATTTCATTTAATTTATAATTGCAATCTACAATTGTATGTTTGTACATTTTTGCAACCTTGATTTGACTCCTTCTCTGCGCCATAACTATGTTTTCATAGTAAGAACTTTCCATTCTTTGTTTTCTTAACTTAAAGCGGTTTTCCAGGACATAAACGTGGCTAAAGAGAGTGAATACCATTTAAAAAACAAAACAAAAAAAAAAACAATCGCTTTTAAGATGATTTTCAAGTTCTTTCTCCTTGCTGGTCTCTGTTTTCTTCCCTGCAGTGGTCGGGTGCCGGCTTTCTCTGTGACCCCTACAACCAGTCACAGTCACAAGTTAGCAGTCCTTGACTTCACCGTAGTCGGATATTCCCGATAATCCCTTTTACAGTTTATTGTCAAGATTTTGAAAACAAGTATTTCTATTTGTGAAATACATTGGTAAAAAAGGATGTTTTAATGCTGATATGCAGAGAATGTATATTATAGACATGTTAACACTTTCTCTATAATGTTTATTGCTAGAGCGGTATGCATTACAGGCCCCCGATCTCCATTATGTATCTACTGCACTGCCTCCATCTCCATACACAACCTCATGCCAGTACATTAATATTGCAGTGATGAACTCACATATTCAAAGCCATGGCCAAAAAATATAGTTATCTACAGTTAATTATGTACTATATAGGGTTAAAATATGCATGTTATAGTAAGTAATAAATTCTAACCTCTAGGGGTTTCATTTGGCAATATGTGGGTGACATTGAGAATAGTTATTATAACATTTGAGACTTTTTACATTTGGGAGACAAACGTTTTTAGCATAAATTATCTCTCCCAAGACAGATTTAAAATTAATATTATAGGGGTTGTGCGACCTTAGGCTACAAGTCTGCAGTCACTCTATGTAATTGCTGACTTGTGCATCTTCACATCACGCGCACTGTGAGGATTCTCCGGTGCCGATGCTGGGAGCATAACCGCAAGTACGTGACTAGACACATTCCGACTAGACTTGTCCGGCCTAGCTCGATACACTTGTATTGAGCGAGGCGGCACTCATCTAGTCGGCATGTGACTGCATGTATGCCAATCACATAATTGCGGTCATGCGCCCATTGCTCCCAGGATCGGATAACCCTCACAGCATGCATACAACCAAAAGAAAAGAGCATTACACAACGATAAGCACACCTGTATAAAAATATATACATTTTATTGAGACTAAAATACAAGCACTAATATAAGAACAATTAACACCAAGATAACCCCAAGATAACCCCAAAACTGACATATACATAATAGAAACGATGATCTGGAGCCCACAAAAATATACAGCAAGGGTCCAAAAAAACGATATGTATATGGCCCTAAATAAGATCAAGTATATGTGGGGTATATAAGTACCTATAGGTACTTTCTACATATATGTGGACCGTTCATTTACATACAGTGGGGAAAAAAAGTATTTAGTCAGCCACCAATTGTGCAAGTTCTCCCACTTAAAAAGATGAGAGGCCTGTAATTGACATCATAGGTCGACCTCAACTATGAGAGCCAAAATGAGAAAACAAATCCTGAAAATCACATTGTCTGATTTAGAAAGAATTTTTTTTCAAATTTTGGTGGAAAATAAGTATTTGGTCAATTACAAAAGTTCATCTCAATACTTTGTTATATATCCTTTGTTGGCAATGACAAAGGTCAAACGTTTTCTGTAAGTCTTCAAAGTCTTCACAAAGTTGGCACACCCTGTTGCTGGTATGTTGGCCCATTCCTCCATGCAAATCTCCTCTAGAGCAGTGATGTTTTGGGGCTGTCGCTGGGCAACATGGACTTTCAACTTCCTCCAAAGGTTTTCTATAGGGTTTAGATCTGGAAACTGGCTAGGCCACTCCAGGACCTTTAAAATGCTTCTTACGAAGCCACTCCTTCGTTGCCCTGGCGGTGTGCTTGGGATCATTGTCATGCTGAAAGACCCAGACACATTTCATCTTCAATGCCCTTGCTGATGGAAGGAGGTTTGCACTCAAAATCTCACGATACATGGCCCCGTTCATTCTTTCATGTACACAGATCAGTTGTCCTGGTCCCTTGGCAGAGAAACAGCCCCATTCATGATGTTGCCACCCCCATGCTTCACAGTAGGTATGGTGTTCTTTGGCTGCAACTCAGCATTCTTTCTCCTCCAAACACGACGAGTGGTGTATCTACCAAACAGTTCTACTTTGGTTTCATCTGACCATATGACATTCTCCCAATCCTCTTCTGGATCATCCAAATGCTCTCTAGCAAACTTCAGACCGGCCCGGACATGTAATGGCTTAAGCAGGGGGACACGTCTGGCACTGCAGGATCTGAGTCCCTGGCGGCGTAGTGTGTTACTGATGGTAGCCTGTGTAACTGCTCTCTGCAGGTCATTCACTAGGTCCCCCCGTGTGGTTCTGGGATTTTTGCTCACCGTTCTTGAGATCATTTTGACCCCACGGAGTGAGATCTTGTGTGGAGCCCCAGATCGAGGGAGATTATCAGTGGTGTTATATGTCTTCAATTTTCTAATTATTGCTCCCACAGTTGATTTCTTCACACCAAGCTGCTTGCCTATTGCAGATTCAGTCTTCCCAGCCTGGGGCAGGGCTACAATTTTGTTTCTGGTGTCCTTCGACAGCTCTTTGGTCTTCACCATAGTGGAGTTTGGAGTGTGACTGTTTGAGGTTACGGACAGGTGTCTTTTATACTGATAACAAGTTCAAACAGTTGCCAGTCTGTGAGAGACAGAAATTTTCCACCAAAATGTGAAAAAAATTTCTTTACAAATCAGACAATGTGATTTTCAGGATTTGTTTTCTCATTTTGTCTCTCAGGCTGCGTGCCCACTATGTGTTTTTCAAGTGTTTTTTTCCGCGGAATTTCCCAGCAAAAACGCTTAAACGCTTGGTAATACGTGCCCCATTGTCCCCAATGATAATCCGCATGTGCTGTGCACATGCTGCGGAAATCTCCGCTGCGGATCATCATTGTGGAAAAATCCGCAGCATGTCCATTATTTTTGCGGAAACGCAGCGTAATTGCCGCCATTGACTTGCTGTGAATCGCATAATATCCGCATGACTATATGTGCACATGCGGATATTAAGCGATTCAATGTGCGGATGGTACCCGGATCTGGAGAAGAGGAGACTCTCATCCAGACCCGGGTACCATAGTACCTGTAAATAAAAAAAAGAATTGAAAATAAAAAATAAACATTATACTCACCTTCTGATGGCCCGCTGTCTTCTCTCCGGTGCTTCCTGGCTCGCGATGGTGTAAAAGGACCTTCCATGACATCATTTAGTAATGTGACAGGTCACGCGACCGCTGACATCGGCGGTTGTGTGACCTGTCACATGACTAAATGACGTCATGGAAGGTCCTTTTACACCACCGCGAGCCGCCCAAGACACCGGACAAGGAGACCGGGGGCCATCAGAAGGTGAGTATAATGTTATGTTTTTTTTATTATTTTTTGCCATTTTTATTCTTTTTTTAACTATTAACTTAGTCATACTATATAAATCCAAGCCGGTTGCATGGATTTATATAGTGTGACCAAGTTGTCAAGCACTTTCCAAGTGATGCTAAAATCGCTTGGAAAAGCGCTTGATAACTCTCATGCGAAAATGCATACAAAAACGCTTGACAAACGCTTCTACCTGGCGGGAAAAACGCATTTAAAATCCGCATGCGTTTTTCCTGCCAGGGAGATGCAGAAAAAATCAGGAGCATTTCTGCATCGTGGGCACATAGCCTTATAGTTGAGGTCTACCTATGATGTCAATTACAGGCCTCTCTCATCTTTTTAAGCGGGAGAACTTGTACAATTGGTGGCTGACTAAATACTTTTTTCCCCACTGTAGTTGTATCCATCTAGTTATACTTCTCTCATCTATTGGATTGTATTTTTGTTCATACGTTTTTCCATATGATGTATATACTGTATGTCATACACATTTTGCTTGCACCTAATTTCTGACATTTTGATATATAGGTGTTCCTTCTCAGGTACCATTTGGAATATACCCACTTGATCCTATTTATGGCCATGTACATATAGTTCTATATCATTGTTTCTATTATGTATTTGTCAGTTTTTGAGATTATCTTGGTTTTAATTGTTTTTGTATTAGTGCTTGTATTTTGGTCTCAGTAAAATATGTACAGGTGCTTCTCACTAAATTAGAATATCATCAAAAAGTGAAACTCATATATTATATATGTCACTACAAACAGAGTGATCTATTTCAAGTGTTTATTTCTGTTAATGTTGATGACATATAATATATGAGATTCACTTTTTGTATTGAAGAACTGAAATAACTTAACTTTTTCATGATATTCTAATTTAGTGAGATGCACCTGTATATTTCTATATAGGTGTGCTTATTGTTGTGTAATGCTCTTTTTTTGGCTGTATGTTAGTTTTTGCTTACTGATTCAGCACCCTTTTCATTATTATCTGTACATCTTTTGTATGTTTTGTCCTCACAGCATGCATTGCGCATGATGTGATTATTCACAAGTCTGCAGTTACATAGAGTGACTGCAGACTTGTAGCGTAAGACCGGACAAACCCTTTAAGGCTGCCTGCCGCTACCACTAGTGGGAGCAGTGGAGCTTGCTGGATACTGTGTTATTAATGTAAAGTGAACAGCAAGGTGCTGTGACGGCTGCAGAAAGCCAGAACAGAGAGCGCATTGTTTCCTGTCAAAGCCTCATTCAGGCAGCTCAGTGTAAATGCTGAGGTCAATCACTCTGAAAAATGTTTTTATTTTATTTTAATAAATTGATTATATTTTACCAACCAAAATTATAATTCTGTTTCTCCATTTTTATATCTAGGAGCTAAGACAACCACATTTTTATATGTGTGACAGCAAACTTTTTTCACTGTTGGTTTCACTACTTCTGGTTTGTAATGATTCTGGGCTTGATCTTGTTGGATAGCAGCATTTTACATGTGGTGAGCTTGAGTATATAAACAGATCAACAGTGTAAAGAATGGTGGAAAGGCGTTAAACAGAATCTGTCAGTAAGCCATCTATGTGGGCATACGAGTCCTAAAGAGTTAAATATAATGATACCTTGATATTTGTGATCCAATGTTTTAATCCAGGGAAATCCATGTTTTTCTAATATGGAAAGGAGCTGTTAAGATCTATGATTGCTGATCTCCCTGAGAATCAGGGCTGTGGATTCGGTAAGCCAAACCTCCGACTCCACGACTCCGACTCCCTCATACACGGCTCATGTTTAAGTGATAAATTTACTGCAGCACAGATTCATCTCAGCTAAAAGTCTAGACCCTTAGATCAGAAATAGGACAGACATTTATAGGACATTTCATAACTTTCCCAAATTCTTAGGAAAAAATATTCACATGCATTGAATTACTGAACCCAATTTTATTATATATTTTAGGAGTTGGAGTCGGTCCATTTTATACAGACTCCACCAAAATGGACACAGACTCCGACTCCACAGCCCTGCTGAGAATTTGCCTCCAGAGATTATTATACATGAAGGGGAGTTACCAGTGTGAGGTGTAATGGCCGCTCTCTGCTCTCCTGATCTCACTGCAGAGCTGTGTGTGATTATACCGCACACTTCTGCAGGTTCCTCTCAGCTTCAGCTTCCATCTCACAGGCAGCCAATGTTGTAATACAGCAGAGCTGTGTGTGATTATACTTCACACATCTGCAGGTTCCTCTCCACTTCCAGCTCACAGGCAGACAGGGCTGCAATACAGCAAAGCTGTGAGAGCTGCAGCAAATGTGTTTGTAAGGAGACAAAGATCAGTTCTCCTGTTCTGTGTTAGCTACATGTCTCACACTGGTAATGCCCCTTTTATTAAAAATTAAAAGCTGGAAGTGGAGGCAGATTCTCATGCAGATTTATGCCCTGTCCATAGATGTTAACAGCTCATTTACATATTAAGAAAAATATGGATTTTTCTGGAATAAGACATTGCATCACAGCTATCAATGTATCACTGTATTCAGCTTCCTATGGCCTGCATACCCATATAGACGGCTTAGGAGGGTTGATCCTACTGACAAATTCCCTTTTAATAGATTGCCATGGTAGGGAGTAGATTCTAGACAACTTCAGACCCCAACAATTATAGCAGTGTCCCGATAGAGCAATGATGAAATAAGAACACTAAAGAAATAAATAGCAGGTAAACATTGCTCAAAGTAATAACTTATATTCATCACTAGACTTAGAGATTCTCATTGAAAGGGTTGTCCACCTTGGAGTACATTTTATTTTATTTAAGTGCATGTAATTGGGTCAAACAAAAAAAAATAATTTTTGTTATTAAATTTCATTAAAAAATGTGCCCATTGTTGGCTGCAGAGTGAGTTAACTAAAAATTTGTCAGTGAGCTCATTCTGACTGTCTGAAAGGAGTGTTTGCATTTCTTTAACCTCTTTTCCTGAGCACAACTAATATATGAAGGAAAAAAGCGGCACCATCTAACAAATATTTGTGTGCTGGGTATGGAACTGATCGTCAAGCAACAGTAACCGTGTGCTCATCCAGAGTTAAACCATGTACAATAGAAAACGAAGAAAATGGTGGCACCCACTGGTCCTGTATGAAAGTCCAAAGTTAATTCACATTATTAAAGCGATTGGCATGGGAGAGAGTGACACAGAGAATGGATCACGCCGTTTCGCGCCTGTCTGCGCTTCGATGGGTCCTAGAATGCCACTATTTTCTTCTTTTTCTATTCAACTAATATATGACCACAGACAGTCAAAGTGTATGTGCATGGAAAGAAAGAGCCTGCAAAAGCCAAACTGCAATTTTTTTTTAATGAAACCCAATTGAAAAAAATTTTTTTTTTAAGCTCCAAATACATGCATTCAATGGGAACCTGTCACATTGTACAATGTAGCCTGATCTGTGGACAGAATGGTGTAGAGAAGGAGAAGCTGTGCAGAATGAAGTAAAGATTTGTAGGGAAAGATTCAGAAAAACTTGCATTTTTTTTCATTGAAATCCCTGATGTTTTTGTGCATTTGGGTCCAGTGAGAGGTCCTATCAGTGATTGACAGCTATCTCTGGAGTCATACAGGGACCATTCACTGAACATAAGTCAACAGTGTGATGCAGCAGCAAAAAAAAAGGCAAATACAATTCTGAGATGTATTAACAGAAGCATACAATCTAGATCACGTGAAGTAATTACCCCCCTCTCATCCTCTTTGGTCAGACCTCATCTGGAATACTGTGTCCAGTTCTGGGCACCACATTTGAAAAAGACATCAACAAACTGGAGCAAGTCCAGAGAAGAGCGACCAGGATGGTGAACTGACTGCAAACTATGTCCTACGATGAACGGTTAGAGGATTTGGCTAAGAGGAGACTTAATAGCTGTCTACAAATATCTGAAGGGCTGTCACACAGCTTTATTCTCATTTGCATAAAGAAAGACCAGAAGCAATGGGATGAAACTGAAAAGGAAAAGATACAGATTAGATATTAGAAAAAACTTTTTGGCATTGAGGGTGATCAATGAGTGGAACAGGCGGCCACGAGAGGTGGTGAGTTCCCCTTCAATGGAAGTCTTCACACAGAGGCTGGACAGACATCTGTCTGGGATGGTTTAGTGACTCCTGCATTGAGCAGGGGGTTGGACCAGATGACCCCCGAGGTCCCCTCCAACTCTACCATTCCATGATTCTATGACTCATGCACACAAACATCAGGAATTTCAATGAATAAAATGTAAATTTTACTGAAACTTTTCCCATAAACATGTATATGAATCTGATCAGCTCCTCCTGCTCTATGACCTTCTGCCTGCAGATCCGTTACCATTTTCAATTTGACAGGTTCCCTTTAAGAAAAAATATTGTCTTCTGTGTATTAACTACCTGTACCTTCACTGCAGTCCTTCTGCAATATTGAAAGCATGTATGTATGGCAGGCCCTTGCGGGTATAAATTATTCTTCCTTACTATAATGAACAGAAGGTAATTCACAAGAATGGCTAATGCTCAAAAAATGGTGTATTGTGACGCCTGTTTTACATTTCCTAACTTAAGATCCTAAAATGTCATACAATATTTAAGATACTAATATTCCCGTGTAACTTTATAGGATTGCCTTTGATACATTTTCACTATGTATATTTTGATATCAAAAAGCCAGAATGCTAATGACAGAAGAGAAAATAAACTGTTCAGTGGTTTTGACAAATATAACGCCGGCGAATAACCAGTTGTAAGTCTTCTCAGAAGTGATGACTGATAGGCTGTGTGCCCACTATGCGTTTTTTAAGCGTTTCCGCAGCGGCAATTCCACTGCAGAAACGCTTAAAAAACGCTTGGTAGAAGGTCTGCCATGTTCCCCAATGATAATCCGCATGTGCTGTGCACATGCTAAGGAAATTTCCGTTGTGGCTTATCATTGTGGAAAAAAAACGCAGCACTACTAATTATTTTGCGGAAGCGCTGCGTTTTCGCCGCCGTTGACTTGCATTAGAACACATGGAATCCGCATCACTGCATCTGTACATGCGGAATCCATGCGTTTCAATGTGCGGATGGTACCCGGGTTTGGAGAAGAAGAGACTCTCCTCCGGATCCGGGTAGCATAGAACCTGTAAAAAAAGAATAAAATAAAAAATAAATATTATACTTACCATCTGATGGCCCCCGGTGGCCTTGTCTCGGCTTGCCGGCAGATCGCGGTGGACTCAAGGACTTGCGGTGACGTCATTTAGTCATGTGACGGGTCACATGACCACTGACGTCACCAGGTCCTTTAATCTACCGCGAGCTGCCGGCAAGCCGAGACAAGGCCACCGGGGGCCATCAGATGGTAAGTA
This sequence comes from Phyllobates terribilis, assembly GCF_046119375.1. Taxonomy (NCBI): domain Eukaryota; kingdom Metazoa; phylum Chordata; class Amphibia; order Anura; family Dendrobatidae; genus Phyllobates; species Phyllobates terribilis. The sequence continues at coordinate 163,827,711 of NW_027362762.1, forward strand.
TAATATTTATTTTTTTATTTTTAACCACTCTCTCGGTCACACTATATAAATCCATGCTGTTTGTACAATCCGCATATACAATCTGCATGTGTTTTTTTTCTGCCAAGGAGATGCAGAAACGCTCAGGAAAAATCCTGAGCATTTCTGCATCTTGGGCACATAGCCATAATATTGCGCTGTGTGTATTGTGCCGCTCCCACCAACCCCCTCCCATCTGGCTGTTTTAATTCTACAAACAGGTATTTTTTTTAATTTCTTACTTTGTTGTAAGAGAGGTGTAAATTCTGGAATTGTTATACACAAAAAATCTTTTATTTCATTCTTTCATTCTGCATTAGTGTTGTCAGTGTAAATAAAGTATGAAACATGATTACATGCCGTTGATATCCCAATCTCTCTTTAGTCAGAAGTCACACATTTATAGAGTAAAGCATGCAGGTTTGACTACAATTAGTAAATCTCCACCTTTCAATGTATATTTTATATTAGGGAATGGCATGATTTACTATTATCGGTTGCTTGTAAAAGGCATCATTCTATATAGCAGGACAGCAGTGCACATAAGAAGTGCCGTGTGGCTGCTGTCAAGGCGCTTTCACTATTTTTGATTGCCTATATGATGAGAATGAAAAGAGCAAACAAGGTGTTGTAATTTGTGCTTTTGTGATGTACCTTTGTGGAAATGGTTATTATAAAATCATACAAGGGAATTGAAGATCATGCAGTTTTGTATGTCTGCAGAACGAGCATGGAAGGTATAAGGTGAGCAGCTCGTTGGGTGTAGCTATAGGAGGTGCACACTTGGCGGGTGCACTTGGTTTCACTCTTCCCCATAGGTGGACAGCAGTATAATAATTGCCACATGATACTTTGAGGCCGCTGGTCAGCACTAAATTGTAAGTGTAGTCTAAAGTCAAAGTGACAGTTGCCTTGACACATCCATGTAATTGGTCTGGTAGTTTTAGTAATTATTCTAACCTTTAAAGAGAGCTGAATTTCTCCATTTATAATTTTTCATGGCTTCATGTTAGATTTTCATGCCTTTATAAACTTAATGAGGACTTGCCACTAGGTCAAAAGTGGCCAGGTTTTACTCTTATTTTATTGCCGATGCTCCGATGAGTATACCATCTGTTTTCTCAAAAATGTTCCATGCGGTTCCTGAGATCCAGCCTTTTCATTTGCTACTAATTTAACAGGATCTTTGGGGACATTTATTACAGGATCTTTGGGTGCGTGTCTAACGGGATCTTTGAGGGCATGTCTTAAAGAATCTTTGGGGGCGTGTCTTAAATGATCTTTGGGGTGTGTCTTAAATGATCTTTGGGGTGTGTCTTAAATGATCTTTGGGGTGTGTCTTAAATGATCTTTGGGGTCGTATCTTACAGGATCTTTGGGGTCGTGTCTTACAGGATCTTTGGGGTCGTGTCTTACAGGATCTTTGGGGTTGTGTCTTGCAGGATCTTTGGGGTTGTGTCTTGCAGGATCTTTGGGGTTGTGTCTTGCAGGATCTTTGGGGTTGTGTCTTGCAGGATCTTTGGGGTCGTGTCTTGCAGGATCTTTGGGGTCGTGTCTTGCAGGATCTTTGGGGTCGTGTCTTGCAGGATCTTTGGGGTCGTGTCTTGCAGGATCTTTGGGGTCGTGTCTTGCAGGATCTTTGGGATCGTGTCTTGCAGGATCTTTGGGATCGTGTCTTGCAGGATCTTTGGGATCATGTCTTGCAGGATCTTTGGGATCGTGTCTTGCAGGATCTTTGGGATCGTGTCTTGCAGGATCTTTGGGGGCGTGTCTTGCAGGATCTTTGGGGGCGTGTCTTGCAGGATCTTTGGGGGCGTGTCTTGCAGGATCTTTGGGGGCATTTATTACAGGATCTTTGGGGGCATTTATTACAGGATCTTTGGGTACGTGTCGTTTTGGACCTTTGGGATGCGTGTCTTGCAGGATCTTTGGGGGGCGTGTCTTGCAGGATCTTTGGGGGGCGTGTCTTGCAGGATCTTTGGGGGGGCGTGTCTTGCAGGATCTTTGGGGGGGCGTGTCTTTCAGGGGTGTGTCTTTCAGGATCTTTTGGGGGCGTGTCTTTCAAGATCTTTGGGGGCATGTCTTTAGGCTGTCCTGCATATTTACCTCATGGGCAAATATGCAGGGCCATAAAAATTAACACTAGGTAAAAAGGGGCCAAACGAAAGGAAATAAACCTTAAAAATATCTACTTTATTTGATATGCTTTAAAAAATGTACCGCTCATGAATAGATAAAAATCAGGGCAACAAGAGGTGTATGTCATACACACAGGCCAATGAACACCGTTCAATATGTTCAATAAGCCAAAAATTGGTAATAAGGGATCTATATACTTTAAAAGAGGAGATAAATGCACACTGTAATGTGTATAATCCCCCATTTGGTCTTTCTCTGTGTTTTTATTGCATTACCAATAAAATATTAACATTGTAATAAAAATGTTTTTTTTTCTTCTTAGGTTAGACATTTATTTTGGAATCCCCTATTAACCACTATATACTAAAACTCCCTGACCGCAGAGGTTGGCACCCTAAATAGTCGATATGGTGCCCCCTTATTACCAATTTTTGTCTTATTGAATATATTGAACTATGTTCATTGGCCTGATGTAAAGCTTGATGTAAACAATAGGTCATGATAGCTTCTTTGTAAGATCAGTGACAGCAGGCTGCAGGTAGAAAGTGCATAGAAAGAAGTATAGCGCAAAGGAAGATTCTCGCTCTGCGGTGATAAAGTGGGAAGGCCATGTAGGTACTTATGTTGGAGCAGACGGTCCAATTTGTTACCCCCACTCAGCACCCATTCCACATAATGGCTCAGGCCACAGCTTCAAAGCTTGGTCACTGCTACGACTTCTATAGCTCCTGCACTAGTACAAGTCCAGCACATTCTCACCTGGCAGTCAGTGTGTGGAGAGCTGATCCCCATTGCAGTAAATATTAATGTATTAGAAAGTATTTTCCCAGGTAATTGTGGCACAAAAGTGGGAAGACTGGAGAAGTACATTTAGTCATGTTCAGTATAGGATATGTGAAGCAAGATTTCTGCTAAATTATTTTATGCAGATTGCATCTCTGTGTAAACTAAAGCTATAATTTAAGGCTTGTGTCACAAGGGTATAACATGGCCACATTTAGGCCGGACTCTACTCAAGTTAGATCATCTTAGAATCCCACAGTGAAAAAATAATCATTTCAGTAGAGCAACGTGAGGCTGTTTTTGTGGTCATAATATGAATACAGAACTGCAGTTACTTGGACACATTTGCACCAGGGGGGATTCGTCTATGCACTGGGAAATCTCCCATGTATATGTTACATGTATCCTTAGGCTCTGATTCACCCAACTAAGGGCAACCAAATGCCTGATATATGTTGTATACCATTTTTTTTTGCTTTATAGACTATTGTAGTTGACTATCCATAAGAATTAAAAAAAAAAGATGACGAAACATACATTTTTGCACATAAAAGGGGCATGTGTTGTAAGCAGGGCAGTGGAGTCGGTAATCCAAACCACCGACTCCTCAATTTCCCTAACTCCTGACTCCCAACTCCGACTCCACAGCACTGCCAAACTGAGCGTGTACATAAAGTGCAGCACAGATTCATCTCAACTCAAAGCCTAGATCCTTACATCAGGAACAGAACAGACATTTATAGAACATTTCATAACTTTCCCAAATTCTTATGAAAACATTTACAGCACATACTGCACTGAACTACTGAACTCAATTTATTATATATTTTAAGAGTCTGAGTCAGTCCATTTTATACCAACTCCACCAAAATGGACACCGACTCCGACTCCTCAGCCCTGATTGTAAGTACAGCCCTGGAATATGTCTGCATAGCATACAGCCATAACGCTGAAGCTCATATGGAAATATGTGGTGTGATGCAAACCTTTCATGCCGGAAAGAATATAGGGCTTTCTCATCTTATTTCAGCAGTATGTAATGAATGTATGGACATTGTGATCCTCATGCTTTAAATATAAATGAACTGGGTAACTTTAAATGCAGAAATGGAGCTGGGCCAACGCACTTAACACAGATTAATCTGAAAACTCTTTGCTTTAGAAAGATGATAGGACTTCAGACTCCAACGTCCTCTCCATCAGTGCACAGAAGTGAGATTAATCTGATCTGATTCTATCACATTTTACTGACTTTTTTTTTCTTTTCCACTTGTTTTCATAATTTTAAATGAATATCAAAGCTTGCATGGCAGTAAAACCTTCACCATGGGGACAACTTTGTTATTGGGTACACAAGATGTGCTAGGATCAATTCCGATCCGACTACAGAACTGCTTGTGACATGGACACTGCAACTTTTTTGGTGCAGACTTTTAATAAAGGTTGTAGAAAAGGTGAATCTGAGCAAATGGATCTTATGAAGGATTAAGTATAAGGCCTCATTCAGACATCTTTTTTTTTCTCATAGTCAGTGAGCTGGATTATCAAGCCTGCCAGGTGTTCATATCTTCAGACCTGCAGGAATTGATTTTACTACCACGAACCATTCATACAACACGGGCTAAGACATTTGCCATGGAAGGCTTTCCCCGCAGAGGATGTATGGGACATATTTCAGTATGGGGGCACATATTCCAGTATGGTGTCTTTGCTCGTCGTCTAGCTTTCGTTGATCTGTCTTGGTCTGACCTAACTGATGTCAGCCAGATAGATTGCTGTGAATTCCTGCCATTATCTTGATCCATGTAACTGATGAAGGTTATCATCACTGTACTCACTTGTATTGTAATGAAAGATCCCATTCATTTTAAAAATGATGACTTCTTACTCATCCTGCGCAAACTTGGTATGCTATGGGCAATACAAAGGAGCTGAAAGAGGAGCAAGCTTTTGGCATCCTGTCTGTAAGGCTTTGAGCTTTTACCTTAATCTTCATTAGCCTAGGCCCACCTAGCCTGTATTTTAGGGGATCATTTTTTTTAAACACTGCTTAGGGAGTACATCATGGTGTTCTATAAGTGGCAACCATGGTGCAGATATGAACAAGCCCGAAATGAATCTAACAGTGGTTTGTACAAAGACGGTGTCATGCACATGGCTATATAGTGCCACTGTTTTCTACAGAGCAAAAAATGATCATCCATGGCGCATAAGGATGTCACTCTGAAGGTAGGTTCACATGACCGTTTAAAGAATCGCTCACAAATTCATCCAGAAAAGTGGAACTATTTTTTTCTCACTTGTCATCCATATACAATCTGTATTGTTATAGCAGCAGCTAGCTATTTATCATTTGCAACTTCCTGTTACAGAATTGCAAGGGATGCTAAACTGTGGCTCCGTATGGCATCTGATTTATTTTTTGTGCACCCATAGACTTGAATGAGTGATTCTCGTCCAATTTACAGAAGAGACTAGTGCATTCTGCTCATCTGCACTGCCTCATTGAATAACATAGGTCCGAGTGCTGTTCGTTCTTTCCACCCACAGCACTTAGACTGAAAATACGGTTGTATGAATGAGCCCTAAGCGTCAGGTTTTATACTGAGGCATGTAGAGGTTATTTTCACGTTTTAGTTTTTAGTACAGAAAAAAAATTATTGCATGCTCCATCAAATGCTATGTATGGAGGCATACATTGTCCCCTGTGCATCTGGCCCAATATAATGGTCAGTTTTCCTAAATTCTGTGTTGACCTAGAGATCGGTATACCGTGGGCTCACTTGTCCTCTATGGTATGCTGAATATAGATTCCATTTATCTTATGTTTTTTTTTAGTATTTTATAGTCCCGCATGCATTATTTTAACGCTATTAGTTGTAAATTATAGTTGGGGCAACTCTAGTCATCCTTAACTCATTAATCATTACTGATTCTCTTCCCACTTACATGGAAGCCTTGCTACAATTCTCACTCATCAGCAAAAAATGCATTTCTCCATTTAATGTCATTCATTGTACTAATAATAGTGTATTCTGGAGGAGGTCTCTGAGGCTTTACACTAGTGTCCTGTCCTTCTTGAAATGCCTTGCCACTATTGCATTGCGGTTCACATTAATCTTGAGTAACACCATTCACTCTTAGACAATGACATTGGAACGCACCTTTGCCTTAAGCCATAATTTATTAACTGTTTTAGTTTTTGCATAGCTATATGAACCAAGCACCCATGTTAAAAAAAAATATTCTATGCCCTTGTATGTTTTTAATGGATATTGTCGCACAGTCGACGTTAGAAGTGCAACCAATTTTTTTATATCTCTCCAAACCCCAAATCAGCCATATTTGTAAACTGGAAAATGATCAGTCACCGCCATAGAATAGAGCACATTTACAATTAATTGCTGTAGTCTGGAGATTTTCTGCCAGGTGGCATTATAAGATTAAGCTTATAATCAATTAGTATAAAGTAGCAGTGTTTTCTTGAGTGATTGAGAATTAAAAATCTCTTGACCCTTACAGTTTCTGCCCACCTACAGTATATCAAGTAGAAATGGCTCTCGTTCAAAGTCTTATTGACCCACTAGGGGCCATTGGATTTTGTGATGGCCCAAGATTTAGACTTAGTATTTTTTGGACTATTTTTTTGGAATATAGGAAAAATACATTTCCTACTAATTTACAATTTCTCTGGTAGTTTAGAGAAGTGGAGGAGTGAATGCCTCTCATTTTAGTACAGTAGGGTAGACTAGGGAGGTAATAGATATAGTGTTAGTTTTTCTCAGCAACTTGTGTATTATACACATATAGATTTTTTATGTACACTGCAGCGCACACAAGCACAACACTGCTACATGTACAGTACATGTACACTCAGCTCTGTTGTATACATACACACAGCTCAGCTACACATAGACACGCACAGCTTGACTACAACATAGCTCATCTACATAATTGAAACACACACAACATATATACATACATGAACACACAGCTCAACTACATCAACACAGTTCAGCTACAGCACACTCAGCTCAGCTGAGCTACATTGTCAAAATACACGCACACAAAGCTCAAATACATCACACTTCGCTTGTCTACATAATCAAAGCGAACACAGCTTAGCTACAGCACACTCAGCTGCATCTTTAAAACCAACACACAGCTCAGCTACATCATCAAAACACATATACAGCTCAGCTACAACACAAATCAGCTACATTGTCAAAACACACAAAGCTCAGCTACAACATACTCAACTCCGCAACATCATAATAAACACACTGTATATATTACCAAAATTTGAAGTTCCTTCTAGGCATGTGACCGATCACATGATCTGAAAGGTCCTTAATCTGCTCAAGACATGCAACGTGCAGGCAGGTCCTGGGGGCATTTCACCTGCCCTGCAGTGAGCAGACTGATCAGTGTGGGGCAGGAGGAGAGAAAACAGTTCTCTCCCTGACTGAGAAGGATGATCTGTCAGCGATCTTGATCACAGGAAGCTGACTCCAGACCATAACATCCGTACACTTTTTGTCAACATTTTTTATTGCTATAAAGTGCGCCTCATAGTCCAAAAAAATTGATAATTGGGCCAAACCAACCACAAAAGGACCCATAAATTTCATATAATTCTGAAAATGAAATGCAGAACCTGGTGATTTAAATATTTTGATTATTCAGCTAAACAATAGTTCTTTTTATTAATATGACCTAATTCAAATGGAGAAGTTGCCATTGTGCAATGTGATTGCGAGGCCTGATGGGTTACCATTAATCGGGACCTGCTGATGGGCCCCCATTACTGTCATTTTGCTTGGTACTCCTATGAAGCTCAGCCACAGGCTGAGCTCCATAGAAGATTGATATTTGCAGGAAATATTGCAATACTCTGATATAATATAGCGATCAGATGATTGCAGATTCAGCTCCTCTAAAAAGAATGAAAAAAAAATATATAAAATTTCAAATAAGCCTTTGATTCCATAATTACAATGAAATAAAAAATAATGAATAAACATATTTTTTATTGCTGTTTCTGTATAGGTCCAGTATATCAAAATATAAAATTTATTTACCCATATGGTAAATGCCGGAAAAAGAGAAAAATGCCAGAAATGTGTTTTTTTTTCGTCACCCTACCTAGTTAAAAAAAACACATCAAAATGTCACATGTCCCAAATTGGTATAACTAAACCTTCAGCTCGCCATGCAAATACAAGCTTTCATACATCTCCATCGAGGGGAAAAATAAAAATTTTGTGGGTTCTGGAAACGGTGAAAACAAACTCACATTTTTGGGTTTATAAGCTTTTCACTTCTTAAATAAAAAAAAGTCTATTCAAATTTGGTATTGCCAAAATTGTATTGACCTGAAGCATCATGTTTACAGGTAATTTTTTTTATCTTACAATGAATACCATTAAAAGAAAACCCAACAAATAATTATGTAATAAATTTTTTTTCACCATTTCATCCCACTTGGATTTTTTTCCCATTTTTCAGTACATGATGTGGTGTCAAAAATTCAAAATTACATCTCTTCTTGCAAAAAACAAGCCCTTTTACGGCTATGTCAAAAAATAAAAAAGTTATGGCTCTTGGAAGAAGGGGAGAGAAAAATGCAGACAAAAAAAATTAAAATGAGCTGCATAGAGTTAAGCAGCTTGTACCAAAATCATAAATGTACGGATGCTATCAAAAGGTTTTAATTTTTGTACATCTACACAACATCATTTTTTTTTCTCTCAATCAATTTGTAATGAAAAACGAATCAACTTTCCAAAAAAGTCTGAAAGGGAACCTCTCTCATCTATAAACTCTGTTTACTTGCAGACATAGTGGAGCAGCAGCTACAGGGAGAAAATGAAGCTCTTCTCCCTGCAGCTGCCACTTCTAGTCATCAGGGCAGTGCAGGGGCTGTAACAATCACTACAGAAAGCAAAGCTTTACTCACTCCTCAGGACTTTGCTTGCCAGCCAGCACTGCAGGGTAAGTGCGCAGAGTGATTTTAGTTGCGCTCACTGTATAGTGATTGATGACGTTTACAGCCACATCACCACCCTTAGGACTGGAAGTAAGCAGCTGCAGAGAGAATATAATTTTCTCCCTGCAGCTGCTTTTCCAGTAAGGCAGTCAGACATGATTTAAAGAGAACCTGTCACCTGAAAAACGCTATTAACCTGCAGATTTGAGGCTAATCTGCAGGTTAGACCCATGCTGCTGGGAGGAAATGAACTTGATTCCCCCCGGCTGCTTTCCAGTTTCAGTCACTGGGGCGGCGCTGGCACGGGTTCAGTCATCGCTCTGTGTATAGAGAGTGGCGGCTGTAACCGCACCCTCGGCGACAGCAGCTCAGCATTAAGTCTTATTCATATATTTACCTAATGCAGGGCTCGACAAACCCAGGCGCCTGGTCGCCAGTGGCGCCTAGAAAATGTTGTCTGGCGCCTAGAAAATGTTGCCTGGTGCTTGAGGAGTTGAGGAGTTGAGAAGAAAAAAAAATACTCTCAATCCAATCCCACCTCCTGCACGGAGTCATCCAATCGGAGGAAGCAGGGACAGTATCGCTCAGGCCGCCTTCTCCACTTTGCTCCGCCCCCCTTATGCTCCGGGACTGGACAGGGAGAGTTGGGTTACGGGGGAAGCAGGGCTGGCGTCAGCACCCGGCGTACCCGGGCAAGTGCCGGGGCCCTGGAAAATCAGAGGGGCCCAGCCGCCCACTCACTGTCGGGGCCCGGGCCCACACACCCACCCGCCCACTCACTGTCGGGGCCGGGCCCACACACGGTCGGGGCCGGGCCCACACACCCACCCGCCCACTCACTGTCGGGGCCGGGCCCACACACCCACCCGCCCACTCACTGTCGGGGCCGGGCCCACACACCCACCCGCCCACTCACTGTCGGGGCCCTGGCCGCTTCCTCGGCACCTGTTCAGGGACGCAGGCGCTGCTTGATTGCCGGCACTTCCCCCAGACATGGCCGCGCGCTGTCCGGCTGTGTCTGCTAGTAATGACACGGCAGGGTCGACGGCACTGCACCTTTAATTGTGCTTGTGTGTCGCTCCTGCCGCGTCATTACTAGCAGACACAGCCGCACAGCACGCGGCCATGTCTGGGGGAGTGCCGGCAATCAAACACCGTCGGAGCGGAGGTCCTGCACAGATGGGCGGGAGGGGCCCGGACCCGACCTCAAGTGGGCCCCTCTGATGTTCCAGGGCCATGAAGTCTGTGACACGCCGGGGGCCCTGCACTGCCCCATACCCGAGGAGCTGCTGGACAGGACACTGGACCGGGGACAGGTGAGTGAGGCTTCCCCAATCCCCATATTAAAAATATTAGTAATGGGTCTGTGTGAGTGCATGTATGTGAATGTCAGTGTATATGACTGTGTATATATATTTGTCTGTTTTATCTATGTGTATGTCTGTATGTGTACATATGTCTGCGTACCGTGTGTGCGCGCGCATATGTCTGCGTACCGTGTGTGCGCACGCATATGTCTGCGTACCGTGTGTGCGCGCGCATATGTCTGCGTACCGTGTGTGCGCGCGCATATGTCTGCGTACCGTGTGTGCGCGCGCATATGTCTGCGTACCGTGTGTGCGCGCATATGTCTGCGTACCGTGTGTGCGCGTGCATATGTCTGCGTACCGTGTGTGCGCGTGCATATGTCTGCGTACCGTGTGTGCGCACGCATATGTCTGCGTACCGTGTGTGCGCACGCATATGTCTGCGTACCGTGTGTGCGCGCGCATATGTCTGCGTACCGTGTGTGCGCACGCATATGTCTGCGTACCGTGTGTGCGCGCGCATATGTCTGCGTACCGTGTGTGCGCGCGCATATGTCTGCGTACCGTGTGTGCGCGCGCATATGTCTGCGTACCGTGTGTGCGCGCGCATATGTCTGCGTACCGTGTGTGCGCGCATATGTCTGCGTACCGTGTGTGCGCGTGCATATGTCTGCGTACCGTGTGTGCGCGTGCATATGTCTGCGTACCGTGTGTGCGCACGCATATGTCTGCGTACCGTGTGTGCGCACGCATATGTCTGCGTACCGTGTGTGCGCGCGCATATGTCTGCGTACCGTGTGTGCGCGCGCATATGTCTGCGTACCGTGTGTGCGCGCGCATATGTCTGCGTACCGTGTGTGCGCGCATATGTCTGCGTACCGTGTGTGCGTGTGCATATGTCTGCGTACCGTGTGTGCGCGCGCATATGTCTGCGTATGTGAAGGATGAGGGGGCAGGCTGGGCCATGTGTAATAAATATATATTATATATATATATTTATTTCTCCGCCGTATCTGTGCATCATGAATCGTGTATGTGTTAAAAGGGCCCACTGAGACTCTTTCGCCCGGGGCCCAGAAAAACCTGGAGCCGGCCCTGGGGGGAAGGATCGCTGTGGCCGGGGGCCCGTTCTCATCTCCCGCTACCTGTGTAAGTACATACAAAGGCCGTGCTCCCCGGAGAGACGCCGTGTGTGAGGGTGTCTATATGTACAGTTTGTCAACAAAAAAAATTCTGGCTCCTAAATTTTTTGGCTGGCTCCTAGATTGTCGACCCCTGACCTAATGAATAAAAACAATGACAATACCTGTTTTCATATGAATATTACTATATAGAACTCAATCAACTAGTTCCTACAAGATAGAATTTACCTCTAATGATAATATATACTTTACTTCCACCTAAATACCCTGCTCCATAGAAGTTCAGGACAGTGCGCATTCCTCTTCTCCTAAATTCAGAAAATCCGAGAATAAGTAGATGTTAGAGATTCGCTAATCTAATATATGTACACGTGTGCAGGATGTAATTATTCCCACTCTGTGTTGGTAGCGGAGGACTTTGCACAGGACTGCTCTCTTTATACACACATAAAATGAGGGTAATAAGTATTTGATCCCTTGCTGTTTTTGTAAGTTTGCCCACTGACAAAGACATGAACAGTCTATCATTTTAAGGGTAGGTTAATTTTAACATTCAGAGATAGAATATCCCCAAAAAATCAAGAAAATCACATTGTATAAATTAGATACCTTTATTTGCATTTTGCAGTGAGAAATAAATATTTGATCCCCTACAAACCATTGTGTTCTGGCTCCTACAGACCAGTTAGACACTCCTAATCAACTCGTTACCTACATTAAAGACTCCCACAGGAGTCTTTTATACAGACAGTCACCTGTATTAAAGACTCCTGTCCCAGACTCAATCAGTCAGACTCTCTACAACATGGGCAAGACCAAAGAGCTTTGTAAGGATGTCAGGGACAAGATCATAGGCCTACACAAAGCTGGAATGGGCTACAAAACCATAAGTAAGACGCTGGGTGAGAAGGAGGCAACTGTTGATGCAATAGTAAGAAAATGGAAGAAATACAAAATGACTGTCAATCGACATCGATCTGGGGCACCATGCAAAATCTCACCTCTTGGGGTATCCATGATCAAGAGGAAGATGAGAGATCAGCCTAAAACTACATGTGAATAACTTGTTAGTGATCTGAAGGCAGCTAGGACCACAGTCACCAAAAAACCATTGGTAGCACATTACGCCTTAAAGGTTTAAAATCCCTCAGTGCTCGCAAGGTCCCCCTGCTCAAGAAGGCACATGTGCAGGCCCGTCTGAAGTTTGCCAATGAAAATCTGGATGATTCTGTGAGTTATTGGGAGGAGGTGCTGTGGTCAGATGAGACAAAATTGAGCTCTTTGGCATTAACTCAACTCGCCTTGTTTGGAGGAAGAGAAATGCTGCCTATGACCCAAAGAACACCATCCCCACTGTCAAGCATGGAGGTGGAAACATTATGTTTTGGGGGTGTTTCTCTGCTAAGGGCACAAGACTACTTCACCACGTCAATGGGAGAATGGATGGAGCCATGTACCATAAAATCCTGAGTGACAACCTCATTCCCTCCGCCAGGACATTAAAAATGGGTCGTGGCTGGGTCTTCCAGCAAGATAATGATCCAAAACATATAGCCAAGGCAACAAAGGAGTGGCTCAAAAAGAAGCACATTAAGGTCATGGAGTGACATAGCCAGTCTCCAGACCTTAATCCCATAGAAAACTTATGGAGGGAGTTGATGCTCCGAGTTGCCAATCGATGGTTTGGGGTGAGCTGGACCACAGAGTAAAGGCAAAAGGGCCAACAAGTACAAAGCATCTCTGGGAACTCCTTCAAGATTGTTGGAAGACAATTTCCGGTGACTACCTCTTGAATCTCATCAAGAGAATGCCAAGAGTGTGCAAAGCAGTCATCAAAGCAAAAGGTGGCTACTTTGAAGAACCTAGAATATAAGACATATTTTCAGTTGTTTCACACTTTTTTGTTAAGTATATAATTCCACAGGTGATAATTCATAGTTTTGATGCCTTCAGTGTGAATGTACAATTTTCATAGTCATGAAAATACAGAAAAATCTTTAAACTTTTGGTCTGTACTGTATGTGTGTGTATATTTTAGGTTGAGGGTGCAAACAATTTTGTCCAGCCTGTTTTTGGGGTTTTGTGTGAAATGATGTCCAATTTGCCTTGTTTCCTCAGTTTTTTGTGTTGTTCTAATACACACAAGGAAAATAAACATGCGTATAACAAAATGTGTAATTGCAATAATTTTCCGGGAGAAATACTTAATTTTCTTGAATAATTTCAAGGGTGCCAACACTTTCAGCCATGACTGTATAATATAAAGACTAAAGCTCTCCTATTCATACATTACCTGTCAAAAGTTTGGGGTCACCCAGACAATTTTGTGTTTTCCATGAAAACTCATGCTTTTATTTATCAAATGAGTTGCAAAATAATTAGAAAATATAGTCCAGACATTGACAAGGTTAGAAATAATGATTTTTATTTGAAAGAATAATTTTCTCCTTCACACTTTGCTTTCGTCTCAGAATGCTTCCTTTGCAGCAATTCCAGCATTGCAGACCTTTGGCATTCTAGCTATTAATTTGCTGAGGTAATCTTGAGTAATTTCACCCCATGCTTCCTGAAGCCCCTCCCACAAGTTGGATTGGCTTGATGGGCACTTTTGGCATAGCATACGGTCAAGCTGCACCCACAACAGCTCAATGGGGTTGAGATCTGGTGACTGCCCTGGCCACTCCATTACAGATCGAATACCAGCTGCCTGCTTCTTTCCTAAATAGTTCATGCATAATTTGGAGGTGTGCTTTGGGTCATTGTTCTGTTGTAGGATGAAATTGGCTCCAATCAAGCGCTGTCCACAGGGTATGGCATGGCGTTCCAAATTGGAGTGATAGCCTTCCTTATTCAAAATCCCATTTACCTTGTACAAATCTCCCACTTTACCAGCACCAAAGCAACACCAGACCATCACATTACCTCCACCATGCTTGACAGATGGTGTCAGGCACTCTTCCTGCATCTTTTCAGTTGTTCTGTGTCTCACAAATGTTCTTCTGTGTGATCCAAACACCTCAAACTTTGATTCGTCTGTCCATAAATCTTTTTTCAAATCTTTCTCTGTCCAATGTCTGTGTTCTTTTGCCCATATTAATTTTTTTCTTTTATTAGCCAGTCTCAGATACAGCCTTTTCTTTTCCACTTTGATCTGAAGGCCAGCATCCCGGAGTCGCCTCTTCACTGTAGACGTTGACACTGGCGTTTTGCGTGTACTATTTAATGAAGCTGCCAGTTCAGGAGCTGTGAGGCGTCGATTTTTCAAATTAGAGACTCTAATGTACTTGTCTTGTTGCTCAGTTGTGCAGCGGGGCCTCCCACTTCTCTTTCTACTCTGGTTAGAGCCTGTTTGTGCTCTCTCGTGAAGGGAGTAGTACACACCATTGTAGGAAATCTTCAGTTTCTTGGCAACTTCTCGCATGCAATAGCCTTCATTTCTAAGAACAAGAATAGACTATCGAGTTTCACATGAAAGTTCTCTTTTTCTGGCCATTTTGAGAGTCTCATAGAACAAACAAATGTAATGCTCCAGATTCTCAACTAGCTCAAAGGAAGGTCAATTTTATAGCTTCTCAAATCAGCCAAACCTTTTTTAGCTGGGCTAACATACTTCTGCAAGGTTTTTCTAGGATTTTCTAAACATCCGTTAGCCTTCTTAGACAGTTAGCAAACACAATGTACCATTAAAACACTGGAGTGGTGGTTGTTGGAAATGGAAATATCTACACCTATGTAGATATTGCAATAAAAACAAGACGTTTGCAGCTAGAATAGCAATTTACCACATTAACAATGTATAGAGTGTATTTCTGATTCATTTAATGTTAGCTTTATTGAAAAAAAAAAGTGCTTTTCTTTCAAAAATAATGACATTGTTAAATGCCCCCAAAGTTTTGAACGGTAGTGTATATATTGTGATGTTAATCAGAATCAATCACAATTTGGAATCTAAAAACAGAAGGGTGGACTATAAAAATGAACTGTAACAAAGGTTTTATTCCTTTGACTTTCAATGGTATTAGAATTATTTGGCAATCATAATTTATATTGTGAACTCACACTGGTCTGAACTATGAGACTAGTCAGAACCAGAGTGCAAAACTGGTTATCAGGGCATAGATATTGTGGAAATGCATTTATTGTAGCTTCTCAGTTGCGGGTGTGTACACTGTTCTCACTATGGCATGGTTCCCGCTATGTATCTGGTTCTGTTCATTGTGATTCTAATGGTCCATCCCTGGATATGAGCAGGACACCCTGTAGTTTTGTGGTTACTCAGCTTTGATGATCTCACAAGAATCTTGGCACAATTAAAGCCAGTGGGAAAGCTGCTGTTCATAAAATGGTTTAATAAATTAAGGCCCATTTCCTGTAAAGTTTAAATGGATATTTAATTTATTAATCTCTTCAATGGAAGCTATTACCAGAAAATGACCTCTTGTTTAAATCTGTTCTTTGTGTTAAATGCATTTTTATTAATTTTCTTGCAGTGTTTTGAAATTCTATATCTCTTTTGTTAAATCATCTGATGAGTTTGTGCAAAGATCATTGTAAAGGGAGGGGGAGCAGTGTCAGACATCGCCTATTGTGATTGGTGGATCCTGTGTTATTAGCGGTATGTAGAGGTGTTACCTGTCATTGTAATCCTGTCTCTGCGGATAAGAAGTCTGCTGAAAACTCTATCTGAAAAGACAGGAAGTCTAGCATAGCCCTAGTGGCCAGTGTAAACATTGCAAGATTACTCTTTTTTTTATAGAAATTTTGTGATATGAAAAAAAAAAAAAAATCAATGCTAAAATTAAAAAGAAAAAAACATTTAACACAAAAACCTGATTTAAACAATAGGTCATTTTCTGATGACAGCGTCTCTATAAATGTGTCATTGCTTAGCAGAACAGAATCATTATTATAGTACCATTCAATAACAGATTTTGTAAAGTTTCATGAAAGAATTGAAATGTAGCTGCTGTGTTCTTATGTTTAATAGTAAAAGAAAAATGTCCTACACCCATGCTGTCTATAGAATGCGTTGCACATTCAAGGGGTGTCATCCCAAAAATCACCATGTATTTATTTGCCATATAATGCAATATATTATTAAATTGTATTATATTTTTATGTTATTAGTACAATAACACATAATATTACACATTGCATTGTATTCATCGCTACCAACAATCCTGAATTCATTAGGATTGTCCCGAATTTTCAGAAACCGTTCTGGGCATGTCCCAGTCAGAAAAGAGACTTGCCCAAAAATGGTAGTTACTGTTTTGGCATTCAGATGTCCATATTTACCAACCAAGCTATTGGTAAGTATGTGCACCCCATATTGAAAGTATAATCTAGCCTGCCATTGAACTTAGATACATGGGGAACAAATGTGAAACCTACTATTTAAATTGTGTAGTTTTGTAAGAGGGTGACGGGGACGGTCATGCGCCTCCTTCCCTTTTGTGAATGTATTGTTCTACTCTGTGTTTATATATGAATATGTAAATGTCTATTATTTAATGTTAGTTACAGGAACAGTATATGTTAGGAGTGGATGGTATCTTAGATTAGCAATTGGGTACAGTGCAGTGGTGGGCACAATAGTCTAGGATAGAAATAGTTCATGTAGTTAGTAATAGCTCCAGTGCAGAAGGAGCCGGGGTAGTAACGGAGTGGTTTGCCCCGCAACCAACGGAGACTGTTGATGATTGGTCCAGTTGAAAAAGGGGGAGCAGTTTGGGCCAGAGAGAGCAATGGTTATTCCTTTCAGGATACAGTTCAGTCAGAGCAGTTGTTGCTGTTGGTAACGTTAAGGTATGTGCTGGAGGAAGACTGAGGATAACGACGGTCGATGATAGCAAGAGTTAGGCAGCTTGGGGAACGTTGAAGCGGTAAACTCAGGAAAATTCCCGAAACGTCCGAGGCCTGTAGAAGGACTGATGGAGCCAGTCTTCACAACTCCCAAAGAGGGGAGAGCGGATGGGGACATACCTGAGGAGAGTAGGACCGTGTTCTGGAAAGCTGGGGTACTGGAGAAACTAACCCTGAAGATATGACAGGAAGGGACAGAAGAGAGGATGACAAATGTAATTGTGATGTGCAAAGTAACGGGATCTGTGACCAGAACTGAGCAACGAAAGGAGTTTAGTAAAGTTGTTTTTTATAAAAAAGAAACTGAGCATGAAAGTGATTATTTGCCTACAACAACTGAACTCCTGAAGAAAATGGAGATTTCCCGGGAAACTGTAAGTGTTTCACACTACATGCACGGCCACACAAAAGAGGGAGGACACCAATTGTCTGTAAGGTGTCAAAGCGAGCAGGGGCCACAACTCGCCCACAACTACCTCGCTGGGGCACCTTACATTTTTATGAAAGTAATTTCCAATTGCCACCTGGAAACTTTCAGCCAGGGCTGTGGAGGTGGAGTCGTGAAGTCGGTGTCCATTTTGGTGTCTGAATTGGAGTCGGTATAAAATGGACCGACTCCAACTCCTAAAATATATAATAAATTGGGTACAGTAGTTCAGTGCAGTTTGTGGGAAATATTTTTTTCATAAGAATTTGGGAAAGTTATGAAATGTCCTATAAATGTCTGTCCTATTCCTGATCTAAGGGTCTAGACTTTTAGCTGAGATGAATCTGTGCTGCAGTAAATTTATCACTTAAACATGAGCCGTGTATAAGGGAGTCGGAGTCATGGAAATTGAGGAGTCTGAGTCTGAGGCTTGGCTTACCGACCCCACAGCCCTGCTTTCAGCAAGGCTAGCTGACAGACCTTTTCACTCTTAAATAAGCACTCCTCCTCCTCCCAGCAAAATGTTTATCCTCTTAATATATTTTAATCATCATATTATATAGCACTGTGTACTTACAATTGCTCATTTCGCCTTTCTACCCAGCTAATTCTTCCCTTTTCCATTAGGTCTATGACATCACGTGATAAAAAACTGACTAGCTGAATTCTTTTAAGCTCTATGTAGAAACAGGAGGTCAGTTTTCACTGTATGAGTCATGAGTCACTGCAAAAGTCCCCAGGCAGTTGGGAGGAGGGAGCAGCTGGGTCAAGAGTTAAAGCGGGGAATGATAAATGCAGGGACAAGAGACTTCCTTTTTCTACATAGGGCAGAGAAAAGAGAAGAATTAGCTGCAATTGTTTTCTCATGCTGAATCGGGATGAGAAAATAATCACAGATCTGCACTGCCCCATAGTGTAACATTGGGCCGGGTGCTATGCTATAAAACATCAGATAGCATTCGGCCTTGTTATATGCTCGTGTGAGCGAGCCCTCAAATTTATTCTTGATATTCATTTTAGATATTGGGAGATCTTACTTTTACAAACAAAAATGGTATATTACTTTTCTTATTGCATCTGTGAATTGATTCACTGCATTTCCTCCTCTTTGGGTCTTCGTATTACTACATAATGCATTCTATCACATTATGATAATAAATGGCAGCTCCTACAATGCATTTTCTTTTGTGATGAAGGTGTGAGTTTACTTTAAGTGTGTGTGTTGCAAAGGTACAACTAAAAGGATGGCATTATATTTAATTGTCTTCCTAATCTAATAACTGCAACCACGCCTGATACTGGAGCTTACTGTGGTGATTCGGATCAGTCTGTATAAATTTCCTTCACCATCGTCCTCACTTTTCTGAGAACAGACTTCAGATTCGTAACCACAACTATTTAGCTTTCCTTTCTCAATGCAACTGAGTGGAATCAAAAGTGGAAGATGTATTAATGCTGGTGCATTGTAGAGGCAGGAAGATCCTCCAAGGGGAGGAGCATGTTGCAGAGTCATCAGCCCGCTACACATCCTGTTGATGGATCTAGGCATAGGGTACAAACATATTTGTGCTTTCTTACACTTTACTACAAACTAGTGATTACCTACTGGCCAAAGGATTAGTTGTTTGAATTATAATTGTCCAATATTTCTCTCTCTTTTACAACTTTTGCAGTTTATATTCTGGCTCTGAGCCATTCCCAAAAAGTAGTAGGCTTAGCAGGAGGAGTGTGATGATAGGCTTAGGATGGGTGTGGTGATAGGCTAAGCAGGATCAGTGTGTTGGTAGGTTTAGCAAGCTGGTAAGCTTAGCAGGAGGAACATGGTGGAAGACTTAGCAGGTGGGGTATGTTGGTAGGTTTAGCTGAAGGTGAGTGGTGATAGGCTTAGCAGTAGGGACATGGTGGTAGGTGTAGCAGGAGGGGCTTGGTGGTAGATTTAGCAGGAAGGTCATGGTGGTATGTTTAGTAGGAGGGGCGTGGTGGTAGGCTAGCAGGAGGTGTGTAGTGGTAGGTGTACCAGAAGGTGTGGTGGTAGGCGTAGCAGGAGGTGTGTGGTGGTAGGCGTGGCAGGAGGTGTGGTAGGCGTAGCAGGATGTGTGGTGGTAGGCGTAGCAGGAGGTGTGTGGTGGTAGGCGTAGCAGGAGGTGTGTGGTGGTAGGCGTAGCAGGAGGTGTGTGGTGGTAGGCGTAGCAGGAGGTGTGTGGTGGTAGGCGTAGCAGGAGGTGTGTGGTGGTAGGCGTAGCAGGAGGTGTGTGGTGGTAGGTGTAGCAGGAGGTGTGGTAGGTGTAGCAGGAGGTGTGGTAGGCGTAGCAGGAGGGGCATGGTGGTAGGCGTAGCAGGAGGTGTGTGGTGGTAGGTGTAGCAGGAGATTGGTGGTAGGCGTGGCTGGAGGGTTGTAGTCTTAGGCGTAGCAGGAAAGGCGTGGTGGTAGATTTAGCGGTTTAGCAGGAGAGGCTTGGTGGTAGATTTACCAGTAAGAGCGTGGTCGTAGGCGAAGGAGAAGAGCATGGTGGTAGGTTTAGCAGGAGGGGTGTGGTGGTAGATTTAACTGTAAGAGCGTGGTCATAGGCGAATGAGAAGAGCATGGTGATAGTTGTAGCAGAATGGATGTGGTGGCAGGTTTAGCAGTAGGGGCTTGGTGGTAGACATAGCAGGAGGGCGTGGTGGTAGGTTTAGCAGAAGGTGTGGTGGTAGGCGTAGAAGGAGGGGCTGGTGGTAGATTTGACTGTAAAAGCGTGGTCGTAGGCGAATGAGAAGAGCATGGTGGTAGGTGTAGCAGAATGGATGTGGTGGCAGGTATAGCAGTAGGGGCTTGGTGGTAGACATAGCAGGAGGGCGTGGTGGTAGGTTTAGCAGGAAGGACGTGGTGGTAGGTTTAGCAGGAACGGCGCAGTGGTAGGTTTAGCAGGAGGTAGGTTTAGCAGAATCTGACAGATTAATTATATTTTATACTAGAAAGTAGCATATACTATAACAGAAATCTATTACAACTGAAGGCTGGGGTAGATCTCTAATTCGGGGCACGTACAGCCGCAAGATGCACGACATTCACTTAGTGGTGTGCTCCTCTTAATGATTTTGACCATTTTTACCCCATCTAATTTTTGATCAAGATTGACATGTGAAATTCTAGATTTGAATTATTCCACCCATAGAGTATGTATCTCATTTTTCCTTATTTGGTCATTGTTTTATACAGCATGTGCAATATAAGGGACTTTCACTTTAGCCTTAGGTTTTGTAAGAAGTTTAACATGAGGTTCTTCCATATGAGCCAAAGCACAGGGCCATATTAAATTGTATTTAATAAATATTCCAGAAATCTGCAATTACCTTAAAGTGGTGCCAATAAAAATGCATTGAGAGAAGCCGGATACGTCTGGGTGGCATGAGACCGCGGGTATGCAAATTGCATACCTCTGGTCACGTGACCGCCTGCTCACATCTTAAATGGCGGGGCATCCTGACAGCGTGTGCAATGCTCTCTGTCATGATTCAGAAGTCTGTAGTTATATAAATTGACTGCAGACTTTTGTGGCAAGCCTGGATAACCATTTTAAATGTATATTTATTTTGACTACTTATTGCTTTCTGAATATTGTGTTTTTTGTTTACATTTTATGTTTTTTTTTCTTTTTCTTTGCAGATTTTAACTGTCTTGGGTGCTATATAAATAAAGAAGTTGCTGCAGGATGAAAAGATGGCAGCTCCGCTTAATGCACCACCTGGCCCCGATAGCTTCAAAAAATTTACCCGTGAATCATTGGCTGCCATTGAAAAACGTGTAGCCGAAGAGAAGAAGAAAAAGCCACCAAAGCCGGACAGTAGCCACAGAGACGATGACGAAGACAATAAACCAACTCCAAACACTGACCTGGAAGCAGGCAAAAGTGTGCCGTTTATCTATGGCGATGTTCCTGGGAAACTTATTGCTGTGCCAATCGAAGACTTAGACCCTTTTTATTTAAACAAGAAAGTGAGTCCAAGAGAAATAATTCAATGGAATTACAGGTTTTTGTGGTGGAGATGCTTTCAACTAAAGTGTCAGTGAGATTGGTGATAGGCCCTGCTGGTTTTTGTTTTTCAGGAGTTGTTTCATTGCAACCATGCTGGATTTATGGATATGAATTATTGTCTTCAACATAAAGTATTAGTCTGCCTAAACAGGGTTATGTTCAAGATCTCACCACTGGTGGGGCTTTGATTTATTGGTTTCGATATATTTGTGACTTGTAAATTATATCTGTAGATGATGAGTTTTCCAAATCTTGTTTGCGTTTGGATGACACTTTTAAGTAATGCTGGATTCTTAGGCCGTCCATACACATTAGATGTCTGGTGGCCTGTCGATGCTTCAGTTTCTTGTTTGGTTGACAGCCATCTCAGCCGACTCTCCCATACACACGAGCACTCGCTCAGCCGAGCTCCTGTGTTCTCTGTGAGAAAGCCGCTGGCTGATACATCAGGCCGGCCGCTTATCTCCGGGAGAGCAATGCGATCAGCTGTCTGAAATCGGGTATATGCGATCGACATCTCTACCGGCATCACTTACGCCCCATACACATTAGACTGTCGTCCAAACCAGTCGATATCGCACACAAGAGCCACGCACACAGTCTAATGTGTGCGTGGCCCTTACTGGGCAAATTTTAGGTATCGACACTGGTTTTTACCAATATGTGAAATGCATGCAACTCTGATACTAGTGACAAAAAATAGAAAATGTGAGATCCCAGATAAATATGGTTGGATAGTGCCTGTTCTTTAAATGTATATACCATAGCTTTGTATATGCTGAGTGCTTAGTAGCTGCAGATACTCAATAGGATGTGAATCAACCAATCCCGCTGCTGAAACGTTTTGGTCCTGAGTTTCTGGCCAGTAAAATGAATTAAGGTCTTGTGTTATTGTCTTAAAATAATATCTGGAAGATGTGGGTCACCAAGTCCTTCAATGTGTAGCTGTGTTGGCCACATTCATGTATTACAAACGTACTATTTCAGTTGATACTGCTATTGGTACTAACATTGTATTTATACCTTGGCTGTAGGACGCCCTCTATATTATATAAGAGTTAAAATAATAGACATATCTTGATTACAGTTTAGAAACCTATACTTTAGGATTCCTTTAGGCTTGTAACAAATAGCATTTTAAGTGTTTTTCATTGCATTTTTTACAAGCTGTTTTTTTTTCTGGCGTTTCCAAGTCATATAGAGAGGCCTAGGGGAAAGTGACAAAATAAATCCATCCCCATCATACGCGGCATTTAAAAGGGAACCTGTCAACAGTTTTGTCCTATATCAACTAAAATTATAACCTTATGCAGTGCTTGTGCTGTATTCCATAAATGCTTATAGAGCCCCCTGACTCCCCCTGTAAACTCCCCAAAAACCTTTTTAAGTTGTCCCGCGCTGTATGGTAATGCTGTTGGTCCGTTCCGATGGCCGAGGCTTTGGGCCTCTCCATCCCTCCCCCCGGCTGCTACCCTCCTTCTTTAATTGACTTGGATGACGCCTCGCTTCATCCGCACTGCTGGGCGTAATCTTGCGCCCGCACACAGAAATCGCAGCTCACACCTGCGCACTATGCTTTGCCCTACTGCAGGCAGAGCCGTAAACATAAGTGCTTATGCGTCCGCAGTAGGGCAAAGTATAATGTGCCTGTATGATTAGTCTCCAGTACGGCGAGGTCCCCTGTGGCTATTAAAGTATGTTTTTCTCTGAAACGCTGAAGTATCTCAAAAGTCAAACGTACCGAGCTGAGATCATTCAGCCAGTGCCTGATACATGCTGCCCGTGGATCGTGCACCCTGTATTAGCTGTCAGGCTTCCTTTAACCCCTTATCGACATACAGTGGCTTGCGAAAGTATTCACCCCCTAGCTTTACCTATGTTTGCCTATGTTGTTACATTGCAACATGTGTTTAAATATTTTTTGTAATCCGATTTGTGTGTCATGCATCAGTACTAGTGATGATCGAGCATGCTCACTGCTTGAGATTTACGAGCATGCTCGGGCGAGCACCTATTATATTTAGCGTGCTAGGTCGTTAAGTTTTCGTCGCTCCATGAACATGATTTGCGACTATTTGACAGCTTTAATACATGTGAGGAATGCTGGGAAAACAGGCATTCCTCACATGTATTAAAACTGTCAAACAGTCTCAAATCATGTTCACGGAGCGACGAAAACTTAACGCCCGAGCACGCTAAAGATAATAGGTGCTCGCCCAATAATGCTCGTAATTCTTGAGCAACGAGCATGCTCGCTCATCACTAATCAGCACTAAATAGTCTAAGTTGGTGAAGTGAAGTGAGAAAAATATAGGCATAAATTACATTTATGGGATCAAATAACTAAAAATTGGCATATGCATGTGTGTTCACCCCTTTTGCTATGAAGCCCCAAAGCATTTTGGGTGCAAGCAGTTACCTTCATAAGTCACATGTTAGTGAAAGGAAGTCAACCTGTGTGCAGTCGAAATGTCACATGGTCTGTCAGTGTATATATACACACACCTTGCCAAGAGAGGGGACCCATCAAAACTCTCACCTCGGGCAAGGAGGGCATTAATCAGAGAGGCAACACAGAGACCAAAAGGTAACCCTGAAGGAGCTGCGGAGTTCCCAAGCAGAGACTGGAGTATCTGTCCATATGACCACAATTAGCTGTACATAGAGTTGGCCTTTTTGGAAGAGTGGGCAGAAAAAAGCCATTACTTACACAAAAATTGTAAGGCTCATTTTGATTTTGCCAAAAGACATGTGGGAGACTCCCCAAATGTATGGAGGAAGGTGCTGTGGTCAGGAAACCAAAATTGAACTTTATAGCCAACAAGGTAATCGCTATGTTTGGGGCCAAACCAACACAGCTCACCTCCCCAAGAACACCATCCCCACAGTGAAATGTGGTGGCAGCATCATGCTGTGGGGATGTTTTTTGGCAGCAGGGACAGGGAAGATGGTCAGAGTCGAAGGGAAGATGGATGGTGCGAAATACATGGATATTCTTGAGCAAAACCTGTTTCAGTCTGTCAGTGATTTGAGACTGGGACGAAGGTTCACCTTCTAACAAGACAGTGACCCAAAGCATACTACTAAAGCAACACTCGAGTGTTTTAAGGGGAAACGTGTAAATGTTCTGGAGTGGCCTAGTCAAAGCCCAGACCTTAATCCAATTGAGAACTGTGGTCAGACTTGAAGATTACTATTCACCAGAGGAAACCATCTAACGTGAAGGAGTTGGAGCAGTTTTGCCTTGAGGAATGTGCAAAAATCCCAGTAGCAAGATGTGGAAAGCTCATAGAGACTTATCCAAAGCAACTTGCATCTGTAATTGTAATTACTGCAAAAGAAGGCTCTACAAAGTACTGACTTTAGGGGGGAGAATAATTATGCACCCTGAAGTTTTCAGTTATTTTGTCCTATTTGTTGATTGCTTCACAAAAATATGAAAACCAAATGGTCACAGTTGTAGGCATATTCTTTACATGAACTGATGCAACCCCCTCCCCCCCCCCAAAAAAAAATATGTGAAATTCCAAGTTGTGTGGTAGAGGAACACGGAAAATGCCAAGGAGGGTGAATACTTTCGCAAGCCACCGTATGACTAAGGCCACAGACCCACTATCAGTATTTGGTCAGTATTCGGTCAGTATTTTTTCTCAGGAGTGGGAGCCAAAACCAGGATTGGGTGATCAATGCAGAATTGGTCCACTTGTTTCTATTATACCTTTTCTCTAATTATTCCTCACCTGGTTTTGGCTCCCACTCCTGAGAAAAAATACTGACCGAATACTGTCTGATAGTGGGGCCGTGGCCTTACCGGTACGCTCCCTGACTTTGATGTGGTCACCTGGTGGCTGATTTAATCAGCCATCATGTGTCTCTAACAGCCATGGGTAGAGCGAAGTACCGCCTGCTGCTGTTAAGTATTTAACACGCGCTGGCAGTGGGGGCATCATTCCACGCTCCCATCGGTGTGCCTGTGACGTGATCGCGGGGCGCTGATGGGTTGTTATGACAGATGGGGGTCTATTGAAGACCTGATCCTAGTGTGAAAGCCAGCGTTTGGCCGGAGTCCCACTAGCGTATGGCATTGGATGTGATAAGCTAATGACACTCGGCTCCTGCTCTGCTGCGTGCGAGAGCCGAGTGTCAGTGCTCCCTGCTCCGAAACACTTGCACAGAGAGAATCACAGCACAGCTGTGGAGGGGATGGATAAATTAATTTCTCCATCTCCTCTGTTGTCGGCGTCAGCGGGAATCACACTGCATTTGGGCGTTATACGAGTGCAGTGAGATGTTTCGCACGGACCCATAGACTTACATGGGTGCGTGTGATCCGAATTCAGCATGCAATCGCAGCATTCTGGGGTTTTCTTTTCAGTCCGATTGTGATTTGATCGGAGCTGGAAAAAACTTGCATATGAGCACAGAATCATTGATTAACACTAGACTTAATGCAATCCGATTTTTTATCAGGTTGCGTTCGTCCAATTTAATCGCAAGTGAGAGCAAGCCCTTTAGCTGGCATTCATAGGAGATCATAATTTCCTCAATACATAACAGTGCATTAGAATTAGCACTGCTATGTATAGCACAAGCAACCAGATGATTGCAGATTCAAGTCCCTTAGGGCAGTGTTCCCCAACTCCAGTCCTCAAGGCCCACCAATACTAAGGAAATTCTGAAAACATGACCTGTTGGTGGGCATTGAGGACTGGAGTTGTGGAACACTGCCTTAGGGGAACTATTGAATACAGTAAAAAGTAAAAAAAATTTTTTTAAAAACTATGAAAAAATAAAAGTTCAAATCACCCTCCTTTTGCCCCATTAAAAATAAAATAATAAAAAAAATAAAAAAATACACATATTTTGCATCGCTGCATTCATAAAAATCCGATCTACAAGGAAACAAAAATAATCCGATTGGTAAACGGCGTAATAAGAAAAGGAATCAAAACGCCAGAATTATGTTTTTTTATCCCTCGCAACATAGCAATAAGATGCGATCAAAACATCCTAACTACTCCAAAATGGTATCATTAAAAATGTCTGCTAAGGGCGCAAAAACTAAGCCCTCACCCAGCTCCATATCACGAAAAATGAAAACGTTGCAGGTTTTGGAAAATGGCGACACAAAAAAGTTTTTTTTTTTATGAATTTCCGTGATAAATAAAACCCCAAAAAGCAATTGTGAAATTGCACTTGTTTTTTAATTTCAAAACACTTGGATTTTTTTTCCTGCTTTCCAGAGCATCAGTTGATGAAATGAATGGTGTCATTCAAAAGTACAACTTGTCCCCCAAAAAACAAGCCCCCCGTATGTCTATATTGACAGAAAAATAAAAAAGTTAGGAAAGAAGGGGAGGAAAAAACAAAAGCGAAAAAATGGAAAATGGCTATGGCGTGAAGACCTGCATTTCTACTTGCATTTTTCATAAAGATTCTATTCTGACAAAAATTGACACAAAAATTGACTCAATATTTGTGCATCACTTACCAGCAATTTTTGTGTTTTTTTTTTTGTACTCCTGTTTACTTTTTTTAAGGTTTTCTTTTCCTTCAGAGAAGCCTACAGGAAAACACATAAAAAGGCCACACTTTTTTTATGTGTCTTACATATAGGATCCTAAGGATGTAGTGCGCTTCATATCTGGACGTAGCAATTTCTGGGTAAAAAAAAACCCCTGAAAAAAAAAATCTGAAAAATTGCTGCAAAAAATAAAGGCCAAGTTGGTGTTGGAAACTTATAGGCCCTGCAATGCCCCCTTGGGAATTTAAATTTGCAGATAGCCCCCTCAGAGAGAAGGAGGCCCTGCTAGCCTAAGTTTCCACAATGAGTATTTGGTGCGTTTTTTCCGTTGCAGATTTTCTAGTGCAAAAAACGCAGCGTATTGCAGTTCCAGCAAAGTGTATGGAATTTCTATAAATCTCATGCCCACTCCGTCTTTTATTTACGCTGCGTAAACTGACCTGCGGTGCGTGTTTGAAATCTTAAACGTCAATTTCCTTTTATTTGTGTCTTATTTGCAGATTTTCCCCGTAGACTTGAATGAGATGAGGAAAATCCACAGATAAAAAAAAAAAAAAAAAAGCACATTTTTAATACATTTTTACAATGGAAATGAAGCAATGTAATCTGCACATGACTTTATCAAAATGTTTTATCAAATCAAAGTATCAGGAAGTTTCCAAAGCAAAGTTTATTTAAAACATGACATAACAAAAAGAGACAAAAACCGCAGTCGAAGAAACACAATAAAAAGGCATGTAAAAATTAATGCGCTGAAATACGCAATGATAAAGCTTTGTGCCCACTATGCGTTTTTTAAGTGTTTCCGCAGCAGCAATTCCGCTGCAGAAACGCTTAAAAAACGCTCGCTAGAAGGTCTGCCATGTTCCCCAATGATAATCCACATGTGCTGTGCACATGCTGCGGAAATTTCCGTTGTGGATTATCATTGCGGAAAAATCCGCAGCACTACCAATTATTTTGCGGAAGCGCGGCGTTTTCGCCGCCAATGACTTGCATTGGAACGCATGGAATCCGCATCACTGCATCTGTACATACGGATTCCATGCGTTTCAATGTGCGGATGGTACCCGGGTTTGTAGACTCTCCTCCAGACCCGGGCACCATAGTACCTGTAAAAAAAAGAATAAAATAAAAAATAAATATTATGCTTACCTTCTGATGGCCCCCGGTGTCCTTGTCTCAGCTTGCTGGCAGGTCGCGGTGGACTCCAGGACCTGCGGTGACGTCATTTAGTCATGTGATGGGTCACGTGACCGCTGACGTTGGCAGGTCCTTTAGTCTACCGCGAGCTGCTGGCAAGCCAGGACACATCGGATAAAGACACCGGGGGCCATCAGAAGGTAAGTATAATATTTATTTTTTATTTTATACCATTCTTTTACGGTCACACTATATAAATCTATGCCGGTTGCATGGATTTATGTAGTGTGACCAAGTTGTCAAGCACTTTCCAAGTGATGCTAAAATCGCTTGGAAAGCGCTTGTCAACCCGCATGCGGAAATGCAAGTGAAGAACGCTTCACATCCGCATGTCCCTGGCAGGAAAACGCATGTACAATCCGCGTGTACAATCCGCATGTACAATCCGCGTGTACAATACGCATGCGTTTTTTCTGCCAGGGAGATGCAGAAACGCTCAGGAAAAAATCCAGAGCATTTCTGCATCGTGGGCACATAGCCTAATGGGGGGCAGAAATGCTGCAGAAAATCTGTAACATCAAAAACTCACCAAATACTCATTGTGTGAGAATAAAGGGCTATTGACTATTAGGTTTGCTTCCTCCAATACATAGCACTAGAGTCCATGTCCTCTCTCTCTGAAGAGGCTATATGAAGAGAAAAAAACAAAACAAAGCTGGGCATTTTTTGCAAAAGTATGTATCAACATGTGAAACTCCCCAAAGAGCCTTTATGAAAAGATTTGGACCTACAACTAGTCTTATCTTAAAATTTTTTTTCAAAATACTGATCAAAATGCTACTTTGTGAAAAGTGCCATAAGATGTGCGGGACATATCCACCTTAGGGATTATTAAAGGGGTTGTCCACTACTAGGTCAAATGTTTCTTGATCTAAATGTTTGGCGCCGATCAAATAAAAAAGCCTATACTCACCTCCCATGCTGGCGCTGTTCCAGTGGTGTCGGCACTCGTGGTCCCGGAGCTCTCGTTCAGTTGTTATGACCAGGGCTGTGGAGTCTGAGTCGTGAAGTCTGAGTCGGTGCCCATTCTGTTGGAGTCTGTATAAAATGGACCGACTCCAATTCCTAAAATATATAATAAATTGGGTACAGTAGTTCAATGCAGTTTGTGGGGAATATTTTTTCATAAGGATTTGGGAAAGTTATGAAATGTCCTATGAATGTCTGTCCTATTCCTGATCTAAGGATCTAGACTTTTAGCTGAGATGAATCTGTGCTGCAGTAAATTTATCACTTAAACATGAGCCATGTATAAGGGAGTCGTGGAGTCGGAGTTGGAGTCGGTTTCATGGAAATTGAGGAGTCTTAGTCGAAGGTTTGGCTTACCGACTCCACAGCCCTGGCTATGACACGTGACCCTGGCACCCAATCAGAGCTGGCGTCAGTGTCTCCACCTTCGGACAAATCGAACATCAAGAGGAAGTGAGAGAGCAGCCGCAGCCCTGACTTCCTCTTCATGTTCAATACGTCTGAAGGTGGAGACAGTGACGCCAGCGCTGATTGGGCGCCGGGCTCACAACAGCACAGGAGCTCTGGGACCGCGATTGCCAACACCGCTGGAACGGTTTTATTTTATCGGGGCTAAACATTTAGATCAAGAAGTGGTTGTCCTAGTAGGGAACAACCCATTTACCGATCCCCAAGGTCACGGTGGACATCTTATGACACTTTCACAAAGTAGCATTTGAGTTTTATAAGCTTTTTTATTGTATCGGGGCCAAGCGAGCATCCATGTGAAAAATCCCAGCATGCTCTATTATCTTCCATATTTCAGATGAGACTCACCTATTCAAGTCTATGGGGGTGCAAAAAAAAAATCAGATCCCATATTCAAGTCTATGGGGGTGCAAAAAAAAAATCAGATCCCATATGAATTATGTGTATTGCACAAGATTTTTATAGATACATTTGCCATTATTTATCTCGGAAACTATATTTGGTCATGTACATTTTAAAATGTATTAATACGGATGTCACAGTGATGTAAAAAACGGACTCACGGATGGAATACAGATGACAATACAGATGAAAATCCACTGAGCTTTCTAGATGAAAATCTGATGATTTTTCATGTGTTTGTCTGAACCTGGCCTCAATCCGGAGTCTTCACTGTCTGTGAGAGAATGGCTTCCAGCAGTGGTTTAGTGGAATCCATCTGTGTAATGTTTCCAAAAACGAAACCTATGGTTAACAGCTGGCAATGTTTTTTCTTATATTATTAATGCCTCTGTATCTCTTAGTGCTGCACAACATACTTAAATAATGGGCTTTCATCAGTAGATTGCAGGTGTGTTTTCTGTTAAAGCATAGATCCATCGTTCAGGACTACCCTCTATGAGCCAAAATGAAGATTCACTCTATAAGAACGACTTTCTGTCACCATATCAGCAGCCTTCTTTTTGGTCCACCTCTCCATGAAATGTCCATGACAGCTCACTAATGTTCTTTCTGTATAGTGTGTATATGTATATAGAGTTGTTCCTTTCAGATTCATTCCAGGGGATTCCGTGTTCTCCTGATATTGTCCACCAACTTGGTAAGAAGCTGAGATCAAAGTGTTAAGACATCTGATAAATTCATCCTGATCTACTCTTTTAGACTGAGGTCACATGAGAGTATAAAAAATCAGTCACATTTTCATCCATAAAAATGGTACAATTTTTTCTCATTTGTCATCCGTGTGCTGTGAGTGTGCAATACCTTTTTTTACTCATTTGCTATTAATCTTTTACAGGAACATTTACAGTTTCCTATGCTACAGAATTATAATGTATCCGTAAAAATTGGATGCCACTCTGATTTGTCCGTATGACATCCGATTTTTCTTGTCACACCCATCTGATTTCGAAGTGAAATTGCAGCAGGCTGTGATTTTTTTTTTCTCATGCTGAATACAGCTGAGAAAAAAACGCAGATCTGCACCTGTCTCATTGAATAACATTGGTCCGAGTGCTATCCCTTTTTTTATCGGATTGCACTTGTCCGAGTTATTTACTCTTGTGATCGAGCCCTAAGCCTTCATATGGAAATTCTTGAATGATTGATCAATGATCTCCAACAAGAAGCTTGGATATACAGTTGATATAAAAAGTCTACAAACCCCTGTTAAAATGCCAGGATTTTGTCATTTAAAAAATCATACCAAGATGAATAATTTCAGAACTTTTTCCACCTGTGTTGTCACCTATTTGGCAATCTTTGCCCACTCTTCCTTGCAGTAGCTCCAAATCAGTAGATTGAGAGGGCAACTCCTTCAGGGCACCCACAGATTTTCAATTGGATTCCGATCTGAGTGCTGGGCCATTCCAAAACTTGGAGGTATGCTTAGGAACATTTTGCTGAAAGGTGAAATTCCTCTTCATCTTCAGCTTTTTTAGCAAAGGCCTAAAGTATTTGTTGCAAAAATTTGACTGATATTTGAACTGTTCATAATTCCCTCCACTTTGACCAAAGTCCCTGTTCCAGTTGCCATAAAACAGCCAAAAAGTATAATGCTACCTTTACCATTCTTCACAGTGGGTATGGTGTTTGTTTGATGATGTGCTGTGTTGGCTTTGCCCCAAACATACACACGTGGTCAAAATTGTTGGTACCCCTCGTTTAATGAAAGAAAAACCCACAATGGTCACAGAAATAACTTGAATCTGACAAAAGTAATAATAAATTAAAAATCTATGAAAATTAGCAAATGAAAGCCAGACATTGCTTTTCTGCTTCCACAGAACTTTAAAAAAAATTAAACTCATGAAATAGGCCTGGACAGAAATGATGGTACCCCTGAAAATAATGTGACAAAAGGGACATGGTAAATCAAGTTGTGTCCACTAATTAGCATCAAAGTATATAGGGCTACAGATACTCACTGTGCTGTTTGGTGACATGGTGTGCACCATACTCAACATGGACCAGATGAAGCAAAGGAAAGCTTTGTTTCAGGAGATTAGAAAGAAAATTATAGACAAGCATGTTAAAGGTAAAGGTTATAAGACCATCTCCAAGCAGCTTGATGTTCCTGTGACTACAGTTGCACATATTATTCAGAAATTTAAGATCCATGGGACTGTAACCAACCTCCCTGGACGTGACCGCAGGAGGAAAATTGATGACAAATCAAAGAGACTTATAATACAAATGGTAACAAAAGAGCCCAGGATAACTTCTAAAAAGATTAAAGGTGAACTTCAAGCTCAAGGAACATCAGTGTCAGATTGCACCATCCATCGCTGTTTGATCCAAAGTGGACTTCATGGGAGATGACCAAAGAACACCATTGTTGAAAAAAATCATAAAAAAGCCAGACTGGAATTTGCCAAACTACATGTTGACAAGCCACAAAGCTGGGAGAATGTCCTATGGACAGATGAGACAAAAATGGAAGTTTTTGGCAAGGCACATCAGCTCTATGTTCACAGTCGGAAAAATGAAGCATATCAAGAAAAGAACACTGTCACTACTGTGAAACATGGTGGAGGCTCTTTTATGTTCTGGGGCAGCTTTGCTGCATCTGGCACTTGAGTGCATTTGACGCGCCCCCTGGGCCGTGTGTGGGGGAATACCCGGAGCCGGGTCTCTGTGTCATGTCAGGGGTTGTAGTCTCCGTGGCGGCGACCCGGCCCTGTGGCTCAGGGTGGTCAAACCAGTGGCGGATTTGTTTACTTGGTTTTTAATGTTGAAATGTCCGACTACGCCACCCGTGGATTGCGGTCACTGAGAACCGCTGCTGCGGGGCAGACCGCTGAGGCTGATGTGTGCGCAGCAGAGGGTAGTATAACTCCCCACGGGAGGAGTATAGCTTCAGGGCAGTGAGTGCAGATGGCGGGGGTGATGGTGCGCGGGAGCAACAGTAATGACTCAGAGTCCAGTGATGCAGTCCAGGGTCTTTACTCACAGTTTTACACTCCAAGCCACTTCTGCAGGTAATGGCTGCCCACGTCGTTCTGTGCTCACCAGGTGAGGGGCTCGGACAACTCCCAGGTACCTTTTGGAATGCTTTTCAGGACCCCCCTTCGTGTGTCCTTTCTTTGGCCCGTCGTACCCCACAATTGACCACGTTTCTGTCCAGCTGCCTCGGGCCTTGGCGGGCAAACGTATGTTCCGTTTCCCTGGGCCCTATATGGTGCCTTCCTTACGGGTGTAGTGAGGGGCCGTAACACGTGCAATGCCACGGCCTCCGGTTACTAGCTGAGGGTAGTTGCTCTCCTCCATTAGATGAGGGATTCGGTTCCCTTTCTTGGCCTGACCCCCCTACTCTGGTAGCGGCGGGCGTACGGTGGCGACTGGCTGGTCCGCACCCCTGGGGTCCCTTCACTCCACTCCTGGAGCCTCCTCCGTTCCTCTCCTCTCCTTTCTTCTCCTCCAGGCCCAGGCCTTGTGACTTGGCCTGCCCGCGGAGCAGAGCTCGTACAGAGCCCCTGCTCCCAGTCTTCTTCTCTCTCTTCTCTCTCTTCTTTTTGTCACTGACTCCAAGATGGTGCCCACCTTATATACTCCTCCTTCCAGTGCACCCTGGATCTACTCTCCCCACCCACACACTACCGGGTTCCCCCTTTCTCGGTGTTTCCTCCCCCCACTCTGGACAGGGGCAGTTGTGGTCACTCTTGGGAGCATTGTCGCCCTGCCCCCCGGAAATGTCGTGTAGTGCATGTGGGTGTTAAGGTCCTGAGCCACACTCCATCCTTACCTGGAAGTGAGATATCACACCCCTGGGTGAGATGCAATACTTCTGTAGTGACCGAACCCTCGGGGTGCTACACATTTACTGAACATACATTTCAGTAGGCCAACATTTCATATTTTAAAATCATTTTTCAAGCTGTTGTTATAAAGTATTCTAATTTACTGAGATAATGACGTTTGTGTTTTCATTGGCTGTAAGCCATAATAATCAACATTAACAGAAATAAACACTTGAAATAGATCACTCTGTTTGTAATGACTATATAATATGAGTTTCACTTTTTGTATTGAAGAACTGAAATAAATTAACTTTTTGATGATATTCTAATTTAGTGAGATGCACTTGTATATCAGAGGTTCTAACCTCCTATAACCTCTAATGTTTCAATAGCAGTATTGTATAACAATACTTATATTGAAACATTAATGTCTCCTTAGGACATGCAATATATTCTACAGAAAAAAACATGAAAAAACAGTCTCATTCTGCCAATGTACCTTCCCTCAATTGATGTATTTTTTTTTTTCTTTGTAGCAACTAATGCTTCTTCTCCCATCATCTGCTGTATTTTCAGAGCTCACTTATCCATACAGTCCAGGTTGTATGTGGGGGGGGGGTGGTGGCTCCTTACAGTCTATGTAATGAATAGGAGAATCAAGCCAAGTCTGTTTTCTGATGATTTCTATCCTTGGACCTTACATTAACAGTCATTCATCGTAGGATGCATAAGATCCTCCAGCTTCTCTCACTGCCTTTGCCGCCTATGTACAGCGACTTGCTGTAAACTGTTTTGAGTAATATGTCTGTGTGTTCTTCCTGGAAATGTAATAAGTTTATTGAATTCTAAAGAGTGTGTGTCATTCTCTCTCCATGATTCATCCCTGTCCTACCATCTGGAAGCATCCGCTTTATCACGATCTGTAGCTGGTAATTTGCAGGAAGCACACATCCCTGTTTGGGCAGGGTACACTTTTTGACTCTCTCCTGGAGCTGATGATGTGAGCAGTCTGACGCTTTGTGCCATAGACGGAGACGTTGCTCAGTCTGACCAAGCGTGCTTGACACTCAATTCTGCTGACAGGGCCAGACACAATGTGCCGTTGCGGTTTGCTCTCTGTGCACAGGTATAACAAGGGTACGCCCTGCTGAATGTGATTTACCATGGTTTTAATTTCAACTGAAGTAATTAGAATATGATATTCTGTGATAATTCTTCACTGTATTCAATTAGATTGCTGGAATGTCATAGTACATAACATTACCTAAGCAAAAACATGTTTTTTTTGTTTTGGTATTGCTGAGCATGTAAGATCATACATTAATATGATTTTATGTAACGACGGGCATAGGAGGGTAAATACATATTTATAGTTGATGATGGCTTGATATTAATCTTATTCACTTCTATGTCACCATTATCCTCTCCAGTCTCATATTGCTTAGGCTTTGCTATTTTTTATAATCAGTGGGGGTCCGATCTCTGGTCCTGCGAATGAAGGGGATGCAGCACTGGTTTAACAATGTGTCCCGTTCTGAATAGTATAGGGAACCATATTTTAAGAGTAAGAATTCAGGTTCCGGTTCCATTCCAGCATAAAAAATGTATAACTATTGTATCTGTGTGCCATCCACGTTTTGTGACATCCATATTGATACATCAATAGTTTAAAATGTACATGATCAAATACAGTTTCCTAGATTAGTAATACCAATATATCCATACAGATCGGATGCTATATGGATAGTCCGTACGTTGGGCGTAGGTGTATGGAACATGCTCCATACACAGCGGGTGCTGGAGCATGTATACAGTATATACAGCCGGAACCTTGCCTTTGTCAGCAGGTTTAAAAGCTAACTCTGGTCGCTGCTTTTTAACCATTAAGATGCCCTGATTGTGACAGTTAAATGGTTCCTTTGCACGTGTGCGACACCCACCTGTGATTAAGTCTGCTGAAGGGTCCGTCGCGGCCATCATTGTTCTCCCATGCAGCCCAGCTGAAGTATTGCACTATATAGTATCACCAATCAAGTTCAAGAGAGGAATTAAAAAAAAATTACAAGTAATAAAAAAAAATGTAGAAATCTAAAAGTTTAAATAACCCTCTTTTGTTCCCCAGTTAAAAATAAATGTAAAAAAATTAAAACAATAACCATATTTGATATTGCCACAACCACAAAAGTCCATGTTATGCAAATATAAAATTAACCTTTCCAAAAGCTGTAAAGAACAAATGCTGTAAATAAAAAAAGTTATGGATCTCAAAAAGTGGCAACAAATGCCATATCATATATATATATTTTTTTTTTCCAAAGTTCTGAATTTTACTAGCCAATAAAATATAAAACTCTTATACGAGTTTGGTACCATCGCACCGACCTGAAAAAACATGCTGCTAGGTCGTATTGCACAAAGAACACTGGAAAAACAAAGCCCAAAAATCAATGCAGGAATTGTATTGCTTTCACTATTTTCACCAATTGGATTGATTTCCTGGTTTCCCATTTTTTTCAGTACATTTTGTGGTAAAATAAATGGTTTCATTCAAAACCACAACTTATCCCGCAAAAAATCAGGTCCTCATACGGCTATGCTCTTAAAAGAATGGGAGAAAAAATAAAAGCGCCAAATTCACCTGGTTGTGAGGGGGTTAAATACATGACATGTCACTCATTGAACCGGCTCTGGAAACGGCTATGGGATAAAGCTGTGATTGTGTGAGCTGTTTTCGACCCTTAAAAGGGATGGCACATGGGTGGGGACCCACATGTTGGGTAGGGAACTGAAAAACAGGCCCAGTGATGAAGCTGAGCGCCACAGTGAATGGTTCAAGCCTGATGAACCCCCCTGATCATTCAGTAGTGCTATATCCTAGCCATATGCCATCACTTCTTAAAATAAGAAATACTTCTTTAAGTGCTGATTTATTAATGCCTATTAATGCCTGCTGCTCTTTGATTCCTGTATTGATGATCTAACCTTTCCTGATCTAATGTGTTACTATATCTAGGAAGAATTGGAGGTAATACAATGAGATGAATCATGCGTATCACTATACTAATTAGCACACATGTTATTTTATTGAAAATACAATGATTGATGACTGATTTTCCTAATGTGGAACTGACTGAGCCGTCCACAGTTATAACATCTGTATATGGTTCCTGCCATATTTTACTTTTTTTTTTTTTATACTTATGTCTCCGGTTTTTACAGCTGATGATGTGAGCAGAATGATCATTAGTTATATCAAGAGTCTTTATATAATCTGTTTATGTGTGTTATTGTTATGCAGCTGGATATGTTTCGTCACCATGTAATTTTAAGATCGGGCTGCCGATTTTAAAGAGAATCTGTCACCACATTTGACCTATGTAAACTATTAATATGGGCTTACAGGTTGCTGAGGAGAGTGATCCCTGTAATAATAATAATAATAATAATAATAATTTTTATTTTTTATAGCGCCAACATATTCCGCAGCACTTTAAAATTTTAGGGGGGACTTATACAGACAATACAGAATAAGCATGTCCCATATTGAAAGGAGTGAGGGCCCTGCTCGCAAGCTTACAGTCTATGAGTATGTCTCATATCAGATGTCTTGTGAATAAATCTTCTCTTATCACTTTATATAAATGACATCTTCCAAGGTCTGGGGAGGACGCTGCCTGGAAGATAACTTTGCCTCCAGAGATTATTTTACATGAAGGGGAGTAGTTCAATGGAGTTTGTGGGGAATATTTTTTCATAAAAATTTGGGAACGTTATGAAATGTCCTATAAATGTCTGTCCTATTTCTGATCTAAGGGTCTAGACTTTTAGCTGAGATTAATCTGTGCTACGGTAAATTTATCACTTAAACATGAGCCATGTTTGAAGGAGTCGGAGTCGTGGAGTCGGTGTCATGGAAATTGAGGAGTCGGAGGTTTGGCTTTCCAACTCCACAGCCCTGGTTTTAGCAGCTCTTTATAATATACAGTCATGGCCGAAAGTGTTGGCACCCTTCAAATTGTTCCCGAAAATGAAGTATTTCTCCCAGAAAATTATTGCAATAACACATATTTTGTTTTAAACATGTTTATTTCCTTTGTGTGTATTGGAACAGCACAAAACACCCCAAAATGGGCAGGACAAAATTGTTGGCACCTTTCCAAAATTGTGGGTAAACAACTTTGTTTCAAGCATGTGATGCTCATTCAAACTCGTGTGTGGCAAGTAACAGTTGTGGTCAATATGAAAATCATACCTGAAACCAGATAAAAAGGGGAGAAGTTAACTCAATCTTTGCATTGTGTGTCTGTGTGTGCCACACTAAACATGGAGAACAGAGAGAGGAGAAGAGAACTGTCTGAGGACTTGTGAACCATAATTTTTGAAACATTTTAACAATCTCAAGGTTACAAGTCCATCTTCAGAGATCTTGATGTTCCTTTGTCCATGGTGTGCAACAATCAAGAAGTTAACAAGTCATGGCACTGCAGCTAATTTTCCTGGATGTAGATGGCAGAGAACAATTAATGAAAGGTTGCAATGCAGGATAGTCCACATGGTAGATAAGCAGCCCCAATCAAGTTCCAAATAAATTCAAGCTCTGCTGAAGGCTCAGTGTGCATCATTGTCAGCGCGAACTCTCCGTCAACATTTGAATGAAATGAAACGGTATGGCAGGAGACCCAGGAGGACTCCACTGCTGACACAGGGACGTTAAACAGCTAGACTGCAGTTGGACAAAATGTACGTGAGTAAGCCAAAATCTTTCTGCGAAGGCATCTTCTGGACAGATGAGACCAAGATAGAGCTTTTTGGTAAAGCACATCATTCTACTGTTTACCAAAAATTGAATGAAGTCTACAAAGTAAAAGAACACAGTACCTACAGTCAAATATGCTGGAGATTCAAAGATGTTTTGGGGTAGTTTTGTTGCCTTTGGTACTGGGTGCCTTGACTGTATGAAAGGAATCATGAAATCTGAAGATTACCAAAGTGCCCAGTGTCAGAAAGCTGGGTTTGTTTCCTAGGTCATGGGTCTTCCAGCATGACAATGACCCCAAACATACTTTAAGAATCACATCGAAATGGATAGAACCAAAGCGCTGGAGAGTTCTGAAGTGGCCAGCAATGACTCCGGATCTAAATCCCATTGAACAGCTGTAGAGGGATCATAAAATTGCTATTGACAGAAGGAACCCTTCAAATATGAGACCCGGAGCAGTTTGCAATTGAAGAGTGGTCCAAAATTCCAGTTGAGAGGTGTAAGATGCTTGTTGATGGTTATAGGAAGCGATTGATTGCAGTTATTTATTTAAAAGGGTTTGCAATAATAAGTTGAGGATGGCAACAGTTTTGTCTGGCCCATTTTTGTGGTTTTGTGTGAAATTATGTCCAATTTGCCATTTTTTTCCTTTTTTTTGTTTTGTTCCAATACACACAAAGGAAATAAATGTGTTTAACAAAACATGTGTAATTGCAATAATTTTCTGGGAGAATACTTCATTTTCTGGAACAATGTCAAAGGTGCCAACACTTTCGACCATGACTGTATACAAACATTTAATAAAAAAAAAAATATTCATGGGAGGGCTTCTTTAAAGGGTTATCTAGTTTGTTGAATCTGTTTTCATGTACCATGTAAGGCGGCGGTGTTCACACCGTGCAGTAACTGAGGCAGTCACCCAACCAATTCCAACATAAGCAGCTTTTATTCAGCAGACTCGCAGGTAAATAGAAAGTCCTCCGGTTCACAGCTGGGTTAACACAAATCCATAAACAACGGTTGCCGTGGGAAACGCCCATGCCGGGCTGCTCAGAGCCTGACGGGTGAAGAGACTTCCCAGGCGGTGGTTCAGCCACACTCAATCCTGCAGAGTTTTCCTGCTATGCTCCTAGCAGGTCCCAACTCTGAACACCACTAATCCTTAATGCAGGGTTTTTAAAGGACCTGTGGCAAGAGCCACTGGAAAACCCGGGTTGGAGGGAGGAGACCACCCCACTGCCTTCCTGTAGCCTCCCCCAAGAAATGAAGGCCCTGCCGGGTTTTACTTAATCTGCCTTAGCCAGATAGCCTGACCAGGTCAATTCTCACCTTCATTCCTGCATTGCAGCCGCAGCTGTGTCTGTGACTGCAATGCACTCCAATGGGTTTAATAGGTCTCTGTATACATTCTGGGGATATAGAACGTCCCTCGTATACGATCCCAGTCACTGCCTCACAACCATTTTATGAAATTCTGAGTTAATAGAAGAGGGCCTCTATTCAGATTCTTCTCTTGGCTAGAGTGAACAGCGGTTACAAATCGAGTGCCTCTTTTGGCGTAACATTGATTCCAATTGGCACTGTTCTTCTAAGGGCTCGTTCACACAACCGAATTTTCAGTGCAAGTGCTGTCCGTGAAGAAAACAGACAGCACTTGGACTGATGTTATTCAATGGGGCAGTGCAGATGAGTGATTTTTTTCACTGATCGAATCTTCATGTAAAAATAATCGCAGCATGCACTAGTTTCTTCTGTAAATCGGATTAGACTCACACATTCAAGTTGGATCCACAGTATGGCTTTTTACTGATACATTGCAATTCTGTAACATAGGAAACTGTAAATGGTCTTGTAAATGATTTATAACTGCTGCTGTAAAAAAATGGATTGTATACGGATGACAAGGGAGAAAAAAAAATTGTCCCACTTTTCTGGATGAAACTCTGAACGATTTTTTATACTCTCGTGTGAACATACCTTGACAATAAGGATCTAAA
The DNA here is from genome assembly GCF_046119375.1 of Phyllobates terribilis. Classification (NCBI taxonomy): domain Eukaryota; kingdom Metazoa; phylum Chordata; class Amphibia; order Anura; family Dendrobatidae; genus Phyllobates; species Phyllobates terribilis. The sequence goes on from NW_027362762.1 coordinate 163,868,555, forward strand.
ACAGGGATGTCAAACTCAAAGATACAGAGGGCTAAAATTAAAAACTTGGACAAAGTCGCGGGCCAACCTTAATGTTTATTAAAAAAAAAAAGGGTATAATTAAGGAAGTTTTTCCCAGGGCTGTGGAGTCAGTAAGCCAAACCTACTCTGACTCCAACTCCGACTCCTCAATTTCCATGACTCCCTCATACATGGCTCATGTTTAAGTGATAAATTTACCGTAGCACAGATTCATCTCAGCTAAAAGTCTAGACCCTTAGATCAGGAATAGGACAGACATTTATAGGACATTTCATAACTTTCCCAAATTATTATGAAAAAAAATATTCCCCACAAACTGCATTGAACTATTGTACCCAATTTATTATATATTTTAGGAGTTGGAGTCGGTCCATTTTATACCGACTCCGATTCCGACTCTAAATCCACCAAAATAAACACCGACTCTGACTCCAACTCCACAGCCCTGGTTTTTCCTTATCATCTAATATGTAAACAAGCTTAAAAGGGTTGTCCCACAAACAAAGTGTATTTTATTTAATAAACCTTAAGAGACAGACCACATGACCAGAGCATTGCGTATTTCCTCACGGGCTGGGGCGTACAAAGAAATCATGGCATCCCATTTCTAATTGGGCCCTGCTACCTTAAAAAAAAACCTTAATATTCGGTGGGGTCACAGAAGAGCATATCTCACAACTTTGCAGCCCTTACAGAGTAATTTCCCTCCTTTTGCAAGCCCATAGATTGCCCTTTCATTGCGTCCCATGAAGTATGCCAACAAAAGTGCCCCCCAAACACAGTATAATACCCCCACATGCACACTATGACCCTACTGTACCCCCCCCCCCTTCCCCTCAACTACCATGGCAAAGTATGGTGACCCCAACCCACTATGATGCACCAACTGTGATCTCCCTAAAGCCCTCAACACAGTATAATGGGCCCCACATAGTCCTACATACAGTATAATGGCCCCACATAGTCCTCCATACAGAATAATGGCCCCACATAGTCCTACGTACAGTATAATGGCTCCACATAGTCCTCCATACAGAATAATGGCCCCACATAGTCCTAAGTACAGAATAATGGGCAACACATAGTCCTATATACAGTATTATGGGCCCCACATAGTACTCCATACAGTATAATGGGCCCCACTTAGTCCTCCATACAGAATAATGGCCCCACATAGTCCTCCATACAGTATAATGGGCCCCACATAGTCCTCCATACAGTATAATGGGCCCCACATAGTCCTCCATACAGTATAATGGGCCCCACATAGTCCTCCCTACAGTATAATTGGTCCCACATAGTCCTCCCTACAGTATAATTGGTCCCACATAGTCCTCCCTACAGTATAATTGGCCCCACATAGTCCTCCATACAGTATAATGGGCCCCACATAGTCCTCCATACAGTATAATTGCCTCACATAGGCCTAGATACAGTATAATTGAGCTGCAGCAGACAGCAACATTTCCTTTCCTTGTGTTTTTTTTACGCTTACAAGAAATAATAGAAATCTCCATGCGATTTGCCATGTCGCATCGTAAATCTAATCTGGGATAAGTATAATCGAATTGAAAGATGGACATAGCCATTTAGTTTTACTAATCATGTAGAAATATTCTCAAAAGTGTAATCAGCATAAAGTTATAAGTACTGTGAATTAGCCCAGTATAAGCATGGCTTGCTTGGATCAACTAAAACTTCACAGTCGCTAACCAGGGCACGTACCAACTTTTAAGGCTATGCTGACCGCTGCAGGGGTTTCTGTCACTTTTCCAATGTGAAAATATTGCAGCATGCTTTATTACTCTTGGCGGCAACCTTCACAGAATTCGGTCATATTTGTCGGGAGTCATTCAGATTTGTCCCAATACAGATCTGCATAACGCTACTGTACGAATGTAAGCCATATCACAGATGTCTACAAGATCTAAAAAAATTCAAGCAAAAATACTTCCAATTAAAAAGAAGACATTTAAAAAAACGTTATAAAGCAACCATCTGGATGTTACCAATAATTGCTATGACTGGCCATAGTGTCAGTTCTTTTTGGTGTATTATACAGTTTTATTATGAAATTAACTAGTCGGTTATAACAAATGTCTTGGAACCTTTAATTTAAGCTGGCCATACACTTTCAATAGCTGAAATGCAGCAGACTGCAATCTTTCCCAACCCCCCTCCTCATACATATGCACGCTTGATTATTACAAGCATCCATGGGGAAAACTAGAGAAATGTCTGGCAGCAGTTTATCTCCCTATAACAGCAAAAATACTGGTATTAAAATTCAACACGCCAAATGCTTCATCATCTCTCGGGGGCAGATTAGGGATGCCCCCATGCATATTAGATATTGGTGGGGGCCTTTAGATTGTGTATCTATTTATGTTTTGGAGCTATGAACACCTACAAGGGGCTGTCCACTTCGCGGACAACCCCTTCTCAATCACTGTTTTCTCAAAGTAAAATAATAACACCTATGCTCACCTCCAATGCACTGGCTCTTCCGGGACTCGCGTGACATTATAGTGTCAATCATTGACCACTTAATTGCCCCCTCCTTCGGACAAAACAAACATCCGGAGGAAATGAGAAAGCATCCGCAGCTCTCACTTCCTCTGGATATCAATTATGTCCAAAGGAGGGGAAAGTGAAGTGGCCACTGAATGGCCATAGGGATCTCATTACTTAACAATGTCAAGCAAGCCCTAAGAGAGCCAGTGCCGACATCACTGGAACGGGGCCCGCACGTGAGGTGAGTATAGGTGTTATTATTTTACTTCGGGGAAAAATAAGGAGTCAGAAGAGATTGTCCGAGTAGTGGACAATCCCTTTAATAGTAACCCAATTACTTGTTCATCTCACTGAAGGTTATTCATGACTTTGACCATATATTTAGACCTGTTGCTTGTCGTTCAAGGAAATTGGAATTGATCTTACAGTGGTGATTGAAAGTTGTGATCTCTTTGTTAGATCCCTGTTATTTAAATAAAACCGGTCTCCCACTCACACCTGATTGTCATCCCATTGATGGAAAATGACAGACTCTAATTTCACCTGGAAGTTATCTGCTAAAACTAAAGGTTCACATACTTTTGCCACTGATAAACATGTTGTATTGGATCGTTTTCAAGGCTAATATTTTTGACCCATTTGTTTTATTTGGTTCTCTTAATTACCTTTAGTGCTTGTGTTAAAATCTGATGTAGTTTTAAAGGCCAAATTTATGCAGAAATATGGAAAATTCAGAAGGGTTCACAAACTTTTAAGCACCAGGTTATAAATGAGAATCTGCTTGCATGTATCAACACTGAAAATAACAGTCTGCATCCTAATAAGTATTTTCCATGTTACAGAAGGTTTTTCTAATTTATGTATTTGTATGTAACATAAGTTATGAGTTGTGGCTGATAGAAGCTTAGCGATGCCGGGGCTTAAACAAAATCTCTACTTTTTATCATGGTATTATAATTCGGTGTTAATTCTGCACTGATTGCTTTCAGAATATATATTGAAAATGATCCAAGCTCAGTTTTTTTTAAAAACAAACCTCAGTGTCTATCATTATGTTGTGAGCGTGAATTCTCGTCAAGGTCTTACGCTACAAGTCTGCAGCCACTCTTTGTGATTGCAGACTTGGGAATCCTCACGCATGCTGTGAGCTGTGGGGATTCTCCGTCGCCGGGAGCAGGTGATCATGTGAGCGAGGCTGCTTCCATCTAGTCGGAATGTGGCCGAGAGTATGCATATTACATACTTGCGGTAACATGACTGCCCGTACCCGGCGTCTGCATCGGAGAATTCTTGCAGCGCACAGTGCGTGCAATGTAATGATTCACAAGTCTGTCGTCACAAAGATCGACTGCAGACTTGTAAGCTTAAAGAGGTTGCCCACTACTTTAACATTGATGACCTAACCTTGGGATAGGTCATCAATGTCTGATCAATGGGGTTTCGACACCCGGCACCCCTGCTGATCAGCTGTCCTTTGTGGTCAGTTATGGAGCTGCTCCATCTACTAATAGTTGCCGCAGCCGGATACTGCACATCCGCCCCATGTTGATTCGAATAGGCGGCTTATGTGCAATATTCAGCCGCAGCCATTATCAGTAGATGGAGCAGCTCTGTAACTGGGCACTTCCACCCACCACAGGCACCGAGAACAGCTGATCGGTGTGAGTACCGGATGTCGTACTCGCATCGATCAGATCTATCAGTGATAAAGTAGTTAAATGTTAAAGTAGTGGGCAACCTCTTTAAGACCAGACAACCCCTTTAATGATTTGCAATTTAAGTGCCTTTTTTTGTCCTCATATTCAAACAGTTTATGAATTTGACTTAACATAAAAAATTCTCTTTATTTTTGTCTTAAAAAAAAAAAAAAAAGTCCTTTAAAAAGTCGTATCTTTGACAAATTGAAAAATCCGACTGAAACTGTTACCAAAAGCAGGAACTGGAGTGCGATGCGCCCCCCAAAATTGCGACATTTGAAATTTTTCTCATTTCATGAATCTGTCTACAGTGCCATGTAAAAGTTTGGGCACCCGTGGTGAAAATTCCTGTTATTGCGAAAAGTTAAAGGGGTTGTCCACTACTATTCAAAATAGCCCAATGTGTTTTTATGCTGAATAGAAGCTTCTAATTACCTCCCTCTGCTATTTCTACCTGTGAGCGGCGCTATCACTGGCCACTCACAGGCATCACGTGACTCTGGCTGCAGCCGGCTCTGACATCTGCTGATGTCACGTCATGATTGCGGATGCAGCCGGGGATCCATCTTCTGCGTTCCATGGTGGCTGCTGGGTTGTGGACGGAGTTACCCCACGCGTCACACTCAGCATCCACCGCGCGCTCTTCTCCCCATTCATTGCGCGGTGGATGTAACCCCACCCACAACCCAGTAGCCATCGCGGGGACCCCAGCACCGAGTCATGCCTCACTTGACTTGATGTCAGTGGGTGGTCACGTCCTGCCTGTGAGCGGTCCGCGATAGCGCCGCTCACAGGCAGAAACAGCTGCGGGAGATAATTAGAAAGAAGGTTCTTTTCATCATAAAAAGACATTGGGCTATTTTGAATAGTAGTGGGCAACCCTTTTAAGCAAGTTGAAGATGAAATGATCTCTAAAAGGCCTAAAGTTAAAGATGACACATTTTCTTTATATTTTAGGCAAAATATATATACACTGCTCAAAAAAAATAAAGGGAACACTTAAACAACAGAATATAACTCCAAGTAAATCAACTTCTGTGAAATCAAACTGTCCACTTAGGAAGCAACACTGATTGACAATCAATTTCACATGCTGTTGTGCAAATGGAATAGACAATAGATGGAAATTATTGGCAATTATCAAGACACACTCAATATAGGAGTGGTTCTGCAGTTGGGAACCACAGACCACATCTCAGTACCAATGCTTTCTGGCTGATGTTTTGGTCACTTTTGAATGTTGGTTGTGCTTTCACACTCGTGGTAACATGAGACGGACTCTACAACCCACAGAAGTTGCTCAGGTAGTGCAGTTCATCCAGGATGGCACATCAATGCGAGCTGTGTCAAGAAGGTTTGCTGTGTCTGTCAGTGTAGTGTCCAGAGGCTGGAGGCGCTACCAGGAGACCGGCCAGTACACCAGGAGACATGGAGGGGGCCGTAGGAGGGCAACAAGACAGCAGCAGGACTGCTACCTCCGCCTTTGTGCAAGCAGGAACAGGAGGAGCACTGCCAGAGCCCTGCAAAATGACTTCCAGCAGGCCACAAATGTGCATGTGTCTGCACAAACTGTTAGAAACCGATTCCATGAGGGTGGTATGAGGGCCCGACATCCACAGATGGGGGTTGTGCTCACAGCCCAACACCGTGTAGGACGCTTGGCATTTGCCACAGAACACCAGGATTGGCAAAGTCGCCTCTGGCGCCCTGTGCTCTTCACAGATGAAAGCAGGTTTACACTGAGCACATGTGACAGACGTGACAGAGTCTGGAGACGCCATGGAGAGGGATCTGCTGCCTGTAACATCCTTCAGCATGACCGGTTTGGCAGTGGGTCAGTAATGGTGTGGGGTGGCATTTCTTTGGAGGGCCGCACAGCCTTCCATGTGCTCGCCAGAGGTAGCCTGACTGCCATTAGGTCCCGAGATGAGATCCTCAGACCCCTTGTGAGACCATAAGCTGGTGCGGTTGGCCCTGGGTTCCTCCTAATGCAGGACAATGCCAGACCTCATGTGGCTGGAGTGTGTCAGCAGTTCCTGCTAGATGACGACATTGAAGCTATGGACTGGCCCGCCCGTTCCCCAGATATGAATCCGATTGAGCACATCTTGGACATCATGTCTCGCTCCATCCACCAACGTTGCACCACAGACTGTCCGGGAGTTGGCAGATGCTTTAGTCCAGGTCTGGGAGGAGATCCCACAGAAGACCATCCGCAACCTCATAAGGAGCATGCCCAGGCATTGTAGGGAGGCCATACAGGCACGTGGAGGCCACACACAATACTGAGCCTCATTTTGACTTGTTTTAAGGACATCACATCCAAGTTGGATCAGCTTGTAGTGTGTTTTTCCACTTTAATTTTGGGGGTGACTCCAAATCCAGGCCTCCATTGGTTAATAAATTTGATTTCCATTGATGATTTTTGTGTGATTTTGTTGTCAGCACATTCAGCTTTGTACAGAACAAAGTATTTAATGAGAATATTTCATTCATTCAGATCTAGAATGTGTTATTTGAGTGTTCCCTTTATTTTTTTGAGCAGTGTATATATATTTTTTCATCTTTTTATATTTTAAAATTACAAAAATGAAAATGGGCTGATGCAAAGGTTTGGGCAACCTACATGGTTAGTATCTAGTTGCACCCCCTTTTGAAAGTATCACAGTTTGTAAACACTTTTTGTAGCCAGCCAAGAGTCAATTCTTGCTGGAGCGATTTTCATCCATTCTTCCTTGGAAAATTCTTCCAGTTCTGTGAGATTCCTGGGTTGTCTTGCATGCACTGCTATTTTGAGGATGATGTTCAGATCAAGGGACTGTGAGGGCCATTGTAAAACCTTCAACTTGCACCTTTTGAGGTAGTCTATTGTGGATTTTGACGTTTGTTTAGGATTATCAATTTCTAGAAGCCATCCTCTTTTCAACTTCAGCTTTTTTACAGACGGTGTTATGTTTGCATCAAGATTTTGTTCAAATTTCATTGAATCCATTCTTCCCTCTACCCTTGAAATGTTCCCCGTGCCATTGGCTGCAACACAACCCCAAAGCATGATTGATCCTCCTTCATTATTAAAGTGAACCTGAAAATTGTCTCTTCAGAGAGGAAGAGGACTAGAACTCTAGTGCCACCTATCGGAAGTAGCAATCCTAAAAGTCAATATCGACTCTCTAACGAGCCTTGTCACATGACTTAGGATAAAAGCCAGATCCAGAATCTCAATTTGCTGACACTTTGTTTTAGGGTACTGTCCCTCGTCAGTGCAAAGTGTGAAATCTGGTTTGGCTGGGTGAGAGGCGTCTGACTCGAATCCAAGGGGTATGGTTTCACCTTGCGGGGAGTGACATGTAAAGTATGTCAAGATATGTCAATCATCCTACATCATCCACACAGTGTTCCCTGGCATCGTGCTCCTGCGCAGGCGTACTTCTCTGCCATGACTAGTAAAGTACTTCAGTGTGCATGCACCGGGGTTCTTTGACTTTTCCCGGCGCATGCGCACTGCAGTACTTTGCTCTGCCCTGGTAAGGGCAGAGAAGTATGCCTGTGCAGGAGTGCGTTTCTGGGGAACACTGTGTCAATGACGTAGGCCACGTCATCCAGACGAAGCACAGGAGGACGGCATCGAAAGAAGAAGGAAGGCTCCAGACCAAGACCAGCGATGCTCATCGGACCAGACCGCTCCATAGGTGAGTATAATAAAAGGTGCTTTTCTTCTGTTGCAGGCTGGATCGGGGTATATATACAGCATATTAGAATGCTGTATATGAGGGCTGAAAGTTGGTCTTATCTCATATGGGACAAACCTTATGATAGGTTCCCATTAAAGGTTGGCAAGATGTTCTTTTCCTGAAATTCTGTGCCCTTTTTTTCTCCATACAAGACTTTGATCATTGTGGCCCAAAAGTCCTATTTTAACCGCATCGGTCCAGAGAACTTGCTTCCAAAATGAATCAGGCTTGTTTAGATAATCTTTTGCATACTTCTGACGCTGAATTTTATGGTGAGAACGCAGGAGAGGTTTTCTTCTGATGACTCTTCCATGAAGACCATATTTGTGCAGGTGTCTCTGAACAGTAGAACACTGTGCCACAACTCCAGAGTCAGCTAAATCTTTCTGAAGGTCTTTTGCAGTCAAGCGGAGGTTTTGATTTGCCTCTCTAGCAATCCTACGATCAGCTCTCACTGAAATTTTGTTTAGTCTTCCAGACCTTATCTTGACCTTCACTGTTCCTGCTAACGGACATTTTTTAATTAAATTTCTGAGGAAAAGGCAACTTGAAAATGCTTTGCTATCTTCCTATAGCCTTCTCCTACTTTGTGGACCTCCAGCATTTTCATTTTCAAAGTGCTAGGCAGCTGCTTAGAAGAGCCCACAGCTGCAGGTTTTTTTGGCGCAAGGTTAGAGGAGGCTGGGTTTTTATAAAGCTGGGATATTTGCATCACCTGGCCTTTCCTAATGATGGTAGTTAACAAGCCATAACCCTAACATGCTAATTAAGGTCTGAAACCTTTGAATTTGAATTGTAATTCCACTTGCGCACTTTTCAGCTTGTTCAGGGTGTTTGTGACATTGACTGCTATTGAGCAATGTGTAAGGTAATAATCCACGCTTGTGCATTGCTCCTGGGGTCCCCGCGCGCTCGTCGTGACGCGCGGCTCCCTGCGCATGCGCGCACAGTCAGTGAAGCTGTGAACTCAACACAGCTTCACTGCGCACGCATGTGGACCCCAGGAACAATGCGCAAGCCGCAGTCCATGACACAAACACCCTAAGCAAGCTGAAAAGTGCGCAACCGCGGAATTACAATTCATGTTGAGTGTGCGGCGACCAGCATGACTAAATACAGTAAAGAACACCCCTATGACTGAACGAGCAATTAAGTTATTAGTATATAAAGTGCTTTTAGCAAATGACAATAGCACTGATTATCATGGAAAAAACATGTTAGTGATGCACACTGCATCACGAACAACAACCTGGGGACAGTTTAACTTATACAAATGACATGACAGGTTCCCTTTAAATTGGATCCTATAATTTATAGGCAGCCAGTGCAATGACTGGCACAGAGAGGAAGCGACCGAGTAACGATTGTCCAGATAGATGACCATGGCTGCTGCATTAAGCATGGACTGAAGAGGGGAAAGTCGAGTGGGGGATGCCTATTAATAAAGCATTACAGTAGTTAAGACAGGAGTGGATTAGAGCAACAGTGAGGGTTTTTGTTTCCATGGTGAGAAAGGGGCGGATTCTAGAGATGTTCTTCAGGTGCAAGTGACAAGAGCGGGCAAGAGATCGTTTCAACTTGTTTAACTGTTCACAGTAACACAAATTTTGACAAGGGGTGCCAAACTTTTACATGCCACTTGTGGTAAGACGACTCACTCGGCTGCTTTCAGAAGTAGACTCAGAAAACTGTTTCCTCTGCAGGTTTATTGTAACGGCATAAAGCATTGCAGGTTCAGCAAAATAAAGACTGCCTTTCTGGCATAACGGCAAAACAAAAGATAAACGATAGCACAATCCATATGCATTTGTGGGGTTCGCCCGCAAAGGGTATAGCACAGCCTTCAGCTCCTCCTGAGTTGAAGCTTGCCAGTCTGGAGACTTGACTCTCCAGACAGACAGCCACAGAAAAAAAAATAGTGATTGAGCATTTAACTTTGCTCAGCCACACCCTGAGGGGGAGGTAGGGTGAATGACTTCTCTCCCATCTCTATGTCATTCACACAAAACCACTCCCTTTAGGTGATTTAACCCCCCGACACATAACATGCTGGAGGTGTAGGTGTTAGAACTCTCCTGTTAGGTTTTTTTAGTTTGCTGGTCACATGACCATTTTTGCCTATTTAATCCGGCTCCGCCCTCCTGGCCTTGCTGGACTTCATTGTATTTACTACTCTTGAGCTAGCTTGGTGCTCTGTTGCCGTTCTCTGTTAGTTTTGCTAGGTCTTCTGACCTCTATGCTTTTTGTTGTGTGTTTGTCTTTGACTGCTACTATTTCTGCTAGGAGGTGTCCAACTTATCCCAGTCCCTAGTTCTTGTAGGGATCCCTCCCTCACATCTATAGGTCTTCGTACAGACTAGCCAAGGACTTTAGCGGGTCTGATCGCAGGATCAGGTTCCCCATTACATCGTAGGGATCTAGTTTAGTTCTATTGTAGGGACAGATCTCCTGTCTTTCCTTAGTCCCTGTAGCAGATCATAACAGTAAGTCCAGCCATAAAAGAAAAAAAAAAAAAATTTTTCTCTAAGGAAAGACCTCCAGTTTTCCATCATGGTCTCGGTTCAAGATTTGGCTCAACGCTTGCAGGGACTCTCTCTGGAGGTGGCCAAGCTCCAACAACACGTGAGTAGCTGTTCTGGAGCACATTTTGTGGAACCAAAGGTACGTCTGCCTGATTTTATTTTTTGGCGAACAACAAGATTTTTTTTTCTTTTAAAAATGCTTGTTTATTGTATTTTCGTTTGAGACCCGGATTCTCTGGTGATGAATCACAGCGCATAGGGTTCATAATGTCACTTTTGCGCAAAGATCCTCAGGGATGGGCCTTCTCTCTCCAACCTAGTGATCCGTGCTTTAGATCAGTGGATAGTTTTTTTTCTGCTTTGGGTTTGTTGTAAGATGATCCTGATCGTGTCTCATCTGCTGAGTCTGAATTGAGACGTTTGAGGCAGGGATCAGGTAATGTGGAAAAATATTGTTCTCACTTCCGTCGGTGGTCTGCCCAGGTGGGGTGGAACGATTCAGCTTTGAAAAGCTTGTTTCTTGCAGGGCTAGGTGAAAGGGTTAAGGATTTACTGATTGCTTATCCCACACCTGGAAACTTGCAGGAGGCAATGCAATTAGCTATACAGGTGGACAGGAGACTGCGTGCAAGGGTTAATGAGAGCAAATCCTCTGCTATGTCAGCTCCGAGTCCTGAGAGGGTCTGTGCTGACAATGGAGAGCCGATGGAGATTGGGGCGATGGCACCCCGCTCTCAGGAAAAAGACCGCAGGCTTTCTGAAGGCTTGTGCTTCTATTGCGGAAATTCTGATCATTTTATTAAGAACTGTGTGCTTCGCATGAAGAAAGGAAAAAAAAATGGTCAGTCATGCACGTATTGCCTGTTTAAATTCTAAGGGGGTATTCCTATCTGCTACTACCGCTGCTCAGGATGAATTAATTGAATTTCGGGTATTTGTGGATTGTGGTTCTACTCTGAATGTGATTGATGGGGGATTCTTGGAAAAACTTAGATTAGAACCTAAAACTTTGTCATCCCCTATTGCTGTGGTTTCTGTTGATGGCTCTCCCTTGAAGAGTGTTACTCACAAGGTCTGTGAATTTCCCCTCACTATTAAATGGTATTCATCAAGAGAATTTGGATTTGGTGGTATTAGATAATTTGCCTTCTCCAGTAATATTGGGGTTACCCTGGTTAAAATTGCACAATCCTGTACTGGATTGGTCTACCAATGAAATTAAGTCCTGGAGCCCTAAGTGTTATGACAAGTGTTGTAACGGGCGTATTGCTGCGGTGGAAAAAGGGGAATTACCTGTACCTATTCAGGATTTTTGGAGAGTTTTTTCTGAGGAGGCGTCACAAATTTTGCCTCCCCATAGAGACTATGATTGTACTATTGAATTTGTCCCTGGAGCGACTCTTCCTAAAAGTCGTTTATTTAATCTTACTATTCCTGAGAGAAAGGCTTTGGAGGAATACATACAGACAAGCTTGGCCGCCGGTCACATTAGGCCTTCCAAGTCTCCTGTGGCTGTTGGATTTTTTTTTGTAAAAAAAAAAAGATGGCGGTTTACGTCCTTGTCTGGACTTTCGTGAGATTAATAAAATTACTGTACGCAATCCTTACCCACTGCCATTGATTCCTGATTTATTTAACCAGTTAGTGGGGGCCAAGTGGTTCTCTAAAATTGATCTCCGGGGGGCATACAATTTGTTGCGCATGAAGGAGGGTGATGAATGGAAGACTGCTTTTAACACTCCTGTGGGTCATTTTGAGAATCTGGTGATGCCTTTTGGTCTTACCAATGCTCCAGCATTTTTTCAGAATCTTATTAATGACATCCTTAGACCTTTAATCGGCAAAAATGTGGTTGTGTATTTGGATGACATTCTGATTTATTCGCCTGATCTGGAGTCTCATTGGCGGAGCGTACGTGAGGTTTTACAGTTATTAATGGACAATTCGCTTTTTGCTAAGCTGGAGAAATGTGAGTTCGCTGTACAGAGAATTAGTTTTTTGGGCTACATTATCTCCAGTGAAGGTTTTGAGATGGACCCCGTTAAAGTTCAAGCTGTGCAGGAATGGCCTAGGCCTATTGGTTTGAAATCGATACAGAGGTTTTTGGGTTTCGCCAATTATTACAGAAAATTCATAAAAAAATTTTCTATTATTGTCAAACCGCTGACCGATCTCACCAGGAAAGGTGCTAATGCGGTTCAGTGGACTTCTGAGGCCATTGAAGCTTTTGTGTTTCTAAAGGAGAGGTTCACCTCTGCTCCCATCCTTATGCAGCCTGATGTGACTAAGCCGTTTTTGGTTGAGGTTGATGCTTCTTCGGTGGGGGTCGGTGCGGTGTTGTCTCAGGAAAACAAGGATGGAGTACATCCCTGTGCTTTTTTTTCAAAAAAATTTTCTGAGACTGAACTTAATTACGATATTGGTAATCGGGAATTGCTGGCGATTAAACTCGCATTTGAACACTGGCGTCACCTCTTGGAAGGTGCTGAATTTCCCATTCAGGTTTTCACTGATCACAAAAATCTGACCTATCTTGATGCTGCCAAGCGCTTGAATGCCCGTCAGGCTAGGTGGGCACTTTTTTTCTCGCGGTTTAATTTTTCCGTTACTTACATCCCGGGTACCAAGAATGTTAAAGCGGATGCTTTGTCTCGCAGCTTTTCTCCCATGGTCGGTGTTGAGGAGGAAGAGGAGAGCATTTTACAAGAAGGTGTTGTGATTGCTGCTTTGGACTCCGTTTTGGAGGATGAGATTCTTAAAGCTCAGGAGAATGCCCCATCTAACACTCCCCATGGGAGGTTGTTTGTGCCTAGGACCTTTAGGAGAGATTTGTTTGTTGAGTGTCATGAGTCTCGGTTGGCAGGTCATCCAGGAATTTCTGAGACCAAGAGACTTGTGGGTCGCAGTTTTTGGTGGCTTGGATGGCAGAAGGAAGTCATTAAGTGGGTGCGCCAATGTACTGTGTGTGCTAGATCCAAGTCTTCGCATGCTCCTGCTACGGGGTTGCTTTGCCCTCTGGAGGTTCCTAGTGCACCTTGGACACATCTGGCTATGGACTTTATTACTGACCTACCCCCATCTGAAGGTTTCACGGTCATCTGGGTGGTCGTGGACCGTTTTAGCAAGATGTGTCACTTGGTTCCCTTCATCAAACTGCCTTGCGCTAAGACACTCGCTAAGGCCTTTGTCAAGGAAATTGTCAGACTACATGGTGTTCCTACTGACATTGTTTCTGATAGGGGACCTCAGTTCGTGGCTCGTTTTTGGCGTGCCTTTTGTGACAGGTTCGGAGTTCATTTGTCGTTTTCATCCGGATATCATCCGGAGTCTAATGGCCAGACAGAAAGGAAGAACCAGGATGTTGAGCAGTTCTTGCGTTGTTTTGTGGCAGACAATCAAGAGGGGTGGTCTGAGTTTCTGCCACTTGCTGAATTTGCTCTTAACAACCATACATCCTCTTCTGCTGGGTGTTCGCCTTTTTTTTGTTGTTCTGGGAGACATCCGTCTTTTGGGTCATTCTCCAAATTGGTTTCGGCTGTTCCTGAGGAGGAGAGTTTTTCCGGTGATTTGGAGAGAGTTTGGACGGATGTGCGTGGTAATCTTCAGGAGGCTAACAAAAAATCTAAGAGGTACTTTGATAGGAAACGGCAAGAGGTTTTGTTTGCTGTTGGTGACATGGTTTGGTTGTCCTCTAAGAATCTGCGATTGAGGATTCCTTCTAAAAAATTGGGTCCCAAGTTCGTATGGCCCTTTAAGGTGCTTCAGATAGTTAACCAATCTGCTGTTAGGTTGGAGGTTCCTACGTCCTGGAAGATTTAACCCAGTGTTTCATGTTTCTCTGTTGAAAAAAGCTGATGTGTCGGATGGTGACGCCTCTGCCACTGTTCCTCCGGTGGTGGAGGACGGGGAATATGAAATTTCCTGCATCTTAAATTCTAGACGGTATAGAGGGAGTTTGCAGTATCTCGTCGCTTGGAAGGGTTTCGGACCTGAGGATAACTCATGGGTGAGGGCGGATGATGTTTCTGCTTCCAGACTTGTCAGAGCTTTTCACAGGAGGTTTCCTGGTAAGCCTGGGCCTAGGGGATCCGGAGGATCCTCTTAGAAGAGGGGGTACTGTTAGAACTCTCCTGTTAGTTTTTTTTTAGTTTGCTGGTCACATGACCATTTTTGCCTATTTAATCCGGCTCCGCCCTCCTGGCCTTGCTGGACTTCATTGTATTTACTACTCTTGAGCTAGCTTGGTGCTCTGTTGCCGTTCTCTGTTAGTTTTGCTAGGTCTTCTGACCTCTATGCTTTTTGTTGTGTGTTTGTCTTTGACTGCTACTATTTCTGCTAGGAGGTGTCCAACTTATCCCAGTCCCTAGTTCTTGTAGGGATCCCTCCCTCACATCTATAGGTCTTCGTACAGACTAGCCGAGGACTTTAGCGGGTCTGATCGCAGGATCAGGTTCCCCATTACATCGTAGGGATCTAGTTTAGTTCTATTGTAGGGACAGATCTCCTGTCTTTCCTTAGTCCCTGTAGCAGATCATAACAGTAGGAACAGTTCGCTAAGGCTAGCATCCGTGACGAAACATACCTCCCCTCAGATATGACACCAGTGACTCTGCCAGACACTGTAAACATCTGGAAAATCAGAGTTGTCAAGGAAAAATCGAAATAGACTTAAAAAAGAAAACAACTTAAAAAGTTTTGCAAAACTTGAGAATATGGCGGAAATACTAAAGCCACTAAAGAGAAGCAAGTTGCTACGGAAATGTTGGAGAAACAACTATGATGAATCGGGACCTATACAGATGTTCAAATGAGTTGATGTGAAATTTAATTGCAAAAGGTGCAGCAATAATTTTGTACAGGTAGAAAGGCCAAAGATTTGTTCTGTAGACCTCGATCACGGCCAGATAGGAGGGACAAAGCAGTATGTGCTGTAAAGAAGTACGGTCAGTATAGGGGGAGTCTCTCATTTGGAACCTCCAACAATCCGCCGGAGGGGAGGTACTAAGAGTGATTGTCTCTCACTAAAAGATCTGACTTGTCTGCAGTTTCAAAGGGCATTCTATAAATTTTGTTTTTTTTTCTGCTTTGAGGGCATTGATTTTCCTGCAAATTGTAGCTGATCAGTCTGGGGTTACAGCAGTGGGTTACTCTGACAAAAGTTTATTTATTGGGGCCTCTTAAGCAAATAAGACAGTCCCTTCCTTTAAAATAGAGGTACAATTTTGCAGAGTATTAATCTATTACAGAAAACGTATAAATATTATGTTACTAAATTGAGTTCATACATGACCCCCTAGTTTTTGTCTGTACCATCTATACTGAAGGTTTAGAAGAATAGCAACATTTTTGTTATATCTGTCGGGAATTCTTTTTGCAGGAAAGCTTGCAGTCTAGTTGAGTTTGTAAAGCAATGCATTTGAGATGTGTGCATTAGGGACATGCTGAAGTCTCTTTCCTCTGCACGTGTTTTCATGTCAGCAAAAAATATTATTGATTTTGCTTTCTGCTTTGCTGACTTTTCCTTTAAGCCTTACAGGAAACAGAGATGCACAGTGTGCAGTTTAGGACTTTTTCAAATCAGAGAATTGAAAAAAAAAATCACATATTTACTTATATGTATATACTATATATACCGGTATGTATTTTTTTTTTAATTCTCTGATCTGAAAAAGTCCCAAACTGAGCCACACTGTACATATATTTATATATTCCTCACGTCACCAGTTTTCTAAGTAAAAGTATTTATAAAAGTGCTATTAACATGAAATTCTCACCAGATCTGCGTATGTAAGGAACTAAATCTCAGAATTCATACAAGAAGCCTACAGAAGCTTCAAGATTTGAAGAGTGTTTGTGTGGAAGAATGGGACAAAAATCACACCTGAGCAGTGTATGTGACTAGTTTCTCCATACAGGAAGCGTCATGAAGCTGTCATCACCAACAAAGGCTTTTGTACAAAGTATTAATTACCATACATTTCTGTAAGCGTGTTCAATACTTTTTCCCTGTGTCATTTCTCATTATTACACAACTTAATTTATGGACCTCTATCGTTTGATTTCTCTTCCTGTGTGGATTGGATGGGTTGTTACCAGCATCTGGTGAGAATTTCATGTCAATAGTGCCTTTAGAAATATATATAAATCTAAAATTACGTGTTCAATACTTGTTTCACCCATTGGGTATACAGTGCTGGCCAAAAGTATTGGCACCCCTGCAATTCTGTCAGATAATACTCAGTTTCTTCCTGAAAATGATTGCAATCACAAATTCTTTGGTATTATTCTCTTCATTTAATTTGTCTTCAATGAAAAAAACACAAAAAGAATTGTCCTAAAGCCAAATTGGATATAATTCCACACCAAACCTAAAAAAGGGGGTGGACAAATGTATTGGCACCGTTTGAAAAATCATGTGATGCTTCTCTAATTCATGTAATTAACAGCACCTGTAACTTACCTGTGGCACCTAACAGGTGTTGGCAATAACTAAATCACACTTTCAGCCAGTTAACATGGATTAAAGTTGACTCAACCTCTGTCCTGTGTCTTTGTGTGTACCACATTGAGCAAGGAGAAAAGAAAGAAGACCAAAGAACTGTCTGAGGACTTAAGAAACCAAATTGTGAGGAAGCATGAGAAATCTCAAGGCTACAAGTCCATCTCCAAAGACCTGAATGTTCCTGTGTCTTCCGTGCGCAGTGTCATCAAGAAGTTTAAAGCCCATGGCACTGTGGCTAACCTCTCTAGATGTGGACGGAAAAGAAAAATTGACAAGAGATTTCAACGCAAGATTGTGCGGATGGTGGATAAAGAACCTCAACTAACATCCAAACAAGTTCAAGCTGCCCTGCAGTCCAAGGGTACAACAGTGTCAACCCGTACTATCCGTCGGCGTCTGAATGAAAAGGGACTGTATGGTAGGATACCCAGGAAGACCCCACTTCTTACCCCGAGACATAAAAAAGCCAGGCTGGAGTTTGCCAAAACTTACCTGAGAAGGCCTAAAACATTTTGGAAGAATGTTCTCTGGTCAGATGAGACAAAAGTAGAGCTTTTTGGGAAAAAGCATCAACATAGAGTGTACAGGAAAAAAAAAAAGGCATTCAAAGAAAAGAACACGATCCCTACAGTCAAACATGGCGGAGGTTCCCTGATGTTTTGGGGTTGCTTTGCTGCCTATGGCACTGGACTGCTTGACCGTGTGCATGGCATTATGAAGTCTGAAGACTACCGACAAATTTTGCAGCATAATGTAGGGCCCAGTGTGAGAAAGCTGGGTCTCCCTCAGAGGTCATGGGTCTTCCAGCAGGACAATGACCCAAAACACTTCCAAAAGCACTATAAAATGGTTTTAGAGAAAGCACTGGAGACTTCTAAGGTGGCCAGCAATGAGTCCAGACCTGAATCCCATAGAACACCTGTGGAGAGATCTCAAAATGGCAGTTTGGAGAAGGCACCCTTCAAATATCTGGGACCTGGAGCAGTTTGCCAAAGAAGAATGGTCTACAATTCCAGCAGAGCATTGTAAGAAACTCCTTGATGGTTACCGGAAGCGGTTGTTTGCAGTTATTTTGGCTAAAGGTTGTGCAACCAAGTATTAGGCTGAGGGTGCCAATACTTTTGTCCGGACCTTTTTTGGAGTTTTGTGTGAAATGATCAATGATTTGATTTTTGCTTCATTCTCTTTTGTGTTTTTTCCTTGCAAGCAAATTAAATGAAGATAATAATACCAAAGAATTTGTGATTGCAATCATTTTCAGGAAGAAACTGAGTATTATCTGACAGAATTGCAGGGGTGCCAATATTTTTGGCCAGCACTGTATATGTGTGTGTGTGTGTGTGTGTGTGTGTGTGTGTGTGTGTGTGTGTGTGTGTTAAATCACTGTAATCCATCTGTTAAGTCACCATAATCTGTACAAATCCATTGAGAGACAAACTGACATAGTTTTGATAGGGAAAATAAAAATAAGAAAACTAAAATGTGGTTGCATACAGTGCTGCTCACCATTATTGGCACCCCTTCATTTTTTTCATAGACTGTACAATATCTTCAGAAATAAATGGAAATGTACCAAAGTTTTATCCTCAGGATTTTTTAATTAGTGGTCCAAAGTAATACAACAATAAAACATTGTTTTTCAGATTCAGTGTTGCAATTTCAAAGAAGAAACAGAATAAACAGCATGTGCAGCAATAAAGACACCCCTAATTAATACTTGGCTACACACCCTTTGGCATTGCTGACAGCCTTCAAAGGTTTCTTGTAGCATACAGTCCCTGACAGAAGTTATGTCGCTTATCCATGTTATGTAAATTAAAGCTTATAACCTGACATTACATTTATCCATTGGTTTTATAAATTACTCTTTTGAAAGCTGAAACCCTCCCAAATTTGGTTTGGGTTAAGAAAATAAATTGGCATCAATGCTGAAATATTGATCATTTCATGAACACAGAATGGTCAGATTTTGGGAAGACAAAAGTTTTGTCGCCCACAGAAAGTAATGTGATATTCAAACAAATAATTATCTTAAAATACAAATATATGTTGCATAACATTGGTGAATGAAGTTGTGCTGTTATTAGAGTCATATTTAATATTTTGTGTGACTTCCATGAGCTTGAAGGACTGCATCCATGCGGTTCAACAATGATTCATACAATTTATTAATGAAGTTATCAGGAATAGCAGAGAATGCAGTCTTACATGCCTCCCAGAGTTCATCTAGATTCTTTGGTTTAGTCTTCCAAGCTTCCTCTTTCATCCTACCCCAAACATGCTGAATGATGTTCATGTCTGGTGACTGGGCTGGCCAGTCCTTGAGCACCTTGATCTTTTTTGCCTGGAGGAACTTTGTTGTAAAGATGGATGTATGAGATGGAGCACCATCCTGCTGCAGAATTTGACCCCTTTTATGATTTGGAATGTAAGAGGTAGCTAATACTTCTTGATATTTTAGGCTATTGATATTGCTTTCCACCTTGCAAATGTTTTGTACACCCCCATACTGAATGTAACCCCAGACCATGATCTTTCCACCACCAAATGTAACTGTTTTCTGGGTGTATTTTGGATCCATACGGGCTCCAGTAGGTCTCCTGCAGTATTTGCAGCGGCTGTGGTGTAATTCTACTGAAGATTCATCAGAGAAATCCACCTTCTGCTACTTTTCCAGCGTCCATCTGTTTAGCAGGCTATGGGTCTTTGCAAATGCTTTTTATTTGTCTTTTGTTTAGTGTTGGCTTCTGGGCACTGATTCGACCATGGAGGCCATTTCGAGACAGAATCCTACAAACTGTTCTAGTTGACACAGGGACTTGAGGTGACCAGGCCTGTTGGAGCTCTGCTGCAGTGGAAGAGGGGCTTGCTTTGGATTTTCTAACCAACAAACGTTCCTCCTGAGCACTTGTCTTGCGGGGTCTGCTGGACCTGGGCTTGTCAAACACATCTCCAGTCTCTTCAAATCTTTTTTGAATTCTTTGTACTTGAAGCTAAGACACATTAAAGGTGCCAGCCAAACTCTGCAGTGGATCTGGTCTTCAGCCTCTTGATAATCAAGGCTTTAGTCGCAGGGTGGATTTTTGGCATGTTGTCAGAGCTCAAGTTGCAGTTAAAGTGAAGGTTTGGGGTGCTGGGTTTCTTTTTATACACACCCACTAATTAATCGATCATTTACTGAGCACTGGTGAGGATGTAAACTAGGAATTGAGTGCATTATATCACCAGGTGACAAAACTTTTGTCTTGCCAAAATCTGACCATTCTGTGTTCATTAAATGATCAATATTTCAGCACTGATGCCAATTTATATTCTTAACCTAAACCAAATTTGTGAGGGTTTCAGCTTTCAAAAGAGTAATTTGTAAAACCAATGGATGAATTTAACGTCAGGTTAAAAGCTTTTATTTACATAACATGGATAAGCGACATAACTTCTGTCAGGGAGTGTATATAAGGTTCTTGCACTTCTCAGACGGAATTTTCTCGCACTCTTCTTTTGCAGTTTGTTGAAGCTCTTGAATGTTTGCAGGGTTCTTTTTCCCAATGGCAGATTTCAGCTCACCCCAAAGATTTTCAATGGGATTGAGGTCAGGACTCATTGCTGGCCATTTTAAAGCAGTCCATGTTTTCTTTTTCCACCATTCCTGTGTACTTTTGGTTGTGTGCTTTGGGTCATTGTCTTGCTGGAGGACCCATGATCTTTGACTCAAACCAAGTTTTCTTTCATTGGGTAGGACATTACGCTCTAAAATCTCTTGATAATTCTTTGATTTCATGATTCCTGTGATACGGTCAAGGCCCCCAGTACCGGATGCAGCAAAGCAACCCCCCAGCAGTATTGATCCTCCACCATGCTTAACTGTTGGTAAGGTGTTCTGTTACTTATAAGCTTCATTGCGCTGTTTGTAAACAAACTGTTGCTTTGCATTGCCAAAAAGCTCTATTTTTGCTTCATCTGTCCACAGAACATTTTCCCAGAAGGATTGTGGTTTGTCAAGGTACTCTTTGGCAAAGATCAGTAGTTCCTTTTATGCCTTTTCACCAGCAATGGTTTCTTCGCCCATAAAGCTCTGCTTGTTTTTGTGTGGGGCGTATTGGTGCTTGTTGAAACCATGACCCCAGACTGTTTCAGGTTGGTCTTCAGGTCTTTGAATATTTGACGTGGTGTTTTTTCCACCATTCGCATTAACCTTCGAAGATATCTCTTGTCAATTTTCCTCTTTCTTGGCATTACAAATTTCTGAGGCATTAGTTACACCATGGAACACTGAACACTGTCATCAAGAAATGGCTTAAATTTGGCAGAACAGTGGCTACCTAGAACAGGATGTCCATTTAAAATTGATGAAAGGAGAAGAAGAGAATTTGTCCAGGAGGTTGCCAAGAGGCTTACAGCAAAATGAAAAGAGTTGCAGGAATTTCTGGCAAGTACTGGTTGTGTATAGCATGTGACAACAATATTGTGTATTTTTTATATGTCTGGCTTTTGGTATAGGGTGCAAGACGGAAAAGCCTTTTCTTACAAATAAAAACATCCAAGCCCGGCTATATTTTGCCAAAAGCTATACCAAGTCTACCAAAAGCATGTGGGAAAACGAGTTATGACTGATGAGTCCAAGATTTAACATTTTGGCCGAAGATCCAGATATCAGTCAGTTTTGCTAAAAAGCTGAAGATGAAGAGGAATTTCACTTTTTGAACCCTAAACAGACTTCCAAACCAATAAAAGAATGGTTTCACTAGACTAGATGAAGATCAAAGTTTTGGAATGGTCTTGCTAGAGCCCAGACCTGAATCCAATGGAAAATCAGTTGATTGACCTGACTGAAGAGAGTGCTGTACACAGGGGATGCCCTCACAATATAACAGATTTGGGACGCTACTGCAAGGGAGAGTGGGCAAAGATGGCCAATTCTAGATGTGCCATACTGATAGACTCCTACCCCAAAAAACAACTGAATACTGTCACAAATTTAAAGGGTACTTCAATAACGTAATAGTTCAAGGGTGTGTATATTTAGTGTAACCACATTATTTTAGTTATTTTTTATTTTTCCACCTGAAAAGTTTTCAGTATATTTTTAAATTGAAATATGCACATTAGAAATGACACTAAAGATGGATAAAGTTCTCAATTTTTTTCTTCTTGGTATGATTTTTTTACATGACAAAAACCTGACATTTTATCTGGAGCATGTAGACTTTTTATATCCGCTATATTTACACTCCCTTATATTTACACTCCCTTATATGTAGATTGATGGCCATAACATTTAGACAACCTGTCTTATTGTGTGGGTCACCTTTGTGCTACTCCTCATGGTATGGACTCCACAAAACTTCTAAAGGTATCCTGTGGTGTCTGGCGCAAAGACTTTAGCAGCCTAACAGACTTTTTCCAGAAACACAATAGGACAGGGATGTTGGTGGAATATAAAGCCATTGTGTCGTGTATTTACATGGTCATAGTCTAATCACTAGCTCCAGCAAAAAAATTAGAGAAGGAAAAAAAACAAAACAAAAGTGGCTGAGAAAATAGATAAATGAAAAACTTACATTATTATTCATATAAAAATTGCAAAACAATGTAGTGACAGAGTTGACGCGTTTCGATCACTCGACGGTCTTAATTGTAAAATGCGTGAGATAAAAAACAATTGCTTTTAAAATGAAAACCACATCTATTTTGATGCCATCTCTCTTTTATCCGCTTAGTCGAGCACAACCATTCTTTTTTCATCAAGTCCTTCATAAATTGTGACACTAGATATATGTGGTTTATGCAATTACCGTAATTGTACTGTTTGCAATTTGTTATATATTGGATGGAAACTAAAATCCTGCATTTCTGAACATGTTGCTGACGTAATTAAAAATAAACTCCCTTCTGGTACTGCCAAACACTTCATACAAATGCATCAGGGTAGTTTGGATTCTTTCTGTTTTTTTTTGGGATTGATAGAGTTAATAAGACTAATCGGGTTGGTAATTGGAGAAAGCTACTGGTAAGCAAAGAAGCTCTGTGGATTTTAAAAGCTAACACTTGTTTGCCGATGGGTAGGAATTATCGTAGTGAGCTTATGCATATTTAGTAATATTTGTTATTTATGTCTTTTGTATATCTTCTCCTTGATATTTGATATTTACATATGATTATATTATAAAAATAGGTGTGGTTTCGATTTTAAAAGGAAGTGTTTTTTTATCTCATGCATGTTACAATTAAGACCACCGAGTGGTCAAAACGCGCCAAGCCTGCCACTACCTTGATTTGCGATTTTTATATTAATATCCAATAAAGTAAGTTTTTTTTATCCATCTATTTTTTTCAGCCACTTACCCTATGTCTTTTTTACCTTCACAAACTTTTCTCAGCATATTGCACAGACGCTTGATCAGAATCAGATATAAGAAATTTCGAGGCCAAATTAACACCTTGAATGCTTTGTATGGCCAACTTTAGGTGACCAGTCAGTTCTTGAAGTTAATGTGCTGGAAACAAAAAAACGAAACAAAAAAACAACAAGAAAAAAGGTCGTGTGTTCTGAGTGAGTTTGACGAGGGTTCAAATGGTTATGATAACTAGTCAGCTAGGCCAGAGCATCTCCAAAACGTTAGTTTGTGTTGGATTGTCCAGAATTCTGTAGTTTGTGCCTACCAACGCGTTCCAAGTTAGGAGAACCATCGAACCGGCAACATGAAAGGCTTAATGTTTTTAACCAAAGCCTAGCTCTTCTGGTTTGACACTTTTTCAGACCCAATCAACCCCTTGATGGAAAAGCTATTCAATAATTGTTTTAAAAAAGCGTGACAAAAGGTTCAAGGGTTCCATATCTCAATCTGATTAAGCACATGCAGGAAATGCAAGTATGATCCATGGAGGCTTTACCTCTCAAATATCAGGACTTTAAAGATCTACTGCTAACATCTTAGTGTCATATACCAAGGGACATCTTCAGAGGTCTTGTAGAGTCCATGGCTGTATGAGTCAGTTATTTTGTCAACCCAAGGGGTACCTACACTACACAATAATAGGCAGGTGGTGTTAATGCTTTGGAAGATCGATTTAGATTGATTTATTATCTATGCTGATATTTTTTATGAGTCATGATATTTAGATTATTTCGTCTTTGGCATTACCACAATTTCAGAAAACGTGAGTAAGCATTTGTTGAGTGCATTTTGCAATCCATATTAGCGAGTCAATGCTAATTCAGTTTAAGGGCAAGTTAAATGTTTTACGGGCTGTGAGATGCAGACAATGGGAAATGAAGCCCAATTTGAACTAAAATGAACTGTCTTCAGGTAGGACTTGTGTAAGGTACAGTAAATGAAAGCTAATGTTTCATTATTCAAGTCTTTATTGTGGTTTTTCATGATCAATGTGTGTTTGCTGCAATGTCCGTCAGCTTGACCATGTTAGAAAACATCTGAAAAATTTTACTTAAAATGCCCTGTGCCGAGCTTGTATTAGTTGAATCTACAGAGCATGTGATTTTTCTTTTTTTCCCCTAATAAAGGACTTGGGGATTCTTATGGTCATTATAGAGATATTGAGCGTTATATTGTAGAATTAATGCAGCAAAAGTATCCTGAAAATGAAATCTGAATTTTTATTGATCTCTGGTCTTTTTCCAAAGCAAATAATACTGGCAATACACATAATAAAGCTGCGGCTTCAATGTCCTTTTAATTTACAGCTCCTCCCCTGATCTCCCTATAAACTTTTGTCACCATTATCTGATGTATGTCACGTGATCGCGGGTCACTGATGGGTGGGCATGACAACCCTGGGTCTGCAGCAGACCCCAGTGGTTGTCATGTGCTGATCGCTATGAGCGCCACCTAGTGGTCGGCGCTCATAGCACAGGAGCATTTCTGCTACATAGAGGTGATCTGCTCATCACCTCTGTGTAGCAGAGGCGATCAGACAAGTGCTGCTTCCAGTCTTCTATGGAGACTATAGAAGCAAGCTAAAAGTGTAAAAAAAAAAATGTTTTTAAAAATATTACATTTTTTTTAAAAATATAAAAGTTTAAATCACCCCCCTCACGCCCCATTCAAAATAAAATAATTAAAAAAAAACCCCACATACACATATTTGGTATCGCCGTGTTCAGAATCGCCCGATCTATCAATATAAAAAAAGAATTAATCCAAACGGTAAACGGCGTAACAAGAAAAAACTTTCTAAACGCCAGAAGTAAATTTTTTGGTCGCCGCAACATTGCAATAAAATGCAGTAACTGGCGATCAAAACATCGGATCTACCCCCAAAATGGTATCAATAAAAACTTCAGCTCGGCACGCAAAAAATAATCCCTCACCCAGCTCCAGATCCCGAAAAATGGAGACGCTTAGAAAATGGCGCTTTTTTTTTTTTAAGCAAAATTTGGAATTTTTTTCACCACTTAAATTAAAAATAACCTACACATGTTTTATATCTACGAACTCGTAATGACCTGGAGAATAAGAATGGCAGGTCAGTTTTAGCATTCAGTGAATGTGGTAAAAAAAACAAAAAAAAAACATCTGTGGTATTGCACTTTTTTGCAATTTCACCGCACTTGGAATTTTTTTTCCCATTTTCCCGTAGACGATATGGTAAAACCAGTAATGTCGTTCAAAAGTACAACTCATCCCGCAAAAAATAAGCCCTCACATGGCCATATTGACCAAAAAATAAAAACGCTATGGCTCTGGGAACAAGGGGAGCAAAAAACGTAAATGCAAAAATGGAAAATCCCAGGGTTGTGAAGGGGTTAACTATATAAGGGTCTGTCAAGTTCAGGTCAGGAGACCAGTCTGTGTACTGTGATCTGTACATATTGATGTGTGAATTCGGCCTTGAAGAGAAACTGGTCAAAGTTGTCAGATTTTGCTCCCACTACTCCCTTGAGTTTTCTGGGTTTTTTTTTTTTTTTTTTAAATTCTGCAGATGTAGGCCTTTTTAATTATTGCTAATTTTTAGGGTCTCTATGAAGGTAGTTGTGCTCATAATGCAGAACAGTCTAAAGACACGCCCCAGAGAATCCTGTGAGCCACACTCCCTTGGAAAGACTATAAAAATTAGCACTAGTAAAAAGTCCCATATCCCTTGAACCGTATGGTGGATTGAAAAAAACATGGAATACTCAGAAACTGGACATTTTTTGACCTGGTGAACGGTCCTCTTTAAAGGGCATCTGTCAGCTACTACCTCATCTGAGAGCAGCCTGATGTAGGCAAAGAGGAGTTAAATCCAACAATGTATCATGTAGATTACTGGGTGCAGGTATTCTGACACAGTCAAGAGTTTTTAGATTTAGCAGTGTAGCAGAGCTGAGGAAGCTAGCCCCGCCCACACCAGGCTCTGCATATACAATGTCCATAGACAGTGAGCTGCCTATCACAGGAGGAGGCGTGTCAGACTAGCATGCTCCACTGTGTCCCAACAATGATAAATTCCTGGTGCTAAAACAATCATTGCAAGCAAACAAAACCATGGAGCCTGATTAGAGAGGCATCACTGAAGTCTGTGTATTAACCCCTACTTCATGCTGTCTCAAGATTACATAACAAAAACCTGCTGATGCATTCCTGTGCTTAAAGGGAATCTAAGTGTAAGACATGTTAGGTCTTGATAATGTGCTTGGCCATGTGTTAAAAGGAAAAAAGGGGGTTTGGAACCTGTTGAGACTTGGGACCTAAGTTGTCCCGTAAGCTTGCCTTGTAACATCATTTATTTTATTTTTGTTAGCCAGTAAAAGGTATCATAACTACAAGATTATCTTGTTTTTCCCACTGTGGGCATGTGTTGTGATGGGGACCCAGAAGATTTTCTTACTGCTGCCATGTGACTTTGATAACGACGGAAGAATCATTTTTTCTCATTGAAGCATGCTAAAGGCACTTATTTATATCTATTGATAGACAATTTGGATATGAAATATTTCCGATGTCTTCTGTAATATCAGATGGAGATTTGTATACAGTAAGCTTGTTGAATATTTTCTATTGCTTAGTAACTTACTAACTTTTCTCTCTCTTTTTTTCCCCACAGACCTTTATAGTACTAAACAAAGGAAAAACAATCTTCAGATTTAGTGCCACGCCTGCCTTGTATATTTTAAGTCCTTTTAACCTATTAAGGAGGATAGCTATTAAAATTTTGATACATTCATATCCTTTTTTCAGATAAATGAAGATGATAGTGTAAAATGTTTAAATGAGCTGCCAAAAATACCCAAATAAGAATGGCAGCAAATAGGAAAATGTACCTTTTATTTATAGATTTGTTCCTCCGTACCTTTTTTCTTGACTAAACATATCCCGAGATGTGTGGCGCGAAATGATCAATTTTTCAAAACAATATGAATACGTGATACTCTGTCATAATATGACTATGCTGTGAATCTCTATTTGATGTAATGTGACTTGTACTCTGTCAAGGGTTTTGCTAGGGTGTAATAATATTATATTGCCTTTGTTTGGAGTCCTTTACCAAACTGAAGAATATGTAAGATCGAACACATCTGTATATCTCATCCCAACAAGTTTTAAAGTATAAGTAAATTTTTATTATTTAATGAATTGTCCCTTAAAGAAATTTTCAGAAAATCCCTATTCTTCAAGCTCAGGTTGGTTTGAAGAAAGCAAACACTGCTTTAGTCATCCTCCCCGGGTCCAGAGCTTCTACTAATGTCTGCAGTGCTGATGTCACATCAACAGCACTGCGGGTAATCAGTGAGTTCATTGGCATTGAGCGACTGGTGCGGTCCACTTGGGCATAGCCGCTGTGCTCACTGATTGGCTGCAGCACTGTTGACTTGAAGTCAGATCTGAGACGATAACTGACACCCGGAGCAGTGGGGGGAAACTCAGAATTGGACCCCAGGACATTGAGTAGAGTACAGTTTCAAAACAAACTGCACACAGGGTCAGGGGTCTCTTTAAACACCTTGTTGATTGTTGGGGGGGGGTCTAGGTCCTGAGACTCTAACCGATTGTCCAACCACAGTATAGGATAGAAGCTCCTTCAAGAGTACATACACGTCAATCCTTGGGAGCCGATGGTTTACCGCAGCAGTTGTGGACCTACTAAAAAGCCTCATCATTGCCAACTTGGTACTTCAGTGAAGATTGTCTACGGAGACCATCAGTTTTCCTAGATACTGTAATACTGCGGTATTGGAGTAAATAGTATAAATATATAGCTGGATCCCAGGTTATGGTCCTAGGTAGACTAAAAATTAGAGTAAAAAAAAAAGTTTTAAAAATATATATAAAAAATAATATATAAAAGTTCAAATCACTTCCCTTCACCATCCTTCTGCCATTAAAAATTAAGAAATTGGAAAAAATTAAAAAAAACAGATATTTGTTATTGCCACTTCCATAAAAGTTTAACCTATCAAAAATATAAAATTAATTGTTACTGTAAATACAGTAAAGAAAAAAAAAAATTGAAATGCCAAAATTGCATTTTTTTTTAGAGAGGTTAGGCAACCGGACGGAATACAATAAAAAGTTATCAAAAAGTCTTGTATACCCTAAAATGATATCAATAAAACCGTCGGCTCGCCATGCAAAAAATAAACCCTCACACAGCTCTATCGACAGAAGAATAAAAACATTACTGAAAATGGTGACAGAAACCAAACTTCAGAATTTTTTTTCAGAACTTAAAGGGAACCTTAAAACTTTCCTAGACCCCTCAAACTGCCCCCATATATCTATTGCTATCTTTATACCCTTCCTAACCAGCCCTTTTTGTTTTCTTATTGATTACTACATATTCCCAAAAACTATTTGATAACTGCAGTGGTGATATGCTTATTAGTGGGTCACTAGTCGCGGGGGAACATTGTTTTCCCCAGACTAATCATGTAATCATACCCCTGTGGTGCGTGCATAACATGATTTGCAAGGGCACATCACTGCTCAAATTTCTGCCTCCCTGACTACGCTCAGTAGGGCGGGTGCACACACCCCGGCTTCATTGGCGCATTGCGCATGCTCAGGGAGGCAGCAGTGACTTAGCACACAGCCAGCCATGAGATTTCCTGAGCTGGCGGTAACGGCTGTCTAAGTCCTGCGTCATCCCTGGCTTACTGCACAGTGTTAGGGTGCCAGAGATTTGCACATTGTTGGCTGTGATACTGCTATTGCGAATTAAGTTACTCATGCCATAGGAGTGTAAGACATGATTAGTGGTGGAAAACAGCTCTCCCACAACTAGTCACCCACTATTTTGCATTTCGCTACCAGAATTATACATTTTTTTGGGGAGAATATACAATAATCAATAAGACATTAAAACGGGCTTGTTAGCAGGGGTATACAGATAGCAGTAAGTATACGGTGGTGGTTTGAGGATCTGGGGAAACTGTTAGGTTCCCTTTAATTATCAAAATATCTATGAAAGTTTGGCATCACCGTAATCCAACTGACCGATGCAAATTATGTTTCAAGGTCATTTTTATCATATACAGTAATGAACGCCGTAAAAAAAAAAAAAAGCTATGGTAAAATTAATTTTTTTTTCATCATTGAATTTAAACTTTTTCCCTGTTTTTCAGTACATTATATGGTAAAATGAATAGTGTCATTCAAAATTTCAACTCGAAAAAGGAAGTCCTCGAACAACAATGTAGACTGAAAAATTAAAAAACGTTATATCTCTCGAAAGAAGGGGAGGGAAAAAATCAAAATTGCCAAAAAATCACCCAAGTCCTTGAGGGGTTAAAGGGGTTGTTCATAATTTAAAAAGAATAAACAAACAATGGCTTTTTTTCTGCAACACCACCACATCTGCTCACGGGTTGTGTCTCTACTAAGTTCCATTTAAGATAGTTGGTATTTTTGGAAGATAGCAGTCATGTTTATTAAAGAAGCACTCCTCCCTTCAAAGTTTTTAACCTCTTAATATATTACAGTCATCATATTATATAGCACTTTGTACTTATTTTTGCCTTTCTAGCCAGTTAATTCTTCTATTGTCTCTGCTCGTTGTAGAAACAGGAAGTCTCTTTTCCTACATTTATCATCTCCCTCTTCAACTCATGACCCAGCTGCTCCCTCCTCCTCCCTGCCAGGGACTTTTGCAGACAAAATTGACCTCCTGTTTCTACATAGCGCTTAGAAGGATTCAGCTTGTCAGTTTTTAATCACCTGATGTCATAGACCTAATGGAAAAGAGAAGAATTAGCTGGGCAGAAAGACAAAACGAGCAATTGGAAGTACACAGTGCTATATAATATAATGATTGCAATATATTAAGAGGATAAAAACTTTGATGGGAGGAGCGCTTCTTTAACTTTCTTAAGATGGCACCAGACCCTCAACGAGACAAAAAGATAACGTCCATACCCGTTGTCATATTCCTATCACCAAAATGCACCTTCTATTGATTTGTATTGAATTCAGATAATTCTATTTTCATAACTTACAGATTGGGTCAGGGTTAGGTTATTGCCATAATGACGCGCACGTCACACAAAAATTGTCATGTAAAGCATGCAGGCTATAGGATTGTAATGTTGAATTCTGTAATCTTGTTTTCATCTTTCCCCCAATTTCTGCTTTTTCCTTGACAATATTGCACAGTATTTAGCATGATCATTATGTGCACTATTTTGACCAACTGCGTATTCATGACTTTTAGTAATCCCCCAGACTGGTCTAAGCAAGTGGAGTAAGTATGTCTGTCGCTATCAATACATTACATAGTCTGCTTGTATAAGTATTACTTATTAGACACATTTTCATCAGCTTTTATAAAATCTGATTTTATGTCTGTGCTTGTCTACTTGGGACGATTAATTTTACAGGCAAGAAGACATTTTACGAGTATAAATCACAATTTTTGGGACCTACTTGTTAGTAAAGACAATAGAGCAGATTTTTCTAAACTGTCCAAAAGAAAAACTTTTTATTTTTTGCCCATAGGAAGCAATCACGGCAGAGCTTTCATTTGCTAAAAGGTGGGGGAAAATGAAAAGTTTGTTTTGATTGCTTGCTATGGGCAACAGACAGTTTCAGTGGCAAACAGTTTGGATAAATTTGCTCCAATATGTTATATAATATATTGGCAGACAGTCTTAAAGGGCATTGTCCAGGGCTACCATATTGTTGACCTATCCATAGATAATGTCATCAATTTCTGATCAGGTTGAGTCTGATATACCCCACAGCAGGGCTGTGGAGACGGAGTCATGGAGTTGGAGTCGGTGCCCATTTTGGTGGAGTCGGTATAAAATGGACCAACTCAGACTCCTAAAATATATAATAAATTGGGTACAGTAGTTCAATGCAGTTTGTGTGGATTATTTTTTTTCATAAGAATTTGGTAAAGTTATGAAATGTCCTATAAATGTCTGTCCTATTCCTGATCTAAGGATCTAGAGATGAATCTGTGCTACAGTATATTTATCACTAAAACATGAGCCATGTATGAGGGAGTTGGAGTCAAGAGTTGGAGTCGGTTTCATGGAAGTTGAGGAGTTGGAGTCGGAGGTTTGGCTTACCAACTCTACAGCCCTGCCCCACAGCCCCCACCAGTCAGCTGTTATTGGATTTGGTGGCGGCCATAATTAATGTATAAAGCCTGAACAGCACTGTACACTGTTTAGTGGCCACTTTTTATACTGCAGATCCGGTCAGATTCACTTGAATAAGAAACAAAAGAATACAGCAGCACTGTGTAAGCGCTAAGATGTATGCAGACACTGAATAAGTGAGATTTTAACTGCATTACTGCTATATAGAATATACTTATAAAAATGAAGCTACTTCATGCACAAATTGCCAATTCATGTGTGACCCCATCAGCCAAAACAAGGGGTATGTTTCTTTGATGGGACCATAAACCTAATATTTACCAAACATGCCTCTCCCAGGCTAAAAGCCTACAAATTTAAAGGGCAGGTAGTATCCAGCATTAATTAAAAAACAGCCTTAGGCTGTGTGCCCACTTTGCGTTTTTTAAGCGTTTCCGCAGTGGCAATTCCACTGCAAAAACGCTTAAAAAACTCTTGGTAGAAGGTCTGCCATGTTCCCCAATGATAATCCGCATGTGCTGTGCAACTGCTGCGGAAATTTCCGCTGCGGATTATCATTGAGGAAAAATACCCAGTACTACCAATTATTTTGCGGAAGCGCAGCGTTTTCGCTGCCATTGACTTGCATTGGAACGCATGGAATCCACATCACTGCATCTGTACATGCGGAATCCATGCGTTTCAATGTGCGGATGGGTCTGGAAAAGAGGAGACTCTCCTCTGGACCCGGGTACCATAGTACCTGTAAAAAAAAAAGAATAAAATAAAAAATAAATATTATACTTACCTTCTGATGGCCCCCGGTGTCCTTGTCTTGGCTTGCTAGCAGATCGCGGTGGACTGAAGGACCTGCGCTGATGTCATTTAGTCATGTGACGGGTCACGCGACCGCTGACGTCGGCAGGTCCTTTAGTCTACCACCTGCTGCCGGCAAAGCCAAGACAAGGACACCGGGGGCCATCAGAAGGTAAGTATAATATTTATTTTTTACCATTCTTCTACAGTCACACTATA
This sequence comes from Phyllobates terribilis, assembly GCF_046119375.1. Lineage (NCBI taxonomy): Eukaryota > Metazoa > Chordata > Amphibia > Anura > Dendrobatidae > Phyllobates > Phyllobates terribilis. The sequence continues at coordinate 163,901,098 of NW_027362762.1, forward strand.
TAAATCTATGCCGGTTGCATGGATTTATATAGTGTGACCAAGTTGTCAAGCACTTTCCAAGTGATGCTAAAATCGCTTGGAAAGTGCTTGACAACCCGCATGCGGAAATGCAAGTGAAGAACGCTTCACATCCGCATGTCCCTGGCAGGAAAACGCATGTACAATCCACATGTACAATCCGCATGTGTTTTTTCTGCCAGGGAGATGCAGAAACGCTCAGGAAAAAATCCGGAGCATTTCTGCATCGTGGGCACATAGCCTTAAGCTGATGGGTGGAGTGCTCAGCCAAATATAGAGGCCGTCACCACCTCCAATAGTATGCCACAAAAAACTGACCAGCACCTTCAAACGAAGAAAAGCAAGTGTGAACAGGTACAAGCTGTCATGACTGCACAATATACAAACAAAGGAATACAGCATCGCTCTATGCACTAAGATATATGCAAACATTGACTATATGACATTTCAGCTGCTTTACTTCTGCATAGAATAGACTTTTAAAAATGAAGGTACTTGGCGCATAAATTTGCCAATTCACTCAAATCAGAAGTGATCTGCCGCACCCTACAGCGATCACTAAACAGCATATAAAGTCGCACTGTTCCAACTCCATACATTGTTTACATATGGCCTCCACCAAAGCAGGTAACAACTAATTAATGGGGTGTCTGGTGAATGTTAGTCCTTGCCTAATAGGTTCACATCCATGGCTGACCTGGTGGGCAGGGTTCCTGGCAACCCATCACAACCTACAAGGAGTGAAGATGGGCTTACACAGGATTCCCCAACACTAAACCATTTATGTACCACAATAATAACACTTAAGGGGTTAAACGGTTGGGATCCGAGGTTCCTCCAGTCACTTCCCTTTGAATAGTCTTCAAGGCTTAATCTCCACAAGGACATGAAGTTGTGCGTGCACAAAGTGGGGTAAAATTGTGCTTTTCAATTGCTTTATACGTGGTGTGGGGATAACTATATACAGTACAGACCAAAAGTTTGGACACACCTTCTCATTTAAAGATTTTTCTGTATTTTCATGACTATGAAAATTGTACATTCACACTGAAGGCATCAAAACTATGAATTAACACATGTGGAATTATATACTTAACAAAAAAGTGTGAAACAACTGAAAATATGTCTTATATTCTAGGTTCTTCAAAGTAGCCACCTTTTGCTTTGATGACTGCTTTGCACACTCTTGGCATTCTCTTGATGAGCTTCAAGAGGTAGTCACCGGAAATGGTTTTGACTTCACAGGTGTGCCCTGTCAGGTTTAATAAGTGGGATTTCTTGCCTTATAAATGGGGTTGGGACCATCAGTTGTGTTGTGCAGAAGTCAGGTGGATACACAGCTGATAGTCCTACTGAATAGACTGTTAGCTGCTTTTTTCTTGCCATAATACAAATTCTAAGTAAAGAAAAACGAGTGGCCATCATTACTTTAAGAAATGAAGGTCAGTCAGTCCGAAAAATTGGTCAAACTTTGAAAGTGTCCCCAAGTGCAGTTGCAAAAACCATCAAGAGCTACAAAGAAACGGGATCACATGAGGACCGCCCCAGGAAAGGAAGACCAAGAGTCACCTCTGCTTCTAAGGATAAGTTTACTAGCCTCAGAAATCGCAGGTTAACAGCAGCTCAGATTAGAGACCAGGTCAGTGCCACACAGAGTTATAGCAGCAGACACATCTCTACCACAACTGTTAAGAGGAGACTTTGTGCAGCAGGCCTTCATGGTAACATAGCTGCTTGGAAACCACTGCTAAAGACAGGCAACAAGCAGAAGAGACTTGTTTGGGCTAAAGAACACAAGGAATGGACATTAGACCAGTGGAAATCTATGCTTTGGTCTGATGAGTCCAAATTTGAGATCTTTGGTTCCAACCACCGTGTCTTTGTGCGATGCAGAAAAGGTGAACTGATGGACTCTACATGCCTGGTTCCCACCGTGAAGTATGGAGGAGGAGGTGTGATGGTGTGGGGGTGCTTTGCTGGTGACACTGTTGGGGATTTATTCAAAATTGAAGGCATACTGAACCAGCATGGCTACCACAGCATCTTGCAGCGGCATGCTATTCCATCCAGTTTGCGTTTAGTTGGACCATCATTTATTTTTCAACAGGACAATGACCCCAAACACACCTCCAAGCTGTGTAGGGGCTATTTGACCAAGAAGGAGAGTGATGGGGTGCTACGCCAGATGACCTGGCCTCCACAGTCACCAGACCTGAACCCAATCGAGATGGTTTGGGGTGAGCTGGACCGCAGAGTGAAGGCAAAAGGGGCAACAAGTGCTAAGCATCTCTGGGAACTCCTTCAAGATTGTTGGAAGACCATTTCCGGTGACTACCTCTTGAAGCTCATCAAGAGAATGCCAAGAGTGTGCATAGCAGTCATCAAAGCAAAAGGTGGCTACTTTGAAGAACCTAGAATATAAGACATATTTTCAGTTGTTTCACACTTTTTTGTTAAGTATATAATTCCACATGTGATAATTCATAGTTTTGATGCCTTCAGTGTGAATGTACAATTTTCATAGTCATGAAAATACAGAAAAATCTTTAAATGAGAGGGTGTGTCCAAACTTTTGGTCTGTACTGTACCTTGAGACTATTTCAGGAGGTCTGGCAATGTTGAAAACGTCCCAATAGCAGCAACATTAATTGCAACTTCTGCCTATAGAGAACAAGTAAAATTGCATTGCAATTCTGATTTTGCTGTTATTTGCGCTAATTATGAGATTGCTAAACATTAATTAAATTAATACTAATACATAGAGCTGATCTGTGGTAAGCCTGCAGACATTGACCGGCTGATGTTTGTTCTTCACAGGTACACTTTCACTGGAATTTATACATTTGAATCACTTGTGAAAATCATTGCAAGAGGTTTTTGTATAGACGGCTTTACATTTTTGCGAGATCCATGGAACTGGTTAGATTTCAGCGTCATAATGATGGCGTAAGTTTCATTATTTCAGTCTACTTCTTATTTATGTTTGTAGAATTCAATGCTGCAGTCAATTCCAGGAGCTGGTCATCTATAGTCTACGTATTATAAAAGCAAATCTGCAGATCACAAAGCATCCTTTAATCAGTGCAAAAATCATTTTTTTACGTTATACAGTGTATCACTGTGCACATACATACATAAAACACTGTACTCTGTATTCATACACCCAAAATAAGCCAATAATAGTAAATTAACTTTTTGAAAAGTGGGCGAAGCTTTGCTGTGAGGGGGGAACGGCCAGCAAATTCACCATATTTGCATATATATATATTGCAGCACTGACTTTAATAGATCTCTGGCAGTGGCTCTCGGCAGCTGAAGTATGTGCCAAATAAGAGGTGCACAACTCTTAATGAATTTGGCTCCTCTTTCTCCAGCGCACCCTTCATCATGACTGGCAGTCTTGATGTTTCGGGGCCTCTGTTCCCCAACTGGTGGCTTGAAAGTTGCATATGCAGTTGTGCCCTAGTAGCTCCATTGATGTCTTAGCAGTGTACCATAACTTGACACTATGGTGAAAACCGTTTCACTGTCAGATAACACTGGGGACCTCTGCCATAGATTAACCCCATGAGGATATTAAAAGGGTTATCCGGGACTTTAGATATTTTCAGAAGGAACTAAGAACTTTCCATCAGGTAGTTGCTAACTACTGCCTGTTCCGCCCGGCAACGATCTTTGCCGACTCTGAGTGGTTATAGGCCACTGCTGCTGGGGATTCTCCTGCTTGTGGTGACATCACATCAACAGAGCAGCTCTTCCTCTTCCGGTCTGCTTCGTTGACGGGGCAACACCTCTGATGTCTTGCTGATTGACAGCCAGCTCCCTGCAGTTAGGCAGCAGAGAGCCGGTTGTCAATCAACATGACATCGGCAGTGACGCCCCAACGTGACTTCACCAGAGGCAGGAGAATCACCGGCAGGAGTGGGCTGTGATCACTCTGAGCCAGCAGAGATCATTGCCGGACAGAACAGGCCGTAGTTAGCAACTACCTGACGGTAATTTCTTAACCCCTTACCAAAAAATAAGGAAACGCCTGGATAGCCCCTTAAATGGGCTTCTAGATCACTGGATGATCTCCTCCGTTATGTTACCTGTCCAGAGATCCTTTTCCCTACAGTATTATATTATAGTGTACAACATGACAGAACAGCAGTACAACTAAAGAGATGGAGGTCAAACAAGCTGTAATTACTCGGCTGGTTGATGGGTCAACCAATACCAGGTGTGGGGACCATTTTAACCTCTGCTATTGGGGCCCCCTTTTATCTGCAGTCACATTGTTTTACGCTTATCAGATTTTACAGCTGTCTGATGTATTGTAAACTTTACACTGAGATGCATATTCTATAATATCCATCACTGATGTACATAAAGCGGGCTTATAGCATAGATCAGTATAGGCTCCTCTTTATCCACCAATTTCCTATCCATTACTTACTAATAAAACTTCCACAACCTGGCACAGGTCCTTGACGCCAGACACCAAATAGTAAAGGTGATGAAACAAGCGGGGATGGGCCTTCTCCAGTGGCCTTGTTGAAGATGTCCTGTCCAACCCTGTCATGTGTACTGCCTTTGCATCCATGATCATTTGATACATAGAAATGTACAATGATATACAGGTAAAATACAGAATTAGGCCTCTCCAAATACAGGCTCTTGACTATATAGAAATAGAAAGCATTAGAGGAAATTATAGACATTTTTAAAGTCTGTAAATGGCAAAGGCTAAATGTGGACAGGACATGCCCTATGGGATTTGCATGTAGAGAAACACTGTATATAGTGCGCTTGCATTTTTGCACTTTCTAAAGGATCTTTGCTAATTATTCCGTTAGCATTAATTCACACACGGCAGATTTTGTTGCAGTCGTTTCTGCCACTGTTTCATGTCATTGGGACGTGTAGAAATCCATGTGCATGTCTCCAAAATATCCACATTCACAAGAGTGAAGCAGATTTCACATTTCTTCAACAAAGCCGAAAGTGAATTTATTTCTATTGTGACAGCAATCCATTTATGTAATTCTACTACAGATCTATGCTGTATATTTGTAGATCTTCTATTATTTAGAAGTCCCTAAATAATAATATTGTCTTTACTAGCCCCAATCCAGTGACCAAGATTTCTGTCATCGATAGCAGAAATAATAGATGTAATCGGAAAAGTAAACCTATTTTTTCTACAGGAAATCAATTTTTTATCATTACCACAAAAAGTAATAGTTTATGAAGCTAAAAATAGTTAGTATAAATTAAACTTTGATTTTTATTTTCAGGAAAGATATTTCCCTTCCTAAGGTTATGTGCACACGACATCTTTTAAACTCAGACGAACCCGCTGAGTTTTTTAAGTGGAAGATACTTCAGGAAACTCTGGCGTTTATTTTCCTGAAATGTGACGCTTTTTCAGCTGTTTTATGAGCGTTTTTCTGTTGTTGTTTTTTTTCACTCTGTTAAATAATGAAGAAAACACTAGTATTTTTTTAAAACAAAAACAATAGCAAAAGACATCTGGGCACCTCTCAGGCATCTTTTGAGCTTTTTTATTGACTTGTATTTTAAAGTACAGAGCATCCGAGCTGAAAATGCCAGAAGAATTGACATGTTACTACTTTTAACCGCTTGATGTCTTTAGAAACCTGAAGCTGTTTCAAAAGACGTTCAAAAGACTGAATATATATATTGCAAATCATTTTTACATAAAAAATGCTTCTTTTTATTTTTTTGCGCGCTTTCTGATAGTTGTTCCAGGTGGTGTTTGCAGAAGAATACATCCGAAAAAGACATTGTGTGTACATAGCCTTAGCCTTCATTATGCAACTTTTATAGTACCTATCTTGAAGATAGTCCCAATACAGATCTATAGTGTTTCTTTGCTGCAATGTCATGACTTCTTCTGTATTTATACAAATAGAATACTGTATTTGTAACATTAATCTCCCTTCATAGTAAACAAACAAACTTGTTCTTAATGGTGGAGTCCTAAAATGTCGAACAACCAAGCTGCATCTGGAAGTGCAATGACTATGTGCCAAAAAACTAGTGATATAAACAGTATAGTATCAAATTGATCTGAAAAAAAATGATCAGAAACATTGCAGGTCAGTTCTGGAATCATATTTCTGAGGAGTTTCCAACAAAAAGGATCACATATACATTTATTATATACTTACTGGGAATACCAGCATCTCAAGCATAAATCTACCACAAATTACTTAAAGAAGTTGTTCACTACTGGGCAACCCCAGCTTAAAGGTAATCTGTCAGTAGGATTAAAAGGGTATTACCATCTTCAAGATCCTCTCCCAATATGTAGTAGGTGTAATAGTAATAATGTTAGCAAATACCGCCAGAAATTTAGTATAGTTCTTCTGATTTGCTTTGTTTCTTACAATGTGCATGGTATTGCAGTAGCATAGGTATCCATGGTTACGACCACTCATATAGTGACAGTTAGTTGTTAGTGGTCATAACCATGGATACCTAAGCTTCTGCAATGCCCTGCGAATCAGGAGAATTATACTACATTTCTAAATGGAGGTATTTGCTAATATTATTATTATACCTACTACATATTGGGATAGGATCCTGGAGATAGGAATACCCCTTTAATTCTCCATCTATATAAGCATGTAGGTCAAAGAAAGTTCAATGAAATGATATCTGTAATTTGATGTCTTATTCATGAGAAATCCATATTTGTCTTAACCCTTTAATGACCACCAATACGTTTCTTTACTGGCATGAGATATAAAAGAATAGCATCCTCCGACAGGTGACAATCCAACATCTTTCAACTGAACACTATAGCTGACAACTTGCTGCATCAGCCACGATCAGTGTTGGCACCGACCATGACAGTTTAACCACTTAGATGCTGCTGTCAATAGTGACCACTGCATCTAAATGGTGTGGGGGCTCCCTCTAACCCCATCGGCATCCTGAAATTATTATTGTGTGGTCCTGAGGTTTGCCATGGCAGTTCACGGCCAAATAACAACCTTAGAGTCTGCCAGTTATAGTGACCTGTTCAGAAGTTAGCAACATTTAAGTGGTAAAAATATATATTTTTTCATTCCTTTCATGTCACTTTGCATTAATTTCTGAAAAGCACCTGAAGGGTTAATAAACTACCTGACAGCAATTTTGTATATATCGAGTGGCGCTGTTTTTAAAATGGTATCACTTCTGGGGGGATTCCAATATATAGGACCCCCAAAGTCATATCAAAACTGAATAGATCCCCAAAAAGTTTTGTAAATTTCCTTAAAAAAAATGAAAAATTACTGCTACATTTTTAAACCTTCTGAAATGCTAACAAAATAAAAGAACATTTTACAAATGGTGCTGATGTAAAGCAGACATGAGGGAAATGTTATTTATTATTTTTTTTTTGTGGTGTGACTATCTGTATTAAAGGGATAGTCATTCAAAGTTTGAAAATTGCAAATATTTTGACATTTCTGTCAAATTTCTGATATTTGTTTTTATAAATAAACCAAAACATATAGATCTAAATTGACCATTATCATAAAGTACAATGTGTCACGAAAAAACATTCTCAAAATCACTGGGATATGTTGAAACATTCCAGAGTTATTACCACATAAAGTGACACTGGTCAGATTTCAAAAATTTGGCTTTGCCACTAAGGGGTTAATATACAAATGAGCTGTTGAGATCTATAGGCGGGACATAAATATCTCTGAGAATCTGCCTACAGAGCTTATTTTACATTAAAGTGCATGTCATCAGTGTGGGACATGCAGAGCAGGAGAGTAGACTGTCAGACATTACATGTCTCACTTTAACGCCCCCTTCCATTTAAAATAAGTGCTGTAGATGGGTTCTCAGGGAGATCAGTGTGCGGCCCATAGATCTTTAATAGTTCATTTACATATTAAGAAAAATGTGGATTTCTCTGGAATAAGACATCGGATCACAGATATCAAGGTGTTATTTTTTTCAGCTTCCTATGACCTACATGCCCATATAAACAGCTTAGAGGGGACAATACTACTAACAGATTCTCTTTAATCACTTCAAGGGCCCATAGAAAATAAAAACAATCTGCACTCACCTCCCGCAAGGGCACCGAATAGCAGCGCCGACATAGTTGGAACGGTGCTGCAGGAGGTGAGTGTAGATCGTTTTTAGATTCTGAACTGATTGATCTGGGGTTTACCAGTAGTGGACAACCCCTTTATGTTTTGTTGACACTGAACATAGCTGTGCAGAGTCTCCGATGGCCGCATTACACCATCCACATTTATTCTATGTACAATCCATCAAATATTCTGAGGCTTATACGGTATTTGCAGTGTGGCTTCTTTGAGACAGTTTTTCATTTCTTTTAAGGAAAGATATCCTTATAGTATTTCAAAGTGAACCTTTGGGACCACATTTTTATTTGGATTAAAAAGGATATTTTTCAATTATAAAATTATTGAAGAAACAAAAAATTGAAAAAGAGGTGTCTTAAAAGTACACACCACCTAAAGGTGTGTGAAAAAGTGTTTGCCCCCTTCCTGATTTCTTATTCTTTTGCATGTTTCTCACACTTAAATGTTTCAGATCACAAAACAAATTTAAATATTAGACAAAGATAACACAAGTAAACACAAAATGCAGTTTTTAAATGAAGGACTTTATTATTAAGGGAGAAAGAAATCCAAACCTACAGGACCCTGTGTGAAAAAGTGACCCCCCCCCCCCCCCCTTAAAACAGATTAACTGTGGTTTATCACATCTTTGGGAAGCTGAGTTCAATTTCCCTAGCCCCACACACAGGCCTGATTACTGTCACACCTGTTCTCAATCAAGAAATCAGTTAAATAGGACATTTCCTGACAAAGTGAAGTAGACCAAAAAGTCCTCAAAAGCTAGATATTATGCTGCGATCCAAAGGAATTCAGGAACAAATGAGAAACAAAGCAATTGAGATCTATCGGTCTGGGAAAGGTTATAAATCCATTTCTAAAGATTTGGCACTCCAGCGAACCACAGTGAGAGCCAGTTTCCACAAATTGTGAAAACATGGAACAGTGGTGGACCTTCCAAGGAGTGACCGACTAACCAAAATTACCCCAAGAGCGCAGATACGACTCATCCAAGAGGTCACAAAGGACCCCACAATAACATCCAATGAACTGCCGGTCTCACATGCCTCAGTTAAGGTCAGTGTTCATGACTCCACCATAAGAAAGAGACTGGGCAAAAATGGCAAGCATGGCAGAGTTCCAAGACGAAAACTATTGCTGAGCAAAAAGAACATAAATGCTCGTCTCAGATTTGCCAGAAAATATATTGATGATCGCCAAGACTTTTGGGAGAATACTCTGTGGACTGACTAGACAAAACTTGAACTCTTTGAAAGGTGTATGTCCCATTAGATCTGGCACAGAAGTAATTTCACAAAAGGAGCATCATACCTACAGTAAAATATGGTGGTGGTAGTGTTATGATTGGGGGCTGTTTTGCTGCTTCAGGACCTGGAAGACTTGCTGTGGTAAATGGAACCATAAATTCTGCTGTCTACCAAATAATCCTGAAGGAGAATGTCCGGTCATCTGTTCTTTACCTCAAGCTGAAGCGCACTTGGGTTATGCAGCAGGACAATGATCCAAAACTCATCAGCAAGTCCACCTCTGAATGGCTTAAGAAAAACAAAATTAAGACTTTGGAGTGACCTATTCAAAGTCCTGTCCTTAATCCGATTGAGATGCTGTGGCATGACCTTAAAAAGACGGTTCATGCTTGGAAACCCTCCAGTGTGGCAGAATTACTATAATTTTACAAAGAGGAGTGGGCCAAAATTCCTCCAGAGCGTTGTAAAAGACTCAAGACTCATTGCGAGTTATCGCAAACGCTTGATTGCAATTGTTTCTGCTAAGGGTGGCCCAACCAGTTATTAGATTTAGGGGGCAATAATTTTTGCACATAGGGCCCTGTAGGTTTGGATTTCTTTTCCCCTTTATAATAAAGACCTTCATTTAAAAACTGCATTTTGTGTTTACTTGTGTTATCTTTGTCCAATATTTAAATTTGGTTTTAGATCTGAAACATTTAAGTGTGACAAACATGCAAAAGAATAAGAAATCTGAATGTGACAAATACTTTTTCACACCACTGTATATGCATTTAAAAGCTATCCATCTACACACAATTAATAAAAAAACCTAAACTTTATGACATAGCGTGAATTTGTGCCTTTTAATACTATGGAATATTCATGTTTAGAACAGCACCGCTCTACACCCCACACTTCCTTCTTGCAGGTGGGCCGTGCACTTCTGAAGTTTTAAAGTTTGGGCCAGCGGTATGGTTGCGCTGCTGGCCCTAACTGAGCTTTCTTCCATACAGCCATTAGAGGCAGCTTTGATTCCTCCACAAGAGAAGCACAGGAGGACTGAGTCGGTGATCCAGTGATCTGGCCAGTTTCAGAGCGCCCTGATCAGATTCTATATCATAGAGCATGCAAGCAGCCTTATCTAGGCAACCGGCCATTCTGAAATTGTAGGGTGGCTGGAAATCCTTCTGTTCTTGAGAAAGAAGAGGATTTTCATTAAGATGCAAATAGCATAGTTACTTTATTTGTTTACAAGCACTTTGTAATTTGAACCATTTAAGAAGTGGAAATAATTCCTTCAACTCTAGTTAAATGCAGAAAATTTGGTGTTCTGTATCAGAAAAACAAAGCTTTATTCCCTAGAAGTGGATATCGAGTAATTCATCAGTACACCATTCTGAACCTATTTACAGTAAGCTAAAAAAAATGTTGCATAAGTCTAAACATTCCTATTACTGAAAATAAGTTCGCTTCACTTGTGTAGCAGAAAGACATCTGAGGTTATGGCTGCGTTTCAGTTAGTGAACCAATCGCATAATCTTATATAATCATAAAAACACTATTTTAATGTCATTTTAATTCAACACTAAAGTGCTATTTTCTGTAAGAAAACAAAACATATTTTACAAAAAAAAAACCACAAAGAGCAAAAAACATCTCCGCACGTAAGGGTGAAACATGTTGGGGAGACTCTTTCTCTATTTTAATAGCACCTTGTTCCTCTGGTCATTAGACATTACTAAATAGGACACAATCCCTGATATTCCGGTTAAGTAATTAACAGGAAGTCAGAACTACTACTGCCGCTCACTTTCTGTCAATTACTTAGTAGTCCAAAGGCGGGGAGAGAAACCGGTGGTGATGTAAACAACTCGCGTGCCGACACCGCTGCAACGGAATCGGCACAGGAGGTGAGTATAAGTGTTTTTATTTTGATGGGGGAAAACATTCAGATTAAGAAGGGGTTGTCCTAGTGGTGAACAACTCCTTTAACATATGATTTCCATTAGTTACTTATATCTATAATTTAACAATTAAAAGTTATGTTTTATTTTTGTTTGGTTCGTTTGGGATTTTTTCACCTTTGACTATTACATTTAAATATTTGTTAATTCCAACCAATACCATTGAGAAATTTTGGTGTGACCACACGCAGAAATACATGGACTTACACACCTTCTCTGCTATCAATGAGGTTATTAATGGTTGCCTGAGGAATGTTCTGACACACTGAATGCACTTGGGCCCATAAATCATGAAAAAACATCTTTTTGCAATTGCTGACCAGCGATATCCCAGATGTGCTCGATGGGAGGTCAAGTCTGGAGATGCTGTAAGCTATGATAGCATGTTTTTAAGCCATGCAGGCTGCTTACAGTATCACGAGCAACATGCATCTTGCCGTTGTCATATTGAAAAATAGCTCCTGAGACAATTTGGACAAATGGCCATACCACTGGTTCCACCACAAAATCAGCGCAACTCTGAGCTGTTGGTATACGTGGAATGAAGATTAGAAGGGGTCATTATTGTACATTATGCTATCTCAACCCATCATCCTGGGAGTAGGTCTGGTGTGATGTTCCCCCGTGAAAGCTTCTTCATGGCGTTGCCCACGTGGTCTCTCAACCAATTTCCGGTGGTCATTGCTTCAAAAACTAAAGTGAGACTCATCACTGAAGACGATAGACCTCCTTTCCAATCTCCATTGCCATCTTGCTCTGCACCATGAAAGCCATTAAGAGCGGTGTTGTGAGGTCATTGGAATATCTGTAGCTGGAGAGAATTATGAATTGTTCCAAATATTAGTCGATTTTGCAACAAAACCTTCAAGCCTCTGCTAAAAAGCCTAAAAATGAAGATGAATTTCACCTTTCGACATGATAATGACCCTAAGCATACCTCTAAATCAACAAAATAATTGCTTCGCCAAAAGAGGATCAGAGTTTTTGAATGGCCCAATAAGAGCTCAGACGTGAATCCAATGGAAAATCTGTGGTTTGAGCTGAAGAGGGCTGTGCATAGGAGATGCCCTACCAACCTGACAGATTTGGAGCGCTACTGCAAGAAACAGTGGACAAAGATTGGCAAGTCTAGACTCGAAATTACTGAATACTGTCATAAATCCAAAGAATATTTCAAAAAAGGGGTGTGCATATTTATACAACTACATTATTTTAGTTATATATTTTCTTTTATCTCCCCAAAAGGTTTGAGTTTACTTGTCAATTGAATTGTACAGATTATTAGTGACATTAAAGGTGGAAAAAGTTCTGAAATGATTATTCTTCATGTCATTATTTTTGCATGACAAAGACCTGCCATTTTAACGTGGGTGTGTACAGTACCTTGAGAAAGTGTTCATACCCCGTGAACTATTCTGCATTGTTCACGTTACACCCTCAAACTTAAATGTATTTTATTTCCTCCCGACAGTGGAGGTCTCAATTTGGCAGCCGCATGCCTTCAGAACAAGTTTAACCTGCAGATTAACCCAATATCTGCTGGTTAATAGTGTTTTTTTCATGTGATATACCAATACAAAGTACTTGTGAAGTCTAAAGGAAATTAAGTGTTTAAATAATATAAATCGGAATTATGTGATGTGCATTTGTATTCAGCCCCCTGTAGTCTGATACCCCTAAATAAAACCCTAGTGACCAATTGCTTCCAGAAATCACGTAAGTAGTAAATTGAGTCCATCTGTGTGTAATTTATTCTCAGTATACTGTAACTACGGTTGTTCTGAGAAGGCCTCAGAGGTTTGTTTGAGAACATTAGGGATCAAACAGCATCATGAAAACCAAGGAACACACCAGACAGGTCAGGGATAAAGTTGTGGAGAAGAATGAAGCTGGGTTAGGTTATAAAAAATAGCCCAAGCTCTTAACATCTCACGGTTCTCTTTCAATACATCATCCAAAAATGGAAGGAGTATGTCACAACTGCAAACTTACCAAATAATATCTGTCCACCTAAACTGATATCCAAAGCAAGGAGGTCACAAATTAGAGTAGCAGCCAAGAGGCTTATGGTCACTCTGGAGGAGATGCAGAGATCCACAGCTCATGTGGGAGACTACTATTAGGTAAAGTGGACACTGAGCGTTTTTGATTCGTTCTCGCAGCGTTTTTTCCGCTCGGAAATGCACCAAAAACGCTAGGTAATCTATCTGCCAGCTAATGCAATGGCAATCCTGATGTGCTGTGCACATGATGTGGAAATTTCCTCTCAGGATTGCCATTGCGTTAAAATACGCAGCATGTCTATTCTTTGTAGCGTTTCTGCAGTGCAAAAAACTCAAAGAATGGCACCCCGGCCAGGGAAGAAGACTACTTCTCCCATCATCCGACCGCCGGATGATAACAGCGAGAGCAGCGCAGCTGAGGGGAGCAGTAGTCCCCTCAGCCAAGCTGGGGCTGTGCTCGATGTAAAAAAAAAAAAAAAAAAGTAAAAATCTGTTTAAAATAAAAAAAACACCTTTATCATCACGTGTCCGGTGTTCCCCGGTGTCCCGCCGTCCTCCTGATGTTCCCCGGTGATGCGATCATCCCAGTGGCCGACAGTACACTGACGGGAGCATGCTAGCTCCCGGCAGTGTACATCGCTGCTGCCGGCTGAGGTCACGCGAGTTCATCAGCTGAAGATCAGCTGAGAGCTCCGGGATCTCACTTTACAGCACCGGTGCTGTGCAGGAACATTCTCACAAATGTTCCCACACAGTACTGATGCAGTATGAGGTCACCGGGGCTGATCAGCTGATCTTCAGCTGATGAACTCACCTGACCTCAGCGTGCAGCACAGCCATGTACACTGACAGGAGTGATTTTACACTCCTGTCAGTGTACAGTGCTGTTTTCTACAGCAGTCCCATCAGTGATTGATGGGGCTGCTGTAGAAGTGACCCGAATCATCGAGGGACAATCTGGATTACTTCGTGACGGCGGACAGGTGAAGGAAATGGTTGTTTTTTATTTTTTACAGAAGATCAAGGCTTCGGGGATGGGCAGAATAAAAAAATAAATAAATATTAAAACCCTGTGTAATTTTATTTCAATAAAATACTTTATTCTAGCTGTGTCTTTTATTGCAAAAGTGTCGATACTCTTTACTACGGGGTTAGTAATGGGAATGTCTTATAGACGCCTCTCCATTACTAACCTGGGCTTCATGTCAGCCGCCAATACAAGGCTGACATGAACCCCAACCCGATTACTCCACTCGCCACTGCTACACGGCAGTGGGAAGAGCAGAGGCTAAGCGCCAGATTTGGCGCATATTATGGATGCGTCATTTCTGGGAGTGCTGAGGGGTGATATTATTAGCTGCGGAGGGGGCCTGTATCCATGGCCCCTTCCCTGGCTATTAATATCAGCCCGCAGCTGTCTGTTTAGCCTTTTCTGGTTAGATTTTATATATCCATTATATGCTGTGGATCTGCTAGTATTGACAACAAAAGTGCGGCATTAGAACACAGCGTTTTGGACGCAGCGAAAATACGCTGCGTCCAAAGCGCTGCTTGTTGCTGTTCATGAGAACGTAGCGGCTTATGAAACAGCTGTCAGCTGCTATTAATAGCCAGGGAACATGTTTGCTAATTAAAGTAAAGAGTTAAACACACGCACAGATTAAACATTTTATTTGAAATACAACAGACACATTCCTTAATCATTTAAATTAACCAATATACTCACCCCAGGTCTGACAGTAATCCAAGGATTGAAGCAATGTCCCACGTTTTTCAAATATCTTTATTTAGCTCCAAAAAGCATTCATTGATGTCCAAAAACGCATAAAAAAACCGCATTTAAAATGCATCAAAATTGCGGCAAAACGCACGTTTTTTTTCTGTGGCATTTTTCCTGCCAAGAGATGCAGAAACGCTGCAGAAATTTCTGCATTAAAATCCTGAACATGCGCACATAGCCTTAGTCATATACTCCATGAATCTGGCCTTTATGGGCAAGAAGAAAGCCATTTAGGGGACACAGCTAGCATGTGGAAGAAGTTGCTCTGATCAGATAAGACCAAAGTAGAAATTTTTGGGCTTAATGCAAAATACTATGTGTGGCAAAGAAACTAACAATTCACCCTTCCCACCTTTAAACGTGGTGGCAGTATCATGCTGTGGGGATACAAAAAACTTGAGACTGGGGCAAATGTGTTATGACTGCTAAAGCACATTTATACGAGTGGTGTACAAACCTGGGTGACAAATACCTGAACCTGATAGATCCCTGTTCAGACTAGGAAAAAGCCCTCCTCTGACTCTGGTCGGTCCCTGTCTGACAGTGGAGATTGGCACCCTAAAATAACACAATGACACCCCCACTTGACTGTGGCTTGCCCTGAATGTCCTTAACAGCTCCTAGACTCTCTAGAGTAGCAATTTACTAAGGAATAAAGGAATCAGAGACAAAACCACTGTAACCAACATAAACTACAGCCAAGTGAATGAATCCAACAAAGACTATTACCAGTAGGAAGCACCAGCAGGGGAAGGTATATAAAGCTGCACCCGAAAAGTGATAGGGCAGACCAAAAGAGTAAATGAAAAACACCTGTTACCCAAAACCGACAGAAACAAACATAACAAAACTAAAACACCCAAAGAAAAGATGCATCAAAAAGTATTGACTCGGGGCCTGAATACAATTGCACATCAAAATTTTCAGATTTATATTTTTAAAATATTTAGAAAACTTTGAATCATTTCCTTTACACTTCACAAATACATGCTACTTTGTTTTGGTATACCACATAAAATAAAAAATAAACAAATAAATTAAAAATAAACAAACTATTAACTAGCAGATATGAGGTTAATCTGCAAGTTAATTACATTCTGAAATCGTGCAGCTGCCGCACTGAGAGCCCCGCTCCTGGGAGGAAATTAACTTTATTACTCCTGGCAGCCATGGGCTTTCAGTCATCGAGGTGTGGCCAGCATAGCTTCAGTCACCGCTTAGTGCATGGTTAGTAGCGACTGTAACCATGTCTCCGCACTGACTGACAGTCTGCTCAGCATTAATGCCAGGGCGTGTTTTCATCCTCCACTCACTATGCACTGAACGGTGACTGAAGCCACACCGGCCGCACCCTTATGACTGAAAGCATGAGGCTGCTTTGAAGAATAAAGTTAATTTCCTCCTGGCAGCGGGGCTTTCAGTGCGGGCATTGGTCAGCTTCAGAATCATAACCCCATATCTTCAGGGTAATAGAGGTTTTTTTTTTACATGACAGGCTCCTTTTAAGTTTGTGAGTGTAACGTGACAAAATGTGGAAAAGTTCATATATATATACTGTTTATATATATATACTGTTTATATATATATATATATATATATATATATATATATACTGTATATGTATATATATACTGTATATGTATATGGAAAGAGGTTCAAAGTTTTTCCAGAATATCTCTCTTCTAAAAACTGTCTCACTGTATGCACATTGACAATACAACTGAGGGCCAACATAGATATCACATTAATATCCCAGGAAAGAAAGCTGATGTCCTACATCCTGGGAAGGAAAACTTATAAGTTCCTCATAGGTGACCACTTGCATTTTGGGCATTGTGGTCCATTTACGAGCCCTTGGGAAGAGAGTAGTTAATGTTGGGCTTCTATGGAACAATCCGCACCTTTACAAGTAACTCTAATTTGATTCTGCAGGTATATAACAGAGTTTGTAAACCTAGGCAATGTTTCAGCTCTACGCACTTTCAGAGTTCTGAGAGCTTTGAAAACTATATCTGTAATACCAGGTAAGGCGGCCTGCAGTTGATGTTAGGTGTTGGATAGGCCCTGTGACGTACTTCCTGTTGTAGCTGTTTTGTGTTTTGTCATTGTGTTTGTGTGTGACCTCCCTTATTGCAGATATGTGACAGAGTTTGTGGACCTTGGGAATGTCTCAGCGCTGAGAACATTCAGAGTTCTCCGAGCTTTGAAAACTATCTCTGTCATTCCAGGTGAGAAAAGATTTAAACACTAAGGCTGATCTCTCGCAGATGTTATGTTCCGTCTCTTGCAAAAATGGTGCAGATACATTTTTGTCAGGATTTGCAGCCTGCCTTTCTTTGATAACGTGAACAAGTATAATGTCTCCATCCTGACGACCTGCTTGCATGTAATGCAAAGTACTGGTTAATACATTTTTACTCTCTAACAAAGTCTCAGTACACCTTGTGCTCTCCAGCTTTGTGGACATGTGCGGGCTGCGGAGCTAATGATCATTTTACTCAGCCCCTTTTCTAGCATCAGCAGAAATTTGACAGCTTCTTACTGACAGGTAGCCTGACTATAGCGTCTGTAGACTGCATTCACATAGATATAGCAAATGTATGATGTTAGCCTTCTGGCCAACAGAATTGGACATGTGTAGTGGTGGTTAAAATAAGGAATTTTATTAATCAAAAATTTATTATAAAATGTTCTTGTTTTTTTTCCTCACAAATTAAATTTTTTACTATAAGACGCACCGGATCATAAGACGCACCCCAAATTTAGAAGAGGAAAATAGGGAAAGAAAAAAATTTAATATGAAAATGGGGGTCCGTTATATAGTCCGAATTTAGCTTACCGAGGGGAGTGGGGGGGGACGGTGGGGCGGGGTCACAAAGGCAGGGTCGCCTCTGCAGGAAGCCAACGGCGGCAGGAGTGGGAAGATGCTGTGGGCCGTGGGGTGGGGGGAGGGGGAGTCCCAGCGGTGCAAGGCAGGAGTAGAGTTCCGCTGTGCATATTGATCTCCCAGAGGTGGGCTTCAGGAAAATGGCGCCGAAGGCGGCACATGCTCAGATTAAGATCTCGGCTCATCATTGAACCGAGATGTCAATCTGCACAATCTGCTGACACCGGTGCCATTTTTCTGAAGCCAACCGCCGGAAATCAATGGCTCCTGCCTCGCACCGCCGGGACATCCCCCTCCACCCAGCCCAGGGCCCGCAGCATCTCCCCACTCCTGCCGCCCTCGGCTTCCTGCAGTGGCGACCTTGCCTTCTGTGACCCCGCTCCAATGCCACCTTCCCCCAACCTGTAAGCTACTGTACTTTCGGACTATAAGACTCACCCCTTTTCCCTCTCAAATTTTTGGGAAAAAAGTGCAGCTTATAGTCCAAAAAATATGATACATCTGGTCTTTTTATTATCTAGTTGATCCCTTTGCAAACTAGTTAAATAGTAACCGTTGTTTTAATTTTTATTCCAGAATTTATTAGTACAAATGTAAATGAGAAAATTTGTAACATATCTTACCAGAGAAATCTGTTTCTTTCTTATCCTGGTCTGACCATTAATTTTCAAAATTCTAAGTTCATGGGTAAAATTTGTATTCAGTGAAGACAGATTATTACATTACTGAGATAGAAGATGATAGGCGGTGCAGATAAGATTCCATGTAGAGTGGAGGAGGGAGGCAGAAGGAGGAGCTAGAGGCAGAGCTCCTCCTTCCTGTCTAGGTATAATATCAGCACCAACTGTCATCTTCTATCTCAGTAATGTAACAATCTGTCTTCACTGAATACTGATTTCACCAGTGAATTGAGAATTTTGAGAATAAAAGATCAGTGAAGGAGATTTCTCTGATACGATATATTACAAAGTTTCTTATTTTCACTTGCTCTGTTGATTTATGGAATAGAGATTAAAACAACGGTTACTCTTTAAAGGTTATAAACATAGTACTTGATCCAAAATATTTATAATTTAAAAAAAATTGAATCTTAAAAAAGAAAAAATACCCTGTGTGTATAAATATCCGTTTAAATATGGAAATTTTGTCCTTTGAAAGTACTATTTATTTATAGATTTATTTGCCTTTTTATTTAGAAAGTATCCCATTAGCAACAAATATATTTCAGGAACAATGCATATTTTTATTTTTTTACTGAATTATTGATGTTAATAAAACAATGTCATGAAGAAATTAAGTGTAAATTACTAAAGGAAAAAACAAGAAAGTGAGAGGGATTCCTTTTCCAACATTGTTCACTAATTCAAGATGTATTATGGTTGTAATGGCACCACTTAAGTGCATAGCGTCGCATGCTGACTGCCTAGGAAAATGAAACATACAATTGACTTGAAGCTTAGGTTTGAGCACAGATATACAGTTGTCTGTTTCCAAATATTGTAAGTCATCTGACACCTGAAGAAAGTTTAGGTTTTTATTACCAATTTTTATTTATAAAATATACATAATTTTATATATATTATATATAATATTTTTTGTTATTTGCAGCGTATTAGCTTCCCTCAAAATGCACTACAATTAATTTTTGGTTTTTAAAGAAAATATCCACCTAATATCAACACTAACATGACTCAAATGACAAATTTGCATTTAGGACTGTAGTTGTTTTGCACTCTCGCAGTGTATTTTTAGTATTTTGTAAAGTATACTGTACTGCGTTCATTTGTTTCGAAAATTTCTACTTTCCACTTGAATAAAATGGGGCTGGAAAAATAAAAAGTGTACTTAATTCCAGAATTTGATTCCTTGTATTTCCAGTTTTTTTGTTAGTCATTAAAATAAGATTTGGTTGTCATAAAAAGGCAAGTTGTATAATTATGTTCCATGTTTTAGAATGATTACTTTTTTTTAATTGGCATTCGCAAATTCCATACATGAATGTGGCTCAGCCTTGGCGTTTAAATGGTTTGCATGAAAACATTGAAACCCCAGCTTGATTCCCACCATGAAAAAGTGGCTGATTTATGATGACTGATGCATGCTTTTATCTGCTATGATATGATTTTGATCTGTGAAAATGAATTTCATGGTTAAGATGCTAACCATGAACATTACCTTTCTGTATATGTAAGTTTTGAAGCATCTACAGTAACTTGCAAATATCTGTTTGACATGCTGTATGACACATAGGGAATGCAATATTTAATGAACTGCCTCATACAGTGAGGACAAGGTAAGTGGTATGCCTAGTTTATGGAAATGTCCGCCTCCTAAAACTGTGCCCCAAAGCTGCAAAGTACCTTGCAAGTTTGTAGTGGCATTTTCATTGGAATATTGAATAAACTGAAGGTTCTTTGCGTGCTTGGTGTAATTGACACAGTTTTTTTTACTGATTCTGTACATGTTGGGAAACAAAGCTGATGCCCAAGTGATGAAAGTCTATTAATCAATCAGATTTGATATTTTTCAAATAGTTTTTACAAAACAGAAACAGTGTACACATTTCTAAATGACACGGTGTTAGGGAAGTTTAAAAGGACATTAATGATGGCTATTCTTAGGATAGACCATCAATTTTGCATTATTTGGTGTCTGACTTCCTATGAGTGGAATAAAGGAGCAGTGGTGCCATGACAAGCGCCACACCCCATTTATTGTTTACTAAAACTAAATATGAGTGCTCCATGGTGAAGTCCTGGTGATAAGCAATAGAGAAGAGTATATGGAATCTACTCGCCTGGTGAAGTTGTGCAGATCAGGCACAACTCTGATGAGAGTAGCAGTAAAGTGGTATTCCTCATATAGGCTGCTCCAAGAGTTAAAGCTGACGGAGCGGCTCATTAAAACTATTGAGAGGCAAAAAAATTAAAAAACAATTGTGGTGGGTGCTGTCACTATGAAGACAAGAATAAGAAGTTGTAGAAAAACCACTAACATTCATTAAAAGAGAAAAGACAGCAACGCGTCCTGAAGAAGTTATATCATAAAGCCAGGGGATGTGGACTTCAAATGCGCTGCTGATTCCAAAAAGGATCTAAAGACTGGCTAAAAATAATAGTGGTTTATTGTCGACGCGTTTCAAAGTGAAAACTGACTCCTTCCTCAGGACAACCACTTCCTGAGGAAGAAATCAGATTGGTTTTGAAACGTGTTGCTGTCTTTTAATAGATGTGTGTTGTTTGTCTACACCTTCTTATTTTTTTTCATTTTTTGCCTTGCAATTGTTTATAATTTACCAGGTACGGAATGTTGCCAACTCTGCCTGCTATTTCAAGTTCAGTTTTGATTGTTTAAACAGTAACTGTCATTTAAATTTTTATTTCAGAAATCAATAGTACATAGACAGTTGCACTTTAAAATAAGAAATGTATAAATTTAAAGTGTAACTGTTGGAAGAACTTGCAGCAAGATGTCTGTGTCTGTCTCTAGCTCCTCCCCCCTCCACACCTCTCCATAAAGTGTTATAAGCACCAACTATTTCCTTCTAACTCAGTAATGTGAAAGTCTGTTCATTGAATACAGATTTGATTAATTTTACCCATGAATTGAGAAAGAGAGATCAGTTCAGGAGGAGAAATAAGCAAATGTCTCAGATTTGATATATTACAAAGTTGCTTATTTTTATGTGTACTACTGATTCATGAAATAAAAATTAAAATGACTGCTATTTTTTAAGTAGGGCAAAGTTACAAACAGATGGAATACAAGGAATAGCCACAGCTAAACGAATGGCGCTGTGCCGTGAGCTGATTGTTAATGGCCTAGTGTAAGGAAGATCCGTCAATATTATAGTCTCAGGAAACTAAGTCTTAGCTCTAAAGCCAATAGGCTTGATAAGGCACAAAACACGTTCAAAAGCCAACACTCTAATCACTAGTGGGAAAAAGCAACGCTCTAAAACAGTGATTCGCCCTCAACCTATTAATGACATGCCTATTTTGGGCATTGATGGCCTTGGTTTTTTTTATTTTTATTTATTGATCTATGCATTTTAGGAGTCAAGACTTGGTTATATTTGTGACAACAAAGCTAAATCATGGCTTGGTTTTTTTTGTGGAACGAGTTGTAGTTTTTGCTCCAATTTAAGGTGGATATGATTTAATGCTTAATCTTTTATTAATTTTTTTAGGGAGCGGTGAAATAATTATGCCTTGCAGTATAAATAATATGTTTCAATTCAGGCCAGTATTGTGGAGGCATAAATTTTGGTTTGCAGTTGTGTTCCAATCCATCACAAAGAGTTTTGTTGGGGCTGAGGTCAGTGAAGGTCTGTCACGTTAGTCTGTCACACAAACTATATGCCAAGCTGAACTTAAGAAGTTCTTGAAGTCTTTGAAGTTTTAGGTGTCCTTTCTTATACTTATTTGTAATGTGAAAAGAACACATTACGTTTTGTGTCAATATTTTTTTTCTATCAGATTTTGGTGTCTAGATTCTTCAGTGTGGAAAAACTACTGCAATGCTTTATGTTTAATTAAGCATGTTCAGACTAATGCGCATGTTTTGCTTATGCTGTGCGCACATTTTTGCATCGTCACTTAAGCGATAATTAGTAATATAAAGCAGGGCTCCGCTTTGTGTCCTTTCAAAAGTCTGTTCCAATCTTGAAAATTGCAGCTTGACATAATCTGTACGGTTATGCTTGGAGGAACAGTCGAAAGTTGGGTAAAGTTGGTGGAAACAGAATATTTTTAAATATTTTTGCAATTTGTTTTTACAAATATTATTATGGTCAACTATTAACTCATCCTGGAGCACAATGTCCAAATCATTTCAGAGTTATCATCTTTATTGCTAAATATCTCTTTTCTTTGAGACATACGGAAATGACCAAGCATGGAATAGACTTTTGACTCTAGTTATTAATTATGCTGAGCTTCTGCAAAGATTAGGACTCACAAAAATCTAAGTTTTTGTATTAAACTATCCTTTCACAGCCTAATTATATTTTTTTAGATTGAGGCACGTAAAGGAAATTTGATACCAGGTTTTTGGCACCACCATCTGAGAGCTACATGATGTAGGGACAGAGACCCTGACTCCAACGATGTATCACTTGCTGGGCTGCTTGCTGCAGGTTTGATAAAATTGCTGTTTTTTCTAGTGCAGATCTAGCAGTTCTCTGAATGCTGAGCTCTGTGTAACCCCGCCCACACCACTGATTAGCAGCTCTTTGTGTATGCTGAGCATGAGCAGAAATCTGCCAATCAGTGGTGTGGTGGGGCAGGTTTGGAGCACCTGGTAGCGGATTTTCTAGTTCTTTAGTTATAATCTCTGTTTGATAAAACAGAAGCAGCCATGTAAGTGACACATCACTGGAATCATGGTCTCTGCCCCAACATCATGCTACTCTCAGATTAGATGGGAAAAACCTGGTGACAGATTCTCTTTAAAGGGTTATTCCAAAGATAGTAAAATATAGTATAACTTACTGATCGCTGGAAGTCCAACTGCCTGAACCGCCAGTGATCCAGAGAACAGAGGTCTGAAATAAGGGAACTGAGCTCTGCAGGCCCCCTTCTTGAAAGGAGCGGAGGTGTGCTTGATCTCCGCTCCATGCATTGTCTATTGGACTGCTGTAAATAGCTGAGTGCTGTAGTCAGTATTCTCCAGCAATCTGATGGACATTGAATGTATCAGAAGTAGAGCAAGTGCAGCTGTGCTCAATTCAGAATGGGGCTCTATAGAGTCCGATGTTTAGTTTCCAAAACCCTCCATCCTTAAGAGAGATCCCAGCAGTCAGACCCCCAGCTATCTGTAAGTCATCCCAATTACTACAGATTGGAATTACCCTTTAAGAGTTATTATGGTTTCAGCAAAGAAAGATTATTTATTGTATAATACAAAGTTCTACGGTTTTCCAGTATACCCTCTGCATCAATTTACTCTTTTATAAGATCTTTGCTTCCATTCATTGAATATGAGCCATCGTTATAAATGTTTTCCGGTCATATAATGGATACAGAACAGCAAAGCTGGTTACTGTACAGTTGTCAGAACTACCATCCGACAACTCACGTGATCGTCACATGATCGGGACACATTTTCATCTTTTGGTATTACACAAATAAGCTTTTGATAGAATGACTGTAAGAAGAGATCTTGAAAACTGTGAGAAATGGATATATAAAGTATATTAGAAATTGTGTAACTTTCCAATATTAACTGAATAACTTCTATTTGCTGAAATCAGACTAATTCTTTAAAGGCGTTGTCCACTACTTTATATGATTCCCCCAATGTATTCCTCCAGGGCCCATAAGTGTTTCTCTAAATACCTTGTGGTGCCTTTTCTGCCTGTGAGCGGCGCGATCACTGGCCGCTCACAGGCATCACGTGACCCCGGCTGCAGCCGGCTCTGACATCCCCTGATGTTACGTCATGTTCTGGCTGCAGCCGTCTGTGACTTACTTCTGCGTTCCACGGTGGATGCTGGGCTGTGGGCGAGGTTACCCAGCATGTCACACCCACCATCCACCGTGTGCTCTGCCGCTCCTCATTCACTGGGAAAGAGCGCACAACCCAGCATCCACCGCGGGGAGCTCGTCACTGATGTCACGCCTCACTAGACGTGACATTAGTGACGGGTCACGTGATGCCTCTGAGTGGCCAGTGATAGCGCCGCTCAGGGGCAGAGAAGGCATCGCAAGGTATTTACAAAAACACTTCTGGGCCCCGGGGGGATACATTGGGGGTTCATATAAAGTAGTGGACAGCTTCTTTAATGTTATCCCATAGAAAAGACAGTTTTCATTATGGATAACTATCCAGCATGTAGCCTAATATGTTGTTTTAAATGACATGTAGGTTTTAATCAAGTATAAGAGATTTTGTTTCTTTCTGGTATTAAAACAGTGGAAACATCTAGACCAAGCATCACAGCCAGATATAAGTCAAGAAAATCCAGCACTCACAGAGTTGCTATTTGCTGTGTTGCTCCTTTAACAAAAGGGTTTGTCCAAAGTTATAAAAAGATGTCTGTTTTCTTCCCGGAAGTGCAGCACACCTGTCCATGGGTTGGTTCTGGTATTACAGCTCAGCTCCATTATAGTAAAGGGACTGAACTGCAGTACCACTACCAGACCCAACCTGTGGACAGGGGTGTCTTTGTTTTTGGAAGAAAGTAGATCTGTTGTTCTTATCCTGGACAACCCCTTTGGACGTTTCCAATATAAAAGATCTATATTTTAATTCTTAATCAATTGTGCTTGATTTTACATTGAAGTCATGCAGAAATGCAACATCTAAAAGCATCTCTTTGCATTTTATTCTCTAGGTCTGAAAACCATTGTGGGAGCCCTCATTCAGTCTGTGAAGAAGTTGTCAGATGTCATGATTTTGACAGTGTTTTGCCTCAGTGTCTTTGCTTTAATCGGTCTACAGCTTTTCATGGGTCATTTAAGGCGGAAGTGCGTTGTTTGGCCAATCAACGTGGAAGACCAGTATTTGGCCAATGGCAGCAAGGGGTTTGACTTTGTTGAATATATAAACAATGAAAGTATGTAGTACAGTGCCTATGCTAAAAACTGTCTACATTGTCTTATATGTGTAATGTTTATTTTATGTATGATTGCTTTTATAAGAGTTCACTGGTGGTTAAAGTGGAAGGGATGCAATATTCAGACACTGCTTGCCGATGTAACGGGTCTGGGAGGCGGAACCTCTGAGCTACTATACAAGGGGGCGGTCCTTGTAAGGGAGCGGGTGGCGACCAGGCAGGCAGTCACAGCAGGTGACCGGGACAGTCTCTAGAAGAACGGGCAGGAGGTCACGGCAAGTGACCGGGGCAGTCTCTGGATGAACGGGCAGATGGTCACGGCAAGTGACCGGGGCAGTCTCTGGGTGAATGGGCAGATGGTCACGGCAAGTGACCGGGGCAGTCTCTGGGTGAACGGGCAGATGGTCACGGCAAGTGACCGGGGCAGTCTCTGGGTGAACGGGCAGATGGTCACGGCAAGTGACCGGGGCAGTCTCTGGGTGAACGGGCAGATGGTCACGGCAAGTGACCGGGGCAGTCTCTGGGTAAAGGGTTGGTACGACCTGTGGCGGCTGATGGTAGACGTGAGCTCCCAGGTGAGCAGGCGAGAGTCTCTGGATAAACGGGTGGTCACAGCATGTGACGGCGGAGCCTCCAGGAAGACCAACAGACAGGCGGCAGATGAGCGCTCCCAGGTGAGCGGGCAGAAGTCTCTGGACAGGCGGGTGGTCACAGCACGTGACGGCAGAGCCTCCAGGTAGGCTAGCAGGCAGGTAGCAGATGTGCGCTCCCAGGTGAGCGGGCAAGCTGGTCCATAGACAGACTGACCAGAGTTGGAAGGCAGACCGTCGGACCTCAGGCAAGCAGGCAGGTAGTTGATGTGCGCTCCCAGGTGAGCGGGCAAGCTGGTCCTTAGACAGACTGACAGGAGTAGTAAGGCAGACCGTCGGACCTCAGGCAAGCAGGCAGGTAGTTGATGTGCGCTCCCAGGTGAGCGGGCAAGCTGGTCCTTAGACAGACTGACAGGAGTAGTAAGGCAGACCGTCGGACCTCAGGCTAGCAGGCAGGTAGCAGAATATCAGGCAGGAATAAGACAGCAAGCTGGCAGGAATCTGGCAGGTATCTGGCAGGTAACTGGCAATGGGACCTGAGGGCTGAAGCAGAGTAGTGAACGGTGCAACAACATTGCTCGGGCACCTCCATTTTGGAGGAGGTGCCTTATATATGGTGAAGTCCTCCGGCCATTGGCCGGGGACTCCTTAGGACGGCGCGCGCGGCCCCTTTAAGAGGGAGGGAGAGCGCGCGCGCCCTAAGCACAGTGGCCGGGAAGGAGCGCGTGCTGCCAGCAGAGCGGGAGGAGGACGCCGGGCACGGAGCAGAGAGGTGAGGGGAACAGCGTCCCTGCCTAGCAGAGGGCAGGGACGCCGGCGCTACAGTACCCCCCCCCCTTTAGGCCCCCCCTTTTTTAGGCCAGACAGAAATTTAGCAAGGATGAGCGGGGCATGGATGTTCTCCCGGGGCTCCCACGTTCTCTCCTCAGGACCAAACCCCTTCCAATCTACTAGAAAAAAGGTCTTTCCTCTTACCCTTTTGGTGGCAAGAATGTTCTCTACCTCAAACTCGTCCTCAGCAGAAACCGGAGCAGGAGGCGTACCTGTAGACTTGGAAAAAGAGTTAAGTACCACAGGTTTGAGGAGAGATACATGGAAGGAGTTAGGGATCCGTAAGTTGGCCGGGAGTTTCAATTTATAGGCCACCGGGTTGATCTGACTGATGACCTCCAGAGGACCGATGAACCGAGGCCCTAACTTGTAAGAAGGTATCTTGAGTCGGACATATTTAGATGAGAGCCAGACTTTATCTCCAGGACGAAATTGTGGAGGATCCAGGCGTTTTTTGTCAGCGTGTCTTTTCATCCGTTCGGACGACTGAAGGAGTGCGGATCGGGTACTCTCCCAAATGGAGGAAAATTTGCTAACGAGAGATTCCGCAGCCGGGTTGTCCACAGAGGTGGAGACAGGAAAAGGAATCCGAGGATGCTGACCGAAGACTACAAAAAACGGGGATTTGGAGGAGGATTCGCTCTCGTGATTGTTATAAGAGAACTCGGCCCATGGTAGGAGATCCACCCAGTCTGAATGATGGGCATTAACGAAGTGCCGGAGGTAACTGGTCAGGTTCTGATTGATCCGCTCCACTTGACCATTGGACTGTGGGTGGTAAGCGGAAGAGAAGTCCAGGGTGACGTCTAGCAGTTTACAAGTGGCTCTCCAGAAGCGTGAGGTGAACTGTACCCCACGATCCGACACGATGTGGAGGGGCAGGCCATGAAGACGAAAGATGTGACGAATAAAGTCTTTAGCTAGCTCGGGTGCAGACGGGATGCCTGGCAGGGGAACGAAATGAGCCATCTTGGAGAAGCGGTCAGCGACCACCCAAATGACCGTACAACCGGCAGAGACTGGGAGGTCAGTTATAAAGTCCATTGCTATATGCTGCCAGGGGGCAGCAGGTACAGAAAGCGGAAGGAGGCGACCGGCTGGCAGATGTCTCGGAACCTTGTTGCGGGCGCAGAACACACAGGCAGAAACAAAGTCTATTACGTCCTTGTGCAGGGTAGGCCACCAGTAGTGCCGGGTAATAAGCTGGAGGGTCTTTTTCTGACCGGCGTGGCCAGCCAGTTTAGAGGAGTGACCCCAGTGAAGGATCTTCTCCCGATCAGGTACTGATACGAACGTCTTTCCGGGAGGGAGACGATTTAGACTCACGGGAGCCACCTGCATCACTCTGGCGGGATCGATGATGTGTTTCGGATCTTCCTCGAGATCAGACACCAGAAAGGATCGAGACAAGGCGTCCGCCTTGACGTTTTTGTCAGCCGGGCGAAAATGAAGAACAAAATCAAAACGAGCAAAAAACAAGGACCACCGGGCTTGGCGCGGGTTAAGTCTCTGGGCATGCTGGAGGTAAGCCAAGTTCTTGTGGTCAGTGTAAATTATTACCGGGTGAAGAGCCCCCTCGAGCAGGTAACGCCACTCCTCCAATGCCAGTTTGATGGCCAATAACTCTCGGTCTCCTATGGAATAATTGCGCTCTGAGGAGGAGAAGAGTTTAGAGAAGAAGCCGCAAGTTACCATCCTCCCGGAAGATGATTTTTGAGTAAGTACCGCTCCGGCTCCAGAGGAGGAGGCATCAACTTCCAGGAAGAACTGCTTGTTGCCGTCCGGGCGATGCAGCACCGGGGCGGAAGAGAAGGCCTGTTTTAAGGAAAGAAAGGCCTCCTCTGCTTCGGGCGGCCACTCTTTGGGATTAGTACCCTTACGGGTGAGCGCGGAAATTGGGGCAGTCCGGGAAGAGAAGTGCGGTATGAAGAGGCGGTAGTAGTTGGCGAAGCCCAGGAACCGCTGAATGGCCTTCAACCCCTCCGGTCGAGGCCATTTCTCGATGGCAGACAGTTTCTCTTGATCCATTCGTAGGCCGGTCTGAGAAATAATGTAGCCCAAAAACGGAAGCGAGGTCTGCTCAAAGAGGCACTTCTCGTATTTAGCGAAGAGGTGATTCTGCCTGAGCCTGAGCAGGACCTGACGAACGTCCCTCCGGTGAGTCTGGAGATCCGGAGAGAAGACCAAGATGTCGTCCAGGTACACCACTACGCAGGAGTAGAGAAGGTCCCGGAAGATGTCATTGACCAACTCTTGAAAGACGGCAGGAGCGTTACAGAGACCAAAGGGCATTACCAGATATTCATAGTGGCCGTCCCGGGTGTTGAATGCCGTCTTCCATTCATCCCCCTGACGGATACGAACCAGGTTGTACGCCCCACGGAGGTCCAGTTTGGTGAAGATTCTAGCCCCCCTCAGTCGATCAAATAACTCCGGAATGAGCGGAAGGGGGTACTTATTCTTCACCGTGATCTGGTTAAGGCCTCTATAGTCTATACAGGGACGGAGAGAGCCGTCCTTCTTTTTGACGAAAAAGAAGCCTGCTCCCGCCGGGGAGGTAGATTTCCGGATGAATCCCCTGGCCAGATTCTCCTCAATATATTCGGACATCGACCGGGTCTCAGCAGCGGATAATGGATAAATACGCCCACGGGGAGGAGTAGTACCAGGTAACAGGTCGATAGGGCAGTCGTATGGTCTATGAGGGGGTAGTGTCTCTGCCTCCTTTTTATTAAAGACATCAGCATAAGACCAATAAGGAATCGGAAGTCCAGGTAGATTAGCTGGGGTAGGAGAAGGACGGACGGGATGGACGGGAACCAGACAGGTCTTATGGCAGTCCTGTCCCCAGCGAAGGACTTCTCCGGTCTGCCAGTCAAGCACGGGTGCATGTCTCTGGAGCCAAGGTAGACCTAGCAAGAGGGCGTGAGAGAGTCCAGGCAGAACATGAAAGGAGATACTCTCAGAATGCAGCATTCCCACCTGCAGAGTAATGGATTCGGTGATGAGTTGGATGGGGCGTGGTAAGAGACCCCCATCCACGGCAGCAACAGACAAGGGTACAGCCAGAGGTTTGGTGGGGATGCGGTATTTCTCTACCAGGGACTGTGAAATAAGATTCCCGGCTGCTCCAGAGTCAAGTTGGGCTAGTTCGAAATAACGGTTCTCCCCGCAGACGATTGAGACTGACAGCAGCAGAGATGGAGAGGATTTATTCTTGTCTAGGTCGACCTCTCTGAGCGAACCTAGACACAGGCGTTTCCCGACCTCTCCGGGCAGGCACGGATCCGGTGCTCCTTACTGCCACAGTAGAAGCAGCTCCCCTCGGCACGGCGTAAGTCCTGACGGGTTTTGACCATCTTGGTCTGGTCGACCTGCATAGGCTCAGGAGAGTGTACCTGGGGAGAGACGGATTTCTGAAAAGTAGGAGCTAGACGTGGAAACCTCCTCTCACGGGTGACCTCTTTGGCACGCTCCTGGAACCGTAGGTCAATCCGGGTGGCAAGAGTTATTAGGTCATCGAGAGTGGTAGGAATGTCCCGACCGGCAAGTTCATCTTTAATACGGCCAGACAGACCCTCCCAGAAGACGGATACCAGAGCGTCGTTATCCCAGGCCAGCTCCGAGGCAAGGGTACGGAACCGTATGGCATATTGGCCCACGGTGAGACTTCCCTGACGGAGGCGTAGCAGTGATGATGCGGATGAGGTCTTCCGTCCGGGTTCGTCGAAGACTTTCCGGAAAGCCATGAGAAAGGCAGGCAAGTCGGACACCAGGGGGTCTCCTCTCTCCCATAGAGGATTTAGCCAGGCCAGGGCCTCCCCGGTGAGATGGGACATGATGAAGGCAATTTTGGCCCGGTCGGAGTTAAACTGGTGGGACAGGAGTTCAAAGTGCAGGGTGCACTGATTTATGAAGCCCCGAGCCTGGGCGGAGTCGCCTCCGAAGCGAGGAGGTGCAGAAAGCCGGTGTCCGGGGTAGGATACCATGGTATTAGTGGACAGCGGAGCTGCCGGATTGCGAGTCATGGCACAGGCGGAGGTTGCTGGCGGAGCAGTCAGAGTGTCCAGGCGAGAATTGACATTCCGCAGGTGACCCAGGATGGACTCCTGTTGAGACCTCTGACGGGACAGTTCATGACACAGGTCCGAGAGCGAGGGAGCTTGGGTGCCACCGGGTTCCATGGCCCGAGCAAACTGTAACGGGTCTGGGAGGCGGAACCTCTGAGCTACTATACAAGGGGGCGGTCCTTGTAAGGGAGCGGGTGGCGACCAGGCAGGCAGTCACAGCAGGTGACCGGGACAGTCTCTAGAAGAACGGGCAGATGGTCACGGCAAGTGACCGGGGCAGTCTCTGGGTGAACGGGCAGATGGTCACGGCAAGTGACCGGGGCAGTCTCTGGGTGAACGGGCAGATGGTCACGGCAAGTGACCGGGGCAGTCTCTGGGTAAAGGGTTGGTACGACCTGTGGCGGCTGATGGTAGACGTGAGCTCCCAGGTGAGCAGGCGAGAGTCTCTGGATAAACGGGTGGTCACAGCATGTGACGGCGGAGCCTCCAGGAAGACCAACAGACAGGCGGCAGATGAGCGCTCCCAGGTGAGCGGGCAGAAGTCTCTGGACAGGCGGGTGGTCACAGCACGTGACGGCAGAGCCTCCAGGTAGGCTAGCAGACAGGCAGCAGATGAGCGCTCCCAGGTGAGCGGGCAGGAGTCACTGGACAGGCAGGTGGTCACAGCACGTGACGGCAGAGCCTCCAGGTAGGCTAGCAGGCAGGTAGCAGATGTGAGCTCCCAGGTGAGCGGGCAAGCTGGTCCATAGACAGACTGACAAGAGTTGGAAGGCAGACCGTCGGACCTCAGGCAAGCAGGCAGGTAGTTGATGTGCGCTCCCAGGTGAGCGGGCAAGCTGGTCCTTAGACAGACTGACAGGAGTAGTAAGGCAGACCGTCGGACCTCAGGCAAGCAGGCAGGTAGTTGATGTGCGCTCCCAGGTGAGCGGGCAAGCTGGTCCTTAGACAGACTGACAGGAGTAGTAAGGCAGACCGTCGGACCTCAGGCTAGCAGGCAGGTAGCAGAATATCAGGCAGGAATAAGACAGCAAGCTGGCAGGAATCTGGCAGGTATCTGGCAGGTAACTGGCAATGGGACCTGAGGGCTGAAGCAGAGTAGTGAACGGTGCAACAACATTGCTCGGGCACCTCCATTTTGGAGGAGGTGCCTTATCTATGGTGAAGTCCTCCGGCCATTGGCCGGGGACTCCTTAGGACGGCGCGCGCGGCCCCTTTAAGAGGGAGGGAGAGCGCGCGCGCGCGCCCTAAGCACAGTGGCCGGGAAGGAGCGCGCGCTGCCAGCAGAGCGGGAGGAGGACGCCGGGCACAGAGCAGAGAGGTGAGGGGAACAGCGTCCCTGCCTAGCAGAGGGCAGGGACGCCGGCGCTACAGCCGATACATTTTTTGCCTCTCTGATACAGTGTTCTGTTTTAGTTGGTAGACAGGAGCGCTAAATTTCTTTTCAACTTCCGTATGACCGCCAGATAGCTCCAATTGCAAACAGATGATCACATGACAATACATCACCCTTAAAGGGGTCTCCGGGAATAGAAAAAATTAAATAAAGGAAATCTAACTTTAAGTAATTACTTTTCATTAGTAAATTACACTTATTTTGTCTAGGGAGTTAAAATGACCACAGACACTGTAGAATGTTAACAAGAGAGGTGCCAGTGAGCATTTGAAGTTAGAAGCTTCTCCCCCTCCCTTCATGTGTAATAAGATGTGCGCTCAATGGATAATCTGATAAAAGACTGGAGACATTGAGGGTGCTAAAGTAAGAAGTGTAAAGTAGATCTGTTTGTAGTCACCTGTAAGCTCTTCCATGGATAGGCTTTGCACTAGCCACTCCATCTATCAGGTCCCAGGGGAAGTCTGGCCTTCACCCTTTAAGCCTTGTACAGGTATCTGAACTTTTTGGAACCCTAGGTTGCGTCCGCAATGTTTCTGCTGGCTGGTGGAGCAGGTTGGCGGGGAATGGAAAGTTCATGGGTCAGAACCAAGAGGTAAGGCTAAGGAGTAAAATTGTCAGGCAGAAAAGTAGTCACTAGTCAGAAAATGAGCATAGGTCAGAAACGGGAATCAGTACTCATATAACAGGAGCAGAGAAAAAGGGTGTAAACCAAGTTAAACCGAACTTATAACTGCCAGTGGGAGACAGGGATTCAGAAGTTTATATAGTGATCAGCCTTTCCCAATGCTCACTGCAGGAAGATGGACAAGAAGATAGAAATCAACCCCCAAGTTCCCAGCCTGGATGGCACCACAAATCCCAGAGAATTAAACAGGATTACCACATTGCTGCAGCGAAGGCAGAAACAGGGGACAATGTTTGCTCACACCTCTTGCGATTCTATCTTTCTGATCTAATACTAGAGATACAAGGGGTGCTGATGTTAGAGGATGCTTTTCAGAATCCTGTACACCCTGTCTATCTGATCTAATACTGGAGTTACCAGGGTTCCTGAGGTAAGAAGATTTTGCTCACACTACTGTCCACCATGTCTATCTGATCTAATACTGGAGATACCAGGAGTGGTTAGGTAAGAAGAGGCTGCTAATACTGCTGTCAACCCTGTCCATCTGATCTAATACTGGAGATACCAGGGGTACTGAGGTAAGAAGAGGCTACTCACACTGCAGTACACCCTGTCTATCTGATCTACTACTGGAGATACCAGGGGTACTGAGGTAAAAAGAGGCTGCTCAGACTGCTGTCCACCCTGCCTATCTGATCTAATACTGGAGATACCAGGGTTGCCGAGGTAAGAGGCTGCTCAGACTGTTGTCCAACCTGTCTATCTGATTTAATACTGGAGACACCAGGGGTACTGAGGTAAGAGACTGCTTACACTGCTGTCCACCCTGTCTATGTGATCTTATACTGGAGACACCAGGGGTACTGAGGTAAGAGACTGCTTACACTGCTGTCCACCCTGTCTATCTGATCTTATACTGGAGACACCAGGGGTACTGAGGTAAGAGACTGCTTACACTGCTGTCCGCCCTGTCTATCTGATCTAATACTGGAGATACCAGGGTTGCCAAGGTAAGAGGCTGCTCAGACTGTTGTCCAACCTGTCTATCTGATTTAATACTGGAGACACCAGGGTTGCTGAGGTGAGAAGAATCTCTTCAAACTACTGTACATCCTATCTTTCTGGATGCTGAGTGGCTGCTGTGCCTGGAGGTAGCTCAATAGTACATGTTATAAGATATCTCCAGGACATAGCAGCAGAGCTTCCTACTGCACATGCTCACAGGCACCTGTACTATTAACATTCTAAGACAGGTTTCTGTCTTAATAATAAGATTACAGCCATTTTAATAGCATAGTGAATATCTCCTTAAACAAAATGAGTTTGATTTACTAATGTTTTTTTAGGAATTTATTTATAATGGCATTTCCTTTACATATTTATTTATTTTTGTTTCTACTCACAGAGAACCCATTTAAAGTAAATCTGCACCTATTATCATGCGATCATATTAAATGTAAAAATGTTGTGTGCATTATGCTCTGAAAACAGTGAAACTTCTCAAAAAAAACACATGATTAAGGAGACCACACTGTTCTTTTCTAGAACAGATTTCCTGTGACAAATTATTTCCTCCATATATTATGCATGCTCGCTATCTTCTGTGATAGGTGGTCATCTCAAAGAGGTCTCCCTGTATTTCTTTATAGTATTTAGAGCTTTTTCTCATCCAAAGCCCCTACAAAGACATACTGTATATTTATAGAATGAACAGTATAATTAACAATTGGCATAGAAGTAACACTAGTAGGTGCAGGAGTTGCATTGCATTCCCGAGCCCTGGAACCTTGGGAGTCCCAAAAGGTCTCTTTGGTATGTATCAGAAGTCCAAAACTATTAAAGACCATTGATAGTTGGGGGCTCTGTTGGAAATTTGTGGGGGCCCACAAGCTTCACGTTATGCCCCTGGCAAGGAGTCCGTCAACTGGGAATTCAAGTAATTCATTGTGAGGGTGGATGATAAATATAAGAGTAGTGTATGTCCAACTAGTAGGTCATACACCACAGTGACGACTACAGTGGAGAAAAGTTTTTGGAGGATGTGCAGAGTCCGTTCTATAAAAATTAATAACAGATTTCTGGCATGTTAGCATTCACCTATTGCCATGTCTTCTACCAAGAATGTATAACTCACAAGCACTATACCACTGTAAAAACTGTTAAAGTACTGAATTGAAAATTCACAATGATCTTCGATATCATGGATACAAGAGATAACACATTGGAAAATTCGGAGATCTTAGAACACCACCATTGTTAAAGCAGGATTTCACATCCTAAACTATTTATATGCACTTGTAGCTCTTTCAAAGCCAAGTCCATCAATACCTTTACATGGCCAGTCTGTCCCTCCGTTACTGATAAATCAAAGTTTGAATTGATATGCCAATGGGCAGAAGGTGTGAAGCCTCAGTCACTCCTCTCTGATGGGCGGAGAATAGAGCTGGAGTGACAGAAGGTTCAGATCTACAAATAGCTCTTCAGCCTCATTTACATTTTAATTAAAACACTTGATTTCTCAGGAATGGAGGAACCGATTTACCATGTAAAGGTTTTGCTGGACTTGTCTTTGAAAGAGCGAGGAATAGGCTCCATAGCTCCATAAAGTTTTTAAGACATAAGATTCAAGGCAGGCCATTTGGACATCGAAACAGAATACATATGGTCCACATTATAGTTAATAGGGTCCTCCTAGTGCCGTTTGCATGCATCTTGTATCTGATGCATCCTCCACGTTAACTCAGTTTCTCTGTTCCTAGAAAAGCAGAATTGCCTAATGCAGATGTGAACAGAGCCTTGTGAAAAGCTCGAGTCAGATGTTTTTAGAGCACATTTGTATAGTATAATATAATAACTGTTTCTTAATGTATGTGTCAATGAGTGAAATTGTTCTTATGCATATTAAATACACATTCGACCTGGTGGATCACACATTATATTCTATCATTGATTTTTTCTTTTGTTTTCTTCCTTTTCACCCTCCTAATTTCTTTTTCAGCAAACTTTTATAAACTGCATGGAGCCGTAGATCCAATACTATGTGGCAATGGTACAGATGCGGGGTAAGAAGCCTGGCATGACTGAAGTACACAGATTTGTATTTTGTCTTATAGGAGAATTTATGTAAAATGACATTTTGTGAAGCAAAAACATTAATTCATGATTTTCTGCGGTTTGTAAGTAATTTTGTTACAACCTTTAATGCATAAACGTCACTTAAAGTTAATAGTCACAAAAAAGAACCCATTCATTTTGTATCACCTAAGCATTATGATAACGGTCTAATTAATGTCTAGCTTAGGGTATATGAACATGGGATTTCTATCAGAGATTAATAAAGGGGCTCAAGTTCCGGATTTCTTGGCAAGGGGGAGAGAGGTTGCAAAATCCATCTCTGTATGTCCTGTCCTTTATTATACAGGTAGCCCATTGATTTGGGACATTGAGAAATGCCTAAATTCCCTATGTGATCAACTTATTGTTAATGTACCCTTTTAACAAGTAGTAATAGTCCAAGCAGAGAAATCTATAAAGAGAACAGTTCATCAGGATCAGGCACTCTAAACTAAAGCTATGACTGATCCTGGTGGCAGGTTCTCTTTAAAGACTATTTTCTGACAGTATATGACAACAATTACAGCTTAACGGGGGTTGTCACCTATGTTTTATAGACTCTTGAATGGGAAATCTTGAGCAAGAAGAAAAACTCAAGTTATCATATTCACTTGTATTTGGTGGTTTTCTTGCAGTGCACATCCTTACCTCATTGTGTATTTAGGTGGAATTTCTCCAAGAGAAACACATAGCACAAAGTCATATCTAGCACATACTCAGTCTCTTACATTATGCAGCATTCCAATACATTACCTTACTTTTTTTTGAAAAAACAGATAAGTCTTTGGTAGTGTCCAGTGTTAGAGGCTTGATCTGTGTCACATCAGTAGAAAAAAATCAGGAACCTTGTATCTAAAAATTGCATTGATTTTATTTCCATTTCTTTTTTTCTCATCCAAGGCAATGTCCAGAAGGTTACACATGTATGAAAGCAGGGAGGAATCCAAACTACGGCTACACAAACTTTGATACTTTTAGTTGGGCTTTTCTGGCCTTATTTCGCCTTATGACTCAGGATTTTTGGGAAAACTTGTACCAATTGGTAAGCAAACCAGGAGTTTACATTTGGTTTACAATATTTAGTGTATGGCCTTTTTTTTTTTTTATAAATATTGAATAGTCATTGCACATCGTTGTAGAATCCAAATGTGGAAATAGCAGAGCACTCACTGGCATTTCAGCTTACTTGCTTTATTTTAAGAGCAGCATAAGAACATGGACAAATTAACCAATGGCCGTTTAGCCTACGATAACATGCCTCATCAGGGCCTCAGTCAATTGCAAAGATTGTATATCATTTGTGACAAAGTCACTGGCAAAGTGTTGGAGGGGAGGTATGTTTCACCGAGGCTATTAGCTTCAGTGATTTGAAACCCAGAAGTTTTGCTCCAGCACACTAAGTGTTGTGAGGGGTTAAGCAGCTATTTTAAGGGCTGTTTTTTTTAGAACAAGCATAGAGCGGGTGGGAGGTTGTTCTACATATCTCCACCCCCTGGGTGTGGTCTGGGGTTTAAATAGACGGCTTGCTGAGGCATGCAGTGTGCAGTGTGTCTGGAGAGGCTAGCTCCAGAGAGATGGTGTGCTAACCTGAACCATTTGCTAAACCCGGAGCGGGCGGATCCCCGCTACCACAAGGACTGTGCTTTGTGTTGCCACTTTGTTTTGTTTTTCCTGTTTTGCCCAAAGGGCCGTATTTACTGTGATGGACTATATTTTGATTTATGCCGCATTCTAATAAACCAACAGGAAATTTAAAGAGACACCGTTCCTATGTCTACCTCCGTGTGCAGCTGAGTGAGCCGATCTACCAGACATTGTATTGTTATAGTGGTATTCAATTTAAATTACCTAAAAGCTTGACCACTTTGAAAATAACAAAATAGTTATTACTTACCGAATGCTGCAATGTAAGAACCACCGGCTGTCCTGCTGCAGACTGCCTTTCTGCTGTTCCAGCACTGCCTCTATTCTTTTTTCCAGCATCACCTGCTTTTCCAGTATCACCTCTCTATTGTTCCAGCATCACCTCTCTGATGTTCTAGCATCACCTCTCTGCTTTTTCAGCATCACTTCTCTGCTTTTCCAGCATCACCTTTCTGCTTTTCCAGCATCACATTTCTGCTGTTCCCAGCACCACCTCTCTGCTGTTGCAGCATCACCTTTCTGCTGTTTCAGCATTACTTCTTTGCTATTCCAGCACCACCTCTCTGCTTTTCCAGTATCACCTCTCTATTGTTCCATCATCACCTCTCTGCTGTTCTAGCATCACCTTTCTGATGTTCTAGCATCACCTTTCTGCTTTCCAGCATCACCTCTCTGCTTTTCTAGCATCACCTCTCTGCTGTTCCAGCATCACCTTTCTGATGTTCCAGCGTCACCTTTCTGATGTTCCAGCGTCACCTTTCTGATGTTCCAGCGTCACCTTTCTGATGTTCCAGCATCACCTTTCTGATGTTCCAGCATCACCTTTCTGCTGTTTCAGCATTACTTCTTTGCTGTTCCATCACCACCGCTCTTCTGTTCCAGCACCAACGCTCTGCTGTTCCAGCACCACCTCTCTGATGTTCCAGCATCACCTTTCTGCTGTTTCTGCATTACTTCTTTGCTATTCCAGCATTTCCTCTCTACTTTTCCAATATCACCTCTCTATTGTTCCATCACCACCTCTCTGCTGTTCTAGCATCACCTCTCTGCTGTTCCATCACCTCCGCTCTGCTGTTCCAGCACCACCGCTCTGCTGTTCCAGCACCACCGCTCTGCTGTTCCAGCATCACCGCTCTGCTGTTCCAGCACCACCGCTCTGCTGTTCCAGCACCACCGCTCTGCTGTTCCAGCACCACCGCTCTGCTGTTCCAGCACCACCTCTCTGATGTTCCAGAATCACCTTTCTGCTGTTTCAGCATTACTTCTTTGCTATTCCAGCATCAACTCTCTGCTTTTACAGTATCACCTCTCTGCTGTTCCATCACCACCTCTCTGCTGTTCCATCACCACCTCTCTGCTGTTCCATCACCACCTCTCTGCTGTTCCATCACCACCTCTCTGCTGTTCCACCACCACCTCTCTGCTGTTCCATCACCACCTCTCTGCTGTTCCATCACCACCTCTCTGCTGTTCCATCACCACCTCTCTGCTGTTCCATCACCACCTCTCTGCTGTTCCATCACCACCTCTCTGCTGTTCCAGCACCACCTCTCTGCTGTTCCAGCACCACCTCTCTGCTGTTCCAGCACCACCGCTCTGCTGTCCCAGCAACGCCTTTCTGCTGTCGCATCGCCTCTCTGCTGTTCCAGCATCACCTCTCTGCTGTTCCAGCATCACCTCTATTGTTCCATCATCACCTTTCTGCTGTTCTAGCATCAACTATCTACTGTCCCAGCAACGCCTTTCTGCTGTTGCAGCACCACCGATCTGCTGTTCCAGCACCACCTCTCTGCTGTTCCAGCATCACCTTTCTGCTGTTTCAGCATTACTTCTTTGCTGTTCCAGCACCACCTCTCTGCTTTTCCAGTATCACCTTTCTATTGTTCCATCACCACCTCTCTGCTGTTCCAGCACCACCTCTCTGCTGTTCCATCACCACCGCTCTGCTGTTCCATCACCACCGCTCTGCTGTTCCATCACCACCGCTCTGCTGTTCCATCACCACCGCTCTGCTGTTCCATCACCACCGCTCTGCTGTTCCATCACCACCGCTCTGCTGTTCCATCACCACCGCTCTGCTGTTCCAGCACCACCGCTCTGGTGTTCCAGCACCACCTCTCTGCTGTTCCAGCACAACCTCTCTGCTGTTCCAGCACCACCTCTCTGATGTTCCAGCATCACCTTTCTGCTGTTTCAGCATTACTTCTTTGCTATTCCAGCACCACCTCTCTGATTTTACAGTATCACCTCTCTATTGTTCCATCATCACCTCTCTGCTGTTCTAGCATCAGCTCTCTGCTTTTCCAGCATCACCTCTCTGCTTTTCTAGCATCACCTCTCTGCTGTTCCAGCACCACCTCTCTGATGTTCCGGAATCACCTTTCTGCTGTTTCAGCATTACTTCTTTGCTATTCCAGCACCACCTCTCTGCTTTTCCAGTATCACCTCTCTATTGTTCCATCACCACCTCTCTGCTGTTCCATCACCACCTCTCTGCTGTTCCATCACCACCTCTCTGCTGTTCCAGCACCAACTCTCTGCTGTTCCAGCACCACCGCTCTGCTGTTGCAGCACCACCTCTCTGCTGTTGCAGCACCACCTCTCTGCTGTTCCAGTACCACCTCTCTGCTGTTCCAGTACCACCTCTCTGCTGTTCCAGCACCACCGCTCTGCTGTTCCAGCATCACCTCTCTGCTGTCCCAGCAACGCCTTTCTGCTGTTGCAGCATTGCCTCTCTGCTGTTTTATCACCACCGCTCTGCTGTTTCATCACCACCGCTCTGCTGTTTCATCACCACCGCTCTGCTGTTCCAGCACCACCTCTCTGCTTTTCCAGCACCACCTCCCTGCTGTTCCAGCACCACCGCTCTGCTGTCCCAGCAACGCCTTTCTGCTGTCGCATCGCCTCTGCTGTTCCAGCATCACCTCTCTGCTGTTCCAGCATCACCTCTCTATTGTTCCATCATCACCTTTCTGCTGTTCTAGCATCAGCTATCTACTGTCCCAGCAACGCCTTTCTGCTGTTGCAGCAATGCCTCTCTGCTGTTCCAGCATCGCCTCTCTGCTTTTCGAGCATCACCTCTCTGCTGTTCCATCCTTGCCTCTCTGCTATGCTGCCAACTAGTCTTAGTTGACATAACTGAAGTGGTGACGTCACGTCTACATCAGTCTACATGGCATAGCTTAACTGTAAGTTTAAACCTAGAAAAAACATTTAATGGTTTTTGAGTGGAAGACATGAGTACATTTCATATTGCTGTATGTTTCACATTATACACTTTATTTTTCATGACACACCAGTAAATGTTTAATGACGAGTGAATAAATTAAGCATGCCATTTGCCTTTTAGATTGCTAGGAA
Source organism: Phyllobates terribilis (assembly GCF_046119375.1). Taxonomy (NCBI): domain Eukaryota; kingdom Metazoa; phylum Chordata; class Amphibia; order Anura; family Dendrobatidae; genus Phyllobates; species Phyllobates terribilis. The sequence continues at coordinate 163,942,287 of NW_027362762.1, forward strand.
ATCCCACCATTGTAGACAGGATCTACCAAGTTTCGAACCTGGGAAATGAAGATTAGGGTGTTTTGCCTAAAGCTGTAGGTGTCTGTTAGCCACTTAGGCCCTATCTCTATAACAATAAACATAAAATCTTTACCTCTGCATTTACTTAGTGCATGCAGATAAGACATCAGAGCTCTGAACAATGAAAAAAGAGTTTTGTCTCCAGTGTCTTGTTGCAGGGAGTATTTGGATAACATGTAATGGAACGGGGAGATGGAGGAGTTTATCTTGCGAAGCTCCTTTTGCGCTCCATACAAACCATTCCCGATTGAAATATTTTGGCAACATATTAGTCCATAATTTATATACTTGTTTATTTTATTTTACAGACAATGATTTGAGAAACGCCCTCTCTGATTGTGTTGTAAATGGTAACAAATGTTTAGCTTTTCGGACCTTGCTCATGCCCTTTGATGTTGGCAGATACAATATGTGGAACTATTTGACTGCCACTTTATAGCTTGCTAAGAACCACTAGTGGAACTTTGTATTTCTCTTTCTGATATGTTCTTTTTGGGTGGTTACAAGCCGTAATTCTACTTGATAACTCTTTTTCTTTAACCCCTTTCTGATGTGGGGCGTATTAATACGTATCTGCGACCTGAGACTTTTGGGCCAGATACGTATTAATACGCCCTGGCGATCACGCCCACACAGAGGCTGTGCTGGCGCAATCGCTGCCTTGTGTCAGCTGATTGTCACAGCTGACACCCGGTACTATGTGCCAGGAGCGGTCTCGCACCGCTCCCGGCACATTAAACCCCGAAATGTTGCGGTCAAAGTCGATCGCAGCCTTTCCGATGCAGGCACCAGTAAGAGCTCGCCTCTTACCTGCTATCCGGCGTCCTGCGTTGTGTATGCCGGGTACGGATAGTTGCTATGGTGACCTGATGGGTCACCAAGGATCAGCAAGATAGGTAGATCGTGCTCAGTGCACAATCTACCTAGCTTGTGTGTGCAGGGGCTGACTGCCTGCACAGATGATGCTTCATCCTGTTGCTGTGCAAGCGATCAGTCTGCAAAAAATTAAAGTCCCATAGTGGGACAAAGTGTAAAAGTAAAAAAAAAAGTATCAGAAAGTGAAAAAAAAAGAAGTAAAAAAAAAAAAAAAATATATATATATATATATATATATATATATATATAAAATAACAAAAATTAAAATATACTGTACCCATAAATAAATATTATTATGAAAAAACAAACAATAAAAGTATACATATTTGGTATTGCCGCGTCCGGAACGGCCTGACCTATAAAACTGTCCCACTAGTTAACCCCTTTAGTGAACACGGTAAAAAAATAAATAAGAAACGAAGCAAAATCGATGCTTTATCATCATACCGCCAAACAAAAAATGGAATAAAGCACGATCAAAAAGACGAAGGTAAATAAAAATGGTACCGCTGAAAACGTCATCTTGTCCTGCAAAAAGCAAGCTGCCATACAGCTCCATCAGCCGAAAAATAAAAAAGTTACAGCTCTCAGAATAAAGCGATGCAAAAAAATTATTTTTCCTATAAAATAGTTTTTGTGTAAAAGTGGCAAAACATAAAACGATATAAATGTGCTACCTCTATAAACGTACTGACTCGAAGAATAAAGCTACCTTATCAATTTTACCACACTCGGAATGGCATAAAAAAATCCCAAAAAGCAATTCCTGAATTGTTGGTTTTTGTTTATTCTGCGTCCCAAAAATCGGAATAGAAAGCGATCAAAAAATGTCACGTGCCTGAAAATGGTACCAATAAAAACGTCAACTCGTCCCGCAAAAAACAAGCCGTCACATGACTTTGTCGGCTGAAATATGGAAAAATTATAGCTCTCAAAATATTGTGAATTAAAATTTAGTCTTTCCAAAAAAGCGTATTTTAGTGTGTGACAACTGTCAATCATAAAAACCCGATATGAATCTGGCATCGCTGTAATCGTGCCGACCAAAAAAATAAAGTCGTCTAATTAATTATACCACACGAGGAACATCGTAAAAAATAAACTCAAGGATTAGTGCTGTGCTAGGGTTAGGGTTGTGCTAGGGTTAGGGTTGTGCTAGGGTTAGGGTTGTGCTAGGGTTAGGGTTGTGCTAGGGTTAGGGTTGTGCTAGGGTTAGGGTTGTGCTAGGGTTAGGGTTGTGCTAGGGTTAGGGCTGTGCTAGGGTTAGGGCTGTGCTAGGGTTAGGGCTGTGCTAGGGTTAAGGTTGTGGTAGGGTTAGGGTTAAGTTTGTGCTATGGTTAGGGTTGTGCTAGGGTTAGGGTTGTGCTAGGGTTAGAGTTGTGCTAGGGTTAGGGTTGTGCTAGGGTTAGGGTTGTGTTAGGGTTAGGGTTGTGCTAGGGTTAGGGTTGTGTTGGGGTTGGGATTTTTTCAAAAGTAAAGAAAAAAAAATGATGATGATATGGCGACTAGTGTTGAGCGCAATTGCTCGCTACTTGAGTTTGCATCGGGTATGCACCGAGTATCACGGGTGTTCGAGTGACATGCTCGAGTCTCCCCCCCATATGCTTCGCGGGCAAAAAAACCTTGCAGGGATTGCCTGCCATGCACGAGCGATCCCCCGCTTTTTTTTTTGGGTGTCTAGCAACCGTGAAGCATGCGGGGTGGGGACTCGAGCATGTCACTCGAGCACCCGCGATACATGGTGCATACCTCAGTACCCGATGCAAACTCAAGTAGCGAGGACTTGCATTCAAGACTAATGACAACTTATTCAATATGATGACCTAGTGTGATCAATTTCTGCGTCGTACCTCTGGGTTCAAAATGTTCACTTTACCCCTTGATAAAATCCTTGAGGGGTCTAGTTTCCAAAATGGGGACACTTGTGGGGGATTTTCACTATTTAGACACATCAGGGCTTCTCCAAACGCGACATGGCATCCTCTCTCAATTCCAGCCAATTTTGCGTTCCAAAAGTCACACAGTGCTCCTTCCCTTCTGAACCCTGCCGTGCACCTAAGCAGTATTTTCCCCACATATGGAGTATTGGAGTACTCAGGAAAAATTGAAAAAAAGTTTTTGGTGTCCATTTTCTCCTCTTACCCTTGTGAAAATAAAAAATTTGGGGCTAAAATTTTTGTGGAAAAAGTTTGATTTTTTTTATTTTCACGGCTCCATGTTCTAAACTTCTGTGAAGCACCTGGGGGTTCAGGGTGCTCACCACACATCTAGATAAGTTCCCTACATTCAAGAGAAATCGCACAACAAATTTTGGGGTCCATTTTACCTGTTACCCTTGCAAAAATAAAAAAAATTCGGTCTAAAGTAACATTTTTGTGAAAAAAAGTTAAATGTTCATTTTTTTCTTCCACATTCCAAAAATTCATGTGAAGCACCTTAAGGGTTAATAAACTTCTTGAATGTGGGTTTGAGCACCTTGAGGGGTGCAGTTTTTAGAATGGTGTCACTTTTGGATATTTTCTATCATATAGGCCCCTCAAAGTCACTTCAAATGTGATTTGGTCCCTAAAAAAATGGTTTTGTAAATTTTGTTGGAAAAATGAGAAATCGCTGGTCAACTTATTTTCGGCAAATTTCCGATTTTTTCACAAATAAACGAAGTGATATCGAAGAAATTTTACCACTATCATAAAGTACAATATGTCACGAAAAAACTGTCAGAATCGGGGATCCGTTGAATCGTTCCAGAGTTATTACTTCATAAAGTGACAGTGGTCAGAATTGTAAAAAATTGGCCTGGTCATTAACGTGCAAACCACCCTCGGGGGTAAGGCTGTGTGCCCACGAAGCGTTTTTAATGCGTTTCTGCAGCATTTTTGCAGCTGCGGAAACGCATTAAAAACGCTTGGTAGAAGGTCTGCCATGTCCCCCAATGATAATCCACATGTGCTGTGCACATGCTGCGGAAATTTCCGCTGCGGATTATCATTGCGAAAAAAAACGCAGCACTACCAATTATTTTGCGGAAATGCTGCGTTTTCGCCGCCATTGACTTGCATTAGAACGCGCCAATTCCGCAAGACTACATCTGTACTTGCATAATTGGCGCGTTCTAATGTGCGGATGGTACCCGGGTGTAGAGGAGAGGAGAGTCTCATCCACACCCAGGTACCATTAAAAAAGCTGTAAAAAAAGAATAAAATAAAAAATAAATGTATACTTACATTCTGTCGGCCCGCGCTGCGCTCCTACTTGCTTCCCGGCACTTCACAGTGGATTGAAAGACCTGCGCTGACGTCAGTCATGTGACGGGTCACGCGACGCTGACGTCGGCAGGCCTTTCAATTCACCGCTGCCGGCAGCCGGGACCGAGCGAAACAAGCCAGCGCGGGCCATCGGAGGGTAAGTATAGATTTTTTTTATTTTTTTTTAACCACTCTCTTGGGTCACACTATATAAATCCATGCCGTTTGCATGGATTTATATAGTGTGACCTAGTTGTCACAAGCACTTTCCAAGTGATGCTAATCTCTTGGAAAGCGCTTGTCAATCCGCATGCGGAAATGTCAGTGAATAACGCTCCATTTCCGCATGTCCCTGGCAGGAAAACTCATGTACAATCCGCATGTACAATCCGCATGTACAATCCGCATGTACAGTCCGCATGTACAGTCCGCATGTGTTTTTTCTGCCAGGGAGATGCAGAAACGCTCAGGAAAAAATCCGGAGCATTTCTGCATCGTGGGCACATAGCCTAAAGGGGTTAATGTTGAATGTGGCACAACGCTACCTTGTACATATAAATTTGGCACTTGAGCTATAAGAGATTGATGTCTAGACTGCATGTGTTATCATAAAGTTAATAAGCAAAAGATCTTTGGAAAATGGGTAATACCTAAAAGTGAATAAGTCTATACATTGTAACATAGACACAGGCTTTTCTGATTTTAAAATAAGTTTACAGAAAACAATTCCTCTTTGTTCTTTTTACACTATTAAGGTCCTACGTGCTTCTGGAAAAACGTACATGATCTTCTTTGTTTTGGTCATCTTCGTCGGCTCATTTTATTTGGTGAATTTGATTCTGGCTGTGGTCGCTATGGCTTATGAAGAACAGAATCAAGCAACTCTTGAGGAAGCTGAGCAAAAGGAGAACGAATTCAAAGCAATGCTGGAGCAGCTGAAGAAAATTCAGGAAGACCAGGTGTGACCTCAATCTGAAGACGTACATTAATAAATACGTGACACATATTGCATAAAGACGAGCTGTGAGCGGGTGTAAATACTAGATCGTAGTATGATTCTCCAACTTCCTCTGATTTATTTCCTCTGCTACATTTGTTTCAAACAAGCAAAACAACATTGATAGATTACGATGTTTACCTGTTTTTTTTTTTGTCTCCTAGGCGGCAGCTATGGCTACATCAGCCGGCACTGTTACTGAAGATGCTGTGGAAGATGAAGAAGGGGATGCCCGTATGTCCCAGACCTCTTCAGAACTTTCAAAGTTAAGTACTAAGAGCGCAAAGGAAAAAAGAAACCGCAGAAGGAAGAAGAGGCAGAAAGAATTGTCAGAAGGGGAAGAGAAAGGAGATTCCGAAAAAGTGTACAAGTCAGAGTCAGAAGATGGTATGAAAAGAAAAGGCTTTTGGTACCCTGACAATAGGCTGGGACGAAAGTTTTCAATTATGGATCAGGTAATGAAAAAACAAAAATATGTATTTAATGCAGTTTACTAGAACTATGACACTCATAGTCATTGGTGACCCTCGGTGGGCTTTGATTGAAGAATGCAATGCTGCTGAATTGTAAGGCGGAGGAGGAAATGTGGTGCTGACGTTTAGGTTGATATGGGAGTACATGTAATGCATTAGTCATGTGAACACTAAGGTAGTTCATGCTGCAGCTTGAGGTAGGAGCTGGATATAGCTGTCTTCCACCTATATCATACTATACAGCCGCTGACTGATAATATTACATTTTAGCAGGAAAGCAGAGCCATTCTGCTGACATCTGTAAGTGCGTGAGAAGCAGAATGGTGGAAAGGTGAACGGAAATGAAAACAGCATGAGGCTTTGATGTATCAGTATTCTGCTCTATCTAGATCCAACATCCCAGCAACTATCAGAAAGCAGGATACAAAACACAGAAAGTAACAGCCCTTCAAATCAGCTCACCATACAAGTGTTGAAAACAGCTCTCACATAATAGTGCCTTCCAGAATATCCCCATAAGTGAGACACCCTCAGCCCATCAAATAGTGATGACATAGCCCTCCTGGGTCTCCTCATATCTTTCTAACCGCACATTTAGTGTCTCCCAATCGCTCACTACCTCTTCATCCCGCCCCCTCTCTGTTGGTTTCCCTCAAGGCTCTGTCCTAGGACTCCTAGTCTTCTCAATCTATACCCTTGGCCTAGGACAGCTCATAAAATCCCATGGCTTCCAGTACCATCTGTACACTGATGACACCCAGATCTACCTCTCTTGCCCAGATGTCACCTCTCTGTTGTCCAGAATCCCAGCATGTCTATCAGCCATATCCTCTGTAAAGATCTGAGGTTGTGGGTTGTGAGTAATCACCTAGGCAGGCTAACGATGCAACAATATTTTATTGATCACAGCCATGGTAATAAAGCAATTCCAGGTAAATGGCCAAAATACAGTTCTCTCAGTCCTCAAATTCCCAATCTGGGTTCAGTAGTTCCACTGGCTTTGTATAAGGCCATACTCATTGTCTCCCAACTTTTGGTTGGCCCACAGATTTTGTATCTCCAACCAGTATAGTCTGTAGCCACAGTGCATGTTCCTCTAGACGGCAGATAAAACGATGAAAGCCCAGGTATCCAGAAGCAGCAGTCCTTTTAAGAAAGTGTAAATCCAAACGACATAATCCATAATGGTAACATGTTTATCCATTTATCCTTCCAAGTCCACGGTCTCCATCCTCTTCCTTCAATCCTTCCACACAACTTTAGGCTAAAACATGTCTCTCCTCTACTTCCCTGGGGTCAGCCCCCTCCCACCTCAAAAGTGCTGACACCCTTCCTCTTAAACATTTACTGGTTGCTCAAACAATGAAGAATATTCTAGAAGCCTTCATATGAGACCGCCTGTAAGACCCCCTGTGGTGACGGCTCCACTGTGTCTCAATCCACACTCACCTAATGAGATTATTGTCTGTTGAAACAATGGACTCCTGAGATAAAGATGAGATTAGTGGACTGCTGGACATTTTACAAGTGAATCTTACATACTGACAAGTAAGCAGAACTATATAAAACATAACAAGTAAATCACTAATAACACACAATAAATATTGACAAAAATGGTGGTCCGTTGCTGGAAAAGTATCATAGTCTTTAGTAAGTGGGCAGTTCCTCACATCCTCATTCTTCTCCTCCCGCTTCCTCAAGCTTAATGTGGACAAAACTGAACTCATAATCTTTCCCCCATCTCGCATATCCTCCCCACCTGATCTTTCTATCACAATAAATTACATCACACTCTCCCCTGTACCGGCAATCCGCTGCCTCGGAGTAACCCTTGACTCGGCCATGTCCTTCAAACCCCACATCCAAGCTCTCGCCACCTCCTGTCGCCTCCAGCTCAAAAATAACTCCAGAATCCGTCCTTTCCTCAACCCTCAATCTACTAAACTGCTTGTGCATGCCCTCATCAACTCCCGCCTCCACTACTGCAACATCCTCCTCTGTGGCCTACCTGCTAACACTCTCGCACACCTCCAGTCCATCCTTAACTTTTCCGCGCGACTAGTTCATCTCTCGCCTCGCTACTCCTCTGCTAACCCCCTTTGCAAATCCCTTCGCTGGTTCCCAATTGCCCAGCTTATCCAGTTCAAATTACGAACACTGACCTACAAAGCCATCCATAACCTCTCTACTCCATACATCTCTGAACTAATCTCTCGATACATTCCCTTACGTAATCTCCGGTTCTCCCAAGCTCTCCTTCTCTTCTTCACACTTATTCGTTCCTCACCCAATCGCCTCCAAGATTTCTCCCGAATATCCCCCATCCTATGGAATTCTGTGCCTCAACATGTCCGATTAGCCTCCACATTTGGATCCTTCAGAAGGAACCTGAAAACCCATCTCTTCAAACAAGCTTACAGCCTGCCATGACCTTGCTTGCTGCTACCTCAACAACACCAGAGCTACTGCAACCCCTCAACCTACTGTCTCCTTCCCCGTTCCTGTAGAATGTAAGCCCGCAAGGGCAGGGTCCTCTTCCCTCTGCACCACTATCATTGTTAGTTTGTTTACTGTAAGTGATATCTGTATTTGGTATGTAACCCCTTCTTATGCACAGCGCCATATAATCAATGGCGCTATATACAGTTAGGTCCATATATATTTGAAAAGAGACAACATTTTTCTAATTTTGGTTCCAGACATTACCACAATGAATTTTAAACAAAACAATTCAGATGCAGTTGAAGTTCAGACTTTCAGCTTTCATTTGAGGGTATCCATATTAAAATTAGATGAAGGATTTAGGAGTTTCAGCTCTTTAACATGTGCCACCCTGTTTTTAAAGGGACCAAAAGTAATTGGACAGATTAAATAATTGTAAATAAAATGTTCATTTCTAGTACTTGGTTGAAAATCCTTTGTTGGCAATGACTGCCTGGAGTCTTGAACTCAAGGACATCACCAGACGCTGTGTTTCCTCCTTTTTGATGCTCTGCCAGGCCTTCACTGCGGTGGTTTTCAGTTGCTGTTTGTTTGTGGTCCTTTCTGTCTGAAGTTTAGTCTTTAACAAGTGAAATGCATGTTCAATTGGGTTGAGATCAGGTGACTGACTTGGCCATTCAAGAATATTCCAGTTCTTTGCTTTAATAAACTCCTGGGTTGCTTTGGCTTTATGTTTTGGGTCATTGTCCATCTAGTATGAAACGACGACCAATCAGTTTGGCTGCATTTGGCAGGATCTGAGCACACAGTATGGCTCTGAATACATCAGAATTCATTCGGCTGCTTCTGTCCTGTGTCACATCATCAATAAACACTAATGACCCAGTGCCACTGGCAGCCATGCATGCCCAAGCCATCACACTGCCTCCGCCGTGTTTCACAGATGATGTGGTATGCTTTGGATCATGAGCTGTACCACGCCTTCGCCATACTTTTCTCTTTCCATCATTCTGGTAGAGGTTGATCTTGGTTTCATCTGTCCAAAGAATGTTCTTCCAGAACTGTGCTGGCTTTTTTAGATGTATTTTAGCAAAGTCCAGTCTAGCCTTTTTATTCTTGATGCTTATGAGTGGCTTGCACCTTGCAGTGAACCCTCTGTATTTACTTTCATGCAGTCTTCTCTTTATGGTAGATTTGGATATTGATATTCCTACCTCCTGGAGAGTGTTGTTCACTTGGTTGGCTGTTGTGAAGGGGTTTCTCTTCACCATGGAGATTATTCTGCGATCATCCACCACTGTTGTCTTCCGTGGGCGCCCAGGTCTTTTTGCATTGATGAGTTCACCAGTGCTTTCTTTCTTTCTCAGGATGTACCAAACTGTAGATTTTACCACTCCTAATATTGTAGCAATTTCTCTGATGGTTTTTTTCTGTTTTTGCAGCTTAAGGATGGCTTGTTTCACCTGCATGGAGAGCTCCTTTGACCGCATGTTTACTTCACAGTAAAACCTTCCTAATGCAAGCACCACACCTCAAATCAACTCCAGGCCTTTTATCTGCTTAATTGAGAATGACATAACGAAGGGATTGCCCACACCTGTCCATGAAATAGCCTTGGAGTCAATTGTCCAATTACTTTTGGTCCCTTTAAAAACAGGGTGGCACATGTTAAGGAGCTGAAACTCCTAAACCCTTCATCCAATTTTAATGTGGATGCCCTCAAATGAAAGCTGAAAGTCTGAACTTCAACTGCATCTGAATTGTTTTGTTTAAAATTCCTTGTTGTAATGTCTAGAACCAAAATTAGAAAAATGTTGTCTCTGTCCAAATATATATGGACATAACTGTAAATAAATAATAATAGTGTCAGTCAGGATGTCCCCTTAATAAGATTGTTTACTACTCGAACAACCCCTTCTCAATCCCTATGTTTACCCCTAGTAAAATAATCACACTTATATAGGCCGTCGGTACCGGCGCTGTTCCAGTGATGTTGGCACTGGCTTTCCCGGGGATCGCGTGACAGTATTATGTCACTCGATTCCTGCGGCCAATTAGAGCTGGTTTCACTCTCCCCACCTTCAGATAAATCGCATACATCCGGAGGAAGTAAGAGCATTGTTATGTCAGGCGATCACAGGGAGAGCCAACATCTCTGGAACGACTTCGGTACTGGAGGTCAGTATAAGTGTTATTATTTTACATGGGGGAAACATAGGGATTTAGAAGGGGTTGTCCGAGTAGTGGACAACACATTTATCAGTCGGTGACTCAGTGGTTAGCACTGTTGCTTTGCAGCGCTGGGTTCCAATTGCACCAATGACAGCAAGAAGTTTGTATGTTCTCCCCATGTTTGAGTGGGTTTCCTCCTGGTCCTCCTGTTTCCTCCCACATTCCAAAGACATACTGATAGAGACAGCGATGCGGATGACTGTAAAGTGCTGTGGAATTAATGACGCTAAATTAGTGCATAAAATAAATAAACAGTGACACCCATCAAATAGTCATAACAACAACCCTCCATCATAGTGTCAGTCAAGAAATGCCCATAAAAGTGATACCCATCAAATAGTCATGACCATAGCCCTCCGTGATATGTCAGGATAACAGTGGCATCCACAATCAAGGTAAAGGGTGACAGATATGGCAGGTAAAGAAGGAGGCACCCACAGCACAATACCCCCTGCACATGTTACAATTTTTCTGTTCATTTTTCATTATTCTCATCTGGTGTTAGACTTTTGTCTCCCTTCCTATTTGTAAAGTTATGGTGAAGAGAAAAAAAAGCACAGGAATAAATAGGGCAATAGTAACATTCATACAAACGAAATAAGAGCTATAATAATTATATACGTGTGGCTTATTTTGTTTCCTAGGAGTGAATCTGACATGTCTTCTTTTCCTCCTGCAGTCACTACTTAGCATCCCCGGTTCTCCTTATCTGTCTAGACACAACAGCAAAAGCAGCATCTTCAGTTTCCGGAGAAGTTTCAGAGATCCTGTCTCTGAAAATGAGTTTGCAGATGATGAACACAGTACAGTGGAAGAAAGTGAAGGTAGACGGGACTCCTTGTTCATCCCAGTCAGACACAATCGGAGGAATAGTTACAACAGTGGTTACAGCCAAGGCAGCAGATCTTCTCGCATCTTTCCAAATCTGCGAAGAAACGTTAAAAGGAACAGCACAGTGGATTGTAACGGCGTGGTTTCATTAATTGGTGGTCCGGGTGCCAAAATCCCTGGTGGACGTCTTCTGCCTGAGGTGAAAATAGATAAGGCAGCTACTGATGACAGCGTAAGAAAGTCTATAGTAGTTTAGTCTAGGCATGGCGGTCCACCCTTCTGCTTCCTGTATGCCGCCCTGAAATACTCAGTTGGATCCTTTCCTGGTGGAATGAGTACTGGTTTTCTCCTTACCTTATTTTAACCTTTTTCTAAACCTGTAAAAAGATTTTGATTAGTCTTTTTATGTTATGTTATTTCCCCAAATTCCACTATCTTTTCCTGTGTCTAATAAGGAGACAAAAACATGCAGGACATTTGCATTTATGGTTTTATCCCTACATAAAAACATTAGATGTTTAATAACTACCTACTCCTATGCCTAACTACCTACATCTATGCCTAACTGCCTAGACCAGGGATGTCAAACTCAAACACACAGAGGGCCAAAATGAAAAACTTGGACACAATCGTGGGCCAACCAGTATACAGTATAATGGGCCCCACAAAGTCCTCCATGCAAAACAATGGGCCCCACATATTCCTCCATACAAAACAATGGGCCCCACATATTCCTCCATACAGAATAATGGGCCCTACATAGTCCTCCATACAGTATAATGGGCCCCACATAGTCCTCCATACAGTATAATGGGCCCCACATAGTCCTCCATACAGAATAATGGGCCCCACATAGTCCTCCATACAGTATAATGGGCCCCACATAGTCCTTCATACAGTATAATGGGCCCCACATAGTCCTCCATACAGAATAATGGCCCCACATAGTCCTCCATACAGTATAATGGGCCCCACATAGTCCTCCATACAGTATAATGGGCCCCACATAGTCCTTCATACAGTATAATGTGCCCCACATAGTCCTTCATACAGTATAGTGTGCCCCACATATTCCTCCATACAGAATAATGGACCACACATGGTCCTCCATACAGTATAATGGGTCCCACATAGTCCTTCATACAGAATAATGGCCCCCACATAGTCCTCCATACAGAGTAATGGCCCCCACATAGTCCTCCATACAGTATAATCGGCCCCACATAGTCCTCCATACAGTATAATGGCCCCACATAGTCCTCCATACAGTATAATGGGCCCCACATAGTCCTCCATACAGTATAATGGGCCCCACATAGTCCTCCATACAGAATAATGGGCCCCACATAGTCCTCCATACAGTATAATGGCCCCACATAGTCCTCCATACAGTATAATGGGCCCCACATAGTCCTCCATACAGAATAATGGGCCCCACATAGTCCTCCATACAGTATAATGGGCCCCACATAGTCCTCCATACAGTATAATGGGCCCCACATAGTCCTCCATACAGTATAATGGCCCCACATAGTCCTCCATACAGAATAATGGGCCCCACATAGTCCTCCATACAGTATAATGGGCCCCACATAGTCCTCCATACAGAATAATGGGCCCCACATAGTCCTCCATACAGAATAATGGGCCCCACATAGTCCTCCATACAGAATAATGGCCCCGACATAGTCCTCCATACAGAATAATGGGCCCTACATATCCCTCTGTACAGAATAATGGCCCCACATAGGGTGATGGTTCTGGTGTCGCAGGCCAAATTTGGCCCACGGGTCAGAGTTTGACATGTATGACCTAGAGCTATGCCTAACTACCCTATGTCAAAAAAGCAAAGAAAGCAGCCTATGTATTTTATATCTAATTAAGATAATTAAGCCACCACTGTGGTAGAGCCACAACACAGGTCCAAAAAAGATCGCCCAGCTGCAGGACCAGGGGATCTTTATCTTATGCATGGCCCAAATCCCTGATGGTGACTGAGGGCATACTACATTGTCTTTGATAATGTCATGCATCAGTATGTGCATGAGAGGAATAAATTTGAAGCCTCTGATGACACCTGAATTACCAGACTATCTGGTATCTGCTGCTATTAATCAAGCAATTATTATAGTTTGTCATATATTATAAGTGGCAACCTTGGGTTCCAGACCTAAAGAATATTGCCACCATTGGAAACATTTTTTTTTTTTTACTTACATGTATACGTTTTTGTCTAAAATAATTTTTACAATCGGGTATAATTAAACATTTTGCACACTTTAGCTTCTGCAGCCTCTAGGTATCACTGTGCATAGCTAGCTGCGGGGGTAAATCCATCACTGAGCTTGTTATGATAGCATGGTTTATAATTCCTTATCTTATTGTTTCTAAACATTCATCTAAGCTGAAATGTGACCTTTGAATTGTTGATCAATCAGATTAATAGAGATAAGGCTTACGGTCCCTGCAGTCAGAAGTAGCTCACTAGAAGATTTCAGGCTTAACTTATTCAGCAGTCTGATACGGGTAGTGATTAGTGATGAGCGAGTATGTTCTGTTAACCCTTTCACCGAGTATGCTTGGGCCGAGCTCCGAGTATTTACAGCTGCTCGGTGATATGGTTAAATCGCTCCCGTGTGCATGATTTGCGACTGTTTGACAGTTTTATTACATGTGAGGAATGTGTAAGAAATAGACATTGCTCACATGTAATAAAGCTGTCAAACAGTCGCAAATCATGTACACGGGAGCGATTCAACCATATCACCGAGCAGCTGTAAATACTCGGAGCTCGGCACGAGCATACTCGGTGAAAGGGTTAACAGAACATACTCGCTCATCACTAGTGGTGATACATAGAAGCTGTGGAAGCCAAGCCGTGAATTAGACCCTATTGTAATAATGCTCTATTTTGCTTTTATACAGAAATGCCTGTATTGACTTTCCTCTATAAGGAGATGTCAGGAAAAAAAAAAGGATCAAGCTATTGGATTTTAGCATGTCTGATCCTTTTATTTTTATTGATAGAGTTGTCTGCTTCTCGCTGCTGAGGTCATGGCTCATTCAGCTACCAGCTGAAGAGTATGGCTAGCTCAAAGGGCGCCTGTCATCCGGTTCATGCTGCCCAGACCACGTGCAGCATCAATCTGACACTTGCAACCTGATTTACTTTGCGGCATTTCCAAGAAGACAAGCCGGTCTCAGCTGACTAGTTTGAGTCTGGTCCCCGCAGCTTCCACCTATCCACTCCCAGTGACTGATGGGTCTCTCCCTACATACATAAGAAGAGATCTGTCAGTCAACTGGAGCTGGGAGGGGAGAAGTTATCTAGGGACCGCATCGAACAAGACTGAAATGCCACAGCAATCGTGCAGTCGGTGGCTGACTCATGCTGCAAGTGGTCCGGACAACTTGAATTTATCTGAGGCTTTTATGTAGAGCTTGAAGGCCGTCGGAGATCATGTGAATATAACCACGAACAATACCCAGCACAACCAATACTAAGACGCAGGCAGCTGGAGCAGTGTAAGCAGCTCAGGACAGACTATGGCTCTGCAGGGGTTCAGACAGTCGGGCCCCCACCATTCTGAAATTGACTGCCAGTCCTAAGGATACAGTTTCTAGTGTGTGATACACTAATGTGTTAGTTCTTCTCCATAAAACAGCAAGCAGTCTTCATCTTTTTTCATGCAGTTTCTAATAGAAATTGGTGGAGAACTCTGCCCAAGAAGCCACAGCACATTTTAGCCTCCTAGGATTCCGTATACTTCACTACTACTAGAATAGATCCACACCGTACACTACTTCTACAATACATCCAGACTTATATATCATGTACAATCAGATAAATGCTAGCTAAACATGCTTATAATGGTGTTAGAAATGGCAATACTTCATCTCACTAATATATTTGTAAATTCCAGTTTGCTTTTGTCTCGTCTAACCCAAAACGTTCTATAATCTTTCACTTTTTCATTATACACCCAGATAGCATGTTAGCCTAGTGTATAACTACTATAATTTCCTTCTCTAACCTGGCATGGGTCCTGAAGAATAGCATGATGCATGCTCATAAAACATAAGAATACAGATAAAAACCACAATAATTCACCTTTACTACAACAGTAAGCTGCAAACTTGCGCTAGTTTGATTAATAATTGCCCGTGAAGCGCAGTGATCCAGTAAAAGGAGCAATACTCAGTTCTTCTCCTTCTGGGATGGTCAGGATGGTATGTGTGTGGGAGATACAGAAACAGCTAAGAAAGGACACCCCAGTCCGCTGCTGCAAGCGTATTCTCTCATTAATGGCCCATGATATTAGAAGGAGGACAGGATGGAGATCTTTAGTATTAGATGAATTATCCATGGTTAGACCCCACAAATTTCATATTCCTCATCTGTACTAGACATATTGAATTCATGTTGAACAATCGTAATTTTTCAGATTTATTTTTTTTTTATTAGTTTTACAGAAAAGATTTAAGGAATGAAACCTTAATAATTAGCTATAAAGAGCCCTTTATAATTTCATTCAATTTAGATGATTGTAGTTATTGAGAGCATTTTAGGAAATACCCTGCAGTACCTCGCTATTCACTATAGCTTTATTGCCTGTATGGAATATAGTAGTGTAGATGGCAGGTTAGTGACTGCTAAAAAGTGAGAAAAAAAATCAAGTTAGGATATAAGATTCCTCTATCCCCTCTTGTCTAACTGTACAAATTGTTTTGCAGCCTACAACAGAGGTGGAGATCAAAAAGAAGCCTTCTGGGTCTCTCCGAGTGTCCATGGACCAGCTGCATGCATCATTTGGGAAAAAGAATCGAGCCAATAGTGTCCTGAGTGTCCTGACACACACCCTGGTGGAAGGTAAAGGACATGTGCCCGTGCGTCTGTGCCATACAGCTCTTATTAGAAAGGCAAAAAGAGACAGGAGCGCAATGTGAGGACACCTGAGATTAAATGAAAAGTAATTGGGGGCCAAAAGGCCACTCACCCCGATGGTTGCGCACCCTTGCACAACTGCGGTGAAAGCCTGAATGCCGTGTTGTCTGGCTGGAGATGCAAAGGAGCCCAGCCGGTTGATGTGCCGCTCCCCAAACACTTCCTGGTTTGTCACGTGAGTTATCATGTGATGCAGGTCCTAGACGACTTGCAGGCAGGTCTTTGCAACAGCGGTGAATGGAAATGTTACTTAGCTCCTCCAAAATAGTAAGTGATATTCAGGGTCGGACTGGGGTGTCTATGGCCCACCAGGGGAACTGACTCTAGGGGCCCACACTACAGCCCACCATAAACGGTTTTATTACTTGTTATGCTTTTCTATAATGTACTATAATTACATGATTGGCCGCGGTGTGGAGCACCAAGCGGGCAGGACTTTGTTCGAACAGTCATTCCGTACTGCCAGAGTCCCTTTAATGGTAACTTGTCACCTTGAAAAACGCTATTTATCTGCAGATATAGGGGTAATCTGCAGGTAAAAAGGGTTTAAAGCCTGGTTAGACGGCTTAATGGAAAAGCATTGGCTACACGGAGAAAATTACATTTTATTCTCCCTGCCGCCACTTTCTTCCTGTTATTGGGTCGGTGCAAGTAGGCAGACATTACAGTCACCACTAACTACAAAGTGAGCGTGCTGCAATAACATTGATTGTGACACTTCCATGGAGCCCAACCTCACGCTGAGCTTCATTGAATGACTAACATGGCAGCAGCACCTGGCAACTAGTGCTGAGCGAGCGTGGTTGGATAAGGTGTGATCCCAGCATGCTCGGGTGTTATCTGAGTATCTTGTAGTGCTCTGCTAATAGGCTCAAGTCCCCAGGGTAACATGTTTTGCGGCGGTAGACAGAAGCAACACATGCGGGGATTACCTAACAAACAGGCCATTCCTGCATGTGTTGCGTCTGTCTACCGCCGTAAAATATGCTACCCCGGGGACTCGAGCATATTAGCAGAGCACTACAAGATACTCAGATAACACCCGAGCATGCTGGGATCACACCTTATCCAACCACACTCACTCAGCACTAGTTGCCAGGTGCTGCTGCCATGTTAATCATTCAGTGAAGCTCAGCCTGAGCTTGGGCTTCATGGAAGTGTCACAATCAAGGTGTCGGACATTATTGCAGCACTCTCACTTTGTAGTTCGCGGTGACTGTAATGTCTCTTATCCGACCACGCTCACTCAGCACTACTGCCAACCCATCAGCAACCTGCAACTGCGTCACAGGGGGCTGAAGGGAACAGGTGACTGCATGCACCGGCCATTGTGCTATCTAAATGTGGCTGTCAGTGATTGACAAGGGCACTTAAATACTCAAAACAGCAGCAATCAAGGCGAGCTCTGATTACTGCTGTTACAGGCAGACGCCGGCTATGTAACACAGCCGACATCTGCCTGGTATGGAGCAGGCTCAGCTCCTGAACCCGCTCCATACAAGCACATCCCAATGGTGACAGTTATGACAAGGTTAGCAAATTTCACTTGCCTGTTCCTAAATGTGGAAAGACAAATGGAATTCCCTAACACATGTGAAAGAGACCTAATAGATTTAGTAAAGGTGCCTCAAGCATATGAATGTTATTACACACCACAATGCACAGTTACATACACGCATCTTACAAAAATACATATTATTCCAGATACGCAGACGCGCACAAACACATCAGTACATGAATGCATCATCTGAACCACCATCAATTGTAATGTCAGGTCAGCCCCATATATCTTTGTATCGCATAAACCTACAACTCCCAGTATGTAATTAACCATAGAGATCCTGGGAGTTGTTATCAGTCATCATCAGACTGCGGACCATACAGGAACCACAGTACTGATGAGACGCAGGCAGGATCACAAATGAACATTTACATCCAGGTATCTTACCTGAGACGTCTTCTCTGATTAGAGTCTTTCGCTTTCTTTTCTTCCTCTTGTCCAGACCCCTTGATAACTTTTCTCATCCACAGCTCGTCTCTGCAGACTTCCATCTTCTCCGGTATTCTGCAGGTCATCCCCACACGATGCCCTTAAAGATAGCAGAGTCATTATAATGCTCCCGAATAAAAATATCTACACTGAGCCCCGGAATAAACTTAACTCTTACAATGCTCCCTGCACAAAATATGACATACACTCTACCCCTCTTATGGTACCTGCTCTCCACACTGTCCTCTCCTTACCATACTGGGCCCCCTCTTCACACTGTCCTCTCACACTGTGTTCCCCCTATACTGGCCAGTCTCTATACTGTGCCCCTTCATCACACTCCCCCTCCTCAGCATACTGTTCCCTCCTTTCTGTGCCTTCACACTGTTTCCCCTATACTGCCGCATCTCTATACCTTCCCCCACACTACCTAGTCTCTGTGCTGTGTCACCTCACACTTTTCTCCCTCCATACTGTCTCCTCACACTATTCCCCCACTCTCCATACTGTTTTCTCATACATCCCCCTTCCCCATTCTGTTCCTGCACTCATTCCCACTCCTCCTCTAGTTCACCATACTGTTTCTTCACACACCTCCCCATTCTGTCTCCTAAAATTTCTTTTCCATCTCTCCCCAAATATAATAAAGCTTCGGAAGAGCACACAGACATGCAGAAGCGCTCTTACACACACGAAAACAAACGCACACAGACACATACTAAGGGCTCTTTCACATGTCAGTAAGTGCGATGACATTGGTACACGTAGACCCATTCAAATGAATGTGCACATCAGTGTGTTTCCACTTTCCACAGACCATGTGGTGTCCGTGGGCAAAACACGCTGACATGTCTGTTTTTTACCTGCTGCACCTCCCGCAAAACATCCCGCACACTGATGACAGTTAGCGCTCTTCCCAAGAGCCGGGTGCTGAACGCTGCCCTCATCATAGATCCCTGCCGGCGCTGCGATCAGCAGCAGCACGGTCAATGATGAGAGTAGTAGTCTACTCCCGTCGTGTCCAGCTGTAAAAATAGGAATAAAATAAAAAAAAGTCCTTATACTCACCTCTCCTAAGTGTCACCCAGTGTAATCCGTGTGAGCGCTCACGCCGAGGGGAATGACTCCTGCAGCGAGTGGACCCCAGAGCTGCGCTCAACAAGCGGTGCCCTGTCAATCACTGAGCGCAGCTCCGGGGCCCGCTATTGGTATATTTTAAGAGCTGATCCAATACTGTCCAACACTCTCCCTGAGAAGCCAATGGTCATTTATAGGAAGAATAGGAGTCTACAAAATCTTGTGGCACCTAGTAACACGACCATTAAGACAGTTACGGCACATGAATCGAATATTGGTAATATGGGCTGTTACCAGTGTCGCAGCCCTAGATGGTTATGTTGTCACAGTATCGTTGATGGAGCACTAAATTTTACATCTAGTACGACTGGGGAAAGTTTTTTGATTAAACATAGATTAACATGTCAATCCACTTATGTGGTTTATCTTTTAGAATGCACATATGGCCGACAGTATGTGGGCCGCACTGTGCAAACTATGCATCTCGTTTAAATAAGCATAGGCAAAATATTCGGAATGGGTATCTAATGAATTGTCTTTCTAAACATTTTAATGCTGTACATCATAGGGATCCCAATAAGATGACCCTTAAAATTATTGACCAAATAGACAAAAAAAATCACATTGCTTATCAAATCTTATCAAAATAGAAAGGTTTTGGATTTTCAAATTGGGGACATTAGCACCCGAAGGCCACAATCTCACTATTGAGAATGTGGCAAAATAAATTTTGATAAATTTTATAATGTTAGTTTTTTAGGGTATTCATTTTCAACGGCCATTCAAAGCTCAATGTGCATGCCCTTGTCAGATTGCAGCCGCTATACAGCTTGTGGCTGGGCAAGTACCGGCATGGGAGACTGGCTGGGAATCCCTGGTTACGATAATAATTTTATTATTATTTAGTATTTTGTTGATATATTTTTTGGGGATATTTGTTTTGTGTGGTTATAAATTTGTGGTTATTATTTAGGGTTATTTGATTATGTTGTTCAAATGTTGAAGTCTTTTATCTGTTTTTAATCTTAATACAGTTATATGAAAAAGTTTGGGCACCCCTATTAATCTTAAGCTTAATGTTTTATAAAAATTGGTGTTTTTGCAACAGCTATTTCAGTTTGATATATGTAATAACTGTTGGACACAGTAATGTTTCTGCCTTGAAATGAGGTTTATTGTACTAACAGAAAATGTGCAATCTGCATTCAAACAAAATTTGACATATATCAAACTGAAATAGCTGTTGCAAAAACACCAATTTTTAAAAAACATTAAGCTTAAGATTAATAGGGGTGCCCAAACTTTTTCATATAACTGTATAAGGGGTTAATTGTCTTGTTTTTATGTCATTAATTGATGGTCCAATCAGTTTCTCTTGGACCTTTTTTAAACTTTCCAAGCCCACCCCCTTGTATCACCTGATGAAGATGGCCTGGGTGCTGTCGAAACGCGTTGTGGATTATACAAGGATTTCTAATAAAAGGTCTCAATTGACCATTTACCCCTATCTTATTCAGCGTTTTTTTATCCCCATTTCTCACCCTACTGCTTAAGATCACTGGCATATTCGCATTTCTTTATACAGCTCTTATTGGCTAAGGCTCGGTTGTTATTACTTTTAGTAGTTTCTAATGTAAATATCCAAAAGCCTCAGAATATGCCATTTTCATAGTTTCATCGTTTTTAAGCTTGAAGATAGCCATAAGTCCATCAAATTTAACCTATAACCTAATATGCTGAACCAGAGGAAGGCAAAAACCCCATGAGGCAGAAGCTAATTGCTTCAAATTAGGGGAAAAATTACTTCCCAACTCCACATCTGAAAATCAGACTTAGTCCCTTAATCACCGTCCCATCACACAATCTAGTACCCATCACTGTGTACTGTGTGTATTTGAGATGTCAAACTCAAATACACAGAGGGACAAAATCAAAAGCTTGGACAAAGTTGTGGGGCAACCTTGATATTTATTAAAAAAATGTCTACAATTAAGGACGTTTTTCCTTATCATCAAATATAACGATGAACCTTTTCATATGGAAACAAACTTAAAGGGGTTGTCTCACAAACAACTGTTCACATGCACGGTATGATGACCCTACTATAATCCCCACATAGCCCTTCAGACAGTATAATGGCCCCACATTGCCCTCCAGACAGTATAAGGGTCCCACACAGTACGCTATACAGTATAATGGCTCCACACAGTATAATGGCCCCCACATAGTGCTCTATACAGTAAAATGGCCCCACATAGTCCTCCATAAAGTAAATTGGGCCACACATAGTGCTCCACACAGTATAATAGAGCCCACATAGTTCTCCATGCAGAATAATGACCCCCACATAGTGCTCTATACAGTATAATGACTCCACATAGTGCTCCATAGAGTATAATGACCACCACATAGTGCCCTATACTGTATAATGGCCCCACATAGTGCTCTTCCGCTGCTCCGGTCTCTGCAGCGCATCTTCTGATCCTCTGCACTGCTCGGCACAGCAGACGCGTTGTAATGATGTCATTGCGCACGCTGTGCTGAGAAGTCAGACGCAGAGGGAGAATGATGGTGGAAGGAGCGGGCCATGTATACTCACTCTGCAGACCAGATTTGGCCCGCGGGTCAGAGTTTGACATGTGTGTTCTAGACGTAGCGGATGCCCTCTTGTCATCATTGCAGGCCTGGGTGTAAAAAGATCATTAGAAAGATCTCTGTACTCTTCCTTCATATATTTGTACATTGTAATAAGATCGCCCCTAAGTCTTCGTCTTTCCAAACTGAATAACTTTGCGTTTTAAAACCTGTCATGGTATTGCACCCATTCCCTTAACAACCTTGGTCGCTCTTCTCTGCACCCGCTCTAGTTCAGCTATGTCTTTCTTATACACCGGAAACCAGAACTGTACACAGTATTCTAAGTGTGGTCGCACTAGTGACTTGTATAGAGGTAAAATTATGTTCTCGTCTCGAGCCTTGGTGCCTCTTTTAATGCATCCTATGATTTTATTGCCTTGGCCTCAGCTGCCTGGCACTGGTCACTACAGTTGAATTTGCCTTCCATCCATACTCCCAAGTCTTTTCCGGTGACTGTTTTACCCAATGTTTTACCATTTAGTACATAATTATACATTTAATTTCTATGTCCGAAGTCTATGACCAATTTTATAGGTATTGATTATCAGATATCTCTATAGGTTCCCATTGTAAAATAAAAAACACTTTGCAAGGTGTGTTTTTGTAGAAGAAAAATGGTACACCAAGGTACAGACCAACAAATATTTCTCCAACATATGCCAAAAGGACACTCGTAAAATAATAGGGTCAGTGAGAGCCTCTGGCAGCATTTGGCATATATGACCTGTTCCTTACAGCTTATAGGAAATGTTAAAGTGTAATTGTTATTTTGTAAAAGTTTTTATATATTATAGATGTAGATTAGTGTCTAGGTCTTGCTACATCTGTACATAGTTCTTTCAGTACTGCGCTGGGCTACATCATCATTTTTGTTAATACTTTATAGACAATGGTTACATCTGTGGCCATGTTAAGACATAATGGCAATATATTGTGTTACAAGCATTAGTAATGTGAAACTACCAATAAAGCTATGTGGGGAATGCTCAAGTGTAACTTTTCTAGCTTTTAAATTATTCTAAAATTTTCTTTCTGTAGAACTGGAAGAATCTCAGAAGAAGTGTCCACCTTGCTGGTACAAGTTTGCAGACACATACTTGATTTGGACGTGTTGCCCTCTCTGGATACGTATCAAGACCATAGTAAACATGATTGTAATGGATCCCTTTGTGGACTTGGCCATAACCATCTGCATTGTTCTGAACACGTTATTCATGGCCATGGAACACTACCCAATGACTGAGCAGTTTGAAGGAGTTTTATATGTAGGAAACCTGGTAGGTCATCTCCTGTAGTGCCCCATTCATCCGTCTATATGTAAACACTATGGTACTTTCATTCACGTTATCATAACCATATGTACAATTATGTGTATTAAAAATGAGATTCTGCATGATATTATGAGAATATATCCGTGATTAGAAATCTAGAAGTGAAATGATACTGATCTGGTGAGCAGAGAGTAGTATCCTCGTCAGCTTTTCATTTTTTTTTCAAGAACTAGAGTAAGATATGTGACGTAAGGAACGCTGCCTCTCCTCATGAATCTGACATGCGGAGGTTGCCTCGTCTTCCTAAGCCTCACCCACTTTGTCAGAGTTGGGCGATTTGGGCGTGAAAATGCTAAAGTTGCCAAATGTTTGCTTAGCATAAGGCTGCCACAAAATTTTGCAACTTTTAAAAGCTTTTTACACCAGAATTTTGGCATAAAAGCTTTGATGAATTTGTGTCTTAGTTTTGTAACTCACCTTTAAACTTGGTGTCAAATTTACAAATATATTAGAGAATAAAAGGAAAGATGCTGCCGTCTGGGTACTTAGAATACATAGCTCCTTCCTATTTTCCAACTTTCACACCAAACCTAAGGAATAGTCAGGTAGGGCTTTACTTAAAATACAATTCCTTTTCAAGAGGAACTGTCACATAGTTTACAATATTGAAAGAGGAGCTATAATCTGAAATTAACCTATTGATTAAATCAGGTTTTTGTGTTAAATGTATTTTTTAAAATTTTTGCCAATGCTTATTTTTTTTACATGCATAATCTGTATTACAAAATAAAAAAGAAATTAGCAATTTTTACACTGGACACTGGAGCTGTTTTTTAGATTCCGGATCTGATTCATTAAGACGGCTTTAAAGCATCAGTATCAGGGCTTGCTGGATTATGATGCACCAAAGTCCATAAAGGGGATATCTGGGACTTAAGAAAAAACAAATTACCTAAGCACTAACAGGCGAGGATGCTACCTGCCTGTTATACCCGGCACCGGACATTGACCGCTCCTGCCGGAGATTCAGCTGCTCCCTGTCAACAGAGCAGCGGGTTCTCTTCCTGTTGACAGGACAGGACTAGACTACTGTCATCATGCTGATCAGCATGACCCCAGTAGTCCCGCCCTGTCAACTGGAAGAGAAACTGCCGCTCTGTTGACGTGACGTCAGCGGAAGTCTGTGACCGCTCTGTGGCTGCGGAGAATGGCCCCGGGCACAACAGGTAGGTAGGTAGCAACCACCTTCCTGTTAGTGCTTAGTCCCGGATATCCTTTATAAAGTTATACACTGAAATGAAACTATAAAAAGAAATGTCAAAAATGAATCAGATGAACAAAACATTTATTGTTGAATGTTACAATTTTTAATATATTTTTCTTCATTTAGGTTTTTACTGGAATTTTTACAGCAGAAATGTTTTTAAAGTTGGTAGCAATGGATCCTTACTATTACTTCCAGGAAGGCTGGAATATATTCGATAGCTTTATTGTGTCTCTCAGTTTAATGGAGTTGGGCCTTCAAGGTGTCGAAGGGCTGTCTGTATTGAGATCTTTCCGATTGGTAAGTTATAATAAAGCTTACTATTCTTGCTGCTCTTTGCTTTGGTTTTTAGCAAACATTTCCATTCTGCTCAGCTTCTCCTTCTCTATATATTACTGTTACTGTTCACACAGATTAGACTACATGTACAACGTTATAGCTTCCCTTTAAGAAACTTTGGCCCCGATTCATCAAGAGGTGGTGTTTTGTATGCCAGTCTTGATCAATTGTGTACCTCGCAATGAGTTGGTACATCTTTTAGCTGTCGGGCACCACCACAAGAAATGTACTATAGTCAGGGACTGGAATAAATTTCCAACACAATTTGCGCCACCGAACTGCATAAATTAGTTAAGTTTAGTTTCACCCACTTTTTAAAAATGTGATAGAGCTGGCATTGACTGACACAAAATACGCTGGGAAAAATTTTGTGACATTACAGTTCTACACCAGAATTCTGGCGACAAAACTGCTTGCCGAGTCTGAGCCTATGTTGCTAACGCAATATATATTCTGCAAGCAAACATGTAAGAATTAATATAAACCAATAATGCAAAATAACATGAATGATGTTCAGTCATGCAGCCTAAATTAAGAGGACTGTGTTCTCCAAAGAGCTTACTTACAATTTATGTTCACAATTAAGAAATTGAATTATACACCTTTCCTTGGTGTGCATCCTAGTACTTTGCACTCCATTTTTATCGCATTAGATTCAATAACCGATATTTGAGGGGCTCTCTAATCTTCTGATAAGTCTACAAAGTCTATAGCCATTCTATGTGACAGTGTGCCGTGCGCATGCTGTCTGGATTCTACGGTATTGCCAGTGAGAGAGAGCGTTCACATGACTGTAGGTATGCGATTTGCATTGCATGTGCAGGCTGTCAAGATTCAGAAGTCTGCAGTCACATTGAGTGACTGTAGACTTTTATCACAAGACCAGACTACCCATTTAAAAATAAATAAAAATGGTATAATTTTGATATTCTGCAGCACTTAATTCATTGCAAGCTGCTAAATACAGTTAGTGTAAACTCCAAGCTCATAGTTAGTTCTCAGTCACCTCTCAGTCTTCCCTTGAATATTCATCTAAGGTCAAACCTGATGGGATTTTACGGATATTGTCAGTATTAAGTTTAGATTAGTCTTCAGGAAAACAGAGAAATGTCCTGGCGACTGGTCCAACTGAGAACCAAATGTCGTGATTGACACTGAGCAGCATCGAGCTGCCTGAAATGTATTGTGATGCATGCAATCTGCAGAAGCAATACAGTAAAAATGTTTTTATTAAAATAAAGTATAATACTTTTTTTTCACACATGAAATTTTCAATAAGAAATAAGATGCAGAGGTGTCCATAGAATTTAAAGGGGTTGTCCACTGTGGAAAACATTTTTGGCAATGTATTGAGTGGTTTAAAAAAAATGAAAGAAGTGATACTACCCCTCAACAATACCCCAGCTCTCCCACTCTTACAGTTATTCTTTCTGCCTATGCTAGTCTTTATTTCTTGGTCCCATTTTGACATATAGAAAATAATGGGACTTGCCCAATTTGCTAATCAATAGCCTCAGCGGGGACCCATCTCTGTGAAACAATTGGCCAGTGGCGTTTTCAGAAATGTACAAGAAAAATTAGATAAAATGTAAACATTAATGAAGGCTGTTTTTTCATATGAATCATAGGATTGTTATGCATATTCATCACTAATTAAAGTGAATGTTTTGCTTTATCAACAGCTGAGAGTCTTCAAGCTAGCCAAATCCTGGCCCACACTAAACATGCTGATAAAAATCATTGGAAACTCTGTGGGTGCATTGGGTAACCTGACTGTAGTGCTGGCCATCATCGTCTTCATTTTTGCTGTGGTGGGGATGCAGTTATTTGGCAAAAGTTACAAGGACTGTGTCTGCAAAATAAATCCAGACTGTGTGCTACCACGTTGGCATATGAATGATTTTTTTCATTCTTTCCTTATTGTTTTTCGAGTGTTGTGTGGAGAATGGATTGAAACCATGTGGGACTGCATGGAGGTCGCGGGACAGGCCATGTGCCTGGTTGTCTTCATGATGGTGATGGTCATTGGAAACCTTGTGGTTAGTATATGCAGTTTTTACATTTCCATTAATCTATAGTTTTTTTTTCTAGTTTTGAGCATCCATACAAGTACATGGTACCTACAGTGGGGAAAATAATTATTTGACGAATTTGCAGGTTTTCCCACCTACAAACAATGTAGAGGTCTGTAATTTTTATTGTAGGTACACTTCATCTGTGAGAGACAGAATCTAAAAACAAATCCAGAAAAAAATCACATTGTATGATTTTTACATAATTAATTTGCATTTTATTGCATGAAATAAGTATTTGATACAATAGAAAACCAAAACTTAATATCTGGTACAGAAACCTTTATTTGCAATTACAGATGTCAGACGTCTCCTGTAGTTCTTGACCAAGTTTGCACACACTGCATCAGGGATTTTAGCCCACTCCTCCATACAGATTTTGTCCAGATCTTTCAGGTTTCGGGGCTGTCACTGGGCAACATTGAGTTTCGGCTACCTCCAAAGATTTTCTGTTGGGTTCAGGTGTGGAGACTGGCTTGGCCACTCCAGGACCTTGAAATGCTTCTTACGGAGCCACTACTTAGTTGCCCTAGCTGTGTGTTTTGGGTCATGCTGGAAGACCCAGCGACGACCCATCTTTAATGCTCTTACTGAGAGAAGAAGGTTGTTGGCCAAAATCTCACGATACATGACCCCATTCATCCTCCCTTCAATACGGTGCAGTCATCCTGTCCCCTTTAAACAAAAGCACCACCAAAGTATGATGTTTCCCCCACCATGCTTCACGGTTGGGATTCTGTTCTTGGGGTTGTACTCATCCTTCTTCCTCCTCCAAACACGGGAGTGGAGTTGATACCAAAAAGTTCAATTTTGGTCTCATCTGACCACATGACCTTCTCCCATGCCTCTTTTGGATCATCCAGATAGTAATTTTCAAACTTCAAACGGGCCTGAACATGTGCTGAAGTGAGCAGAGGGACCTTGCGTGCCCTGCAGGATTTTAATCCATGACAACATAGTGTGTTACTAATGATAATGTTTAACACTGTGGTCCCAGCTCTCTTCAGGTCATTGACCAACTCCTCCCGTGTAGTTCTGGGCTGATTCCTGCCCTTTCTCAGAATCATCCTTACCCCAAGAGGTGAGATCCTTCATGGAGCCCCAGACCGAGGAAGATTGACAATCATCTTGTGTTTCTTCCATTTTCTAAAAATTCTGCCAACAGTTGTCTTCTCACCAAGCTGCTTGCCTATTGTCTTGGAGCCCATCCCAGCCTTGTGCAGGTCTACAATTTTATCCCTGTGTTCTTAGACAGCTCTTTGGTCTTGGCCATGGTGGAGAGGTTGGAGTGTGATTGATTGAGTGTGTGAACAGGTGTCTTTTATAGAGGTAATGAGTTCAAACAGGTGCAATTAAACAGGTAATGAGTGTAGAGTAGGAGGGCTCCTTAGGGTATGTGCACACGATGCAGAAATGCTCAGGATTTTTTCCTGAGCGTTTCTGCATCTCTCTGGCAGGAAAAAAAGCATGCGGATTCTACATGCGGTTTCCTGCCAGGGACATGCGGAAATGAAGCGGTCTTCACTTTCATTTCCGCATGCGGGTTGACAAGCGCTTCCCAAGCGATTTTAGCATCACTTGGAAAGTGCTTGTCAACTTCACACTATATAAATCCATGCAACCGGCATGGATTTATATAGTGTGTGATGTCAAAAAATAAATCTATACGTTACCCTCTGATGGCCCCCGATGTCCTGCTTCATCGGTCCCGGCTGCCGGCAGTGAAGACTGTAGGACCTTCCGACGTCAGCGTCACGTGACCCGTCACATGACTCTGACGTCAGCGAAGGTCCTTCATTCAACCGCAAAGTGCGCGGGAAGCCGGCAGGACGCAGCGCGGGCCGTCAGAAGGTGAGAATATATGTATTTTTTATTTTATTCTTTTTTTTTAATGGTACCTGGGTCTGGATGCGAGTCCTCTCATCCACACCCGGGTACCATCCGCACATTAGACCGCATGAAAAGCGCATCAACATATACAGTGATGCGGATTCCATGCGGTCTAATGCAAGTCAATGGCGGCAAAAGAGCAGCGTTTCCGCAAAATTAATTGACATGCTGCGGATTTTTGATCGCAGCGTTTACGCTGCGGAAAAATCCGCATCATGGGCACAGTACATGCGGATTTCAATTGGGGAACATTGCTGCCCTTCTACCATACGTTTTTCATGCTTTTCCGCGGCGTTTACGCAACTGCAAAAACGCCGCGGAAACGCACGAAAAACGCATCGTGTGAACTCAGCCTTAAAGAAGAAAAACAGGTCTGTGAGAGCCAGAATTCTTGCTGGTTGGTAGGTGATCAAATACTTATTTCATGCAATAAAATGCAATTTAACTATTTAAAAATCATACAATGTGATTTTCTGGTTTTTATTTTTAGATTCTGTCTCTCACAGGTGAAGTGTAACTACGATCAAAATTAAAGACCTCTCCATTCTTTGTAGGTGGGAAAACTTGCAAAATCAGCAGTGTATCAAATACTTATTTTCCCCACTGTATACACAGAAAAAATGTATTACACTTACAAATAGCCCACAAATAAGTGATAGTTATCACCACAACTAGTGGTGTCCAACAGAAGTTAGTGTTACACAAAGGCCTTTTGTAGTGTGACAATAATGGCAGGTCTATTGTACAGATCAAGAAGAAAAATAATCAGGTGAGAAAAATGATTACACACTAAAGCCCCCCTTCCCATGGAAAATAGATGGCTAAAGCCATGGTTCGGCCAATGGTTTGGCCAATAGCTGTCTCTCCCGACTTCTCCATACACAGGAGTGTTCTTCTCTGTCGAGTGCTCCTCTGCTCCCAGGAGAACCACTGGCAGACTCTGTTGGCTTATCTCACCAAGAACAAAAGGATCAGGAATCTGAAATCAGACATACTGGATCCTTAAATGGGATATTGGGAATTTGTAAAAAAAAATAAAAATGCCTAAGCACTAACAGGCAGGTAGTTGCTATCAAATATCACCTTTAACTTCCCCGACATTGTGTGTCGAGGGAGAGTTGGGAGGCGTCCATACATATTAGAGTGTCAGCCGTGCCCTAATATGCGTGTGATTGGGGCTAAAACATTTTTCAATTAGGTTTCATTCTAAATTTTGCATTGTTTGTTTCTGAAGCTTCTGACTTGCACTGTCTTATTTGCTGGCTGCAGAAGGAATTAGCTGAGAATCCGTCAGTCAGCCCACCACCTAGGACAGTCGGGGAGTTTGTAACACTCTTATCCGTCTTTTTCTGATCTCCTCTCAGCTGGTTAATGACCATCGACCACATCAAAATTGATCGTGCAGGAAAATAAAAGGCCTGTAAACACCAAACAGTGCAACATTTTTAATGAAACCCAATTTTAAAAATGATTTACAGCCCCAATTACATGCATTTAAGTAGCAAAGAAATTGTCCCCAATGATGGACTACCACTTTAAGGCCCATTATCTGTAGTCCCAGGGACTGTGACTTACCGTTGGAAATTCTAATTGACCTGTTATGCTGGAATGTATATTCAGGCTCAATCCAAAAAGTTACATTTTATTGCCCAAATATCTATAAAAAACAACATTTTCCCATTTTCAATCTTAAGTGTTACATGGGTCATGGTGTCTAAATAATATACATCTTTGTGGATTAAAACCTAGACCTGAGTGCCATTGTACCAAGGGGATTAGACGTGACTGGGAGAATCTACCCATTAATATTTCAGGTCATCGGTCCAGGGCAGGAACATTGGTGCTGTTCTATTTTTCTATGGAAATGTGACTGTTGTCCTACTTCTACCCTTTGCCTAGGTGCAGCAGAAGTAGTTATCCAGCTGTACTCTTATTAAAGTGTTATTGCTTCTGAATAAGATCTGGATTTTTTAACAATTTGTATAATTTCTATTCTTAGTGCTTTTATATTTGGATTCTTTATAATACACAGACAGATTGCGTCAGGCTTATGTTACAGACACATATGCATATATGGACAGATTACTACTTATACTTGATTCATTCTCTATATTGATGGTACATATCTCTTTCTTTAAGGTCCTGAATCTGTTCCTTGCCTTGTTGCTGAGCTCATTCAGTGCAGACAATCTGGCTGCCACCGACGATGATGGAGAAATGAACAACCTTCAGATATCAGTCATTCGCATTAAAAAAGGCATAGCTTGGATCAAACTCAAAGTCCACAACTTTATACAAGCACACTTTAAGAAGAAAGATGCTGATGAAAAACCTTTAGATGACATGTATGAGAAAAAGCACTGCTTAGTAAATCATGCCGGGGTGGATATCAATCGAGATATGGACTATCAGAAGAACGGCAATGGCACTACCAGCGGCATAGGAAGCAGTATGGAGAAATATGCTATAGATGAGGATCACATGTCTTTCATACATAACCCCAACCTCACAGTCAAAGTGCCGATTGCAGTGGGAGAATCAGATTTTGAGAACCTTAACACCGAGGACTTTAGCAGTGTATCTGATGAAGAAGGAAGCAAAGATGTGAGTAGTTTCACTTTTTAGTTTATTTCCACTTAAACGGGAAATTACCAGTAGGACAAGACCTTCAAGATTAAGGAATCTGTTAATAACGTCAACCGGGTGTACAACAGCACCCAACCTTTATTGGGGAGCTAGAAAGAAGACAACTGCATAAATGTGTTTTTTTCTTATTGTTTTTCCAACTAAAGAGGATTTGCACTTAGATTTTTTCAATCTAAAGTAAGCATTTAAAGTTCTGCAGACTACGGTAAATGTCCATATGCAGTGCAAGGCCCAAGTATGGTATCCAAATAAGAATAGGTCCCTTTCATAGGCAAGCAAGAAAATCTAAATGTATATTCAAGGAATAAATAATACACCAGAAGAAATATTTCAGGGACAGTGAAATAATGGCAAAAAAATGAGATTATGAAAAAGAAATAACATGTTGAAATTTTACTGGTGGCAAGTACAAGAGTTACGGAAGCAAAGCAGTAGGAGGAAAAGTTCCAGAGAATAGTTGGGTCTCCGAAAGATTGTTCTACACAAATACTGAAGGGCTAAGTGCAGCCATCTCCAGTGACCTTTTGAGGCTTAATAATGATCAGCTATATCTCATAACATACACTATATGGACAAAAGTATTGAGATATCCACACATTACACTACAGGAGCCTAAGTCCATAGGCATTAAAAAGGAGTATGCCCCCTTTTTGCAGCTATAACAGCATCTACTCTTCTGGGAAGGCTTTATTCAAGATTTTGGAGGGTATGTGGGAATTTTTGCCCATTCATCCGGAAGGACATTTGCAAGGTCTTACACTGATATTGGCCGAGAGGGCCGGGCTCACAATCTCCGTTTTAGTTCATCCCAAAACGTTGGATGGGGTTGAGATCAGGGCTCTCTGTGGCAAGTCAGGTTCTCCCCATCCATGCCTTTATGGGCTTTGCTTTGTGCACTGGGGTACAGTCATGCTGGAAAACAAATGGGATTTACCAAAATTGTTCTTGTAAAGTTGGAAGTATAGAATTGCCCAACATGTCTTGCCATGAGAAAGATTTAAAGGGACTGTATTAAGAGGTAAAAATCACTTTTTCAATTCGGTTTCCACACCATTTTGCTTTTACAGGCTCTTTGTTTCCCTGAACATTCAACTTTGATGTAGTCTGTGGACATTAATCAGCTGAGAGTAGTTAAAAAAATCAGATAATAAGTTAAAAACTTCCCCATTGGACTACAGGAATGAGCTCACTGACAGAAACTACTGGTTCTGCAGCTAGCAATAGCCAGTTCAACATAGAGGGTATACAAGGCAATTAGTGCAACATTTTTTATGAAACCCAATTACAAAAATGATTTTTAGCCAAAAAATGCATGTATTTAAGAAAAAAAGAATGCCCCCAAAGGTAGACCAACCCCTGAAAAACAGCCCCATTATCCCTCCTTCACCAATCTTTGCAGTTGGCACCATAGTCAGGGAGGAAACTTTCTCCTGGCATGCGCCCAACCCAGACTCATAAATAAGACTGCCAGATAGAGAAGCTTGCTTTGTCACTCCATAGAACACATTTTGCTACTCCAGGGTCCATTGGTAATATGCTTTACACCACTCCATCTGACATATGGCATTGTGCTTGATGATGTAAAGCTCGAATGCAGCTGCTTAGTCAAGGAAGTCCATGTCATGAAGCTGCCGGCGCGCAGTTTTTTGTGCCAGAGGAGGTTGGAGCTCTGTAGCTTTTGAGTCAGAGGAGTTGGTGACTTGTGAGCCTCAGTACTCAGCAGCTCGCTCTGTAACTTTGCGTTCTCCACCACTTGCCTCAGATGCTGTGTTTTCTAATTGTGTTCACTTTGTAAAAAAAAATGCAGTTGACCACGTCTTCCTGCCCACCTCAAATAGGTGTATTTGGCCAAAAATAATGTCCGACAGAGCACACAGTGACTCTGCATCATTACAGTCAGTGGCCCCATCAGCACATATGCCTGAATTCCATTTTCTGGGGCTTCAGATGCAAGCCCCGACGGAGCCACTGACTTTAGGCTAAAACACTGTGATCATAGCCTAAGATGTGTGTACCGATATTTTTGTCCATATATATAACAAATTCAAGACTGCACCATGGCATAATGATATTTCAAGGAGACCTGATGACCAAATAAGACCAGTAGGTCTATTTCTTTTTGCCTTTTGAATCAAAAAGCTTAAAATAAAGCACCGTCTGTTAGTTAAACCTCTGTCACAGAGGGTTTGGGGTGGTTCTTTGTGATGGTCAATTTGTAGAAAAGTCTAAACAGTTACAGATTTTGAGTTTGGTAATAAAAATAAAGAAACTTTAATGCCACACAATTGTATCACATATGTAAATATAGCAGAAATTATAATTTACACACAATATAGAGGTTTTGACAATATCTTACAGCCTCAATCAGGATCACCTATTGTTTTTACTTTTGCAGAAACTTGATGATACCAGTTCTTCAGAAGGAAGCACCATTGACATAAAGCCGGACGTCGAAGAAGTTCCAGTAGAACAGCCAGAGGAATATCTGGACCCAGATAACTGCTTTACAGAGGGTGGGTTCTCATACTCCTATTTCTCCTGAGCCCCCCCCCCCATACACATGCTTGCTCGGATCGTGGAACATACATGACTTTGCATTAAGAAAAGGAAAATAAGTTGCTGCTTGATATTGCCGCAGTTTATCTCCAATTGAAAGCTAAATGTTGTCTTCTTAATCTAATGTGTATGGGCATCTTTATTGATGGAAGGAAGGAGCTGGAATATGGTCTATTATGCTACATTGTGTGCTACATTGCTTGAAGGACACAAGGTCTTGTTTTTTGGGGTGGTTGGGACACTTTTTATAATACATTTATAATCCACTGTCTTGTTCTGTAGGAAAACATTATATATAGGCATAGTAGGTACATTGGAATATTAAACTTGTTTGAATAAGCATTAATCTATTTCTCATATAGATCATATATAGTCTCAAGCTCTTCCAATAGTATATTATGTATAATGTATGTTGGAACTGATATAAGAGTAGATCTTGTTTGCGTTGTGCAGGATGCGTGGCGCGTTTCAAGTGTTGTCAAGTCAGTGTAGAAGAAGGGCTGGGAAAGAGTTGGTGGACTCTGCGGAAAACCTGTTTCCTGATAGTGGAACACAACTGGTTTGAAACTTTTATCATCTTCATGATCTTGTTGAGCTCCGGAGCTTTGGTAAGTTTTGTATTTATCTATATTTTAGACATTCATAGAAAAGTTTTTATGGCGTTATACACAAGGTTGCTGCATAGCACATTTCATTAATGTATAGATTCAGAGAATCAATATTTAGTTCATTCTGAGTCCTCCTCAGACAGTGTTCACATCAGCTATTCAGACAGAAACCAACGATGGAGGTCTGAACGTGCAGCCGAACGTGATGGGAACGCTGACTTAGGTTAGAGGTTTTCCTTCCCCCTCTGCATTATTATTTTAAAGCCCGTTACCTTCTCTTTCCTAACTTTAAAGCCTGGTAGATATCCATCAGTGCTAAAATGAGCACAATCACTCTAGTTGAAGGCTAGACAGAGCGTATATTCAATAGGATCACAGCTACTTGTATACCTGTGCAGATTACTACCTCCTAACCCTAAAAAATGGCTGCATACACCGAGGTATAACACTTTCCTTGGGCTTCAGGGTTCTCAATATAGTAGTACTGTCTCATTAGTATAAGTGATGTCCCATTGGATTGGCAATGCTCTTTCTCTGTGTTCTGTAACAACCTTTTGTTAAATTTAGTTTAATGTGCCAATATCACATCTCTAATGTCACGTTACATTTGCATTAGATTTACTACATTGCTGAAAATGCAAATTAATGTGTCTGGAAGATTAGCACTTAGCATACAGTGTACTTATCCTATGCCAGTTTTATTTTCTGGTGCATGGAAGTCAAAAATGCTCCTCTTACTCCAGTGTTTTTTGGGATCAAGCCTTGCTTCTGAAAGTCAATTCTTGATAATTCCCACTCCTCCCCCATGAGCTTTATTTTCAACCCTTAGAACATAATAGATCATCCCATATATAGTACAACATCCAAAATAATGGAAAATATGAAAACTTGCCTACTGGAGTAGAATTTTCCTACATAAAGTAGAGCTTCTTATCCAGTGTACGTTTTATTGGCAGGCCTTTGAAGATATCTACATAGAACAACGCAAGACTATCCGCACAATTCTTGAGTATGCAGATAAGGTTTTCACTTACATTTTCATTCTGGAGATGTTACTGAAGTGGCTGGCCTATGGATTTGTCAAGTTCTTCACGAATGCCTGGTGCTGGCTGGACTTCCTCATTGTTGATGTATGTATTATTTCATTTTTGCTTTACCAGATGATAGTGATATAGATTAGTCTGTTTATTCCTAATGGTTTTATGTCTTTAGCTATAAGGGTAAATTCCAGTTAAAATGGTTGAAAACTCGAGAACATATTAGTTTGTGCTGTTCTAATTCTTTAATATTATTAACTTACCCAACTTTGGTACAAAAAGTTATGAAAAAATGAAGTTTGGAGTGTGTTGATTTATAATCATGTTTATAACACCTGGGCCTTATATATCATATATATGGTGCATTAAAAGGCTTTTATAACGTGTGATCAGAATGAATCCGGCAACAGGGCCCCCCTCACACCTTTACCATCTCTCTAAATGGTGAGGTTTCAACCTCCGGATACACACAATTTGACATGTCATAAAGGTCTACCAGAGAGCAACCCTTTTAATGCTGCCTATCTTACCACAAGCAATGTTCATGTGTATTTTTTAATTACCTTCTTTTGAGTTTAAATTCTAGCATTCAACCAGTGTTTAAAAGGGGCTTTTCATCCCCAGGAGATGCCATAACTGTGTGATAAGTTCCTATCACCCTTGCGAAGACACTGCAGGGGAAGGGAACATTTAAGCCTTGTTTACACCAGCCGGCCGGCAGCATAGGGTGACTTACGATCGGCAGTACGTTTGCTGGTTTGAGGTAGTTTAATAGCCTGTTTGCACAGGTGCACTGCATTTCAGATGTGAGCAGCGATCAGAAATAGATCGTCCTGTGCACATAGGCTGCCATTGTTCTAAGCAGCTCAGGTCCTGTGTACACAGGAAGATGTGCTGCCAAGAACGATGATCTTTTAACCCAGTCAAAAAATCATCTCACCCGACGAATAAAGCACTTCTCCGTCGGGTGAGATAACCTTTTGGTTTGGTTCGTTGGGTCATTGGTGGCCTTTTTACACTGCAATTATTGGGAATTAATGTTTCTAATAATCGTGCGGTATAAACACACCTTTGCTGCTGTTTTTCCCCACAGAATTTAGCTGATTGCTGGGAATCCCAGCAATGATCAGCTTAAGGTTGTGAGATCCTATTAACAAAAAAAATGTTCAAATTGAAGGTTCCCTTTAATCAGGCCTCCTGATGCTTTTAAACTGTCTTTATAACTTTTAAAGAACTTATTCATGTATTCCATTAATATATTTTATTGTGTATTGGAACTTGCATACCGCACCTTGCTGTGTGCTAATGAACCGGGACTACTCCGGTGAGGCACTTACTCACTGAGATTAGTCCGAGTTTCACTAGTTGCAATCAATCCAACTGGGTGTGATTGACAGTCCCTGCACTGCCGCTCCTCCCATCATTGCTCTTCCCCTGTCACACCTCTCCTAATAACCCACTGAGCTGTGACAGAGGAAGAGAGGTGCTGGGAGGTGGTCAAACTGTGGAGACACAGACTGTGCAGGGACTGTCAGTCACAGCCAGGGGGAGTAACTGCAGCTGCTGAACCCAGATTAGTCTCAGTGAGGACACAACTCACCGAAGTAGTCTGGGTTCATTACTTATATTGAGCGAGGTGCTCATTATAAGTTCATTTTGCTCCAATATGTACAAGTCAAAAACAAAATAAACCTATAACTGGAATACATGAATAAACATCGATGAGGGCAGTTTAAAAGCATCAGGGCCTGACCGGTTCACTTAAAGTGATTCTTAAATTAATTGTAATTTATAATGATTTACATATGTCTGAACAGATAATATATCTTCTAGCAAAAAACAGCTCTCTGCAAGTGCTCCAAAATACAGATGGCAGTGCTTTCTAGTGTGGTGGCTGAACCGTGCACTATAAAATAGTGGGAGAGGCACACACAGCAGTGCTGTTATGCCCGAGTATACAGATATGTATGACCAGAAAGTTCTAAGCTAATTTTTAAGTTAAGTTAAGTTAAAATAATCATTTTAAAGAAACATCCAATTGATATTTATAGTAAAAGAGTCACTGTTAAATAGTGATTTGGTATTTTTCTAGCACTGTTCCATGATCATATTATCTTCCACTAATCATAGAATTAGAACAAGACAAGTGAGCAAAATATTTACAGATGTAAAAATATAAGTTGTAAGTGTTTTGAACAAATGTTACAGAATATAATAAGACAATTAACCATATATTCATCAGGTGCATAGTAATAAACCACTCTACCCAAGTTTGGGTCCCAAAATATGAGAAAGTGGAAGTATATGCCACTCCATACGATAAATATGCATGCTACCACAAACCACAGGAGTTTTGTTGGCAATAATAAAAAGGCAAATATTTTATTAAACATATACAAACATAGGACATACAAGAAGGAACAACCCGGCATGAAAAGTGGGGCTGCATAAATACATATATGTAGATACACCAATCATAAAGAGTAAAAGTAACAATGGATAAAAACAAGTGCCGCAATATTGAACCCTTCGTGGGATAGTTGTCAGAGTGCTGTATACGGTAAAAGTCTAAAGAAAGTCTAAAGTTCTAAAGAGCATTTTGTATATTTAGTGTAACAAATCGTATAAGCACATAGACTCCTAAGATCAAAATTCAAATCATGATATTGCACGCTTACCCATTGTTAAATAGCAGCCACACAAGAAAAAAATCCCCAACGCACGTTTCGCTTTGAGTATTTGATCGCTTCCTCGGGGGGAATGCAAAAAAGGACCTTCCATGCCGATTTAAGTATGTTCAGGACCTGCGATCACATGGTCACAATGGACCAATCACGTAATGGTATATCGGCGCATGCGCACTGAGCCGTGTGCGTCAGCCGCACCGCCCACGGCTATCAAGGCAGACTGCACGTGTCCGGAAGAGCAAGGTGAGTAACCATAGCTCCCAGACAACAAACAGGCTCCATACAGATGCCGGGGGCGGAGCGGGGACAACAGACAGCGCAGTACA
Source organism: Phyllobates terribilis (assembly GCF_046119375.1). Lineage (NCBI taxonomy): Eukaryota > Metazoa > Chordata > Amphibia > Anura > Dendrobatidae > Phyllobates > Phyllobates terribilis. The sequence continues at coordinate 163,980,788 of NW_027362762.1, forward strand.
CACGCGCACACCATTCAACACAGATTAATGGCAACAACTAATACATATATTTGTAGGAGAAGGCACCAAATGACAATTGTAAATCCAGTCAAAGTGGTATGAATTCATAAATTGAAGGATGATGCCAATTCATGATGCAGGATAATAAATCAAGCTATGGAAGAAAAAGAAAAAAATAAATATACACAGGACAAGTAGCATAATAAAACATTAAAAATGTGGAAACATAAAATAATAAAAATGAATATACCAAAGGGTTACTGTTGTTCACAAAAACGGGGCGAAGCTTAACGTTTCGTTAAGACCATTGGGAAACATAGTTCCCAGTTCTATTATCCATTTGGCCTCTCTCTGAGCTAGAAGTTTTTTTATATTGCCTCCTCGGATGCCACCATGGATGGCCTCAATTCCCCGTACCATGAAGGTTTTGGGGTTACTATCATGATGTTGCCTAAAATGGCGTGGGATAGTTTTTAAAGAAGGGATGTCTGTCACCGTCCTTGCTGCACCAATGTCTCTCACATGCTCCCTAATCCTCACCCGCATTTCTCTAGATGTGAGTCCGATGTATATTTTTCCACACCCGCAGGTTGCATGGTATACAACATTAGAGGTTCCACATGAGATGAATTCATTAATCTTATAGTTGCGGTTTCCCGAGGAATTAGAGAACTCAGTACTGCGAGAGACATTGGTGCACGCCAGACAGTGACCACATGGCACACATCCCTTTCTTGGTCCCCTTGACCCAAAAGGATTAGGTCTAGGCGCGACATAGTGACTTTTAACCAGAATATCTTTAATATTTCTGCACCTCCTGGAGGTCATAAGAGGAGATGCTGAAATATACGGAGCCAATGAAGGTTCAGTCAATAAGATCGACCAATGTCGTTGCATAATTGTTCTCATAAGTGACCAGTCTTGATTATATGTGGAGATAAATCTAGGTGGTCCAAAATTTTCCTTTGATTTAATAATGGGGCCTAACAATTTATTACGTGAGGTAGCCCTCGCTCTCCTATACCCTTGTTTAACACAACGTTTAGGGTAATATGGACTTTAGGGCCCGCGATCAGGCGTGGCTCCTTAAATTAAATGAAGTGTTCAAGGATGACTCTGGCCTTATGATTGATACCAGTGACAAGGGTTTACAACAAACGGTGGTGAGACTTAAGAGCCTTTTAAATAAAAGGATTAAAACATGGTGGAACCGTGCCTTCCTCGAGAAGTATATTCAAAGAGGACTAATTCCCCGTGGATTGAGGGTGCAGGTGTTCCCGTCCTTCCCTCTGGAAGATGATGTCTTCAAGTCCAAATGGGAGGACTTGGCAGACTCATGTGCAAAAGGTTTCATGGAACTACTATGTGGTTTTAATCAAACTACATTGAATAGTCTCGAAAACGAAATAGAGGAATTACAGGAGATCTTAAAAATGGAATTATCAGCTGACGCATTGAATAAACTCAGTGAAGAGTTAGATCATGATCTCCAATTATGGGAGAAAGAAATTGTATCTATTAAAACTAAGAAGTTCCAGAGGGACTTAAATGATAAAGCGACCAGTCGGGTTTATAAGTGGAAGATGAATACTAGTCGATCACGTACTATGTATTACACTAGACCTGGATCTCGCTCCAGATCAGGATCGAGTGTATCCCTTACATCTGTGGATGAAAGTCAAACAAAGACAAATATGGGGGGAAATGATGGCCAAACCCCTATTTTTAGACACAACAAAACTAGATTGGCTGCTAAACGTAAGAATTTGACAAACAATCAACAGGATAAAAAAACTAAGACAAGCCTACAGGTAATTAATTTATCTTCACATAATCTCAGTTCAGCACAATGCGAAGTACTGAGTAGAGGTTTGTCCTTTGCACCAACTAACCCATTTCATCTGTTTACAGCCATGAAAGATCTTTATATCTTCTCCCGTAAATTGATTATGAAAAAACTACATAATCGTGGTACATTGGACTTTGGCCTGGACAGTACAGCTGAGCGGGAGGCCCTCTCCATTTTGGAGGAATTATTACAAGAGCAGAGTATTGAGAAACAAGGTATGTTTCCTCAGGATGTTATACCCAGATCAACGAGGTTTCCCCCCTTGTCCCTATGTCCAGCTGTTGAAATCTTCACTAAATTAGTTTTGGATGATTTCAAGAAAATTTCTACACAACCAAGACATGGTAATCTTAGCTATAGACAAAGACAAGCCTTGAAGGAGCTCCAGGGACTTGATGACGTAGTCTTCAAGGCTGCGGACAAGGGGGGAAATATCGTTATCTGGCCTATAAACAAATATGAGAAAGAGGCTCTCAGACAACTGAGAGATAGAAACACTTATGAAAAATTAGCTTTCTCACCCCTCGCCTCTTTTTCGGCTCAGCTGTACTCCATACTCTGTGAAGCCTTTGATCAGGGGATTATCACTAAACAAATTTTTGAGGGACTAGTGGTTAAATACCCAAAAATCCCAACCTTTTACCTCCTTCCAAAAGTCCACAAGGATCCCGTTGACCCTCCTGGCCGTCCGATCGTGTCAGGAATAGATGGGTTATGTGAACCAGTATGTAAATTTATAGATTACTACTTAAAACCTATGGTGGAAACCTTACCGTCATTTGTTAGGGACACGACGGACGTGCTGGGAAGGGTGGACGGGATCTTTGTGGAATCAGATATGTTGTTGGTTACTGCGGATATTGAATCCCTTTACACCTGCATTGACCATGAAGATGGCATTAGAGCGGTCCGCTTCTTCCTGGGGAGTTCAAACTGGGACAGCCAATTGGGTGATTTGGTCCTTGAATTGCTCCGGTTTGTGTTAACACACAATTTTTTTGTTTTTAAAGACACTTTCTATTTGCAGAGACGCGGCACTGCCATGGGGGCGGCCTGTGCGCCCGCGTACGCAAACCTTTTCCTTGGTTTCTGGGAGAGGTGTTTGTTTGGTGATGCGGGGGCGCGGGGCGCCGACCATGTGCAGTGCTGGCTAAGATATATCGATGATCTTTTCATTATTTGGCAAGGCACCGCCTCTGAGCTGGAGTAATTCATGGACCAACTTAATGACAACCCCTTTAACATTAAACTGACCTTCCAATATAGTGCTAAAAAAATTGATTTTTTGGATATTTCCCTTGAGGTAGACGAACAAGGATATATCCAAACTGATGTCTATCGTAAATCCACATCAGTGAATGCATTATTACATGCCGATTCAGCACATAATATTTCTACAGTCAGGGCTGTCCCAGTTGGTCAATTTCTCAGGATGAAGCGGATTTGCTCTTCTGAGGCTAAATTTGAGGAACAGGCTATGGACCTTTTCCAACGGTTTGCGGAGAGAGGCTACAGCAAACGTTGTGTTAAACAAGGGTATAGGAGAGCGAGGGCTACCTCACGTAATAAATTGTTAGGCCCCATTATTAAATCAAAGGAAAATTTTGGACCACCTAGATTTATCTCCACATATAATCAAGACTGGTCACTTATGAGAACAATTATGCAACGACATTGGTCGATCTTATTGACTGAACCTTCATTGGCTCCGTATATTTCAGCATCTCCTCTTATGACCTCCAGGAGGTGCAGAAATATTAAAGATATTCTGGTTAAAAGTCACTATGTCGCGCCTAGACCTAATCCTTTTGGGTCAAGGGGACCAAGAAAGGGATGTGTGCCATGTGGTCACTGTCTGGCGTGCACCAATGTCTCTCGCAGTACTGAGTTCTCTAATTCCTCGGGAAACCGCAACTATAAGATTAATGAATTCATCTCATGTGGAACCTCTAATGTTGTATACCATGCAACCTGCGGGTGTGGAAAAATATACATCGGACTCACATCTAGAGAAATGCGGGTGAGGATTAGGGAGCATGTGAGAGACATTGGTGCAGCAAGGACGGTGACAGACATCCCTTCTTTAAAAACTATCCCACGCCATTTTAGGCAACATCATGATAGTAACCCCAAAACCTTCATGGTACGGGGAATTGAGGCCATCCATGGTGGCATCCGAGGAGGCAATATAAAAAAACTTCTAGCTCAGAGAGAGGCCAAATGGATAATAGAACTGGGAACTATGTTTCCCAATGGTCTTAACGAAACGTTAAGCTTCGCCCCGTTTTTGTGAACAACAGTAACCCTTTGGTATATTCATTTTTATTATTTTATGTTTCCACATTTTTAATGTTTTATTATGCTACTTGTCCTGTGTATATTTATTTTTTTCTTTTTCTTCCATAGCTTGATTTATTATCCTGCATCATGAATTGGCATCATCCTTCAATTTATGAATTCATACCACTTTGACTGGATTTACAATTGTCATTTGGTGCCTTCTCCTACAAATATATGTATTAGTTGTTGCCATTAATCTGTGTTGAATGGTGTGCGCGTGTGTACTGCGCTGTCTGTTGTCCCCGCTCCGCCCCCGGCATCTGTATGGAGCCTGTTTGTTGTCTGGGAGCTATGGTTACTCACCTTGCTCTTCCGGACACGTGCAGTCTGCCTTGATAGCCGTGGGCGGTGCGGCTGACGCACACGGCTCAGTGCGCATGCGCTGATATACCATTACGTGATTGGTCCATTGTGACCATGTGATCGCAGGTCCTGAACATACTTAAATCGGCATGGAAGGTCCTTTTTTGCATTCCCCCCGAGGAAGTGATCAAATACTCAAAGCGAAACGTGCGTTGGGGATTTTTTTCTTGTGTGGCTGCTATTTAACAATGGGTAAGCGTGCAATATCATGATTTGAATTTTGATCTTAGGAGTCTATGTGCTTATACGATTTGTTACACTAAATATACAAAATGCTCTTTAGAACTTTAGACTTTCTTTAGACTTTTACCGTATACAGCACTCTGACAACTATCCCACGAAGGGTTCAATATTGCGGCACTTGTTTTTATCCATTGTTACTTTTACTCTTTATGATTGGTGTATCTACATATATGTATTTATGCAGCCCCACTTTTCATGCCGGGTTGTTCCTTCTTGTATGTCCTATGTTTGTATATGTTTAATAAAATATTTGCCTTTTTATTATTGCCAACAAAACTCCTGTGGTTTGTGGTAGCATGCAGAATATAATAAGAGTATGTTCACATGGAGGTTTTTTGCAGTTGGAAGTCTACAGAATCCGCATCAGAAATTAGGGTCTGACTTTTTGATTTCTGCCAGTTTTAACCGCAATGGGTCTGTGTGACCATTAGCCCATTGGAAGGGCTAATCCCCCTGGTGCTACACATGAGTGTTACTGATGTGCGAAATCCCGCCATGTCACTTATTAAAGTTGTTTTTTAATCTGATGTGGGAACATCTGCGGCTATATGAGCAGCAATGTGGATTTCCCATTGAGAACATTGAAAGTTGGCTTGTGGGTAGTATTCTCTTGAATTTCATTGCAGATTATGTGGCAAAAAAACTCTGTGTGAACATATCCTAATTGGTTGTGTGGATGCTGTTGATGTGTGTGGAATAAGAATCATGTCACGCTCTCTGTAAGACTTTTGGGGTATATGAGATTTTAAGGAATAATAGATATCCTTTTGATATGCATTATTTGCCTTCCGTAAATTCCAGACGGAATAGACCTTCATTCCTAATAATATATCTTATATTCAGAATATGAGCTGTAAACTGTTGTATTAACCAAGTATTTCCCATTTTACAGGACAATCTGTATTTTGTATTTATGTCCCACAGGTCTTACTCTGCAGAGAATACACAGTGCCAAGCCCATAAGAAAGACCAGTCTCTTTAGTCCAAAAAAGTAACTTGGTGCCAATACTTCTATATAAGACACAGAGAGCAAACCTTTCTACATTAGATGGCAGAGGATAAATGTAGCAGCTTAGAGAAGGTAGTTGTGTTGGGTCACTGCTCTTTGCCTCTGTTCTTCTTCCTCTGCTTTTGGGGTTTCTTGTATGTATGTCAGTTGCACAATTTTGATAACTGTTTGATTCCACCGGCCTAACATTCCTATTAAAATAAACATTCCAGCTTAAAACAAAGAAGAGACTAGGATTTACTATGACACCGGTTTAGCTACCTTTCTTTAAACTCCACCTGCCGTATTTTAGGAGGCCTGTCCTGTATATGTTTATTTGTATTCTTTCTCACAGGTACCTTTAATTTGTGTGGCTTAATTTAATGGGAGCAGCTGTACCCAGGAGACGGTGATGGGCCAGGGTAAGATTTTTGTCAGCTCCACCTTGAACGGGCTTTTATGTCTACCCTTGTGGTTCCTGCTTCACTCTCATATATTTCTCCTTCCCGTGCTAACGCCTTTTCAACCATGTTTCCTTCCAGGTTGCTTCTGTCACGTGACTTAGACAGCTGGGGCCACCAGTCTTGAATCCAGGCTGTTTAATCAGTGTTAGGCTTTCATTCTAACAGTCTGGAACCTCTCTTTGCTTTTCTGTTTCTGTGTAGGTCTCTTTAGTAAGCCTTATAGCTAATGCCTTGGGCTACTCGGAACTAGGTGCCATTAAGTCCCTTAGGACCTTAAGAGCTTTGAGACCCCTAAGAGCCTTGTCACGATTTGAAGGGATGAGGGTAAGATGCTGAAAGCAGCTGATCCTTCTGCATGCGTACGGAGCAGTTTTAAGCATGCTAGAACTGATCAAACTGGATTGAAATTCAGACTTCATGATGCAGCTGCTGACTTCCTTATCCCTGCACCCTCCGCTCAAACAAGGGAGATGCATTCAGCTGCCTCATCACATCGATACTGGCCAAAAATGACATATCATCCGTAGTACATCGTAACATTGGCTGTTCTCATGTGGCCTGGCTTGTCTTCAGCACCCAGATGGTTTCCCTGCTATATATCTATAGGGAGAATCACCAGGTGCAAAGAAGAGGAATTTGAACCCTTTTCAACTCATCTTCATAAGTTGTTTTGTATATTATCTGGGTAACTGGGTGTAGATTGCAGAAATTTAAAGAACCTTGTCTTTGTTCATGATAGAAGAGATAATTTGTCTAATCATCCAATTAAAGAGACTTTCACACTTTGGTTTAATTCATCTTGCTGCACCTTGTTGTTCTCAGACCAGTCTTATGAAGACTGGAAGGCTTGTCTGACAGCGAAGCTTTTTCTCTTCCTGCCACTTTCTCTTTCTCTCTTTCTCTGCTTTATGGTGCCCTGTGCTATTACTGTGGCTGTAGGAACCTTATCAGATTATTACCACTATTTGTTTGAATGCTTCCTTAAATATTTTGCAACTTAACCAATTTCTGCAGAAAATGGTATTGAGAAAAACACCTCGTAGACATTTCAAAAGTAGTTTGTTTAGATGCTAGCGCTGGTTTCAGCTTGACTAATAACTGCATTAATCAAATATAAGTAGCGTGGGCCATGCCTGACCCAAACAATGCATCAGAAATTAGAAGACTGATATATTGGTCTTTATACTTTTAAATTTACACCCAAACTGCATTGAAATTGTCGATGCTTTTGCATGGTCATTGTGCATTAGTTCTTCCAGTTCACCCACGAAAAGTAGGGTCAGGAAGAAGCACTGATTTCAGATCTGCTTCTATGCTTAGTACCTAGAAGTTGTCAAGATTTTTATGTTAACCAGAAATGTATCTTTAGCCAGTTTGTGCCTATAGAATGAGCAAAAGTCATCCTTAAATATAATAGATAGAATGAAAACTCAGCTGCTACCTCCTTCTTTATAATACCCTGCATGTTTATTTAAGTTTTTGTTCCTAAAGTTAAAAATTATATTTTGGTTTATCCCTGTAAATCTACCTATTATCTGGAGCAAGCCATCATTTTTCGTCTATAGACACAACTATATCATGCAAATCCATGCACTGCGCTACTATAATACCGTCAAAGAAATGAAGGTCCAGTATGGAACCGCTAATTATATTAGGACATCTCATAAACTGCATTTCTGTCATTTAATGTAGTTATAAGAATTGCTTCATCAAAAATACATTGAAATAAACCATGGTTATGCAAACAATGCTTGTATTTGCTGATTGTGCCTGCAGGCTGAATCCCAGCTGTCATGTAAGGTTAATACTGATCGCTTTTGTTTGTGCAGTATAGTCATGTACTAGGAATTGCTAGGTATGTTATTCTGTAAAGGAGTTGTCTTTAAGATAACCCTTTTCCTTAGTTTCTCTTTAGCAGTTTGCCACTTAGTAAAAGAAAATTCCCTTTAAAGAAGTTGTCCAGTACTTTAGAGTACCCCCCCCCCCAATGTATCCCCCCAGGGCCCCTAAGGATTTTTGTAATTAGCTTACATTGCAGATACTGCCTGTGAGCGGCGCTATCCTTGGCTGCTCACAGGCATCACGTGACCCAGCGCTGACGTCATGACAAGTAAGGCGTGACTCATGTATATAATGTTTGCAAAGCGCTGCTGTATAATATTTGTGTGTATATGTGTATGTATATATATACAGTACAGACCAAAAGTTTGGACACACCTCATTTAAAGATTTTTCTGTATCTTCATGACTATGAAAATTGTACATTCACACTGAAGGCATCAAAACTATGAATTAACACATGTGGAATTATATACTTAACAAAAAAGTGTGAAACAACAGAAAATATGTCTTATATTCTAGGTTCTTCAAAGTAACCACCTTTTGCTTTGATGGCTGCTTTGCACACTCTTGGCATTCTCTTGATGAGCTTCAAGAGGTAGTCACCGGAAATGGTCTTCCAACAATCTTGAAGGAGTTCCCAGAGATGCTTAGCACTTGTTGGCCCTTTTGCCTTCACTCTGCGGTCCAGCTCACCCCAAACCATCTCGATTGGGTTTAGGGTTAGTGACTGTGGAGGCCAGGTCATCTGGCGTAGCACCCCATCACTCTCCTTCTTGGTCAAATAGCCCTTACACAGCCTGGAGTTGTGTTTGGGGTCATTGTCTTGTTGAAAAATAAATGATGGTCCAACTAAACACAAACCGGATGGAATAGCATGCCGCTGCAAGATGCTGTGGTAGCCATGCTGGTTCAGTATGCCTTCAATTTTGAATAAATCCCCAGTGTCACCAGCAAAGCACCCCCACACTATCACACCTCCTCCTCCATGCTTCACGGTGGGAACCAGGCATGTAGAGACCATCCGTTCACCTTTTCTGCGTCGTACAAAGACACGGTGGTTGGAACCAAAGATCTCAAATTTGGACTCATCAGACCAAAGCACAGATTTCCACTGGTCTAATGTCCATTCCTTGTGTTCTTTTGCCCAAACAAATCTCTTCTGCTTGTTGCCTGTCCTTAGCAGTGGTTTCCTAGCAGCTATTTTACCATGAAGGCCTGCTGCACAAAGTCTCCTCTTAACAGTTGTTCAAGAGATGTGTCTGCTGCTAGAACTCTGTGTGGCATTGACCTGGTCTCTAATCTGAGCTGCTTTTAACCTGCGGTTTCTGAGGCTGGTGACTCGGATAAACTTATCCTCAGAAGCAGAGGTGACTCTTGGTCTTCCTTTCCTGGGGCGGTCCTCATGTGAGCCCGTTTCTTTGTAGCGCTTGATGGTTTTTGCAACTGCACTTGGAGACACTTTCACAGTTTCCCCAATTTTTCGCACTGACTGACCTTCATTTCTTAAAGTAATGATGGCCACTCATTTTTCTTTACTTAGCTGCTTTTTTCTTGCCATAATACAAATTCTAACAGTCTATTCAGTAGGACTATCAGCTGTGTATCCACCAGACTTCTGCACAACACAGCTGATGGTCCCAACCCCATTTATAAGGCAAGAAATCCCACTTATTAAACCTGACAGGGCACACCTGTGAAGTGAAAACCATTTCCGGTGACTACCTCTTGAAGCTCATCAAGAGAATGCCAAGAGTGTGCAAAGCAGTCATCAAAGCAAAAGGTGGCTACTTTGAAAAACCTAGAATATAAGACATATTTTAAGTTGTTTCACACTTTTTTGTTAAGTATATAATTCTACATGTGGTAATTCATAGTTTTGATGCCTTCAGTGTGAATGTACAATTTTCATAGTCATGAAAATACAGAAAAATCTTTAAATGAGAAGGTGTGTCCAAACTTTTGGTCTGTACTGTATATATATATATATATATATATATATATATATATATATATATATACATTTGTATATACATTTGTATATACATATATATGTACATACATTTGTACATTGTTGGTACCCCTCGTTTAATGACAGAAAAACCCACAATGGTCGCAGAAATAACTTGAATGCTACAAAAGTAATAATAAATTAAAAATCTATGAAAATTAACAAATGAAAGTCAGACATTGCTTTTCTGCTTCCACAGAATTTAAAAAAAAATTAAACTCATGAAATAGGTCTGGACGGAAATGATGGTACCCTTAACTAAATATTTTGTTGAACAACCTTTTGAGGCAATCAATGCAGTCAAACGATTCCTGTAACTGTCAATGAGACTTCTGCACCTTTCGACAGGTATTTTGGCCCACTCCTCATGAGTAAACTGCTCCAGTTGTCTCGTGTTTGAAGGTTGCCTTTTCCAGACGGCATCTTTCAGCTCTTTCCAAAGATGCTCAATAGGATACTGCCTGTGAGCGGCGCTATCCTTGGCTGCTCACAGGCATCACGTGACCCTGCGCTGACGTCATGACAAGTAAGGCGTGACTCAGCGCTGGGGTCCCCGCGGTGGCTGTTGGGTTGTGAGTGGGGTTACCCCCCGTTTCACACCCAGCATCCACCGTGCTTTCCCAATGAATGGGGAGAGGCAGAGCGCGCGGTGGATGCCGGGTGTGACGCGGGGGGTAACCCTGCCCACAGCCTGGCATCCACCGTGGAACGCAGAAGACAGAGACCCCCGGCTGCTGCCAGCACTTGTCGTGACGTCAGAGCCGGCTGCAGCCGGGGGTCACGTGATGCCTGTGAGCGTCCAGTGATAGCACCACTCACAGGCAGTATCTGCAACGTAAGCTAATTACAAAAATCCTTAGGGCCCCGGGGGGTTACATTGGGGGGGTAATATAAAGTACTGGACAACCCCTTTAAGGAATAGTCTGTCACAGTACAAATTTCATCCTGTCTTACAGTCTTATTTTTTGTGTTGATAATAGAAGAATGTAGAAAGAAATACAAGAGTAGTGGTAAATTTATCGTATATAGGGGTTGTGTGGCCCTTTTCACAGCGATCTGACATAGGAAAGTTGTCCAGTAAACAGTCTTGACACTTAGACAATATCGTGCACATATTGCATTAATTAGAATAAGACAAGTGCATGATAATTTCTTGCCTTGGCAATTGCCCAGCCCAACGTGCAGCAGCGTATTTTCATGCCCAAACTCAGGTCTGGCAGGAGCGAAGGTCCTAAAAAACCCTTTTATTATAACTTCATTATTAAGCCTTTCATAGCACACTACACTTTATGCCGCCCTTCCCTCACTACTACTTCGTTGGATTTACTCTCGCTTTCACCATTGGCATATATATGGGGCTATCCCCAGACTACTCCAGGCCATCTAATGCCTGCTGCAGTGCTTAACTTTACCTTGCAAGATATTTGTGAACGAGCATTGTTAAAATGATGATTATCTTGCTTTGTAAATAGGCTGCCAATTACCCGTTGAACGAGCAAAACTCTCGTTCATCAGGTGTACTGATCTTTTGTGCAGCATAAAAGATCATTGTTCTCGGTGGTGCATCGCGTTGTGTACACAGGACTTGTACTGCTGAGAACAGTAGCAGGATATGCACACTGACCGATCTATTATTGACCGCTAAGTTTGCATAACTTTGGTATTCCTGTGTAAATGGGCACTAACCTAGAAGCAAAGCCACAATAAGAAGAATAAAAATTCCCCCAAAATGCCAGAAAAAACACTCCAAAAAAAGGTCAAGTGTTTACCTGCCCAGATCCAAGAACTAATGCACTCAGGATGCAGCAAGCCCATATAACAAAGATGGCGGCAACACAGGTGCAAAATACTGATGAGACAATCTCTCACAACCTACCCAGTTCGTGGAGCGGGTGATTGCTTAGCACTAAAATTGCACACAAAGATGGCTTGTATAGGGCGCTGTTCACACATGGGTAGTGCACAGCATCTGGCTTTCAGCCTATTAGTCACGCCCATACTCTCTTACGATTAAGCGGGCTGCCCAGTACTATCTAAGTGCATCCCATGAGGACAGACACCGTAATTTGTGTGCAATTTTAGTGCTAAGCAATCACCCCCTCCATAAACTGGGTAGGTTGTGAGTGATTGTCTCATAAGTATTTTGCACCTGTGTTGCCGCCATCTTTGTTATATGGGTGTTCTGCATCCTGCGTGCATTAGTTCTTGGATCTGGGCAGGTAAACACTGTTGCCCTTTTTTGGTGTTTTTTTTGTGGGGCAGTCAAACGATCACCAATCGGTAAAAGTTTACAGATCTGTAAAAATGTACCGATGAGCAGGCGTATTGTGCCCCAGTCGGTACATGAAAACAGACTTTTACCGATGCTTGGAGTATCATGACTATCAGTCCCATAATCCTCAACTTGCCTTGCTTAAACTCAGAGACAGGTTGTTTGACCCAGGAGGTGATTAGCTGGATAACATACTATAACTTGGCCATTAGATTCTGTAGTAACATATGTAATTCCCGCAAGACCATAACATACAGAAAAAGAGAATTACAAACGTTATATATTTTTCAAAAAGCCAAACCATGCATGTCATCCAGTGCTGGTCTAATCTATTTGAAGAATTATTCATCTTCACTTATATCAGTAAACTCGAGCTCCATATTTTCATTTACTTAGAATTGAGGTTTTTGAAGCTCTGATACTTTACTGGTAATGAGCTTTTTAAAGTAGTTAATAAGGGTGGTAATGCACACCGATCAGTCCAGACAACCAGAAACTCTTTGACACAAAGTTTTCCATAAAATAACAGACACATAACACAATGGCTGGATGGCCTCAAAAAAAATACTATGACAAGAACAACTTGGCTCAGTTCCAGTAAGGGAATGGTAGTTCTCTCCTTTTAACGGATCATAGAATTTAGTTTCCACCTCTGTGCCGCTCAGCTTCTCCATAAGACATGCATTTTTAATGGAAAATCAATATACAAACAGTATATATATTCAGCTATCACTACACACATAAAAACACATGGTACTGTACAGACGTTGATCAAAGTGTGTGAGCCTGTCTGCTAACCACAAAGCGACCTTCTTCATTGGGTTGCGACCTTCTTCGTTGGGTTCTTGTCTGTGCCTAGTCCTCAAATAGATCCTGTAAGCATAGGATCCACCCATCTTTATAAGCCTGTTATTATTATGTATAGTCTAGCTTGATCCTACAGTTCACCATTTCACTTGAGGCCTAGGCACAGAGAGAGATGAGTCTTTAGTATAGGGTACCATCTAACAGAGGTCACCTTGTAGGCAGATGGGCCCACACACTTTGAGCAAAATGTGCACAAAGTACAGTGCATTGTGAAAGTATTTGGCCCCCTTGAACTTTTCTACCTTTTGCCACATTTCTGGCTTCAAACATAAAGATATAAAATTCTAATTTTTTGGGGAAGAATCAACAACAAATGGGACACAATCGTGAAGTGGAATGAAATTTATTGGATATTTTAAACTTTTTTAACAAATTAAAAACTGAAAAGTGGGGCGTGCAATATTATTCGGCCCCTTTACTTTCAGTGCAGCAAACTCACTCCAGAAGTTCAGTGAGGATCTCTGAATGATCCAATGTTGTCCTAAATGACAGGTAATGCTAAATAGAATCCACCTGTGTGTAATCAAGTCTCCATATAAATGCACCTGCTCTGAGATAGTCTCAGGGTTCTATTTCAAGTGCAGAGAGCATCATGAAGACCAAGGAACAAACCAGGCAGGTCCGAGATACTGTTGTGGCGAAGATTAAAGCTGGATTTGGATACAAAAAAGATTTCCTAAGTTTAAACATCTCAAGGAGCACTGTGCAAGCAATCATATTGAAATGGAAGGAGTATCATACCACTGCAAATCTACCAAGACCCGGCTGTCCCTCTAAACTTTCATCTCGAACAAGAAGACTGATCAGAGATGCAGCCAAAAGGCCCATGATCACTCTGGATGAACTGCAGAGATCTACAGCTGAGGTGGGAGAGTCTGTCCATAGGACAACAATCAGTCGCTCTCTGCACAAATCTGTCCTTTATGGAAGAGTGGCAAGAAGAAAGCCATTTCTCAAAGATATCCATAAAAAGTCTCGTTTGAAGTTTGCCACAAGCCACCTGGGAGACACACCAAACATGTGGAATAAGGTGCTCTGGTCAGATGAAATCAAAATCGAACTTTTTGGCCACAATGCAAAATGATATGTTTGGCGTAAAAGCAACGCAGCTCATCACCCTCAAAACACCATCCCCACTGTCAAACATGGTGGTGGCAGCATCATGGTTTGGGCCTACTTTTCTTCAGCAGGGACAGGGAAGATGGTTAAAATTGATGGGAAGATGGACGGAGCCAAACACAGGACCATTCTGGAAGAAAACCTGTTGGAGTCTGCAAAAGACCTGAGACTGGGACGGAGATTTATCTTCCAACAAGACAATGATCCCAAGCATAAAGCAAAATCTACAATGGAATGGTTCAAAAATAAACGCATCCAGGTGTTAGAATGGCCAAGTCAAAGTCCAGACCTCAATCCAATCGAGAATCTGTGGAAAGAGCTGAAAACTGCTGTTCACAAACGCCCTCCATCCAACCTCAATGAGCTCGAGCTGTTTTGCAAGGAAGAATGGGCAAGAATTTCAGCCTCTCGATGTGCAAAACTGATAGAGACATACCCCAAGCGACTTGCAGCTGTAATCACAGCTAAAGGTGGCGCTACAAAGTATTAACTCAAGGGGGCCGAATAATATTGCACGTCCCACTTTTCAGTTTTTAATTTGTTAAAAAAGTTTAAAATATCCAATAAATTTCGTTCCACTTCACGATTGTGTCCCACTTGTTGTTGATTCTTTCCAAAAAAAATTGAATTTTATATCTTTATGTTTGAAGCCAGAAATGTGGCAAAAGGTAGAAAAGTTCAAGGGGGCCAAATCATTTCACAATGCACTGTACCTCATATTTTTACATGTGTAGCAATAGTGAACTTCATGTATATAATGTTTGCAAAGCGCTGCTGTATAATATTTGTGTGTATATATGTGTATGTATGTATATATATATATATATATATATATATATATATATATATATATATATATATATATATATATATATATATATATATATATATATACATTTGTATATATATATATATATATACACACTTGGTCAAAATTGTTGGTACCCCTCGTTTAATGACAGAAAAACCCACAATGGTCACAGAAATAACTTGAATGCGACAAAAGTAATAAATTAAAAATCTATGAAAATTAACAAATGAAAGTCAGACATTGCTTTTCATTCCTGCTTCCACAGAATTTAAAAAAAAATTAAACTCATGAAATAGGCCTGGACGGAAATGATGGTACCCTTAACTAAATATTTTGTTGAACAACCTTTTGAGGCAATCACTGCAGTCAAACGATTCCTGTAACTGTCAATGAGACTTCTGCACCTCTCGACAGGTATTTTGGCCCACTCCTCATGAGTAAACTACTCCAGTTGTCTCGTGTTTGAAGGTTGCCTTTTCCAGACGGCATCTTTCAGCTCTTTCCAAAGATGCTCAATAGGATTTAGGTCAGGGCTCATAGAAGGCCACTTCAGAATAGTCCAATGTTTTCCTCTTAGCCATTCTTGGGTGTTTTCAGCTGTGTGTTTTGGGTCATTATCCTGTTGCAAGACCCATGACCTGCGACTGAGACCAAGCTTTCTGACACTGGGCAGCACATTTCTCTCTAGAATCCCTTGATAGTCTTGAGATTTACCCTGCACAGATTCAAGACACCCTGTGCCAGATGCAGCAAAGCAGCCCCAGAACATTACAGAGCCTCCTGCATGTTTCACAGTAGGGGCAGTGTTCTTTTCTTGATATGCTTTATTTTTCCGTCTGTGAACATAGAGCTGATGTGACTTGCCAAAAACTTCCATTTTTGTCTCATCTGTCCATAGAACATTCTCCCAGAATCTTTGTGGCTTGTCAACATGTAGTTTGGCAAATTCCAGTCTGGCTTTTTTATGTTTTTTTTTCAACAATGGTGTTCTCCTTGGTTGTCTCCCGTGAAGTCCACTTTGGATCAAACAACGACGGATGGTATGATCTGACACTGATGTTCCTTGATCTTGAAGTTCACCTTTAATCTCTTTAGAAGTCTTCCTGGGCTCTTTTGTTACCATTTGTATTATCCGTCTCTTTGATATGTCATCAATTTTCCTCCTACTTCCACGTCCAGGGAGGTTGGCTACAGTCCCATGGATCTTATATTTCTGAATAATATGTGCAACTGTAGTCACAGGAACATCAAGCTGCTTGGAGATGGTCTTATAACCTTTACCTTTAACATGCTTGTCTATAATTTTCTTTCTAATCTCCTGAGACAACTCTTTCCTTTGCTTCCTCTAGTCCATGTTGAGTGTGGTACACACCATGTCACCAAACAGCACAGTGAGTATCTGTAGCCCTATATACAGGCCCACTGACTGATTACAAGATTGTAGACACCTGTGATGCTAATTAGTGGACACAACTTGATTTACTTTGTCCCTTTTGTCACATTATTTTCAGGGGTACCATCATTTCTGTCCAGGCCTATTTCATGAGTTTCATTTTTTTAAAAATTCTGTGGAAGCAGGGCTGAAAAGCAATGTCTGACTTTCATTTGTTCATTTTCATAGATTTTTAATTTATTATTACTTTAGTCAGATTCAAGTTATTTCTGTGACTATTGTGGGTTTTTCTTTCATTAAATGAGGGGTACCAACAATTTTGACCACGTGTGTGTGTGTGTGTGTGTGTGTGTGTGGGTATATATACATATTTATATATACTGTGTGTATATATATATATATATATATATATATATATATATATATATATATATATATATATATATATATATATATAATATACAGTACAGACCAAAAGTTTGGACACACCTTCTCATTTAAAGATTTTTCTGTATTTTCATGACTATGAAAATTGTACATTCACACTGAAGGCATCAAAACTATGAATTAACACATGTGGAATTATATACTTAACAAAAAAGTGTGAAACAACTGAAAATATGTCTTATATTCTAGGTTCTTCAAAGTAGCCACCTTTTGCTTTGATGACTGCTTTGCACACTCTTGGCATTCTCTTGATGAGCTTCAAGAGGTAGTCACCGGAAATGGTCTTCCAACAATCTTGAAGGAGTTCCCAGAGATGCTTAGCACTTGTTTTCCCTTTTGCCTTCACTCTGCGGTCCAGCTCACCCCAAACCATCTCGATTGTGTTCAGGTCTGGTGACTGTGGAGGCCAGGTCATCTGGCGTAGCACCCCATCACTCTCCTTCTTGGTCAAATTGCCCTTACACAGCCTGAAGGTGTGTTTGGGGTCATTGTCCTGTTGAAAAATAAATGATGGTCCAACTAAACGCAAACCAGATGGAATAGCATGCCGCTGCAAGATGCTGTGCTAGCCATGCTGGTTCAGTATGCCTTCAATTTTGAATAAATCCCCAACAGTGTCACCAGCAAAGCACCCCCACACCATCACACCTCTTCCTCCATGCTTCATGGTGGGAACCAGGCATGTAGAGTCCATCCGTTCACCTTTTCTGCGTCGCACAAAGACACGGTGGTAGGAACCAAAGATCTCAAATTTGGACTCATTGGACCAAAGCACAGATTTCCACTGGTCTAATGTCCATTCTTTGTGTTCTTTAGCCCAAACAAGTCTCTTCTGCTTGTTACCTGTCCTTAGCAGTGGTTTCCTAGCAGCTATTTTACCATGAAGTGGATATGAATAGCGGTTTTTTTTTGGAGTACAAAGGACTTGTAGCAGGGGCCTCTACAGCTGGCTTCCTCAATAAAAAAGAAAAATCCTTTTTAGACATTAAAAAATTCAAAGTCCCTTATTTTTATTTTTTACCCAAAATTCATAAAGATAAATTTAATCCCCCTGGACGTCCTATTATTTCTGGTATTAATTCTATCACATCCAACTTATCCCACTATATTGATCTTTTTTTACAGAAGTACGTTTTATCCCTAGATTCTCATTTAAAGGATTCCACACATTTAATTAGACTATTGAGAGAATTACCCCCTCTTCCAGGCTGTCTTCTTATTACACTCGATATAAGCTCTCTTTATTCCAATATCACACATGTATTGGGTTTACAGGCAATTAAAAAATTCCTAGATGAGGACCCTAACTTACAAGATCCTCAAAAAAACTTTTTATTGAGGGGTATAACTTTCATTCTTGAGAACAATGTATTTTCTTTTGAGGGGGTGATGTATCGGCAGCTGAGGGGCTGCGCGATGGGGACGAGGTTTGCCCCCAGTTATGCAAATCTATATATGGGGGCATTCGAGTCTATCCACATCGCGCAATCCCTCGGCGCCGATAAATCCATCGTTATGTACCGCCGCTTTATAGACGATCTGTTTATTATATGGAGGGGAAATACT
Organism: Phyllobates terribilis; assembly: GCF_046119375.1. Classification (NCBI taxonomy): domain Eukaryota; kingdom Metazoa; phylum Chordata; class Amphibia; order Anura; family Dendrobatidae; genus Phyllobates; species Phyllobates terribilis. The sequence goes on from NW_027362762.1 coordinate 163,999,360, forward strand.
GTGGAGGCTGCCAAATTTATTGATGAATTAAACTCTAACGACTGGGGTCTTTCCTTTACCTCTACCATATCTGAGAGTAATATTCAATATCTTGACCTTCAGATAAATATAGACAATTCGGGTAAAATATCCACATCTACCCACTTTAAGGAAGTGGATGTAAATAGCTATCTTGAATTTGACAGTGGCCATCTACCCAGCTGGATTAGAAATATTCCATACGGTCAATATTGGCGTGTCAGAAAAAATTGTACACATGATTCGGATTTTTTTCTGGAATCTAAGGTTTTACAAAAACGTTTTAGAGCTAAGGGATACCCCCGGAAATTATTAGAGGATGCTTTCTCCAAAACTAGATCCCTATCACAGAACCTGTGTATCAACAAATCCAAGAATACCAGCCAAGAGCCATACAGCGATTTCAGTTTAAATCTGATTACTACCTATGGTAAACCTACGCAAGTGTTATCCAGTTTATTAAAAAAATACTGGTTCATTTTAAGTAATGATCCAATATTAACTGGTCATTTACCGGAATTTCCTCATGTCATATATCGGAGGAGTAAAAATCTAGGAAACTATATAGCCCCTAGCAATACAACAATTGGTAGAAGACCGAACCATTCAGTTCCTATTAGCAATAATGGATGTTATAAATGTAATGTCCCTAAATGCTTATGCTGTCAATCCATTGATAACGGAGCCAAAACATTCGTCTCTGCGGTCACTGGAGAGATATATCCCATTCGCTTTAGACTTACATGTCAGTCCTCATATGTGATCTATCTGCTCCAGTGCACCTGCGGCCTGCAATACATTGGCCGCACTATCCAGGAAATGCACTCCAGATTAAATAAACATCGCCAAAATATTAGAAACGGCTTTCCCCTACATAGTGTTTCTAATCATTTCTTAAAAGAACATCAAAAAAATCCTAATAACCTAAAACTAACTATCATTGATCATATAGTTGATACACACCCTGATAGACTAAATCGTCTCATTACACGTGAAAATTATTGGATTTTCAAAATGGGAACCTTGTCTCCTGAAGGTTTGAACCTTAATATAGAGAAGACAACTTTTTAAATAATTGTTTTCATATTTTAGCAAATTTATTATATATATCTTTTATATGGAGGAGGAGGGGGGAGGAGAGAGAGAAGGAGGGAAGAGGGGAAAGGAGAGAGGGAGGGGAGGAGGGAGGAGAGAGAGAGAAGGGAGAAAGAGGGGAAGAAAAGGAAAAAAAAAAAAAAAAGAAAAAAAAAAAAATTTAAAGAAAAATTTTTTATTTTTTTTTTATTTTTGTTTTTTTTAAAAAAAAAAAAAATTTTTTTTTTTTGGGGGGGGGGTTTTTTTTGGAATTTTTTTTTTTTTTTTTTTTTTTTTCTCTTTCCTTTCTTCGTCTACTTTTCCTAATTATAATGATAGAAACTGATTGTAATTTTATACTTTATATTTATGCATTGTTTTATGTTGTATGTAAAAATTATTATTATTTTTTTATATAATCTAAAATATAGGGTGGTAGATGACAATATATCCTATGAAGTATTAAGATTATAGGATTCACAAGTTGTTGTTTTTTTACAGCGAATCCTTTTTATAAGAACCCTATATGCTTCATTAGGCATTATTTTATAACAATCCTTTTTACTCTATTGAGCATATATGAACTCAAGGGGTTAATATAGAGGTATTACTCTGTATCTGGCCCCGCCCCTTTTAAGTAATTGTATACCTAGTCAAATGTATATAAGGATCAATTGTTTGCTGCTTGTCACACCTGATGAAGGTGGCTGTGTCCACCGAAACGCGTTGTGTGTATATTAATAAATCAGTCCTTTTAATATTTTTGCCCTGTTATTGGCGCTCTGGTACCGCTATTCATATCCATTTATTGTCCCTTTCCCCCTGTTGGGGTGCGGTAGAGCTGCCTTTAACTTATTGTTCTTTCACCTGTGGGAGGAATTTAATTAGAATCACTACCCTGGTTTTCCAAGCTGCGCTGCCCTAACCCCTCCGGAACGCTGCCGGGGGTGTTGGTGAAGCTGGGCGTCCATCTCGGCGTTACATGCAACTAACCTGACCACGTGATCCACCACCGAGAGATCAGGATCTGTGAACGCCGCTGGAAATAGATGACAGCCACCAACAGAGCGGAGCTTGTGGAGCTTTACACTGGGGTTGTGCAGAGGTGCACAACTTCATAAGGTTAGTAGCCATCCTCACACCCCTCTAACAATTGCAATACTGAGTCACCCATTGCGCCTTGTTCTCTCCTCTCTTTACATTTTACCATGAAGGTCTGCTGCACAAAGTCTCCTCTTAACAGTCGTTGTAGAGATGTGTCTGCTGCTAGAACTCTGTGTGGCATTGACCTGGTCTCTAATCTGAGCTGCTGTTAACCTGCGATTTCTGAGGCTGGTGACTCGGATAAACTTATCCTCAGAAGCAGAGATGACTCTTGGTCTTCCTTACCTGGGGCGATACTCATGTGAGCCAGTTTCTTTGTAGCGCTTGATGGTTTTTGCAACTGCACTTGGAGACACTTTCAAAGTTTGCCCAATTTTTCGGACTGACTGACCTTCATTTTTTAAAGTAATGATGGCCACTCGTTTTTCTTTACTTAGCTGCTTTTTTCTTGCCATAATACAAATTCTAACAGTCTATTCAGTAGGACAGTCAGCTATGTATCCACCTGACTTCTGCACAACACAACTGATGGTCCCAACCCCATTTATAAGGCAAGAAATCCCACTTATTAAACCAGACTTGACACACCTGTGAAGTGAAAACCATTTCTGGTGACTACCTCTTGAAGCTCATCAAGAGAATGCCAAGAGTGTGCAAAGTAGTCATCAAAGCAAAAGGTGGCTGCTTTGAAGAACCTAGAATATAAGACATATTTTCAGTTGTTTCACACTTTTTTGTTAAGTATATAATTCCACATGTGTTAATTCATAGTTTTGATGCCTTCAGTGTGAATGTACAATTTTCATAGTTATGAAAATACAGAAAAATCTTTAAATGAGAAGGTGTGTCCAAACTTTTGGTCTGTACTATGTATACAGTTATATGAAAAAGTTTGGGCACCCCTATTAATCTTAAGCTTAATGTTTTATAAAAATTGGTGTTTTTGCAACAGCTATTTCAGTTTGATATATGTAATAACTGTTGGACACAGTAATGTTTCTGCCTTGAAATGAGGTTTATTGTACTAACAGAAAATGTGCAATCTCGCATTCAAACAAAATTTGACAGGTGCATAAGTATGGGCACCTCACCAGAAAAGTGACATTAATATTTAGTAGATCCCCCTTTTGCAAAAATAACAGCCTCTAGTCGCTTCCTGTAGCTTTTAATGATTTCCTGCATCCTGGATGAAGGTATTTTTGACCATTCCTCTTTACAAAACAATTCCAGTTCAGTTAAGTTTGATGGTCGCCGAGCATGGACAGCCCTCTTCAAATGATTCCACAGATGTTCAATGATCTTCAGGTCTGGGGACTGGGATGGCCATTCCAGAACATTGTAATTGTTCCTCTGCATGAATGCCTGAGTAGATTTGGAGCGGTGTTTTGGATCATTGTCTTGCTGAAAGATCCATCCCCTGCGTAATTTCAACTTTGTCACTGATTCTTGAACATTATTGTCAAGAATCTGCTGATACTGAGTGGAATCCATGCGTCCCTCAACTTTAACAAGATTCCCGGTGCCGGCATTGGCCACACAGCCCCAAAGCATGATGGAACCTCCACCAAATTTTACTGTGGGTAGCAAGTGTTTTTCTTGGAATGCTGTGTTTTTTTGCCGCCATGCATAACGCCTTTTTGTATGACCAAACAATTCAATCTTGGTTTCATCAGTCCACAGGACCTTCTTCCAAAATGAAATTGGCTTCTCCAAATGTGCTTTTGCATACCTCAGCCGACTCTGTTTGTGGCGTGCTTGCAGAAATGGCTTCTTTTGCATCACTCTCCCATACAGCTTCTCCTTGTGCAAAGTGCGTTGTATAGTTGACCGATGCACAGTGACACCATCTGCAGCAAGTTGATGCTGCAGCACTCTGGAGGTGGTCTGAGGATTGTCCTTGACTGATCTCACCATTCTTCTTCTCTGCCTTTCTGATGTTTTTCTTGGCCTGCCACTTCTGGCCTTAACAAGAACTGTCCCTGTGGTCTTCCATTTCCTTACTATGTTCCTCACAGTGGAAACTGACAGGTTAAATCTTTGAGACTGCTTTTTGTATCCTTCCCCTGAACAACTATGTTGAATAATCTTTGTTTTCAGATCATTTGACAGTTGTTTTGAGGAGCCCATGATGCCACTCTTCAGAGGAGATTCAAACAGGAGAACAACTTGCAAGTGGCCACTTTAAGTAGCTTTTCTCATGATTGCATACACCTGGCTATGAAGTTCAAAGCTCAATGAGGTTACAAAACCAATAAAAGTGCTTTAGTAAGTCAGTAAAAAGTAGGTAGGAGTATTTAAAACAAGAAAATGATAAGGGTGCCCATACTTATGCACCTGTCAAATTTTGTTTGAATGCAGATTGCACATTTTCTGTTAGTACAATAAACCTCATTTCAAGGCAGAAACATTACTGTGTCCAACAGTTATTACATATATCAAACTGAAATAGCTATTGCAAAAACACCAATTTTTATAAAACATTAAGCTTAAGATTAATAGGGGTTCCCAAACTTTTTCATATAACTGTATATATATATATATATATATATATATATATATATATATATATATATATATATATATATATATATATATATATATATATATATATATATATATATATATATATATATATGCTTGTACCGCAGCCACTTGCACCTGTGTATTTATTTCATTCTATAGCTAGTGATTGCCAGTTTTTACTTTAGTAGGACGTCTCTCTCAGCTCCATGAAGTTATTCCCATCTCCCCAGGGCACATGCCCTCAGCATTCTCCTCTTTCTGATTTCTTACAGAGTAAACTACTGGATTCTCTTGGTGCAGCACGTTACTTTTTTCACATATTTGAACTGCCATTAATTGGGTTTCTTCTAATTTATAGACTCCCCATCTTACCAATCAGTCCCGAAATGTGCTACACAATGGCATATGATGTCTTCAATGTTGGAAAGGTTGAGAATTACAACATACCCCACCTTTATGAAGCCTGAGGTGTGTGCTTATCTTTCATGTTGGGAGACAGTCAAAAGGAAGAGAACCACCACGCTGAAAATTCATTATATACCAATAATAACAGTTGAACATGTTATACACTAAGGGCCCAATTCATCAAAGCTTTTGCGCCAAAATTCTGGCTTCAAAGCTTTGAAAAGTCGCAAAATTTAGGCGCAACTCAGAGTTCCGCCTACATTTTGTGATTTTTGGCACTTTCACGCCAGTCTGTTACAGCTCTGACAAAATCAGATTATGGGACACAGCGGGGTGGGACGCCACAGCTCTCCTAATTCATGATGAGCTGTGGATTTCCATACAACAGGAATCTCACTCCCATACCTGACTGGAATGAGATTTCTAGCATAGCGCACACAGGCGCACTTCACTTGTCAAACTCTCCAGATTCATGAAGAGGCGTGCATCTCTTCATGAATCAGGAGCATCTGACTCCAGCATACCTCCTCATCAAGACCGGTGTGAACAATGCAGGTCTTGATGAATCGGTCCCTAAGTGTATATAACTTAGCAATAGGACATAACTTTTTTGACCCTTTCACTACCTATGACATACATTTACGTCAAAGGTAGTGTTCCTGCGAGCCCACATCTTTCCCTGCACTTGATGGCTAATTTCATCAGCCATTAAGTGCCTCTACAGCTGCGGGTGGAGGGGTGCTTGGCCTGCGACTGTTAACTAGTTAAATCCTGCTGTCAGTCACTGACGGCGGGATTTAACATGCGCCGGCTGTAAGCACGTCATTCATCCAGCCCATTGATGCCTCTGTTGTGATCGCGGGGCGCCAATAGGTTGTCTTGACAGCCGGGGGTCTGCTAATGATCCTGATGCCTGTCATTACGATTTCTGAATTTTTTTTCACAGTCTAAATAAATCAAAACTATACATGTTTGGTATCTGTCTACTCGTATTGACCTGGAGAATCACATTGCCAGGTCAGTTTTACCATATAGTGAATATGGGAAATAAAAAACCCAAAAACAATTATGGAATTGCACTTTTTTTTTTGCAATTTCAACGCACTTGGAATTTTTTTCTTAATTTTCCAGTGCACTATATGGTAAAATTAATGGTGTTGTTTAAAAGTACAACTCGTCCCGCAATAAACAAGACCTCATATAGCTATATGGGCAGAAAAGTAAAAAAGGTATGGCTCTTGGAAGAAGGGGAGAAAAATCGCCAGGTAGTGAAGGGGTTAATAAAATGACAAATGAACTAGTGAAGAGCCCCTTCACACCTTACACCTCTCCAAGGTTTAATTGTTGTCAACCTCATCACCAAACAGACCGACAGCTACCTACACAGACCTACAGGAAAACAATGAGTACAGACAATTAAGAGGAACAATTGACAGCCAACAGGAAAAGTAATCCAATCGGCACTCCACTGATAGTGGTGCACATGGAAAAATAGATAATGCGGAATCAAGAAGGTCCCGGCACTCATTATTGTTTCTTGCTTTGTTCTTTTATTCAAGAAAACTGGATGCATTTCAGTCCAGCCAAAGCTTTCATCAGCAGCTGATGAAAGCTTTGGCTGGGTTGAAATGCATCCAGTGAAAAAACCTATATGTGTCATGCAAGGTGTGGTAAAGACTTAGTGCAACACAAAGGGAAGCCCAGGCTCTAGGTAAAGGGGGGAGTGGATACCTCTTAGGCTGGTCTAGTGTCACTCTATCTCCTGTAACGACCCTATATTGGCTCTTCACCAATCGCCGCATGCGCACCTCGCTCTGTCTTTCCCTGCCATTTGGCTAAGGCTAGGGAAGGGAGGAGATGAGCACTAGTCGATCCCCACTGACACTAAAGACAACAAGGGGGACAAACAAAGGGGAATTGCTTAGCTTTAGACAACTGCGCACACGTCCTCAACACCAGAGAGGAATAAGTACTGCTCTTGCTCAAACCGTCACAAGGACTAACGAATATCACCGGCACCTCCCTCTGGAACACAGCAGGTATTTATACACCCAAGCCAGAGTATTAATTAGCCAGAGGAAGGTAGCTGCTGGGTCCTAGAGACCGCCTCTATGAAGGTGTCTGTAATGCCAAACGTAGAGATCTCCTGCAACCAGCTGCAGGGCGACTGTCACTTCTGACGCACCTGTGACAGTATGTGAATGCTGGGAACTTCTTGATTTTGTGAGCCAACAGGACAAGGCACCTGAGGTACAGCCTTTACGTAGGCTCCAGATTATTCCCTTGTTTTTGCTTTCATTGCAATACTTTGGACTGAGATCGGATAGATTGTGCTTCAGGCCCCCAAGTAAAGTTCTCCACTGGATAAAACTTCTCTGTTGCTGGATACTTGGCATATACATCTCCATCATTGGAGAGAATGGCTTTCCTGGATTGATCAAGGGGTTTAGGTGGCCTTGACCATTCAAGTTTTTAGAACTCAACATTGTGGGGCTCTGACATGTAGCATTGTAGATGCCATTGGTTTGTGATAAATAACATCAGATTTCACTATAGGTTTCATGGAGAACAACCTGAATTGAGATCTTGAACTGTTTCCATCCCATCTCTCTTTGGTATACTGTACTTTTCTTCCAATATATGCATAACTATAGAATTGAACACAAATAGCATTTTGTTATTTTTCGAGGAGATGCAAACAAGGGGAGAACTCAAAAAGATATTAGAAATAGTGGTGTGTTATTAGAGACATTATTACTGGGACAGGGACAGGCATTTATCATGAGGATCCAGACTTTCATTCTCCACTTTTCATGATGGTATAGTAAACTAGGTTGAAGTGTGGTATAATGTGAACATCATATCTGCTCCACCACCCGTTTATCCTTATGATATTGGTATTTAGTTCCTAGGTTGATAAAATGGGCACAGTTAATGATAGAAAGCATGTGACGTGCAAGCTTTGAATCATTACATGTTCTGTTGTTCTTTGTGTTCTCAGCTTCATGTTAACTTAATCTCAGAAAGAACTACCATGTCTCTCTATTTTTTTTTTCATTAAAGTGATATTAATGCAATGAAACATGCATGCTATATACTAACTGCCAATGCAAAAAGTCACATAAAAGCCATGTTCCCTCTTGTGGTGGCACCCAAGAGATGAGAAATCGGGACAATTTAAAGATATCAATGGCACTAAATGGTGATTTCATTTAAATGCAGAGTGGAATTATTAAAGTAATACAATCTGTGGTCACAGAAAAAAGAAGAAGGATCCACTTAATATCTCAAAAATTGCAGCTTTGCCATGTAATATTGAAAATCTATTGACAGAACCGAATTGTAAATGAAATGTCTTCTAATGTCTTCTAATAGACAAAATGCTATAGTTAATGTAATAAAATATATCCCAGTGTACAGCACTGCTGAAGATTATGGTTGGACCACTGGATTGGGTCAGTGGGATGTAATTGGTTAAAGAGGACAGCGCTATGAGCCTGTAGTGATTGGATCATGAGTTTTCTTCTTTGGTCAATATATACGACTCCATATTTCCAGGATACATCACAACTCTTTAAATATAATACTAGATAAAGGGATATTCCAGAAAATTTAAGTTCACTATTAAAGTTTGAGTACTCTAACTGTAAAGAATCCTTTCCTATATCGATACCTAATTTGCCTCTCCTCAATACATAAAGAATGTCCCTGAGTTCTTTGTAAAAAATTTTGAAAAGTCAAATCTTAATTTTTTGTTCTGACCAAGAATACAGTATATTTATACACAAGATCACTCCTAAAGTACCTCTTTTCCAAACTTTCTTGTTATAATATAGTCCCTGCCTTTTGACAGTCTTCAGACCTTTTTTTTACAATGTCAAAGATAAAATTTATTTGAGAGGTGGCCTTACAAAGGATTTAAAGAGGGGTAATATTACTTTGGAAATCGCTGTTTATATCCCTTATTAAACAGACTTGCTTTCGCAGCTGATGATTGCCATTGAGTCCTGCTGTTTAGCTTACTTTAAATCACAATACCCAAGTCCTTTTCTTGTTCTGTTATGCCCAGTTTCATTCTATTTCATTTATGTGCATTAATAGTATTACAACTATCTAGGAACATTGCTTAACATTTACAAACTTTAAAATTTATTTGCCATGTTCTTGCCCATACTACCAGCTTATCTAGTTCTTTCTATAATATTTTACCATTAAGCTGAGTTTTAAAGGAAAACTATCAACAGATTTTTGTGAGCAGCATAATGTACGGGACTCCAAAGATGTGTCACTTGCTTTCTGTAGTTTTAATACAAATAGTGTTTTATCAGCAAAAGATTATCACTGCAGAACTAGGTGTCACAAGCAAGCCAGACCAACTAATCTGTGTAACCCCGCCCCCAACACTGATTGGCAGCCTGCTGACAATGTACAAGGAAGCTTCCAATCAGTGGTGTGGGCGGGGTTATATACAGCTCAGCATTCCAAACACTGCTACATCTGAAATAGAAGAAACAGGGATTTTATCAAAACTGCACCGAGCAGTCCAGTAAGTGACACATCGCTGAAACCAGGTTCTCTACTTCTACATCATGCTGCTCTCAGATTCCATAGCAAAAAACCTGCTGACGGATTGCCTTTACATGACATCATATCTATTAGCCAGAAGGTACTTTTACAAACTTTCTGGTTGTTATTGAAACCAGTCAACAGCTTTTTGACAGACTCACCCAATTCTATATTAATAATTGGATTTGCGCTGCCCTAAAAGACGGGAGATTAGGTCAGTAAAAAGTCCCTAAGGCATAGGATTATAATTAAAAGGTTTTTGCGCTGCACTAAAAGATAAGGGTCGGTCAATGAGGGTACAAGAGATTTAAGAAGATATCAGTTTATTGAAGATGAGTAAAATTTAAAAGATAAAAACATAAATTGAGGTCGATTGACCAAAGGTAAAATTTGATAATAATTGAGGTCCCAGTGGAGATCCAATTGATCCAAATAATTTAAAGGGGTGCACCAATTTGGTATGGTGGTAGTAGTCTTCTGCTAGAGAGAAGAGAACAAGGAGGAGACGGATTAGTAAAGAAGGTGTCTAATACAGGGAGTACTAAGAGATTAAGGTGCTTTGATAGTTACCTGGAGATTTGATTGTTCTACTATGAGCACATGGATGCCGGGGTCATCCACGTTTACTTGTGAGGAGGTGCTGATTGAAATCAATAAGGTAGAGTTAAATAACACAATTCTAACAATTAGGGTGTATATGAAATATTTAAAATATTTAGATTATTTACCAGTTTCCGGATTGGAGCTGTCCTGATTAATGTATTGTGCTGGAGGATTTTGAAACCAGCTGATGGGACAGGTATAATAGTGGTTCCTGCTGTGAACCTGGGTGGATAAAGTGGGTAGATGTAAAGGTGACCTAGTCCAGTGGATACTAATGGAGCCAATGGAGATTACCTGTTTTAGAGGAAGAGGTCTAGGTCAGACACTGCGCTGTGGGAAAATGCGCTGTAAAGCACCCAGATAGGTAAAGGTGAGGCGTAGTTTCTCTGGTTTTGCTGCGCTGTGGGAGGACGTACCCTGAGATTGCTGATGCAACCTGATGGATAAGGAAAATAGATGTAATAGTGACCTAGTCCAATGAGTAATTGTTGGGGCCAGTGGGGATTACCTGATTTTTGGAGAGAAGGTATGTATCAAACACTGTGCTGTAATGAACTGCGCTATGAGGCACCGAGATAGATAAGGAGTGAGGCGTAGCTTCGCTGGATGCTGCGCTGTGGAGGACTGTGCCTTGAGATCACTGGCAGAGGTGGCGGAGATATGCAGCTTACCTCCGTTCCGTTGTGCTGGTTTCGCCAGGTGGGTAAAATAAGCAGTAGATGAAAAGAGCGATGCGTGTGAGAGCAGAGTCCCGGCCGGTGACTCGTGCTCCGTAGTTACCTGGCGTAGCGGTGGTCGTGAAGTCACGGTCACGTGAGGAGCATGTGATCTAGTTCAGTACGGTGTGGCAGAAGGACCATCGCCGCACCGCTATGCCAGGTAACTATGGAGCACGAGTCACCGGCCGGGACTCTGCTCTCAGAGTCTTTTAGTGCAGCGCAAAAACCTTTTAATTATAATGCTATGCCTTAGGGACTTTTTACTGACCTAATCTCCCATCTTTTAGTGCAGCGCAAATCCAATTATTAATATTTCAACCCTTTGGTACCAATACTGGCACCATCTGGACAAGTAGTGGCTCTTGTTCCATTTTGCTGCAGGCTTAATTGACCACCTACCAGTGCCACTGCTTTCTATATTAATCACCCAACTCTATAGTCTATATTAAATTTTTTAAACTGCCCAGAATGCTGGGAGAATTTAGATCCTAAACCTGCAGAATTCTGAATGCAGCTGCGGAGGAGAGCTATAATGTATTTTGTATCTCGGGATCGGCATGAAATACAGTGTGTTTGTGAAGTTGCTCATACTTTTATGTACATTACATCTCTTTCTAAATTGTCAGATAAATGTGACTTCACTTTTAACTTCTGCCGTATAGTTTTTTCATGGCTTATTCCACTCTGCTTTTAATACTAAATACATAAATCGACTATAACTTTAGTGGAAGATATAACTGATGGCTACTCACTTTTTCAACACCTTGGTGTGATATAAAAGGTCTTTGTGATTTAGAGGAGGGAATATGGCTTTTTACAACTTGAGCTTGCATTAAATGCATGCTCGGCCAGCTGCCTGAGGCATATATAACCTGCATAGTCACCAATGCGCTGTGTATGGACACTGTCCACTTCTGCGTCTTAATGAATGCTTTGCCAATATTTGGGAATGTCCATCTAAAGGCCACTGATACCAAATGGAGCAAACCTTAAGTTTTACCTTATCTTCTGTAGATTGAATATTTATTCAACAATCACGTGACACCAGCTTATCCATAAGTAGTGATTTCAAAAGATAATCTATTGTTTTCTAAAATGTAGGACTTGTTGTGCATCATTATCACTGCCCTAGCAATATTTTATTACATTGTCCAACATTCACCTATTATATTCTACTTCGCTCAGCATACTGATGAAGTAATGTATAGCTGTAGGTGGCCTTTAATTTTAACCATTCCCGTGTAAGATCAGATGTGGTCAAGAAATGAGATTGTTTTACTACAATGCTGTTATCTCCTTCCAATACAGGTTGTAGTCAACGCTTTGGTTGGTGCAATTCCTTCCATTATGAATGTATTGCTGGTCTGCCTTATATTCTGGCTGATTTTTAGTATCATGGGGGTCAACTTGTTTGCTGGCAAATACTATTACTGTTACAATGAGACAGCGGAAGACAGATTCCTAATAGAAGAAGTGAACAACTTTACGGATTGTGAAAACCTTATAAACCAAAACTACACAGAGGTCCGGTGGAAAAATGTGAAAATCAACTTTGACAACGTTGGGGCTGGATACCTTGCCTTGCTTCAAATAGTAAGCCCCATCTTTACACATTTATTGTCTTTTTATAGCTATAACCATAAAGAAAGTAAATTAATTTTTCAGTCTCTAGTGAATTTCTGTGTGTTTGTTCCTTTTATGCATTATATGATATCAATGTAATCCATAGTAGTGTCATGCCTGCTTTTTCAGCAGCATGATCTATATAATTTGTTGTATATTTATATTATATAGTATATTGATATTATAATCTTAATCTAATATTATCTTTCTTAGGCTACATTTAAGGGGTGGATGGACATTATGTATGCTGCTGTGGACTCGAGAAGGGTAAGAACTGGTTGCCTTTAGCAAATGAAATGATTAAGGGGGGCATGATAGTTATACTCATATCTTTCCAGGGTAAATTCTTTGTGGATAGATCTGAATATAAGCTTTTTGTAGATGTTAAAGTGAAACTGTTTGTAAATATTGAAAAATCAGTTCTCACCTAGCACCTCATTCCTCCCCCTTAGTCGTACTTACTCGTCACTGCTGCTGTGAGTACCTGACTTCTCTTGTAGGTCTGCTCTGATTCCTGCCACTTATCCCTCCACTGGTGACTGACTGCAACTCATTCTACTGAATCTGCAGAAAGTTATTAGCTGTGTGACAATGAAGATTTTGTAGCAAAGTATATGGCCCACACTGCAATTCTTCAGGTAGTTGTGATCCAGTGTTCCTGTCCAACTCTGCCTAGGTGCAGATGCCATCGCATTTAACTTTTCTTGAACTGACCTATATACAGTTATATGAAAAAGTTTGGGCACCCCTATTAATCCTAAGCTTAATGTTTTATAAAAATTGGTGTTTTTGCAACAGCTATTTCAGTTTGATATATGTAATAACTGTTGGACACAGTAATGTTTCTGCCTTGAAATGAGGTTTATTGTACTAACAGAAAATGTGCAATCTGCATTCAAACAAAATTAGACAGGTGCATAAGTATGGGCACCCTTATCATTTTCTTGTTTTAAATACTCCTACCTACTTTTTACTGACGTACTAAAGCACTTTTTTTGGTTTTGTAACCTCATTGAGCTTTGAACTTCATAGCCAGGTGTATGCAATCATGAGAAAAGCTACTTAAAGTGGCCACTTGCAAGTTGTTCTCCTGTTTGAATCTCCTCTGAAGAGTGGCATCATGGGCTCCTCGAAACAACTGTCAAATGATCTGAAAACAAAGATTATTCAACATAGTTGTTCAGGGGAAGGATACAAAAAACTGTCTCAGAGATTTAACCTGTCAGTTTCCACTGTGAGGAACATAGTAAGGAAATGGAAAAACACAGGGATAGTTCTTGTTAAGGCCAGAAGTGGCAGGCCAAGAAAAACATCAGAAAGGCAGAGAAGAAGAATGGTGAGATCAGTCAAGGACAATCCTCAGACCACCTCCAGAGAGCTGCAGCATCAACTTGCTGCAGATGGTGTCACTGTGCATCGGTCAACTACACAACGCACTCTGCACAAGGAGAAGCTGTATGGGAGAGTGATGCGAAAGAAGCCGTTTCTTCAAGCACGCCACAAACCGAGTCGGCTGAGGTATGCAAAAGCACATTTGGAGAAGCCAATTTCTTTTTGGAAGAAGGTCCTGTGGACTGATGAAACCAAGATTGGGTTGTTTGGTCTTACAAAAAGGTGTTATGCATGGCGGCAAAAAAAACACAGCATTCCAAGAAAAACACTTGCTATCCACAGTAAAATTTGGTGGAGGTTCCATCATGCTTTGGGGCTGTGTGGCCAATGCCAGCACCGGGAATCTTGTTAAAGTTGAGGGACGCATGGATTCCACTCAGTATCAGCAGATTCTTGACAATAATGTTCAAGAATCAGTGATAAAGTTGAAGTTACGCAGGGGATGGATCTTTAAGCAAGACAATGATCCAAAACACCGCTCCAAATCTACTCAGGGATTCATGCAGAGGAACAATTAGAATGTTCTGGAATGGCCATCCCAGTCACCAGACCTGAATATCATTGAACATCTGTGGGATCATTTGAAGAGGGCTGTGCTTGCTAGGCGACCATCAAACTTAACTGAACTGGAATTGTTTTGTAAAGAGGAATGGTCAAAAATACCTTCATCCAGGATCCAGGAACTCATTAAAAGCTACAGGAAGCGACTAGAGGCTGTTATTTTTGCAAAAGGAGGATCTACTAAATATTAATGTCACTTTTCTGGTGAGGTGCCCATACTTATGCACCTGTCAAATTTTGTTTGAATGCAGATTGCACATTTTCTGTTAGTACAATAAACCTCATTTCAAGGCAGAAACATTACTGTGTCCAACAGTTATTACATATATCAAACCGAAATAGCTGTTGCAAAAACACCAATTTTTAAAAAACAATAAGCTTAAGATTAATAGGGGTGCCCAAACTTTTTCATATAACTGTACAATTTGTCATAATAATAATTCAATACAATCTTACATCATCCAGTAATAATGCATACATCAAAAACACACATTTTTATTTCTATGAGAGATGTATCTATGATGGATGGCATCCACCAAAGCCATCTATCATGGCCATATAGTAAAAAACATATGAATTACATTATATGGTATTTAACATGGATGCCATCACGTGCTTTTCGGTTTCTGCCCTTTTGCTTTGCTTGTGTAAAGGGCAGACCTCTTTATCCAGCAATCTTTACTCCATGTACAGTATGTGTGTATGTCCGGGATTGCCATCTGCACTGTCGGAGCTACAGCCACAAAATTTTGCACAGTCACATGTCTGGACCCCGAGAGCGTCATAGGCTATGTTGTAAGGTGAAATTTTAACCCCGCGCGTTCCAGTTCACCAAATAATTTTGCCCCTATCTACATAATGGGGAAAAAGTGAAAGGAAAAGTGTTGGAGGCAAATTGACAGCTGCCACATGTGAACAAGGGAGAATTAAAGAATGAGAGCGATGGCGCCAAAGAGTATATACCGTACAGTTGCTAAGGTGGGGCCCTGACATGGGATACTCATACTCACCACACACGGGGATATGAACACACATACAAAATGCGCCACACACTACCACGTGCTTGAACACATATACCACCCTCAGCACACACAAAACTCATCTCACAAAGATTTATCAGGCTGCCAATAGCAACCAATCACAGCTCAGCTTCTATTTTGCTACAGTTAATTAATCTGAGCTGTGATTGGTTAATATATGTAACAAAGGACATTCTCAGTATAACAAAGCTTGTGTAAGGTAATAAGATGTCAGTTAGGGTGTGTTGGTGGAAAGGCTGATGTCAGTCACATTACTTCTATGTGAGAGGATATAGAAACTGCCAGTTACAGACTATTTTTACCACAATAATGCCTCATAAGAAAAGGAAATTCATGGCACGAATGTCAGCTGATGCGAAAAGAAAAGCTGCATTACGGGCCAATGAAAAATGTGAAGACCGAGAAACAAGGCTGACACACATGAGAACAGCAGCTGCTTCCTCAAGAGCCAATGAACTTTCTGAGCAGAGGGAAGCGAGGCTTGCAGACAAGAGAACAAGAGCTGCTTCCTCAAGAGCCAATGAACTTTCTGAGGAGAAGGAAGCGAGGCTTGCAGACATCAAAACAAGAGCTGCTTCCTCAAGGGCCAATGAACTTTCTGAGGAGAAGGAAGCGAGGCTTGCAGACATGAAAACAAGAGCTGCTTCCTCAAGAGCCAATGAACTTTCTGAGGAGAGGGAAGCGAGGCTTGCAGACATGAAAACAAGAGCTGCTTCCTCAAGGGCCAATGAACTTTCTGAGGAGAGGGAAGTGAGGCTTGCAGATAAGAGAACAAGAACTGCTTCCTCAAGAGCCAATGCGCCTTCTGAGGAGAGGGAAGCGAGGCTTGCAGATAAGAGAAGAAGAGCTGCTTCCTCAAGGGCCAATGTGCTTTGTGTTTTCTGTGTGGAGAATAAATTTTTGTTAACACATTCTATTTTGCTAACAGCAGTTATTAACCCTGGCGAAGCCGGGTAGTACAGCTAGTTATTAATAAAGGTCTAAGAGTATATTCTGTTTAAGTATCTATTCCTTTTTACTAAATTTTGCCATCCTTATCGTGGATAGAGTTGAGTAAGTCGTACGACATTATGAATGGCGTCCATTAAGCTCTAGCATAAATTAATGACAAGCCCCTAGCGCAGCAGGTTGCATGGCGCGACACAACTGCATTCTTTCCAACACTGCCTAAAACTTTTGTACCGTACTATGAATATTTATACATAGTATGCCAACTACCTGAAACCAGATACAAAGGGGAGAAGTTGACTCAATTTTTGCATTGTGTGTCTGCGTGTGCCACACTAAGCATGGAGAACAAAAAGAGAAGAGAACTGTATGAGGACTTGAGAACCAAAATTGTTGAAAAATATCAATAATCTCAAGGTTAAAAGTCTATCTCCAGAGATCTAGATTTTCCTTTGTCCACGGTGCATAACATAATCAAGAAATTTACAACCCATGGCACTGTAGCTAATCTCCCTGGATTTGGACGGCTGAGAAAAATTGATGAAAGGTTGCAACGCAGGATAGTTGATAAGCAGCTCCAATCAAGTTCCAAACAATTTCTTCTGCGTACTTTGTATGCACTAGATGTTACAGAAACTTACAAGTCAGGACTGCACAACTTCGCCTGGAATGCATCCTAATTTATAACATTTCCCTAAGCCAGAGGTGCACATTTCAAAAACTACATTGCCATACTGAACCAATCACAAGGGCCGCAAAAAAATTTAAAGGGATACTTACATAAATGCAAAGCCAGTACCACCATCATACATTAATACATCACGAGAACCAAGTTTTGAGTATTTGAACAGGATTTGGTGAACTCAATTTATGCTCCAAAAAAAAATCAGTTTGAACACTAACTTAAACTGAGTTTTTGGAGCAGAAACTCACCAAATCGTCCTTATAATCTCAAATCTCTTAAATTGTGAGGATTTTTACGTTTTCACATAGCTATGAAGCCACATTATGGATTGCTACATGTGTACAAGATCAGAACCACCGTCAGAACATGGGTACGGTGCCACAACCACCATCAATACATGAATACATCATCAGAAACTCCATCAATATATGAATGCAGCGCCAGAACCACCGTCAGTACATGAATACATCACCAAAGCCACTGTCAGTACATGAATGCAGCGCCAGAACCTCTGTTGGTAAATATTCGCAGCACGAGGACCATCATCAGTACATGAATGTTGCACGAGAACCACCATCAGTACGTGATTGCAGCAGGAAAACCACCATTAGTACATGAATGCAGCACCAGAACCTCTGTTGGTAAATGAACGCAGCATGAGAACCATTGACGGTAGATGAATGCTGCACGAGAACCACCATCAGTACGTGATTGCTGTATGAAAACAACCATCAGTACGTGAATGCAGCACCAGAACCACTGTCAGTACACGAATGCAGCACCAGAATCACCTTTGGTTCATGAATGCAGCACGAAAACCACCATCAGTACATGATGGCTGCATCAGTACTACCGTCATGACATTAGTGCAGCACCAAAACACTGTCAGTAGATGAATACTGCACCAGAGCAACCAGAATCACACTTTCCCTTCTCTGCATACTATGCCTTCACATTAATACCCCCCGTGTACAATATAAGTCCCTATAATCTTTGGCTCCATAAAGCACTTACCTTTACCTCTTTGGCAGCAGGTTGATGACGGCAGTAAAGTGATCTTGGAAGCAAGTGGTGGACTCAGCAGGGTGACAGCCGCAGCAGTGTGACGGCCCCAGTAGGGTGACAGTGTCAGAAAGGTCACCGCCATAGCCGGGTGACGAGCTCTGACCGGTTATAGATTGCTACATGTGTACACGATTAGAACCACCATCAGTACATGAATGAAGCACTAGAACCCTGTCTGTGCATAAATGCTACATGAGGAACACTTGATAAATAAATGCAGCACCAGAACCACACTTTCCCTCTTCTGCATACTCTTTCACACTACTGTGACTTCACATTAACGTCCCTCGTATACAATTTAAGTCCCTATAACTTTGGCTCTTTAAAGCACTTACCTTTCCCTCTTCAGCAGCAGGATGACGGTGGCAGCAGGGTTACATCGGCAGCAGAGTGATTGTGGCAGCAAGTGGTGGACTCGCAGGGTGACAGTGGTAGAAAGGTGACAGCCATAGCCAGGTGATGACCTCTGACCAGTTATGGATTGCTACATGTATACACGTTCAGAACCACCATCAGTACATGAATTCCTTACTAGATCCACCGTCAGTACATGAATACATTAGCAGATCAACCGTGGGTACATGAATCCATTACCAGATCCACTGTCAGTACATGAATCTAACTTATCCATACCATGTCCCCCACTTATCCATATGGTCTCCCCACTTATCCATATTTTCCCCCATGCTCTCACCTCTCCACATTGTCCCCCCCCATGCTCGCATTTCCTAATACTGTACCCTCACTTATTCATACTGTCCCCCCACACGCCCATCTTTCAATACTGTCTCCCACGTCTCCATACTGTGTCCCCTCTTTTCCATATGGTATCCTCACTCCATATTGTCCCCCATGCGCCTACCTCTCCATACTGTCCCCCACTTCTCCATACTGTGCCCCAACTTTTCCTATATGGTTCCCCCACTCTTTCATATTGTCCACCATGCTCCCATGTCTCCATACTATCCCCCACTTCTCCATACTGTGCCCCCATTTCTCCATATGGTCTCCCCAGTCTCCCATATTTCCCCCCCATGCTCCCACTTCTACATACTGTGACCCCACTTCTCCATACAATCTACCCACCCCCGCACTGCTCCCTCTCGCAATTGTGCACTCACAGCAACACTACAAACTCTGTACTACAATTTGCAAACTATACAGAGACTTTTTGCTACCATAGAGTACCCGATGTATCATTGGTACCTCTGCAGCACGGCGATCACTGTAGCCGCAGGGAGTCAAACATATTAGCAGAGCACTACAAGATACTCTGATAACAACCGAGCATGCTCGGATAACACCTTATCCGAACAAGCTCTCTCAATACTAATAATAATATTAGCAAATACCTCCAATTAGAAATGTAGCATAGTTTTTCTGATTTGCTGTGTCTCTTTCCTCATGTGCAGGCATTGCAGGACCTTAGGTATCCATGGTTACGACTACTAGCAACTAGCTGTCACTATATCAGTGCTCGTAACCATGGATACCTATGGTCCTGCAATGCCTGCACATGAGGAAAGAGACATGGAGAATCAGAAAAACTATACTACATTTCTAATTGGAGGTATTTGCAATATTAGGAAAAAAACAAGGAGTGATCCAGCATTCAGAAGTCTTCTTTAAAATCAATAATCCTTTATTGGAAAAGTATTTTAAAAATCATATGCAGAAAAGTCACAGCTCCCACGGGAGGAGGTGATGTACAAAAGCGTTTCAGACCTTATGGTCCTTAATCATTGTCTCATACATTCAGTATATGATTTTTAAAATACTTTTCCAATAAAGGATTATTAATTTTAAAGAAGACTTCTGGATGCTGGATCACTCCTTGTTTTTTCCTGCTAATTTCCCGGGGCACTGACGGCTGTTCCGTGCACCTGATGTCTGAGTAAGTTGAGCCGACTTTTTTCCTCTCTTATCTGCAATATTAATATTACTACTACATACTGGGATAAGATCTTGGTGATAACAAAAACCCCTCTAATGGTTCCTGAGCGGAACAGTAGCTGCCAGACCCGTGTTCTTCAGGCAGTGACCCAGACACAGCTGATCACACAGGATTGAGATCAGCTGTTTCTTGTCAGCACTGCTCTGGCCACAACCAGGAGCAGTGCAGGCTGCTTGTGGTGGGCCGTGGGTGGTGCACCCCTTCTTTAGGCCTTAGGCCTCGCTCACTCAACCATATAACACAACCAAGTGCTTTGTGATGTTTTATCGGATAGCACTCGGACCGATGTTATACTAAATTAAATTTATTAAATTATTTTCTCCATCTTCTCTACACCTGTACAATTATCTCATGCGAGAGAATCGGATCTCACTAACAATTCGGTTCAAACTCTGAATATCGCTCATAAGGATGCAAGTTCTACATGTTCATTGCTGCCCTGGAGCTATTAAGAAGCCTCAGGCAGGGGTCGAGGCTGACAGTGTGAAATCGATAATGATAACAATGGTGACGCTGACCTTGATAACCAACTGTCTCAGTGAGGTGTGGAAAGTAAACTAACAGTACCCTCTGTCAACCTGGTGAGCATTGCAAGTTGCAGGCTTGCTTGCTTGTGGGATGACAAGTGTATCATTAGCATAAAGCAAAGAAATAACTCTTGGATAGCCATGCTTTTAGCACTTCACTATAAAAGCAAAATTGTGGTATTTTTTACTACTTCCGAAAGGGAGTCCAAATTGGCGTCTTTTCAGTGTAAGCTGTGTTCCCTGCTTGGCAAGGCTTTGACGTCTGCCGATCGCATGACTGACCAGGAGAGCCCCCTCCACTCCCCACAAAGCCAACACTCCATTTGTGCCAGTTCTAGGGCTACAACAAGTAGGCGAGACAGCAGCAGCAGACTTTACAGCATATATAACATGATGGTCCAGTAGTTTTATCTGCCACTGCATTAATCTGACACATGTAAATCAAACAGACACACCACCTGAACAGCCAGGATCAGTCAATAGATACTTGGAGTTCCAACACCATTGACTTCTGGTTCTGCAGATTGGACCAGAAGCTAGAACTGACCAAGTTTTCAGTGGGCTTACTGCCTTAACCAGCCCCCAGTGTACTATAAGAGAGGTTAATCAGTGCTTCAAGTGGCATTATCTCCCAGGCAAACCAGATTGTCCTTCACAAGTGTGGAAAATGTTACATTTGGCAAAATGAATCAGGCATGGATCAGAGCTAATTTTAATCTATCTACGGCTGATGCCAATGATTAAATCAGCCATAGCATCTGCCTGTCTGTTGTGTTCCATACTGTTCTGCAGCGGCCAATGCTGGAGTACCCCACAGCCAGTTATCTGCTGCCTACCCAACGTATTATAATTATACTGTAGTGGTGCTGCTGGGACTGCCAGTGCTGACACACTGGCTCCTTGCCTCCCCCATCATAGTTTTTATTGTAAGCCTGTAGCCACTGCTGATAGACAGCCACATATCTCCTGCCTGTCCATTTTGTACTATAGCAATACTGAACTTTTGCTAAGAACCCTACCCTTTATATGGTAAATAAACCTTAAACTGCCCCCAAAAAGGGATAATTTTTGTATGGCTTTTTGAAAAAACATTCTTTATTTTCCAAACAGCAAAGCTGTTGCTGATCCCCAAATAGGGATAATTTTGGATGACTTTTAATAGCCTTTGCTTCTCTTTCCAAACAGCAAACCTATTGCTGTTCCCAATAAAAGGATAATTTTTGGAAGGCTTGTTAAAAAGCCATATGTTTTTCATTTTTCAAGCAGCAAACCTGTTGCTACTCCCCAAACAGGGTTGTTTTTGGACCACTGTTAGCCTATGGCATTTTAGGTGTATACTACCTGTATATTAACACCGACATGGCTTGTATCTGCCTCCAAAAATTTATACCTTTTTTTTTAATAATATTTACATTTTACTGCATGAAAATCTGTCAGTGTGATGTGTTATTAAAAAGTTTGTAAATAGGTTGTAGGCTACCACCGTTTGCTATTTGTTTACCCATAGCCATACAGTATATGTTGAGGTCACTTTGACATTACTAAGGCTGTGTTTGTGTTAAAGAGCTTGGGATCTAAGGGGTAACGTTTCTCCTTATGTAGAGTGACAAGCCAGGCCTGGGATGTCACAAGTGAGGAGACTTATATACTCCGTGCATGCCCATCTGGGAGAATAAATATGCAAATTGCCTCTTCAAAGAGGACGAGGACTAGAACTCTAGGGCCACCTATTGGAAGTAGCTTGTTAAAATGGGTTCAGTATAGTCCCAGGAGTCCTCAGAGTGTTAGATACATCTTTTACAGCGCAATTGGAGGCTTTGCAGTATTGCAAATCGCCAGAAATCTAATTTTTGGAAAAAATTTGTTGAAGCTTGAGGAGTCGAATTTCAAAAGATTCGCTGGTCTCTACCACCAGAGGTGACAACTAGTCACCTGCCTGGAGTGCTATTTTCAATTCCTGTGACTTCTCTCCCTCTGCTGGCCATTAGCTGCATTGCAGCAAATATAACTGACTGCTGTCCCTCTGCTGGCCATTAACATTTACGTAGCTAAGCCAATAACAATCAACAAGCTCATCCCCATGTGTCAGCACAGCGCTAAACTCAGCTAATTCCGCTTCCACCTCACCTTACTGCTCGCCTTATGTGACACCTCTCCACTGCTGGCACATAGCGAGGAGGCTTGAGGACATCTAGTGAGACTGCTGATGGTGCTTTCCTTATGATATCTTTTGAAGCTTCACAAATTCACATATATTACTGATTCTGAAAAAAAAATTATAATAATAACAGCGATACAAGTTATATTACCTATATAAACAGTGACTTTGTTATAAATTCAAATATCTGTTACTTTTATATGCTACCATGTTCTTATGGATATTGTGGTTTTATGCTATAGTATGCATTCTTTATGTATGCAGTTTGATTTAGTACGTAACCTTTGAATGAATGATGTAATAATTTTACATTTTAGGTCACGGAACAGCCAAAATATGAAGACAACATCTATATGTACATCTATTTTGTCATTTTTATCATCTTTGGCTCCTTTTTCACTCTTAATTTATTCATTGGTGTCATCATTGACAATTTCAATCAACAAAAGAAAAAGATAAGTATTTTGATTGTTTATTTTGTAGGTTGTTTAAAATTAAATATATATATATATATATATATATATATATATATATATATATATATATATATATATATATACAGTGCCTACAAGTAGTATTCAACCCCCTGCAGATTTAGCTGGTTGACACATGCGGAATTAACTTGGCATTGTGACATTTGTACTGTAGATCAGCCTGGAAGTGGGAAATGCACTGCAGCAACTTTTGTTTTAACGTTTAAAAAAAAAAAAAAAAAAAAAAAAGTTAATTCAGAGTGTCATTTATTATTCAACCCCTCAAACCACAAGAATTCTGTTTGGTCCCCCTAAAGTATTAAGAAGTAGTTCAGGCACCAAGAATAATGAGCTTCATATGTGTGGATTAAAGATCTCTTTTGCCAGCCTTTTCTGACTATTTAAGACCCTCCCCAAACTTGTGAACAGCACTCAGACATGATCAACATGGGAAAGACAAAGGAGCATTCCAAGGCCATCAGAGACAAGATCGTGGAGGGTCACAAGGCTGGCAAGGGGTACAAAACCCTTTCCTAGGAGTTGGGCCTACCTGTCTCCACTGTTGGGAGCATCATCCGTAAGTGGAAGGCTTATGGAACTACTGTTAGCCTTCCACGGCCTGGACAGCCTTTGAAAGTGTCCTCCCGTGCCGAGGCCAGGCTTGTCCGAAGAGTCAAGGCTAACCCAAGGACAACAAGGAAGGAAGATCTCATGGCAGTGGGGACATTGGTTTCAGTCAATACCATAAGTAACGTACTCCACCGCAATGGTCTCCGTTCCAGACGAGCCTGTATGGTACCTTTACTTTCAAAGCGTCATGTCAAGGCTCGTCTACAGTTTGCTCATGATCACTTGGAGGACTCGGAGACAGACTGGTTCAAGGTTCTATGGTCTGATGAGACCAAGATCGAGAACTTTGGTGCCAACCACACACGTGACGTTTGGAGACTGGATGGCACTGCATACGACCCCAAGAATACCATCCCTACAGTTAAGCATGGTGGTGGCAGCATCATGCTGTGGGGCTGTTTCTCAGCCAAGGGGCCTGGCCATCTGGTCCGCATCCATGGGAAGATGGATAGCACGGCCTACCTGGAGATTTTGGCCAAGAACCTCCGCTCCTCCATCAAGGATCTTAAGATGGGTCGTAATTTCATCTTCCAACAAGACAACGACCCAAAGCACACAGCCAAGAAAACCAAGGCCTGGTTCAAGAGGGAAAAAGTCAAGGTGTTGGAGTGGCCTAGTCAGTCTCCTGACCTTAACCCAATTGAAAACTTGTGGAAGGAGCTCAAGAATAAAGTCCACATGAGACACCCAAAGAACCTAGATAACTTGGAGAAGATCTGCATGGAGGAGTGGGCCAAGATAACTCCACAGACCTGTGCCGGCCTGATCAGGTCAAATAAAAGACGATTATTAGCTATAATTGCAAACAAGGGTTATTCCACAAAATATTAAACATAGGGGTTGTATAATAATTGACCCACACTTTTATGTTTAAAATTTAATAAAATTCAACTGAGCAACATAACTTTTTGGTTTGTAAGATTTATGCTTCTGTTCATAAAACCTACTCTCGTTTGCAGTTTGAAGGCTCTAACTTATTTGCATCTTATCAAACCAGCTAAATCTGCAGGGGGTTGAATACTACTTGTAGGCACTGTATATATATATATATATATATATATATATATATATATATATATATATATATAGTTTATAAAAAGTTTTGTACAATACCCAAGAAGTAGTTATCTCTATTAGACTTGTTTATATGTGGTAATCCTGGACAAAATACAGTGAAGGCTATCTAGGCTGCTGTCTAAGGGCTTCAAAGGGGTTTTAATGAAAATAATTGATATCATTCTAACCTACAGAGCGGTTACAGCAGAATGTTTTGGATGCATTTTTAAGTGGGGGGCTAAATTTGTAATGTGTATTATAGCTTTAATTTGATCATTTTAGCTGATATCTAACAACATGAAAAGTTAGGTAGACAGATTGGGATATATAAGGGATTCCAGGATGTATAGTAATAACGAAACGCATATTTATGCTGATTATAACCAGTTTTATGTTTTCGCCTTTACTTTGGAGGTCAGGATATCTTCATGACAGAGGAACAGAAAAAGTATTACAATGCTATGAAAAAATTGGGCTCCAAGAAACCACAGAAGCCTATACCTCGGCCACTGGTAAGACAATTGCACACATGTCCCTTTGTAGTACTACATACAGAATAAGCAGGGTACTCCAGCAAGCAATATGAGTAGTAAAAGACAAAGAAGAGTTCAAAATATGGCAAGAATCGCCAAGAAAGTATGAATTTTTATTAAGAGATAGGACACCAGATAAAGAACATGATTAAACATTTAAAAGGATACACGATTTAAACGAAGGTGTGTCTATGATGAGATAACACCCTCCTGCTGTGCCAAGTGGAATATAACCTCAAAGATAAATCTCCAATGACAAACGTGTTGACAGGACGCCATGAATAATAAACCCAAAAATACTGTAACAGGACAAGAGATATGTTGTGATTTGTAATAATTCACATTAAAATGTATATTTTTTTAATTTAATAGAATATTTTTCTTTTTTTTTTGGCTATGTATATTTGGGAAATTGCCAGTAGAAACCAATGGCCCTATATAGCTATAATTTTACTCTGTAACTGTGAATGTCCACGAAACAATTAGATTCTTCTACAAATGATGTGTAGAAGATTTTGTAATCTAATTGTTACTCACATGGTTGTGGAACCACTGTGCCACGGTCCGGGGAGAGCCTGTCGGGGCGTAACTAAGTGACCACCTGGTTCTTCACTAAAGCCCCCGATGGTGTGGTTAGACTTGGTCCCAGGTGGACGCCAGGTACCACTCCAGGACCCCAGAGCTGTAGCAGCTGACCACCTAAGGGGTGTAGGTAAGCAGGGATGGACTCGGAGAGTCAGGACGGCAAGGAACTGGATAGCAGGAGGATGGATACTGCACTGCTTGTAGACATGACGGAAACTGGAGCACAGGAACAGGCAGGGCAGGTTTCTGGAACACAGGACGGACAGGTGCAGTATCAAAGGAGCTAGTTCAGACTGGACGGATGAGGGAGGCGGTAACAGGTGCTGGCCAGGCGGGTCAGGATAAAGACTTGGTATAGGCAGGTCGGAATCAGGAGCAGGTTCAGACAGGGCGGACAGGATCAGGAGGACGGGCAGGTTTAGGTACAGACAGGGAGGACAAGAACAGGGAGCACAGGTACAGGAACCTTGCAACTTAGACGGACGTGTAAAACACTAATGGACTAGAATTGCTAAGGCACCTGCCTTAAATACCTGATGTCTCCCAGCCTTGGCTGGGGTCATTTTAAGAAGCTCGCACGCTGCCCCTTTAAAAGCAGAGAGCACACCCTAAGCATAGTCCCAGGAGACCTGCATGCCATATGCAGGTCCTGAGAGAAAGTAAATGCTGCAGGGACAGGAGCAGTGGGGGAGGGTAAGTGAACATCCCGGCGTCCCTGCCAAGAGGAGGAAGGGGACTCATGCAGGGGTGCCGGCGCTGTCCTAACACTAATTGTCCATCCTTGATAAAAAGTTGATTAGTAGTTTCAGTATAAATGTTTGATAATAAATCATATTTGACAGTTCTCTCAGAATTACTTTGAGGCTGCTGGAAAAATGGGGGACTTTCCGGACTCCTGCAAAGTTGCAATAGAGATGAGTAAATCTTTTGAAATTCGAATTCGCCAACCTCTCTGAATATTTCTGAAGGCGTCGATTTGCTGGAAAACCGATTTACAGCAAATCACAAATATTCCAGTTGTCCTGAAAAGACATGTGTCACGCCATGTGTGGGAAAGACTCAGTGCAACACAGAGGGAAAATGGAAAGGGAGCCCAGACACTAGGGAAAGGGGGAAGTGGAGATCTCCTAGTCTGGTCTAGCGTCACCCTGTCTCCCCTAACGTCCCTATATTGCCTCCTCAGCAATTGCCACACGTGTGCCTCGCCCTACTCTCCCTGGCGTATGGCCATGGCTAGGGATGGGAGGAGATGAGCACTAGTCAACCTCCACTAAACTCTATAGACAACAAGGGTGGACAAAACAGGGGAAATGGCTTAGCTTTAGATGAACTCCAAATAAGCACACGGCCTCAAGCTCCAGAGAGGACGAAGTACTGCTCCTGCTAAGCTTCACAAATAGAAATGGATATAGCCAGCACCTCCCTCTCGGACACACCAGGTATATATACACCCAGGCAGAGAGCTAATTAGCAAGAGAGAGGCAGCCGCTCTGTCCTAAAGACAGCCTCTTATCTAAGAAACTGTCTGCAATGCCAAACTTAGAGATCTCCTGCAACCCACTGCAGGGCGACTGTCTGTCACCTCTGACACACCCGTGACAATTTGTTTTACATTCTTGGGTTTCCTAGGATTGTATCCAGCCCCTTTCAAATCTTCTAGTGAAAACACAGCCTTCATAATGTCAAAGTGACCTCAGCATAAATGGCTATGGGTAAATGGACGGTAACTGTTCTTCACTGCCGTGCTGTCACACACATCATCTGTACAGTTTTTTTCAGGGTACGTGCACACGATCAGTAATCACTGTGGATTGGACGCAGCGCACTTGCGCTGCGTGCAATTCTGCAGTGGCCTGATGTTACAGCATAGTGGATGGGATTTCAAGAAATCCCATGCCCACTATGCATCTCCATGCTCCTGCAGATCACCTGCGGACACGAACATGCGTCGCGTCTTTACAGACCGCAGCATGTCAATTTCTCTTGCTGAGTCGCTAGTCTCCACAAGAGAAATTATATCATTGTAATGTATAGGATGCGGTGAATCCGCATGGTTCAATGAACACATGCGGATTCACCTGCGTGCAGCGCTTTGGACGTAGCATAAAGTATGCTGCGTTCAAAGTGCTGACAGCACAGATCGTGTGTACACACCCTCAGTGTTTATGGCTTTGTTCCCTATCTCTTTTTTTAAGCTATGAGATGTGACGTCCTCTCACTATCCAGATTCAGTTTTTTTATACAGGCTATGTTAATCCCTCTGTTTGGCTGTACTTTTACCATCTGATGAAATAGCGTTATGTGGAAGCCTGCCCGGCTGCACCCAAGGTTATGTGAGCCATCTCTGGCTGATGTAATCTTCTGTAGTGTGTAAAATGACGATAGCAATTTTAGGTGATTCATACGTAGTAAATCTCACATTGTTAAAATTCTCTTGGTACAGCGAATTCTCAAAAATTTGGCATACGTTTGATTTGCATCGATACGCTCATCTCTACTTGCCAAATCTCACCTGGCAACACCTCCCAAAACTCATTGATTCTACTAGATTTCATGTTCCTCGACATTTTAGTAAGGTGGGAAATAATCTTTAAAGGGGGAAGACAGGATCAACTATATAGCATTGATGGGCCTGGCCTCCGAAAGGGGTGTTTCTATGACCGAAACGTTCTGTTTATCTATATTTTGGTAGTCAAAAGTAGAAGAAAATAACGTACAAAATGGCTTGTCTCTTGTATACATAACTATTTGCCATTTCCATTTTCCAACAGAATAGATTCCAAGGTGCCATCTTTGATTTGATCACGCAACAAGCGTTTGATATAATCATCATGATCCTTATTTGTCTCAACATGGTCACCATGATGGTGGAAACAGATGACCAGACCAAACATACAGAGAATGTCCTGTACTGGGTCAATTTAGTTTTTATTTGCTTTTTTACAACGGAATGTGTATTGAAATTGTGTGCCTTGAGGCATTACTACTTCACCATCGGATGGAACATTTTTGACTTTGTTGTTGTAATTCTTTCTATTGTTGGTAAGTATGTGTTTATTCTATTAGCTGAACAGGTCAGTGGAGACCTCTAGATTTAAGTGGTTAGATAGGCGAGAAAAGCTCCTTTCACCCCCCACCCAACAGCATGATCAAACTTGTTATGCTGTTGACATGGCAGCGAGGGCCTAATAAAGGTCCCTGTTTCTGCCTTGTTAGTGCTCCTATTAAGTTCTAAGATAGGCAAGATTGTAGGTACAAGACCCGATGGGACGAAAGAAAACCTGTAAATTTGAATTTAAAAATCTTATAATTGGTACTACTCTGTTTATTAACTGTTAAAATATTATGTTTTTTTAACCAGCCTGGTAAACACCATTAAATAGAATTGCTGTTTTTAGGTTGTCTTGTCTCCAAGGAGAAATAGAATAACACAAGTTGAGTGTTCCCTAAAATAGAAAGCTATACATCGTGTGCAGAATTATTAGGCAAATGAGTATTTTAATCACATGATACTTTTTATACATGTTGTCCTACTCCGAGCTGCATAGGCTTCAGAGCCAACTACCAATTAAGTAAATCTGGTGATGTGCATCTCTGTAATGAGGAGGGGTGTTGACTAATGACATCAACACCCTATATAAGGTGTGCTTAATTATTAGGCAACTTCCTTTCCTTTGGCAAAATGGGTCAGAAGAGAGATTTGACGGGCTCTGAAAAGTCCAAAATTGTGAGATGTCTTGCAGAGGGATGCAGCAGTCTTGAAATTTCCAAACTTTTGAAGCGTGATCACCGAACAATCAAGCGTTTCATTGCAAATAGTCAACAGGGTCGCAAGGAGCGTGTTGGCCAAAAAAGGCGCAAAATAACTGCCCATGAATTGAGGAAAATCAAGCGTGAAGCTGCCAAGATGCCATTCGCCACCAGTTTTGCCATATTTCAGAGCTGCAACGTTACTGGAGTATCAAAAAGCACAAGGTGTGCGATACTCAGGGACATGGCCAAGGTAAGGAAGGCTGAAAAACGACCACCTTTGAACAAGAAACATAAGATAAAACGTCAAGAATGGGCCAAGAAATATCTTAAGACTGATTTTTCAAAGGTTTTATGGACTGATGAAATGAAAGTGACTCTTGATGGACCAGAGGCTGGATCAGTAAAGGGCAGAGAGCTCCTCTCCGACTCAGACGCCAGCAAGGTGGAGGTGGGGTACTGGTATGGGCTGGTATCATCAAAGATGAACTTGTGGGACCGTTTCGGGTTGAGGATGGAGTGAAGCTTAACTCCCAGACCTACTGCCAGTTTCTGGAAGACAATCTTTTCAAGCAGTGGTACAGGAAGAAGTCGGTATCGTTCAAGAAAAACATGATTTTCATGCAGGACAATGCTCCATCAAATGCATCCAACTACTCCACAGCGTGGCTGGCCAGTAAAGGTCTAAAAGAAGAAAAAATAATGACATGGCCCCCTTGTTCACCTGATCTGAACCCCATAGAGAACCTGTGGTCCATCATAAAATGTGAGATCTACAGGGAGGGAAAACAGTACACCTCTCGGAACAGTGTCTGGAAGGCTGTGGTGGCTGCTGCACGCAATGTTGATCGAAAACAGATCAAGCAACTGACAGAATCTATGGATGGAAGGCTGTTGAGTGTCATCATAAAGAAAGGCGGCTGTATTGATCACTAATTTTTTTTTGTTTTTGCATGTCAGAAATGTTAATTACTAAATTTTGTGCACTGATATTGGTTTATCTGGTGAAAGTAATCAAGTGAGATGGGATTATATTTGGTTTTTCTTAAGTTGCCTAATAATTCTGCACAGTAATAGTTACCTGCACAAACAGATATCCTCCTAAGATAGCCAAATCTAAAAAAATACCACTCCAGCTTCCAAAAATATTAAGCTTGGATATTTATGAGTCTTTTGGGTTGATTGAGAACATAGTTGTTGATCAATAATAAAAATAATCCTCTAAAATACAACTTGCCTAATAATTCTGCACACAGTGTACTTCATCCTGAAAAATAAAAGCCCTCAGATAGCTCCATTGACTTTAAATGGTGATACATAGCCAAATTCTATTGTTATAATTTTTTTAAAAGTTGTAAAACATAAAAAACCTATACATTTTGTATCACCGTAATCGTACTGTCTTGTCCAGCATAAGACAAGCCCTCGTACAGCCACTCGTTCTTCTGAATGGAAGAATAAAAATGTTTTGTCTCTAGGAAGGAAGGGCTAATAAAAAGTAAAAAAAAATGGCTGTAGTAGGAAGGGGAATATAAACTTTTTTGTATTTTTCTTTTCTTGTGTCTTTATTATGTGTTGATTATGTTCATCTTCCCAACAGGTATGTTCCTGGCTGATCTGATTGAAAAATACTTTGTCTCCCCAACACTCTTCAGAGTTATCCGTTTGGCTCGTATTGGCCGTATACTTCGCTTAATCAAAAGTGCCAAAGGAATACGAACCCTGCTTTTTGCCTTAATGATGTCATTGCCGGCCTTATTTAACATTGGGCTGCTTTTATTTCTCGTTATGTTCATTTTTTCCATATTTGGAATGTCTAACTTTGCCTATGTAAAGAAAGAAGCGGGCATAGATGACATGTTCAACTTTGAGACCTTTGGCAATAGCATGATCTGCTTATTTATGATTACTACCTCTGCTGGATGGGATGGCTTGTTGTTGCCCATCTTAAATCGTCCCCCAGATTGCGATCCTAAAAAAGAAAACCCAGGAAGTCCAATGCAAGGTGATTGTGGGAACCCCTCTGTCGGGATATTTTTTTTTGTTATGTACATAATCATATCCTTTCTCATAGTGGTGAACATGTACATTGCTATCATCCTAGAAAATTTTAGCGTGGCTACAGAAGAGAGTGCAGATCCTTTGAGTGAGGATGATTTTGAAACATTTTATGAAATTTGGGAGAAATTTGACCCCGATGCCACTCAGTTCATACAATTTAGCAAACTCCCAGATTTTGCAGATGCTTTGGAGCATCCGCTGAGAGTCCCCAAGCCAAACACCATAGAACTAATTGCCATGGATTTGCCTATGGTGAGTGGCGACAGAATTCATTGTCTGGACATCCTTTTTGCCTTCACCAAACGTGTACTTGGAGAGAGCGGCGAGCTTGATATATTGCGTCAGCAGATGGAAGAGCGCTTTGTAGCTTCCAACCCTTCAAAAGTGTCTTACGAGCCCATCACTACTACGCTCAGACGCAAACAAGAGGATGTTTCCGCTGTTGTTATACAGCAGGCGTACAGACGACATTTATCAAAACGAGGATTTGTTTGTAGAAAGCCTTCTTCTACCAAAATGGAGAATGGAGGAACAAATATGGAAAGGAAAGAAGGCACCCCTTCTACGGCCTCGCTGCCATCATATGACAGTGTAACTAAACCTGAAAAGGAAAAACAAGAAAGAATACAAGAAGCAATTAGAGAAAGAGCGAAAAAACAAAAATATGTCAGGGAATCCAAGTGTTGAGAACAAATGTTAACGTTTCAAATTTGCAAGCAAAGATTGTTTACAAATTTAATAAATCTATCAATGCAGATCAGCTATGGAGACACTTACCTAAAGATCAATACCAAACAATCTGCTTATTGTGACATTGTTGCATTTTACTGTATGGCAGTGACGCACCACCTGGTTAAAAGACTATTACAAGGATGTTCTGTTGTTGGGCAGGTGGATACTGCATGTCTCCCATCAATCAATGCAACTTAGGAGAAACAACCAGAGCTGAAAGGAATTGTCCAATTCCAGATCAGCCAAATGGAGTTTATTTTCTCATATTATTATGATTATTCTTATTATTACTATGAAAATCAAAAAAAAAAGCACCACTTAGGGGTTTGATTATTCATGCAAAACTATATTTGCATCGTTACATTAGTCAAGCAGCAAAACAAGACAAAAAAAAATCTGGCGAAAAAAAAAAAAAAATTTGTAAAAAAAAAAAAAAACACACACCAAAAAAAAAAACCTAAACATTATGCCCATGCTGCATAATTGTCACAGTTTATTTGATATATCTGCATAATTTTTTCTACATGGGCTTCATGTGATTCGGGAGATGGGAAAATCAGGTTATTCTTCGGTCTGAGGGGTCATTTGCTCAGGCCGATTCCAAAAAAAATTAAATAAATTGTGCTCGTTCAATGCATAGAAATGACTTGCATGATGGCATGCTGTGATCAGGAATCATGCATGAAGACTCATAAAACACAAAACATCAGTACTCTGTCCACTGCAGTGGCTAAGCCATAAGTTTGAGGCACACCACTGAATACTGAACACTGTATCTGGAGGCAACCTAGTATATATATATATACCCTTCACCAATATTTACCAAATCTTCAATCTTTTACACGTCATGGTTAGGGATTAAAGCTAGACAGAACGATTTGTGTATGTTTATTCAAATTCTTTACAAATAATGTCACTTTTGCACATATTACATACAAATGAAAACTACTAGTTGCTGCTTGAGGTTTCCTTTCCTGGGGTAATATAAATTGTAAAAGAACAAAAAAAAGATGAGACTTTAGCTTCTAATACTATGTCACTGTAAACCAAAATCTAGGGCTTATGAAATTCTGCTTTTGTATTTTGCAATGTTTTTAGTCTCCATTCTACAAAGGGCATATATAGCAGAAGCAAAACTGCAATATTTATAGAAGCCTTTTAGTGGCAGAATTATGTCAGTTTGCGTTGGGTGGCTTTACTTGATCTCAGTAGGTTTTGTGAAGAAGGTCATTTTGTTTCTCTTGGGACAAGTCATAGCTTAGCACTTTATATGGCATGTGTTCTCACTGTTTTTGTCATAACATTTATTTCTTTATTTTTGAATAAATAAGGATCTGGTACCATCATCATCATGGCAACAATGGCCAATGAATTTTAGGATGAATGCAAATTATGATGGCTTTTACTTAGTAAAGTCTCGCTGTGCATTATAAAATAAAAATAAATGCACCCCCACACCGGTACTGCACTGAGACACTTTTGCCGCCAATCGTGTAAGCCTATCGTGTAAGCCTTTCTCACTCGTTGTTTGCATCGTCACCCGAGTTGACATGATCTGTATGTACATTGACTTGGCTAAGAATGTTTGAGACTGATGTCGTTCATAATGTTTTCTTTTTATTTTCAATGAACGTTTGTCCTTTCGGCATTTGTCTTTTACACTTTTGGAAAAATTAAGTTCTTTTATTTTCATTCCTGGTTAATGTTTTTGGAGAGAACACCTCGCTGGTGCTGCAGGAACATTATGCAAAAAAAAAACCCAAGCATGCTGTATTCTGTTTACTAGCTGATGCTGCTAAGAAGTTTTTGGTGTAAATGTAGGATATGAAGAAAAGACATTCTTGGTGTGGACCAAACAAAAATGCCTGATATTTAACCGACTCGCAGAATGCATGAGATGTCATGTCGTCCATTGCCATTTGGTATCAGACCATATTATGTTCTCCATTATATTGTATTTCACTGAAAATCATTACCTCTGTGCCAAGTGGAACTCAATTTCCAAAGCAATGGCCTAAGAGAAGCTGGTTAGCATGGAAAGCGGGAATCTAGACAAAAGAACGATTTATAACTTGATATAGCATTTTTTTTCCATTTACAGCTACGATAGGATGTATTATAATAAACCAATGCCATACATATGTACAGGCTAAGTTGCAAACAGCACAAGAAGCTGAAAAGTGTGGTTCAACTTTTTAAGAGGAATACTATAAATGCTGTAAAATATCATTATTTTATTGACATGTTTTTTTTTGTAAATACGAACAAAAATGACAAATTAAATAGAATGGCTTCTGGCTTATGCCATTGTCATCTTTATGTTTTATTTTATATTTCTTTTGTACAATGCCAGATGCTTCAGCTTGAAATGTATATCCCTGAAGTCACAACACAAACCGATATTACGAGTCGTCTTTTCTCATTCCAGTGTGCAATAAATTCTGACCACTTCTATGCAACATTTGGCTAATGTTCATATAAATATATTTATGCTGTGAGAAGCCAAGATGTTTTATATAGCCACTTGCAACAAATTTCTGAGGCTGGTGATATCACAGAACGCTACATTTTACAGTCTTTCCGATTTGGTTTCTTTTCATCATTTTTTGTGTGTATATATCTATCTATGAATTGAAATATTGTTGTTCAGATATCTAGCAAATGATTCTATAGTTACTCAACAGGCTCACAATTATTTTCTTTATTTTAGGAACATATCACCAAAGCAAATGCCAAATGCTAGTTCTCTTTATTCGGGGTATAGGTAGCAGAGTGAATCCATCACCAGCAGAAACGTGGCAGTAATGAGGCACTGATAAATCTCATGTCTTACATTTTGTATGTCTTTAATTTGGGCAACGGGAAGAGGTGATGAAAAATGAAGCTTCACTAAATAAAAAAAAAACAAGTACCAATGTGCTGTGTAGTCTGTGATGCAGTGTTTCTCCGAAACTGAAAGGCCAAGAGCAAGATAGGATAGAATATACTTATGTTTTTGACAAGTAGCTTAAAGCTGAATAGAAAAACAATCTTGAATATTCGAAGTTATTTCAATGACTGGCTTCAATAAATTGTAAAAAAAAACAAAGGTTTACAAGGGAGGGCTAGTAAAATAGTCAGGAGGGCAACCATGCCTAACACTGATACCTCCAAGCAATATTTGGTATTGATGTAACAGTCCCATTTTTTTATGTCATAAAGCTATTCCAAATTCTATTCCAGCTGTGTGGCCACGGTCCCATGACGGTTGTCCATGCAAAATCTTGTTACGTTGTATGCCTTTTTCTACAAATACATGTTGTGAGCATTACTTAAATATATATTATATACTTGCCTTGCCTTGTCTGACCCTAAAATTGCTAGCCCTCCCATTTAAAGTATATGTCTAAGAACACCGTGAGGAAACTAAAACTATTGCCAAACTTATTGTGTCACTAACATAAAGCAGTTGACAGGCAACTATAACCTACAGTCCCTGACAGAAGTTATGTCGCTTATCCATGTTATGTAAATAAAAGCTTATAACCTGATGTTAAATTCACCCATTGGTTTTATAAATTACTCTTTTGAAAGCTGAAACCCTCCCAAATTTGGTTTGGGTTAAGAAAATTATTTGGCATCAATGCTGAAATATTGATCATTTCATGAACACAGAATGGTCAGATTTTGGCAAGACTAAAGTTTTGTCGCCCACAGAAAGTAATGTGATATTCAAACAAATAATTATCTTACAATACAAATATATGTTGCATAACATTGGTGAATGAAGTTGTGCTGTTATTAGAGTCATATTTAATATTTTGTGTGACTTCCATGAGCTTGAAGGACTGCATCCATGCGGTTCAATAATGATTCATACAATTTATTAATGAAGTCATCAGGACTAGCAAAGAATACAGTCTTACATGCCTCCCAGAGTTCATCTAGATTCTTTGGTTTTATCTTCCAAGCTTCCTCTTTCATCCTACCCCAAACATGCTGAATGATGTTCATGTCTGGTGACTGGGCTGGCCAGTCCTTGAGCACCTTGATCTTTTTTGCCTGGAGGAACTTTGTTGTAGAGATGGATGTATGAGATGGAGCACCATCCTGCTGCAGAATTTGACCCCTTTTATGATTCAGAATGTAAGATGTAGCTAATACTACTTGATATTTTAGGCTATTGATATTGCCTTCCACCTTGCAAATGTTTCGCACACCCCCATACTGAATGTAACCCAAGACCATTATCTTTCCACCACCAAATGTAACTGTTTTCTGGGTGTATTTTGGATCCATACGGGCTCCAGTAGGTCTCCTGCAGTATTTGCAGCGGCTGTGGTGTAATTCTACTGAAGATTCATCAGAGAAATCCACCTTCTGCCACTTTTCCAGCGTCCATCTGTTTAGCAGGCTATGGGACTTTGCAAATGCTTTTTATTTGTCTTTTGTTTAGTGCTGGCCTCTGGGCACTGATTCGACCATGGAGGCCATTTCGAGACAGAATCCTACAAACTGTTCTAGTTGACACAGGGACTTGAGGTGACCAGGCGTGTTGGAGCTCTGCTGCAGTGGAAGAGGGGCTTGCTTTGGAATTTCTAACAAACAAACGTTCCTCCTGAGCAGTTGTCTTGCCGGGTCTGCTGGACCTGGGCTTGTCAAACACATCTCCAGTCTCTTCAAATCTTTTTTTAATTCTTTGTACTTGAAGCTAAGACACATTATAGGTGCCAGCCACCTCTGCAGTAGATCTGGTCTTCAGCCTCTTGATAATCAAGGCTTTGGTCGCAGCGTGTATGTTTGGCATGTTGTCAGAGCTCAAGTTGCAGTTAAAGTGAAGGTCTGGGGTGCTGGGTTTCTTTTTATACACACCCACTAATTAACCAATCATTTACTGAGCACTGGTGAGAATGTAAACTAGGATTGGGTGCATTATATGACCAGGCGACAAAACTTTTGTCTTGCCAAAATCTGACCGTTCTGTGTTCATTAAATGATCAATATTTCAGCATTGATGCCAATTTATATTCTTAACCTAAACCAAATTTGGGAGGGTTTCAGCTTTCAAAAGAGTAATTTATAAAACCAATGGATGAATTTAACGTCAGGTTATAAGCTTTTATTTACATAACCTGGATAAGCGACATAACTTCTGTCAGGGACTGTATATGTGACTTTAACCGCTCACTTTGTCCATATTATTTCATGATATAAAACACAGCTTGATCGAACCCGGGAAATTAATTTTTGCTTAATTTTTTTCTCTTTTTCTTTCTTTAATATTGTTGAGGCAAAGTGTTAAGCTATGTATGCGGACACTATTAAATCTAAGGTTGTGTTAGCAAAATGCATGGTGGTTAATGCTCATTTTACCCAAACTTGATTTACAAAAGGAATAACTACTACCACAAATCAAAAGGAAAATCAAATAAATATTAGTCTTTTTATTGTACAAGAAAAGGGTGTCTGCTGTGTGCCTTTTTCATGCTCTTCAGTGTCTCATTGCTCTCTATATAGCTATACCAGTTCTTCAAAATGTATTTATTTTTCCCCCAAATGCAATTCTACTAATTTTAGAAATTACAATACAAAGACCTTCTAGAGAATCCTTGTTTTTGTCTGTGCATACTATCGTCATGCAATCTGTTCAGAAGAAAGATGAGGTGGGTATAATTCAATGTCTTGATTAATAAAGTCTGATAAATATTAAAAAATAAATTTCTAAGCAACCCAAGAGGAATAGTGGTGAAATTCAGTCACAAACATGAATTACTGTCATCTTTATTAATAATGGGAAACCTGTTTTAGATCAAGGGCTGAAAACCTCTATGTTTCCATTTTGTTATACTAAAAGTAAGGGTTTTCACTTTTTAACATTTGTAAAATTGTTGTTTCAACGAACGTTGAAGTAATCAATAGTGTAGGTGAATATAAAAATATTTCTTTTTTAGAGAGACACTTGTGAAACACTCTTTCTCCTCTTTAACTGATCACTTCTAAAAACTGTTAAAATCCATTTATATACAGGAGCTGGACGCTAAAGAGGTCATTCGGTATGTAATTGCAGACTTATGAATCCTGACAACCTCATGCCAGTGAGATCGGGCGGTCACATGTCTGCAAGTTGGCTATTTGCATTCATGTCACATGCCAACTAGACGTTCTTGGCTTGTCTAGATTCAATTGTATTGAAAGAAGCCAGTCACTTCTAGCTGGAATGTAGTCCAAAGTATGCAAACCGCATACTGACAATCATGTTACCACTCCATACCAGTGAATCTTTACTAGCGTATGCACTGCAGTATCCTGACAATGCGACTGCATGAGGTCAAGATTCAGAAGTCTGCAGTCACACAGAGTGACTGCAGACCAGACTTTTATCAAAGCACCAGAAGACCCCTTTATTCTCACTGAGGGATCAGATTATATGCTGCCCATTGAAGTCTTTGCAGAGATGAGGAGGGAGCTTCTGGCAAGCAAAAGAGGCCGATAGACGCAAACAGACCTGCTGATCCTTACTATTAAGTATTTTATTACTTCGAACTAGTTGACAGTGCTAGATTTACAACTACGCTTTGTTGAGTAGGCTATAGAGATAGGAGATCAGGATGTCATATCTTATTTGTTTTGTGTATGGGAGATATTACTGCTGCAATCTGTGTCAACACATAAAATCTGCTGAAACAACAGATATACAGAGGACTCGTTACCTGGTGAAGATTAGCCAGTTTTTGCTTTTATTGTATTCTCATTGCTCCTCTGATTATTCTGGGATTTTTTGTTGTTGTTTTAATTAAATTCCCATATGTTTCCAGAGATTTGGGCCTATTTTTATTTAGTGCTAATTTTATTGTCTTTACAAGGAGGCATTACTCACCGGATTCTCTGGTTAATGTCTTTTAGTCTGCTCTGCAATTTTACCCGTGTACTAAATAAAATGCCCATATGGCTATAACCATATTATGAGTCAAGAAAAATTAAAAACCGGATTACTCAGAACCACTGGAATAAAATAATAGCTAAGACTGACCTATTTTGATCTGGTGATAAGTATTCTTTAAGTCGATACCAGCTCATACTGAAGAAAGATTCACAAAATACTCTATATTAGGCCACGGCCCCTCTATTAGTATTCGGTCAGTATTTTTTTCTCAGGAGTGGGAGCCAAAACCAGGTGAGAATAATCAGAGAAAAGGTATAATAGAAACAAGTCACCAATTCTGCATTTATCACCCAATCCTGGTTTTGCCTCCCACTCCTGAGAAAAAATACTGACCAAATACTGATAGTGGGGACCTGGCCTTAGAGTGAAGATTATATAAATAGTCACTCGTTATCAAGAAACTATGGCTAAGAAAATAAAATGCATCAAAGTTTGGGGAATATTTGTAATGTGTACTTACATATCCAATTGAGGTGAATAATAAATCTTGGTTTAAAATAATATAAAACCCCAGACAGACCTGCAAGGTTTCTTAAACCCATGTGCTTTAAAAAATGATTTTTCTCTCTCAGTATTTCTAAAGACAAGGCTTCGTTCACATATTTTTTTTAGATCAGTATTTCCATTGCATGCTGGCAAATTCTTCCAACATACACTGTAGACAAAAATATTGGGGCAACTACACATTATACTTCAAGTGCTTTAATTACTTCTCATTCTAAATCCATATGCATTAATATGGATTTAGTCTCCCCTTTGCAGTTATATCACTTCCACTCTTCTGGGAAGGCTTTTGTAGTGTGTCTGGACTAGAGCGCCTGGCATGCAATCTCCATGTTAGTTCATCCAAAAAAGTGTTCGATGGGGTTGAGGTCAGGGCACTGTGTGGGCCAGAATCCAATCTCACCCAACCATGCCTTTATGGACCTTTATGGTTTGTGCACAATCATGCTGGACAATTTCCCTTTGCTGGAACTAAGGGACCTATGCCAACTCCGGAAGAACAACCCAATAGTTTTATACCTTCTCCAAACTTTACAGTTGACACAATGCAGTCATGCTGGTAAGATTCTGACATTCACCATTTCCTGGTGTGATTTCTCCACAATTTGTACTGCTTCCGAGGCCAATGGCAGTTTGCTTTACACCACTCAATCTGACACTTGGCGCTTGGTGGCATAAGGCTTGCACGCAGTTTCTCAGCCATGGATACCCATGCCATGAAGTTTCCAGCACAGTTTTTGTGTTGATGTTCCACCAAAGGTTTACAACTGTACAGTTATTGAGTCATAAGAGCACTGGTGACTTTTATTCACTATGAACTTCAGCACTCAGTGACCCTAATCTATAACTTTATATAATCTATTATTTTGTGGCTGAATTGTTGTGGTTCATAAACACTTTAAGTTTTCAATAATACCAGTCATAGTTGGTCAGGGAATATTTAGGAGGGAAGAAATTTCACAAACTGACTTGTTACACCTGTGCTGTCCTATTATGGCACCACACTCAAATTTAGTGAGCTCTTTAGAATGAGACATTTTTTCACAAATGTTTGTAAATTGAGACTGCACTGATTCTATACAGATGTTGCAATAGGACTTAATGAAAAACCTGAATTCAATTATTACTAGAGGTGTCCCAATACTTTCACCCATATAGTTTATATACGGTGTCCTGTTGTGACAAATGTTTGTCTTGTTGCCATTATTACAGTTATGTGCAAAATAATAGTCTGACATCACTAATGTGTTTAATTACTGTTTTGGGCAGAAAAGATCAACATGAGAAAAAAAATTAATGACTAAGGTGTAAGCAAGTAATGGGCAACTAACAGAATCAAGTCATAACATGCACACTTCTATTTGGGTGTAATTGACTCATTTAATGAAAATAGGGGTGTTCTAATTAATAGCACTATGGAGTTCAATTAGTGAGGTCATTCATTCTCTGAAGAAACATGTCAATTATGTCCCTTATTTAAAAGATGGCAGTAAATGTACCTGCTGTTTTTTGCTCTTTCTAAGTGAGTAAATAGTCGTTCCAGACAGTGTACCGAAGGAGGAAGAACTGTGTGATCAAGAAGTTGATTGGAGAGGGTAAAACATAAAGACGTGCAGAGAATAATTGCTCAGCTAAAAAGATTTCCAATGCTTTAAAATGGCAAACAAAACACATGGTAGAAAAAAAATACTGCCATCCACATAGATCATAGAATCACAAGAATGGCAAACAAGCTTCCAATGATCAACTCCAGAAGAACAAAAAAGATCTTCAGTTACAGTTGAAACCAGAAGTTTACATACACTATATAAAAAGACACATATGCATGTTTTTCTCAATATCTAACATGAAATCAGAATAAACCTTTCCCGTTTTAGGTCAATTAGGATTACCATAATTTTTAATATTTGCCAAATGCCAGAATAATGAGAGAGAGAATGTTTTAAGGCCTTTTTTTACTTCCTGCAAAGTCAAAAGTTTACATACACTAAGATTACTATGCCTTTAAACAATTCTGGACTGCCCATATGATGTCATGTGTTCAGAAGCTTCTTACAGGTTTTTTTGGCAACATCTGAATTAATTAGAGACACACCTGTGGATGTATTTTAATGCACACTTTCAACACACTGCTTCTTTGTGTAGTGTCATGGAAAAGTCTAAAGAAATTAGCCTAGATATCAGGAAGAAAATTGTGGACTTGCACAAGTCTGGCTCATCCTTGGGTACAATTTCAAGATCCCTGAAGGTGCCTCGTTCATCTGTGCAAACAATTATGCGTAAGTACAAACAAGATGGGAATGTCCAGCCATCATACTGCTCAGGAAGGAGACGGGTTCTGTGTCCCATAGATGAACATGCTTGGGTCTGACGTGCACATCAACCCAAGGACAAAAGCAAAAGACCTTGTGAAGATGATGGTGGAAGCTGGTAAGATTGTGTCAATAACCACAGTGAAACAAGCACTGTATCAACATGGGCTAAAAGACCATTTTTCCGGGAAAAAGCCATTACTCCAAAAGAAACATAAAAAAGCCGGATTAATATTTGCAAATATACACAGGAACAAAGACTTTAATTTTTGGAGAAATGCCTGTGGTCTGATGAAACTAAAATTTAACTTTTTGGGCATAATGACCATCGTTATGTTTTGAGGAAAAACGGAGAAGCTTAGAAGCCTACGAACACCATCCCAACCGTGAAACATGGGGCTGGCAGCATCATGTTGTGGGGTTGTTTTGCTGCAGGAGGGACTGGTGCACTTAATAAAATAGATGGCATCATGAGATTATGTGGCAATACTGAAGCAACATCTCAAGACATCAGCCAGGACGTTAAAGCTTGGGCGGAAATGGGTCTTCCAAATGGACAATGACCCGAAGCATATTGCCAAAATGGTAACAAACTGGCTTAAGGTTAACAAAGTCAATGTTTTGGAGTGGCCATCACAAAGCCCTGATCTCAATCCTATTGAATATTTATGGGCAAAGCTGAAAAGGCAGGTGTGAGCAAGGCGACCTACAAACCTGGATCAGTTAAACCTGTTTTGTCAGGAGGAATGGGCCCAAATTCCGACCAACTATTGTGACAACCTTGTGGAAGGATATCCCAAACGTTTGACCCAAGTCATTCAGTTTAAGGGCAATGGTACCAAATACTAATGAAATGTATGTAAACTTTTGACTTTGCAATAAATAATAAAAATGTCTTAAAACATTCTCTCTCTCTCATTATTCTGGCATTTAGCAAATATTAAAAATTATGATGATCCTAATTGACCTAAAAAGGGAAAGGTTTATTCTGATTTCATATCAGATATTGAGAAAAACATGCATATGTGTCTTTTTATATAATGTATGTAAACTTCTGGTTTCAACTGTACCTGTGAGTCCTACAATCATTAGAAGACGCCTACGTGAAGGCAAACTATTTGCAAGAAACCCTTGTAAAGTATCATTGCTGAAAAAAAGATGTGTTGAAAAGGTTACAGTTTGCCAAAGAACACATTGACTGGCCTGAAGAGAAGTGGCGCAAAATTCTATGGACAGATGAGAGCAAGATTTTTCTTATTGGGTCTAAAGGCTGTAGACAGTGAGACAACCCATAAACACTGAATTCAAACCACAGTACACTGTGAAGACTAAAACAGGTGTAAGCATAATGGTTTGAGGATTTTTCTCATACTATGGAGTTGGGCCAATTGATTGCATACCAGGCACCATAGACCAGTTTGACTATATCAAAATACTGGAATAGGTCATATTTCATAGAATCATAGAATGGTAGAGTTGGAAGGGACCTCCTGGGTCATCTGGTCCAACCCCCTGCTTCCTTATGAAGAAGAAATGGCCTTCAAATGGGTGTTTCAGCAGGACAATGAACCAAAACACATCAGAAAGTTGGCAACATCCTGGTTTCAGACCAAAAAGATTGATGTTTTGAAGTGACCAGCTCAATCCCCAGACCACAGTCTGATTGAGAATTTGTGTAGTGACATAAAAATGCTGGTTTTGATACAAACCTAAGAGTGTAAAATAACTGTGGAATGTAGTCCAGTCAGCTTGGGCTGGAATAACTGTTCGCAGGTGTCAGAGGTTAGTTGACTCCATACAACACAGATGTAAAGCAGTTATCAGAAATAAAGATTATATAGTACAACTAAATATTAGTTCAATGATTACCAGAAAAGCTAAGTCTAAGCAAATTTCAGTAAAACTGTAAATATTCAAGTTTGTAAATGAAAATGCAGACACTGATATTTTTTTAAGCAGCTTATTTCTTTTTCTTCATTTTAATAATAATAATAATCTTTATTTTTATATAGCGCTAACATATTCCACAGTGCTTTACATACATTATTGTCGCAGTCCCCATTGGGGCTCACAATCTAGATTCCCTATCAATATGTCTTTGGATTGTGGGAGGAAACCCACGCAAACACGGGGAGAACA
This sequence comes from Phyllobates terribilis, assembly GCF_046119375.1. Lineage (NCBI taxonomy): Eukaryota > Metazoa > Chordata > Amphibia > Anura > Dendrobatidae > Phyllobates > Phyllobates terribilis. The sequence continues at coordinate 164,044,022 of NW_027362762.1, forward strand.
TACAAACTCCTTGCAGATGTTGTCCTTGGTGGGATTTGAACCCAGGACCCCAGCACTGTAAGGCTGCTGTGCTAACCACTGCACCACCGTGCCACAGTGGTTTTAAAATTGATGTTTTGTTCATGTTTTAGTTTGGAATTGAATGTGTAGAGCTCCCAGTGCCTTTGTGTATATGGAAAAAAAATGCTATTGTGAGGTGTAGCAAAGCGAGGTAGGACAGGGTTAAATCTCAACTCTACAGGGTTTGATTAGAGGCACCTGCATAGCTTTTTGCTAGAAGCAGAAAGTATGTTCACTTGGTGTGCTGGGGAACTGAGCAGAGTGTAGATTCTGCTGGGAGCTGCACAGTACCGTTTCTTGCGGACTAAACTGAGCCACGTGAAGTGCCAGGATTGCTGCACGGGTGAGAGACTGCGGTCTGTGTCTGTGAAGAGAGGTGAAAAGAGCTGTTTTTGCTGGTCTCAAAAATAACTTGAGAGACAGCTGGACAGGTGAGACCGCATGTGCCTGTATATGGACTGTTTATTTTCTTCGTTTATGCCGAAGAATGGCTGTTTGTTTTCCGTTCTGCTGGAAGTTTATGCACTTTCATAAACTGCACTGTTTAACCCAGAAACGACATGCCTGTTTGAATTCTACCAGCTGCCTAAAAGCGAGTAAATCCCTCCAATTGGTGCAGAATGCGGGCATGAAACCCCAGAGAGCACAGATGACCAGTTTGCTAATTTTATTTTGCTGGATAAAATCTGAATGTCCTGGGTGAAAGCATGATCGGACAAAATGGAAAAGATTGTGAAGTAACTGATGCAGGCCCAACAAGAGAACAACAAACTTCTGATGCAACAGTTTCAACAGCACCAGTGGCAATAGCAGTAGCAGATTACTCTCTTGGCGGAAACTGTCCGGGGACGGGAGATTTTCCGCCAGCCAAGGGGACGGTATTTGTGTGAGGTGGACAGTACGGGAGGCCTTGCAGAAAATGATTCTGAAAGATGATGTTGAGGCTTTCCTGACAGTATTTGGGAGGGTGGCAGACAGGGAAAAATTGCCCCGGAGCAATGGGCAGAGGTCCTGGCGCCGTATCTTACTGGGGAGCCACAGAAGGTTTATTATGACCTTGCCCTGCAGACTAGTGCAGGCAAGGACTACAACAAGCTGACGGCAGAGATTATGGTACTTTGGGCATACCCTAGCAGTCCGAGTGCTCCTCTGGCGCTACCAAAAAGACAAACTTACCGGGTCTCAGATGTTTGACCTGTTACCTGGTGAAATAATGGCTGCAGCCCGAGACATGCTCTCCAGCACAGATGGTGGAAAGCGTGGTAGTGGATCGATTTAACTATTCACTACCGAAATCCATGCAAATCTGGGTTGCCAAAGGAGATCCCCAGAAAACAGATGACCTAGTGAGCCTGGTGAAAAGATACTCTGCTACAAAGAAGGCAAGGGAGGCTGCATTCCTACGTCAGGGATACTCAAAAGAAGGGGACCTAGGCTATGTCGTCTCTGAATTTTACGTCTTCTATCCTTTGGATTACGAGCTCAGAGAGAATGAAGACACAGGACAGGATGTTTGTGTCTAAACATACTCTAAAAACTTTATTACAAAACACAGGGCTAATATACACCCTAAAGGCAGGAAACGGATTTGCCATATATGGTTCGATTATACAGTTTAGCTGAACAAGCGAAAAAAGCTAGTTTCTGTATGCTTTAAAATATTTAATTAGACTTATCTAGTTAGCAAGGTCATTTCATCTTTCTGCAAGAACACATTATTGCTACAAGAAGAAACCTCTGGCCAGGGAGAATCACGTTATCTTTTTAGCAAGGACACGCTATTGATAAAAGAAGGAACATTCATAGCTGTTGTTTTCACCTAAAATAACTGTCAGACTTATATAGCATAGATTGGGCCTTTAAACTTGAGGGACTCCATCTTCTGCTATAACATTCCATCCTTTTGTTCCTTCATTTATCAATACGAATTTCTATGTTTTCTTTTAGTACAACGCTGAATGCACATTAGAAAAAGCTTAAAAACCAAATAAACCGCAAGACACATTAGCAAAACCTGTAAAATAGCTTGTACTATACCAGCCAACCACCCACCAATAGCTTTAAACCAATTTGCGGGATTTAGAAAGAAAAATCTCTGTGTGGAATTATTGGCCAAAGTATCTGAACAGTTCACTCAAAAGTTTATCTCTTCCCATGAGACCGGGACAGCGAGAAAGGGTATGCTAGTGGACGTCACAGGGGCATGTGTACATATCCAACAATTAGCAATGGTCTGGTTTTGCTCCTTTAGTCCATCGATTAGAGCAAGATGGTGTCTAACGAATCTATTGTCGTCTCCATCCATGGTGCCTAACCTAGTCCATGCACCTGTGGTCGCAAGTATGCAGGTAAGTATAAACAATGTCATCATTCTTTGTCCGCTGGTTCTTCTAGTATCTTTTTGCAATGGGACGCGTGAATCCAGGTCTCTTTTCCCTCTAGCTTAACGGCTGTACTTGTGGTCAGCAGAACTTGAAAGGGTCCGTCAAACCGTGGATCTAGGCTTTTCCTCACGTGTCTTTTTATAACCACCCAGTCTCCAGGTTGCAGCGTATGGCTGCTAGAGTCTTGATCTGGATCTGGAAGAGAACTGAAGACATTATCATGTACTTGCTTAATCTTTTTGTGTAAAGCCCTCACATAGGAACTTAGCACATGGTTGTTCATTTCTAATGCTTGCGGATAGAAACACCCTAGGCTGGGTACGTTGCCAAACAATATTTCAAATGGAGAGAGTCCAGTCTTTCTATTAGGCATGTATCTTACTGAAAACAGCAAGCGGTAAACAGTCCGGCCATGGTTTTCCTGTCTCAGCCATGGCTTTCTGAATTTTTAATTTCAATGTCCCATTCAGTCTTTCCACTTTACCACTACTTTGTGGGTGATATGGGGTATGGAATGCTTGTTGAATTCCTAGAGCTGACATGACTTCATTCATTATTTCACCTGTGAAGTGTGTACCTCTGTCACTCTCAATTACCTCTGGTACCCCATACCTGCAGACCACCTCTGCAAGCAGTTTCTTTGCGGTTGCCGCAGCCGTGGCTTTGGCAATCGGGAAAGCCTCTGGCCATCCTGAGAACAAATCAATACAGACCAACACATATTCCCATGATCCTGACTTTGGCAGCTGAATATAATCAATTTGCAGTCTCTGGAATGGATAGAGGGGCCGGGGTGTGTGTTTGGGTGGTGTTTTAACTACTCTACCCTGATTATGTGTAGCACATATCATGCACCCTTGTACCAGGTTTTCAATACAGGTGGAGAATCCTGGTGCCACCCAATGTTTCTGCATCACACTCATGACACCCGTTTTTGATTGGTGTGTCGGCCCATGTAGTATCTGGGCAGCTGCTGGGTACAGTGCCCTTGGAAGGCATCATCGTGTCCCTTTCCCCCATACCCCATTTGCTTCATTCAGGCCTGCACCTTCCTTTAACCACTTATCAACCTCCTCCTTTTGAGCCTGAGCCTGCATTTGGGATAAGATGTCCTCCGACACAAAGGGGTTTTTAGGGGCACTTAACTGACGTACTGTTGACCCTTGTTGCGGCTTACAGGCTGCTGTTTTTGCCGCTGCATCTGCCATCGCGTTTTCTCTGCTTACCTGGTCGGTGCGTCTGGTATGTGCTCTTACCTTTATGACAGCTACTTGTTTGGGTAGTTGTAGCGCATCAATTAACTGCTGGACCGCATCAGCATTCTTAATGGGGTGTCCTGCTGCCGTCAGGAAACCTCTTGACTTCCATATTGGACCAAAATCATGCGATATACCGAATGCATACCTAGAATCTGTGTAAATGTTAACAATACTACCTTCCGCTAGTTTACAGGCCTCGGTTAGGGCCCTAAGTTCAGCTTCTTGAGCCGACTGGTGTGGGAGCATTGGTTCTGCCTTGATTACTGCATTGAGGGAGACAACTGCATATCCAGTATGGAAGGTACCTGAATCGTCCTGATGACGGGATCCATCTACAAAAAATTCAAAATCTGCATTTTGTAATTCATGTTCAAATACAGTAGGTAAACCTGCCGTTTCTTGTGCCATCATTTGTACACAGTCATGAGGAATTTCCTCTCTTGGATCTTCCTTAAAAAGCACAGTACCTGACTCCTCCTTTAGATCCGAGAGAGGTAACAAAGTTGCTGGATTCAGGGTAGTACACCTCTGTAAAGAAACATTGGGAGGCATTAACAGTGCACATTGTAACCTGAGATGACGTGCTGCTGAGAGGTGAGCGGGTTGCACTTGATTCAATATAGTGTAGACATCATGAGGTGTTAGAACGGTGAGCGGGTGGTCAAGAACAATTTCTCGGATTTATGGAGTAATAGTCCAACAGCATGCAGAGCACGTACGCAGGATGGTGCACCTCTGGCTACCGCATCCAATCTGCCACTAAAATAGGCAACAGGTCTCTGATGTTAGTACAAAAGGTGTTGGGGTAAGACAGTCATAGAGGGGCTGCATCAAAATAGAGACGGCATGAATCCACTGTCTGCAATAGGAAACAAGTCCAAGAAAAGTTCTGAGGGCTGCAACATTAATGGGGACGGTGAATGCCTGTACTGCTTGTTTGCGTGCATTTGTTAAATGACGAGCTCCTGGTGTAATGCAATGTCCCAAAAAGGTGACTGAAGATTTACAAAACTGAAGCTTATCTTTCGATGCCTTGCAGCCAGCGTGATAGAGAAACAACATAAGCGATATAGTTGCACTATGACATTGTTTCCTGGAGGGGGCACAAATGAGCAGGTCATCGACATATTGCAAAACAACGATATGTGGTTCAGACCATCCCTCCAGTATTTCCTGCAGACTTGTAGTGTACATTGTGGGTGAATTCTGGGCACCCTGTGGCAACACTGTCCATGTATATTGACTACCCTGGAATGTGAAAGCAAACAGGTACTGGCAGTCAGGATGTAATGGTACACTGAAAAATGCATTTGCCAAATCAACCACTGAAAAGCAAAGAGAGTTAGAAGTTATCTGTGACAGAAGAGTATGTGGGTTGGGCACAACTGGTGTTAGAAGTTCTGTGGCTTTGTTAACCAACCGGAGGTCATGGACCATTCTATATGTGGCTGGTTGTCCTGGCACGCTCTTTTTCTTTACTGGGAACAGGGGAGTGTTGCAAGGGGACTGGGTTTTGACTAGGACTCCTCTCTGTAGTAATTTTTGGACCTGCTGGGCTATGGCATTCTCCTGAGCCGAGCTAAGGGGATACTGCCTCTGTTGAGGCAAGATGGCTCCTGGTTTTAATTTCACCATTACTGGTTGAACTCTTAACCTACCAACATCTGTTTTGTCTGAGGCCCAAAAATCATGTGGTACAGCCTGCTCCAATATCGGGGGAAACTCATTTGTCTCTTCTATGCTGGCAATATCTAGTGACATAATTTTGCAAAGGGTACTTGGTTTTAAACCTGGGGTCATGGTGACAGTGCCATCGGGATGATACTCAATATGTGCTTGTAATTGGGACAACACATCATTTCCCAAAAGGTTACATTGGCCTCGGGGCGATACCATGAGCTGGCTATGTACAGTAGCTCCTTGAATTTGCAGGGGAATTCTTTTAGTGACAGGAAGCAGGACAGACGGGGAATTGAAGGGGGTGGCAATGACATGATGTGAAAAATCAGTGTCAGTATATGGCCAATCACCTTGCGTAATTACTGAATTGTCGGCCCCCGTATCTACTTGGAAATCGATTTCATGTCCCCCTGGTAGGTTCACCTGCACTATACAACTGGAAGTTGGGGGTAAGGAGATGAGGGGGTTCATGTGCAAGCTACCCTCATCCTATGGGGGCGTTTTTTGGTCGGCTGGAGGACCCGTACTCTGAGCATTTGGATACGGGTTGGTCCTACAGTTCTTTCTAAAATGTCCTGGCTTTTTACATCCGTAACACAGTTTCTGTCCTCCTCCTTCAGTCCGTCCTCTGCCTCTGTTGTTTCTGGGGGTCGTCTCTACTATATGTATTCTGGCAGCTCTTTTTGCCTGCGCTATGTCATGCTGTGCCCCCTGAGCTATTCTAGCTAAATCTTCTGCCTTCACTGATCTCCAGTCCGGTCTACTTGCTTTTACCTTCTCTGCAATCTCTTTCTTTAGTCCATTCATGAAAACACTTGCTAATACCCTCTCACTAGTCTTATTCCCGGGGTTGAACCTCATTTCTGACCAGGTTTTCTTTAATGCATAGAAATAATCCTTAGGATCTTCCTCCTTTCCCTGCACTCTATCTTCTAGTGTAACTTGCTTTTCTGCTTGCCTGTCTTGACATGCTTTTAGCAACGCTGCTGCGAATAGGACTCCAGCTGCTGCATCATTAGATTCTGCATCTATGGGTCCGGTCCTATTGGCATACTGTTTTTTTGTCTCATCTATCAACCTATCATAGCGGGCTTCATCTGCCCATTTTCCCTTAATTACCCCCTGCAGATCTATTCTAGTGGCATGGTACGTATTCTGTATGGTGGTGATCATTCTAGCAAAACCCATAGGGGACTGGGATGGGTCTGGCAGCTGGGAGATCAGTGCCAACTGCTCTGAAGGACTCCATGGTCTATACATTAACATTGTGCGAGCTTCCTGACCTGGAACCACTGCATCCCCCCCCTGCTGCTGCTGCTCCCAGTGCTCCTGGCACAACTACCGTCCTCATTGGGAATTGTCTAGCTGGGTGGGGTCTCGGTCCTCCACATGCCACACAGATGTCTACTGTCAAGGGATTCTGCTGTCCACATCTGGGGCAAACCCAACATTTAGGTTCCTGGGAATTCTGGTACTGGGGTGGGGGTGACGTCGGGAGCGGACAGGGAGGAAAATCTGTCATTCCAGTTTTTGTCAGTCTGTAACGTCCGTCTCCTAATTCTTCAATCTTTCCTTCAAAATAAGCGCATGCATTCATCCATACATCTACTGTCCCTAACAGACCCTTATCTTTCAGCCATCCATGATAGGAGTTCAAGAAGGATTTCCATTTCTCTCCATTCATCTCTCCATTCTCATTCATTCCCGCTTTACACAATATTTTGTCAATTCCAATCAGTGCCTGTTTCCCTTCTCTGCGTACCACTAAGTCTTTGGCTATAATGCCTTCCTTGGCATTTTGGTTCCCCATTTTTTTCGGTTATCCTCATCTAGAAGAGACTCCTCAGTCACTTAGACAATGGTCACTTAGACAATGGGCCACAAAGGTTTCTGAACCATTCCACTACTAGCCTCTCTAGGACTTATACGCCAACCAGAAAAACAGACCAAAAACATCAATCCCGGGACACATCCACAGCACAATCATTGGATCCATACTTTCATTCTTAAATTCTTCAAAGGATAGAAGGCAGGACTGTCAATTTATCTGAGGGATTCTACTGGTTCAAAGGGACCTGAGCCAGACAACAATCTGTTGAATTACCTGGGGAGCCGACCGCTCGGGGGTGAGGGAGTCTCTTCTATGCAGTGATATAATTAGGTAGAATATAACAGTTATTCTTACCTCAGCGCTGTATATATCACCAACAGAGAGCTTCACTCGTCCCACGTCTTGGACCGGTCGAGCACCCTTGGGTAGATTAACTCAAGGTCCCTGTTCGAGGCGCCAGCTGTCGTCTCTGAATTTTGGGTCTTCTATCCTTTGGATTACGAGCTTGGAGAGAATGAAGACACAGGACAGGATGTTTGTGTCTAAACATACTCTAAAAACTTTATTACAAAACACAGGGCTAATATACACCCTAAGGGCAGGAAACGGATTTGCCATATATGGTTCGATTATACAGTTTAGCTGAACAAGCGAAAAAAGCTAGTTTCTGTATGCTTTAAAATATTTAATTAGACTTATCTAGTTAGCAAGGTCATTTCATCTTTCTGCAAGAACACATTATTGCTACAAGAAGAAACATTTGGCCAGGGAGAATCACGTTATCTTTTTAGCAAGGACACACTATTGATACAAGAAGGAACATTCATAGCTGTTGTTTTCACCTAAAATAACTGTCAGACTTATATAGCATAGATGGGGCCTTTAAACTTGAGGGACTCCATCTTCTGCTTTAACAGCTACGTCTGACGGGCACACAAAGACCTAGGAGGGGTCAAAGCCAGGATCAAGGGTACACCTTGTCACATTGTCTGTTGGAGGTGTTGTGCACTGGGTCATATATCAGCCCATTGTCCTTTGACCTCAGAGCCGTTGGACTGCAGCATGGGCCAGTACTACTCCTACTTCACCTACCCTGCCTGCAGCGCTGTTCCTCATCCTGACTAGGGGCCTCTGGTGTGTCAAGTGACAGTAAATGAGTTGCAAGTGACTAGATTTTTGGACTCACATGCGCCAGTCCCTGGGAAGATGGTAGGCATCAGGTATATTCATGGAGATGTCAAAAACTTTCCTGTGGCCTGGATCGACATTGACATAGAATGTGGTTCCGTGACCCACAAAGTAGGAGTGGCCAAAAACTTGTCATATCTTATAATTGTCTGTCGTGATTTTCCTGTTTTGGGATTTGTGTGAGAAAGTGATACCACCTGGTAGCACAGCAGAAAACCAGGTTACAGTGATAAAAGCATTGTCACATACCACGGTCGATGAGTTGCCATTGTCTGTACGGGTTGGCAATAAGGATGTGGTGGAAGCATCCCCTAAAGTCAATATCCCTGAGCTGGTGGTGTCCAGGAACAATTTTGAAACTGCCCAGCTCAGGGACTTGATTTTGAAAAGTACCCTGGAAAATGTAAGAGTGGTAAATGTTGTTCCGCAGGATCCAGGAACCTATGTTCAGTCTTCGCATTTGGCCAGGCATATTGATCTGTTGTGTCAAGAGACCAAAGTGAGGGGCCAGGTAAAAGAGCTCCTCAAGGCATGGTCCAGGTGGTATAGTCCAGTGACTCAGGTGAAACAACTTAAGCTTGGGGATCGGGTGTGGGTCTTAGTGCCCACAGTGGGGAACAAATTTCTCACCAAGTGGCAAGGGCTCTATGAAGTAATGGAAAGGGTTGGTGAGGGCCACTATAAAGTTTATCAACCAGTGGAAAAGAAGCCCCACCAGGTATATCATATCAGCTTGGTTAAGCCTTGGCGGGACAAGGGTTCACAGTGGGTTGGCAGATGGTGCCCAGCCCTCAGCTTTGGATAGAGGGGGAGTGTATGTAGAAAAGCCAGGTAGGACAGGGTTAAAGCCCAATTCTGCAGGGTTTGATTATAGGCACTTTCATAGCTTTTAACTAGAAGCAGAAGTTAGTAGGTTCACGTGATGTACAGTGTGCTGGGGAACTGAGCAGAGTGTAGATTCTGCAGGGAGCTGCATAGTACTGTTTGTTGCAGACTAAACTGAGCCAGGTGAAGTGCCAGGATTGGCACACGGATGTGAGACTGTGGTTTGTATCTGTGAGGAGAGGTGAAAAGAGCTCTTTTTGCTGGTCTCTCAAACATAACTTGAGAGACAGCTGGACAGGTGAGTCCTCATGTGCCTGTATATGAACTGTTTATTTTGTTCTTTTATGCTGGAGAGAGGCTGTTTGTTTTCCGTTCTGCTGGAAGTTTATGCACTTCAATAGACCTCATTGTTTGACCCAGAAACTACCGTATTTTTTGGACCAGAAGACGCACTTTCCCTCTACCCAAATTTGGGAGGAAAATCGGGGGTAGGTCTTATGGTCCGAACATATCTTACTGTGGAGTTGCCGTGGTGGTGGAGCGGGATCGCAGGAAGCATGGTCCCTCCGTTCTCTCCCTCAGGAACTTGGTGGCGGCAGCAGAAGAGGTGAGATGCTATGGGGCCGGTGTCAGCAGTGAGGCAGAGCGGTGTGTACTGCTTTCCCAGCAACCGCGGCCATCTTCCCAAAGCCGTAATCTACAGGGGCCGCGCCTGCTCGGGCGGTCATTTTCCTGTAGATCACGGCTTTAGGAAGATGGCTGCGGCCACCGGAAAAGCAGTGCACGCCGCTCTGCCTGACTGCCGACAGGCAGAGACCAGCCCGCTTGCAGTGCCATTTTTCTAGTGAATCTGGACAGTGAGAGGACATCACAACTTGTTTGTTTGCTTGTTTGTTAGGCAATCCCCATATGTGTTGCGGCTGTCTAAAAGCCGCAAAATAAACAGCTGCAGGAACTCAAACATATTACTTGAGCATGCCTGAGATACTCGGATAACACCCAAGCATGCTCGGATAACACGACATTGTGGCAATAATAATGGGATTATTATTATTGGAGGTTTATTTTATTATTTCCCAGAACCTATAACCCAGGCAACTCTATACACCAGATATATGTACTGTAATCAGTCTCTGTCCACCAGGCCCTTGAACAGTCTCAGTCACATGCAGACATGCTCACTAGAGTTGAGCATAAAGATTTACACTGGTCTGGTGTCTGGTCCTCTGTTGCAGCTGGACTACGGCATTATTCACTTGTGTGCCCAACATCCTAGGTATCCTAGGTGCCTTTAGTGTTAACTAAGCCTTGTCATGTTATGACTAGAGATGAGCGAACCTTTTGATGTTCGGGTTCGTCGACTAAACCCGAACATCAAAAAAATGTTCTTGTTCGGGCACCCGAACACAAAGCTGAATGGGACCCCGAATATCTCTGGTTTCCCACCCTGTCATCCGCGTAACAGCGTGGGAAACAGGGGCTGTGATTGGTGGTAACATCGCTACCGCCAGTCACAGCCCTGCATGATCACACTGTCAGGTGTCAGTGTGATCCTGCAGCTGTGGGACAGTGACCCGCGGTAAAAATCTTACCATGGGTCATAGGGGTCACTACTACCCCATCACCCGGCGCCTACTGGCACAGTAAACAAGCAGCACAATCACCGCTGATGGGAGGATTAATCTCTCATCTGCGGTGCTTGTGCAGTGAAAGTAAAAAAAAAGTTAAAATTAATAATTATTTAGATAAAAATAATAAACACATTATACTCACCTACACCCAATCACCAATGTTCTCGTTCCCTGTAAAAAATAAAAAATCACCATATACTCACCTTAACACCTAATTCCTGATGCCAAGCTCTCCAGAAATAAAGAAAAAATAATAAACCACCATAATCCTTACCTGTCCACCGTAGTCCATATGATAGCGAGTGTCCCACGGCGATGTCACTGATAGCACAGCCACATCTGGAGATGTGACTGTGCTATCCAGTAGTCGGCGATACAATGACAGGAGCGCGATCGCTCCCGCAGTGTATCGCGATGAGCTACCGACAAAAAGGTCACATGAGTTCATCAGCTGACGAGTTCATGCGACTTCACTTACTGCACTGCCGCGTGAGAAAATTCCCACGCAGCAGTGCTGCCGTAAGGAATGTCACCGGAGCTCTCAGCTGATTGAACTCCAGTGACCTCACTCCCGGCAGCTCAGCACTGTACACTGACAGGAGTGATTACACTCCTGTCAGTGTATAGCCTGCTGTCTTGTAGAGCAGTCACATAAACAGAAAAAATGACCGGCACATCCAAAACAAGAAATAGGTGTGTATAGGTGCTTACTAGGAGCAGCTACCTCCATATACAACTAACGAATGTTCACATACTTAGCATTGCAGAGTGCTGATTTATTTGTTAGTTGTACAGCGGTCACATCAGTGACTGCTGATGTGACTGTCCTACAAATGATCTCCGTGGGACACTCAAGATTATGTCAACACGACGGACAGGTGAGGGATAAGGTTGTTTTTTATTTTTGGTTTCTTACAGGAAATGAGGGATTAGGCTTTAGGTGAGTATATGGTGTTTTTTATCTTTAGATAAATTATTAAAACCGTGTGGACTTTTATTTAAAATAAAATTCTTTATTCTGTGTTACGGATCCGGGTGGTGGAACCTCTGTGCTGCGGTGCAAGGAGGGACCAGAGGGGTGTAACTAGGTATCAACTCGGACTGACCAAGGTCACACAGCGGCTCAATCGACTCCGTGAACCAGGGAAGGACCGAGCAGAGGGACCAGGTGCTACTCTGGACTAGTCCTTGTATGAGAGCAGGTGACTCCCATGGGTCAGAAGGCAGGGACTGACCGGTACAGCAGGTGAGCACGGCAGGCAGGCTGATTGGTGATCCGGGTAGACGGACTGGCAGACACCACGGGTAACTGGCAGGAGCCTCCAGGTAGGCTGGCTGGTAGGCACGGCAGGTAACTGGTACGTTCTCTGGGTAGGCAGGCAAGCCTGGCCCATAGACAGACTGGCAAGTTTGGACCATAGGCAGACCGTCGGGCTGGAGAGTACTTGGCTGGCGGACTGAACTGGTAGTCAGGCTGGCGGACTGGACTGGTAGTCAGGCTGGCGGACTGGACTGGTAGTCAGGCTGGCGGACTGGACTGGTAGTCAGGCTGGCGGACTGGACTGGTAGTCTGGCTGGCGGACTGGACTGATAGTCAGGCTGGCGGACTGGACTGGTAGTCAGACTAGCAGCGGGATCTGAGGGCTGAAGCAGAGATTGAACACCGTGCTACAACCTTGCATGGGCACCTCAATATTGGAAGAGGTGCCTTTTATATGAGAAGTCCTCTGGCCATTGGCCGGGGACTCCTTAGTACGGCGCGTGCGGCCCCTTTAAGAGGGAGGGAGCGTGCGCCCTAAGCACAGTGCCCGGGAAGCTGTGCGTGCCGGCAGCAGCAGCAACAGGAGAGCCGGAAGACGCCGGGCCAGGAGCGCGGCAGTAAGGGGGACGGCGTCTCTGCCTGCCAAGGGGCAGAGATGCCGATGCTACATTCTGGCTGTGTCTTTATTTCAAAACCTTGACTTTGGGGTTTGTAAAGGGGAAATATTATAGACACCCTCCATTACTAACCGGGGCTTCATGTCTGCCGCCAATACAAGGCTGACATGAACCCCAACCCGATTACCCCACTTGCCACAGCACCAGGGCAATGGGAAGAGTGGAGGCTAAGCACCAGAATTGGCGTATATTATGGATGCGCGATTTCTGGGGTCGCTGAGGGCTGATATTATTTGCCTTTGAGGGGGCCAGGATCCATGGCCCCTTCCCTGGCTATTAATAACAGCTCACAGCTGTTTAGCCTTTGCTGGTTATATTTTAAAGGGGGACCCTACGTCAATTTTTTTTCTGAGGTCCCCTTGTAATCTTGTCAGTAAAGGCTAAGCAAACAGCTGTGAGATGTTATCAATAGCCAGGGAACATCATTGGTTAATGGCCCCTTCCACGGCTAGTAATATCAGTCCCCAGCGGTCTGCTTTCTCTCTGCTGGTTATGAAAATGAGGAGCAGGAGCCCACGCCATTTTTTTTATTTAATTCAACATTTTATTTCATTTATAAGAAATCACATGCCCACTGTGCTTGCTTTTGATGCTGCGTAAACTCACCCATAGTATGTAAATTTCTGTAGTGGAGACGCAAGTCTCCGCTGCAGATTTTGACTGATTGAAATGTCATTATATGCGGGGGATCCGCATTTACTGAAAAACAAGTGTGGCACTAGAATGCAGCATTTTGGATGCAGCGAAAATACTCACCCCGGGTCCGATGGAAATTCAAGGGTTAAAGCGATATCCCATGTTTCTTTTTTTCAAATATCTTTATTTAGCTCCAAAAAACATTCATTGCTGTTCCAAAATGCATGAAAGAACGCATGCAAAAAATGCATGCAAAAACGCATTTTTTCTGCAGCAATGTGAATGAGAAACGTGAAGTGTCATGCACACGTTGAGTATTTTTTGACTTGCAGATTTGGTGCAGAATGTAATCATCAGCATGTCAATTCTCTGTGTGTTTTTGCCACGTTTTTTGCCTGCATTTTTGCAAAACGCACCAAGAGCGAACGTAGAAAAAAATCTTCAGCATGTCAACTCGTGTGCATTTTTTTCAGTGCATTCAGTGGGTGAAAAACGGAAGCAAAAAAACAAAAAAACAGCAACTTTGTAATATATCTTATTATCAGAGAAATCTATTTCTTTCTCCTCCAGGAGTGATGTTTCATTTTCAAAACTCAATTCACAAGTGAAATCTGTATTCAGTGAAGACAGATTGTTACATTACTGAGATAGGAGATAAATAATGCTACTGATAAGATTTTATGTACTGGGGAAGATCTAGAGGCAGAGCATCCCCTCCACTGTACATAGAATTTGCAGTCTTCTTTCTCAGTAATGTAACAATGTGTCTTCAATGAATACAGATTTTACCTGGAAATTGAACGTTTTGAAAATGAAAGATCAGTCCTGGAGAAGAAGGAAGCAGATTTATTGGATAAGATATCTTACAAAGTTGCTTATTTCATGTGTACTATTAATTTGTGAAACAAAAATTAAAACAATTGAGGTGAAAAACAGTGGCGCTTGTAGGTGGTCTAAAAGGCCTGCAGCAAATTGGGACAAGAGCCACTACTTGTCCAAAGATACCGAGACTGGTACCAAAAGGTTAAAATAATAAAAGATAAGAACAAGGGATGTAAATGGGTCAATAAAAGTGAAAAGGAAGCCTTTATCGTGCTGTATAACAGTATACAGTGAGGTTATATCTAAGGTTCCCAAACTCTCATCACACCTGAAGGACAGTAAGCATGTTTTACAATTACTCAATAAAATAGTATGGAAGGACAATTACATACTATGCACCTTAGATATAACCTCACTGTATACTGTTATACAGCATAATAAAGGCTGCGAAGCGTCAGTGCATTTTCTAGATACTCTTAGCCAAATACCACCAGAGCAAATCTCTTTCCTAAAGGATTGTATGCATTTTATTCTGACTCATAATTTCTTTCTACACGAGGGGCACCACTACACCCAGCAGTGGGGCACTGCTATGGGGACCAGGTTCGCACCCAGCTACGCTAACCTCTATGTGGGCAGGTGGGAACAGTCTGCCATCTGCCCTGGTGGTACGCTGCAATTGAACCTGGTCCTCTGGCAAAAGTTCATTGACGACGTCATATTCGTTTGGTCTGGTGAACAGGACTCACTCAACCAATTTCTTGTAGACATCAATAAAAACGATTTCCATCTTGAATTCACATCTCATACTAGCTCCGAACAAATTAACTTTTTGAACCTAAACAAATACATAGATCAAGGGCTTCTACATACTCGGACTTACTCAAAACCGACGGACGCAAACAACTTTATTCCGCTACACAGTTGCCATCTACCCCAATGGCTACTGAATATACCTCGGAGCCAATACTCCAGGCTCCATCCCAATTGCTCACATCCTCAAGACTTAGAAGTGGCAGCAAAGACTCTGCCAAAAAATTTTTTAGAGAAAGGCTATCAAGCACCATTCCTGCAATCAACTAAAACTAGAGTTCAAGAAATCCCTAGGAACCAATTATTGATAGACAAAAATGTTAAATCCCACCCTGGATGTAAGGAAACAACTATAGATATCCCGATTATTTTGCAACCTAATTCTAATACTCACCTTATCCGAAAAATAGTAAAAAAACATTGGGACACACTAAAAGATACAATAAACAGCAAATACATACAAATCTCAAAAAAAGGCCATCTGGCCACAAAAAATCCGCCAACAAGAATCGGACATATACAGCAAAAAATAGCAGAATTAAAATATAACTTTTAATGGGATAATTAAAATCTAAAATAGTATCTAGATACACACAAACAAACAAAAATAGGGATGTTATTCACCCAGTGGGGGGGACTAGTTCAGAAAATACAACAGGAGATATATGTTCCTTAATTTACTACAATAATGTTTACTCCTTAATAGTAGAGAGAGACTATCATATGCAAACAGTGGAAATTCATAAGTAGAAAGAAAAGGAACAATCTCACCGGTCCTGCAGCACGAATTTCTCCACAGAATAGCACAGGGTTAATCCAGCGGTCATCCACCTCTGTAGGGAAACTTCTGTAGGGTCTATGTAGGGCTGATCAGATCTTTAGGGTCAGCTGTGGACTGCCCTTGTCAGGGCGGGAGCTTTGGGGTCCTAGGGACAGCATATGAGAACAGGGCATTATAGGGTCAGAGGTGGATGACCGCTGGATTAACCCTGTGCTATTCTGTGGAGAAATTCGTGCTGCAGGACCGGTGAGATTGTTCCTTTTCTTTCTACTTATGAATTTCCACTGTTTGCATATGATAGTCTCTCTCTACTATTAAGGAGTAAACATTATTGTAGTAAATTAAGGAACATATATCTCCTGTTGTATTTTCTGAACTAGTCCCCCCCCACTGGGTGAATAACATCCCTATTTTTGTTTGTTTGTGTGTATCTAGATACTATTTTAGATTTTAATTATCCCATTAAAAGTTATATTTTAATTCTGACACACTAAAAGACGACAACATTTTGTGCGGTATAATAACACCAAATCTGAGGTTTGTCTTCAGAAAGGCTCAAAATTTGGGCAATTTAATTGCTCCATTGGTGAAAAACCCAGAGCACGAGTCATCAGCCGGGACTCTGCTCCTGCACGCACCGCTCCCCTCATCCACTGCCTATCCGGCATATCTGGCGATTCCAGCACAGCAGAGTGGAGGTAAGCCGCACATCTCTGCTACATCTGCTAGACGACTCAAAGGTATAATCTGCCACCGTCTATTACCATCAGAGAAGATAACGCGACTGGTACACATACACTCCATTTATCTGGGTACCCCACAGTGTGCAGTGTTCGAGATATACTCCCTCCCTGAGGGCCCATCATTTCGGACTGGTGCGCCACCTACGGCCCACTGTTCCTCCTGTAAAGTTAGCTACTCACCTCAGCCTTAACATCAGTAAGTCACCACGCATCGTACTCCTAATAGTAACCCTACAGTGATACCGGCTTAACAATTATTTGCCTCTTTAGCCAGGTACCACAACTACCAGCAACTCTCTACAGTACCCTCCATTACCCTGACGCCTAGCTGCCATTCAACTCTCAGCAGGTATCTCCTATTGGTTTCACACACATTTTACCTGACTAGGTTGTCATTATATCTGCCTATTTTCATCCACCTAGGCTCGCAGTAGGAACCATCACTGCATTTGCTCAATCTCCTGCTTACAATTTTCATGAACAAGACATTAACTACAACTACAGCCCCATCCTAGAGACTGGTAATTATAATATACTCTAATCGAAAGACCATCCTCTCAGTTTATTTTATTAATAACCCTAATTTATTCCAACTAGCACCCCTTTATAAGCAAGTGTGGACGATCCTGCCACCGGTATATATCAGAAATACCAGACATCCAGGTAATAACCGCTGGTACCTAAATACCTATGCACACTCTCTATAGGGTTACATTTTCTCATACTAATTAATCCCCCCTTTTTTGTTCCCTACAGGGGAAGACCACCACCATACTAAATTGGTGTATACTTCAGTTATTATTTGGACCAACTGGATTTCAATTAAGACTTCGAGCCCATACCACTACTGCTCGTGTTTTATCTTCCTTATTTTATGTCATTTTAATTCTCTACTTTTAAACTTTATCCAATAAACCGATACTGTTTTATCCCTCTTGCATCCTTTTCACTTTTATCAACCCATTTACATCCCTTGTTCTTGTCTCTTAGTGCAGCGATAATTATTACCAATACTATTTTAAAAATTAAAACAATAGTAGTTACTCTTTAATGATTTCTCCTGATAACTGAAGGGTTTGCTTCTCAGGCATGTTTGGCTTCCCCTGCCACTACAGCAACACAACTAGATTCAAACCCTATTCCAGTCCTCTGAAGTAATTCAGATCCAAGACCACTAAATTAAGCCCTTTACCCTTGGGCCATGTGCTATTTTTTTCATTTTTGTTTTTTCCTCCCCTCCTTGCAAGAGTCATAGCGTTTTTATTTTTCCATTAATATAGCCATATGAGGTATTTTTTTTTGAGGGACGACTTGTATTTTTGAATAGCACCATTGATTTTACCATATAGTGTACTGTAAAATGGGGAAAAAATTACAAATGCGGTGAAATTGCAAAAAAAAGTGCAGTTCTACAATGTTTTTTTTTTTTTATTTGCCATGTTCACTATATGGTAAAACTGACCTTCCAATATAATTCCCCAGGTCAGTACAAGTACGCTGATATCAAACATGTTTATTTATAAAGTGGTGAAAAAATAGTCCAAAATTTGTATGAAAAAAAAGTTTTTGTGTTGGTTGTTATTTTCCGAGATAAGTAGCCTTTTTATTTTTTGGGATCTGGGTGATGTCTTATTTTTTGCTCCCAGAGCTGATGTTTTTATTGTCACCATTTTGCGGTAGATACGGTGTTTTGATCACCTCTTATTGCAATGTTGCAGCGGCTGAAAAAACATAATTCTGGCTTTTCGATTTTTTTTCTCATTACGCCTTTAACTGATCTGATTAATTTACTTTATATTTTGATAGATTGGGTATTTCTGAAGGCAGTGATGCAAAGCATGTATTCTTTTTAATTGTTTTATTTTCAAAGGAGGGCAATTTGAACGTTTGTGTTTTTAATTTTTTTTCATATTTTTTAAAACTTTTTATTCTCACTGTTTACAGTATTTAATAGTTACCTTAGGATACTTGAAGCTGAGATCGTCCGATCGCCTGTGCTATACATAGCAGTGCTTCAGCATCAGCACTGCTATGTATAGCTAAATATCCCAATCTTCTGTGAACGCCAGCCTTGGGCTGGCATTCACAGGAGGATTATGATGACAGGCATGGGCGTCATCAGCTGACCTCCAGCTGTCATGATAACCCATCGTCGCCCCGCAATCGCGTGACGGGCGCACCGATGGGCGACCAAAATGAAGTGTTAAATCCCGCTGTCAGTGATTGACAGGAGAATTTAACTGGTTAACAAACATCAGAGATCCACCCGAGTCTGTTAAAGGCACATGACAGCTGATTAAATAAGCTGTCATGTGCATGGAAAGATGCGGGTTAGCGTCGGTGCCCGCATCGAAGTCAGGGACACGGCATATGACGTCATATGTCGTGAAGGGGTTAATATAGATCTTTGACCTGTAAAATACAGCAGACCTTTGAGAAGACCCGTAAAAAATCCAGACCCCATACCCGGTACCCTAACGCTCCCAGAACGTCCAAAAGGTCCTGTGAAAACCATAACACTATTGCAAGAATTGGTAATTCCTCCAGGTTGTGCAAGAACTTTCCACAAAGACCAAATATCCTCCCTCCAAGGAATCCATTAAAGGGGTGGTCCAGTACTTTATATTACTCCCCCAATGTATCCCCCCGGGGCCCCTAAAGATTTTTGTAATTACCTTACATTGCAGATAATGCCTGTGAGTGGCGCTATCACTGGCCGCTCACAGGCATCACGTGACCCCCGACTGCAGCCAGCCCCTACATCCACTGATGTCACAACAAGTGCTGGCAGCAGCCGGGGGTCTTTGTCTTCCGCGTTCCAGGTGGATGCCAGGCTGTGGGCGGGTTTACCCCCCACCCGGGTTTGCCCCCCACCCCCGCTTCACACCCGTCATCCACCGCGCGCTCTGCCTCTCCCCATTCATTGGGAAAGCGCGCAGTGGATGCCGGGTGTGACGTGGGGGGGGTAACCCCGCCCACAGCCCAGCAGCCACCGCGGGAACCCCAGCGCTGAGTCACGCCTCACTTGTCGTGACGTCAGCGCGGAGTCATGTGATGCCTGTGAGCGGCCACCAATAGCGCCGCTCACAGGCATTATTAGCAACGTAAGGTAATTACAAAAAGTCTTAGGGGCCCCGGGGGGATACATTGGGGGGGTAATATAAAGTACTGGACAACTTCTTTAAATCAACGTTCTTAATGAGAATCTGTCGCCGGGTTTCTGCTATGCGATCTGAGAGCAGCATAATGTAGTGGGAGAGACCCTGATTCAAGTGATGTGTCACTTACTAGTCTGTGTTTTACTGTTTTAATGCAATCAGTGTTTTATTAGCGGAAGATTATCACCACAGGACAAGCTCCATCATGCCTCCTAGTCCAACCCCACCCCCAGCACTGATTAGCAGCTTTCTGTCACTATACAATGTACCCAGAAAACTGTGGAGTGGGTGAGGTTATACATAGCTGAACATCGGAGCTCTGCTAGATCTGCAGCAGAGAAAACTATGATTCTTTCTAAACTGCAGCGGGCCAATAAACTAAGTGATACGGCGCTGTCCCTACATCATGGTGCTGTCAAATTACATAGCAAAAACCTGCTGACAGATTCTAATTGAGACTCGGATACAAAACAGCAGGCATCCCTATTTGTCTCCAAGCCTCAGCACTCAGAATCTTCTCTGGGACACAGGGAACGTGATGTCTTTGAGCTTTCTGCTTCCTTTAACAGGTGCAGCCAGAAGAGACCAATAAGGGGCTGAAAAGCAATGGGAATTTCAAGAGATGAGCAAGATACTCATTTTATGATGGGAGCACATTGTGACTAAATATTTATACAGAAGACATAGTATGGCTAGATATGTTGATTCAGAGGGGACTGGGTGGTTTATACATAAATTCAAGGAGGACACTGGTCACTTATATATTCAGTAGGCACAGGTTATATCCCTGTTATATTTAGGTAATAACAACAGAACTAAAAAAATTGCAATGAAAAAGTTACAATGATTTATTAAAGAGTCAGCAGGAATTCGCCATAAATTGTTCAGCCTACACAACACATACATGCTCCTCCATGCCTGCAGTAATCTATGCCTGGTGAACACTGACACATTGGCCAATTATAATTTATTAAGAAATGTATGCTAATACTTCAATAAATCATGATATTTTTCTAACTAATATGTTCTGAGTGCAATGGTTATTGCTTAAAGTAAAGTTTGGAACACCCTCTCTACCACTGAAGAACCTCTACCGAGCCAAGAGTGCTTGCCATATGTGACAGGTAGAAGTAGTGCTGAGTGCTGTTGCTTCAAAAGCATCCAGCAGTAGAAGAGTTAACCACATCGTGTCCCCTGTGACTGTGTTAGCAGAGCCCCAGGGGGATTGTGGGGAACATGTTTACCGTTCTGGCTGCAGCCAAAGAGATGAGTGGTGTGTGATCTTTATCTCACAGAAGTTCAAGTGAACCATAGTGGAACAGGATTCCAGTAAAGAGTGAAGCTGAGCTAAGGTCAGATACCCTGTACTGCTAGTTGAGAAAGTCTATCATCTGGCAGGAAGATAAGGACAGGAAGGAATTGTGTCACAGGGATCATCTCCCTCAGCAAACCCTCCCCACCTCCTCCATCTCACTGTGCTATAAAGAATGCTGTGTACTACTGTGCCTTTGTGAAGAAGCTGTTTGATGTTGAATAAGGGAAAGCCTGTTTATGTAAAGGACTTGATTTGTACTGGCAGTGCTCCTACATTAAATTCTACTGTTCACCTGTTCATGAGGACTCTGTCAAGTGTGTCTGTGCCAGCAAGTGAATACATCTTATGCCTGGGAAAGCTGCAATGTATGGTCGCCCTGAGTAACAGTTCCCCCAAGACTGCAAAAATTAATGAGACCTGTCTCACCCCTATCTAAACCTAGCGGCGTGCACGTAACACATGTACTAGTGGATTATATTTAGGGGGCACATTGAGTGCCATTATGTTCAGAGGGCATAATGTGAGCATATGCTGCAAAGGTGAGCAACAAAAAAAAATTGCTGGTAAATGAGGTGCGGCCTGTATATATTGGACGTGGTCTTTAAAAGAAGCGTGGCTTAAGGGCAATTGTTATCTGTGAATTTCTATAGATAGAACAGTTTTAGGCCTCATTCAGATGTTAGTTTTTCTTGTACATCTGCTCTCTGTGTTTTTCTTAGCATTTGTACCTATGACAGTCTATTGGGCTGTTTACATGTCTATGATTTTTTGCGGACAGAGCAGTCCATGCAAAATCGTTGAGACATGTCTGATATTGATCCGAGTGTCGGATGAAATTTGGCAATGCAAGTCGGTGGGTCCGTAAAAAATCGGACAGAACTCAGATGCCATCCATGTTCTGTCAGTTTTTCACACACTTACAGGAGAACCTGTAAAAAAAATTACCTTTAGAGAAAAACTGACAAAACTCTGATCAAAAACACTGAGGAAAACTGTTTTTCTTGAACGTGAAAATAACTGTACCCTGAATGAGGCCTCAGAGTCATTCAGGCCTAGTACCTCAGTGCACCATTGTGCAATTATCAATGCTGCAATATGTAATATTTATATTTCAAATAATGCTGAGACTTGTAGTGCCTCTGTGTTCCAGGTTATGATTAATTTCAATTTTTTTTTTTATAAATATCTATTTGGCTCTCATCTGTTCCCTGTAGTTGCTTAGAAAGCTACCAGCCCAAAATTATTACATGAACAGACAGTAATAAGGGGCAACACTAGATATGTAATTATACAAGTGGAATTAGGGTGTACTGTTTAACTAGAAATACATATTCTGGCACAGAAAGGTGCTGTTTATAGTTTCATAGTTTTTAAGGTTGATGGTAGACATAAGTTCATCTAGCTCAACCTATAGTCTAACATGTTGATCTACAGGAAGGCAAAAACCCCATGGGGCTTCCCGTTCCTTCCCGACTCCTCATACGGTATTCAGACTAGTTCCCTAGATCACTGTCCTATCACAGAATCTAGTGCCTATAACCTGTAATATTATATTTTTCAAGAAAGGCTTCCAGGACTTTCTTGAATTTTAGTACTGAATCAACCATTACACATCATGTATCAGAGAGTTCCATAGTCTCACTGCTCTTACAGTAAAGAACCTGCGTCTGTGATTATGATTAAACCTTCTTCCCTTTAGACTGTGACTGAGTCACTGGTGATGTGTGTGAAGGAAGATATGTTTCACTGCGGCTAGTAGGTTCAGGGAAATTAACCTAGAAGTTTCTTCAGCATGTTAGGTGCTGAAGAGGTTAATCAGCCATTTTGGGTCTGGTTCTTTGTGAGTAGATGTGAGATGTGCGGGATGCCTACTCACCATATCTCCACCTCAAGGGTGTGACTAGAGAAATTAAATGATCAGCTACTGTTTTTTTCTCTCTGGTATAGTTTGGAGAATGAAGTCTCCAGACTGTGTGTGTGGAAGCCAGAGAGCTCCACAGAAGGACTTTGTGGTGAAACTTTATTGTGATACCCGGAGTGGGCGAAACCATGCTCACCTATGAACTTTACTACACTTTATCTTTTTGTTTCCCGTTATCCCGGAGAGGCTGTGTTTAGTTTGTGGAACCTTGCCGTGGTTTATGCCATGTATTAATAAACCAGCAGGAAGTTAACCCAAGAAGTGTTTCCTGTGTCTGTCTCTTTGAGAGCCGAGCAAGTCGCTTTACCACTAGTGATGAGCGAGCATACTCGCAAGTATAAATGTAAGAAGAAACTGGCTTCCAGGAATATAAAAATTTCCCACAATTTATTTTATTTTTTTTTTTTTATTGATAGAAAAGTAGTTCAGATCAGTTCAGGTAATGAGATAAAAATTCAATGGATAAATCACATCATAGAATCCAGCTACGCGTTTCGAGCATGATACTATGCTCTTTGTCAAATTTGCTCTGTGCTATTTGCTTGTTGGCACTGCAGAATACAGCCAGATCCTTTCCATATTACATCTAAAACCGTGTTTTCTCCGTCACACGGATCACATATACGTTTTCAGAAAATACTGCCATTTTTGGCCTCTATTAAAAATTTCTTTCAGTGTGTCAGTGAAGCAATTCACACCAGTTTGCTGTTCAAACTAGCTACCTACATGCCAGGTATTTAAAACTCTGTTTTCTCCGTCACAAGGATCACATATAAGTTCGCTCCAAACTCAGTCATTTGTAGTGAGCGTAGAAGATACTGTCCTCCATTTAAAATGGTCAAGGCACATGGCAAGGGATGGGGAACTGGACATGATGGTGATGGTGCATGCAGAGGTAGAGGACAAGCTGAAATTGTGCCACAACAAACACCCACATCTTCTCACCCAACCTTCCTGTCCCAATTCCTAGGGGACCGCAGCACACCACTATTGAACCCAGAGCAGTGTCAAAAGGTAGTTGGTTGGATAGCGGATAATGCTTCCAGTCACTTAGCCACCACCACCAACCTGTCTTCCATACGGTCAAGTCTCAGTAGCCGTGAGTCTGGACCGCATATTCCTCACCCTGATCCTCCTTCCTCCAGGCCGGTCCCCGGAGACAACTGATCCCACACTTGGACACTCTGAAGAGCTGTTCACTTTTTCATTTATAGATTTGGGCCTCTCGCCCGGTCCATTTGAAGCAGGGCAAGAGGAGATCGCATGTAGCAATGCCCAAATATTTGAGCAGCCACGGTCACACGAAGGCGACGGTGGGAAAGTGTCACAAGAGGTGGACGATGATGAGACACAATTGTCAGAAAGTCAGGAGGAGGACCAGGGTGCGGAAGTGGAAGTGGATGATATAGTGACTGACCCAACCTGGCAGGAGGACATGCAGAGCGAGGAGAGCAGCACACAGGAGGAGGGAGGCAGAGCACCCCAACAGGTAGGAAGAAGCAGTGTGGTGGTCGCAGACAGAATGAAGGCAACCTTTCCCCGTAGCATCAACACGAAGGAAGTTGCCAGTACAACTATTACATCTTCCTGAGTCTGGTTGTTTTTAAAGACTCTGCCAATAACCCCAAAAAGGCCATTTGCACCACCTGCCAGGCCAACATCAGCAGGGGTGGCAAAACTACCAGCCTGACCACCACCAGCATGATCAGGCACATCTCGCTGACGGCACACTGGGTTAACATAGTGGAAGCCGGGACCCAGTCAGACCTTGGGATGGAACGCGTCCTCCCAACGCCAAGGATTGTGGGCCCTAGGTCTATCAGGGTTGCCCCCACGGTCTACAGCTCCTGCACCTCATCCTCCTCAGCCTCCTCCTCCTCTTCAGCCTACATCTCCAAAATGACTACATCAGTCACAAGCTGCAAGCACTGCACCACTGCCTCGGCTAAGCGGCAACAGGCTGTGCTGAAGCTAATATGCTTAGGTGACAAACCGCACAATGTTGAAGAGTTGTGGACAGCTTTGAAAGAGCAGGCATATCTGTGGCTCACATCGGTGAACCTACAGTGAGGCATGGTCATGTGTGACAATGGCCGGAACCTGGTGGCGGCTCTGAGGCAAGGCAAGCTCACACACGTACTCTGCCTGGCCCATGTGCTTCACCTCGTGGTTCAGCGGTTTCTCAAATCCTACCCGGATTTCTATTTCTTATTCCTGAGGCGGACAGGTCTACAAAAATGGGGCTGTACCAGAAGGCCCTTGTTGCGGAACTATTAAAAAAATTCCCATCTGAAAACACTGGCGATAGAGGGCACACTTTGTTGGACAACCAAGAAGTACAGGCGAGAGCGACACAACTTCAATCCAGCAGAAGCAGGTGGACACTGTCAAAGTTCTGGGAGAGTTTTCTCAGCCCCTCCCATCGCACAGGCCCTGAGGCGCGGGGTACTATCACAAGGAGTGTAAAGTTTGGGAAGATGCTGAGGAAGTACCTTGCCGACCGTACCAACATCCTCTGTGATTCCTCTGTGCCTTATAATTATTGGGTATCCAAGCTGGATACGTGGAATTAACTGGCTCTCTATGCCTTGGAGGTCCTGGCCTGCCCTGCCTCCAGCGTTTTATCAGAGCGGGTTTTTAGTGCTGCTGATGGAATTATAACTGCTAAGCGCATCCCCCTGTCAACTGAAAATGCTGACAGGCTGACTCTTATAAAAATGAACAAGGGCTGGATTGGGCCAGACTTCTCAATACCACTGAATTATAGCAGCGTAACATAAACTCAAATCCAGTGTCTTTTCTTGGGAGGTGTATTCCCATGTACCTTTTCACATCCAGACATGGGTATATGCTTCCTGATTTTGGCTATTTGCTCTTGTCCTCCTCCTTCTCCTCATCCTCCACCACCATATCACCAGGGTGACCGTGGTCCGTGATGCAACACCCACATAATTTTTTTAAAGGGTGTTTATGATGCCCGTAAAAAAAATTTTTTTATACAGTATGTTCATGTATACCCCTCAGGGGTAAATGTTTGTCAGCCCATACACTTAGTGCATGGGCATTACAAGTATAGGAGGCCCACTCCTTTCTAATGGGAACATTTTTTTATGAGGCCCTCCTTCACGTCTCTTCCAAGGGGCATTGAAGTGCCTCCCAATTTTTGGCAGCCCTTGCATTCACTGCAAAGGCCAACACTATGGGAGACCCACTTCCTAATAATGGGAATATTTTTTTATGAGGCCCTCTAAGTCTCTTCCAAGGGGCATTGAAGTGCCTCCAAATTTTTGGCAACCCTTGCATTCACTGCATAGGCAAACACAATGGGAGACCCACTTCCTAATAATGGGAACATTGCTTTCAGGAGGTCCTCTGACCTCCACGTCTCTTCCAAGGGGCATTGGAGTGCCTCCAAATTGTTGGCAACCCTTGCATTCACTGCATAGGCAAATACAATGGGAGACCTACTTCCTAATAATGGGAATATTGTTTTCAGGAGGCCCTCCTCTAAGTCTCTTTAAAGGGGTATTGGGGTGCATCCAAATTTTCAAAGTGGTATTGGGGTGCGTCCAAATTTTGTGCAGCCCTGGTACTCACTGCATACGCAATAACAGTATAGGAGACCAAACTCTTTAGTAATGGTGTGGCGCCCCTGAGGGTTCGGTCGCCACAAGGGGGGATACTGCAGCCTGTCAGCAGATGTAGTGTCTCCTCACCCAGGTAAGGAAGGTGCACTGGTCAGGACCCTGAATCTACATTCAACACTACACACTCCTGACCTATGGGAGGCAAGTATGCACCATAGTGCTGCCTCAGCAGGATCACAAGTGGGGACAACCAAAAGTAAGGGGAACCATGTAGTGGGTGAAGGGTAGAACACAGTTTTAGCTTACACACATAATTTGATATATAATAGCCAGCCATCTTGAGCTGAAGGTTCTTCATTCTTAGTTCTTGGAGTGTGATCTTGACAGTTGGCAGCGGCATGTGTTGGAACCTGCAGCATGTTGAAGATGCACGGTCCTCGTGCTCTGACCTTGACACGAGGAGCAGGAATGAGTTAACATTATCTCTACCCCGGTCAAGTTCCCTTGCTTAAGAAGGTCGGGAGCTATAGTGAAACAGCTCCACAAGCAAAAGGATCCCAGGGAGCACGGACGGAGCGGCGTACGCCACCTGTACTCTCCATTCTGGCCTAGCCAGAGGGACTCCTGCTGCAAGAGGGGTACCAGCCCCCGATATCTGACTTTGCCACTTCACGTGTCTGTCAGAGAAGCCCGGTAGGCTACAGTGGATCCCGTCGGGTGACGGGCGGAACGGAATTGCCACCTTACCCTATATCTGTGCATAGTCCAGAGGGAGACCCAGCCTTTGCACGCACACAGACAGGAGAGGTTCAAAGGGACTGTTAGGAACACTCAGAGGGTCCTGATCGAAGTACTTGAATACCCTGGGTGCGCTGAGCCCTCATTCCCGGTGGCCGCAGTGATCCGTGAGGAGCAGGGAGAAGCCTTGCCGCTGCTTAAAAGAACTGTGAGTAAAAGACCTGGAAGACTATCCCTATGGCCTCCAGACTCTTTATTTCCACACTGCACCACACAGCACCTGAGTGACCCAGGACTACTCTCCCCATCCTCCTGTTGCATCTGCCCTGAGGCCCAGCTCCGCCTGTGGGGAGTTATAACACCTCAAACTGCCATAACATTCAGCCTCAGAGGACTGCTAGCGGCGCTTGTGGCGCATCACCAGAAACCACAGGTGGCGTAGTCGATAAATACCACTCAACCCTGAAAGCCCTTACATCCTTTTTAATGTGACGGCCCTGGGCATGGGACGGGTCCAGGCCACAGCTGCATCCCCTCGACATCTGACCTGGCTCCAAGTACCCCCATCTTCCCAGGGCAGGGCTGTGAGCGTCACATACTTGGCATAGTCGGCAGGATTGAGTGCCCGCAGCAACGGAAGAAGATTGCCCATTGCTACTGGGTACTGCGCACCTTTTTCAATAGACTGTCGCTTTTCCACTTAAAATGGCGCCCGCCCAAGAAGAACGGACGCCATAATGTGCAGAAAGGACAGCGTCTCAGCACCTCCCATAGTGGGCCTGGCTCCCGCATGGCGCTAAATGTGCAGACCGCCCCTTCCATTAGAGACTGTCCGTGGGGTAGTGTCCGTCACCCCGGAGGGGACAACCGAAGGAGTGCCTGTCAGCCTGCCGCCATGGAGCCACCCCAAAAAGAGGTGGAGACGAAGGAAACAACAAGGTGCGGCCATAACAGTCCGAGACTCACCGCACCCTGCAGCAGTAATGGATGCCGCCGAGGAGAGTTCTTTCGAGTCCTCCAACGTTGGCCCACGAGCTGCTACCTCCCTCGGTATGGAGGGAATTCACCTGACCCCGGAGGAGGCCGAGTTCCTCCGTGGTGAAACGAAGGACCTGATACGGAGGGTCGAAGAGGCCGCAGCCCAGGCGGAGGAAGCCCAGGAGGCAGCGTGCAGCCCCGGAACGGGTAAGGAGAAAACCCCTATCCCGGGTGCGGGACGCAACGTGGCCCTCCTGGATCTCATGCCGGTACCCCCATCCTCGAGTGCTACCCTGGGAGCATTTATTCGCCCCGGATCCTGAGGCCCAAGCCGCCGCAGCCTCCAGAAGCGTGCTATGCCTTCCGACTCCTGGTTCAGAGAATCCCACGTTTCCTGGGGGTGACCATCTGCCCCAACCCGGACTAGTCCGCGCAAAGACGAGGACTTGCAGCAACTCCTGCTGTCGCCGCTACCTGCGCCACCGGTCGCGGAAGAGAGGGCCTGGGACAGGGGGGGGGATCCGTTTTATAGCCCAACGTCTGACCTCAGAAGTAAAACCTGTCTGGAGTGGCTCTCCTGGAGGTCCAACTCAGGATCTTCATGCCCTGCAGCCCCCTCAGGGCCTACGTTGAAAGTTTGGGACTGGTCCCTCATGCTGCTGGACTCGCCCTTTTGCAAAGTTTTCTAGTTATATAATGTTTTATATTTTGTACTATATTTACAGTTTGTAACTTTTAAGAAAAGTACCTCCCATAAAGGGAAGATTGTTATAATGTTGTTACAAAAACTACAAAAAGTCTGTACCATGCTTTGCTCTCTTTGCAGCCCGCGGACGTGCTGTGTTTTACCAGGGGGTAATGTGATGCCCCTGAGTGTTCGGTCGCCACAAGGGGGAATACTGCAGCCTGTCAGCAGGTGTAGTGTCTCCTCACCCAGGCAAGGAAGGTGCACTTGTGTCACCCTGGCCTGGATGCCACAAATGTATAATAAAGCTGTGTCTGAGAGCAAGGGGGAGGTCCTCTAGTCAAGGGCCATTAGCATGCAATACCTCCTGGCCCAGGCCAGTAGGGGAAGCAGGCTGCCCCTATAAAAGCTGGAACTGGGGGCAGGGTTAGAGAGAACTGGACAACCTGTCTCTGGATTGAGAGGTGTCCCAGAGCAGGGACAGATAGTTGTGTTGCAGCCTAAGGGGACATGTGGCAGTAGGAGAGCCACGAGCCAGGGACAAAAGGCGAAGTGAGTCTGTCCTGGCAGATAAAGAAACTAATCTACCAGACTTTGGTGTCTGAGGCTGTGAGGATTCCACATCCTACAGCAGATAACCAGTCCGCAGGGGACTGTATGTTCCTTGGCCTAAGAAGCCCGGAGGCTCCGCCACAGCAGAAGGGACCAGCAGAGCCATACCAGGCCAGGAGTAGCAAGGGACCCGAGTTGCAAGCCATACGGGCGAGTGGACACGGTGAGCTCAGGAACGTGGGCTGCTACATTACCAGAAGGGAAATAGCCAGAAGGAGCACAGAGAGCACGGTAGGCCGACACCCTCACCTTGACCAGGGCCAGCTTCCCACTTGCTCTCAGACATCCAGGCCCCCTCCTAGCCAGGCCTGTTTCTGGGTCATTTTACCTGTTCTAATAAAGACCCTGAACTGTTTAAGAGGCCTCCGTTTCCTGGCTAACGCGGTTGGAATCATCCCCTCCATCATCCATCATACACTGCCCTGGGGCCCTACTCTTCCCGTGGGGAGTTGTACTATTCGGAGCTGCACATTTACATCTGCCCCAGAGGTCTGCACTGCAGCGGCGGTTAGCACTGACCGCAATCCACGGGTGGCGTAGTCGGACGTTACTTAAAACATATAAAGGACTGCCACTGGTCTGACCACCATGAGCCACGGACCGGGTTGCCACTACTACCCCCACTACTACCCCCATCGTCTCCCTATTGCCCGGCTCCGAGTGCCCCACGGCCCAGGGGGCGAGTCACACTGGTCAGGACCCTGAATCTACATTCAACACTACACACTCCTGACCTATGGGAGGCAAGGATGCACCATAGTGCTGCCTCAGAAGGCTCACAAGTGGGGGGAACCAAAAGTAAGGGGAAACATGTAGTGGGTGAAGGGTAGAACACAGTTTTAGTTTACACACATAATTTGATATATAATAGCCAGCCATCTTGAGCATAAGGTTCTTGATTCTTAGTTCTTGGAGTGTGATCTTGATAGCTGGCAGCGGCCATGTGTTGGAGCCTGCAGCATGTTGAAGATGATAGAGTAATACAAGGAGGCCAAAAACAAGATATACTTCCGGCGGAAATAAATATAAGTATATAAATACTAAGTTCATAAATATTCAACCAGCCAGAATAAAGGACCAATATAGGCAAAAGGGACAATCGGAAAAGTCACCAAGAAAGAGAGGGGGGAAGGGGAAGCCGATCATAAAGTCCCAAATATCAAATGTAGTGAATAATTTCATATTTATTAGCAACAGGTGACAGCAATGAATAACAGATCAAATACATGATAAAAATAACTAAAAACATCTAAAAACAGGGGCATGTGTCCGATATGATGTTCCGTGTGGGAGAAAAAAATGGAAAAAATATAATAATAATTGAATAAATAGTCAATAAATACATTAGATGAATTAAGGATAATTGTAAATAAAGTGCACAGTGGGATGTATTAGAAAGTGTCCGTGCTATGAGTATTTTGATGTCTACCCCAAGATTGTATACAAAGTATATAATATATATAAAGATATATAACAAATCAATAGCAGCATCAATGCATAATCTATGTTTATTAATGTTTATTATTATATATATACTGGGGAGACAGGGCAGAGAAAGTCAATGCCACAATCAAGATACAAAGGAAATCAGCAATGCAAGTGCCTGAGAATAGGTGATTAAACCAATGTGCACCTTAAAAAGGTGACAGGAGAGGTTCAAAGGGACTATTAGGAACACTCAGAGGGTCCTGATCGAAGTACCTGAATACCCTGGGTTCGCTGAGCCCTCATCCCTGGTGGCCGCAGTGACCCGTGAGGAGCAGGGAGAAGCCTTGCCGCTGCTTAAAAGAACTGTGAGTAAAAGACCTGGAAGACTATCCCTATGGCCTCCGGACTCTTTATTTCCACACTGCACCACACAGCACCTGAGTGACCCAGGACTACTCTCCCCATCCTCCTGTTGCATCTGCCCTGAGGCCCAGCTCCGCCTGTGGGGAGTTATAACACCTCAAGCTGCCATAACATCCAGCCTCAGAGGACTGCTAGCGGCGCTGGTGGCGCATCACCAGAAACCACAGGTGGCGTAGTCGATAAATACCACTCAACCCTGAAAGCCCTTACATCCTTTTTAATGTGACGGCCCTGGGCACGGGACGGGTCCAGGCCACGGCTGCATCCCCTCGACATCTGACCCGGCTCCGAGTACCCCCATCTTCCCAGGGCAGGGCTGTGAGCGTCACAATGGGAACAATAAAACATAGCCGGCTGATGGCTCTCTAAGAATAGTGAGGGTCGACTGCTGGCCCTTTAAGAATACTAAAGGCCGCCTGATGTCCCTATAAAAATAGGCTTTGTGACTCTCAGAGTCCCTCCTTCATAAATGAAACACGATGTGGCTGATGATATCTCACACACCACATGGCCAGATAAGGTTGTAACATGTTAAAATGACATTTCCTGGTGAATGCATTTGTCACGGTTGAAAGCAATGCAAAAGTGAAGAAACGCATCAAAAACGCTACGTGCGAACATAGCCCAAGGTGTGGAGGAGCATTTTTGTTTTTGGTTATTTATTTTGCTTTATAAACAAGTCATTACCCTGGAAAGGATGTTCCTTCACATATTTCCCAGAAAATTCCATTTTGGTTTCGTTTTGGTATGTTTTATTGTGAGTCCGTAAAAGTTGTTGACAGAAGTGACCTGGGAGTCAGAGATGCTTCCAGGGGTCTTCCCCATGCTGTTCCCATGTCATTTGAGCACTGTTCCCATCGATTTGGGCAATTTTTATGCCCTCTGCAGACCGCCGGGGGAAGCCGCCTGAAAAATGCTCGAGTTTCCCATAGACTTACATTGGGCTCGTTGCTCGGGTCGAGCACCCGAGTATTCCAATGTGCTCGACCCAAGCATCGAGCACCCGAGCATTTTAGTGCTCCCTCATCACTATTTACCACAAGACATCGAGAATGCCCCCTTGTACCTGTCGCAGGCCTGGGTGTAAAAAAATCATTAGAAATATCTCTGTACTGTCCCCTCTTATATTTGTACATTATAATCATGCCCCTAAGCCTTTGTTATTCCAAACTGAATAACCCCAGTTTTGATCTTTCCTTGGTATTGTAATCCATCTGTTCCATTAATAACCTTGGTTGCTTTTCTCTGGAGATGTTCTGCTATGTTCTTCTGTGTTTTGCTATGTTCTTATTATACACTGGAAACCAAAATTGTACACAGTATTCTAAGTGTGGCTACATTAGTGACTTATATAGAGACAAAACTATGTTCTTGTCATGATAACATAGGGAATGAAAAGCCCATGTTTGGGAAAATTTTTTTTTATTAATTCCAGTATAGCAACATTCTTTAATAAGACAAAACTAATGTATTTTGGTATCTGAAGGTACAAAGAAGGAGAGTAGCATTTTTGGAGTAAACATACCAAGACATTTCAAAGCCCCATTCCCAGATCAGTGGTGCTACAACTGATCGGACTCCCACCAGTCTGATAGATAGATTTTACATAATGTACTATAAATAAAATCATGTCTGTCATGATCTTAGTTTGCAAAATTTCCTTCCTGTAAAATTCTGAACATACTGTTGATCTCCGCATACATAATTGCAATGGCTCTAATATACTGCAGATGGCACTATAGCACAATGTCTGCTGTCTCTACTTGCACTGTCACTTTTTATATAGCATAATAAAATAAGATTTTTTTTAACTTATTTGTAGTCAACAATCAGCCGGTTAACAGTCAATTGTTCAAATGGTTGCAAAAGCAACTTCTGAAAGACATATCATGGCTAACATATAGTATAGTGGTGATAAAAATATATTACATAAAGTGGAATTTAGGGTCAGTTGATAATTTGCCCAAAAAGCTGCAGAATATTTCCAAATATCTGATATAATATTGTGTTCAATACACAGAAATCCACAAATTCATATACATTGTACGTTTTTAGATATCGTTATTTTTTTTTTTTACCAGACTTGCTTGGCCCAGTGGTGGCAGTAAAACAACATGTTCCATCCTCTGTGCACCACATCAAAGGTACTGATAGGCAAAATCGTGATGTTCAGTCTTTGTAAAGGTAATGCGAAAGTATTCACCCCTTTGGCATTTTCTGTGTTTTGCTACCTCACACTGGAATTTCACTGTTTATTTTTTGAGGGTTTGCATCAGTTCATGTAAAGATCATGCCTACAACTATAAACATTTGTTTTAATTTTGTTGTGAAGCAAAAAACAAATAGGACAAAATAACTGTAAACTTCAGTGTGCATAACTATTCACCCCCTAAAGCCAGTACTTTGGAGAGACTCCTTTTGCAGCAATTACAGCTGCAAGTTGATTTGGATGAGTCTCTATGAGCTTTCCACAGATTCTCAATTGGATTAAGATCTGGGCTTTGACTAGGCCACTCCAAAACATTTACATGTTTCCCCTTAACCCCTTACTTACCGGGGACGTATTAGTACGCATATTTGCGTACCCTCCGTTCAGTGAGGGCTGCTGCGCTGAGCCCTCACTGAACGGAGCACATGTCAGCTGATTCTTACAGCTGACATGTGCCCGCAACAGCCGCGGGTGGAATCGCGATCCACCCGCGGCTGTTAACCAGTTAAATGCTGCTGTCAATCTCCGACAGCAGCATTTAACGCGCGCTTCCGGGTTGCGCGTCATAAGCCCCGCCCACCGGCGACCCCGTCACGTGATCGCGGGTCGCCGATGGGCGTGCATGACAACCCAGGGTCTGCAGCAGACGCCTGTGGTTGTCATGATCTTGTCGCTATGAGCGCCACCTAGTGGTCGGCGCTCATAGCACAGGACCATTTCTGCTGCATGCAGGGGACCTGCTCGTCCCCTGTATGTAGCAGAGGCGATCGGATAGTTGCTGCTTCTAGTCTCCTATGGAGACAATAGAAGCAAGCAAAAAGTATAAAAAAAAAAGTTTTTAAAAATATAAAAAAAAAATAAAAAAATATAAAAGTTTAAATCACCCCCCTTTCGCCCCATTCAAAATAAAATATATATAAAAAAAACCCCACATACACATATTTGGTATCGCCGCGTTCAGAATCGCCCGATCTATCAATATAAAAAAAATTATTCCGATCGGTAAACGGCGTAGCGAGAAAAAAATTCTAAGCGCCAGAATTACGTTTTTTGGTCGCCGCAAAATTGCAATAAAATGCAATAACGGGCGATCAAAACATCGGATCTACCCCAAATATTATCAATAAAAACGTCAGCCTGGCACGCAAAAAATAAGCCATCAACCAGCCCCACATCACGAAAAATAGAGACGCTACGGGTCTTAGAAAATGGCGCTATTTTTTTTTTTTTTTTTTTACCAAATTTGGAATTTTTTTTCACCACTTAAATATAAAAGAACCTATACATGTTTGGTGTCTATGAACTCGTAATGACCTGTAGAATAAGAAGGGCATGTCAGTTTTAGCATTCAGTGAACATGGTAAAAAAAATAAATAAAAAACAACTGTGGTATTGCACTTTTTTTGCAATTTTACCGCACTTGGAATTTTTTTCCCGTTTTCCCGTACAGGATATGATAAAACTAGTAATGGCATTGAAAAGTACAACTCGTCCCGCAAAAAATAAGCCCTCACATGGCCATATTGATCAAAAAATAAAAACGCTATGGCTCTGGGAACAAGGGGAGCAAAAACGAAAATGCAAAAACGAAAAATGCTCCGGGGCTTAAGGGGTTAAACAACTCGAATGTTGCTTTAGGAGTATGCCTTGAGTCATTGTCTTGTTGGAAGGTGAACCTCTCTCCCAGTCTCAAATCACTAACAGACTGAAACAGGTTTTGCTGAAGAATATCCCTTTATTTTGCACCATCCATCTTCCCCTCGAATCTGACCATTTCCCTTTCCCTGCTGCTGAAAAACATCCCCACAGCATGATGCTGCCACCACCATGTTTTACTGTGGGGATAGTGTTCTTGGGGTGAGGAGCTTTGTTGGTTTTGCGCCAGACATAGCGTTTACCTTAGTGGTCAAAAAGTTCAATTTTGGTCTCATCTGACCACAGCACCTTCCTCCATACATTTGGGAAGTCTCCCACATGTCTTTTGGCAAACTCAAAACGAGTCTTACAATTTTTGTGTGTAAGTAAAGGATTTTTTCTGCCCACTGTTCCATAAAGGCCACCTCTATGGATTGTACGGCTTATTGTGGTCGTATGAACAGATACTCTGTGGTCGTATAGACAGTATCTGCTTGGGAACTCTGCAGCACTTTCAGGGGTACTTTTGGTCTCTGTGCTGACTCTCTGTGCTGAGAGTTTTGGTGGGCAGCCCTCTCTTGGCAGATTTGTTGTGGTACCATATTCTTTCCATTTGATGATAATGGATTTGATGATCTAAGGGATTATCAGAGATTAGGATATTGTTTTATAACTCAACCCTCACCTGTACTTCTCAACAACTTTGTCCCTGACTTGTTTGGAGATCTCCTTGGTCTTCATGATGTTGTTTGGTTAGTGGTGCCTCTTGCTTAATGGTGTTGTAGCCACTGTGGCCTTTCAGAAAAGGTGTGCATATACTGACAGACCATGTGACACTTGCACAAAGGTGCACTTCCTTTCACTAAGCATGTGACTTATGAAGGTAATTGCTTGCACCAGAAATTTTTAGGGGCTCCATATCAAAAGGGGTGAATACATATCCACATGCCAATTTTTAGTTATTTGATCCCATAAATTTAATTTATGCCTAGTAGCACCCCTTTTGAAAGTATCCCAGCTTGAAAACGCTTTGGGTAGCCAGGCAAGAGTCTTTCAATTTTTGTTTGAGGGATTTTCATCCACTCTCCCTTGGAAAATTCTTCCAGTTCTGTGAGATTCCTGGGTCGTCTTGCATGCACTGCTATTTTGAGGTTTAGCCACAGATTTTCAATGATCATTTCAGGGTGACTGTGAGGGCCATTGTAAAACCTTCAGCTTGCGCCTTTTGAGGTAGTCTGTTTTTGATGTGTGTTTAGGATCATTATCCATTTGTAGAAGCCATCCTCTTTTCAACTTCAGTTTTTTTACAGATGGTGTTATGTTTGCATCAAGAATTTGTTGAATTTTTATTGAATCCATTCTTCCCTCTACCCGTGAAATGTTCATTGTGCCATTGGCTGCAACACAACCACAAAGCATAATTGATCCAGCCCCCATGCTTAATGGTTGGCGAGATGTTCTTTTACTGAAATTCTGTGGCATTTTTTCTCCACACATACCTTTGATCATTGTGGCCAAAGAGTTAACCTCATTGGTCCACAGGACTTGTTTCCAAAATGCATCAGGCTTGTTTAGGTGTTCTTTTGCATAATTCTGGCACAGAATTTTATGGTGAGGATGTGACGCGCCCCCTGGGCCGTGTGTGTGTGTGGGGATACCTGGAAACGGACCCATTGTGGATGCTGGGGGTTGTAGTCCTTGCGTGGCGGGGACCCAGTCCCGTGGCTCAGGGCGGTCAAACCAAATGGCAGTCTATATGCTGAATGTCCGACTACGCCACCCGTGGATTGCAGTCAGAGTGAACCGCCGCTCCAGGGCAGACCGCTGAGGCTGGTGTTGTGGGTGCAGCAGAGGATAGTATAACTCCCCACGGGAGTAGTATAGCCTCAGGGCAGCAAGTAGGGATGTTGGTGGTGATGGTGCGTGGGAGCAGCAGTAACCACACGGAGTCTGTCATGCAATTCAGGATCTTTACTGTTGGTGGTATTAAGGGACCAGTCCGAAATACAGGTTAACAATGGAGGCCTAGTCAGTCTGAGAGCAACTGGGAAATCCCGCTGGTCAGGGGGAGTTTGTAGGCCTACCGTGCTGACTTCACTCTTTCTTGGCTATCCCGCTGTAGTGTGGTGGTAGCCCACGTCTCTGAGTGTACCGTGTTGTTCTCACCCGTATGACTGGCGACTCGGGCCTTCCGTACTTCTCACCCCTCCGGGGCAGTAGTGGTCCCTCTCGTGTGGCTGAGCCTCCGGGTTTCCTTGGGCCAGAGGACTTGAAGTCCCCTGCGTGGTGGTTTTCTGCTGCTGGGCTTATAACCCTCACAGCCTCGGACTCCAGTGTCCGGCTTTGTATGTCTCTAGCCAGGATGAGCTCTGCTAGCTCCCCTCCTGGCCTTGTGTTCCTCCTCTGCCTACAGGGACTCCTCAGCCTACTGCTGACCTGTCCCTATCTGCAACTTCACTGGAACTTGTCTCTAACTGGTCTGTCTAACCCCGCCCCAGATCCAGTTTATAAAGGGCAGGTTTCTCCCCTCCCTGGACTGAGGCAGGAGGTGCTGAATGCTAATTGTCCCCAACCAGGGAACCTCCCACCTGCTCTTAGACATGACATTGCTGCCACTGTGGCGACCAGACCTGGGGTGCCACAGACGCAGGAGAGGTTTTCTTCTGATGACTCTTCCATGAAGGCCATATTTGTGCAGGTG
The DNA here is from genome assembly GCF_046119375.1 of Phyllobates terribilis. Taxonomy (NCBI): domain Eukaryota; kingdom Metazoa; phylum Chordata; class Amphibia; order Anura; family Dendrobatidae; genus Phyllobates; species Phyllobates terribilis. Next base: position 164,082,003 of record NW_027362762.1, read on the forward strand.
TCTCTAAACAGTAGAACAATGTACTACAACTCCAGAAACTGCTAAACCTTTCTGAAGGTCTTTTGCACTCAAGCGGGGGTTCTGATTTGCCTCTCTAGCATCCTATGAGCACTACATTCTGTTGTTGTTGTTTTGGGTTACACTCTGTGCATAGTTGAGGGTGCAGTTATGAACATTCAGGGTCAGCCGATGTTGAGTGGGGACGCCATTGCATAATTTTAGGGTGCCAACTTTTACAGTCAGGCAGGGACAAATCAGGGTCAGGTTAGGTATTTGTCTAGTCTGTATATGAACCTGTGGTGTGCAGGTTTAACATCTCCCATGGTTTGTTCATCCCCGTGTGAGTGTTAGATCTCAGTCATAACGATATCTCCTATGTGATGTATACTGCAGATTTCGCACTGCTTGATTTCTATAAATGTTATGTAAATAGTGTTGGCTTTCTAACTTTGAGGAGACATGCATTGAAACATGCATCTGTGTTTGAAAGAACTTTTCAAAACCTATCATTGCAAAGAGTGAGCGGTGCCCCGGACCGATGCAAATCTGAAAAAGCAATTGTGTGGTCACATTATCAATAACACGTAACATCGCATGTCTCACCAAGAGAATCAACTCCAGCCATCATGTTAGGGGTGAGTTAATTAAGTGTTTGACAAAATATAACAGGATCATTTTTAAATTGATATTTTTTTATGACCCACAAATGATGGTATAAATATCGAAATTGCCCGTGCTAGTCTCAGTCTGTGAATAGAAATCCAAGATTCAAGTGATATACAGTGCACTGTTGTAGCATCTCATCATCACCACTCGTGTGTGACTATGAATTAATACATCTGTGATATACAGCAGCAACAGCACCTCATAAGCTGTTTTTTTTGTTTTGACACAGTAACAGCAAACAAGGCTAGTATTAAACCACTCATTGCAAATTGCAACTCAATCTGAATTCAAGAGTTACTTCTGTTTGTAAATGAAAATGTGATCCCTGTTTTAAGATTGGCCATTTTTTTTAAAGAGAAATATCCCAAATCCAGAAACTTATACGCAAGTGTTCACCTACTAAAGTGTGTGCGGTGTTTAAAATATTTTTAAACACCACAGAGGTACTGCACCTCACCCAGAGGTGTGGTGTCTCCTTCTCTCAGGTAAGGAGGGACAGCTGCCCAGAATCCCAACACCCGCATCCAACACTACACTGCTCCAGGCCGGCTGGAAGGGCAAGATGCACTGTGTTTCCTGCTGAGCCCTGTCCCTGGCTGGAGTGGGGGGAACCGAAGGTAGGGGGAACCAGTAGTGGGTGTGGGTGGAAGATGTAGAGTAGGGGAGCACCATCATAGGAAGTATATAAAGGGAGGCCATCTTAAGGTGGCAGGACAGTCAGTGGAGAACAGTCAGTGAGCAGTCTGAGGGTCAAGTAGTTCCGGGAACTCCAGGTTGCCCAGAGGGACTTCAGAGCACCCGATCTGGACTGTGAGTGGGGAAGCGCAGGGCAGGAGGGAGAAGACCCAGCGTGAGAAGTTGGTCTAGCAAGGAACATAAGGAAAGCGGGGTTCCGTCAAGCACTCCTGACACATCTGAGGAAGAGCTGAACCCCCGGTCTGGTGAACGCAGCGCGACGTGGCAGGCTGACACACGTACAGTGTACCTGTGGAACTTACATAAGAACTGTTAATTAAAAACTCGGATGACTGCACTGCACTGCCTCCATCAATTATTTCAGCTGCGCCATCTCTCCCTCTGCACTACAAGTCCCAGCATCACCACCCACCATCTGCACCTACACTGCCCCGGGGGCCCACTCCACCTGTGGGGAGCAGAAACACCTCAGCTGCCATTCCATCACACCCCGGAGGTCTGCAGCAGCGCTGGTAAACCTTACCAGGTACCACAGGTGGCGTCACAAACTATTTACTTTATTTTTATTTTCTATCCAAGTTACAATCCCCTTTTTCAAGAGTGACCCCAGGGTACGGGCCCGGGAGCTGACCACCGCGACATCCCCGAAACCAGGCAAAGGCCCGGGTACCACTGGGCGTATCACTTACCATCCGCAGTCCAGTGGCCAAGTGGAACGTATCAATCAGATCCTTACCAGCTACCTCCGACACTTCGTCAACGCTCACCATACTGATTGGGTGGAGCTCCTACCATGGGCCGAGTTCTCCTACAACAACCATGAGAGCGAATCTTCTTCCAAGTCCCTGTTCTTTGTGGTCTACGGTCAACATCCCCGGATTCCGTTTCCCGTTTCCGCTGCTGTGGACAACCCTGCCGCGGAGTCTCTGGTCAGCGAATTTTCTACCATTTGGGAGGACACTAGGTCTGCACTTCTTCAATCCTCCGAGCGGATGAAGAGACATTTTGATAAGAGACGTCTGGATCCGCCTCAATTCCGTCCGGGAGACAAGGTCTGGCTCTCCTCCAAACATGTTCGCCTCAAAATACCCTCCTATAAGTTGGGTCCACGGTTCATCGGCCCATTTGAAGTCCTCCAGTGAATCAACCCAGTAGCTTACAAGTTAAAACTCCCGGCCACCTTACGGATTCCCAACTCCTTCCACGTATCTCTCCTCAAACCAGTTGTGCTTAATTCTTTTTCTGACAAGTCAGGTACCTCCCCAGCTCCAGTCTCCGCTGAGGACGTCTATGAGGTAGAGAACATTCTGGCCACCAAGAGGGTAAGAGGAAAAACCTTTTTTCTGGTGGATTGGAAGCGGTTTGGCCCAGAGGAGAGAACTTGGGAACCAAGGGAGAACATCCACGCCCCGCTTCTCCTTAAAGAATTTCTTTCAGGCCTAAAAAAGAGGGGGCATAAAGGGGGGGGTACTGTAGTGTCGGCGTCTCTGCCCCCTGACAGGCAGAGACGCCGTCCCACTTACCGCTGCGCTCCCTGCCCGGCGTCCTCCGGCGCTCCTGCCTCTGTTGCTGCCGGCACACGCAGCTTCCCGGGCACTGTGCTTAGGGCACACGCGCGCTCCCTCCCTCTTAAAGGGGCCGCGCGCGCCGTCCTAAGGAGTCCCCGGCCAATGGCCGGAGGACCTTTCATATAAAAGGCACCTCCTCCAAAATGGAGGTGCCCGTGCAAGGTTGTAGCTTTGTGTGTTATATTCTGCTTCAGCCCTCAGGTCCCGCTGCTAGCCTGACTACCAGTCCAGCCCGCCAGCCTGACTACCAGTCCTGCCCGCCAGCCTGACTACAAGTCCAGCCCGCCAGCCAGACTACAAGTCCAGCCCGCCAGCCAGACTACAAGTCCAGCCCGCCAGCCAGACTACAAGTCCAGTCCGCCAGCCTGACTACAAGTCCAGTCCGCCAGCTTGTCTACTCTCCAGCCCGACAGTCTGTCTACAGTCCAGTCTGCCAGTCTGTCTATGGGCTCTGCCCGCCCGCTTACCTGGAGGCACCTGCCCGTTACCTGCCGTGCCTGCCAGCCTGCTTACCTGGAAGCATCTGCCTGTTACCTGCCGTGCCTGCCAGCCCGCTTACCTAGAAGCACCTGCCTGTTACCTGCCGTGCCTGCCAGCCCGCCTACCTGGAGGCTCCTGCCCGTTACCTGCCGTGCCTGCTAGCCCGCTTACCTAGAAGCACCTGCCTGTTACCTGCCATGCCTGCCAGCCCGCTTACCTAGAAGCACCTGCCTGTTGCCTGCCGTGTATAGCAGCCAGCCTACCTGGAGGCTCCTGCTTGTTACCTGCCGTGTCTGCCTGTCCGTCTGCCTGGATCACCTGTCAGCCTGCCTTCCGTGCTCATCTGCTGTACCGTTCAGTCCCTGCCTTCTGACCCGTGGGAGTCAAATGCTCTCATACAAGGTCGGTCCCAGAGTAGCACCTGCTCCCTCTGCTTGGTCCTTCCCTGGTAACGGAGTCGATTGAGCCGCCGTACGACCTTGGTCGGTCCGAGTTGATACCTAGTTACGCCCCTCTGGTCCCTCCTTGCACCGCAGCACAGAGGCTCCACCACCCGGATCCGTAACAAGGAGCAGAGGGAAGGCTCCAGAGACAGAGGGGATGCCAGGGGCACGGTGAGTGCAGGAAGCCACCCGTGTGCCCGAATCTACACGGACGTGGAGGGATCAGGCCACAGAGGGGACCAGCCCCTAAACTAGTGGAGAATAATCAGGCTCAGCTAGATAACCGGAGGCTGCTGTACTTGCACGGTGCAGCTGCCAAGCACCACAATTACATCGCCGAAAAGGTGGCCGCATAGGGTCCAGGGGACTGTAGGTCGCCCGACAAAATCTGATGCTACCGGCTTGGGACACTGATTGAGAGGCGCAGGGCAGGAGGGCGAGAGCCAGCGCAGGGAGGACGACCGAGAAAGGAACATAGAGCGGGGTCCCGTTTAAGTACTCCTGAGAGACTTGAGAGTTGCTGAACCCCTTCCCTGGTGAACACAGGACGACATTGGAGGTTACACACTGGCCCTGGTAACCTGGAGTCTTGAACAACTGTGAGTAAACCTTGAAGACTGCACCCCACTGTGTCCTGGAATTATTGCTACGCCATCACCAGCCCTGCACTACACAGCACCAACAACATCTACCTCATAGCATCACTATATCCTGCCCTGTAGCTAAGCTCTGCCTGTGGAGAGCTGAACCAACTCTGCTGCATGACCATCAGCTCCAGAGGATCTGCACCGCAGCGGCGGCCCCATATAGCCGCATACCATAGGTGGCGTCACCAACATTATCTCTATAAGAACTTCTTTCCCTTTTACTTTTCCCTTTAATTGATCGCCCTGGGTCACGGACCGGGTCACTGCCACAGTGACATCCCCCAGCATTGACCTGCCCGGCTACCGAGTACCCCACGGCCCAGGGGGGGTGCGTCAATAATATATTTAGGGAGTCTTGGAAGAAGAACGTGAATACTATAAGGAACACGTTGGGGGGAATTTATTATGTAATGTATGCTAGTTTTCTGGCATATAAAATTTGAGGTTTTGTTTGAAAAAGTGAGGAATTTAGGGGTAGGGGGAATACTCACATACCGACCAGACGTATGAACCTCCAATCTTTATGAATTGCCCTCCATTTGTCTTACTTCTTTTCTGTCATTGATTTTATACAGATTCAATGTCAGCAAAAGCTGCACTTGACTAAAACCTAAATAAACTTATCATACATGTCTTGTTCATTTTTAATGGGTTCTCCCTTCAGAGACAACCCAATACAAATGAAGCATTTGAAGCATTTCTGTAGTGCTAGTGGGGGATTAGGATGTTTGTTCTTGTTGGGTGCACATATAAAGTGCTGGACAGCCCGCCTGATCTAATAGAAAGGGCATCACTAATAAACTGTAAGCGATATAGATTGAAAAGTTGCACAGCCGAGGTATATATAGTATAAGTTTCGGCGTCAGCCCCCTGACAAAGGCTTAGACACTGAAACATATGTTGGGACCTGGCGCCAGTCCAGCAGAAGGAGATGGCCACAGGTATTTGTACTATTCAATGACCTATTTGTACTCTTTTGGCTATAATGCAACTTTTGGGCCTATCAGCCTTTGTGGAGGCATGATCCACATTTTAATTAATCATGCCTCTAGATTTACTTTTGTCTGCTAAATTGCCATATTTGCTGTCTATATTCATTTGTGTGTTTTCATCTCCTCCTGCTGTATTGTCACAATAGTGTTACTCACTGTACCTTTATGTTTGAAATTTTAAATTTTTATATCTTAATAAAGATTAATATCATTATATTTGAATTTTGGCAATTTTTCTTGTGAATTGGTTGTATGTACATTGTCTATAGACAGTGAGCTGCTTATCATAGGAGTGTGTGGAGTCGGACTTGCAAACACATGCAAGCTACTCTCAGAAATGATAATGTTCTGGTGATAAAACTTGCAGTCTTAGTAAACAACAGCACACAGCCGGACATGTGAACATCATTGAATTCTGTATTTAACCTGTACCTCCTGCTGTCCTCAGATTACATAGCAATAACCAACTGACATATTCACTTTAAGTGCTGATACCAATGAAACAACTGAATACAAGTATCAAAAAATACATCTGAGTCTGACCAAAAATAATAGGAACAGGTGCCCTGATTAATCAAGTGTCAGTATGCATGGCTAATACTGAAATCACACCAAAGTCTGAACAAGCTATATAAAATAATTAGCACCATAGGTGCTGATACCTGTAGTAATAATTAGATATAGGTTTCAGGACCACATAAGAGCCTATACTGAAGCTGCATGAAATAAGCATGCCCCAGATACTGACTGCTGCATATACCTTGAGACATGATGCTAGTAAGATGCCAATGGTTGAGCAGGTGGGGGCGCACAGGTACCATCTGGGTTCGAACCCTTGAGCCTGTGCTTTTTGGTAGGCTTCTCTATCCGCTGAGCCACCAGAGATATACCTTTTCTCCGGGTGTTAAATTTAGTTTGATTGCTTCAGTTTTTTATGTAAACAGGTGTTTTCATTTACTCATTTGTCTGCGCTATCACCATTTGAGCGTGACTTTATATACTTTCCCCTTGCTGGTATTTCCTGCTGGTGATAGTCTCATTTGAATGTCCATCCATATAACTGTAGTTTAAGCCAGTCAGTGAAAGACCAGCTAGGGTTTATCTATCTGATGTTTATGTTCTTTACTCTGTACCTATCTTCCTTTAAGGAAGGCATATTCTCTAACAGTAAGTACCTAATCCTTTATTTTGTAATTTGTGTTTTACTCACTCTGGGATCTCTTCTCTCTCTATTTATTTCAGCACACTTTCCCTTCTCTAGGTAATTTGCACTCTGCTCTGCCCTCCGGTTCTTTAGTAGGAATGAGAAGCGCTCAACAGCCTTTCAGGCAGCATAGGTCCGAGTTGCCATCGTCTAGTGTGAGGTTAGGGCTATCTCAGCTCATGCAGGAATTTTTAGTGTGTTATCTATTTTCCCGGTTGAGTTGCTGCACTATCATAACATTATCACCAACCCATTCCATTTTTTGTGTGCTGAAAAGCCATTATGAACGCTGTGGATGCCCTGACTGTGCAATTGCGGTCCTTGTCTTTGGAGGTGGCAGACATCAAGTGGCAACAACAGCATGCGTTATCCGCCGCTACGTATGTTATACTCCACCCAAAACAGTCTTCTGAGCCTAAGGTAATTTACTGGATTGTTTCAACTGGGACCAAAGCAAGTTTTCCACCTTTCTTTCTTCATGTAAGTTGTATTTTCATCTCTGTCCTGCCTCATCTGGAGGAGAGAGTCAACATGTGGGTATTGTTCTATCGTTGCTCCGTGGAGATCATCAGGCTTGGGCATTTTCTCTGCCTGAGGATTGGATTCTCAAGTGCTTTCCTTAGTTGTCGCTTTTTTCTCTGCTCTGGAGCTCATTTATGAAGACCATGATAAAGTTGCTGTTGCTGAATAAATGATCTACAGGTTGGTTCAGGGAAATCATAAAGTGAAGGACTACTACTCTCAGTTCAGTCACTGGGCAGTGGAAGCCTTCTGGAATGACCCAGCTCTCTGCAGTCAATTCTGCCAGGGTTTTTCTAGACAAATACGAGATATGATGATTTATATTCCCTCCCCATTGTCCCTTGATGAGGCCATGTCACTGGCAATGTGTTTGGACAGATGTCTGAGGGATGAGAACACATTTGAGGGTGTTTCTGTGACTTCTCCCTCTCATGCTAATGAGACAGGAAAACTGATGCAAACTGAGGCCTGCAGAGTCCACAGAGGGAATTGAACTTGAACCACCTGCTTGTTTCCGTCTATACTGCGGTCGAACAAGTCATGTAATGATGCAGTGTTTTAGATATAATAATGAATTTCTTAAAGGTAAAAATAAAGAAAAAAAAATAATATGTAAGGACACTGGTTCTAAAGGTTTTAAGTTATTGTCTCATGCATACTGCTGGTTGTTTTTTACAAGTGTCTTTGGTTACCAAATCTGGAGTTATAGTTACCTCTGCATTTGTTGTCTCAAGTTCCGCCTTAGATCTCATTGACAGTGATTTTGCTATTGAGTGTGGGTACAGAGTTTCAACTCTTGGTCATCCTATTCAAGTATCCGCAATTGATAATTCTCCCCTTACCCAAATTCATGTTGCTTCTGAGGTTCAGAATGTGTGCATGAGAGTGGGAGTGTTAGACACAGTATGTATTTCATTCATGGTGTTTCCATCCTTACCAGCTAAAGTTGTGTTGGATATGCCCCTGTTGGTGAAACACAATCCTACCATCAAATGGGAGACTTCTGAGGTTAAGTCTTGGGGAAATTTTTGTTTTTACAATCATTTATCTAGATCCTTGGCATCTATGAAATCTCTTCTTCCAGATTTTATTCAGGATTTTGAGGATTTTTTTTCTGAGACTGAATATGAAGTTCTTCCCCCTCATATGTCATATGATTGTGCTATCGAATTTATTATCACAGGGGCCAAATTGTCAAAATCTCGTCTGTTTAACCTCTTTCTATTCCTGAAAGAGATGCCTTGAAAGAGTACATTCAAAAGAGTCTCTCCAAGGGTCACACAAGGCCTTCCACCTCACCAGTCCTTGTTTGGATTTTAGAGAGATTAATAAAATTACTGTATGTCATTCATACCCATTACCTCTTATTCCTGATCCGTTTAATCAACCAGGGGGGAGGGGGGCAAGTGGTTTTCTAATCTGTATCTGAGAAGGGCATATAACCTTATATGTGTTCACCAATGTGATGAATGGAAGAGTGTCTTCAATACACCCGAAAATTTGATGATGCCATTTGGTTTGACCAATGGTCCAGCAGTGTTTCAGAACTTCAAAAATGATTATTTGTCTTCTGTGATGGGTAGATTTGTGGTGACATACTTTGATGATTTCTTCATTTACTCAGGTTCTCGTTAAGGGCATCGGGAGCACGTTCAACAGGTGCTTCAGGTTCTTCTTGACAATCATTTGTCTGCCAAGCTAGAGAAGTGTCAATTTGAGGTGCAGCAGATTCAGTTTTTGAGTCATTTGGTTTCTGCTAAAGGTTTTCAGATGGATCCCATTAAGGTGCAGGCCATCCTTGATTGGGTACAACCTGCTAATCTTAAAGCTTTACAGAGGTTCTTAGGTTTTGCTAATTATTATCATAAGTTCATTAAGAACTTCTCAGTCCTAGTCAAACCTCTTACTGATATGACCAGGAAGGGTACTGACGTTTCCTTTTGGTCTACTGAGACTGTTGATGCTTTTGCTGCTCCCAATACTGCCTTTTCCAAAGTTCCTGTCCTCAGTGAACCCAATGTTAATTTGCCTTTTGAAGTTGAGGTAGATGCCTCTTCTGTGGGGATGGGTGCTGTTCTTTCACAGAAGAAGGATGCTTACTTTCAGCCTTTTTTTTCTTACAAGCAGAGTCCAACTATGATAAAGGTGATCGGGAACTCTTGGCTGTTAAGAGAGCTTTCGAGGAATGGAGGTATTGGTTGAAGTGGGCTAGGCATAGAGTAATGGTCTTTACTGATTATAAAAATTTACTTTATGTTGATGCCGCTAAGTGCTTGAATATTAGACAATCCCGGACAATCCCAGTGAGCCCTCTTTTTTGTTCAGTTTGATTTATCTGTGACATGTCTCCCTAGTGCTAAGAATGTTAATGCTGATGTTTTATCACATATACTTGTTCCGGAGTTGAGGGATGAAAATCCAGTCAAAATTCTTACTGAAGGAGTGGTGGTGGATTGATCTCAGATAACGCATTGTGGAAACTCAGGTTGATGCACCGGAGGGCTTGATTCACACTGATCTCCTTAACGAAGTGCATGACTCTGTGTTGGCCGGACATCCCAGCTGCTTTGCCACGTGAAGAGCTGTTTCCAGGTCCTTTTGGTGCCAGAGTACTCTAAAGGATGTTGATGAGTATGTCCTAAAGAGAAGAGTTTGCACCAGGTCTAAAGCCCCTCACCAGGAGGCCCCGGCAGGGTTTCTTTTGCCTATCTAGGTTCCATCTAAACCTCAGACTCTTTCATCCATGGATTTCGTCACGAATTTCCCTAATTCTGGTGGTAATACTGTACTGTACTGTGGTGGTGGACCGTTTCAGCAGGATGGTTCACTTGGTTCCTCTACTAAAATTGCTTATGGCTAAGAGTTTAGCTACATTGTTTATCTCTCATGTCGTTAAATTACATGGCATTCCTAAAAACATTATTTCTGATAGACGGGTTCAGTTTATGACTAGCTCTTGGCATAGTTTTTGCTCCAGATTAGGAATTAACTTTTCGTTCTCCTCAGGTTATCATCCTGAGACTAATGGTCAGGACCGCCATCGGGGCATTACTGCCCTTACTGGCGTTCCCTGGGTCCCCCCCCCCCTCTGCTCACCGGACCCCAGGGAACTGAACTTGCGTCCTCGCTCAGACGCAGGTTGACTTTAAAGTTATTGCCGTGCGGGAGAGTGGCACCCCAGGGGTCCGGCTGCCACAGTGGCATTGCCTCACTCACAAGAGGTGATGCCATGCCTGGAAGCAATCAGGGGTCCCCTAGTCAGGTATACTAGCATGCAACACTTTCCTGGCTCCAGACCAGCAAGGGGAGCTCCTCCCCTTAGCAACTGGAATCTGGAGGCGGTGTTAGTTAGAGTTAGTGAGAGGAGTTGAAGACAGGACAGCGAAGAGGAAAGACCTGGGGAGTGGAGCTGCACGGCAGCTCACCCCAGAGAGGAGCGTAGAAGAACCGGACACCGGAGTCCGAGGATGTGGGGCACTGAAGGCCCAGCAGCAGAAACCGGAGGGCAGGAGACTGCATGTCTCCTGGCCCCATCAGAGGCCCGGCGACACAGCAGCACCATAGGGCACAGCACCGCGACGTGGGAGCGACACATACGGAAGGCCCGAGCTGCCTGCCGCACGGGTGAGCACAAAGACGAGGGCCACAGCATAGCTATAAGCAGCAGGGCCAAAGAGATTAGTGCAAATGGGAAGGCCTCCAACTTCACCTGGCGAGGTGGATTCCCAACTTGCTTCCAGGCCATCCGGACCTCTACTACAAGCTAGTACCCGTGCCCCAGTCTGCCTAACCACCGCAAGTAAAGATAAGAGGAAACCGCCATTAAGTTGTGGACTGGTTATTATCTGCGCCATCCCCTGCACTACACTGCACAGCAACATCTATAACATCACCATTCCCTGCCCTGGAGCTAAGCTCTGCCTGTGGAGAGCTGTCCCAACTCTGCTGCGTCACCATCAGCTCCAGAGGATCTGCACTGCAGCGGTGGCTCCATATAGCCGCATACCACAGGTGTTGTCACGAACATTAAACTATAAAAACTATAATCCCCTTTTATTGACCGCCCTGGGTCACGGACTGGGTCACTGCCACTGTGACATCCCCTGCACCGACCGGCCTGGCACTGAGTACCCCACGGTCCAGGGGGCGCGTCAATTTGGCGTCACGAACAGGATTAACGAAGCCCGGTATAACCGGGTACTGTGTGCCATAGACTTTACTGAACTGTGTCATCACGTCATTTGCCGTCTGCCGAGGGGAAGCAAGAGGCCCCGATCCGGAACCGCCAGGTAAGCGATCCCTCCCGCCTGCAGAGCAGCCTACTGGTACGTCAGCAGAAACCCAGGACCTGGCTGAGGTTCACTAGGGGAGGAGGAAGATGCCCAACCTGGGAGAGGATTCAGCTGCAGGCGCGGCCGCCGCCACTGTAATGCCGTTATCAATGCCATATATACCAGGGGCGGCGTGGTTGCCCCAGTACTCAGGGGAGTAGCACACCCTGAGCGACTTTGAGGAGAGACTGCGCAGTTTGTTTAAAGTGTACCCCCTGTCTGAGGAGCAGAAAGTCAGCATCCTCATAGGCCAGCTAATCGGTGCAGCCCAGAGAGAGGTAAAGTCCTGGCCGGGCAGGGACAAAGGCACTGTTAAGGAAATACTGGCCCGGTTGAAAGATACCTTTGACACCCGTGTAACTTTAGATGCAGTGACACAGAAACACAGAGCAGCCAATACGGGGTTAATAAACAGGGGAGGTTTATGATAACAAGGTCAATTTCCACACAGGGAGTAACACGGGAAAATATGGGGGAAAAAAACGAAGGAAAAGCAGGTAAAAGTCTATAACTGACAGTTCACAGTTTAACTAGATGTATCAGAGTCGAAGCCGGTGTTGATTTTTCAGGCGTCCCCGCCCAAACAATGCTCCGTCTTCTGGCGGCAGCGGGCGGTCTCCGGTTTTACCCGCTGAGCCCCTAGTCCATAACACGGCACCTCACGTGCCCGGCTCCACCGACCTTGCGTCTCTTCTCTAGTCGGCTTGACTCCTCCGGTCCACTGCACTCGGCTCTTGCTCCCAGACCTGGAGCCAGGAGCCTGGACCCTCTCACGCTGCTCTGCTGAGCAGGACCCAGCTCCGCTTTCCTACGCAAACGTCCTTGTCTCTTCCTCTCTCTACCCACGTCCCCAGTCTCTCGGTCACCTGACCTCTCAGCTCTCACTCTGGACACGCCCCCAGCTTCCGAGTCACCTGACTCCCGTGCCCGCAGTCTGTCTTCCCCCTGCAACCAGAGGCATGGCCCCGACAGTTCTGGATCCCTTGCTCTGAAAGCACTTACACCCCAGTCTTCCCCCTTACACTCCCGTTCTCCTTTAACTCGCCATTCCACGGGCGAGAGTCCTTTCATCAAACGTTCACATTCTTGGACTTCCTGGATGATACAGTACCATATGAATTGATCTTGTTCGTAACGGTGAGGAGGCACTCCTGCTGTTGTCCGTTCTGACCGGCGTAACTCAGTTTGACCGATGGGGGCTGCAGGGTCAATCGGATTTCCAATCTCCGCCTGCCCGATGGCTTCAACCGATGTTGTTCCCTCGCCGCCTGCACTGGGGACTGCAGGTAATCGAGTGCTGGGGCTCGGAGGTAGAATCAACAACTCTTCTTCGTCCACATCGTGGCTTGAGGCAACTGTGACAGGACCCTCTCTAGAAGCAGGTGATTCTTCTCCATCCTCGTCATCTTCTTAGGCAGACAGAGTCGCAGCATACTACGATGAACCACTCTGGTAGGGGTTCCTTCAGTCCCCTCGGGTTGAACTTCATACACAGGTCCTTCAGTGCCAATCCTGCGCTTCACTCGGTGCGGGGTCCGTTCCCACCGCCTACTCAATTTGCCCCAGGGCCGCCTGTCCCAAACCAACACCCGCTCCCCGGGCCTCAGAGCTGTCCCTCGAAGAGGCAATGTCTCATGATGTTTGAGCTCCTGAAACTTTTGTTGTACCAACCGTCGGAGGGCCTGCAGTCGATGCCGATGTTCCCGGACGCAGGAAGACACCCCCGTCCGTGGGTAGTCCTCCTCAGGGTCCAGCTCTAACTCGGTAATCTCTCGCCCCTTTCGCCTGGACAGCAAGGTATAAGGAGTTAACCCCGTCGTACTATTCACTCGGTTGTTGTAGACCCACACCAGCTCAGCCACAAACTCAGGCCACTGTATCTTCCGATCTTCCTCCAACGTGCGGAGCATTTGGATCAGTGTCTGATTAAAGCGTTCACAGGCCCCATTTCCTTGAGGGTGGTAAGGAGTAGTCCGTGACTTCTCAATCTTGTACAACTGGTGCAGCTCTTCCATCACCCGGCCTCGGAAGCAGGCGCCTTGTTCGGAATGAATCCTCTTTGGGCAGCCGTACACCCGAATGAAGTCTCGGCAGATGGCCTGCACAGCGGACTCGGCGGTCTGGTCTCTCTTCGGGGTCACTAACGCAAACTTTGTGAAGTAGTCTGTCATTACCAGGCAATGTTCATACCCAAGATGCGCCTGTCCAACAGTCAAATAGTCGATCATCAGCACCTCCAAGGGGGCAGAAGTCACAATAGTTTGTATGGGGACCCGCTGCTCCGGGGGCTTAACCAGCTCACAGCTCCGACATCTTCGACAAGTGTCTTCTATTGTTGCTCGCAGTCGGGGATGATACACCAGCCTCTGCAACCACTGAAACGTCTTCTCTGGTCCGAAGTGAGCCCCTCGTTCATGAGCCTCCTTAGCCACTGCTCCGACCAATTTCTCTGGGATCACCACTTGCCAGGTGGTCCTGAACTCTTGCAGTAGCTGCACCAGTCGGTACAGCAGCCCGTCTCGCAAACACAGTCACTCCCATTGTCCCAGCATCTTCAGTGCTCCCGGGGACAGGGTGCTCCTCTCTTCTCGACTGGGGACTTGCCGCAAAGTCACCCATTGATGTAATTGAGCAACTTCTCTGTCAGTCTGTTGAAGTCGGATCCAGTCATCTCTTGGCCGCCCTAGCATATGTTCTTCCGACGTCTCTCCGATCTGTCCCTGCGCCGCGGCCAGTGGTCCCTCGAAACTTCGGAAGCTAAGGGTCTCACCCGCCTCCAAATCTTCATCGCGGTCATGATCAGGCCGTTCATATGTCACTCTGGAGAGGGCGTCGGCGTGAGTATTCTCTGCCTTAGGCCGGTAGGCGATCTTATACCGGTACCTGGCCATGCGGGCCACCCATCGCTGCTCCAGGGCTCCCAATTTCGCATTCTCCAGGTGGGCCAGCGGGTTGTTATCTGTTCTCACCAGTACTTCGGACCCGGACAAATAATCTGCAAACTTCTCGTTCATTGCCCAAACCAGAGCCAGCAACTCTAATTTGATAGAGCTATAATTATCTGGGTTCCTCTCGGAGTCGTGAAGGGAGCGGCTGGCGTACGCAATCACGCGCTCTTTCCCCTCCTGTGCTTGGGATAACACGGCTCCCAGACCATGTAGGCTCCCATCAGTGTGGAGTATGAAGGGTTGGGAGAAATCTGCATAGGCAAGTATTGGGGCCTCGGTCAGGGCCATTTTTAGGGCACGGAAGGCCTCTTCCTGGCTGCTTCCCCACCGAATCGCCTGATTCTTGGAGCCCCCCAGCACTCCCTTAAGTAGCTCCAGCAATGGGTTGGCTATGCGGGTGAAGTTCTTCACGAATCTTCGGTAGTACCCGGCAAGTATAAGAAAGGCCCAAACGTCCTTCACTGTCTTCGGGGTAGGCCACTCCTGTACGGCGGCCACCTTTTCCTGGGTGGGCCTGACTCCTTCACCGGACACAGTATGACCGAGATATTCGATCTGTTTGTGAAACAGGTGGCACTTCTGGGGCTTCACCTTTAGGCCATGACTCTGTAGACGACTCAGTACTTGCTCCAGTTGCTGGAGGTGCTTCTCGAAGGTGGCGGCATAGACAATTATGTCGTCAAGGTAAATCAGTGTCGCCTCGAAGTTTAAATTGCCCAGGCACTTTTCCATCAGACGCTGGAACATCCCAGGGGCGTTAGTCAGGCCGAAGGGCATCCGATTGAACTCGAACAGTCCCATGGGTAATATGAACGCCGTCTTCGCACGGTCATGTTCGGCCACGGGCACCTGCCAGTACCCACTGGCCAGATCCAAAGAGGAGAAGTATCTTGCCTTCCCTAAGGCCGACAGGGACTCTTCGATTCGGGGTAGTGGGTAAGAGTCCCGTACTGTACAGGCATTCAGTCATCTATAGTCCACACAGAACCGCAGGGTCCCATATTTCTTCTGGACCAGGACAATTGGGGCTGCCCACGGACTCTGACTCTCCCTTATCACACCATTCTGTAACATATGGGCTAGCATCTCCTTAACCTCTTTATACATCTGGGGAGGTATCTGCCGGTATCTCTCCCGCACTGGGGCAGCGCTCCCCGTGGGAATCTTGTGGGTAATGCCTTCGGTGCAACCAAAATCATCCTCATGGTGAGCAAAGACTTCCTGGTACCGCTCCAGCACCTCCTCAACCTGCTGCACCTGTTGAGGTGTAAGTCCCGTCAATTCAGCCCCCATTCGTTCTAGGATTCTTCGTCCCCCCTTCGCACTAGCCCGGTGGGATTCCAGTGGCACGGTGACCGCCAGAGTCCAGGGGTCTCCTCGTACAGCGGACAGCGGTACCACATCAGGTCGCACCAACTTCTCTGGCATTCCCAGAATCTGGGCTATTTCCGCCCTGGGAGGGAGTGTGAGATCATCTTCGCCCAGATTAACACACCGCACTATAACATTGCCACCCTGAACGGTGGCCAGTGTTCGAGCCACCAAGAGTCCGGGGGGTACTTTGTCCATCGATATTGGTTCTATCTGAACTTCGACCCCCTCAAGAGATGTGCAGGCCTGTGCGGGTAACGTGAGTACAGTTTGTCCGGGCAGTAAGGTGAGCGCCGCAGCTGCTGGCACTATTATTTTCCCCAGGATCTTCCCTTCACTCGACGTCTCCTGAGCCTGGGCAGCTCGGATTAGTTGTTGAAAGACCCTCCTTTGGGGAGTTTGTGGGTCCCACTGGTCTAGAGAAATCTCCTTCAGCTCACTAAGCAGGATTTGCCCGATCTCTTTCAGCACATTCATTCCGAGGGTCACCAGGGGTCCATTTCCGGTTCCCCCTGCGACCAGGATGACTCCTTCTTTCCCCACATCTTTTCCACACACTCGGATCTCCATCCACACCACCCCTGAGACCGGGATGGATAATTGATTAGCTGCCGTTAGTCTAATTACTGGTCCCCATTCAGGCCGCGCTATCTTTGAAAATCGCTGTTGAAAGTAGGCTTCTGTCATCGTAGTCACCTGGGATCCCGTGTCAATCAGGCAGTGAACAGCCCCACCGCTTTTTTCGGCCCAGACAGTCGGGCTGCTGGAAACTAGGTCCTTGGGACTTCCTCTTTTTCTTTCCCCTTCCTCAGGCTCCGTGCTGTGTCCTGCGAACACGGAGCCCGCTAGTTTAACGGCTGCCGTGACAGGGGCCGCCCTCGACTAGCACAGCCCCTGGCGTAATGTCCTGTGCCTCCACACTTCCAGAGGTCGTGTCTCTGTCTGTGTAGGGCTGCCTCACTCCTCTACGGAACTCTCCTGCAGGGGGGGAAGGCTGAATTCAATTCTTTCCATAACTGGGGCAATCGATCTGGGTATCTCTGGTGTCAGGGCAGGGGTCTTCTTGAGACTGGACCATTCATCCCGTATCTCCTGAAATTCATAGAAGCAAAAATCACGATCAGAAAAACCCGAGATAATATTAATTTAGTATAAAAAATAACTTTTATTAGATATAATAAGATAAAAGATCAGGAATAGATATCTGACAGAATTGGTGCTAATACATGCATTGTAAAAAATCCATCATGGTATAGGACCAACGGGGTTCATACTGTGAGAACCAGTCTAACACTATGGCCAATAGATTGACCTTATATACCTCACATTATAACAGAACAGAGTCCCATTTAGTAAAGTTATGTTATAAGTGTCCAGAGAATTAATCATATACTGTGGCTGTCAGTATATTAATCAATTTCCGCCCAGTAAACCATCCAACCAGCCACAAGGAAAAGCCAAAAGGCAAGTAAATCAGTAATAGAATATACCTGGACACAGAACAGGAAAATGTGGGGGCTCACAGATGGACCGCGCGTCCACCCCAACGCGTGTTTCGGCATTGCCTTCTTCAGGGGGCGTGAATCAGCTCTGGAGGTGTGCTGTTTTAAATGTTATCCCAGCCAATGGGGATGATGGGAGGACCTTATGCGACGAGTGTAGCGTCACGGCCGTCGGGCCAATCCGCGATGTCGGCGTCATGCAGTGGATCACGTGGCGATCACGTGGGCCCACGTGATCCCGCAGGTCCTTGCATAGAGATGCCGAACATCACGGAACACCATGACAGCTCGTGACGCGCACGCATGCAGGTCCTGTCGGCCACAAACTCTAACAAGGTGCTCAATTAGATTGTAATGTCTGTCATAACAGCCTATATACCAGTTCAAAATACACATCAGTTCAAAAATACACATCATGAACATCACGATCAATGTGGATCAATCGCAAAATGCCTAAAGTCCCACAAATAATGTGTCATTCCATATAACAGATAAATCATCATAGTAAACAATCACATACTTATCAACCTACAAGCAATTTGGTACATTTGTACAACTAAGTAGAACTCTTTGATGACCTAATACGCATCTGTATCAGCCCTAAGGCCGTTTGTTAATAGTCATGATTCAAAACGATATTAAAATCAGGGATATGGAATGACACATAGGCTAGCAAACATTATTGTGATATTTGGAACACACATCATGTATTCACGGCATAGAGACCACGCATATAAATGTATTGGTGAAATAACATTATAGACCTCACAAGACATAAATACCCCTGCTACAAAAGCTGTGCAGGGAAAATAACGAGTCACAGTGATTAACGATAATGTAGCCGACGGATGCATCACAGGATAGTTGGCGTATCCTGTATCAATTAGTATTTCTTCTCCACCCATGATCAACAAGAGGGGGATTTTTTCCAATATATGGCTGGGCCACATCCATCCAGAGAAGATATAACAACCAGAACGGATGGATATACACTGTGAGAAATAAAATAAGAATTAAAACCAATATAAAAACAATACAATGGTATGTTGCAGGTGGAGAGAGATCAAAGAAATGGAACAAAGCTGAGGTTTTCGTTCAATCCATTAGGATGTACCGTGCCTAACTTCCAGATCCATCGCGACTCAAATTGGGCTAGAAGTTGACTAAGTTTCCCTCCACGAATCCCGTATTTAAGTAAGTCAATCCCCCTAACCTTCAAAAGGGAGCTATCACAATCATGACAAAGTTTGAAATGACGTGGTATTGTCCTGAGTGTGGAGGTGTCCACACAGTCGACGGCTGCCAAAATGCCCAATACATGTTCCCTCACTCTCACTTTAAGTTGGCGTGTGGTTAGGCCAACATAAATTAGTCCACAAGGACATGTGGCGTAATAGATGACATATCGTGAGGTACAGGTAATGCAGCTCCTAATTTCATATACCTTAGTACCAGCCGCATTCATAAAGTTGTTTATTCTTTCCACATTAGGGCAGGCAACACATCAACCGCAAGGAAAGCTTCCACACTCAGGACTGGAGGCACCAAAGATTGTAGTTGCAAATTCAGTCTGATAATGACTATGTACTAATTGGTCCCGTAAATTTTTGGAACGACGTACAGTGATGGATGGGCGATCTGGAAGAATTTTTGACAATGTGGGGTCTACCAATAAAATTGGCCACGCCTTGGTCAAACATTCCCTCATGCATCCAAACTGCCCATGATAGTTGGTTATAAATCTTACTTTGTCATCTATTTGAAGGTGCTTCTCCTTGTATAACAATTCCTGTCGATTAGAGTATTTCGCGCGGTAGTATGCCCTTTTTACCATACGCCTACTATAACCCCTCTCGTAAAATCTTTCCTTCAAATCTTCAGATTGTCTCATGAATTCTCTATCATCAGAGCAAAGTCTGCGCAAGCGCAGAAATTGGCCTGTTGGTACAGACTGAATCATGTAGGGAGGATGAGAGGATTTGGCGTGGAGTAGCATATTTGTAGAGGTATCTTTTCTATAGATATTAGTCTGCAAGATATTGTCTCAATCCCTAGTCAGAGTCACATCTAGAAAATTCACAGCATCCCTATCCCACATGAATGTGATATGGGTGTTCATCTCATTTTTGTTAAGGGAATCCTTAAACACAAGTAGATCCTCAACAGGAACCTGCCAGATCAGCAGGATGTCATCAATGTACCGCGTCCAAAAGTAGACGCAGTCCATTGACGCCCGCCGATCCGGCAGGGTGAGGTCCCTCTCCCACAGCCCCAGGAAAAGGTTGGCGTAAGCCAGTGCAAAAGCTGCGCCCATAGCAGTACCCTGGAGCTGTAGGTAGAAGGACCCCTTAAACGTGAAAAAATTATGTGTGAGGGCAAATTCCAAGAGTTCCATCACCAACTTGATCATGTCACTGGAGAGGTTCGATGTGTGTAGAAAGAAAGCAGATGCCCTAAGGCCATCTGCATGCTTAATGCTCGTGTAGAGGGACTCTACATCTCCTGTCACTAAGATCATTTCAGAGTCCAAGCACAACCCATCCACTCTTCTTAACAAGTCTCTGTCAGATATCTATTCCTGATCTTTTATCTTATTATATCTAATAAAAGTTATTTTTTATACTAAATTAATATTTTCTCGGGTTTTTCTGATCGTGTTTTTTGCTTCTATGAATTTCTTATGTCTGGCGATTTACCCACATTTATAT
Organism: Phyllobates terribilis; assembly: GCF_046119375.1. Taxonomy (NCBI): domain Eukaryota; kingdom Metazoa; phylum Chordata; class Amphibia; order Anura; family Dendrobatidae; genus Phyllobates; species Phyllobates terribilis. Next base: position 164,102,081 of record NW_027362762.1, read on the forward strand.
CCTTAGGTGTGAGTTACTTATTCAGAATTTAACTTAACATGCACCAGTTGAGAATTATATGTATCCCGTATCTCCTGTGCCTCCTTCCGCATCTCTCGAGCCCATTCCGGTTCAGCTGCAGGCGGGGTGGGTACCTCATTGCTCCGGACTATTCCTGCCAGGGCTGTCACCTCCATCTTCTGCTCTCTCACACGTTCCTCTGCCCCCACTTTTAGAAAAGTCATACATGGGTTGGCGCGCAGGCGCTCCCGCAAGGCCTGCTTCAGCTGCACATCCCTGAGGCCTGCCACAAACTGGTCCCTTAAGATCACGTCAGGGGGGCCCATTCCCAAATTCCCCATGTCGTCTTTTCTAGTGATATAGGCATGCACCCTCTGTAAGGCGTTAACATACTGCGTCACAGTCTCCCCCTCCTGCTGCACTTGGTGAAACAGCCGTATCCTCAGCTCTCCTACATTGGTGGGATCCCCATGCATCTCCTCCAGTATCCGCACCACTTTTCTACAGTATCCCGGTCATGGGAAGGACGGTACATCATGGATTGTCGGGCCTCGCCGTCCAGGGCCAGTAAAGCTATTTCGGCTTGCATAGCTGGGGTCATCGGATGCATACATAACATACTCCTAACTCTCTCAATCCAGTCCCACAGCATCATATTGTCCCCGGGGAACTTTGGGAGATTGCTAAGCATGGCCCCCAGCGGTAAGCTAGATTTAGGAGCTCCCAGGATGGGCTGCTCTGCAGAGTCTGTGTCTAATGACTGCATCCTACCGACTACGCCAAATGTAACACGGGTACTTTAGATGCAGTGACACAGAAACACAGAGCAGCCAATACGGGGTTAATAAACAGGGGAGGTTTATGATAACAAGGTCAATCTCCACATAGGGAGTAACACGGGAAAATATGGGGGAAAAAATGAGGGAAAAGCAGGTAAAAGTGTATATCTGACAGTTCACAGTTTAACTAGATGTAGCAGAGTCGAACCGGTTATAATCGACAGTTTTTTCACTTAGCTGACTCTTGCTCCTCACAAGGCAGTTGCCAGCTGATGCTGGTGTTGATTTTTCAGGCGTCCCCGCCCAAACAATGCTCCGTCTTCTGGCGGCAGCGGGCAGTCTCCGGTTGTACCCGCTAAGCCCCTAGTCCATAACACGGCACCTCACGTGCCCGGCTCCACCGACCCTGCGTCTCTTCTCTAGTCGGCTTGACTCCTCCGGTCCACTGCACTCGGCTCTTGCTCCCAGACCTGGAGCCAGGAGCCTGGACCCTCTCACGCTGCTCTGCTGAGCAGGACCCTGCTCCGCTTTCCCGCGCAAACGTCCTCGTCTCTTCCTCTCTCTACCCACGTCCCCAGTCTCTCGGTCACCTGACCTCTCAGCTCTCACTCTGGACATGCCCCCTGCTTCCCAGTCACCTGACTCCCGTGCTCGCAGTCTGTCTTCCCCCTGCAACCAGAGGCACGGCCCCGGCAGTTCCGCATCCCTTGCTCTGAAAGCACTTACACCCCGGACTTCCCCTTACACCCACACCGCAGCTGAAATTAAGATGAAGTTCTACGGGTGCAAACAAAGGGTGCTGGACAGTGTACGGGACTATGCTCTAAACCTGCAGGAGGCGCTGCGGGCCATTAAACAGGTCGACCCCGACAGTGTGCAAGACGAGGACAGATTGCTAACTGAGCAGTTTATCGAGGGGCTCCTGTCTAAAACCCACCGGACACAGCTGCGCATTATGGCTCTGCAAAACCCTGATCTGGACTTTGCGCAATTTAAAGACCGAGCCATCCGGGTGCTACGAGAACCAACCCCAGGTGGCACTGCATCCCTCCGGCGCCCAGCTATCACATACCACCAGGAGGTGGCGTCCTTTTCCCCGGCACCCGTGGAGGCTGATGCGCAGACCCTAGATAATGATCCGTCTGCAGACCTACCCCTTCAGGTCCAGGAGCTGACCAAAAATGTTGCTGCGTTAACCAAAACCGTGCAGGCCATGCATGTGTCTCCAAAGGAAAGTATCCAGCTGGCTTCTAGTCCAGATGACGTCCCGTGGCGACGACAGAGAAGAATTCCACCGACCAGAGGGAGGAACAGCAATCGCTACAACCAGGACGGACAACCCATCTGCCGCCGCTGTCAAAAGGCGGGGCACTACGCAAGATTCTGTAATTTAAACGAGCAAAGCCTGGGGCAGAGGGCCAACCCCCAGGAGTAAGATGACCAGGCCCACAAAGCTGGCGAGACAAGTACGTGGGAGGACGACCGGTCCTACCTGTCGTGCTTGATGGCATCCCGATGAATGCACTACTGGACACTGGGTCCCAGGTGACAACGATGCCATATATCCTTTATGAGCAATACTGCACTGATTCAGACATTACCCGCAGTCCAGATGAACATCTTAGCATCTACGCCAGCAATGGTCAGCCCTTGCCTTAGGTGGGGTATAAAGAGGTGACCATAAAGGTTTGCCGAGTAGAATTGCCATCACAAGGAATGATTATTGTTGATATTGATCGCCGAGAAAGTCATCCCATGATAACTATAGGCACCAATGTGATAGAGAATTGTCTTGGGGAAATGATTCTTTTGTTGCAACAGGTCGCAGAGACTGCCAGTTCCAGTCAGCAGCGAGTTCTGCAGAAGGAGATCAGAGCCCTGATGAAAAGACAACAGGTAGAGCTGTCTGGAGAAGAAGTTGGCAGTGTCAGAATGAATGATCCATTCCCCATTGCAATGCCCCCTAGGAGTGAAATGTTAATATGGTGTCGGGCAGCAATCGGTCTCAGGGGTCAAGATTATCAGGCCCTGGTAGAACCTGTGTACTCTGATAGTAGGCCCACCATCTTGACAGCCAGGGGGGTAGTCGATGTCCACAAGAGGAGAGTACCGATACCTATCCTGAATTGTGGGGAGAAAGAGGTCCATTTACCCCGGTATGCTACCCTTGCTAAGCTATTCACTGTCAGTAACAACGCAATAAAGACAGTGGAACCCTTGCCTCCATCCAAACCGGCGAAGGATAATGGCTCCAAGGGGCAGATGGAGGATTGGTGTCAGAAGATACAAGTGGGCACTGACTCCACCCCTTTGCACCAAAAGCATGGAGTATACCGGGTGGTCCAAGAATATGAGCGAGTCTTCAGCAAACACCCACTAGATTTTGGGCAGGTAAAAGGGGTCCAACATCAAATCCCCACAGGAGATCATCCGACTATTAAAAAGAGGTACCGGCCTGTACCCCCAGCTCACTATCAATGTGCCAAAGGAATGTTACGGGAGATGAAGGAGGCTGGTGTGGTCAGAGATAGTTGTAGCCCCTGGGCAGCTCCATTAGTTCTCGTCAGAAAGAAATTTGGTACAATGAGGATGTGTGTTGATTACAGGCAGATTAACCGCATTACACATAAGGACACCTACCCATTACCCAGAATTTAGGAATCATTAGCAGCATTGAGATCAGCTAACTATTTCTCCACTTTGGATCTCACCAGTGGGTACTGGCAGGTTCCTGTGGCAGAGGCGGACAGAGAAAAGACCGCGTTTACAACACCAATGGGCCTCAGTGAGTTCAACTGCATGCCATTCGGGCTCTGCAATGCCCCAGGAACCTTCCAGCTGTTAATGGAGTGTTGCCTAGGACACAAAAACTTTGAAACCGTCCTGCTGTACCTAGATGACGTAATCGTTTACTCAAAGACATATGAAGACCACCTGGAGCACCTGGCCGAGGTGTTTGAAGCCCTATCTGGTTATGGCCTGAAAGTAAAGTCATCCAAGTGCCACCTGTTAAAGCCCAAGGTGCAGTACCTAGGTCATGTGGTAAGCGCCGAAGGTGTAGCACCAGACCCTGAAAAAGTCACTGTGATCAAGGACTGGCCAAGACCCTCCACTATCAAGGAAGTGCGGCAGTTCCTCGGGCTGGTAGGCTACTACAGGAGATTCATCAAGGGTTTCACCAAGATAGCGGCACCCATGCAGGACCTCTTAGTGGGCCAGTCCAAGAAGGCCAAGAACCCGAAACCTCCGTTAAAATGGGGTAAACCAGAAGACGAATCTTTCACTCGACTGAAAATGGCTCTTACTGGAGACGAAGTCCTGGCCTACCCCAACTATGGCCAACTCTTTATACTCCATAACGATGCCAGCAACGTGGGATTGGGAGCGGTGCTGTCCCAGGTACAGCAGGGCAGAGAGAGAGTGATTGCCTACGCCAGCAAGAAGCTCCGTCCTACGGAAAGGAACCCTGACAACTATAGTTCCTTCAAGTTGGAGTTTTTAGCCATAGTCTGGGCTGTAACAGAGCGCTTCAAACACTACCTCACCTCCTCCAGATTTACAGTCTTCACAGATAACAACCCGCTGATGCACCTGGAGACTGCGAAGCTTGGTGCCCTAGAGCAACTATGGATGGCCCGACTGTCTAACTAAGAGTTTACCATCAAGTATCGGGCGGACCATAAAAACACCAATGCTGATGCGCTGTCCAGGATGCCCAACTTGCCAGATGGGGGAGAAGACCCGGAAGATCTGGGGGAGATAGAGCTACCCGCTTTCCATCATCACGGGGTGACCCAGTGCTCCCACTGTGTGAGGGACAAGCGCTCTGCCAACAGAGAGGCCACGTTCAACCCATTGCCCCACCATGGATGGGCAGAGACGCAGGATAGCGGCCCGGCTGTACGCCTGGTAAAGGAGTTGCTGACACAAGCTGACTCACACCCTGGCCCAGATGCTCCACAGGAGACACAACAGTTGTGGAAGGAGAAGGGCAAGCTGTTCATCTACGAGGGAAAGCTGTGTCGAAGAAGTATCAACTCCCGGATACACAAACTGGTCTGGCAGGTGGTAGTCCCGAGGCGGGATGCGCCAATGGTCTTAGAAGCTTACCACGATGGAGCAGGACACTTCGGGTGGAAGAAGTTGGAAGTCCTGCTACGTGAGCGATTCTACTGGGTTGGCATGAGGAAAGCAATTGAGAGATGGTGTCGAGAATGTGGTCCATGCAACCTGAGACGGAAAGACCGTGACAGCCAGAGGGCTCCCCTGCAGCCCATAATCACCAAACAACCACTTGAACTGGTAGCCTTGGACCACGTGAAGCTAGCCCCAAGCCGGTCAGGCTATGTCTACGCTCTCACCATAGTAGACCACTAGTCCAGGTTCTTGGTAGCAGTGCCATTGAAAGATCGGACGTCTCAGACGGCAGCCAAAGTGTTTCAACAACACTTTTGTCGCCCCCACGGTTACCCTGAACGAGTGCTGACCGACCAAGGTCCAGCCTTTGAAGCAGAAGTGTTTCAAGAATTCTGTAACTTGTACGGCTGCAAGAAAATAAGGACGACGCCGCATCATCCCCAGACCAACGGGTTGTGCGAGAAAATGAACCAGGTGGTAATAGACCTGTTGTAGACGTTGCCCCTTGAGGAACGTAGCCTGTGGCCAGAGAAGTTACCAGACTTGGTGGACCTATATAACCACATCCCGGTGAACTCCACCAACTGTACACCCGCTTACCTGATGAGAGCAAGACCTGGCAAGTTACCCATTGACTTATGATGCGCCCCCAGGGCCGTGGGGTACTTGGCAGCTGGGCCTCTGGATGCCGGTTGGGGGATATCACGGTGGCTAGCCCGGTCCGTGGCCTAGGGCGGTCACTAAAAAGGGGAATATTTATAGGGGATTTGAAAAGTTTGTGACGCCACCTGTGGATTGAGGCTAAAGGGGGCCGCCGCTGCGGAGCAGTCCTCTGGAGCTGGTGTTATGGCAGCAGGGATGGTGTTGCTCTCCACAGATAGAGCTAGCTCCAGGGCAGTGTAGGTAGTGTGAGTTGCGCTGGGCGTTGTAGTGCAGGGAGGGAAAGATGACGCAGATGAAAGAATGGACGGAAGCAGTGCAGTCATCCAAGTTTTTACTCACAGTTCTTATGACAGTTCCACTGGTGCACTGTACAGGTGTCAGCCTCCCACGTCGCGCTGCGTTCACCAGGTAGGGGTTCAGCACTTCCTCAGGCAGATTAGGAGTACTTGACAGACCCCCACTTTCTTGTGTTCCTAGCTAGACTGTCTTCACGCTGGGTCTTTCTCCCTCCTGCCCTGCGCTTCCCCACTCTCAATCCCGCTCGGGTGCTCTGAGGTCCCCCCTTTCTTGCTGGAGTTCCCAGACCTGCTTGACCCTCACGGAGATTAGAATAAGGCTTCGGCAACTGGACTCTGAAAGCCAGAAGCCTCCGGTTTTATCCAGCCGAGGCTTGAAGTTACACGGCTGGTCCAGGGGCCGGTCCCCTTCTTGCGGCCTACGATCCCTCTGTCTTCTGACAGATTCGGGGCGTACGGGTGCCATCCCGCACTCGCCATACCCCCTGGGATCCCTTCTGTAGATCGGAGCCTACTCCTCTGCTCCCCTCCGGGGCCTCTAAGACTGGGCCCTGCTTGTGGAGCAGAGTTCCTAAGAGACTCTGCTCCCAGACTGACTGTCCTCTCTCACTGTGCTCTACTGCACTGACTAACCTGCCACCCTAAGATGGCTTCCCATTATATATCTCCTAATATGGTGCTCCACTAAACTGCTTCCTCCACCCACACCCACTACTGGTTCCCCCTACCTTTGGGTTCCCCCCACTCCAGCCAGGGTCAGGGGTCAGCAGCTGCGCACATGCATGTTGCCTCTCCAGCTAGTCTGGAGCAGTGTAGTGTTGGATGCAGGTGTTGGGGTTCCGGGCAGCACTCCCTCCTCACCTGAGAGAAGGAGACACCACACCTCTGGGTGAGGTGCAGTACCTCTGTGGTGACTGAACCCTCAGGGGCACCACACTTAGGCATGGGAGTCTTAACACCAGAGACGACATCACCAGATGCAGATTGGGATACAGAGCGGCAGCAACAATACTGCAAGGTGCAAGAATGTGTGGAGAGAAGTTTGTCCCAGGCGAGACAGAATCAGGAGAAAACTTACAATCAGCATGCACCTGCAGTTCCCTTATCACCTGGAGAACAGGTACTCAAGAGGAAGAGACGAGTCCATAAATTAAATGACCAGTGGGAGGTTGAGCCATACACCATCCTACCCTCGAATTACGAGAACACCAAAGTGTGGAGGGGAAACTTCAGCGGCAGTCTCAAGAGACCACCTGAAGATATGCCCTGAACAGTTGAAACACAAAGAAGACCAAGACTGCCCTTGGCCCATAGAAAAAGTGGAGGAAACGATCCAGACAGTCCTTGGAGCATTTCCCCAGTCTTGGACGCAGGTGAACAGAGAAATTGTGGTACCGGTCCTGACCTTTCTCCAAGCGGCCTCACCGGAAGCTGCAGAGGCTCCAGAACAGCAGAGAGACCAATCTGCCCCAGAGACAGATGCTTCATCATCAGCAGATCAGGAGAATCTACCCACTGCTTGCAGTGAACCTGTCGTACCCAGGGTGAGCCAAAGAATTCGTAGGAGATTACCCAGCCTACCGGTGTTACCTCAGACTACCCGTAGTGTAGTTCACACTGAACCCACCACACCAGAGGTAGACACTAGGGACCAGGGTAGGTCAGTGACAACAAATGTACTACGCAGATTGACCTGAAGTACTAAAGGTCAGCTCCCTGCCCGCTGGAGGAACTAAAGTGTATGCTATATATAGTTGTAACCATTAAATAATCTTGGATATATATAGTTGTTAAATTTATGGACAATCGGACCACAGGACTAGGTGTGGTCAGGACAATATTGAAAATAGTTAGTAAGTGGCCTTGAAAATAAACCGCAGGCGTGGCCGAAGACCAGGCCCAATGACAGAGTGCCCTGAAGCCACGCCCAGGGATGATACAGAAAGTGGGTTGATGCGGTTCCCACCAGGCAAATTTCAATTATCCGGAAAAAGACAATCCCCGGATTGTGGCATAAAGACTAAGCGCCGCAGTGACTGCTATAAATTTTTGGTTGGGTTTTTTGTAATTTTTGACTTTGTAAACTATTTGTAATGTGAATTGTTATTACTGTTGATTGTTAATTTAAAAAGGTTTCCTCAGTCCGGGAGTACTGAATTTAACTAGGGGGGGAATGTGGCACCACAGGGGTCCGGTTGCCACAGTGGCATTGCCTCCCTCACAAGAGGTGATGCCATGCCTGGAAGCAAGCAGGGGTCCCCTAGTCAGGTATACTAGCATGCAACACTTTTCTGGCTCCAGACCAGCAAGGGGAGCTCCTCCCCTTAGCAACTGGGATCTGGAGGCGGGGTTAGTTAGAGTTAGTGAGAGGAGTTGAAGAGAGTACAGCGAAGAGGAAAGACCTGGGGAGTGGAGCTGCACGGCAGCTCACCCCAGAGAGGAGCGTAGAAGAACCGGACACCGGAGTCTGAGGTTGTGGGGCACAGAAGGCCCAGCAGCAGAAACCGGAAGGCAGGAGACTGCAGGTTTCCTGGCCCCATCAGAGGCCCGGCGACACAGCAGCACCATAGTGGCCAGTACCGCGACGTGGGAGCGACACATACGGAAGGCCCGAGCTGCCTGCCATACGGGTGAGCACAAAGACGTTTTACTCAGGGACGAGGGCCACAGCATAGCTATAAGCAGCAGGGCCAAAGAGATTAGCGCAAAAGGGAAGGCCTCCAACTTCACCTGGTGAGGTGGATTCCCAACTTGCTTCCAGGCTGCCCGGACCTCTACTACAAGCTAGTACCCATGCCCCGGTCTGCCTAACTACCGCAAGTAAAGATAAGAGGAAACTGCCATTAAGTTGTGGACTGGTTATTATCTGCGCCATCCCCTGCACTACACTGCACAGCAACATCTATAACATCACCATTTCGTGCCCTGGAGCTAAGCTCTGCCTGTGGAGAGCTGAACCAACTCTGCTGCGTCATCATCAGCTCCAGAGGATCTGTACCGCAGCGGCGGCTCCATATAGCTGCATACCAGAGGTGGCGTCACGAACATTAAACTATGAAAACTATAATCCCCTTTTATTGACCGTCCTGGGTCACGGACCGGGTCACTGCCACTGTGACATCCCCTGCATCGACCGGCCCGGCACCGAGTACCCCACAGCCCAGGGGACGTGTTAGGAGTAGTGTTGAGCGATACCTTCCGATATCGGGAAATATCGGATCGGATTGGATCGGACCGATACCAAAAAAGTATCGGATATCGCCGATACCGGAAACCAATGCAAGTCAATGGGACAGAAATATCGGAATGAAAATAAACCCTTTCTTTCCTTGTAGGTTAATTCTACATGAAGGAAAACAACTAAGAATAATGTAGAATGTATTGGGGGAGGTGGGGGAGACAATAAAGGAATAGAGGTTTAGCCCAATCAAATGGAATAGCAGGAATTAATATTTTTTTTTAAGACGTTCTGAGTTACGGAAATATTGACTATGTTAAGTATTTTTATATTTTGTCAGATATTTATGTTTCACTACTTCCATGCTCTTCACCTTCTTTTTTACTTCTCCCACACTTTCTCCTTCATCATCCTCAGCATCTTTTTCATCCACTTCTTCTTCACCTTCTTCATCTTCTTCTTCTTCACCTTCTTCGTATTATTCTTTTTTTTTACATTCTTCATATTCTACTTCTTCATCTTCTTCTTCTTCATCATATTCTTATTTGTGGCAGGCATTCCTGTAGTTGTTATCTATAAAAGGTTGGACATTACACCTTTCGTTCTGCCCGTCACAAAAGATTTACAACAGGATTTGTCCGCGTTCAGTTTGGCCTGCAGCAGCAGGTCTTTTCCAGGGGCACCACGAGGAGGAACGGACTCACCCCCATACACTGCTTAGTCATCTTCTGCTTATAATTTAGATATTATCTTTTGCTCTGATTTTTAGTCTTATGCTTAATGTTCTTCCGCTTTTTGTTCTGCAGCTTCTTGTATTTCTGCTTCTTGGTTTTCTGTCTCTTGTTCTTCTGTATCTTGGTGCTTGTCTTCTCTTCTTTGTCCTCTTGGTCAACTTCTTCAGGGTCATCTTCTTGGTCTTCTTCGGGGTGGTCTTCAGGGTCGTCGTCTTCGGGGGTCCTCGTCTTCGGGGTCCTCGTCTTCTTCGGGTTGGTCTTCTGGGTCCTCGTCTTCGGGGTCCTCGACTTCTTCGGGGTGGTCTTCAGGGTCCTCGTCTTCTTCGGGGTGGTCTTCAGGGTCCTCGTCTTCAGGGTCGTCGTCTTCGGGGTCCTCGTCTTCTTAGGGTTGGTCTTCAGGGTCCTCGTCTTCAGGGTCCTCGTCAGGGAGATCTAGAGTGATTACCAAGAACCATTTCAAAAAGCTTGAACTTGGAAATGTAGCAGAAGGTACAAGAAAGCTGAGGAACTACCGAGGACCAGCTGACGGTACTGGAACCCGGATGGGTAGCAGAAGGTACAAGAGCCAATGGAACTGCCGAAGACCAGCTGACGGTACTGGAACTCGGTTACTAAGCAGGAGGTACCTGTGCCAGAAAGCACTACCAAGGACCAGCAGACGTTGGTGGAACTTGGATACCGAGAAGGAGGCACCTAATCCAAAGGCACTGCCGAGAACCAGCTGACGGTACTGGAACCCGGATGGGTAGCAGAAGGTACCCATGTAAAAAAAAGTTCAAGGCCGCGAGCCGGCCGCAGTTACCAAAACCCACAGTCCTACAGGGGGTGCTTGTCCTATTGGCACTATGGAACCAGCCTTCATTGCCAGATCCCGCAGCCCACATAGGAGTCACCTAAACTGCAGGCACCATAGAGTCGGCTAACCCGACCGCAACACGACAGGACAACGCATTGGAGGCAAAGTGACGTTGACACTACCCGGAAACAGCTGGCGTGCTGGAACCAGGCTGGGCAGGAGGGAGTACCCGTGCCAAAGTCACTGCCGAGAACCAGCTGACGGTACGAGAACCCGGATGGGTAGTAGAAGGTACAAGAGCAAATGGAACTACCGAGGACCAGCTGACGGTACTGGAACCCGGATGGGTAGCAGAAGGTACAAGAGCCAATGGAACTGCCGAAGACCAGCTGACGGTACTGGAACTCGGTTACTAAGCAGGAGGTACCTGTGCCAGAAAGCACTACCAAGGACCAGCAGACGTTGGTGGAACTTGGATACCGAGAAGGAGGCACCTAATCCAAAGGCACTGCCGAGAACCAGCTGACGGTACTGGAACCCGGATGGGTAGCAGAAGGTACCCATGTAAAAAAAAGTTCAAGGCCGCGAGCGGCCGCAGTTACCAAAACCCACAGTCCTACAGGGGGTGCTTGTCCTATTGGCACTATGGAACCAGCCTTCATTGCCAGATCCCGCAGCCCACATAGGAGTCACCTAAACTGCAGGCACCATAGAGTCGGCTAACCCAACCGCAACACGACAGGACAACGCATTGGAGGCAAAGTGACGTTGACACTACCCGGAAACAGCTGGCGTGCTGGAACCAGGCTGGGCAGGAGGGAGTACCCGTGCCAAAGTCACTGCCGAGAACCAGCTGACGGTACTGGAACCCGGATGGGTAGTAGAAGGTACAAGAGCAAATGGAACTACCGAGAACCAGCTGGCGGTGCTGGAACCCAGGGTAAATACTAAAAACAGAGTGGAGCCAGAGGTGTAATTGGAGCAAGTTTTAAATCCGTAGTACAGTGGATGTGGACAAAGCAGGAGAATTTGCCGGACACACAGCTGGGGATCAGCTGACGTTACTGAACCCCAATAACACTGGAGCAAGCGTTGACTGTGCAGACGGCACTTCTGAGCAGCAACTAGCGGTATTGGAGCCCAGGGTAAATACTAAAAACAGAGGAGCCAGAGGTGTATTTGGAGGAGGTTTTAAATCCGTAGTACAGTGGATGTGGACAAAGCAGGAGAATTTGCCGGACACACAGCTGGGGATCAGCTGACGTTACTGAACCCCAATAACACTGGAGCAAGCATTGACTGTGCAGACGGCACTTCTGAGCAGCAACTAGCGGTATTGGAGCCCAGGGTAAATACTAAAAACAGAGGAGCCAGAGGTGTATTTGGAGGAGGTTTTAAATCCGTAGTACAGTGGATGTGGACAAAGCAGGAGAATTTGCCGGACACACAGCTGGGGATCAGCTGACGTTACTGAACCCCAATAACACTGGAGCAAGCATTGACTGTGCAGACGGCACTTCTGAGCAGCAACTAGCGGTATTGGAGCCCAGGGTAAATACTAAAAACAGAGGAGCCAGAGGTGTATTTGGAGGAGGTTTTAAATCCGTAGTACAGTGGATGTGGACAAAGCAGGAGAATTTGCCGGACACACAGCTGGGGATCAGCTGACGTTACTGAACCCCAATAACATGGCAGCAAGTGTTGACTGTGCAGACGGCACTTCCGAGCGCCAACTGGCGGTGTTGGAGCTCAGGGATAATACTGAAAACAGAGGAGCCAGAGGTGTAATTGGAGCAACTTTAAAATCTGTAGTAGTGAGAATGTGGACAGAGCAGGAGAAATTGCCGTCAGCACAGCAGGGGAACAGCTGACGTTACTGAACCCCAATAACACGGCAGCAAGTGTTGACTGTGCAGATGGCACTTCCGAGCGCCAACTGGCGGTGTTGGAGCTCAGGGATAATACTGAAAACAGAGGAGCCAGAGGTGTAATTGGAGCAACTTTAAAATCTGTAGTAGTGAGAATGTGGACAGAGCAGGAGAAATTGCCGTCCGCACAGCAGGGGAACAGCTGACGTTACTGAACCCCAATAACACGGCAGCAAGTGTTGACTGCGCAGACGGCACTTCCGAGCGCCAACTGGCGGTGTTGGAGCTCAGGGATAATACTGAAAACAGAGGAGCCAGAGGTGTAATTGGAGCAACTTTAAAATCTGTAGTAGTGAGAATGTGGACAGAGCAGGAGAAATTGCCGTCCGCACAGCAGGGGAACAACTGACGTTACTGAACCCCAATAACACGGCAGCAAGTGTTGACTGTGCAGACGGCACTTCCGAGCGCCAACTGGCGGTGTTGGAGCTCAGGGATAATACTGAAAACAGAGGAGCCAGAGGTGTAATTGGAGCAACTTTAAAATCTGTAGTAGTGAGAATGTGGACAGAGCAGGAGAAATTGCCGTCCGCACAGCAGGGGAACAGCTGACGTTACTGAACCCCAATAACACGGCAGCAAGTGTTGACTGTGCAGACGGCACTTCCGAGCGCCAACTGGCGGTGTTGGAGCTCAGGGATAATACTGAAAACAGAGGAGCCAGAGGTGTAATTGGAGCAACTTTAAAATCTGTAGTAGTGAGAATGTGGACAGAGCAGGAGAAATTGCCGTCCGCACAGCAGGGGAGCAGCTGACGTTACTGAACCCCAATAACCCGGCAGCAAGTGTTGACTGTGCAGACGGCACTTCCAAGCGCCAACTGGCGGTGTTGGAGCTCAGGGATAATACTGAAAACAGAGGAGCCAGAGGTGTAATTGGAGCAACTTTAAAATCTGTAGTAGTGAGAATGTGGACAGAGCAGGAGAAATTGCCGTCCGCACAGCAGGGGAACAGCTGACGTTACTGAACCCCAATAACACGGCAGCAAGTGTTGACTGTGCAGACGGCACTTCCGAGCGCCAACTGGCGGTGTTGGAGCTCAGGAATAATACTGAAAACAGAGGAGCCAGAGATGGAATTGGAGCAACTTTAAAATCTGTAGTAGTGAGAATGTGGACAGAGCAGGAGAAATTGCCGTCCGCACAGCAGGGGAACAGCTGACGCTACTGAACCCCAATAACACGGCAGCAAGTGTTGACTGTGCAGACGGCACTTCCGAGCGCCAACTGGCGGTGTTGGAGCTCAGGGATAATACTGAAAACCGAGGAGCCAGAGGTGTAATTGGAGCAACTTTAAAATCTGTAGTAGTGAGAATGTGGACAGAGCAGGAGAAATTGCCATCCGAACAGCAGGGGAACAGCTGACGTTACTGAACCCCAATAACACGGCAGCAAGTGTTGACTGTGCAGACGGCACTTCCGAGCGCCAACTGGCGGTGTTGGAGCTCAGGGATAATACTGAAAACAGAGGAGCCAGAGGTGTAATTGGAGCAACTTTAAAATCTGTAGTAGTGAGAATGTGGACAGAGCAGGAGAAATTGCCGTCCGCACAGCAGGGGAACAGCTGACGTTACTGAACCCCAATACCACGGCAGCAAGTGTTGACTGTGCAGACGGCACTTCCAAGCGCCAACTGGCGGTGTTGGAGCTCAGGGATTACAGTTCAGGTGGTAGAAACATGAACACAACAGGAGACCTGGATACTGTTGCCAACCAATTATTTATTCTGGAAGAGGACTGGCAAATTCATGAGAGATCCAGGCCTTGTTCATTTTGAGAAAAGTAAGCCGGTCAACGTTATCGGAGGATAGTCGCATGCGACGGTCTGTTAGTCCACCACCTGCGGCACTAAAGACGTGTTCCGATAATACACTAGCAGCAGGGCAAGCTAGCACCTCCAATGCATACTGACTAAGCTCTGGCCATGTATCCAGTTGACAGACCCAAAACTTGAAGGGAGAAGAGCCGTCTGGGAGTACACTAAGAGGGCAAGACATGTAGTCTGTCACCATCTGACGGAAACGTTGCCTCCTGCTGACTGGAGCCGTCTGTGATGGTGTAGACATTTGTGGCGGTGGGGACACAAAACTTTGCCACATTTCAGCCATACTGGTCTTGCCTTGTGCTGAGGCGCTGCTTCTGCTCCCTCTTTGTGCAGAGCTTCCTCCACTGCCTCGACGCACTGAGCTGCTTTGTAAAGCACTAGCAGCACTGCTCTCGGTTGGAATGGAGAACATGATGGAATGCACCAGTGCGTCTTGGTACTTCCGCATTTTACGCTCCCGGTTCAACGGTGTTATGAGGCTTTGTAAGTTGTCCCGGTAGCGAGGATCTAGGAGGGTGGACACCCAATAATCAGCCGTGTTGAGAATGTGGGCGATGCGGCGGTCGTTTCTCAGGCACTGCAGCATGAAATCAACCATGTGCTGCAGACTGCCAACTGGCCAAGAAACGCTGTCCCCTGCTTGAGGCGTGATCTCTGCCTGCTCTGCATCA
Source organism: Phyllobates terribilis (assembly GCF_046119375.1). Classification (NCBI taxonomy): domain Eukaryota; kingdom Metazoa; phylum Chordata; class Amphibia; order Anura; family Dendrobatidae; genus Phyllobates; species Phyllobates terribilis. Next base: position 164,117,087 of record NW_027362762.1, read on the forward strand.
CCCCACCCTCGCTCTAGATACTGACTACTAGAGCATTGTGTACCTCCCTCCTCTGGACAGATGTCTTCCTCAACCATTGACTCCTCCTCATCCTCCTCACAAAGTGTCCCCTGCCTAGGCCTTTGTGAGGAACCACGTTGCGCAGACTGTAGAGAAGCAGATGGCATTTGTGACTCCTCATCCTCCACCTCTTCCAAAACCTCGTCCCTTAGTGCTTGCAGTGTTTTTTCAAGCAGGCAGATAAGGGGGATAGTCATGCTGACTAGTGCATCATCTGCACTCGCCATCCGCGTGGAATAATCGAAGGCACGCAAAACGTGGCAAATGTCCTTCATAGAGACCCACTCAGTGGTGGTGAAGTGTGAACGGCGCGCACTGCGACTTGTTTGCGCCTGCTGCAGCTGGTACTCCATTACTGCTGCCTGCTGCTCACACAACCTCTCCAACATATGTAACGTTAAATTCCACCTGGTGGGTAGGTCACATATGATGCGATGTTCCGGAAGACGTAATCGGCGCTGCAGAGCTGCAATGCGTGATCTTGCATTGCTGGAACGCCGCAAGTGAGTGCACTCTATGCGGACCTTGTGAAGCAGTGCATCAAGATCCGGATAGTCCCTCAAAAAACTCTGCACGACCAAGTTGAGCACATGTGCCAGACATGGGATGTGAGTGAGGTTGCCTAGGCCCAGAGCTGCCACCAGATTTCGGCCATTGTCACACACTACCATGCCTGGCTGGAGATTCGCTGGCACAAACCACACGTCGCTCTGCTGTTGATGGCGTTCCAGAGCTCCTGCGCTGTGTGGCTTCGATTCCCCAAAGAAATTAATTTTAATATGGCCTGTTGACGTTTGGCCACGGCTGTGCTCATATTGGTCACCATAACAGGTAACCGTTCACGGGTCGATGTGGAGGTAGACCGTGACGGAACCTGCAGCGCTGATTCAGAGGAACTGGAGTATGAGGAGGAGTCAATGTGTACAGACTGGATTCCTGCAATCCTTGGAGTTGGCAGAACACGTACAGCGCCACTCTCAAGATCTGTACCCGGCTCCACAACATTTACCCAATGGGCAGTGAGGGAAAGGTATCGTCCCTGTCCATGCTTACTGGTCCACGCATCGGTGGTCAGGTGGACCTTGTTACTGACGGCGTTTTATAGCGCATGTTTAATTTTTCCCTCCACATGATGTTGCAGGGCAGGGACGGCTTGCCTGCTGAAATAAAATCGGCTGGGCACTTTGTATTGTGGGACTGCCAATGCCATAAAGTTACGGAATGTGTCAGTCTCCACCAGCCTGAATGATAGCATTTCAAGGGCCAGTAGTTTAGCAATGCCAGCATTCAGAGCCTGTGCTCGGGGGTGGTTTGCCGAGTATGGGCGCCTTTTCTCCCATGCCTGTGCTAACGATGGCTGTAGACTGGCCTGGGAGTGTGAGGATGACTGGGAAAGTGGTGCTGTGGGTGGAATTACACTGTGTCTCTGTACAACAGTGCCAGAGATTCTTCCATGGCGATCCTGTGAGGAAGCCGAACCAGCTGTGTGTGAGCTGGAGGAAGAGGCTACAACACGAGCTGAAGAGGTGGTAGGTGGCGCTGTAGGTTGGCCTAGGTCTTCAGTGTGTTTTTGTAACTCCACCACGTGCTTGGTCCGCACATGTTTCCACATATTTGTGGTATTGAGGTTGCTGACACTTTTCCCTCTTTTCACCTTCTGATTACACAGCTTGCATTTGACAAAGCAAATGTCATCTGCAACTGTGTCAAAAAAGGACCAGGCACTGCAAGTCTTGGGAGCGCCCGCTTTGGATTTTGGAAGAGCCATGCTCCTAATGGGTGCCGAAGTGGAGGCTACAGGCAACCAAGTCTGCCCCCTCCCTCTCCCTCCTTTTTGGGCTGTTCGGGGAATCTCTTCCTCAGAGCTGCTCCCACCACCTTCCTGTCCCTCACGCCATGATGGGTCAAGGACCTCATCATCTACACCACCCTCTTCAAACAACTGCTTCTCCTGGGTAGTCTCGACAGCACAGTACGCACCAGAAAGTGGCACCTGAGTCTCATCATCAGATGCGTACTGAGGTGTGCTGCTGACCATAGGCACTGGCCCACCCGCCTCTTCAGATTCAGAGAGACAAAACGGTTGCGCATCACTGCATACTACCTCTTCTTCAAATTCTCGAATTCTGCTTGGCTGGCCCCCTCTTTCCAAGCCAAGAGATTCAGAGAACAGAAGTAGAGATGGCTCCTGTCCAGGGCTCTCTGACTGCCTGGGCAATTTGGCAGGTAGTGAAGAGACAGATGGGTACTCTTCAGTGCTCAGGACCTGAGAGGATCTGGAACTAATTGAAGTCGATGCGTTAGCTGCCATCCATCCGACAACGACTTCAATTTGGTCCTCGCGCAGCAGTGGGGTACGGCTAGCTCCTACAAAGCTGCGCATAAAGGACTGTTCCCTGGTAAAACTGGGGGATGCTGAGTCACTGGTGCCCGCAGCAGGCACAGAATCCCCACGTCCTCTCCCTGCAGGCACAGAATCCTCACGTCCTCTCCCTGCAGAAACTCCACGCCCACGCCCACGCCCACGACCACATGCCTTACTCCCTGCCTTCTTCATCTTGGTAGACTGATAAAGATAGGCAGAAAAGTACTAAGGGCTTAGTGTGCTTATTCCTGAACAGTTGCTAACAGGTATAAGAAACACTAATTTTATAAAGTGTGGACTAGACTTTAATATGAGCTAATGTGGCCTACACAACTGTAAAGTGGAGTGTTTGGTGAACTTTATTTAGGTTTTTTTTGTCACAAAAAGACACTGGATGTGCCTAAAGATGTAATAACGATAGTATCACAAACTTTTTGTAGCTATTACAATGTAGGAAGGTAACCTACAATGCAATAGATGAGGCTGCAAAAAATAGGCTAATACTAATCTGGCTGGGGCTGCAGGGCCCAATGCTGCAGAAAGGCTCCTCTAACTACTCCTATATAGTGTGTTTGGAACCAATTTAGCTGAATACGGATGGAACCACCACACTAATAGGAGAAATCAGGAAAAATTATGAATTGGCAAAAAAGGACAATGTATGAGGCAGTGACACACACTGAGTGCACTACAACCAGACGTGGTTGAAGCACACACTACAGGGTGAGCTGCACTCACACACAGAGACCTTGCAGAAAGCGGTGAACAGCACAGAGAACTGTGCACTAGCACTGCAAGGCACAGCGATTTATAAAGTAGCTTGGGTAAAGCAGAATAGACCAAATAGGTAGCTAAAACTGTCCCTCAGAACAAAAGCGTCCTATCCCTAACTGAATTCACAGCAGAGTGAGCTCAAAATGGCGGCGGCGGCTTTTATAGTGCATCATGACATCATTTCAGCAGCCAATCACAGCCATGCCATTAGTTAAGATGCCTACATGCCTAACAGGATGTGCCCACACTTCTTAGGATCCTCATTGGCTGAATAAAATGAAAATGGCTCATTGCATTATGGGAACTTCCGATTCCGGTATACGATATTGCAAAAGTATCGGAATTAAGTATCGGAATTCCGATACCGCGAATATCGACCGATACCCGATATTTCAGTATCGGAATGCTCAACACTTGTCAGGAGTAGTGTTGAGTAGAGATGAGCGTTGTTCTACTCGAACTGTTCGCCAATCTCAAATTCGAGCTGTTTTGGGCGGTGTTCGAGCCGTTCGGCGAACACGAACAATTTGAGAAAAATTCGGCTGTTCGAGGTTATGTTCGATAACTGTTCGTGCACCAAAATCATAACTGGATTTTTTCTCAGTAATGATGAAAATTAATGTTAATACGCAGTTTGAGTGTACAGCGGGGTGGGGGGAGGTGCAGGGGATGGATCTCTGCAGGAACAATGAAGATCTCCATTTTTTTTTCTCTTTCCCGCATTTGCAGTGGGGAGGTGCAATCTGTCAGCCTATCAGCAGCGCACACACGGAGCGAAGTGCTTTTTTTCACACAAGCAAGGGCATGTGTCATTGGCAGTGTATGTCACATGTCCTTGCCCTATAAGACCAAGCCATTTTCCCCGTCGCCACCATTTTCTCACTGCTGCAGCTGCGTGTTAGACGGCACCGCTGTTGCTGTGTGCGCTATACCTTGTTAATTTCAAGCCAATTTTCGCACAAATATACAGATAGCTTGGGAGTAGGGAATAGTTGTGATTGCAGTCCTTTTAAGGACTAGGTTACAGCATTTCCTACGACTTTTATCAGGGAGGTCTGTGCTCTTAAATAGATAGGTTGTGGGAGTAAAGACTAATTGTAATTGGAGTCCTTTTCAGGACTAGGTTACATGAGTTCCTATCAGTTTTTGCCAGGCAGGTCTGTGCCAGTGCTGTGCAAGTTTTTTTCACAGCATTTGGCTGAATCTAGCAAAGCTAATCCTTTTTGGCCTATTGCAGAGTGTATTAGTCAGTGGAGTAGCCTATCTGTGTTGCAAGATATAATACCAATTTTTTTACTGCACCTAGTGAAGTAAAATCTTTTGGGCATAGCATCATTCTATTAGTCCATCTATACTGACCTCCATCAGGTTGCAAACTGAATATAATTTTTTTCTGCATCTAGCTCTGAAAAAATATTTGGGCTTCTAGCAGTGTGTGGGACTTGGTCTATTAGTCCATCTATACTGACCTCCATCAGGTTGCAAATTAAAAATAATTTTTTTCTTCATTTAGCTCTGAAAAAATATTTGGGCTTCTAGCAGTGTGTGGGACTTGTTCTATTAGTCCTTCTATACTGACCTCCAGCAGTTTGCAAATTGAATATAATTTTTTTCTGCATCTAGCTCTGAAAAAATAGTTGGGCTTCTAGCGGTGTGTGGGACTTGGTCTATTAGTCCATCTATACTGACCTCCATCAGGTTGCAAATTAAAAATAATTTTTTTCTGCATCTAGCTCTGAAAAAATATTTGGGCTTCTAGCAGTGTGTGGGACTTGGTCTATTAGTCCATCTATACTGACCTCCATCAGGTTGCAAATTAAAAATAATTTTTTTCTGCATCTAGCTCTGAAAAAATATTTGGGCTTCTAGCAGTGTGTGGGACTTGGTCTATTAGTCCATCTATACTGACCTCCATCAGGTTGCAAATTAAAAATAATTTTTTTCTGCATCTAGCTCTGAAAAAATATTTGGGCTTCTAGCAGTGTGTGGGACTTGGTCTATTAGTCCATCTATACTGACCTCCATCAGGTTGCAAATTAAAAATAATTTTTTTCTTCATTTAGCTCTGAAAAAATATTTGGGCTTCTAGCAGTGTGTGGGACTTGTTCTATTAGTCCTTCTATACTGACCTCCAGCAGGTTGCAAATTGAATATAATTTTTTTCTGCATCTAGCTCTGAAAAAATAGTTGGGCTTCTAGCGGTGTGTGGGACTTGGTCTATTAGTCCATCTATACTGACCTCCATCAGGTTGCAAATTAAAAATAATTTTTTTCTGCATCTAGCTCTGAAAAAATATTTGGGCTTCTAGCAGTGTGTGGGACTTGGTCTATTAGTCCATCTATACTGACCTCCATCAGGTTGCAAATTAAAAATAATTTTTTTCTGCATCTAGCTCTGAAAAAATATTTGGGCTTCTAGCGGTGTGTGGGACTTGGTCTATTAGTCCATCTATACTGACCTCCATCAGGTTGCAAATTAAAAATAATTTTTTTCTGCATCTAGCTCTGAAAAAATATTTGGGCTTCTAGCGGTGTGTGGGACTTGGTCTATTAGTCCATCTATACTGACCTCCATCAGGTTGCAAATTAAAAATAATTTTTTTCTGCATCTAGCTCTGAAAAAATATTTGGGCTTCTAGCAGTGTGTGGGACTTGTTCTATTAGTCCTTCTATACTGACCTCCAGCAGGTTGCAAATTGAATATAATTTTTTTCTGCATCTAGCTCTGAAAAAATAGTTGGGCTTCTAGCGGTGTGTGGGACTTGGTCTATTAGTCCATCTATACTGACCTCCATCAGGTTGCAAATTAAAAATAATTTTTTTCTGCATCTAGCTCTGAAAAAATATTTGGGCTTCTAGCAGTGTGTGGGACTTGGTCTATTAGTCCATCTATACTGACCTCCATCAGGTTGCAAATTAAAAATAATTTTTTTCTGCATCTAGCTCTGAAAAAATATTTGGGCTTCTAGCAGTGTGTGGGACTTTGTCTATTAGTCCATCTATACTGACCTCCATCAGGTTGCAAATTAAAAATAATTTTTTTCTGCATCTAGCTCTGAAAAAATATTTGGGCTTCTAGCAGTGTGTGGGACTTGGTCTATTAGTCCATCTATACTGACCTCCATCAGGTTGCAAATTAAAAATAATTTTTTTCTTCATTTAGCTCTGAAAAAATATTTGGGCTTCTAGCAGTGTGTGGGACTTGTTCTATTAGTCCTTCTATACTGACCTCCAGCAGGTTGCAAATTGAATATAATTTTTTTCTGCATCTAGCTCTGAAAAAATAGTTGGGCTTCTAGCGGTGTGTGGGACTTGGTCTATTAGTCCATCTATACTGACCTCCATCAGGTTGCAAATTAAAAATAATTTTTTTCTGCATCTAGCTCTGAAAAAATATTTGGGCTTCTAGCAGTGTGTGGGACTTGGTCTATTAGTCCATCTATACTGACCTCCATCAGGTTGCAAATTAAAAATAATTTTTTTCTGCATCTAGCTCTGAAAAAATATTTGGGCTTCTAGCGGTGTGTGGGACTTGGTCTATTAGTCCATCTATACTGACCTCCATCAGGTTGCAAATTAAAAATAATTTTTTTCTGCATCTAGCTCTGAAAAAATATTTGGGCTTCTAGCAGTGTGTGGGACTTGGTCTATTAGTCCATCTATACTGACCTCCATCAGGTTGCAAATTAAAAATAATTTTTTTCTGCATCTAGCTCTGAAAAAATATTTGGGCTTCTAGCGGTGTGTGGGACTTGGTCTATTAGTCCATCTATACTGACCTCCATCAGGTTGCAAATTAAAATTAATTTTTTTCTGCATCTAGCTCTGAAAAAATATTTGGGCTTCTAGCAGTGTGTGGGACTTGGTCTATTAGTCCATCTATACTGACCTCCATCAGGTTGCAAATTAAAAATAATTTTTTTCTGCATCTAGCTCTGAAAAAATATTTGGGCTTCTAGCGGTGTGTGGGACTTGGTCTATTAGTCCATCTATACTGACCTCCATCAGGTTGCAAATTAAAAATAATTTTTTTCTGCATCTAGCTCTGAAAAAATATTTGGGCTTCTAGCAGTGTGTGGGACTTGGTCTATTAGTCCATCTATACTGACCTCCATCAGGTTGCAAATTAAAAATAATTTTTTTCTGCATCTAGCTCTGAAAAAATATTTGGGCTTCTAGCGGTGTGTGGGACTTGGTCTATTAGTCCATCTATACTGACCTCCATCAGGTTGCAAATTAAAAATAATTTTTTTCTGCATCTAGCTCTGAAAAAATATTTGGGCTTCTAGCAGTGTGTGGGACTTGGTCTATTAGTCCATCTATACTGACCTCCATCAGGTTGCAAATTAAAAATAATTTTTTTCTTCATTTAGCTCTGAAAAAATATTTGGGCTTCTAGCAGTGTGTGGGACTTGTTCTATTAGTCCTTCTATACTGACCTCCAGCAGGTTGCGAATTGAATATAATTTTTTTCTGCATCTAGCTCTGAAAAAATAGTTGGGCTTCTAGCGGTGTGTGGGACTTGGTCTATTAGTCCATCTATACTGACCTCCATCAGGTTGCAAATTAAAAATAATTTTTTTCTGCATCTAGCTCTGAAAAAATATTTGGGCTTCTAGCAGTGTGTGGGACTTGGTCTATTAGTCCATCTATACTGACCTCCATCAGGTTGCAAATTAAAAATAATTTTTATCTGCATCTACAGTACCTCTGAAAAAATATTTGGGCTTCTAGCAGTGTGTGGGACTATTTGTATTAGTCCATCTATACTGACCTCCATCAGGTTGCAAATTCAAAATAATTTTTTTCTGCATCTAACCCAGCCAATAGTTTTGGCCTAATACCACAGTTTGGCCACTCAGCTCTGCTCGGTTACCATCCATTGTTTTTTTGTGCAAACAACTCCAGAGTTGTGAATTAGTTAACCACCAAAATGAGTGGAAAAAGGCCTGCTGCTGGTGGAAAGGGGAATAGGCGTGTTGGGAAGGGGAAAAAAGGTTGTGTCCGTGGGGTAGGTGTTAAAGCAACAGTAACATCTGCAGAAGAAAGACCATCTTCCAGCCAAACTAAAATGTCTACTTCTTTTAGCGGACAATGTGATAAGATCCCTTTCTTACGGCCACGCCAATCGCTACAAATTCCAGATGAGGCACAAAAACAGCAGGTGCTTCAACGGATATCAAGTGCTCCTTTAAGTGGGCTCTCCTCCACATCAACTTCAACATCACAAATACTCCAGTCCTCAAAGGTGTCACCCAAATCGCACTTGCTTCCTCACAGCTCCCAAATCTCCAGCTGCCCGTCTGAGTATGAGGTAGAACAGATGGTTGAGTCTGCAGAGCTGTTTACTCATACTATAGCCTGGGAATCAGAGGTCGACTCCAGCGCTTCTGTGAATCCAGACGAGGAAATGATCTGCACTGATGCCCAGAATCTTTATGAGTCGGATCCAGGACCAGACGCAGAAGGTTCTGACCATAATGTAGACCCTCATTCCCAAACTGTAACTCCTGTTGGTGGAGACAATGAGGAAGACGATGATAAGACTCAAATACCTGATTGGAGCGACAACTTTAGTTTTTTGTCAGGGCAGGAACAGGTTGGCTCTGAGGACGACGGGTGTGATAACGCACAGGGTGATGATGATGAGGTCGGAGATCCCACTTACTGTCAACCCACAGTCAGCCAAGAGATGAGGTCAGCAGAGGAGGTGGAGGAAGATGCTAGTGACGACGAGGTCAGGTTGCGCCTTCCTGGACAGAGACGTAGTACTGGAAGCACGTCAACAACTGCATCCTCAAACACAACTCTGCCTCTCACCACAAGTCGTGGTGGCTCTTCAGGTCGCATGGGTGCTAAGCCTTGCATAGCCTGGGCATTTTTTCAGATCGATAAAGATGACCCAACTCGTGTTATCTGTAACATTTGTCAGCAAAAGCTAAGTAGAGGCCAAAAAATACATAGTTTGAGTACTTCATGCATGAACCGGCACATGGACATGAAGCATAAGTTGCAGTGGGAAGCTCAGTGTGCTACAATGCGGCCTAGCCGGCCGGGCCAATCACCGTCTGCCATATCTTGTGCATCCGCGGCCTATTCATCCTCTGTGACTGGGGGGACAGCAGTCACACCTGTTTTGGGGCGCAGACCTGCCACCTCTTTACCCGCAACAGCCAGCGTGATTGGCAGGTCATCATTTTCTTTGGAGGTGGTAACACCAGCTGGTGTTGAGCGCTGTCCGACATCGATAGCACCACCTTTGGATCAAGGCAACCTAACATGTCCGCCTGCATCTTCCTCACAGACCGGCAGTTTGCCGGGGACACCCTTATCAACCCCGTCTAAGCACAATAGCCAGCCCTCGGTCCCTCAGATGTGGACAAGCAAAAGACCATTTCCTCCTAGCCATGAGAAAGCTAAGAGGTTGAATTTCACCATCTGCAAGCTCTTGGCTACAGAAATGCTGCCTTTCCGCCTGGTGGACACAGAGGATTTTCGAGACCTTATGTCCGTCGCAGTGCCCCAGTACCAGATGCCCAGTCGGCACTACTTCTCAAAGAAAGGTGTGCCTGCGCTCCACCAGCATGTCGCACACAACATCACCGCTTCTTTGAGAAACTCTGTGTGTGACAGGGTGCATTTCACCACAGACACTTGGACGAGTAGGCATGGACAGGGGCGTTACATGTCGCTGACTGGGCACTGGGTAACTATGGTGACAGCAGGACAAGGGGCTGCTGTCCAAGTCTTGCCGTCCCCACGAGTTGTGCGTCAATCCTCTTTATGTCAAAGTTCCTCCACTGCTTCTGCCTCCTCAACCTCCTCTCGGTCTTCCACCTGCACCCAAAGCCTGTCTGGTCATGCCACAAGCTTTCTAACTGCGCAGAAGGGATCCTGCACACCTCCTTACTATGCTGGCAGTAGGGCTCAACGTCATCAGGCGGTTTTTACATTGAAATGTCTGGGAAATGTGAGTCACACAGCTGAGGAGTTGTGGTCAGCTCTGGAGAACCAATTTCATGAATGGTTGTCTCCACTGGACCTGAAACCAGGGAAGGCCGTGTGCGACAATGCTGCAAACCTGGGTGCGGCCCTTCGCCGGGGCAATGTCACACACGTGCCTTGTATGGCTCACGTGTTGAACCTGGTTGTCCAGCAATTTTTAGTTCTTATCCCAGACTAGATGGCCTTCTGCAGAGGGCACGGTCGCTGTGTGCTCACTTCCGCCGTTCGCATCCCGCAGCTCAGCGACTTACATCTCTACAGAAGTCGTTGGGCCTGCCACTTCACCGGCTAAAATGCGATGTGCCTACCCGGTGGAATTCAACTCTGCACATGTTGCAGCGACTGTGGCAGCACCGACAAGCCCTGGTGCAATACGTTCTGACGTATAGCCTGGGCCAACGAGATTCAGAGGTGGGGCAAATCACGCTGGAGGAGTGGTCTCAGATCAGGGACCTATGCACCCTTCTGCACAGTTTTGAAATGGCGACGAAGATGTTTAGTGCTGACGATGCCATTATCAGCATGACTATTCCGGTGATTTACATGCTGGAGCACATGTTAAACAGAATTCGGAGTCAGGTGGTGGCACAAGAGGAGGTGGAGGAAGTAGAGGAGGAGGAGTTGTATGCGGAAGGGCTAACATCTGCAAGGTCCAGACGGTCGGCAGCACCAAGGCGGCAGGCATGTGAGGGTGGGGGAGATGGTTTTACCAGGGCGCATGGTAGCAGCCAAACTAGTGAGGAAGGTGCAGGAGCCCAGGAAGAAGTGGAGGACGAACTGATGGAAGACTCATCAGATGAGGGAGACCTTGATCACATTTCTGTTGTGCGAGGTTGGGGGGAGAGGACAGAGGAAGGAAGCATGATTGTTACCTCGCCACCAACACAACAGGGACTTGGTGCTCCTGGATGCGCAACACACATGAGTGCCTTCTTGCTGCACTACCTGCAACATGACCCTCGAATTGTGAGAATTAGAAATAATCCTGACTACTGGGTTGCCACACTGTTAGATCCCCGGTACAAAAGTAAATTTGCAGAAATTATTCCTGCCATAGAAAGGGATGCACGCATGCAGGAGTATCAGCAGAGACTGTTGCAGAATCTTACATGTGCTTTTCCACAAAACACCAGTGGTTCACGTAGTGAATCTTACAGTTCTAACTTGCCAACCGTGGTCTGTATGGAGTTGTTCAATAAAGGGCCCAAAATTAAGATAACATAGATGGGAGAGGTCTCTATGAATAGGAATTCCTAAGTATTTGATACCCTGTGAGGGCCAGGCAAAGGGAAAGTTGGACTGGATGGAATCCTATATGGATTTGGGGAGGGAGACATCGAGGGCCTCAGACTTCGCTGCATTGATTTTAAAATTTTACCATGTAACAAAGTGATCTATTTCAGCCATAACAGCATGGATGGATATATGTGATTGAGTGATATATACTAGGACATCATCAGCAAATAGAGAGCACTTGTACTCGGTGCCTCCCACCTCAATCCACCTAATATTGGGGTTATGGCGAATTGATGAGAGCAGGTGCTCCGTCACTAGGATGTATAAGAGAGGGGACAGAGGACATCACTGCCTTGTCCCATTGGTGATTGTGAAAGGTGATGAAAATGTTCTGACGCACCCCCTGGGCCTTGGGACACCCGGAGCCGGACCCTTTTTGGTGGATGCTGGTGGTTGTAGTCTTCGTGGCGGCGACCCAGTTCCGTGGCTCAGGGCGGTCAAACCAGTGGCGGAACTATTTATGTGGTTTTCATGTTTAAATGTCCGACTACGCCACCCGTGGATTGCGGTCAGAGTGAACCGCTGCTACAGGGCAGACCACTGAGGCTGGTGTTGTGGGTGCAGCAGAGCGTAGCATAACTCCCCACGGGAGGAGTATAGCCTCAGGGCAGTGTATGCGGAGGATGGGGGTGATGGTGCAGGGCAGCAGCAGTAACGACACGGAGTCAGTGATGCAGTTCAGGGCCTTTACTCACAGTTCTTATTATCCAGACCACGTCTGCAGGTAACGGCTGCCCACGTCGTACTGTGCTCACCAGGTGAGGGGCTCAGACAACTCCCAGATAACTTTGGAGCACTTCACAGGACCCCCTTTGTGTGTCCTTTGTCTGGCCTTTCTTACCAACACTTCTGTCCGGCTGCCTCGGGCCTCCTCTTGGTAAACTTGGCGCCAGTTTCCCTGACCCTATGTGGTGCCTTCCTAGCGGGTGTAGCGAGGGGCTGCGCCACATAAAATGTCAGAGCCTCCGGTTTCTAGCTGAGGGTCGTTTCCTGCCTCCACTAGTTCGGGGACCGGTCTCCCCCTTTGGCCTGACCCCTCCACGCAGGTGGATTCGGGCGTGCGGTGGCGACTCGCCCGTCCGCACCCCTGGGATCCCTTCATTCCTCGTTCCTGGAGCCTTCTCCGCTCCTCTTCCTTCCTTCTCCCTCTTCCAGGCCTGGGCCTCTGTTACTAGGCCCGCCTCCGGAGCAGAGCTCATGCAGAGCCCCTGCTCCCTGCCACTTCTGCTCAGACTTCTCTGCACTGAACTAAGATGGTGCCCACCTTTTATACTCCCTTCTCAATGCACCCAGGAACTGCTTCCTCCCTGCTCCTGCACTACAGGGTTCCCCTTCCTCAGTGTTCCCTCCCCCCACTCCAGCCAGGGACAGGGACTGTCGTGCCCATCTCAGGGGCATATTGGTCGCCCTGCTCCACGGCAATGTGGTGTAATGCATGCAGGTGTCGGGTCCTGATCCACACTCCATCCTTACCTGAGAGTGAGATATCACACCTCTGGGTGAGGTGCAATACGTCTGTAGCAACCGAGCCCTCAGGGTGCTACAGTTCCATTTATCTTCAGCCTAGGTGACGTATTGCGATACAGGGCCGTGATTTTGGCTATAAAAGGGTCCCCTAGACCCCTACCCCAAGCTTTTTAAGAGAATCATATATGGCGTGCCAGGAGACTCTATGGAATGCTTTCTCAGCATCCAACGAGAGTATCTAATTACAAATTTTTAACAGCATCTAGCCCAGGAAATACTTTGTGCCTAGTAGCAGTGTCTGCTAGTGAGCGGATTATCCCGGCTGTTAAGCAAGCTGCACCACCTGTAGTTTAGACACTTAATTTTTTCAAAGGAAATGCTTCGGGACCATGGGATACTTAGTGAAGAGCATCAGGAGGCACCCCAAGGCATAGGGGCTGGGACTGGCAGTAGGATGCCTTGCGGTGGACAGCCGAGCTCGATCCTTATAAAAGCTTTTTAACTGCAGCAGCTTTAGTGGACGCTACTGGAGCTGGAATTACCGCGGCTGCTGGCATGAGACTTGCCCTCCAATAGATCCTTGTAAATGGATTTAAAGTGTATTCATTCAAATTAGAGAGACAATTTAAATTAAAAAGCTTAGAGCTGCCTCCACCACAGGGGGGCTCGCTCGACCCACCAGCGGACAGGCACCAGTATTGGGAGAGGGGGGCTGGCCGTCAGGGTTCACCGCGGCTCTGGCACAAACCCGGCGACACGGAGGTGGCACGGGCAGGAGCGGACTGGCCGTGTCGGCTTCTCACTTTTTGGATTTTAGAAGGGCATGACATGCCTATATCTGTGTCTCCCCCTCCTTTTACTCCTCCACCTCTTTTATTTTCGCATGACTATATGTACTTGTCACTTTTCCATGTGTTAGTTATGTCTTCTGAGCAGTTTGTCAGCTTTTGGACACCTTTGAAGGTGTTTTCTATGTGTTTCTATGTGTTTTTGTTTGCCTGCCATTGGTTTTAACGGTGTTCGAAGGTGTTCGACGAACAGTTCGACGAACAGTTCGGCGAACACACGGGTGTTCGACGAACCGAACCGAACTCGAACACTACAGGGGTGGCTCAACACTAGTGTTGAGCATTCCGATACTGAAATATCGGGTATCGGCCGATACTTAATTCCGATACTTTTGCAATATCGTATACTGGAATCGGAAGTTCCCATAATGCAATGAGCCATTTTCATTTTATTCAGCCAATGAGGATCCTAAGAAGTGTGGGCACATCCTGTTAGGCATGTAGGCATCTTAACTAATGGCATGGCTGTGATTGGCTGCTGAAATGATGTCATGATGCACTATAAAAGCCGCCGCCGCCATTTTGAGCTCACTCTGCTGTGAATTCAGTTAGGGATAGGACGCTGTTGTTCTGAGGGACAGTTTTAGCTACCTATTTGGTCTATTCTGCTTTACCCAAGCTACTTTATAAATCGCTGTGCCTTGCAGTGCTAGTGCACAGTTCTCTGTGCTGTTCACCGCTTTCTGCAAGGTCTCTGTGTGTGAGTGCAGCTCACACTGTAGTGTGTGCTGCAGCCACGTCTGGTTGTAGTGCGCTCAGCGTGCGTCACTGCCTCATACATTGTCCTTTTTTGCTAAGTGATCATTTTTCCTGATTTCTCCTATTAGTGTGGTGGTTCCATCCGTATTCAGCTAAATTGGTTCCAAACACACTATATAGGAGTAGTTAGAGGAGCCTTTCTGCAGCATTGGGCCCTGCAGCCCCAGCCAGATTAGTATTAGCCTATTTTTTGCAGCCTCATCTATTGCATTGTAGGTTACCTTCCTACATTGTAATAGCTACAAAAAGTTTGTGATACTATCGTTATTACATCTTTAGGCACATCCAGTGTCTTTTTGTGACAAAAAAAAACCTAAATAAAGTTCACCAAACACTCCACTTTACAGTTTTGTAGGCCACATTAGCTCATATTAAAGTCTAGTCCACACTTTATAAAATTAGTGTTTCTTATACCTGTTAGCAGCTGTTCAGGAATAAGCACACTAAGCCCTTAGTACTTTTCTGCCTATCTTTATCAGTCTACCAAGATGAAGAAGGCAGGGAGTAAGGCATGTGGTCGTGGGCGTGGGCGTGGAGTTTCTGCAGGGAGAGGACATGAGGATTCTGTGCCTGCAGGGAGAGGACGTGGGGATTCTGTGCCTGCTGCGGGCACCAGTGACTCAGCATCCCCCAGTTTTACCAGGGAACAGTCCTTTATGCGCAGCTTTGTAGGAGCTAGCCGTACCCCACTGCTGCGCGAGGACCAAATTGAAGCCGTTGTCGGATGGATGGCAGCTAACGCATCGACTTCAATTAGTTCCAGATCCTCTCAGGTCCTGAGCACTGAAGAGCACCCATCTGTCTCTTCACCACCTGCCAAATTGCCCAGGCAGTCAGAGAGCCCTGGACAGGAGCCATCTCTACTTCTGTTCTCTGAATCTCTTGGCTTGGAAAGAGGGGGCCAGCCAAGCAGAACTCGAGAATTTGAAGTACAGGTAGTATGCAGTGATGCGCAACCGTTTTGTCTATCTGAATCTGAAGAGGCGGGTGGGCCAGTGCCTATGGTCAGCAGCACACCTCAGTACGCATCTGATGATGAGACTCAGGTGCCACTTTCTGGTGCGTACTGTGCTGTCGAGACTACCCAGGAGAAGCAGTTGTTTGAAGAGGGTGGTGTAGATGATGAGGTCCTTGACCCATCATGGCGTGAGGGACAGGAAGGTGGTGGGAGCAGCTCTGAGGAAGAGATTCCCCGAACAGCCCAAAAAGGAGGGAGAGGGAGGGGGCAGACTTGGTTGCCTGTAGCCTCCACTTCGGCACCCATTAGGAGCATGGCTCTTCCAAAATCCAAAGCGGGCGCTCCCAAGACTTGCAGTGCCTGGTCCTTTTTTGACACAGTTGCAGATGACATTTGCTTTGTCAAATGCAAGCTGTGTAATCAGAAGGTGAAAAGAGGGAAAAGTGTCAGCAACCTCAATACCACAAATATGTGGAAACATGTGCGGACCAAGCACGTGGTGGAGTTACAAAAACACACTGAAGACCTAGGCCAACCTACAGCGCCACCTACCACCTCTTCAGCTCATGTTGTAGCCTCTTCCTCCAGCTCACACACAGCTGGTTCGGCTTCCTCACAGGATCGCCATGGAAGAATCTCTGGCACTGTTGTACAGAGACACAGTGTAATTCCACCCACAGCACCACTTTCCCAGTCATCCTCACACTCCCAGGCTAGTCTACAGCCATCGTTAGCACAGGCATGGGAGAAAAGGCGCCCATACTCGGCAAACCACCCCCGAGCACAGGCTCTGAATGCTGGCATTGCTAAACTACTGGCCCTTGAAATGCTATCATTCAGGCTGGTGGAGACTGACACATTCCGTAACTTTATGGCATTGGCAGTCCCACAATACAACGTGCCCAGCCAATTTTATTTCAGCAGGCAAGCCGTCCCTGCCCTGCAACATCATGTGGAGGGAAAAATTAAACATGCGCTATAAAACGCCGTCAGTAGCAAGGTCCACCTGACCACCGATGCGTGGACCAGTAAGCATGGACAGGGACGATACCTTTCCCTCACTGCCCATTGGGTAAATGTTGTGGAGCGGGGTACAGATCTTGAGAGTGGCGCTGTACGTGTTCTGCCAACACCAAGGATCGCAGAAATCCAGTCTGTACACATTGACTCCTCCTCATACTCCAGTTCCTCTGAATCAGCGCTGCAGGAGCCGTCACGGTCTACCTCCACATCGACCCGTGAACGGTTACCTGTTATGGTGACCACTATGAGCACAGCCATGGCCAAACGTCAACAGGCCGTATTAAAATTAATTTCTTTGGGGAATCGAAGCCACACAGCGCAGGAGCTCTGGAATGCCATCAAGCAGCAGAGCGACGTGTGGTTTGTGCCAGCGAATCTCCAGCCAGGCATGGTAGTGTGTGACAATGGCCGAAATCTGGTGGCAGCTCTGGGCCTAGGCAACCTCACTCACATCCCATGTCTGGCACATGTGCTCAACTTGGTCGTGCAGAGTTTTTTGAGGGACTATCCGGATCTTGATGCACTGCTTCACAAGGTCCGCATAGAGTGCGCTCACTTGCGGCGTTCCAGCAATGCAAGATCACGCATTGCAGCTCCGCAGCGCCGATTACGTCTTCCGGAACATCGCATCATATGTGACCTACCCACCAGGTGGAATTCAACGTTACATATGTTGGAGAGGTTGTGTGAGCAGCAGGCAGCAGTAATGGAGTACCAGCTGCAGCAGGCGCAAACAAGTCGCAGTGCGCGCCGTTCACACTTCACCACCACTGAGTGGGCCTTTATGAAGGACATTTGCCACGTTTTGCGTGCCTTCGATTATTCCACGCGGATGGCGAGTGCAGATGATGCACTAGTCAGCATGACTATCCCCCTTATCTGCCTGCTTGAAAAAACACTGCAAGCACTAAGGGACGAGGTTTTGGAAGAGGTGGAGGATGAGGAGTCACAAATGCCATCTGCTTCCCTACAGTCTGCGCAACGTGGTTCCTCACAAAGGCCTAGGCAGGGGATACTTTGTGAGGAGGATGAGGAGGAGTCAATGGATGAGGAAGACATCTGTCCAGAGGAGGGAGGTACACAATGCTCTAGTAGTCAGTATCTAGAGCGAGGGTGGGGTGATGCAGAGCAGGCAGAGATCACGCTTCAAGCAGGGGACAGCGTTTCTTGGCCAGTTGGCAGTCTGCAGCACATGGTTGATTTCATGCTGCAGTGCCTGAGAAACGACCGCCGCATCGCCCACATTCTCAACACGGCTGATTATTGGGTGTCCACCCTCCTAGATCTTCGCTACCGGGACAACTTACAAAGCCTCATAACACCGTTGAACCGGGAGCGTAAAATGCGGGAGTACCAAGACGCACTGGTGCATTCCATCATGTTCTCCATTCCAACCGAGAGCAGTGCTGCTAGTGCTTTACAAAGCAGCTCAGTGCGTCGAGGCAGTGGAGGAAGCTCTGCACAAAGAGGGAGCAGAAGCAGCGCCTCAGCACAAGGCAAGACCAGTATGGCTGAAATGTGGCAAAGTTTTGTGTCCCCGCCGCCACAAATGTCTACACCATCACAGACGGCTCCAGTCAGCAGGAGGCAACGTTTCCGTCAGATGGTGACAGACTACATGTCTTGCCCTCTTAGTGTACTCCCAGACGGCTCTTCTCCCTTCAAGTTTTGGGTCTGTAAGCTGGATACATGGCCAGAGCTTAGTCAGTATGCATTGGAGGTGCTAGCTTGCCCTGCTGCTAGTGTATTATCGGAACGCGTCTTTAGTGCCGCAGGTGGTGTACTAACAGACCGTCGCATGCGACTATCCTCCGATAATGTTGACCGGCTTACTTTTCTCAAAATGAACAAGGCCTGGATCTCTCATGAATTTGCCAGTCCTCTTCCAGAATAAATAATTGGTTGGCAACAGTATCCAGGTCTCCTGTTGTGTTCATGTTTCTACCACCTGAACTGTAATCCCTGAGCTCCAACACCGCCAGTTGGCGCTTGGAAGTGCCGTCTGCACAGTCAACACTTGCTGCCGTGTTATTGGGGTTCAGTAACGTCAGCTGTTCCCCTGCTGTGCGGACGGCAATTTCTCCTGCTCTGTCCACATTCTCACTACTACAGATTTTAAAGTTGCTCCAATTACACCTCTGGCTCCTCTGTTTTCAGTATTATCCCTGAGCTCCAACACCGCCAGTTGGCGCTCGGAAGTGCCGTCTGCACAGTCAACACTTGCTGCCGTGTTATTGGGGTTCAGTAACGTCAGCTGTTCCCCTGCTGTTCGGACGGCAATTTCTCCTGCTCTGTCCACATTCTCACTACTACAGATTTTAAAGTTGCTCCAATTACACCTCTGGCTCCTCTGTTTTCAGTATTATCCCTGAGCTCCAACACCGCCAGTTGGCGCTCGGAAGTGCCGTCTGCACAGTCAACACTTGCTGCCGTGTTATTGGGGTTCAGTAACGTCAGCTGATCCCCAGCTGTGTGTCCGGCAAATTCTCCTGCTTTGTCCACATCCACTGTACTACGGATTTAAAACCTCCTCCAAATACACCTCTGGCTCCTCTGTTTTTAGTATTTACCCTGGGCTCCAATACCGCTAGTTGCTGATCAGAAGTGCCGTCTGCACAGTCAACGCTTGCTCCAGTGTTATTGGGGTTCAGTAACGTCAGCTGATCCCCAGCTGTGTGTCCGGCAAATTCTCCTGCTTTGTCCACATCCACTGTACTACGGATTTAAAACCTCCTCCAAATACACCTCTGGCTCTTCTGTTTTTAGTATTTACCCTGGGCTCCAATACCGCTAGTTGCTGCTCAGAAGTGCCGTCTGCACAGTCAATGCTTGCTCCAGTGTTATTGGGGTTCAGTAACGTCAGCTGATCCCCAGCTGTGTGTCCGGCAAATTCTCCTGCTTTGTCCACATCCACTGTACTACGGATTTAAAACCTCCTCCAAATACACCTCTGTCTCCTCTGTTTTTAGTATTTACCCTGGGCTCCAATACCGCTAGTTGCTGCTCAGAAGTGCCGTCTGCACAGTCAACGCTTGCTCCAGTGTTATTGGGGTTCAGTAACGTCAGCTGATCCCCAGCTGTATGTCCGGCAAATTCTCCTGCTTTGTCCACATCCACTGTACTATGGATTTAAAACCTCCTCCAAATACACCTCTGGCTCCTCTGTTTTTAGTATTTACCCTGGGCTCCAATACCGCTAGTTGCTGCTCAGAAGTGCCGTCTGCACAGTCAACGCTTGCTCCAGTGTTATTGGGGTTCAGTAACGTCAGCTGATCCCCAGCTGTGTGTCCGGCAAATTCTCCTGCTTTGTCCACATCCACTGTACTACGGATTTAAAACTTGCTCCAATTACACCTCTGGCTCCACTCTGTTTTTAGTATTTACCCTGGGTTCCAGCACCGCCAGCTGGTTCTGGGTAGTTCCATTTGCTCTTGTACCTTCTACTACCCATCCGGGTTCCAGTACCGTTAGCTGGTTCTCGGCAGTGACTTTGGCACGGGTACTCCCTCCTGCCCAGCCTGGTTCCAGCACGCCAGCTGTTTCCGGGTAGTGTCAACGTCACTTTGCCTCCAATGCGTTGTCCTGTCGTGTTGCGGTCGGGTTAGCCGACTCTATGGTGCCTGCAGTTTAGGTGACTCCTATGTGGGCTGCGGGATCTGGCAATGAAGGCTGGTTCCATAGTGCCAATAGGACAAGCACCCCCTGTAGGACTGTGGGTTTTGGTAACTGCGGCCGGCTCGCGGCCTTGAACTTTTTTTTACATGGGTACCTTCTGCTACCCATCCGGGTTCCAGTACCGTCAGCTGGTTCTCGGCAGTGCCTTTGGATTAGGTGCCTCCTTCTCGGTATCCAAGTTCCACCAACGTCTGCTGGTCCTTGGTAGTGCTTTCTGGCACAGGTACCTCCTGCTTAGTAACCGAGTTCCAGTACCGTCAGCTGGTCTTCGGCAGTTCCATTGGCTCTTGTACCTTCTGCTACCCATCCGGGTTCCAGTACCGTCAGCTGGTTCTCGGTAGTTCCATTTGTTCTTGTACCTTCTACTACCCATCCGGGTTCCAGTACCGTCAGCTGGTTCTCGGCAGTGACTTTGGCACGGGTACTCCCTCCTGCCCAGCCTGGTTCCAGCACGCCAGCTGTTTCCGGGTAGTGTCAACGTCACTTTGCCTCCAATGCGTTGTCCTGTCGTGTTGCGGTCGGGTTAGCTGACTCTATGGTGCCTGCAGTTTAGGTGACTCCTATGTGGGCTGTGGGATCTGGCAATGAAGGCTGGTTCCATAGTGCCAATAGGACAAGCACCCCCTGTAGGACTGTGGGTTTTGGTAACTGCGGCCGGCTCGCGGCCTTGAACATTTTTTTACATGGGTACCTTCTGCTACCCATCCGAGTTCCAGTACCGTCAGCTGGTTCTCGGCAGTGCCTTTGGATTAGGTGCCTCCTTCTCGGTATCCAAGTTCCACCAACGTCTGCTGGTCCTTGGTAGTGCTTTCTGGCACAGGTACCTCCTGCTTAGTAACCGAGTTCCAGTACCGTCAGCTGGTCTTCGGCAGTTCCATTGGCTCTTGTACCTTCTGCTACCCATCCGGGTTCCAGTACCGTCAGCTGGTCCTCGGTAGTTCCATTTGCTCTTGTACCTTCTACTACCCATCCGGGTTCCAGTACCGTCAGCTGGTTCTCGGCAGTGACTTTGGCACGGGTACTCCCTCCTGCCCAGCCTGGTTCCAGCACGCCAGCTGTTTCCGGGTAGTGTCAACGTCACTTTGCCTCCAATGCGTTGTCCTGTCGTGTTGCGGTCGCGTTAGCCGACTCTATGGTGCCTGCAGTTTAGGTGACTCCTATGTGGGCTGTGGGATCTGGCAATGAAGGCTGGTTCCATAGTGCCAATAGGACAAGCACCCCCTGTAGGACTGTGGGTTTTGGTAACTGCGGCCGGCTCGCGGCCTTGAACATTTTTTTACATGGGTACCTTCTGCTACCCATCCGGGTTCCAGTACCGTCAGCTGGTTCTCGGCAGTGCCTTTGGATTAGGTGCCTCCTTCTCGGTATCCAAGTTCCACCAACGTCTGCTGGTCCTTGGTAGTGCTTTCTGGCACAGGTACCTCCTGCTTAGTAACCGAGTTCCAGTACCGTCAGCTGGTCTTCAGCAGTTCCATTGGCTCTTGTACCTTCTGCTACCCATCCGGGTTCCAGTACCGTCAGCTGGTCCTCGGTAGTTCCATTTGCTCTTGTACCTTCTACTACCCATCCGGGTTCCAGTACCGTCAGCTGGTTCTCGGCAGTGACTTCGGCACGGGTACTCCCTCCTGCCCAGCCTGGTTCCAGCACGCCAGCTGTTTTCGGGTAGTGTCAACGTCACTTTGCCTCCAATGCGTTGTCCTGTCATGTTGCGGTCGGGTTAGCCGACTCTATGGTGCCTGCAGTTTAGGTGACTCCTATGTGGGCTGCGGGATCTGGCAATGAAGGCTGGTTCCATAGTGCCAATAGGACAAGCACCCCCTGTAGGACTGTGGGTTTTGGTAACTGCGGCCGGCTCGCGGCCTTGAACTTTTTTTTACATGGGTACCTTCTGCTACCCATCCGGGTTCCAGTACCGTCAGCTGGTTCTCGGCAGTGCCTTTGGATTAGGTGCCTCCTTCTCGGTATCCAAGTTCCACCAACGTCTGCTGGTCCTTGGTAGTGCTTTCTGGCACAGGTACCTCCTGCTTAGTAACCGATTTCCAGTACCGTCAGCTGGTCTTCGGCAGTTCCATTGGCTCTTGTACCTTCTGCTACCCATCCGGGTTCCAGTACCGTCAGCTGGTCCTCGGTAGTTCCTCAGCTTTCTTGTACCTTCTGCTACATTTCCAAGTTCAAGCTTTTTGAAATGGTTCTTTGTAATCACTCTAGATCTCCCTGACGAGGACCCTGAAGACGAGGACCCTGAAGACCAACCCTAAGAAGACGAGGACCCCGAAGACGACGACCCTGAAGACGAGGACCCTGAAGACCACCCCGAAGAAGACGAGGACCCTGAAGACCACCCCGAAGAAGACGGGGACCCTGAAGACCACCCCGAAGAAGACTAGGACCCCGAAGACGAGGACCCAGAAGACCAACCCGAAGAAGACGAGGACCCCGAAGACGAGGACCCCCGAAGACGACGACCCTGAAGACCACCCCGAAGAAGACCAAGAAGATGACCCTGAAGAAGTTGACCAAGAGGACAAAGAAGAGAAGACAAGCACCAAGATACAGAAGAACAAGAGACAGAAAACCAAGAAGCAGAAATACAAGAAGCTGCAGAACAAAAAGCGGAAGAACATTAAGCATAAGACTAAAAATCAGAGCAAAAGATAATATCTAAATTATAAGCAGAAGATGACTAAGCAGTGTATGGGGGTGAGTCCGTTCCTCCTCGTGGTGCCCCTGGAAAAGACCTGCTGCTGCAGGCCAAACTGAACGCGGACAAATCCTGTTGTAAATCTTTTGTGACGGGCAGAACGAAAGGTGTAATGTCCAACCTTTTATAGATAACAACTACAGGAATGCCTGCCACAAATAAGAATATGATGAAGAAGAAGAAGATGAAGAAGATGAAGAAGTAGAATATGAAGAATGTAAAAAAAAGAATAATACGAAGAAGGTGAAGAAGAAGAAGATGAAGAAGGTGAAGAAGAAGTGGATGAAAAAGATGCTGAGGATGATGAAGGAGAAAGTGTGGGAGAAGTACAAAAGAAGGTGAAGAGCATGGAAGTAGTGAAACATAAATATCTGACAAAATATAAAAATACTTAACATAGTCAATATTTCCGTAACTCAGAATGTCTTAAAAAAATATATTAATTCCTGCTATTCCATTTGATTGGGCTAAACCTCTATGCCTTTATTGTCTCCCCCACCTCCCCCAATACATTCTACATTATTCTTAGTTGTTTTCCTTCATGTAGAATTAACCTACAAGGAAAGAAAGGGTTTATTTTCATTCCGATATTTCTGTCCCATTGACTTGCATTGGTTTCCGGTATCGAAATCGGCGATATTCGATACTTTTTCGGTATCGGTCCGATCCAATCCGATCCGATATTTCCCAATATCGGAAGGTATCGCTCAACACTAGTCAGGAGTCTTCCCGCTCGGCAACAGTTAACGGCCGCCAGCCAGTCACAGGCCGGCAGCTGACATTACGCTCATGTCACTGGCGTTATGACGTCAATTCTGGCCTGTGACTGGCTGGTGTCCGCTCTTGACATCAGGAGGGAGGATGTTGTCGCTGGAGCAGCAGCAAGGTAAGGAGGATTTTTTTTTTTTTGGGAGACATGGGTTGCAAAGCTATGATGTGGGGGTGTGAGCTGAGACATGGAGGGTGTGAGCTGAGACATGGGGGGTGTGAGCTGAGACATGGGAGGTGTGAGCTGAGACATAGGGGGTGGTGAGCTGAGACATGGGGGGTGAGCTGAGACATGGGGGTTGAGCTGAGACATGGAGGTGTGTGAGCTGAGACATGAGGGTGTGTGAGCTGAGACATGGGGGGTGAGCTGAGACATGGGGTGCAGAGCTGAGACATAGGGTGCAGAGCTGAGACATGGGGGGTGTAGAGCTGAGACATGGGGGGTGTGAGCTGAGACATGGGGGGTGTGAGCTGAGACATGGGGGGTGAGCTGAGACATGGAGTGCAGAGCTGAGACATGGGGGGTGTAGAGCTGAGACATGGGGGTGTGAGCTGAGACATGGGGGGGTGAGCTGAGACATGGGGTGCAGAGCTGAGACATAGGGTGCAGAGCTGAGACATGGGGGGTGTGAGCTGAGACATGGGAGGTGTGAGCTGAGACATGGAGGTCAGAGTGGAGACATGGAGGGCAGAGCTGAGACATGGAGGGCAGAGCGGAGACATGGGTTGCAGAGCTGAGACATGTGGAGTGTAGAGCTGAGACATGGGGGGTGTGAGCTGAGACATGGGGTGCAGAGCTGAGACATGGAGGACAGAGTGGAGACATGGAGGGCAGAACTGAGACATGGAGGGCAGAGAGAAAACATGGGGTGCAGAGCGGAGACATGGGGGGTGTAGAGCTGAGACATGGGGGGTGTGAGCTGAGACATGGGGTGCAGAGCTGAAACATGGAGGACAGAGTGGAGACATGGAGGGCAGAGCTGAGACATGGAGTGCAGAGCGGAGACCTGGGGTGCAGAGCGGAGACATGGGGGGGTGAGATGAGACATGGGGTGCAGAGCTGAGACATGGAGGGAGAGAGGTGAGACATGGAGGGCAGAGCTGAGACATGGAGGGCAGAGCGGAGGCATGGGGGCATAGGGGGTGAGATGAGACATGGGGTGCAGAGCTGAGACATGGAGGGAAGAGCTGAGACATGGGGTGCAGAGCGGAGACATGAGGTGCAGAGCGGAGACATGGGGTGCAGAGCGGAGACATGGGAGGGTGAGATGAGACATGGGGTGCAGAGCTGAGACATGGAGGGTAGAGCTGAGACATGGGATGCAGAGCGGAGACATGGGGTGCAGAGCGGAGACATGGGGGGGTGAGATGAGACATGGGGTGCAGAGCTGAGACATGGAGGGAGAGAGGTGAGACATGGAGGGCAGAGCTGAGACATGGAGGGCAGAGCGGAGGCATGGGGGCATAGGGGGTGAGATGAGACATGGGGTGCAGAGCTGAGACATGGAGGGAAGAGCGGAGACATGAGGTGCAGAGCGGAGACATGAGGTGCAGAGCGGAGACATGGGGTGCAGAGCGGAGACATGGGAGGGTGAGATGAGACATGGGGTGCAGAGCTGAGACATGGAGGGTAGAGCTGAGACATGGGATGCAGAGCGGAGACATGGAGGGCAGAGCGGAAACCTGGGGTGCAGAGCGGAAACATGGGGGTGAGATTAGAGACATGGGGGGGAGATCAGAGACATGGGGGTGAGAGCAGAGACATGGGGTGCAGAGCGGAGACATGACATGAGGGCAGGATGAAGTCACATGGGGGCAGGATGTGGGACATTATTACTGTAGGGGCTATTTAAGGAATATTATTACTGCTGTGATGTATTTTATTTTTGAGGATATTGTTTTCAGTGGGGAGGGGGGTCCTGTTACTGTGCAGGGCGGCACTATGTCACTTTTTTTCTTCATCTGGTGTAGTGTAGAAGTTGGGGAAAAAGTGGGGAATGTGCTCTGGAAACTGCTGTAGATAACTGTGTGTTATTTTCTGCAGAGACGTGTCCTGGATGGAAGAAGTGGTGGCGGTTTGTGTTGGATGCACAAGAAAAGCGAAGATGAAGGACTTCCTCTAGAGTCACCGGTGAGTCAGTGTGTTACCTGTACACTGACACTATACACTACATACAATACACAGGGCTCCTGTGTATAATGTCACTGGTGATCCCTGTATTACCTGTACACTGACACTATACATAGCACTCCTGTGTATAATGTCACTGGTGATCATTGTATTACCTGTACACTGACACTATATACAGAGCCACCTGTGTATAATGTCACTGGTGATCATTGTATTACCTGTACACTGACACTATATACAGAGCTCCTGTGTATAATGTCACTGGTGATCATTGTATTACATGTACACTGACACTATACTCCTGTGTATAATGGCACTTATGGTAATATTAGTATTGTGTTTTTTTTTATTAATGATCAGTATTGTAGTAGTCAGTCACTATGTCATGGTAATACGTGGTCCAGCCATGGTGTGGCGGTATTTGTTCTTTGTATGTGACATTATTCAGTCACTATGTGGTGGTAATATATGGTCTGGTCATGGTGTGGCGGTATTCCTTGTATGTGGTATTATTCGGTCACTATGTGGTGGTAATATGTGGTCTGGTAATGGTGTTGCAGTATTTGTTCCTTGTACGTGGTATTATTGGCCATTTTTAAATAAATTATGTGACACATTCCCTTAAAGAAAAATATGCTTAAAAAGAGTATTGGGTATTATAAGAAATGTTTAATAGGTTAGAGTAGAGTAGGATCCGGCCAGAAGAGTCTACCTTATCCTGGTCGCGGCTTAAGAAATCTTTTGGCCAAAACATAAGCTGCTGACTATGTGTGTGATCTGGTGTTCAATAGGAACTGTTAATGTGTGATTGGCGAGGACGTTGTGCTGAAGTGGAATTTTTCCAAGACTGGGCAGTGGGACTGTGGAAGGTTTGAGGGATGGAGGTGGAGCTGGGGTGGAGCCTGGGGTGGAGTCTCAGGGGGGCCCGAAAATTTTGCCAGCATGGGGCCCTGAAATTCCTAGTGGCAGCCCTGCTAATGGTCAATCACAGACAATGAACCTATAATTAGAACAATATTCAAGATGTTTTGTTTCATCTAATCAAGAGGAGTAGGTGGATTTTCTTCCTCTGTCTGAGTTCGCAATCAATAAGCGCACTGCTACTGCTACCGCTACTTCACCATTTTTTAGTTGTAGGGGTTTTCATGCAGGTTTTGGAAATTCTTCTGGTTTGCAGTCTGCGGTCCAAGAGGAGGAAAGATATGCTTCTCGTTTGATTAAGGTCTGGAGAGAAGTTGAAAAAGAACTTTTGATAACTTGCGATCGGACCAAGAAAACTGCAAACCGCAGATGTAGGAGGTACCCCTTTTTAAGGTGGGAGATTTTTTTTGGCTATCCTCAAAAAATCTTCGTCTTAAAGTTCCATCAATCCACAGCAGATACACCGTTTCTCCAGGTGTTTTATTTATCCTTGCTTCAGTTTTTTAGTTTAACAGGTGTTTTCATTTACTCATTTGTCTGCCTTGTCACCTTTCAGGTGTGGCTTTATATACTTTCCCCCTGCTGGTATTTTCTGCTGGTGATAGTCTAATTTGGATGTCCATCCATATAACTATAGTTTAAGCCAGTCAGTGAAAGACCAGCTAGGGTTTATCTATCTGATGTTTATGTTCTTTATCCTACACCTATCTTCTGTTTCTTTTTAGGAAGTAGGCGGCATAATCTCTAACAGTACGTATGTAACATGTTGACATGTTTTTTTAGTAATGAGTTCATATTACTGACAGTATAAATTTCTCCTGCAATGACTTTGTCCGGCCATTAGGGGTCAGCAAGAAACAAGTAAAGAAAAAGCCCAGGGATCTGTAAAAAAGCCCGGGAAACACAGAACCAGGAAGTCCTCCGAGGAGACGAGACGTGTCTGATGCCCAGGGGACGTTTGGGAGCTTGTACAGACTGCAGCCAGACGGTGTGTCCAAGAAGAAGCTGTGCCTTGTGAGTAACTGAGATATGTGACCAGTCACCAACTGTGTAGTCAGTTAGGGAAAGCTAGTTAGTGATTCCAGTAATGCTGAGAACTGCCTGGTGTATATCACTGCTGATGGACTGATCAGGCTTGATCCAGAGATTGTGAAGGATCTGGTATACTAAGACTCTGTGTACGTGGAAACTACAAAGGAGCCCTGTTGTGAACTACACTTTGAGACTGAGATTGATTCTAATTCCTGCTTACACCTGGATGTGCAGAAGAGCTTGGTGAGAAGGAAAAGCTGATCAAACCCTGTGGCCAGAGATCAGGGTCTAATAAAAGGTTTAGTTTGTTAACTGTTTGTATATGTATTAAGTCTGAGAGATTTCTCTTTGCTCTTGTAAGAAGAAAAACTGTACACTGTATAGGTAGCGCGTTGGCTAAATATATATATGAGTGTTCTCTAAGGGGAAAACAAGGGTACCCAGATCCCATTGTATTAGTGTGGGAGGGGGGTGTAAGGTTATATTCCTGTGAGGACCACGTGCCACATCCGTGGTGACATCCTGGGTAGGCCCTGTACTGAATAAGGGTGAGAGCGGCATATCCCAGGGGTAGTTTGGCTCATTCCCACGAGATTGGCACTTGGGCTCTCTCGGGCTGCATAACTTATATTTTGTGTTAGTGGCTGTTGTGGCCCATATTTTGTAGAATCGTTTAACCCTGTCATTTGTGTGACCAGTATAAAGAAAGTTTATGTTAAAATATGGGCATTATTTATATGAGTGATGATCACAGGTAGCAAATCGGAGCGCACCTAGGCATGATGACCTATGATGATGAGACAGGCACGCAGTGAGAATGGCCAGGACGATGAATGTCATTGCGCACATCAGCTAGGCGGGGCGCTACTGTGCTGCAATAGGCGGAAGCAGCGGACATCATGATGCACATAGCCTAGGCAAAGAGCAAACAAATCACATCATCAGAGGGGATCAAACTGCAATCATTCAGAGTACGTCTATACTACACACGTGGACCATTGTGAGTTTTTCTTTCATTAAACGAGGGATGCCAAGAATTTTGACCACGTGTGTATATTAAGCGCAAAGGGCAGAAAAAGTGCAATAATAGATTTACAGCAGGTAAAATAAGTATTGAACACATCACCAATTTTCTAACTAAATATTCTAAAGGTGCTATTGACATGAAATTCTCACTAGTGATGAGCGAGCATGCTCGCTACTGCTCGGTGCTTGCCCGAGCATCTCACTGCTCGAGATGCTCGGCGATCGCCGAGTATTTGCGGGGTTGCTCGGCGGGAGCTTGGGTCTCCTCCCTGCATGTTTGGAGCTCTTTAGAGCGCCAATGAACATGCAGGGATTGTCTGCCACACACTGTAATACCGCAGCCATGTTGGTTGTGGCATTACACTGATTGGCTGGACACACAGCGTCATCAGGTCTATATCAGACCTGGTGCCGCCATGCTCGTCACAGTCTACTTCGAAATCAGGCAGTATAGGGAGAGGTGCTGCTGAGCTAGGGAGAGATTTGCTTGTTTCTTAGTTAGTGTAGGTATTCTACACATATCCATCTCAACTAACAGTCCTTCTGAGGCCTAATCCAGCAGCATAGATATCAGTGCTAGGCAGGCAGGCAGTGTATGTGGCAGACTGCAGTGCATATAGCAAGAGGGTCCATTCCAGTTTTGTCTGCTGGTGCTTTTACAGATATTTGTAGAAATAGCCCCAGGTATTAGGGGCCAGGAATAATTTTTTTTGGATCTTAATCCTGATTATTGGCTTAAAAAGCAATCCAGAGAACACCGTTTTTCTGCTCCATTTGCTTGTTGGCACTGCAGAATACAGCCAGATCCTTTCCATATTACAGCTCTAAAAATCCATCTATTTAAAACTGTGGTTTGTCCGTCACACGGATTACATATAATTGCGCTGAAAATTCTGTCATTTCTGGCCTCCATTGAAATTTTGTTGCAGTGTGTCAGCGAAGTTATTGACACGAGGTCACTGATAAAAATAGTTACCTACAGGCCAGCTATTTAAAACTGTGGTTTGTCCGTCACACGGATCACATATAAGTTCGCTCCAAATTCAGCCATTTGTACTGAACGTGGAAAATATTGTTCTCCATTTAAAATGGGCAAGACGCGTGGCAAGAGACGGGGAAGTGGAAGTGATGTTGATGATGGTGCATGAAGAGGATGAGGCTGAGGCTGTGGGCTAGCTGAAATTGTGCCACAACAAACACCCACATCTTCTCGCTCGACCTTCCTGTCCCAATTAATAGGGGACAGCAGAACACCACTATTGAACACAGAGCAGTGTGAAAAGGTTATTGGTTGGATAGCAGATATAGCTTCCAGCCACTTAGCCACCACCATCACCACCCTGTCTTCCACAAGGTCAAGTCTCATTAGCCGTGAGTCTGGACTGCATATTCCTCACCCTGATCCTCCGTCCTCCCACCATGCCGAGTGCCTGGAGACAACTGATCCCACACTTGGACACTCCGAAGGGCTGTTCACTTTACCATTTATAGATTTGGGCCTCTCGCCCGGTCCACTTGAAGCACAGCAAGAGGACATCGCATGTAGCGATGCCCAAATATTTGAGCAGCCACTGTCACAAGAAGGCGACGGTGGGAAACTGTCACAAGAGGTGGACGATGATGAGACACAATTGCTCGAAAGTCAGGAGGAGGACCAGGGTGCGGAAGTGGAAGACAAGGTGGCGGATAATATAGTAACTGACCCAACCTGGCAGGGGGACATACAGAGTGAGGACAGCAACAGACAGGGGGAGGGAGGCGTAGCACCACAACAGGCAGGAAGAAGCAGTGTGATGGCCGCAGACAGAAGGCGGGCAACCGTTCACCGTAATATCAACACGACGGAAGTTGCCAGTACAACTGTTAGGTCTTCGCAAGTATGGTTATTTTTTAAAGACTCTGCTGATAACCCCAAAAGGCCATTTGCACCACCTTCCAGGCCAGCATCAGCAGGGGTAGCAAAACTACCAGCCTGACCACCACCAGCATAATCAGGCACATGGCAGCAAAGCACTCGACTAAGTGGGCCGAACCCCAGGGTCCAGGAACAGTGTCTGCGGGTGGCACCACTGCTTCTTCCGCTGTTGTGCGTTCAAGTCAATACTCTGTCCATGATGCATTGCACACTCTCAAGTAGCACCATCAGCAAGCACGTCCGCGTCCTTGTCCCAGCGCAGCGTTCAGTTGTCCCTACCCCAGTCCTTGGAACGCAAGCGCAAATACGCAGCCAACACCCCACAGGGCTCACCACTAAATTCACATATTTCGCAACTGCTTGCGCTTGAAATGTTGCCTTTTAGACTTGTGGAGACGGAAGCTTTCCGCAACTGTTAGCGGTGGCCGTCCCTGGGTACTTGGTCCCCAGCCCCCATCATTTCTCCCTGTGTGCCGTCCCTGCATTACACGAGCACATGTCCCACAACAGGGAACAACATCGGTTGAAGCCACCCTGCAGGCGGAGATTGGGAATCCGAGTGACCCTGCACCCCCCATCGGTCAAACTGAGTTATGCCAATCAGAACGGACAACAGCAGGAGTGCCTCCTCAACGTTACGAACAAGATCAATTTATATGGCACCGTATCGTCCAGGAAGTCCAAGAGTGTGAACGTTTGATGAAGGAACTCTCGCCCGTGGAATGGCGAGTTAAAGGAGAGCGGGAATGTAAGGGGGAAGACCGGGGTGTAAGTGCTTTCAGAGCAAGGGATCTGGAACTGCCGGGGCCGTACCTCTTGTTGCAGGGGGGAGACAGACTGCGAGCACAGGAGTCATGTGACTGGGAAGTTGGGGGTGCGTCCAGAGACAGAGCTGGGAAGTCAGGTGACCGAGGGACTCCTGGTGTGACTGGAGAGAGGAAGAGACGAGGATGTTTTGCGCGGGAAAGCGGAGCTGAGTCCTGCGCAGGAGAACAGTGTGAGAGGGTCCAGGCTCCTGGCTCGAGTACTGGGAGCAGGAGTCAGGGGCAGTGGACTGGAGGAGTCAAGCCCAACTATAGAGACAAGGGACGCAGGGTCCGTGGAGCCGAGGCACGTGAGGTGCCGTGTTATGGACTAGGGGCTCAGCAGGTAAAACCGGAGACCGCCCGCTACCGCCAGAAGACGGAGCATTGTTTTGGCGGCTGCCTTGTAAGGAGCCAGAGTCAGCTAAGTGTACAAACTGACGTTTACAACCGATTCGGCTCTGCTATATCTTGTCAGACTGTGAACTGTTAGTTGTAGACTTTCACCTGCTATTTTCCTTGTTTTCCCCCCATATTTTCCTTGTTGCTCCTTGCATGGAGATTGACCTTGTTCTTATAAATCCCCCCTGTTTATTAACCCTATATTGGCTGCTCTGTGTTTCTGTGTCGCTGCATCTAAAGTGCCCGTGTTACATTTGGCGTAGTCGGCAGGATGCAGTCGTTAGACACAGACACTGCAGAGCAGTCCATCCTGGGAGCCCCTAAATCTAGCTTGCCGCTGGGGGCCATGCTCAGCAATCTCCCAAAGTTCACCAGGGACAATATGATGCTGTGGGACTGGGTTGAGAGAGTTAGGAATATGTTATGTATGCATCCGATGACCCCAGCTATGCAAGCCGAAATAGCCTTACTGGCCCTGGATGGCAATGCCCGACAATCCGTTATGTACCGCCCTCCCCATGACCGGGATACTGTAGAAAAAGTAGTGCGGATACTGGAGGAGATGCATGGGGATCACACCAATGTAGGAGAGCTGAGGATACGGCTGTTTTACCAAGTGCAGCAGGAGGGGGAGACTGTGACGCAGTATGTTAATGCCTTACAGAGGGTGCATGCCTATATCACTAGAAAAGACGACATGGTGAATTTGGGAATGGGCCCCCCTGACGTGATCTTGAGGGACCAGTTTGTGGCAGGCCTCAGGGATGTGCAGCTGAAGCAGGCCTTGGGGAGCGCCTGCGCGCCAACCCACGTATGAGTTTTCTAAAAGTGGGGGCAGAGGCACGTGTGAGAGAGCAGGAGATGGGAGTGACGGCCCTGGCAGGGATGGTCCGGAGTAACGAGGTACCCACCCCACTTGCAGCTGAATCGGAATGGGCTCGAGAGATGCGGAAGGAGATACGGGGGATGCGGGATGAATGGTCCAGTCTCAAGAAGACCCCTGCCCCGACACCAGAGATACCCAGATCAATTGCCCCAGTTATGGAAAGAATTGAATTCAGGCCCCCCCCTGCAGGAGAGTTCCGTAGAGGAGTGAGGCAGCCCTACACAGACAGAGACATGACCTGCTGGAAGTCTGGAGGCGCAGGACATCACGCCAGGGGCTGTGCTAGCCGAGGGCGGCCCCTGTCGCGGCAGCCGTTAAACTAGCAGGCTCCGTGTTTGGGGGACACAACCCGGAGCCTGAGGAAGGGGAAAGAAGAAAAGGAAGTACCAAGGACCTGGTTTCCACCAGCCCGACTGTCTGGGCCGAAATAAGCGGTCGGGCTGTTCACTGCCTGATTGACACGGGATCCCAGGTGACTGCGATGACAGAAGCATACTTCCAACAGCGATTCCCAGAGATAGCGTGGCCTGAATGGGTACCAGTAATTAGACTCACGGCAGCTAATCAATTACCCATCCCGGTCGCAGGGGTGGTGTGGATGAAGATCCGAGTATGTGGAAAAGATGTGGGGAAAAAAGGAGTCATCTTAGTTGCAGGGGGAACCGGAAGTGGACCCCCGGTGACCCTCGGAATGAATGTGTTGAAAGAGATCAGGCAAATCCTGATTAGTGAGCCGAGGGAGATTCCTCTAGACCAGTGGGACCCACGAACCCCCCAAAGGAGGGTCTTTCAACAACTAATCCGAGCTGCCCAGGCTCAGGAGACGTCGAGTGAAGGGAAGGTCCTGGGAAAAATAATAGTGCCAGCAGCTACGGCGCTCAACTTACCGCCCGGACAAACTGTACTCACGTTACCCGCACGGGCCTGCACACCTCTTGAGGGAGTCGAAGTTCAGATAGAACCAACATTGACGGACAAAGTACCTCCCGGACTCTTGGTGGCTCGGACACTGGCCACCGTCCAGGGTGGCAATGTTATAGTGCGGTGTGTTAATCTGGGCGAAGATGATCTCACACTCCCTCCCAGGGCGGAAATAGCCCAGATTCTGGGAATGCCAGAGAAGTTGGTGCGACCTGATGTGGTACAGCTGTCCGCTGCACGAGGAGACCCCTGGACTCTGGCAGTCACCGTGCCGCCGGAACCCCACCGGGCTAGTGCGAAGGGGGGACGAAGAATCCTAGAATGAATGCGGGCTGAATTGACGGGACTTACACCTCGACAGGTGCAGAAGGTTGAGGAGGTACTGGAGGGGTACCAGGAAGTCTTTGCGCGACATGAGGATGATTTTGGTTGCACCGAAGCCATGACCCATGAGATTCCCACGGGGAGCGCTGCCCCAGTGTGGGAGAGATACCGGCAGATACCTCCTCAGATGTAAAAAGAGGTTAAGGAGATGCTAGCCCATATGTTACAGAATGGTGTGATACGGGAGAGTCAGAGTCAGTGGGCAGCCCCGATTGTCCTGGTCCGGAAGAAAGATGGGACCCTGCGGTTCTGTGTGGACTATAGACGACTGAATGCCTGTACAGTACGGGACTCTTACCCACTACCTCGAATCGAAGAGTCTCTGTCGGCCTTAGGGAAGGCAAGATACTTCTCCTCCTTGGATCTGGCCAGTGGGTACTGGCAGGTGCCCGTGGCCGAACATGACCGTGCGAAGACGGCGTTCATATTACCCATGGGACTGTTCGAGTTCAATCGGATGCCCTTCGGCCTGACTAATGCCCCCGGGACATTCCAACGTCTGATGGAGAGGTGCCTGGGCGATTTGAACTTCGAGGCAACACTGATTTACCTTGACGACATAATTGTCTATGCCGCCACCTTCGAGGAGCACCTCCAGCGACTGGAGCAAGTACTGAGTCGCCTACAGAGTCATGGCCTAATGGTGAAGCCCCAGAAGTGCCACCTGTTCCGCAAACAGATCGAATATCTCGGTCATACTGTATCCGGTGAAGGAGTCAGGCCCACCCAGGAGAAGGTGGTCGCCATACAGGAGTGGCCTACCCCGAAGACAGTAAAGGATGTTCGGGCCTTCCTGGGACTTGCCGGGTACTACCGAAGATTCGTGAAGAACTTCACCCGCATAGCCAACCCATTGCTGGAGCTACTTTAGGGAGTGCCGGCGGGCTCCAAGAATCAGGCGATTCGGTGGGGAAGCAGCCAGGAAGAGGCTTTCCGTGCCCTAAAAATGGCCCTGACCGACGCCCCAATACTTGCATATGCGGATTTCTCCCAACCATTCATACTCCACACTGATGGGAGCCTACATGGTCTAGGAGCCGTGTTATCCCAAGCACAGGAGGGGAAAGAGCACGTGATTGTGTACGCCAGCCGCTCCCTTCACGACTCCGAGAGGAACCCAGATAATTATAGCTCTTTCAAATTAGAGTTGCTGGTTCTGGTTTGGGCAATGACCGAGAAGTTTGCAGAGTATTTTTCCGGGTCCGAAGTACTGGTGAGAACAGATAACAACCCGCTGGCCCACCTGGAGAATGCGAAATTGGGAGCCCTGGAGCAGCGGTGGGTGGCCCGAATGGCCAGGTACCGGTATAAGATCGCCTACCGGCCTAAGGCAGAGAATACTCACACCAACGCCCTCTCCAGAGTGACATATGACCATGACCGCGATGAAGATTTGGAGGCGGATGAGACCCCTAGCTTCCGAAGTTTCGTGGGACCGCTGGCCGCGGCGCAGGGACAGATCGGAGAGACGTCGGAAGAACAAGTGGTAGGGCGGCCAAGAGATGACTGGATCCGACTTCAACAGACTGACAGAGAAGTTGCTCAATTACGTCAATGGATGACTTTGCGGCAAGTCCCCAGTTGAGAAGAGAGTAGTACCCTGTCCCCGGGAGCACTGAAAATGCTGGAACAACGGGAGAGACTGAGTTTGCGAGACGGTCTGCTGTACCGACGGGTACAGCTACTGCGAGAGTTCGGGACCACCTGGCAAGTGGTGATCCCAGAGAAGCTGGTCGGAGTAGTGGCCAAGGAGGCTCATGAACAAGGGGCTCACTTCGGACCAGAGAAGACATTTCAGTGGTTGCAGAGGTTGGTGTATCATCCTCGACTGCGAGAAACAATAGAAGACACTTGTCGAAGATGTCGGAGCTGTGAGCTGGTTAAGCCCCCGGAGCAGCGGGTCCCCATACAAACCATTGTGACTTCTGCCCCCTTGGAGGTGCTGATGATCGACTATTTGGCTGTTGGACCGGCGCATCTCGAGTATGAACATTGCCTGGTAATGACAGACCACTTCACAAAGTTTGCGGTAGTGACCCCGAACAGGGACCAGACCGCCGAGTCAGCTGCGTAGGTCATCTGCCGAAACTTCATTTGGGTGTACAGCTGCCCAAAGAGGATCCATTCCGATCAAGGCGCCTGCTTCCAAGGCCGGGTGATGGAAGAGCTGCACCGGTTGTACAAGATTGAGAAGTCACGGACTACTCCTTACCACCCTCAAGGAAATGGGGCCTGTGAACGCTCTAATCGGACACTGATCCAAATGCTCCGCACGTTGGAGGAAGATTGAAAGGTACGATGGCCTGAGTTTGTGGCCGAGCTGGTGTGGGTCTACAACAACCGAGTAAATAGTACGATGGGGTTCACTCCTTATACCTTGCTGTTCGAGCGAAAGGGGCAAGAGATCACCGAGTTAGAGCTGGACCACGAGGAGGACTACCCACGGACGGGGATGTCTTCCTGGGTCCGGGAACATAGGCATCGACTGCAGACCCTCCGACGGTTGGTACAACAAAAGTTTCAGGAACTCAAACATCATGAGACATTGCCTCTTCGAGGGACAGCTCTGAGGCCCGGGGAGCAAATTGATGTGTTGGGTGTTGGTTCGGGACAAGCGGCCCCGGGGCAAATTGAGTAAGCTGTGGGAACGGACCCCGCACTGAGTGAAGTGCAGGATTGGCGCTGAAGGACCTGTGTATGAAGTTCAACCCGAGGGGACTGAAGGAGCCCCTACCAGAGTGGTTCATCGTAGTATGCTGCGGCCCTGTCTGTCTAAAGATGACAAGGATGAAGAAGAATCACCTGCTTCTAGAGAAGGTCCTGTCACAGTTGCCCCTAGCCACGATGTGGACGAAGAGGAATTGTTGATTCTACCTCCGAGCCCCAGCACTCGATTACCTGCAGTCCCCAGTGCAGGCGGCGAGGGAACAACAGCGGTTGAAGCCACCCGGCAGGCGGAGATTGGGAATCCGAGTGACCCTGCACCCCCCATCGGTTAAACTGAGTTACACCGATCAGAACGGACAACAGCAGGAGTGCCTCCTCACCGTTACGAACAAGATCAATTTATATGGCACCGTATCGTCCAGGAAGTCCAAGAGTGTGAACGTTTGATGAAGGAACTCTCGCCCATGGAATTGCAAGTTAAAGGAGAGCGGGAATGTAAGGGGGAAGACGGAGGTGTAAGTGCTTTCAGAGCAAGGGATCCGGAACTGCTGGGGCTGTACCTCCTGTTGCTGGGGGGAGACAGACTGCGAGCACAGGAGTCATGTGACTGGGAAGTTGGGGGTGTGTCCAGAGACAGAGCTGGGAAGTCAGGTGACCGAGGGACTCCTGGTGTGACTGGAGATAGGAAGAGACGAGGATGTTTTGCGCGGGAAAGCGGAGCTGAGTCCTGCGTAGGAGTCCAGTGTGAGAGGGTCCAGGCTCCTGGCTCAAGTACTGGTAGCAGGAGTCGGGGGCAGTGGACCGGAGGAGTCAAGCCCATCTATAGAGACAAGGGACGCAGGGTCCGTGGAGCCGAGACACGTGAGGTGCCGTGTTATGGACTAGGGGCTCTGCGGGTAAAACCGGAGACCGCCCGCTGCCGCCAGAAGACGGAGCATTGTTTGGGCGGGGAAGCCTGAAGAAATCATCACCTGCATCCGCTGGCGACTGCCTTGTGAGGAGCCAGAGTCAGCTAAGTGTACAAACTGACGTTTACAACCGGTTCGGCTCTGCTATATCTTGTCAGACTGTGAACTGTTAGTTGTAGACTTTCACCTGCTATTTTCCTTGTTTCCCCCCCCTAAAGTGCCCGTGTTACACTGCCTTTTCCGTGACCCTCGCATTCTCCAAATTTTGGGTGACAGTCATTACTGGTTGGTGACACTTCTAGACCCACGCTACAAGAACATCTTTCTATCTCTTATTCCTGAGGCAGACAGGTCTACTAAAATGGGACAGTACCTTGTTGCGGAATTATTAAAAAAATTCCCATCTGAAAACGCTGGCGGCAGAGGTCAAAGTTCGTTGGACAACCAAGGAGTACAGGCAAGAGAGACACAACTTCAATCTAGCAGAGGCAGGGGAACACTGTCAAAGTTCTAGGACTGTTTTCTCAGACCCTCCCATCTTACAGGCCCTGAGGCGCGGGGTACTCTCACAAGGAGTGCAAAGTTTGGGATGATGGTGAGGGAGTACCTTGCCGACCGTACCAACGTCCTCTGTGATTCCTCTGTGCCTTATAATTATTGGGTATCCAAGCTGGACATGTGGAATGAACTGGCTCTCTACACCTTGGAGGTCTTGGCCTGCCCTGCCACTAGCGTTTTGTCAGAGCCGGTTTTTAGTGTCGCTGGTGGAATTATAACTGATAAGCGCATCCGCCTGTCAACTGAAAATGCTGACAGGCTGACTCTTCTAAAAATGAAAAAGGGCTGGATTGGGCTAGACTTCTCAACACCACCGAATGATAGCAGCGTAACATAAACTCAAATCCAGTGTCTTTTTTGGGAGGTCTATTCCCATGCACCTCTTCACACCTACACATGGGTATTCGCTTCCTGATTTTGTCTATTTGCTCTTGTCCTCCTCCTTCTCCTCATCTTCCATCACCATATCATTCACCACCGTATCCACCATATCACTTCCTTTCCGTGTCTTGCAAGGGGCATTGGAGTTCCTCCAAATTTTTGGCAGCTTTTGTATTCACTGCATAGTAAAACACTATGGGAGACCCACTTCCTAATAATGGGAACATTGTTTTTAGGAGGCTCTCTGACCTCTACGTCTCTTCCAAGGGTAATTGGAGTGCCTCCAAATTTTTGGCAGCTTTTGCTTTCACTGCATAGGTAAACACTATGGGAGACCCACAAACTAATAATGGGAACATTGTATTTAGGAGGCTCTCCGACCTCTACGTCTCTTGCAAGGGGCATTGGAGTGCCTCCAAATTTTTGGCAGCTTTTGCATTCAGTGCAGAGGCAAACAGTATGGGAGACCCTCTCCTTTCCAATGGGAATATGTCATTACTGTGGCCCTGCTCTATGTGTCTTTAAATTCTTAGTGGGGTTTTTCCTAAATTTTGTTAGCCGCTTGACTCACTGCATACCCTATAACTGTATAGCACACCTGCTCCTTTGTAATAGAAACATATCATTACTGTGGCTCTGCTCTATGCGTCTTTAAATTGTTAGTGGTGTTTTTCCCAAATTTTGGCAGCCAGTCACAGCATGGGCATTACCACTATAAGAAACTCACTCCTTTATAATAGGAACATTTTTTTTACTGAGACCCTCCTCTATGTCTCTTCAAAGGGGTATTGGGTTGCGTCAGAATTTTTGGCAGCGCTTGCAGTCACTTCATGCGCAATAACAGTATAGGAGACACACTCGTTAATAATGGGAACGAATATGCAATGCAAAAAAAGGAGCACGGACCGCATCTCCAAAAAATCATACATTTGATCTAATGCCTCTCGGCAAAAAAATATATAACTGAACATGAGGTTCTTAGTTTAATATGCTGATCAGACTGTATGAAGCCCACTGCCACGTCATGACAAACCTTGTAGTGGGTCCTAACATTTCCTGCCTGAACGGGAGCAGAGCCGTGCGCCAACCACCACCGCAGCGACAATGCACCAGCAGGGTGGGCAGCCTGGTGCCTCACAGCACCCATGCAGCAAGACCGAGTCCCCATGACTCCAGGCCACGCCGCCCCACAAGCACAAAACCACAGCAACGATGACCGACACACTGCACCAGCACCACATGAAAGGAGCACTGTGACTCACCTTCCTCAAGCTCTCAAGTGAGAGCAAAAATAGGCTAGACCCTCTTTGCAGTCTCCTGCTAATTAAAATCGCCTATGCCAAATGGGAGGAGTGCTAGTCCAAGAAAGGGGAAAGAATATGCAATTCAAAAAAAGGAGCATGGACCGCACCTCGAAAAAAATTATACATTTGATCTAATGCCTCTTGGCAAAAATATATATGATATATATGATGCCGGGAGGCATTAGATCAACGTATGCTTTTGGAGGTGCTGTCCATTCTCTTTTTCAACTTAATAATGGGAACAGCAAAGCATAGTCGGCTGATGGCTCTCTAACAATAGCGAGGGCTGACTGCTGGCCCTTTAAGAATAGTAAAGGCTGCCTGATGGCCCTATAAAAATAGACTTTGTGACTTTCAGAGTCCCTCCATCATAAATGAAACAGGATGTGTTTGATTATGTGTCACACACCACATGGCCAGATAAGGTTGTAAAATATTAAACTGATATTTCCCGGTGAATGCATTTGTCTTATAAAATAACGTTAAAAAAAAAAACAGTAGGATCTTTCTTTATTATAAAAACCAGAGTCGCCAATGTAACCTCAATGTAATCACATTGTTCAGCTCCTGCACCTCCCCCTCCTGTTCGGCCTACATCTCTGAAATGACCACATCAGTCCCAAGCTGAAAGTACTGCAGCACTGCCTTGGCCAAACGGCAACAGGCTGTGCTGAAGATAACACGCTTAATGCTTAGGTGACAAACCGCCCAGCGCTGCAGCGTTGTTGAAAGCTGTAGCACAGCAGCCTGATCTGTGGCTCTCACCGCTAAACATACAGCCAGGCATGGTCGTGTGTGACAATGGGCGCAACCTGGTGACGGAGAAATGACAGCCGGAGTAGATACGGTTTCCCTCTATGCCAGTCCTTTCACCGAGCTAAAGCATATTGCTGTGGTGAAATACAACTCCCATTGAGAAGCAGTTTCAAACTGAAAAACATTGGGCCCACCAGAGGATTTGATTCTGAGGGCTCACCTTTCTCCCCCGCTCAAGAGCCCCATAGCTGCTTCAAAGTTTGCGCTATCATGAACTCTCCTGATGGAGAAGCCAGGGTCCACCCGAGGATTCTCTGGTGGGACTGTCCTATCCTGCTGAAAAGCAGTCCTGGCTAAGAAAAGTGTGTGGGAAGGTTCCTGGACACTCTATCGCTCCTTTTTCACTGAGGTGGAAACCCACGCAAACACGGAGAGAACATACAAAATCCTTGCAGATGTTGTCCTTGCTGGGATTTGAACCCAGGATCCAAGCACTGCAAGGCTTCAGTGCTAACGACTGATCCAATGTGTTGCCGTTCACCCTCTAATATCTAACAGGCTGGAGAAACTTGCACCTACTGCCACTCTATCTTCAGCTCCTTTATGAAAAACTAATGTATTTGGGCAGCCACTCAGTCTACCAAATAGAATTCCTGAGAAGGAAATTGGGGATGGCTTCGCTACTGGTACTGGGGGCAGTGCTAATGCCATGGCGCCGTACGATAGTTCTCTGGAAATATTACAGGCTGGTAGGAGGCAAGCAGATTTCCACAGAAAAGTACCAGCAGTAATGTTCAGGGACCCTTGCTTGTGGAAGGCGGAGACAATACCGGGAGAAATAGTGGAGGCTGGGGACCGAGTTTGGACACCCGGCCACCGCCGGCATGAGGTTGCGAACAGCTTCTGCCTCCACGAGCCTAAAAGGCCACATTTCAAGTGCAAGTGACGCACCCCCTGGCCCATGTTCAGGGGATACCCGGAGCCGGATCTGACAGGGGTAGTAGTCCTCGTGGCGGTGACCCGGTCCGTGCCCAGGGTGTCAAACTAAGTGGTTGGCAGTCTTGGTAGATGTTGTTTCAGTGTCGACTACGCCACCCGTTGATCTGCGGCCACAAGGCCGCCGCTGCAGAACAGTCCGCTGAGGCCGGTAGTATGTGTGCAGCGATGGTGGTATAACCCCCAACGGGAGGGGTATGGCCTCAGGGCAGCTGGTGCGGATGATGGAGGTAGTGATAGTGCAGAAAGGAGAGTCAGAGACGTGAGATGCAGTTTCAGGGTTTTTACTCACAGGTGTTCCTTCAGTCACTCTGGCCTTGAGTGACCACCCGAGCCGTGCTGCATTCACCAGGTGTGGGACTCGGCTAACCCCCAGGCAGTTCTGGAGCGTGGTCCTGAGCTCCCTTCTCTTTCTCTCTCTGCTGGCCGTCCCCACCAGGGATCCACCTTTGTCCGGTTCCCTTGGGCCTTCTATGGTAAAACCTTCTCTGGCTTTCCTGACCCTACTCTTGGTGTACCTTCCTGGTGGATGTGGTGAGGGTCATGGCAAAGTTTGACCACGACCTCCGGTTCCTGGTTAAGGGTTACTTTTGCCTCCGCCAGCTTGGGATCCGGTGCCCTCTTCTGCCAACCCTTCACCCATTTTAGCTCACTCGTGGGATCTCAGGGTTCCCTCTGGCTCTGCGTCTCTGGGCCTTTCCTCCTCCTCTCTCCACTGCAGACTTGGCCCTGGAGCTGGGCCCAGCCGGAGCCACAGCTCCCTGTCAGCCCTCTCTGGCTGAGCTCCTCTCTGAACTCTCCTGGACTCTCCTGACAGACTGACCCTATCTCTAGATGGTGATCACCATATATACTCCCTCTATGTGTGAGCCCAGGTGTTCAGCACCCAATGGGCTCCTATCTCTATGCCCAGAGCCCCTCCCCTATCTGCCCCTACACTACTGGGATGTTCCACCCCCCCCCCACTCCAGCCAGGGACAGACGCTGTCGTACCTGCACATCTACTTGGTGGGAGTACCGTAGTTCCGTCCCCCGGAAATGGGATGTATGTAGTGCATGCAGCCTACTGAGCTCAGTCCCACACTCCATCCTTACCCGGGAGTGGAATACCACACCTCTGGGTCGAGGTGCAATACCCCTGTAGCAGCCGAGTCCTCGGGGTGCTACACAAGCAGCTTTAGAGGATTTCCTGGGAGAAATGACAGCTGAAGTAGATACAGTTTCCCAAGTCCTTTCACCAAGCTAAAGAATATGGCTATGGTGAAATACAACTCACCGACAAGCTGTGTACTGGCTCCATACCGTCCCTGGCCACATTCATTTGATCACGTGTTTGTGGTTAGGCGGTCCTTCCAAGTAAGTCCACTGCGGAGGGCACGGGTAATGTTGTGGGACCCGTGCTTGTGGAAAGCGGAGACGATACCGGGAGAAATAGTGGCGGCTGGGGACCGAGTATGGACACCTGGCCACTGTTGGCATGAGGTTGTTGACAGCTTCCACCTCCACGAGTCTAAAATGCCACATTTCAAGTGCAAGCAGCATTAGAGGACTTCCTGGGAGAAATGACAGCTGGAGTAGATGCTGTTTCCCAAGTCCTTTCACCAAGATAAAGAATATGGCTGTGGTGAAATACAATTCTCAGCAAAAAAAAGCTGTGGACTGACTCTGTACTGTCCCTGGCCACATTCACTTGTCCAAGTGTTTGTGGTTAGGCGGGCCTTCCCAGTTAGTCCAATGGGGAGGGCACGGATAATGTTGTGGGACCCGTGCTTTTGGAAGGCGGAGACGATACCGGGAGAAATAGTGGCGGCTGGGGACCGAGTTTGGACACCCGGCCACCGCCGGCATGAGGTTGCGAACAGCTTTTGCCTCCACGAGCCTAAAAGGCCACATTTCAAGTGCAAGCAGCTTTAGAGGATTTCCTGGGAGAAATGACAGCTGAAGTAGATACAGTTTCCCAAGTCCTTTCACCAAGCTAAAGAATATGGCTATAGTGAAATACAACTCACCGACAAGCTGTGTACTGGCTCCATACCGTCCCTGGCCACATTCATTTGATCACGTGTTTGTGGTTAGGCGGTCCTTCCAAGTAAGTCCACTGC
Organism: Phyllobates terribilis; assembly: GCF_046119375.1. Classification (NCBI taxonomy): domain Eukaryota; kingdom Metazoa; phylum Chordata; class Amphibia; order Anura; family Dendrobatidae; genus Phyllobates; species Phyllobates terribilis. The sequence goes on from NW_027362762.1 coordinate 164,160,879, forward strand.
GGAGGGCACGGGTAATGTTGTGGGACCCGTGCTTGTGGAAAGCGGAGACGATACCGGGAGAAATAGTGGCGGCTGGGGACCGAGTATGGACACCTGGCCACCGTTGGCATGAGGTTGTTGACAGCTTCCACCTCCATGAGTCTAAAATGCCACATTTCAAGTGCAAGCAGCTTTAGAGGACTTCCTGGGAGAAATGACAGGTGGAGTAGATGCTGTTTCCCAAGTCCTTTCACCAAGGTAAAGAATATGGCTGTGGTGAAATACAATTCTCAGCAAAAAAAAGCTGTGGACTGACTCTGTACTGTCCCTGGCCACATTCACTTGTCCAAGTGTTTGTGGTTAGGCGGTCCTTCCCAGTTAGTCCAATGGGGAGGGCACGGATAATGTTGTGGGACCCGTGCTTTTGGAAGGCGGAGACGATACCGGGAGAAATAGTGGCGGCTGGGGACCGAGTTTGGACACCCGGCCACCGCCGGCATGAGGTTGCGAACAGCTTCTGCCTCCACGAGCCTAAAAGGCCACATTTCAAGTGCAAGCAGCTTTAGAGGATTTCCTGGGAGAAATGACAGCTGAAGTAGATACAGTTTCCCAAGTCCTTTCACCAAGCTAAAGAATATGGCTATGGTGAAATACAACTCACCGACAAGCTGTGTACTGGCTCCATACCGTCCCTGGCCACATTCATTTGACCGCGTGCTTGTGGTTAGGCGGTCCTTCCAAGTAAGTCCACTGCGGAGGGCACGGGTAATGTTGTGGGACCCGTGCTTGTGGAAAGCGGAGACGATACCGGGAGAAATAGTGGCGGCTGGGGACCGAATATGGACACCTGGCCATCGTTGGCATGAGGTTGTTGACAGCTTCCACCTCCACGAGTCTAAAATGCCACATTTCAAGTGCAAGCAGCTTTAGAGGACTTCCTGGGAGAAATGACAGCTGGAGTAGATACGGTTTCCCAAAAGTCAGTCCTTTCACCAAGCTAAAAAATATGGCTGTGGTGAAATACAACTCACCAACAAGCTGTGGACTGGCTCCGTACCATCCCTGGCCACATTCACTTGACCACGTGTTTGTGGTTAGGCGGTCCTTCCCAGTGAGTGCACTGGGGTGGGCACGAGTAATGTTGTGGGACCCGTGCTTGTGGAAGGAGGAGACGACACCGGGAGAAATAGTGGCAGCTGGGGACCGAGTTTGGACACTCGGCCGCCGCCAGCATGAGATTGTGAAAAGCTTCCGCCTCCACGAGCCTAAAGGGCCACATTTCAAGTGCAAGCAGCTTTAGAAGACTTCCTGGGAGAAATGACAGCTGGAGTAGATATGGTTTCCCAAAAGTCAGTCCTTTCACCAAGCTAAAAATTATGGCTGTGGTGAAATACAACTCACCGACAAACTGTGGACTGGCTCCGTACCATCCCTGGCCACATTCACTTATCCACTTGTTTGTGGTTAGGCGGTCCTTCCCAGTAAGTAAACTGGGGAGGGCAAGGGTAATGATGTAGGACCCGTGCTTGAGGAAGGCGGAGACGACACCAGGACAAATAGTGGCAGCTGGGGACTGAGTATGGACATCCGGTCGCCGCCACCTTAAGGTTGTGGACAACTTCCGCCTCCATGAACTTAAAAGGCCACATTTCAAGTGCAAGCAGCTGTCAAAAATTTGGCAGTATAGTATTGCAGCATGTGGGTGGGTGGGTGGCTGGCTGCCTGCATGCTTTCGCTTGCATTCCAAGGAATGTGGTAGGGACAACTGAACGCTGCACTGGGACAAGGACGTGGATGGTGATTGGTGCAAGTCTGCAACGACAGGTGCATGGTGGGAGGCATCTTCGCATGCGTCAAGGATCACTTATGATGGGCACACTTTTAGGCAGTGACGTGGGAGTCAGAGATGTTTCCAGGGGTCTTCCCCATGCTGTTCCCATGTCTTTTCAGCACTGTATGCATGTGTATGATGATGTGTCACACACCACATGACCAGATAAGGTTGTAAAATGTTAAAATGACATTTCTCAGTGAATGCATTTGTCTTTGTTGAAAGCTATGCAAAAGTGCAAAAACGCATCAAAAATGCTACGTGTGAACATAGCCCAAGGTGTGGACGAGCATTTTTGCTTTTGGTTATTTATTTTGCCTTATATACAAGTCATTACCCTGGAAAGGATGTCCCTTAACATATTTCCCAGGAAAATCCATGTTGGTTTCGTTTTTATATGTTTTATTGTGAGTCCGTAAAAGTGGCGTAATACCTTTGACAAAGTTGTTGACAGCAGTGACCTAGGAGTCAGAAATGCTTCCAGGGGTCTTCCCCATGCTGTTTCCATGTCATTTGAGCACTGTTCCCATCGATTTGGGCAATTTTTAGGCCCTCTGCAGACCGCTGGGGGGAGCCCGCCTGAAAAATGCTCGCGTTTCCCATAGACTTACATTGGCCTCGTTGCTCGGGTCGAGCACCCGAGCATTCCAATTTGCTCGACCCGAGCATCGAGCGCCTGAGCATTTTAGTGCTCGCCCATCACTAATTTTCACCAGATGTCGAGAACAACCCATCCAATCCACAAAGGCAAAGAAATCAAACCATAGATGTCTACAAATTAAGTTATGTGTAATAATGAGAAATGACACAGGGAAAAACTATTGGACACATGAAGAAAGAGGTGCAAAAGCTATGGAAAGTCATGACACCAGCTGAAATCTATCAGTAATTAAAAACCAATCCTGCCACTCAGTGAAAAATAATATCAGCTGGATCAACTGATGACCTATGAAAAGGTGTCTCATTACCAAGGTGCCACACAAGAAGCATTTCATGATGGGTACAACCAGTGAAGTGTATCAAGAACTTTGCAACCTTAGTGTTGCAAAACATACTGATAGCATTGGTTACAGAAGAATTTCTAAACTACTGAAGGTTACAGTGAGCACTGTTGGGGCCATAATCCGTAAGTGGAAAGAACATCATTTCACCAGAAACCGGCCACGACAAGGAGCTCCCTGAAAGATTTCCAAGTTGTCCAAGAGCCAAGGGCCACCTGAGCAGACCTACAGAAAGACCTGTAATCAGCAGCTACAATTTTTTCAAAGAAAACTATAAGTAATGCTCCCAACCTCCATGGCCTGTATGCATATGACGCGCCCCCTGGGCCGTGGGGTACTCTGTGCCGGGCCGGTCGTTGCTAGGGGAGATGTCACAGTGGCGGTGACCCGGTCTGTGACCCAGGGCGGTCAATAAAAGGGGTTTTACAGAAAATGATTATAGTTTTTATGTTTAATGTTCGTGATGCCACCTGTGGTATGCGGCTATATGGAGCCGCCACTGCGGAGCAGGTCCTCTGGAGCTGATGTTAATGCAGCAGAGTTGGTTCAGCTCTCCACAGGTAGAGCTAAGCTCCAGGGCGGTGTGGTGATGGTAGACGATGAAGTAACTGTGGTTGTGCAGTGTGGTGCAGGGGATGATGGCGCAGCAATGATTCACAGAGACAGTGGGGTGCAGTCTTCAGGGTTTACTCACAGTTCTCTCTTTGCTCCTGGTTACAACTGCAAGCTTATAACCTCCCACGTTGTGCTGCATTCACCGGGCAGGGGTTCAGAAATCCCTCAGGTAATTCCAGAGTGTCTGACGGGACCCCCTTCTAGATGTCTTTCTCAGCCGTCTTCCTGCTCTGGCTCTCACCCTTCCTGCCCTGCGCCTCGCAAACAGAGTCCCAAGCCGGTATCCTCGGATCTTTCTGGGCAACCTGGAGTTCCCTGGATCCTATGTGGTTACCTTTTTGGCAATTTGAGTGCGGATGCGGCAACTACTCCCTGAAAGAGTAGAAGCCCCCGTTTTCTAGTTGAACGTTGTAATTCTCACTAGTTAGGGGCCGGTCCCCTTCTGCGGCTCAATCCCTCCACCGCCTGGTAGATTCGGGCGTACGGGTGGCCTCCAGCACTGCCCGTACCCCTGGGATTCCTTCTTCACTTCTGGAGCCTTCCCTCTGCTCCCGTTCCTTCCTCCTCTCCTTCTCCTGGGCCTCTCTCACTCAGGCCCGCGCTTCCCTGAGCTGAGCTTCCGCAGAGCTTCTGCTCCCTACTCTTCCTCTGACTCAATCTCCTCAGACTCAGACTCCCTCTAGAATGTTCCACCCTCTCTTTTATATCGCTTCTTACTGAGCTCCCCTGAACTACTTCCTCCACCCACACCCACTACATGGTTCCCCCTACTTCGGTTCCCCCCACTCCAGCCAGGGACAGGGCTCAGCAGAGGAGCAGTGCAATTGCCCCATCTCCGGTCTGGAGTAGTGTAATGTTGGATGCAGGTGTTAGGGTCCCGGGCAGCGCTCTGTCCTTACCTGAGAGTGAGATACCACACGTCTGGGTGAGATGCAGTACCTCTGTGGCGACTGAACCCGCAGGAGCGCCACACATGCTCACTACACAAGACTCCACTGCTAAACTAAAAGCATGTTCAATCGCGTTTACAGTTTGCTCAACAATCAGGAGTCTTCAAATTTAAAAATATTAGGGCCTGACACCACCGAAGTGACCTCAATTTCACTAGAGTAGAACTAGTATAATGGGGACCCACACTTCTTCCACTACAGCCAACCCAGCAGATGGAGACCCAATCAGGAGTATTCACATTAAAAAAATTAGGGCCTGACACAGCCGCACTGGCATCAATTTCACTAGAGTAGAACTAGTATAATGGGGACCGACACTTCTTTCACTACAGCCAACCCAGCAGATGGAGACCCAACCAGGAGTGTTCACATTTCAAAAAATTAGTGTTAACATCTGCAGCAGCAGCAACAGCAGACACAGAAGCCACACTAAACATATCATAGACTGCAATTATGCGAGATCAGTGCAGCGCCCTAAAAGCTAGAGCATCGCCTAGTCTGTACAGTCTGCGATTGGGGTGCAAAAGTCCTTGGAGATCCATGACTTGTTCATCTTGATGAAAGTTAGGCGGTCTACACTTTCAGGGGACAGACGGGTGCGCTTATATGTCAGGACACTACCAGCAGTGCTGAAGACATGTTCTGAGAGAACGCTGGCTGCTGTGCATGATAAAACCTCCAAAGCGTGACAGGCGATCTCAGGCCACTCATCCATTTTTGATGACCAAAATGTCAAAGGGTCCAAACCCACCCTGATGGTATTGATATTGAGTGCTAGATACTCCTGCACCATCCTCTCAAGTCGTTCACCACGTGTCAGGCTTGTACTCTGTTGTGCTGGTGCACAAGCTGGTCTAAAAAATGTGTGAAAGGACTCACAGAAATTGTTTCTGCCACTTACACTACTGCTGCTGCTCATATTTTAGCATTGACGAATTGACGTGCCGGAGGTTGGAAGTGTAGAGCTGTGGTGCACTCTGTGTGCCTCACTGCTGTCTTGGGGAAAACCTCTCTTAAGATTGTGCAAAAGCGTATTTCGATACTCCAGCATTCGCGGGTCCCTTTCCAGGGCAGGAAGCATCTGCCAAAATTTACTCTTATAATGTGGATCTAACAGAGTGGCAACCCAGTAGTCAGCAGTAGCACTATTTCAAATCATAACTATACGGCAATCATGTTGCAGATAGTGCAGCAAGAAGGAACTCATATGTCGGGCTCCTCCATGAGGTCCAAGCCCATGCTGTGTTGGTGGCTGGGTAACTCTGATGCTTCTTTCCTCCGTCCCCTCCCGCCAATCACGAACAACAGAGAGGGGATGATTATCCTCTTCATCTCCTGACAGTTGCTCGCCCATCAATTCTTCCTCCTCCATTTGTTCCTTGGCTCTTGCACCTTCACTAACAGTTTGTCTGGTATCACCAGCCCCTCTCAATCACACTAATCCACCCTCCCTTGGCACCTTGAGATGTCCCCTACTGTATCACGTTAGTAATAGAAGACAGTTTTTTTTTTGTGTGGATGAGGCCTGTATAACATACAAGATATGCTCCAAACAATTTCAAACTGAGATCTCCCCTACTATATCACGTTAGTGTGGCGCCCCTGCGGGTCCAAGTTGCCACAGAGGTACTGCATCTCACTCAGAGGTGTGGTACCCCACTCTCAGGTAAGGAGGGAGTACTACCCGGGACCCATACACCCACATATAATACACTCCACTTCAGTAGGGAAGGGCGAGATTGCTCCTAAGGGAGAGCACAGTCTCTGGTTCCTAGCTGGAGGGTGGAACTAGGTAGAGGAGGTGGGTGGAGGAAGAAGACAGTGGAGCACAGCAGTTTAAAAGAAAGGGTGGAAGGCTCTAGAGGGAGTTCGGAGTCAGAGAGTCAGAGAGACAGTTGGGAGCAGGAGCTCAGGAGGAGCAGCTCTGCTCAGGAGGAGTAGAGGAAGGAGCAGGGTCCAGTGAGAGAGGCCCAGGAGAAGGAAAGAGAGAAGAGAGGAGAGTGAGAAGGGCTCCAGGAGGAACAGAGGGGATCCCATTGGCACGGTGAGTGCAGATGCCACCCGTGCCCCGAATCCACGCTGAAACGGAGGGATCAGGCCACAGAGAGGGGACCGGCCCCTAAACTAGTGGAGAACAACCAGGCTCAGCTAGACAACCGGAGGCTGCTGCATTTTCAATGTGCTGCAGCCAACAGCCACAATTACATCGCCAAAAAGGTGGCCGCATAGGGTCCAGGGGACTGAGAGCACGTCGCCCGACATGGCCCAAGGCCACTGGCTTGGGACACTGATTGTAAGGCGCAGGGCAGGAGGGCGAGAGCCAGCGCAGTGAGACGACTGGGAAAGGTACATAGAACGGGGTCCCGTTTAAGTGCTCCTGAAATACTTGAGAGTTTGCTGGATCACTACCCCATGGGAGGTTACACACTGGCCATTGTAACCTGGAGAATTGAACAACCATGAGTAAAATCTGAAGACTGCACCCCACTGTGTCCTTGAATAATTGCTGCGCCATCATCAGCCCTGCACTACACACCACCAGCAACATCTACCTCATAAAATCACTATATCCTGCCCTGGAGCTTAGCTCTACCTGTGGAGAGCTGAACCAACTCTGCTGCATTACCATCAGCTCCAGTGGATCTGCACGGCAGTGGTGGCTCCATATACCTGCATACCACAGGTGGCGTCACAAACATCATTATCTCTAAAAACTTTATTCCCCCTTTTACTTTCCCTTTAATTGACTGCTATGGGTCACGGACCGGGTCACTGCGCCGGTGACATCCCCAGCACAGACTGGCCCGGTGCGTCATTAGTAACAGACAAAATTTATTTTTTAGTGTAGATGAGGCCTGTATAACAGAGAAGATATGCTCCAAACAATTTCAAACTCAGATCTAGCCTGCTGAATCACGTTTGTCACAGAAAAAAATAGATTTTATTACTCTGCATACAGCTTAATTTCACCGCCACGAAATGACAAGGTGGCCTATGGCGTGCTGCATCACATTACTCACAGAAAAAAAATAGATTTTTTTACTCTGCATACAGCTGAATTTCAACGCCACAAAATGACAAGGTGGCTTATGGTGTACTGTATCACGTTTGTCACAGAAAAATATATTTTTTTTACTCTTGTTAGCAACAGAAAAAAAATAGTTTTTTTTACTCAGTCTGCACACAGCTGAATTTCAATGCTACAAAATGACAGCAGCCTCTGTGACCTGTTATAATCCCAAAATCACGTTAACACAACATGTCCACTCTATATATGAGAGAGATGGGTGATTTCAGCAGCCAATGGCACAAACCATTGTGTCTGGACAGTGTGGATGCTTCCTGTGCCCTGATTTGCACACATAAAGTTAGGGAAAAAAAAGATTACAAGCACAGTGCTGCTCTGTGCTCCTGTGAGCTCTCTCCACCCCCTCCCCTCATCAAACACATCTCCCCGCTCATCATACACCACCACTATGCTAGTCAAAGTGTTAAAAATACTTTAGTTGCAACACAATAATTTCCCGCACTTTTTCACCGAATTTTAAAGATTTTTGCCGATTTTAAGAAAAAATGCTCGTGTTTCCGATCACGAAATTGAATGTGCCATATTCGTGCCGAATTTGAAACTTGCGATCGTTTTTCAAACATACTCGCTCATCACTAGTCATTTATGTACCATGGTGTTTATCTGGGTCAGTTTATAACACGTGTGATTCTTTCACATGCGTGTTTAATGACAAGGAGCGATCAATGTATATGCCATATACTGCCTGTAGCAATATCGTTCGTGCGTGTGCAGTATATGGATATTGGTAATCATAAGTTTGGGATTACTGGGCGGCCGTGCACAGATGATTTCTTTCATAGCATTTGTCAACAGTCTTATAACAATTACACCTACCGTCTGTTTAAGATGCAACTTGTTCACGCACACATCATACCATGTACTGGCAGGTCTTTCTTCCAGTACTATATGCTCCATATTTGCTGCGCTTGTGCTGGCTGTTTCACCATATACGCCTGCGCCGCCCATCCTAACATCTACTATAAGACACGAGTTGTACTCGCATACACCATACAATGTTCAGGGAAGTTTCTGCCAGAACTAGACGTTTTATGTCTACTGCGCTTACGCCGATTGTTCCACAGATGAGAATGACACAGTGCGGCATGCACCACAGGTATTTTGTTATCTTTATTACTTATTCTATATATATATTATACATACCAATCCCATTTGTCTACACCTTGGAACTGGTGGGATGGTTTTTATGCTTTTTTTAATCAAAAAGGGTGTTTACTAAGTACCCTATGTTAATTAAATGCACTATTGCGTTTTACTTTCTTATATCAGGGTATATGTTCATTTTGTTTCTATCTTAGGTTTTGTCTGCTTAATGGCCAGTGTGAACATGCTCCACCACATTGCATGTATATCAACTTATACTCCAGTTCATTTCTTTCGGTTTGGCTTTAGGTTCTTGCACTCAGTGCATGTGACGGTGTAACCTCCCTTTCTTTGAGCTGGACATTACATTTATGTAGCTTCCCATTACTGGGTGCCACAGTTGGGCCTCGGACCTGTACAGCCCTTATTCACATTGAGGTCATTTTTGACACATGGTAAGGTTTTAATACTAGAGGTTAGGACCATCCTGATTGTGGTACACATTGGTGCTGGTGGGATGGCTTTTACGGTTTTGTGATCAAAAACGGTGTTTACTAAGTACCTTATGTTTTTTATCTGTACTATTGCTTTTTACTTACTTACAGCAGGGTGTATGTTCATTTTGTTTCTATCTTAGATGTTGTCTATACATATACTGTATATACACACTGATCGTCTCCTTTTTTCCCTTGATGAAGCTGACATGAGCAGCGATACGTGTGGGGGCTTATACTGACATTCCTCTATATTGCTTTGGATCCCACATTACCCCTATATTCGTACAACTGTCACATCCGTGTTTGAACATGCTGCTGTAACCCTTGCCCTGGTCACTAGGTGGCACCACACTAACACTATGGTTATTGCTGATTGCCAACAGAGTGTGGGTGTTTAGGTTTCAGATTGCTGAGACTAGTTTCCCCTTTGCTATCCTCTTATGTTTTGCTGCAGTGAGCTGGTAGGTAATTAGCGCAGTGTTCAGCTAGCGCAGTGTTCAGCTAGCGCAGTGTTCAGCTAGCGCAGTGTTCAGCTAACGCAGTGTTCAGCTAACGCAGTGTTCAGCTAGCGATTTAGGCTCTTTCACTTGGCTCCTGTGGTCTGTTTTGTATTTCTCTTGTTCTGACTCTCGCTTGTCTCCTGATTTTATCTTGACTTGACTTTTCGGCTTTGACCCTGCTTGGTGGTGACCTTCCTGCCTCTGATTTGCTCTTTCGGACGATGGTAGTAATCCAATGGACCCCATTCTAAATCAAGATCCCTGTACTGGAGTTAAAGGGTGTCAGGGTTTCTCTGGAATCTGACAGACGGGGTGGCCTGTGCCAAGTCTATCTGAGGTAGCCTTTTTAGCCTGTGACCTCTGACAGACATAGCAATAGCTTCTTATTTCATTGCTATTAATATTGTATTGCTTTCTATTGTATATATTGATCTGCATTTTAGTGGATATATTCCACTTTATTTAATTTCCTGCACATTTGATGCATATTTATACACAGAGTTTGTCTCTATCCATTGCTTCCCACTAGATGGCACTACAGTTCTAGTTCTCTTCCTCTCTGAAGAGACAATTTACATATTTCCCAGAGGAGCATTGCGGCTTAAAAGTCTCCTCACCTTGACATGCTTAATATGTTACTCTCCGCAAGGAGAAACGTTATCCCTTGTATACTGGTCTGACTCCTCTTATCCAGCCAATCCATATCTCACACTTTGCACTGACGAGGGGTAGTACCCCGAAACACAGTGTCTGCAAATTGACATTTTGGTTTTGGCTATTATCCTAAGTCTTGTGACAAGGCTCTTTAAAGGGTCGATATTGACTTTTAGGATTGCTATTTCCTATAGGTGGCACTAGAGTTCTAGTTCTCTTCCTCTCTGAAGAGACAATTTTCTCTATACAAAGGAACGTTTAGCATACTCATTTTTGTAGGGGTTCCACGTCCAATTATAACTTGTTGGATATCTCCATCGCTGATATTTTCATTTGATTGTACTATGCACACATGATATTTGGATGTCGTTTTTTTTTTCCAGATTTTAATTGTTTTTCTGGAGGTCTTGATTTGTATATTCTAATAAAATTCATACTTTATTATATGATATATAGGTGTGCACATCCTCTTTTCTTTGATCATAATAAGATATAAGCTCGCATAGTGTACTTATATAGAGCTGGGCAGCTCACCTGTTCTAATATTATGGGCATGACCCAGGGCGGACATACCAATGGTGCAATCTGTGCCACCTCCAAGTTAATAAATAGCTTCTGTTACAGACACATTAATGAACTTTAACCACTTCGCGCCAGAGCCTGTTTTTGCCTTCGTGACCGGGACAATTTTTTCAATTCTGACCACTGTCACTTTATGAGGTAATTACTCTGGAACGCTTCAACGGATCCCCCTGATTCTGAGATTGTTTTTTTTGTGACATATTGTACTTCATGATAGTGGTAAAATTTCTTTGATATCACTTGCGTTTGATTGTGAAAAAATTGGAAATTTGGCGAAAATTTTGAAAATTTTGCAATTTTCAAACTTTGAATTTTCATGCCCTTTAATCAGAGAGATATGTCACACAAAATAGTTAATAAATAACATTGCCCACATGTCTACTTCACATCAGCACAATTTTGGAACCAAAATTTTTTTTTGTTAGGAAGCTATAAGGGTTAAAAGTTGACCAGCGATTTCTCATTTTTACAACAAAATTTACAAAAACATTTTTTTAGGGACCACATCTTATTTGAAGTGACTTTGAGGAGCCTTTATGACAGAAAATACCCAAAAGTGATACCATTCTAAAAACTGCACCCCTCAAGGTGCTCAAAACCACATTCAAGAAGTTTATTAACCCTTCAGGTGCTTCACAGGAATTTTTGGAATGTGGAAGAAAACAATGAACATTTAACTTTTTTTCACAAAACTGCTACTTTAACCTCAAATTTTTAATTTTCACAAGGGCAGCCAGAAAAAATGGACCCCAAAATGTGTTGTGTAAATTCTCCTGAGCACGCTGATACCCCATATGTGGTGCAAAGCCACTGTTTGGGTGCATGGCATGGCTTGGAAGGTAAGGAGCGCCATTTGACTTTTGGAATGGAAATTTGACTGGAATGGATAGCGGACGCCATGTTGCATTTGGAGAGCCCCTGAGGTGCCTAAACAGAGGAAACCCCCAACAAGTGACCCCATTTTGGAAACTAGACCCCTCAAGGAACTTATCTAGATGTGTGGTGAGCACCTTGAACCCCCAGGGGCTTCACAGAATTTTATAATGTTGAAGTGTGAAAATAAAAAAACACATTTTTAACACAAAACTGCTACTTTAGCCTCAAATTTTTAATTTTCACAAGGGCAGCCAGAAAAAATGGACCCCAAAATGTGTTGTGCAATTTCTCCTGAGCACGCTGATACCCCATATGTGGTGCAAAGCCACTGTTTGGGCGCACGGCATGGCTTGGAAGGTAAGGAGCGCCATTTGACTTTTGGAATGGAAATTTGACTGGAATGGATAGCGGACGCCATGTTGCATTTGGAGAGCCCCTGAGGTGCCTAAACAGAGGAAACCCCCAACAAGTGACCCCATTTTGGAAACTAGACCCCTCAAGGAACTTATCTAGATGTGTGGTGAGCACCTTGAACCCCCAGGGGCTTCACAGAATTTTATAATGTTGAAGTGTGAAAATAAAAAAACACATTTTTAACACAAAACTGCTACTTTAGCCTCAAATTTTTAATTTTCACAAGGGCAGCCAGAAAAAATGGACCCCAAAATGTGTTGTGCAATTTCTCCTGAGCACGCTGATACCCCATATGTGGTGCAAAGCCACTGTTTGGGCGCACGGCATGGCTTGGAAGGTAAGGAGCGCCATTTGACTTTTGGAATGGAAATTTGACTGGAATGGATAGCGGACGCCATGTTGCATTTGGAGAGCCCCTGAGGTGCCTAAACAGAGGAAACCCACAACAAGTGACCGAATTTTACAATCTACTCCTCTGTATAAATTAATCTAGTGGTGGGAAAATAAGTAGATAGGTAAATGGTCACTAAACCCATAGATGAATTCCCACAGAGGTGTCATTTCTATAATGAGGTCACTTCAGGGGGGATTATGCTGTTCTGGCACTTTTCAGAGTACCAGAGCTAAAGAATCCCCCCTGAAGTGACCCCATTTTGGAAATGAAACCCCTCTGGGAATTCATCTATGGGTTTAGTGACCATTTTAACTCAATGGATGATTTCCAGAAACAAGCACGCAATGGAAGGTTTAGATTCTGGAGAACCCCCCCCGGAAATTAAGTGAGCTCTACTCGAATGTGTCATTCACTAAATGAACCAAATGTTTGAATGACAAATTGGGATACATTTTTACAGTTTAAAAACGTGGTTCTGTGTGGAAGATTTTAAAGCAGTCAGTGACGCATAAGGCTGGCAATGATGGGCATTGTGGGCAATAGTAGCGGGTATCACGCCTCATTCCTCTCTTAGTACATACACGACATCTTTTCTGGTGGTTCCTTCTTGTTTCCGTTGCTGGAATAAGTGCAATAAAATGTCGCTCAGTGAGTCTTTTCACATCCTCAGATTCTAATGGATGAGCGGGGCTAACACTTTGAAAGACAAGATTTTCAATTACCTTTTCTTGATAATCAAGAAAATGATCTGAATTTCCTGCTTTTTTGTACAACACAAAAGAATTGTATGTGGCCACCTGAAACAAATAAATAACCAACTTTTTATACCAGGTATAGGACTTTCTTGATACCTGGTATGGCTGTAGAACCTGGTCTGCAAGGTCCACACCCCCCATGTGTTTGTTGTAGTCAATGACTGACACAGGTTTTTGCTTCGGAGTGGTGGATCCTAGTTCTACAGTGGCCCTTGTGGCATCTGTGTGGATCGAGCTGAGGACAAAAATATCCCTCTTATCCCTATATTTCAGGGCAAGCAGCTCTCCGTTGCGTACAGCCCCTGACTGTCCCTTTTGAAACTTTTGGTTGACCAATGGTTGTGGAAACCCCTGACGGTTTTTACGGATGGTCCCACAAGCCCCGATGTTGTGTTCAACCAGACTTTTAAATAGGGGTATGCTGGTGTAATAATTGTCCACATATAGATTGTAGCCTTTTTGAAAAAATGGACTTATCAGCTCCCAAACAATTTTTCCAGATGTCCCCAGATAAGTAGGGCATCCTGGTGGGTTTAGTTGGCTATCTTTCCCCTCATATATGCGAAAAGCGGATGTGTATCCGGTTGAACTTTCGCACATTTTATAGAGCTTTATTCCAAACCTTGCCCTTTTAGATGGGATAAATTGCTTGAGGTGCAGTCTTCCTTTGAATTTTACAAGGGACTCGTCTATAGAAATATTTTGTGTTGGGGTGTAGAGGCTTAAGAATTTTTCTGACAAATTTTCAATGATGGGTCTAATTTTATATAACCTGTCATGTTCTGGGGCATTTCTGGGCAGGCATTGACTATTGTCGTTAAAATGCCAAAACCGCATGAGCATTTCATAACGGGTCCTAGGCAGAATGACTGAAAACATAGGGGTGGCTTGAATAGGGTGGTTGGACCAGTAGGATCGAATGCTCGGTTTTTTAACAAGCCCCATGGCAAATGTAAGTCCTAAAAAATTTTTTATTTCCGGGACATTAGTTGGTGTCCATAAATTTGCCCTAGCATAGTAAGATCGGGGATTCTGGCTTATGAATTGGGACGCGTATAAATTTGTTTGCACGACAATATGCTCTAGCAAGCTGTCTGTAAAAAACAAATTAAAAAAATGAATTGGTCCAAAATCTTCCACCTCCACATTTATACCAGGAATGGCGTTGAAATCAGGGCTGAATGGAGCAGCCGAATCTGAAGCCTCCCATCTGGGAAATGCTAGATCATGTGGCAACGCCCCTTGTACACTGGCGTGCGCCAATTCACTAGTAGCAGGGACAGCGCTTGTACTGGGCAGTGTTCCCTGATTTGGAGACGTTTCTCCAGTAGCGCTATTTGCCCCTATTGCTGTACTGGTCCTTGGGCTTGAGGATGGAACAGAATCACTGCTCATTTCTGGGCTCTCAGTGTCGCCGCTACTAAAGCCCTCAAAATCCATATCTCCATCTGAGATTGCGCTGTCATCAGTGTCAGAACACAGCAGGGCATACACCTCCTCTGCGGTATAAGTCTGACGGGCCATTTTATTTTTATATTTTTTGACTGGACTGAACGGACCGGACTGAAAGGACGGGACCGGACTGGACTGACCGGACTGATCTGACAGGACTGACTGACTGATGTGACAGGACTGACTGACTGATCTGACAGGACTGACTTACTGACAGATCTGACAGGACTGACTGACTGACAGATCTGACTGACTGACAGATCTGACAGGACTGACTGACTGACAGATCTGACAGGACTGACTGACTGACAGGACTGACTGACTGACAGATCTGACTGACTGACAGATCTGACAGGACTGACTGACTGACAGATCTGACAGGACTGACTGACTGACAGATCTGACAGGACTGACTGACTGACAGATCTGACAGGACTGACTGACTGACAGATCTGACAGGACTGACTGACAGATCTGACAGGACTGACTGACTGACAGATCTGACAGGACTGACTGACTGACAGATCTGACAGGACTGACAGATCTGACAGGACTGACTGACAGATCTGACAGGACTGACTGACTGACAGATCTGACAGGACTGACAGATCTGACTGGACTGATCTGACAGGACTGACTGACTGACAGATCTGACTGGACTGATCTGACAGGACTGACTGATCTGACACACTCACTAACCCTAACTCTTACTTTCTTTTTTCTTTTTTTTTTTTTTTTTTTACTTTCACAGTGGCAAGGCTGACAGCTCTTGTCACACTGTTTCTCCTCTGCTCTCTCACTGAGATCGGAGGAGAAACTGCATTTATCAGGCAGATCGCCCGGGAAAGTTTGTTGCTAAAACAAACTTCCCTGGTGATCTCTCTGATTGGCTGGTGTGACGCTGACATCATCGAGACCTGAGCCAATCAGGTCTCGATGATGTCAGAGGTCACAGCACCGGGATCCCCGCCGCTGACAGGTATGTGGGGGGTCCCGATCGCCGACCACCGGCTGTCCCTATCTTTTAAATGCCGCGATCACTATGGATCGCGGCATCTAGAAGATAGGAACAGGTTAACATCATGGGGACCTGATCCAATCAGGTCCCCATGATGCCACATGTCAGAGCTATCGCTCTGAACCGGTACCGCAGCGCTAGCAGGACCCTGGGGGTCCTGAGCGCTGCGGGACCACCCACCGTTTTTAAACGTCGGCGCTGCACAGAGCCCAGGCAGTACCGACGTTTATGTACAGTGGGCGGTCCTGAACCGGTTAAAGAGCCCATATACTGTTCTTGTGCAGGGGCCCTCTTTTGTGTCCGCCCATATCGTGACCAATAGCTTGTAACTAGTGATGAGCGAGCACTAAAATGCTCGGGTACTTGTTGCTAGGGTCGAGCAAATTGGAATACTCGAGTGCTCGGTCCGAGTAACGAGCCTAATGTAAGTTTATGGGAAACTTCGGCGGCTCCCCCCGGCGGTCTACAGAGGGCCTAAAAATTCCCCAAATCGGTGGGAACAGTGCTCAAATAACATGGGAATATCATGGGGAAGACCCCTGGAAGCATTTCTGACTCCCAGGTCACTGCTGTCAACAACGCTGTCAGAGGTATTATGCCACTTTTATGGACTCACAATAAAACATGCAAAAACTAAACCAAAATGGATTTTCCAGGGAAATACGTTAAGGAACATCCTTTCGAGGATAATGATTTGTACATAAGGCAAAATAAAAATGCTCCTCCAGACCTTGGGCTATGTTCACATGTAGCGTTTTTGATGCATTTTTGCACTTTTGCATTACTTTCAACCTAGACAAATGCACTCACCAGGAAATGTCATTTTAACATTTTACAACCTTATCTGGCCATGTGGTGTGTGAACCATAATCAGACACATCCTGTTTCATTTATGAAGGAGGGATTGTGAAAGTCACAAACACTATTTTTACAGCCTTACTATTCTTAAAAGGCCAGCAGTTGGCTATGCTTTGCTGTTCCCATTATTAAAGAGTGGGTCTCCTATACTGTTATTGCAGTGACTGCAAGGGCTGCCCAAAAAAAAATGTACCCATTATAAAGGAGTGGGTCTCCTATAGTGGTAATGTCCATGCTGTGACTGCAAGGGCTGCCAAAATTTAGGAAAAACCCCACTAACAATTTAAAGACATATAGCGCTGGGCCACAGTAATGACATGTTCCCATTAGAAAGGAGAGGGTCTGCTAACCAGTTATAGGGTATGCAGTGAGTCCAACGCTGCCAAAATTTAGGAAAAACCCTTCAACAATTTAAAGACACATGGAGCTGGGCTACAGTAACGAGCATGACATGATCCAATTAAAAAGGAGTGAGTCTCCCATACTGTTTGCCTATGGAGTGAATGCAACGGCTGCCAAAAATGTGGAGGAACTCCATTATTCCTTGCAAGAGACTTAGAGGTCAGAGGGCCTCCTGAAAACAAGGCTCCCATTATTAGGAAGTGGGTCTCCCATACTGTTTGCCTATGGAGTGAATGCAACGGCTGCCAAAAATGTGGAGGACCTCCATTATTCCTTGCAAGAGACGTAGAGGTCAGAGGGCCTCCTGAAAACAATGCTCCCATTATTAGGAAGTGGGTCTCCCATACTGTTTGCATATGCAGTGAATGCAACAGCTGCCAAAAGTTTGGAGGAACTCCAATGCCCCTTGCAAGAGACATAGATATGATGATATGGTAGATATGGTGGTGATATGGAGGAGGATGTGGAGGATGAGGAGTAGGAGGAGGACAAGAGCAAAATAGACAAAATCAGGAAGTGTATACCCATGTCTGGGTGTGAAGACAGAGGTGCATGGGAATAGAGTTAGACCTCCCCCAAAAAAACCACTGTATTTGAGTTTATATTACGCTGCTATCATTCGGTGGTGTTGAGAAGTCTGGCCCAATCCAGCCCTTGTTCCTTGAGTCAGCCTGTCAGCATTTTCAGTTGACAGGCGGATGCGCCTATCGATTATAATTCCACCAGCGGCACTAAACCCCCCCTCTGACAAAACGCTAGCAGCAGGGCAGGCCGGGACCTCCAAGGCGTAGAGAGTCAGTTCATGCCACGTGTCCAGCTTGGATACCCAATAATTATAAGGAACAGAGGAATCACGGAGGACGTTGGTACGGTCGGCAAGGTACTCCCTCACCATCTTCCGAAACTCTTCCCTCCTTGTGAGAGTACCCCGCACCTCAGGGCCTGTGCGATGGGAGGATCTGAGAAAACTGTCCCAGAACTTTGACAATGTTCACCTGCCTCTGCTGGATTGCATTTGTGTCTCTCTCACCTGTGCTCCTTGGTTGTCCAATGAATTGTGACCTCTGCCGCCAGCATTTTCAGATGGCAATTTTTTAAATAATTCCGCAACAAGGGCCTTCGCTTACTGCCCCATTTTATTATGCCTGTCCTGCGCGAGAATAAGAGGCAGAAAGTTCTCCTTGTAGCATGGGTCTAGGAGTGTCACCAACCTGTAATGACTGTCACCCAAAATTTGGACAACGCGAGGGTCACGGCAAAGGCAGCGTAACATAAACTCAGCCATGTGTGCCAGACTGCTAACAGGCAAGACTTTTGTGTCCTCACCAAGAGGATGACTGATCATGCTCTCCTCCTCATCCTCCTCCTCTTCCTCCTCCTCCCTGTCCTCAGGCCATCCACGCTGAACAGACGGTATGACAGTTGTGCAGGTAGTACCGTCTAGCTCCTGTTCTTCCTCCTCCTCTTCCTCATTGTCACCCAATCCACACTGGGCTGCTTCATCTCATCATGCTCCGCCTGCAATGTATCCTCTTTAATTGTGAGCAGAGAGCGCTTCACAATGCAGAGAAGGGGGATGCTGATGCTAATTATGGCGTCATCGCCGCTCACCATCTTGGTGGAGTCCTCAAAGTTTTGGAGGACGGTACATATGTCTGACATCCATGTCCACTCCTAAGGACTTATGTGTAGAGTCTGAACTGAATACCGATGGCCTTGTTGATGCTGGTAGTCAGCAACTGCCCTCTTCTGCTCACAAATCCTTCCCAACATCTGCAATGTAGAGTTCAAACTCGTGGGGACATCGCAGATCAGTCGATGAGCTGGAAGCTGCAAACGCTGCTAAAGCACGGAAAGGGCGGCGGAAGCTGTAGTTGACTTTCTAAAATGGGCACACAGGCGGCGTACTTTGACAAGCAGATCCGTCAGATCCAGGTAGGTTTTGAGAAACCGATCAACCATGAAGTTAAGCACATGGGCCAGGCATGTCACACAGGACCATCCCTGGCTGTAGGGTCAGCGGTGTCAACCACAGATCTGCCTGCTCTTTCAGAGCTGTCCACAAGTCTTCAGCATTGTGTGTTTTTTTACCTAAGCATATTAGCTTCAGCACAGCCTTTTGCCGCTTGACCGAGACAGTCCTGCAGTTTTTCCAGCTTGCGACTGATGTGGTCATTTCGGAGATGGAGGCTGAAGAGGAGGAGGAGGTGCAGGAGTTGTAGAATGTGGGGGCAACCCAGATTAACCCAGGGCTCGCAATCCTCGGCATCGGGAGGACGTGTTCCATCCCAAAGTCCGACTAGGTCCCGACTTCCACTATATTAACCCAGTGTGCTGTCAGAGAGATGTACCGTCCCTGCCCACAAGCATTTGTCCACGTGTCCGTGTTTAGGTGGACTTTTCCAGTAACTGTGTTGTTGAGGGCACGGCTAATATTGTGAGACACGTGCTCGTGTAATGCGGGGACAGCACACCGGGAGAAATAGTGGCGGCTGGGGACCGAGTGCCGAGGGATGGCTGCCGCCATTAGGTTGCGGAAAGCTTCAGTCTCCACGAGCCTAAAAGGCAACATTTCGAGCGCAAGCATTCACGAAATGTGTGAATTTAGTAGTGTGGTCTGTGGGGCGTTGGCTGCGAATTTGCACTTGTGTTCCAAGTACTGGGGTAGGGACAACTGAACGCTGCACTGTGACAAGGACATGGACATGCTTGCTGATGGTGCTAGTTGAGAGTGCAACGACACGTGCAGGGCGGGAGGCATCTTGGCATGCGCGATGGACGGGGATGGTGGTGTAACCTGCAGACACTGTTTCTAAACCCTGGGATTTGGCCCACTTAGTCGGGTGCTTTGCAGCCATGTGCCTGATCATGCTGGTGGTGGTCAGGCTGCTAGTTTTGCTACACCTACTTATGCTGGCCTGGCAGGTGGTGCAAATGGCCTTTTTGGGGTTATCGGCAGAATGCTTAAAAAACAACCAGACTCGGGAAGACCTAACAGTTGTACTGGCAACTTCCGTCGTGTTAGCGTTACGAGAAACGCTTTCCCTCCTTGTGTCTGCGGCCACAACACTGCTTCTTCCTGCCTGTTGTGGTGCTACGCCTCCCTCTCCCTGTGTGCTGCTGTCCTCGCTCTGTAAGTCCCCCTGTCAGTTTGGGTCAGTTACTATATCATCCACCACCTCGTCTTCCACTTCCGCACCCTGTTCCTCCTCCTGACTTTCTGGCAATTGCGTCTCATCATCATCATCCACCTCTTGCATCAGTAATTGCACTTTCGCACCTTTGCCTTCATGTGACCGTGGCTGCTCCAATATTTGGGCATCGCGCCACGCATTCTCCTCTTGGCTCGCTTGAAGCTGGCCAGGCGAGAGGCCCGAATCTACAAATGGAAAAGTGAACAGCTCTTTGGAGTGTCCAAGTGTGGGATCAGTTGTATCC
Source organism: Phyllobates terribilis (assembly GCF_046119375.1). Classification (NCBI taxonomy): domain Eukaryota; kingdom Metazoa; phylum Chordata; class Amphibia; order Anura; family Dendrobatidae; genus Phyllobates; species Phyllobates terribilis. The sequence goes on from NW_027362762.1 coordinate 164,181,266, forward strand.
CGGTACTCGGCATGGTGGGCAGAAGGAGGATCAGGGTGAGGAATATGTGGTCCAGACTCACGGCTACTGAAACTTGACCGTGTGGAAGACAGGGTGGTAGTGGTGGTGGCAAAGTGACTGGAAGCATTATCTGCTATCCAACCAACAACCTTTTGACACTGCTCTGGGTTCAATAATGGTGTACTGCGGTCCCCTAGTAATTGGGACAGGAAGGTCGAGCGACAAGATGTGGGTGTTTGTTGTGGCACAATTTCAGCTTGCCCACGGCCACATCCTCGGCCTCAGCCTCTGCATGCATCATCACCATCACGTCCACTTTCCTATCCCTTGCCACGCACCTTGCCCATTTTAAATGGAGGACAATATTTTCCACGTTCACGAGAAATGGCTGATTTTGGAACGCAGTTTTATGTGATACGTCTGACAAAGAACCACGATTTTAAATAGCAGACCTGTATTTTACTAATATTATTCTACACAGAGACCTAGTGTGAATAGCTTGACCGACACACTGCAACAGAATGGAAAAGGAGGCCAATATTTTCCACGTTCAGTTCAAATTTCTGGATTTTTATCGCTGAAATATGGAACAGATCTGGCTGTATTCTGCAGAGCTAACAAGCAAATGGAGCAGAAAAATTGTGTACTCGTCTCAATTGCTTTTTAAGCAAATAACCAGGATTAAGATCATAATTTTTTTTTCCCTGACCCCTGATATCTGGGGCTATGTCTACAAATATCTTTAGTTATTACAGCAGCAGCAGAGAGGTCGTTCAATGGACCCTCTTGCGCTATATACACTGCAGTCTGCCACATACACTGCCTGCCTGCCTAACTCCTGCCTAGCACTGATTATATGCAGCTGGATTAGCCCTTAGAAGGACTGTTAGTTAAGATGGGGATATATATATATATATATATATATATATATATATATATATATATACAGTGTATTGTGAAAGTATTTGGCCCCCTTGAACTTTTCTACCTTTTGCCACATTTTTTTGGGGAAGAATCAACAACTAACAACTAGTGGGACACAATCTTGAAGTGGAACAAAATTTATTGGATATTTTAAACATTTTTAACAAATTAAAAAACTGAAAAGTGGGGCGTGCAATATTATTCGGCCCCCTTGAGTTAATACTTTGTAGCGCCACCTTTTGCTGCGATTACAGCTGCAAGTCACTTGTCTCTATCAGTTTTGCACATCGAGAGCTGAAATTCTTGCCCATTCTTCCTTGCAAAATGGCTCGAGCTCATTGAGGCTGGATGGAGGGCGTTTGTGACAAGCAGTTTTCAGCTCTTTCCACAGATTCTCAATTGGATTCAGGTCTGGACTTTGACTTGGCCATTCTAACACCTGGATACGTTTATTTTTGAACCATTCCATTGTAGATTTTGCTTTATGTTTGGGATCATTGTCTTGTTGGAAGATAAATCTCCATCCCAGTCTCAGGTCTTTTGCAGACTCCAACAGGTTTTCTTCCAGAATGGTCCTGCATTTGGCTCCGTCCATCTTCCCATCAATTTTAACCATCTTACCTTTCCCTCCTGAAGAAAAACAGGCCCAAACCATGATGCTGCCACCACCATGTTTGACAGTGGGGATGGTGTTTTGAGGGTGATGAGCTGCGTTGCTTTTACGCCAAACATATCATTTTGCATTGTGGCCAAAAAGTTCGATTTTGATTTCATCTGACCAGAGCACCTTATTCCACATGTTTGGTGTGTCTCCCAGGTGGCTTGTGGCAAACTTCAAACGAGACTTTTTATGGATATCTTTGAGAAATGGCTTTCTTCTTGCCACTCTTCCATAAAGACCAGATTTGTGCAGTGTATGATTGATTGTTGTCCTATGGACAGACTTCCCCCTCAGCTGTAGATCTCTGCAGTTTATCCAGAGTGATCATGGGCCTTTTGGCTGAATCTCTGATCAGTCTTCTCCTTGTTCGAGATGAAAGTTTAGAGGGACGGCCGGGTCTTGGTAGATTTGCAGTGGTCTGATACTCCTTCCATTTCAATATGATCACTTGCACAGTGCTCCTTGAGATGTTTAAAACTTGGGAAATCTTTTTGTATCCAAATCCGGCTTTAAACTTCGCCACAACAGTATCTCGGACCTTCCTGGTGTGTTCCTTGGCTTTCATGATGCTCTCTGCACTTGAAACAGAACCCTGAGACTATCACAGAGCAGGTGCATTTATACGGAGACTTGATTACACACAGGTGGATTCTATTTATTATTACCAGTCATTTAGGACAACATTGGATCATTCAGAAATCCTCACTGAACTTCTGGAGTGAGTTTGCTGCACTGAAAGTAAAGGGGCCGAATAATATTGCACGCCCCACTTTTCAGTTTTTAATTTGTTAAAAAAGTTTAAAATATCCAACAAATTTAGTTCAATTTCACGATTGTGTCCCACCTGTTGTTGATTCTTCCCAAAAAAATTAGAATTTTATATCTTTAGGGTTAAAACCAGAAATGTGGAATACGTTGTGGAATACCTATACTAACAGGACGTTCAATGGACCCTCTTGCACTATATGCACTGCAGTCTGCCACATACCCTGCCTGCCTGCCTAACTCCTGGTATGACCACTGAAAATATGCTGGACTAGTTCTCAGAAAGACTGTTAGTTTAGATAGATATATATACAGTTGTGCTCAAAAGTTTACATACCCCTGCAGAATTTTTTCTTTCTTGGCCTTGTTTCAGAGTATATGAATAATAACAAAAACACTTTTTCTCCACTCATGGTTATTGGTTGAGTGAAGCCATTTATTGTCAAACTACTGTGTTTTCTCTTTTTAAATCTTAATGTCAACCAAAAACATCCAAATGACCCTGATCAAAAGTTCAGATCCCCTGGTGATTTTGGCCTGATAACATGCACAGAATTTGACACAAATGGGTTTGAATGGCTACTAAAGGTAACATCCTCATCTGTGACCTGTTTGCTTGTAATCAGTGTTTATGCATAAAAGCTGAGTGAGTTTCTGGAATCCAGACAGACTCTTGCATCTTTCATCCAGCCACTGACGTTTCTGGATTGTGAGTCATGTGGAAAGCAAAAAAATTGTCAACAGATCTACGGGAAAAGGTAGTTGAACTGTATAATACAACAAAGGGATACAAAAAGATATCCAAGGAATTGATAATGCCAGTCAGCAGCGTTCAAACTGTGATTAACAAATGGAAAATCAGGGGCTTTGTGAAAACCAAACCACGGTCAGGTAGACCAACAAAGATTTTGGCCACAACTGCCAAGAAAATTATTTGGGATGCAAAGAAAAACCCACAAGTAACATCAGCTGAGACTCTGACAACTAGCGGTGTGGCTGTTTCAAGATGCACAATAAGGAGGCACTTGAAGAAAAATGGGCTGAATGGTCGAGTCACCAGAAGAAAGCCATTACTGCGCTAATGCCACAAAATATCTCGCCTACAATACGCCAAACAGCACAAAGACAAGCATCAAAACTTCTGGTACAAGGTAATTTGATGTGATGAGACCATAATTGAACTTTTTGGCCACAAATAGTGTTGAGTGAGCATGCTCGACACTGCTCGGTACTCGCCCGAGAATCTCACTACTCGGGATGTTCGGCGAGCACCGAGCATTTCCGGGTTACTCGGGCGGGAGCTCGGGTCTCCGCCCTGCATGTTTGGCGCTCTTTACAGAGCCAATGAACATGCAGGGATTGCCAGCCAGTCACTGTAATGCCGCAGCCATGTTGTTTGTGGGCATTACAGTGATTGGCTGGTCGCACAGCGTCACCTCGAGTATTTGAAACCGGGCGCCGCCATCTTGGACACAGTCGCTCCCGATCAGACAGTGTAGGGTCAGTGCTGCAGAGCTAGGGAGAGATTTATACTGCGAAATAGTTAGTGTAGGGTCTCTAAAGCCTGCCAAATCAAACAAACAGTCCTTCTCAAGACTAATATCCATCCCAGATATCAGGCAGACAGGCAGGCTGTATAGGAGATGCAGTGGTTATACCAACAAACACTGCATTACAGTCCTGTGTGATCCTGCTGGTCAAATCGCTAGACTTATCCCCAGGTCTCAGGGGCCAGGAAAAATCCTTTTTTTTTTCATCTAAATCCTGTTTTGTTTTGTTTTTTTCCTCAGTTAGACTGTACAAATACCCGTCTAATTAACCTTTTGGTATTTTTTCCCCTCTAAAAAAAAATTGAGTGTGTCTGTGAGTGTTCAGACACAAATATATCTGTTTAAAAGATTCTGGTGTAGGCCAGAGAACTAGAGCTGTGTTTTTCCTCTTCCACGGTTCAAATCTGGGTGTTATCAACCTGCTTCCCTTTTTTCCATAAAAAAAAACAGTTTGAGTATGTCGCTGACTGTTCAGACACAAATATATCTATACACCAGGAAATTATAACTGTGGTTTTGCAGTTGCACGGTTCAAATCTCTGTATTATCCATTTTTTTGTCTTTTTTCCGTAAAAAAAAACATTTTCAGTGTCTCGCTGACTGTTCAGACACCAATATATCTGTTTAAAAGAGTCTGGTGTAGGCCAGAGAAATAGACCTGTGTTTTTCCTTTTCCACGGTTCAAATCTGGGTGTTATCAACCCGCTTGCCTTTTTTCCATAAAAAAAAACAGTTTGAGTATGTCGCTGACTGTTCAGACACAAATATACAGTGGTGGCCAAAAGTATTGGCACCCCTGCAATTCTGTCAGATAATACTCAGTTTCTTCCTGAAAATGATTGCAATCACAAATTCTTTGGTATTATTCTCTTCATTTAATTTGTCTTCAATGAAAAAACACAAAAAGAATTGTCCTAAAGCCAAATTGGATATAATTCCACACCAAACCTAAAAAAGGGGGTGGACAAAAGTATTGGCACTGTTTGAAAAATCATGTGATGCTTCTCTAATTCGTGTAATTAACAGCACCTGTAACTTACCTGTGGCACCTAACAGGTGTTGGCAATAACTAAATCACACTTGCAGCCAGTTAACATGGATTAAAGTTGACTCAACCTCTGTCCTGTGTCCTTGTGTGTACCACATTGAGCATGGAGAAAAGAAAGAAGACCAAAGAACTGTCTGAGGACTTGAGAAACCAAATTGTGAGGAAGCATGAGCAATCTCAAGGCTACAAGTCCATCTCCAAAGACCTGAATGTTCCTGTGTCTTCCGTGCACAGTGTCATCAAGAAATTTAAAGCCCATGGCACTGTGGCTAACCTCCCTAGATGTGGACGGAAAAGAAAAATTGACGAGAGATTTCAACGCAAAATTGTGCGGCTGGTGGATAAAGAACCTCGACTAACATCCAAACAAGTTCAAGCTGCCCTGCAGTCCGAGGGTACATCAGTGTCAACCCATACTATCCGTCGGCGTCTGAATGAAAAGGGACCGTATTGAAGGATACCCAGGAAGACCCCACTTCTTACCCCGAGACATAAAAAAGCCAGGCTGGAGTTTGCCAAAACTTACCTGAGAAAGCCTAAAACGTTTTGGAAGAATGTTCTCTGGTCAGATGAGACAAAAGTAGAGCTTTTTGGGAAAAAGCATCAACATAGAGTGTACAGAAAAAAAAGAGGCATTCAATGCAAAGAACACGGTCCCTACAGTCAAAGATGGTGGAGGTTCCCTGATGTTTTGGGGTTGCTTTGCTGCCTCTGGCACTGGACTGCTTGACCGTGTGCATGGCATTATGAAGTCTGAAGACTACCAAAAAATTTTGCAGCATATTGTAGTGCCCAGTGTGAGAAAGCTGGGCCCCCCTCAGAGGTCATGGGTCTTCCAGCAGGGCAATGACCCAAAGCACACTTCCAAAAGCACTATAAAATGGTTTGAGAGAAAGCACTGGAGACTTCTAAGGTGGTCAGCAATGAGTCCAGACCTGAATCCCATAGAACACCTGTGGAGAGATCTCAAAATGACAGTTTGGAGAAGGCACCCTTCAAATATCAGGGACCTGGAGCAGTTTGCCAAAGAAGAATGGTCTACAATTCCAGCAGAGCATTGTAAGAAACTCATTGAAGGTTACCAGAAGCGGTTGTTCGCAGTTATTTTGGCTAAAGGTTGTGCAACCAAGTATTAGGCTGAGGGTGCCAATACTTTTATCTGGCCCATTTTTGGAGTTTTGTGTGAAATGATCAGTGATATGATTTTAGCTTCATTCGCTTTTGTGTTTTTTCCTTGCAAGCAAATTAAATGAAGATAATAATACCAAAGAATTTGTGATTGCAATCATTTTCAGGAAGAAACTGAGTATTATCTGACAGAACTGCTGGGGTGCCAATACTTTTGGCCACCACTGTATCTATTTTAACAAGTCTGGTATACACCAGGAAATTATAACTGTCGTTTTGCAGTTCCACGGTTCAAATCTCTGTATTATCCACTTTTTTGTCTTTTTTCCATAAAAAAAAACATTTTCAGTGTCTCGCTGACTGTTCAGACACCAATATATCTGTTTAAAAGAGTCTGGTGTAGGCCAGAGAAATAGAACTGTGGTTTTCCTCTTCCACGGTCATAATCTCATTTTTATTACCCTTTTGCCATTGATAGTGCGAGTGTAAGCTATTTTACTTCATATACAATGGGCAAGGTGCTTGGCAAGGGACGTGGAACTGGACGTTCTGGTGATGGTGTGTGCAGAGGACGGGGCCGTGGCCAAGGTGAAAATTTGCCACAACCAACAGCCGCATTTTCTCGCTCCCAGTTCTTGACCAAATTACTAGGGAAGCACACAACAACAAGACCACTGTTGCGAACTGATCAGTGTGAAAAGGTTATTAATTGGATTGCAGATAATACTTCCAGTCACCTGGGTACCACCACCTCCGGTCTGTCTTCCACATGGTCAAGTGTTAGTAGCCGTGAGTCTCGACTGCATACTCCTCCTCACCCTGATGCTCCTTCCTCCCACCATGCAGAGTGTCGTCAGACAGCAACTGATCCCACAGTTGGATACTCTGAAGAGCTGTTCACTGGTCCATTTCCATATTTGGGCCCCTCGCCTGCTCCGCTTGAAGTGGTGGAAGTGGAGATCCCATGTAGCGATGGCCAAATATTTGAACAGCCACGGCCACAGGAAGGCGACGCTGGCAATTTGTCACAAGAGGTGGACGATGACGAGACACAATTGCCACGAAGTGAGGAGGATGACCGTGGTGCGGAAGTGGAAGAGGAGGAGGTTGTGGATGATCTAGTAACTGACCCAACGTGGGAGGAGGACATGCAGTGTGGTGGCTGCAGAATGAAGGCGGACAACCGATCCCCGCAACACCAACACGAGGGACGTTGCCAGAACAACCGGTAGATCCTCCGGAGTCTGGAATTTTTTTAAAGACTCTGCTGATAACCCCAAAAAGGTCATTTGTACCACCTGCCAGGCCAGCATCAGCAGGGGTGACAAAACTACCAGCCTGACCACCACCAGCATGATCAAGCACATGTCAGCAAAGCACTGGACTTTGTGGGGCAAACCCCAGGGTCCACGACCAGTGTCATCGGGTGTCACCACTGCTTCTTCCGCTGTTGTGCGTGTAAGAGAACCCCCTGTTGTGCATGCAAGGCAATCCCCCGTCCATACTGCATGCAAAGATGCCCCCTCCTCTCAGTCTTCCCTTGTTATGGCAGTTTCTCAAGAAACAGCATCAACGTCCACGTCCCACCGCAGCGTTCAGTTGTCCATATCCCAGACCTTTGAATGAAAGCGCAAATTCGCAGCCAATGCCCTGCAGGCCACAGTCCTAAATTCGCACATTTCACAACTGCTTGCGTTGGAAATGCTGCCTTTTAGGCTGGTGGAGACGGAATCCTTCCGCAACCTTATGGCGGTGGCCGTCCCTCGGTACTCGGTCCCCAGCCGACACTATTTTGCCCAGTGTGCCATCCCCGCACTACACAAGCACGTGTCCCAAAACATCTTCCGTGCCCTCAACAACGCAGTTACTGGGAGAGTCCACCTGACAACTGACACGTGGACAAGTGCTTGTGGCCAGGGACGGTACATCTCCCTGACGGCACACTGGGTAAACATAGTGGAAGCCGGGACCCAGTTGGACCTTGGGACGGAACACATCCTCCCCACACCGAGGATTGCGGGCCCTATGTCAGTCAGAGTTGCCCCCACAGTGTACAGCTCCTGCGCATCATCCTCCTCCTCCTCCTCATGTTCAGCCTCCATCTCAGATATCACCACATCAGTTACAAGCTGGAAGCACTGCAGTACTGCCTCAGCCAAGCGGCAACAGGCTGTGCTGAAACTCATAAGCTTAGGTGATAAACCTCACACTGCTTGTGAGTTGTGGACAGCTGTGAGAGAGCAGGCAGATCTGTGGCTGAGACCGCTGAACCTACATCCAGGCATGGTCTGTCTCATGTGCTTAACCTCGTGGTTCAGCGGTTTCTTAAATCGTACCCAGAGTTGCCAGATCTGCTCGTCAAAATCCGCCGCCTGTCAGCTCATTTTCGGAAGTCGGCTACAGCTTCCGCCGCCCTTGCTGTGTTGCAGCAGCGTTTGCAGCTTCCGGCACACCGACTGGTGTGTGATGTCTCCACACGTTGGAACTCTACCCTCCACATGTTGCAAAGGATTTGTGAGCAGAAGCGAGCAGTTGTGTACCAGCTGCAACAAGGCCGTCGATATTCAGGTCAGACTCCACACATAAGACGTCAGGAGTGGACCTGGATGTCTGACATATGTACCATCCTGACAAACTTTGAGGAGTCCACTAAGATGGTGAGTGGCAATGACGCCATCATTAGCGTCAGCATCCCACTTGTCTGTCTTTTGCAACGCTCTCTGCAGAGAATTAAAGAGGAGGCATTGCAGGCAGAGTATGATGAGATGGATCAAGAAGCCATAGATTGCGATTACACACAGTCCAGCCTCATCTCATCCCAACGTGCATTGGGGGACAATGAGGGAGAGGAGGAGGAGGAGGAGGAGGAAGAACAGGAGCTGGTATCATGCGATGTAAACGGTAGTACCTGTACAACTGTCATACCGTCGGTTCAGCATGGGTGGCCTGAGGACAGGGGAGAGGAGGAGGAAGAGGAGGAGAGCATGGTCAGTCGTCATCTTGGTGAGGACACGGAAGTCTTGCCCGTTACCAGTCTGGTATTCATGGCTGACTTTATGTTACGCTGCCTTAACCGTGACCCTCGCGTTGTCAAAATGTTGGGTGACAGTCATTACTGGTTGGTGACACTTTTAGACCCCCGCTACAAGGAGAACTTTCACTCTCTTATTCCTGAGGTGGAGAGGTCTACAAAAATGGGGCAGTACCAGAAGGCCCTTGCTGCAGAACTGTTAAAAAAATTCTCATCTGAACATGCTAGTGGCACAGGTCACAGTTCGTTGACTAACCAAGGCGTACAGGCAAGAGAGACGCAATTCCAATCCATCAGAGGCAGGGGAACACTGTCAACGTTCTGGGACAGTTTTCTGCGACCCGCCTAGCTTACAGGTGCTGAGGCGCGGGGTACTCTCACAGGGAGTGGAAAGTTTCAAAAGATGGTGAGGGAGTACCTTGCCGATCGTACGAGCGTCCTCCGTGATTCCTCTGTGCCTTTTAATTATTGGGTATCCAAGCTGGACACTTGGAATGAACTCGCTCTGTACGCCTTGGAGGTCCTGGCCTGCCCTGCCGCTAGAGTTTTATTGGAGCGTGTTTTTAGTGCCGCTGGGGGAATTATAACTGATAAGCGCACTCGCCTGTCAACTGACAATGCTGACAAGCTGACCCTTATCAAAATGAACAAGGGCTGGATTGGACCAGACTTCTCATCACCACCAAATGACAGCAGAGTAACATAAAGTCAAAACCACTGTGTTGTTTCGGGAAGTGTATTCCCATGCACTGCTTCACACCCACACATGTGTATACGCTTCCTCATTTCGGCTGTTTTTTGCTCTTCTCCTTATCCTCAGCCTCCACCACCACTATACCACCAGAATGACCGTGGTCCGTGTTGCCAGCATTGCAAGTTCCTCCGTCCTAATTTTTGTCAGCTTTTGCTTGGAAGGCATAGGCAAAGACTATGGGAGACCCACTCCCCAATAATGGAAATAATGTTTTTAATATGCTGTACTGCATGGCTCTTGTAAGGGGCATTAAAACCGTCTTGTTAAACCACTCTGAACTCCATGTCTCTTCCAAGGGGCATTAAAACCGTCTTGTTAAGCTACTCTGACCTCCACGTCTCTTCTAAGGGGCATTAAAACCGTCTTGTTAAACCACTCTGAACTCCACAGCTCTTCCAAGGGGCATTGAAATGTTGTTTTTAATTACCTCTAACCTCCACGACTCTTCCAACGGGCATTGCATTTCCTCCTAATTTTAGTCAGCTATTTCTTTTCAATGCATAGGCGAACACTAAGGGAGACCCACTCCCCAATAATGGGTAGAAGGTTTTTAGTATGCTGTAATCCACGTCTGTTTCAAGGGGCATTGCGGTTCCTCATAATTTTTGGAAAGCCTTCCATTCACTGCTTAGGCCAACAGTGTACAGGAGACCCAGTTGCTATAAATGGAAAAAAACAGTTTAGTTAAGGCCCTCCATGTCACTTCCAAGGGGCATTGGAGTGCTTCGAAATTTTTGGTAGGCATTGTACTCACTGTTTGCCCTATAACTGTGTAGCCGACCCGCTCCTTTTGGTACAGAAACATATCCTACAAGACATGTGTGGTTGACTGGCCTGATATTGATGTGAATGGTCCCTGTTCCTCCTGCTCTTTCTCCTTTGCCACCACTTCATCCATCATTCATCACCTGAAGCTTTGTTTTAACGGGAGTCATAGAACTAGGAAAGTAGCAGGAAAACATCCAGCAATCCTCGGAGGAGGTAGGATATGTGCCAAAACGCTGACCACCTCAGGCCTAGCCGCTACTACATACATGCGCTTGCATTCCAAGGAACAGAAAGCTAAGGAGATGGATGGCCTCATGATCATGAATAATTTGCTCGTTGTGTAGGAGGCCGACCACTGCTGCTGTCTACCTTCTGAACTTTGTGTTGAAGCATGATTGACCCAGGACCCGCAATCCTCTATGTCTGGAGGACGTGTGGCATCCCAGTGTCCAACTGTGTCCTGGCTTCCACAATATTAACCCAGTGTGAAGGCGTCAGTGAGATGGACCATCCCTGGCCACATTCACTTGTCCACGTGTTTGTGGTTAGGCTGTCCTTCCCACTAAATGCACTGGGGAGGGCACAGGTAATGTTTTGGTATGCGCGCTTGTGTATAAGGCGCACGGGGACAAACAGGGACGGCTGGGGACCGTGTATGGATACCAGGCCGCCGACGCTGCCTATAAGGCCACATTTCAAGTGCAAGCAAGCTAGCAGTATGGTATTGCAGCCTGGGGGTGGGTGGGTGGCAGGCTGCACACTTACGCTTGCATTCCAAGAAAACAAAGCAGATGCTAACTTCTGTCATCATCATCATGCTCCTCACCTTTGCACTCTCAACTGCCCTGATGGAGAAGCCAGGGCCCACCGGAGGAGTCTGGTTGTCAGGTGGGCTCGGCCAATGCTACCCTAAAGCAGGCCAGGCAAAGAAAAGTGTGGGGAAGGTTACCAGGACAAATAGGGGCGGCTGGGGACCGAGTATGGACACCCGGCCACCCCCTGGCAGCTGGGGACCGAGTGTGGACACCCGGCCACCGGGCGGCTGGGGACTGAGTATGGATACCAGGCCGCCGACGCAGCCATGACATGGTGGCCGGCGTCTGCTTCCACAAGCCTAAAAGGCCTCATTTCAAGTGCAAGCAAGCTAGCAGTATGGTATTTGTAGTGCCGGCGTCCCTGCCCTCTGCTAGGCAGGGACGCTGTTCCCCTCACCGCTCTGCTCCGTGCCCGGCGTCCCTCTCCCGCTCTGCTGGCAGCGCGCGCTCCTTCCCGGCCACTGTGCTTAGGGCGCGCACGCGCGCCCTCCCTCCCTCTTCAAGGGGCCGCGCGCGCCGTCCTAAGGAGTCCCCGGCCAATGGCCGGAGGACTTTACCATATATAAGGCACCTCCTCCAAAATGGAGGTGCCCGAGCAATGTTGTTGCACCGTTCTACTCTGCTTCAGCCCTCAGGTCCCGTTGCCAGTTACCTGCCAGATTCCTGCCAGCTTGCTGTCCTAATCCTGCCTGATTTCCTGTTACCTGCCTGCCTGCCTGAGGTCCGACGGTCTGCCTTACAACTCCGGTCAGTCTGTCTAAGGACCAACTTGCCCGCTCACCTGGGAGCGCACATCAGCTACCTGCCAGCTTGCCTGAGGTCCGACGGTCTGCCTTACAACTCCGGTCAGTCTGTCTATGGACCAGCTTGCCTGCTCACCTGGGAGCGCTTCTCCGCTACCTGCCTGCTTGCCTGCCCGGAGGCTCCGCTGTCACGTGCTGTGACCACCAGCTATTCCAGACTCTTGCCCGCTCACCTGGGAGCGCTTCTCCGCTACCTGCCTGCTTGCCTACCTGGAGGCTCCGCCGTCACGTGCTGTGACCACCTGCTATTCCTGAGACTCTCGCTTGCTCACCTGGGAGCACACATCCTCCATCTGCCTTGCTAGCCTACCTGGAGGTTCAGCCATCACAGGTCGTACCTACCCTTTACCTAGAGACTGCCCCGGTCACTTGCCGTGACCTCCAGCCCGTTCTTCCAGAGACTGCCCCGGTCACTTGCCGTGACCTCCAGCCCGTTCTTCCAGAGACTGCCCTGATCACTTGCCGTGACCTCCTGCCCGTACACCCAGAGACTGTCCCTGTCACCTGCTGTGACTGCCTGCCTGGTCGCCACCCGCTCCCTTACAAGGACCGCTCCCTTGTATAGTAGCCCAGAGGTTCCGCCTCCCAGACCCGTTACAGTATTGCAGCCTGGGGGTGGGTTGGTGGCAGGCTGCACACTTACGCTTGCATTCCAAGAAAACAAAGCAGATGCTAACTTCTATCATCATCTTCATGCTCCTCACCTTGGCACTCTCAACTCCCCTGATGGAGAAGCCAGGGACCACCGGAGGAGTCTGGTTGTCTGGTGGGCTCGGCCAATGCTGCCCTAAAGCAGGCCAGGCTAAGAAAAGTGTGGGGAAGGTTACCAGGACAAATAGGGGTGGCTGGGGACCGAGTATGGACACCCGGACGCCCCCTGGCGGCTGGGGACCGAGTGTGGACACCCGGCCGCCAGGCGGCTGGGGACTGAGTATGGATACCAGGCCGCCGACGCAGCCATGACGTGGTGGCCAGATTCTGCCTCCACATGCCTAAAAGCCAAGGCCCAATTTCAAGTGCAAGCAAGCAAGCAGTATGGTGTTGCAGCCTGGGGGTGGGTGGGTGGCAGGCTGCATACTTGCGCTTGCATTGCAAGGAATGGGGGAGGTACAATTGAACACTGCCCTGGGACAAGGACTTGCACGGGGATAGTTGCAAGTCTGCATCTTCTGATGCGGCAAGGATCACTTCTGATGGGCACAATTTTAGGCAGTGACCTGGGTGTCAGAGATGCTTCCAGGTGTCTTCCCCATGCTGTTCCCGTGTCTTTTCAGCACTGTATGCATGTGTCACACAGCACATGGCCAGATACGGTTGTAAAATGTTAAAATAACATTTCCCGGTGAATGCATTTGTCACGGTTGAAAGCAATACAAAAGTGCAAAAACGCATAAAAAATGCTACTTGTGAACATAGCCCAAGGTGTGGAGGAGTATTTTTGTTTTTGGTTATTTATTTTACCTTATACACAAGTCTTTACCCTGGAAAGGATGTTCCTTAACATATTTCACAGGAAAACAGTTTCAGTTTCTTTTTTGAGCGTTTTATTGTGAGCCCATAAAAGTGGCTTAATACCTCTGACCATGTTGTTGACGGCGATCCCCATGCTGTCCACATGTCATTTGAGCACTGTCACTATCGTTTTGGGCACTTTTTAGGCTTTCTACAGACTGCCGGGGGTGCCGCCGCAAAAATGCTCGGGTCTCCCATAGACTAACATTGGGCTCGTTGCTCGGGTCGAGCACCCGAGTATCACGGTGAGCTCGGCCCGAGCTTCGAGCACCCGAGCATTTTAGTGCTCGCTCAACACTAGCCACAACCATAAACGTTATATTTGGAGAGAGGTCAACAAGGCCTATGATGAAAGGAACACCATTCCTACAGTAAAGCACGGAGGTGGATCGCTGATGTTTTGGGTGTGTGAGCTACAATGGCAGAGGAAACTTGGTAAAAGTTGAAGGAAAGGTGAATGCAGCACGTTATCATCAAATACTGGAAGAAAATTTGCACTCATCAACCCGGAAGCTGCGCATAGGACGTACTTGGATGTTCCAACATGACAACGATCCAAAACACAAGGCCAACTCGACCTGTCATTGGCTACAGTAGGACAAAGTGAAGGTTCTGGAATGGCCATCTCAGTCTCCTGACCTCAATATCATTGAGCCACTATGGGGAGATCTCAAGCACGCAGTTCATGCTAGACAGCCCAGGAATTTACAGGAACTGGAGGCTTTTTGCCAAGAAGCAGCTTTACCATCTGAGAAATTAAAGAACCTCATCCACAACTACCACAAAAGACTTCAAGCTATCATTGATGTTAGAGGGGGCAATACACGGTATTAAGAACTGGGGTATGTGATCTTTTGATCGGGGTCATTTGGATGTTTTTGGTTGTCATTAAGATTTAAAAAGAGAAACACAGTAGTTTGACAATAAATGGCTTCACCCAACCAATAACCATGAGTAGAGAAAAAGTTTTTTTGTTATCATTCATATTCTCTGAAACAAGGCCAAGAAAGGAAAAATTCTGCCTATACTAATTATAAACATGCCAATCTCTCCCTCACTCAGCAACACCTCTGCCTACTCTGCCTGTTTCCGGGGTAGACTGCAACGAGCATAGCGGCGCCAGGTCTTATATAGACCTGATGAATCTGTGCGGCCAGCCAATCACTGTAATGCCCACAACCAACATGGCTACGGCATTACAGTGCACGGCAGGCAATCCCTACATGTTCATTGGCTCTCTAAAGAGCACCAAACATGCAGGGAGGGGACCCGAGTTCCCGCCGAGCAACCCGGAAATACTCACTGAGCGCCGAGCTTGTCGAGCACCGTGATGCTCGGGCGAGTACCGAGCAGTGGCGAGCACGTTCGCTCATCACTAGTTGTAACCTATCATGTGTGAATGTTTGTTCATTAGTATTTTGCACCTGCTCTGCCTTTATCAGGGGCTATGCTGCTTCCTACAGTACAGAACAGTACAGTAATGACCAGGTATTGGTAGTGGCTGCTTTTTTTTGGCTTGTGATGTTTTTTTCAGTGAGCTGTTTTTAAGATTAGGGACTCTCAAGACAATGGGGACCCTTAACGTGATCTTGCATATTTTGGCCAAAATAGTAACTAATACCTCATGTGTTTTTTCATTTTTGCAGGATATGGCCGGGCCCTTTAGTGTTATTGAGTAAAATCTGGGTGTCTGTGATGTTTGTAAGTCAAGCATTTCCACTGCCTTGGCCACTGCAGAGGTAATGAGGTAATATATGGAAATAATAGTGCAATACAATGGCAGCTCAAGTTTTCCAGGAAGGGAGACACTCTTATAAAGTTGTTTGGTATTATAGCTCATGAAGGGGGTTCGCATGATGGATACCAAACTCTATGACTTCCTTGAGTGACTGCAGTATCAAGATGTAAGTGTAATGATATGTACAGTGCTGGCCAAAAGCATTGGCACCCCTGCAATTCTGTCAGATAATACTCAGTTTCTTCTTGAAAATGATTGCAATCACAAATTCTTTGGTATTATTCTCTTCATTTAATTTGTCTTCAATGAAAAAACACAAAAAGAATTGTCCTAAAGCCAAATTGGATATAATTCCACACCAAACCTAAAAAAGGGGGTGGACAGAAATATTGGCACTGTTTGAAAAATCATGTGATGCTTCTCTAATTCGTGTAATTAACAGCACCTGTAACTTACCTGTGGCACCTAACAGGTGTTGGCAATAACTAAATCACACTTGCAGCCAGTTAACATGGATTAAAGTTGACTCAACCTCTGACTTGTGTCCTTGTGTGTACCACATTGAGCATGGAGAAAAGAAAGAAGACCAAAGAACTGTCTGATGACTTGAGAAACCAAATTGTGAGGAAGCATGAGCAACCTCAAGGCTACAAGTCCATCTCCAAAGACCTGAATGATCCTGTGTCTTCCGTGCGCAGTGTCATCAAGAAGTTTAAAGCCCATGGCACTGTGGCTAACCTCCCTCGATGTGGATGGAAAAGAAAAATTGGCGAGAGATTTCAACGCAAGATTGTGCGGATGGTGGATAAAGAACCTCGACTAACATCCAAACAAGTTCAAGCTGCCCTGCAGTCCGAGGGTACAACAGTGTCAACCCGTACTATCCGTCGGCATCTGAATGAAAAGGGACTGTATTGAAGGATACCCAGGAAGACCCCACTTCTTACCCTGAGACATAAAAAAGCCAGGCTGGAGTTTGCCAAAACTTACCTGAGAAAGCCTAAAACGTTTTGGAAGAATGTTCTCTGGTCAGATGAGACAAAAGTAGAGCTTTTTGGGAAAAAGCATCAACATAGAGTGTACAGGAAAAAAAAAGAGGCATTCAAAGAAAAGAACACGGTCCCTACAGTCAAACATGGCGGAGGTTCCCTGATGTTTTGGGGTTGCTTTGATGCCTCTGGCACTGGACTGCTTGACCGTGTGCATGGCATTATGAAGTCTGAAGACTACCAACAAATTTTGCAGCATAATGTAGGGCCCAGTGTGAGAAAGCTGGGTCTCCCTCAGAGTTCATGGGTCTTCCAGCAGGACAATGACCCAAAACACACTTCCAAAAGCACTATAAAATGGTTTGAGAGAAAGCACTGGAGACTTCAAGGTGGCCAGCAATGAGTCCAGACCTGAATCCCATAGAACACCTATCGAGAGATCTCAAAATGGCAGTTTGGAGAAGGCACCCTTCAAATATCAGGGACCTGGAGCAGTTTGCCAAAGAAGAATGGTCTACAATTCCAGCAGAGCATTGTAAGAAACTCATTGATGGTTACCGGAAGCGGTTGTTCGCAGTTATTTTGACTGAGGGTGCCAATACTTTTCTCCGGCCCTTTTTTGGAGTTTTGTGTGAAATGATCAATGATTTGATTTTTGCTTCATTCTCTTTTGTGTTTTTTCCTTGCAAGCAAATTAAATGAAGAGAATAATACCAAAGAATTTGTGATTGCAATCATTTTCAGGAAGAAACTGAGTATTATCTGACAGAATTGCAGGGGTGCCAATACTTTTGGCCAGCACTGTATATAGGAATATATCAGTTCCCTCATGTGACTGTCAGTGTCGATGTGATAGAAGCAATGTCACGTTGTCTATGGGAATAAAGACAAGTTGAGGGATCTACAGCCGATCTACATAGTGATGAGAGAGAGACTTCAAACGAATACAGGAAAATTGTGATGACATTGGTTCATCTCCATGTGTAACCTTTCTTCAGCCTGCACTCATACATAACGCTGCACTTTAAACCACTGAATGTTCATGTCAATGACAAGCCCAAACAAGGTCAACTATGGAAGAGAAGGCAGATAAGTGACTACCCATATAGAATAACAGAAAAAAATGTCAACCTAGATGTTAAGTGGTGGCGGAAAATCAGATGAGCACAACTATACAGTCATTCCTCCCAAGTATCACATAATAATGGGCCATGTAAATCAATTAATCAAGGATGACTGTGGATCAGCGTACCACACCGAGATCAGTGTATTATTACAGCTCTGGGACATTTACTATATTGCATTATTACCATAAATTTACTGCAGATATCTGCTTAGCCTTGTACATGTGTAACAAAGGATAGGACCCGAGGTAATCGTGACAAAGAGGACAAGACTGTAGTTACAAGGAAACAGTACACAAATGACTCAGCGGGGTGTATCACATTACTGGAATAAGCTTATTATGTTTTGATTGATCATATATTGTATACCATCTGTCCTGCTGATCAATTAAAATGTGGATCAAGTATCCTTTAGCAGTTGCAATGTCTTTTTGGACAGTAGTTCTACCAGGAAAAGACGGCAAACAGAATATGTCTTGTTATAGCATCTGGAGACCAATGGCCAATATACAAGCAATATGATACACAGTGTAATGTACAGGACAGCAGATGCTACTACCAGGAAGAGGACAGGCCTACTGAGTATTATTGATTGCTAAGAACATGTCACAGAATTAGCACTTTTTGTAGAACCATCTAATTTTATGATCTTCCAAAGTGAATATCTCAAGCAAAATGACATCTGATTGTACAACCTGGCACCTGAGCAGAGAATACTTCTAATAATGTTACCAATATATAAAAAAGTTGGCATTTGTGGCAAGGCAAGTGGAAGGTCACAGTGAAAACTTAAAGGGGTTGTCTACTACTTGGACAATCCCGTCTCAATCCGTATATTTGCCCCGAGTAAAATAACACTTATGCTCACCTCTGGTGCCAGCTCTGTTCCAGCAGTGTCAGCGCTCGCTCTCCCAGGGCTCGCATCACATTTTTATGTCACGAGAGCCCTGCAACCAATCAGTGCTGACCTCACTCTCCCCTCCTTCGGACGAATCAGACATCAAGAGGAAGTCAGAGCTGTAGCTGGCGTTTCATTTCCCCTTGATGTTTGTCTTTTCTGAAAGATAGGAGAGTGAGGCCAGCACTGATTGGCTTGGCTGCAGGGCTCTCGTGAGATAACAATGTGATGCGAGCTCCAAGAGAGCGAGTGCCAACACTGCTGGAACAACGCTGGCACTGGACATGAGTATAAGTGTTGTGATTTTACTCAAGGCAAACATGCTGATTGAGATGGAATTTTCTGAGTAGTGGACAACCCCTTTACTCTATCTCATATCTATCCAGAACATGTGTACTTCGTGTCCATCATCATACATTATAGATAGATACAGTATGTGTCTCTTAATAAATACTTAAAGGGATTGTCCGGTCAAAACCGATAAGTCTGCAGTCACTGCGCGCTGCAAGGATTTGCCAGTTTCAGACCTGGGACTGGAGGGTATGTATGAGTTATACATACTCCCGGTCAGTGGGCACGGCCTCGCTCTACATACACTTGTATGGAGCGAGGCCGCACCCTCTAGTCGGACACGCCCACTGACTGGCTGCGTCACTGGTTGGGATGCAGCTTCACTCCATACAAGTGTATGGAGAGCGAGACTGTGCCCACTGCCCGGGATTATGTATAACTCATAATACCCTACGGTCCTGGGTCTGAAACCAGCAAATACCCGCAGAGCACAGCGCGTGCGCTGGGGGGATTCATAAGTCTGCAATCACACAGAGTGACTGCAGATTTATCGGTTTTGACCAGACAAGCCCCTTTAAAGGATATGCCTGATATAACTGGTCATATGCCATAAATATCTGAGAGATGTTGGCTTCAACACTGGGATCCGCCATCTCATATAGATGCAAATTTAGAGGTGACTGCACATGTGAACCCCTCTGCTATTTTTGTAATTCACTGAAGAGATCAGCACATGTCCAAACCGCTCTATTTCTAATAGGCATGAGATGGAGGATACTAGAGGTGGAACCACCCAACCAACATCTGTCAAGAAGGTGATACCTTTTTAATTCAAAATCTGTAACAGGATCGCAAATATAATGACTCTTATTACACTGATTTTATCTTACTTGGCATTCGATCATGCACACTAGGGCATGGGTGTGATTGCTACCACTGTGCCCCTATATCTTTGTCCCTGTGCCATTGTCCTTTTGTTCTTGAATGCATGACAATCTAAAATACTTTTCTTCCCATTAGCCTTGATCAATCTATGATGTGATTTTAAATTGAGGCACAAGTCTACTGTGAATGATTATTGTGCACAAAATATTCCAACTGAGAGCATGTTGCCATGTAGATTATGGGGATGAGGAGGGAACATTAAAAATGTGTATTGGCTAAGAATGAGCCTGTTGTCAGTGTTACTCCTCCTTTTTGAAAATGTATTCTGTATAGTGATGGGCGAGCACTAAAATGCTCGGGTACTCGTTGCTCAGGTCGAGCAAATTGGAATACTCGAGTGCTCGACCCGAGCAACGAGCCCAATGTAAGTCTATGGGAAACTCGAGCATTTTTCAGGCGGCTCCCCCCGGCGGTCTGCAGAGGGCCTAAAAATTGCCCAAACCGATGGGAACAGTGCTCAAATGACATGAGAACAGCATGGGGAAGACCCCTGGAAGCATTTCTGACTCCTAGGTCACTGCTGTCAACAACGTTGTCAGAGTATTATGCCACTTTTACGGACTCACAATAAAACATACAAAAACAAAAGCAAAATGGATTTTCCTGGGAAATATATTAAGGAACATCCTTTCCAGGGTAATGACTTGTATATAAGGCAAAATAAATAACCAAAACCAAAAATACTCCTCCACACCTTGGACTATGTTCACGCTTAGCGTTTTTGATGCGTTTTTTTCACTTTTGCATTGCTTTCAACCGTGACAAATGCATTCACTGGGAAATGTCATTTTAACATTTTACAACTTTATCTGGCCATGTGGTGTGTGACACATCATCAGACACATGCATACAGTGCTGAAAAGACATGGGAACAGCATGGGGAAGACCTCTGGAAGCATTTCTGACTCCCAGATCACTGCCTAAAAGTGTGCCCATCATAAGTGATCCTTGGCGCATGCGAAGATGCCTCCCGCCATGCACCTGTCTTTGCAGACTTGCAACAATCACCGTCCACGTCCTTGTCCCAGTGCAGCATTCAGTTGTCCCTACCCCATTCCTTGGAATGCAAGCGCAAGTATGCAGCCAGCCACCCACCCACCCACAGGCTGCAATACTATACTGCCAAATTTTTGACAGCTGCTTGCACTTGAAATGTGGCCTTTTAGGCTCGTGGAGGCGGAAGCTTTTCATAACCTCATGCCGGCGGCGGCCGGGTGTCCATACTTGGTCCCCAGCCGCCACTGTTTCTCCCGGTGTCGTCTCTGCCTTCCACAAGCACGGGTCCCAAAACATTACCAGTGCCCTCCCCAGTGCACTTACTGGGAAGGACCGCCTAACCACAAACACGTGGACAGGTGAATGAGTCCAGGGACGGTACGGAGCCAGTCCACAGCTTTTTTTGCTGAGTTGTATTTCACCACAGCCATATTCTTTAGCTTGGTGAAAGGACTTGGGAAACCATATCTACCCAGCTGTCATTTCTCCCAGGAAGTCCTCTAAAGCTGCTTTCACTTGAAATGTGGCCTTTTAGGCTCATGGAGGCGGAAGCTTTTTATAACCTCATGCTGGTGGCGGCCGGGTGTCCATACTTGGTCCCCAGTCGCCACTGTTTCTCCCGGTATCGTCTCTGCCTTCCACAAGCACGGGTCCCACAACATTACCCGTGCCCTCCCCAGTGCACTTACTGGGAAGGACCGCCTAACCACAAACACGTGGACAGGTGAATGTGGCCAGGGACAGTATGGAGCCAGTCCACAGCTCATTTTGCTGAGAGTTGTATTTAGCTTTGTGAAAGGACTGGCATAGAGGGAAACCGTATCTACCTTGGGTGTCATTTCTCCCAGGAAGTCCTCTAATGCAGCTTGTTGCAGAAGCAATGGCAGCCCGTCCAACATCAACTCGCACTTGACACACAAACATCTTTCTTTGTGCATTTAATTTCATGAATACAGAGTTTGACAATGGCCTGATCTGCAATGCGGTTTAAGAAATAACATGCATAAGCATGTCCGATCCACATTAAAAAAGCAGCCATAGAGTGTCCGGGAACCTTCCCCCACACTTTTCTTAGCCAGGGCTGCTTCTCAGCAGGGTTGGACGGGCCCACCAGAGAACCGGAGACTCCTCCGGTGGGCCCTGGCTTCTCCTTCAGGAGAGTTCATAGTGCCGAGGTGAGGCCATGATGATGATAGAGGCCACCATCTGCTTAGTTTTCTGTTACTTCGAATGCAAGCACAAGTATGCAGCCAGCCACCCACCCACAGGCCGCAACACTAAACTGCCAGATTTCTAGGCAGCTGCTTGCACTTGAAATATGGCCTTTTAGGCTCGTGGAGGCGGAAGCTTTTCACAACCTCATGCCGGCGGCGGCCGGGTGTCCATACTCGGTCCCCAGCTGCCACTGTTTCTCCCGCTCCAGTCCACAGCTTTTTTTGATGAGAGTTGTATTTAGCTCAGTGAAAGGACTGGCATAAAGGGAAACCATATCTACTCTGGGTGTCATTTCTCCGTCACCAGGTTCCGCCCATTGTCACACACGACCATGCCTGGCTGTATGTTCAGCTGTGAGAGCCACAGATCAGGCTGCTGTGTTACAGCTTTCAACAACTCTGCAGCACTGGGCGGTTTGTCAATAAAGCATTAAGCATGTTATCTTCAGCACAGCCTGTTGCCGCTTGGCTAAGGCAGTGCTGCAGTGCTGTCAGCTTGTGACTGATGTGGTCATTTCGGAGATGGAGGAGGAGGCGAAGGAGCTGAACAATGTGATTACATTGAGGTTAAATTGGTGACGCTGTTTTTTATAATAAAGATCCTATTGTTTTGGGGGTTTTTTACGCTATTTTTTAAGACAAATGCATTCGCCGGGAAATGTCATTTTAACATTTTACAACCTTATCTGGCAATGTGGTGTGTGACACATCATCAGACACATCCTGTTTTATTTATGATGGAGGGACTCCCTATAAAGCCTATTTTTATAGGGCCATCAGATGGCCCTTACTATTCTTAAAAGGCCAGCAGTCGGCCCTCGCTATTGTTAGAGAGCCATCAGCCGGCTATGCTTTGTTGTTCCCATTATTAACAAGTGGGTCTCCTATACTGTTATTGCGTATCCAGTGACTGCAAGGGCTGCCAAAAATTTGGACGCAACCCAATACCCCTTTGAAGAGACATAGAGGAGGGTCTCAGTAAAACAATGTTCCCATTATAAAGGAGCGGGTCTCCTACAGTGGTAATGCCCATGCTGTGACTGCAAGGGCTGCCAAAATTTGGGAAAAATCCCACTAAGAATTTAAAGACACATAGAGCAGAGCCACAGTAATGGCAAATTCCCATAAGAATGGAGAGAGTCTGCTATACAGTTATAGGGTATGCAGTGAGTCCAACGGCTGACCAATTTTAGGAAAAAACCCACTAAGAATTTAAAGACACACAGAGAAGGGCCACAGTAACAAGTACGACATGTTCCCATTACAAAGGAGAGGGTATGCTATACAGTTATAGGGTATGCAGCGAGTCCAAAGGCTGACCAATTTTAGGAAAAAGCCCACTAAGAATTTAAAGACACATAGACAAAGGCCACAGTAACGACAAATTCACATTAGAAAGGAGAGAGTCTGCTATACAGTTATAGGGTATGCAGTGAGTCCAAAGGCTGACCAATTTTAGGAAAAACCCCACTAAGAATTTAAAGACACATAGAGCAGGGCCACAGTAACGACAAATTCCCATAAGAAAGGAGAGAGTCTGCTATACAGTTATAGGGTATGGAGTGAGTCCAACGGCTGACCAATTTTAGGAAAAACCCCACTAAGAATTTAAAGACACATAGAGCAGGGCCACAGTAATGACAAATTCCCATTAGAAAGGAGAGAGTCTCCCATAGTGTTGGCCTATGCAGTGAATGCAAGGGCTGCCAAAAATTTGGAGGCACTTCAATGCCCCTTGGAAGAGACGTGGAGGAGGGCCTCATAAAAAAATGTTCCCATTAGAAAGGAGCGGGCCTCCTATACTTGTAATGCCCATGCACTAAGTGTATGGGCTGACAAACATTTACCCCTGGGGGGTATACATGAACATACTGTATAAAATTTTTTTTTTACGGGCATCATAAATGTGGCGCTCCTGAGGGTTCGGTCGCCACAGAGGTATTGCATCTCACCCAGAGGTGTGGTATCTCACTCTCAGGTAAGGAAGGAGTATGGCTCAGGACCCTAACACTGCATTCACTACACCACATTTCCGGGGGACAGGGCGACAATGCTCCTAAGGGAGAGCACAACTGTCCCTGATCCCCTGCTGGAGTGGGGGGAGCCACCTAGTTAGGGGGAACTATGTAGTGGATGGGTGGAGGAAGCAGTTAAGGGGAGCACATAGTGAGAGATATAAAAGAGAGTAGCCAGTTCCAGTCAGACAGACTGAGGAGGAGTCAGGGAGAGGAGGCTCTGTATGAGCTCTGCTCCACAGGCGGGCCTATCCAGGAGGCCTGAGCCTGGGAGAGAGAGAAGAGGGAGCAGGACGGCTCCAGGAACATGGAGAGAAGGGACCCTAGGGGTACGGGCCGTGCAGAAGGCCACCCGTACGCCCGCTGCTACCAGGAGGTAGAGGGGTCGAGGCCAGAATAGGGAGCCGGATCCCTCAACTAGTGGAGAAACATTGAAGGCTCAGCTAGGAACCGGCGGTTACAGTGTCTAACGTGCTGTAGTCATAATCCACACCAGTGGCCCTAAGAAGGTGTCCACATAGGACCAGGGGACGGAACATACGTCGCCCGCTAAGGCCCGAGGGTACCGGATAGAAGTGGCGCTGGGTGTGAGGTGCAGGAAGAGGCCAGAGGAAGGTACACAGAACGGGGTCCTGATAAGTGCTCTGGAGATACCTGAGGGTGGACCGAGCCCCTCACTGAGTACGCACAGAACGACGTGGGAAGTTATGATCTGCAGTATAACTTGGAAATTGACAACCGTGAGTAAAGACCCTGGTACTGCACCATCTTGTCTCCGTGTTTCTTACCGCGCCAGCACTATCTGTACTGGGATGCCCTGCACAACCACCATCATTCACACGCGCTGCCCTGAAGCTACACTCTTCCTGAGGGGAGTCATATTACACTTGCTGCACATTCCACCAGCTTCAGCGGACTGCTCCGCAGCGGCGGTTAACAATAACCGCAATCCACAAGTGGCGTAGTCGGACATTAACCTCACACAAATAGACTACCCCCTTGGTTTGACTGCCCTGGGTCACGGACCGGGTCACCGCCACGGTGACTACAACCCCCAGCATCCACAAGGCCCGGCTCTGGGTACCCCCCACAACCCAGGGGGCGCGTCATAAACACCGTTTAAAAAAATTATGTGGGTGTTGCATCACGGACCACGGTCACCCTGGTGATATTGTGGTGGAGGATGATGATGAGAAGAAGGAGGAGGACAAGAGCAAATAGACAAAATCAGGAAGCCATGTGTGGGTGTGAAGAGGGGCATGGGAATACACCCCCCCAAAAAAAGACACTGGATTTGAGTTTATGTTACGCTGCTATCATTCGGTGGTGTTGAGAAATCTGGCCCAATCCAGCCCTTGTTCATTTTTATAAGAGTCAGCCTGTCAGTATTTTCAGTTGACAGGCGGATGCGCTTACCAGTTATAATTGCACCAGCGGCACTAAAAGCCCGCTCTGATAAAACGGTGGCGGCAGGGCAGGCCAGGACCTCCAAGGCATAGAGAGCCAGTTCATTCCACGTATCCAGCTTGGATACCCAATAATTATAAGGCATAGAGGAATCACGGAGGACGTTGGTACGGTCGGCAAGGTACTCCCTCAGCATCTTCCCAAACTTTGCACTCCTTGTTAGAGTACCCCACACATCAGGGCCTGTGCGATGGGAGGGTCTGAGAAAACTGTCCCAGAACTTTGACAGTGTTCCCTTGCCTCTGCTGGATTGGAGTTGTGTCTCTCTCGCCTGTACTTCTTGGTTGTCCAGCAAAGTGTGCCCTCTGCCGCCAGCGTTTTCAGATGGGAATTTTTTTAATAGTTTAGCAGCAAGGGCCTTCTGGTACAGCCCCATTTTTGTAGACCTGTCCGCCTCAGGAATAAGAAATATAAATTTCTCCTTGTATCGTGGGTCTAGAAGTGTCACCAACCAGTAATGACTGTCACCCAAAATTTTGAGAACGGGAGGGTCATGGGAAAGGCAGCGTAACATAAACTCAGCCATGCGTGCCAGACTACTAACAGGCAAGACTTCCGTGTCCTCACCAAGAGGATGACTGACCATGCTCTCCTCCTCCTCCTCTCTGTCCTCTGGCCATCCCCGCTGAACAGACGGTATGACAGCTGTGCAGGTAGTACCGTCTAGAGTTCATGAAACTAGCTCCTGTCCTTCCTCCTCCTCCTCCTCCTCTTCCTCATTGTCACCCAATCCACATTGGGATGAGATGAGGCTTGGCTGTGTGTATTCACCCTGTATGATTCCTTGCTCCATCTCATCGTGCTCCGCCTGCAATGCATCCTCTTTGATTGTGAGCAGAGAGTGTTTCAGAAGACAGAGAAGCGGGATGGTGACGCTAATTATGGCATCATCGCTGCTCACCATCTTGGTGGCGTCCTCAAAGTTTTGGAGGATGATACATATGTCTGACATCCATGTCCACTCCTGAGGTCTTATGTGTGGAGCCTGAACTGAATACCGACGGCCTTGTTGATGTTGGTACTCAACAACTGCCCTCTTCTGCTCACAAATCCTTCCCAACATCTGCAGTGTAGAGTTCCAACGCGTGGGGACATCACACACCAGTCTGTTAGCGGGAAGCTGAAAACGCTGCTGAAACACGGCAAGGGCGGCGGAAGCTGTAGCTGACTTTCTAAAATGGGCACACAGGCGGTGTACTTTAACAAGCAGATTCGGCAGCTCCGGGTAGGATTTGAGAAATCGCTGAATCACGAGGTTAAGAACATGGGCCAGGCATAGTACGTGTGTGAGCTCGCCTCGCCTCAGAGCCGCCACCAGGTTCCAGCCATTGTCACACACGACCATGCCTGGCTGTAGGTTCAGCGGTGTGAGCCACAGATCTGCCTGCTCTTTCAGAGCTGTCCACAACTCTTCAGCATTTTGCGATTTGTCACCTAAGCATATTAGCTTCAGCACAGCCTGTTGCCGCTTGGCCGACTTGTGACTGATGTGGTCATTTCGGAGATGGAGGCTGAAGATTAGGAGGATGCTGAGGAGGATGAGGTGCAAGAGCTGTAGACCATGGGGCAACCCTGATTGACCTAGGGCCCGCAATTCTTGGCGTCAGGAGGGCGTGTTCCGTCCCAAGGTCCGACTGGGTCCCGGCTTCCACTATGTTAAACCAGTGTGCCGTCAGATAGATTTACCGTCCCTGCCCACAAGCACTTGTCCACGTGTCCGTGGTTAGGTGGACTTTCCCGGTAACTGCGTTGTTGAGGGCACGGCTAATGTTTTGGGACATGTGCTTGTGTAATGCGGGGATGGCACACCGGGAGAAATAGTGGCGGCTGGGGACCGAGTACCGAGGGACGGCCGCCGCCATCAGGTTGCGGAATGCTTTCTTCTCCACGAGCCTAAAAGGCAACATTTCGAGCGCAATCAGTCGTGAAATGTGAGAATTTAGTAGTGTGGCCTGTGGGGCGTTGGCTGCATATTTGCGCTTGCGTTCCAAGGACTGGGGTATGGACAACTGAACGCTGCGCTGGGAAAAGGACATGGACGTGCTTCCTGATGCTGCTACTTGAGAGTGCTCAGCGACAGGTGCAGGGCAGGAGGCATCTTCGCACGCACCATGGACAGGGGATTGGTTTGCATGCACAACAGCGGAAGAAGCAATGGTGCCTCCTGCAGACACTGTTCCTGGACCCTGGGGTTCGGCCAACAAAGTCGGGTGCTTTGCTACCATGTGCCTGATCATGCTGGTGGTGGTCAGGCTGGTCGTTTTGCCACCCTTGCTGATGCTGGCCTGGCAGGTGGTGCAAATGGCCTTTTTGGGGTTATCGGCAGAGTCTTTGAAAAACAACCAGACTCGGGAAGACCTAACAGTTGTACTGGCAACTTCCTTCGTGTTGGTGTTACGGGGAACGGTTGCCTGCCTTCTGTCTGCGGCCACCACACTGCTTCTTCCTGCCTGTTGGGGTACTCTGCCTCCCTCCCCCTGTGTGCTGCTGTCCTCGCTCTGCATGTTCTCCTTCCAGGTTGGGTCAGTTACTATATCATTCACCACCTCGTCTTCCACTTCAGCACCCTGGTCCTCCTCCTGACTTTCTGGCAATTGTGTCTCATCATCATTCACCTCTTGTGACACTTTCCAACCGTCGCCTGCGTGTGACCGTGGCTGCTCAAATATCTGGGCATCGCTACACGCGATCTCCTCTTGCTCTGCTTCAAGTGGACCGGGCGAGAGGCCCGAATCTATAAATGGAAAAGTGAACAGCTCTTCAGAGTGTCCAAGTGTGGGATCAGTTGTCTCTGGGCACTCGGCATGGTGGGAGGAAGGAGGATCAGGGTGAGGAATATGTGGTCCAGACTCACGGCTACTGAGACTTGACCGTGTGGAAGACAGGGTGGTGGTGGTGGTGGTGGTGGCTAAGTGACTGGAAGCATTATCCGCTATCCAACCAACAACCTTTTGACACTGCTCTGGGTTCAATAGTGGTGTGCTGCGGTCCCCTAGAAATTGGGATAGGAAGGTCAGGAGAGAAGATTTGGGTGTTTGTTGTGGCACAATTTCAGCTTGTCCTCGGCCTCTGCATGCACCATTACCATCACGTCCAGTTCCCCGTCCCTTGCCACATGCCTTGCCATTTTAAATGGAGGACAGTATCTTCCACGCTCACTACAAATGACTGAGTTTGGAGCAAACTTATATGTGATCAGTGTGATGGAGAAAACAGAGTTTTAACCGGTTCCCGACCGCCCACTGTAGATAAACGTCGGCGCTTGCCGGGCTCTGTGCAGTGCCGACGTTTAAAAACGGTGGGTGGTCTCGCAGTGCTCAGGACCCCTAGGGTCCTGCAAGCACTGCGATTCCGGTGCAGAGCGTTAGCTCTGACAGGGTACATCATCGGGACCTGATTAGATCAGGTCCCAGTGATGTTAACCCTTTGCTGTCTTCTATATGCTGTGATCTATAGTGATCACGGCATATAGGAGACAGCAGGAAGAGAGGGGGTCGTCTTACTTACCTCCGAAGACCTCCGTTTCGTTTGAGGACCTGGGGTTGCTATGGCAGCTGGAGGTCACATGACCGCCTCCAGCTCTGCCATATATGGTGTCCTTCCTGTCTGACTTCAGCCTGTATGTAGCTGAAGTCAGACAGGAGACTCTGACTGAAACAGTCAGTGAAGATCTCATATAATGTAATATATGTGTATTACATTACATGAGATCAGTGATCAGAAAAATAAAAATTAATGTCCCATACAGGGACTAAGTAAAAATGTAAAAAAAAGTAAAAAAAAAGTTTTTAAACTATTAAAAAAAAAATCACAAAATAAATAAAAATAAATAAATAAAATATTAAACCAATAAATCCGTAAATTATTACAAAACCAAAAAAAGTACACATATTTGGTATCGCCGCGTCCGAAACAACCCGAGCTATAAAACTGTCACACTAATTAACTCCTTCTGTGCACACCGTAATAAAAATAAATAAAAAACGAAGCAAAAAAATATGCTTTTTCATCATATCGCCAAACAAAAAGTGGAAAAAAATGCGATCAAAAAGCAGAATAGAAATAAAAATGGTACCACTGAAAACGTCATCTTGTTCCGCAAAAAAAAGCCGCCATACAGCTCCATCAGCCAAAAAATAAAAAAGTTATAGCGCTCAGAACAAAGCAATGCAAAAAAAATATTTTTTTTTCTATAAAATTGTTTTATTGTGTAAAAGCGCCAAAACATGAAAAAAATACAGTAAGTGTAGTATCGCTGTAAACGTACTGACCCGAAGAATAACGCTGCCTGATCACTTTTACCACACGCAGAACGGCATAAAAAAAACCTCAAAAAACAATTCCTGAAGTGTTTGTTTTTGTTAACTTTACCTCCCAAAAAACGGAATAGAAAGCGATCAAAAAATGTCACGTGCGCAAAAATGGTTCCAATAAAAATTTCAACTCGTCCCGCAAAAAACAAGCCATCACATGACTCTATCGGCCGAAATATGGAAAAATTATAGCTCTCAAAATATGGTGATGCAAAAACTAGATTTTGCAAAAAAAGCGTCTTTTAGTGTGTGACAGCTGTCAGTCATAAAAACCCGATATAAATCTGGTATCTCTGTAATCGCACCAACCCGAAGAATAAAGTAATCTAATCAGTTATATCACACTAGGAACGGCATAAAAAATAAATAAAACAAATATTATTCACCTGCTACTGATTTGTTTATTATGTCTCCCAAAGATCCCAGTAAGGCTCTGCTCACATTTATCCTGTGCTCTGCGCTGAGCACTTACACCAGAGTTTCCGTGTAAATCTCTGAAATACGTGATTCAGCCAGAAACCATGATGGAAGATTCCCTGTAATGAGGCAGATATAGGCCACTGTGGATGCCGTCTAGCCTGGGATCCCACGGTGTCATTTGTTTTAGGCGTGCATAAAAGTGCGGTTGGCCACAGTTTTGTGCACTTCTGAAAAAAAGGACACCACTAAACAGAGGCCAGACGGAGTCCAGAGTAACTCTGCTGCCTCATTACAGTGAATGGATCCTGCAGGGGTTTCATCTGAATTACATCACTTGGAAATTTAGATGGAAACCCCGATGTAAGTGCTCAGCCTAGAGCGCCGGATAAATGTTACGTAAAATGTTCCCAATAAAAGCTTCAACTCAGTCCTCAAAAAAAGCTAGTCCCCACTCAGGTCCATCATCTGTTAAAAATATAAGGGACTTCCAAGTTACTGGTAGCAGAAAGGCTCTGGAAAAGCAAAATGGTCCTTGCCCCCCAAAAGAAATTCAGAAAATTTTGTGCTCCCAAATCCAAATGCCTATTCTACAATAATTTGTTCTCCAATTGTCAAATAGCGCTCCTTCCCCCTCAAATCTCACCGTATGGCTAAGTGGTACGATACAGCCACATATGGGGTATTGACACTTTTAGAAGAAGTTGTGTGACACATTTCGGCACCATTTTTACCCATTGCCCTGTGTGAAAATGTAAAATCTGAGGGTAAAACATTTTTTTGTGGTAAAAATATAATTATGCTTTTTTCACTGCCCAATGGTATAAATTTAAAAATTAAAAAATGCTCACTACTTCCCTAGATGAATTCCTTGAGAGGTGTAGTTTACAAAATGGGGTCACTTGTGGGGGTTTCTGCTGTTTCGGCATGTCAGCGACTCTTCAAATGTGACATGGTGTCTGCTGCCTATCCCAGCCAACATAGCGCTTCTTTCTCTTCCGAACCCTGCCGTACACCAAAGCAGTGGTTTTCCCCCACATATGGGGTATCGGCGTACTCAGGAGAAATTGTACAACAAATTTCATGGTGCAATTTATCCTGTTACCCTTATGATAATGCAAAAATAGGGAATGAAAAACATTTTTTATGGGAAAAATGTGAAAATTTTATTTTTACGGCTCAATATTATAAACTTCTGTGAAGCAGCTGGGGGTGCAAGGTGCTCACCACACATCTAGATAAGTTCCCTAAGGGGTCTAGTTTCCAAAATGGTGGCACTTGTGGGGGGTTTCCGCTGTTTAGGCACATTAGGGGCTCCCCAAATGTTACATGGCGTCCGCTAATTATTCAAACAAATTTTACATTCAAAAAGTCAAATGGCGCTCCTTCCCTTTCAAACCCTGCCATGTGCCCAAACAGTAATTTGCCTCCACATATGGGGTATCGGCGTGTTCAGGAGAAATTGCACAACAAATTTCATGGTGCAATTTATCCTGTTACCCTTATGATAATACAAAATTAGGGAATGAAAAACATTTTTTGAGGGAAAAATGTGAAAATTTTATTTTTACGGCTCAATATTATAAACTTCTGTGAAGCAGCTGGGGGTGCAAGGTGCTCACCACACATCTAGATAAGTTCCCTAAGGGGTCTAGTTTCCAAAATGGTGGCACTTGTGGGGGGTTTCCGCTGTTTAGGCACATTAGGGGCTCCCCAAATGTGACATGGCGTCCGCTAATTATTCAAACAAATTTTACATTCAAAAAGTCAAATGGCGCTCCTTCCCTTTCAAACCCTGCCATGTGCCCAAACAGTAATTTGCCTCCACATATGGGGTATCAGCGTGTTCAGGAGAAATTGCATAACAAATTTCATGGTGCAATTTATCCTATTACCGTTATGATAATGCAAAATTAAGGGATGAAAAACGGTTTTGTGGGAAAAATGTGAAAATTTTATTTTTACAGCTCAATATTATAAACTTCTGTGAAGCACCTTGGGGTTCAAGGTGCTCACCACACATCTAGATAAGTTCCCTAAGGGGTCTAGTTTCCAAAATGGTGTCACTTGTGGGGGGTTTCCACTGTTTAGGCACATCAGGAGCTCTCCAAACGCAACATGGCGTCCGCTAATTATTCAGACAAATTTTACATTCAAAAAGTCTAATGGCGCTCCTTCCCTTCCGAACCCTGCCGTGCGCCCAAACAGTGGTTTTCCCTCACATATGGGGTATCAGCACGCTCAAGAGAAATTGCACAAAAAAATTTGGGGTCCATTTTTTCATGTTACCCCTGTGAAAATAAAAAAATTGGGTCTAAAGTAACATTTTTGTGAAAAAAGTTAAATGTTAATTTTTTTCTTCCACATTCCAAAAATTCCTGTGAATCACCTGAAGGGTTAATAAAGTTCTTGAATGTGGTTTTGAGCACATTGAGGGGTGCAGTTTTTAGAATGGTGTCACTTTTGGGTATTTTCTGTCATAAAGACCCCTCAAAGTGACTTCAAATGTGATGTGGTCCCTAAAAAAATGGTTTTGTAAATTTTGTTGGAAAAATGAGAAATCGCTGGTCAACTTTTAACCCTTATAGCTCCCTAGCAAAAAAAAATTTGGGTTCCAAAATTGTGCTGATGTAAAGTAGACATGTGGGAAATGTTATTTATTAACTATTTTGTGTGACATATCTCTCTGATTTAAGGGCATGAAAATTCAAAGTTTGAAAATTGCAAAATTTTCAAAATTTTCGCCAAATTTCTGATTTTTTCACAAATAAACGCAAGTGATATCGAAGAAATTTTACCACTATCATGAAGTACAATATGTCACGAAAAAACAATCTCAGAATCAGGGGAATACGTTGAAGCGTTCCAGGGTAATTACTTCATAAACTGGCAGTGGTCAGAATTGAAAAAATTGGCCCGGTCACGAAGGCAAAAACAGGCTCTGGCGCGAAGTGGTTAAATACCTTGCCTGTAGGTAAATAGTTTGAACAGCAAACTGCTGTGAATTGCTTCACTGACACACTAAAGGAAATTTTTAATGGAGGCCAGAAATGGCAGTATTTTCTGACAACGTATATGTGATCCGTGTGACGGAGAAAATAGAATTTTAAATACCTGGCCTGTAGGTAAGTAGTTTGAACAGCAAACTGCGGTGAATTGCTTCACTGACACACTGAAAGAAATTTTTAATGGAGGCCAGAAATGGCAGTATTTTCTGACATCGTATATGTGATCCATGTGACGGAGAAAACAGAGTTTTAAATACCTGGCCTGTAGGTAAGTAGTTTGAACAGCAAACTGCTGTGATTTCTTAACTGACACACTAAAGGAAATTTTTAATGGAGGCCAGAAATGGCAGTATTTTCTGACAACGTATATGTGATCCGTGTGACGGAGAAAACAGAGTTTTAAATACCTGGCCTGTAGGTAAGTTGTTTGAACAGCAAACTGCTGTGGATTGCTTCACTGACACACTAAAGGAAATTTTTAATGGAGGCCAGAAATGGCAGTATTTTCTGACAACGTATATGTGATCCGTGTGACGGAGAAAACAGAGTTTTAAATACCTGGCCTGTAGGTAAGTTGTTTGAACAGCAAACTGCTGTGGATTGCTTCACTGACACACTAAAGGAAATTTTAATGGAGGCCAGAAATGGCAGTATTTTGTGACAACGTATATGTGATCCGTGTGACGGAGAAAACAGAGTTTTAAATAGCTGGATTTCTAGTGCTGTAATATGGAAAGGACCTGGCTGTATTCTGCAGTGCCAACAAGCAAATGGCGCAGAAAAACGGTGTTCTCTGGATTGTTTTTTAAGCAAATAATGAGGATTAAGATCCAAAGAAAAGTATTCCTGGCCCCTGAGACCTGGGCCTTCGTATAGAAATATCTAACAGCAGCAGAAGGAAGAAATGGAATGGAGCCTCTTGTGCTATATGCACTGCAGTCTGCTATATACCCTGCCTGCCTGCCTATATACACTGCCTGCCTGATATCTCGGCTACGGCATTACAGTGAGTGGCTCTGTAAAGAGCGCCAAACATGCAGGGAGGAGACCTGAGCTCCCGCCGAGCAACCCCGGAAATACTCGGCGAGCGCCGAGTATCTCGAGAAGTGAGATGTTCGGGCGAGCACCGAGCAGTAGCGAGAATGCTCGCTCATCACTAATTCTGTATTAGCTCATGGTGGCAAATATTGATTCATCGATCTTTGATAGCACCAACATATTCCATAGCTTAGTACAGACATTGTCATCGTTCACATGAACCTCAATTATTTCAGACACATACATACTAAGGTCAATTTTATAAGAAGCCATATAACCTATAAGTTTGTTTTTGTAACATGGAAGGAAACCGTATAATCTGGAGGAAATTCGCACAAATACTGGGAGGACATTAAACCTCTTTGTGGATGTTACCCATTGATATATTTTATAACCCAGAGGTGCATGACAATGCTATAAAAGAGCAACCATGATGCCCTATATAGTCCATTACAGAGTGACTTCATCACCCAACTTAATTTCTACAGAACCTTACCGAAATAAGACACTTTCACACAGCTATGTATCATTGTCAGTCATATTTGCTCCCATTGAGCTAATCTCTCCGTCACTTTATTACCCAGAAGGATCTTCTCTCTGTCTCTCAGGTCTCCATGCCTGTCAATCTTGGGTCTCCCTTTCCCATCCCTTTCACTGAGAACAGTCATGGTTGATTGTCATGCTTGAAGGGTAAACATGATCTGGTATCACTGACCAAATGTTTAGGAGTCCCCCAGGGATATGTCAGTGAGACTAGAGCCTTTATTCTGATACCACCAGTAACTCACCAGTAGGCTCCGTGAATGTATAAAGATATGTCTAACTTCATGTTTGGGGAATGCACTCAAACCACATAAGTGCCTGCTAGCCTTGTCTTGTACTAATGTTTCTATGGTATTGTATGGATATTTGCAACACACCATGTATGATGAATATGACATTGGGTTATTATATTCATTCTATATCAGCTCTTTCTTTACTGCACATATCATAAATGGCTTCTAAGCATCCATGTACCACCTTGAGTTTGCTTTTATCACTTGGCACCAGGGATCTACCTACACGTGGTGAAGTGATTGTACTGGTACCTGAGCTCTGAGACCTGAGAGAAACACATTGCGTGAGAATGCAAAGTAAAGATAAAGAGCTTATAATGACTGAGCAGAAAAAGAAAATACAAAAGGAAAAAAAATCATACATAAAAAACAAAGCACTTACTCTTTTTACCACCACTTACAAACATTCCAAGAACTTATTCCCTTTTTTTCTAGGTATCTGCTTCAATCCACAGTCTCCTCAATCAGGATCCCATTTAAAGGGCGTCTGTCACCAGGTTTTTGCTACCTCACTTGAGAGCAGCATAATGAAGGAAAAGAGACCCTGATTCCAGCGATGTTTCACTTAGTTTACTGGGTGCAGCAGTTGTGACATGTAGATGTAGATGAAGCATGTAGCAGAGCTGAGAAAGCTAACCCCACCCACACCACAGCTTTCTGTGTCCATTGTCTATGGACAGTGAATTCCTTATCAGAGGAGGGGGCGTGGTTGGACCACTATGCATGCCGAAAGTAGTCCGGCAGTGATACTCCCCTACTGATAAAACATTCATTGTATGGAAACAACAGCACAGAGCCTAATAAGTGACACATCCTTGAAATCTGTGTCTCAGAACCAGCACGGTGGCTCAGTGGTTAGCACTGCAGCCTTGCAGCGCTGGGGTCCTGGGTTCAAATCCCACCAAGGACAACATCTGCAAGGAGTTTGTATGTTCTCCCCGTGTTTGCGTGGGTTTCCTCCCACACTCCAAAGACATACTGATAGGAAATTTAGATTGTGAGCCCCAATGTGGACAGCGATGATAATGTTTGTAAAGCGCTGCGGAATATGTTGGCTCTATATAAAAATAAAGATTATTATTATTATTACTAGATGGAGGTCCGATGCTATCGTATTGGGAGGGCTATAATGTCACGATGGGGGCAGGCTTTGCAGCGTTGAGAATCTCCCCCCCCCATGTGCTCACCCACCTATCAACTCTCTCTTTCCCCCATGTGCTGACTTCTCCCGTCTGTGCTCTCTTCTTTGACCTGTCTACCCCATGTGCTATCCCCCTTGTCTGCTGTCTCTCTCCTTCCTGTGCTGTGTTCTCCCCTCATGTGCTGTGCCGTTTGAGCTGTCTCCCCCCTGTGCTCTGTCTCTCTCCTCTCTGTGCGCTTTCTCTCTCCCCCATCTGCTGTCTTCTCCTCTCATGTGATCTCTTCTTTGACCTGTGTACCCCATGTGCTCTCTCCCTTGTCTGCTCTCTCTCTCCACCCCTGTGCTATCTTCTTCCCTCATGTGTTCTCTATGTGAATTCGCGCAGGTGCAGTAAATCAGACCGCCGCCATCTTTGTGCAGGCAGAGAGCGGTGGTCACATTAAAACTGCGCATGCGCTCCGCCTGTATAAAGATGCCGGCGGTCAGTGAATCATTCAGCTGATCCCGGTGGCGGCGTGTGCGGAGTGTACGGCGTGTTCGCGACGGTGTTCCGCTGGTGGTACAGCGCAAGAGGCTGGTACCACCAGCGGTTTCCATATTGAGACACCTATCACTTGGGTGTCCCAATATGGCGGTCGACGAACTTCTGCCGCTTGGAATTCTGGGATCCGGACACATCTGGACGGAACAGAATGTGAAGACATCACAAGGTAAGTATATTATAGATTAGCTTATGCTGTCCTCAGATTACATAGCAAAAACCTGCTGACAGATTCCCTTAAACCTTTCTGATGTTGAGCGTAATAGTACGCCCCATGTCATATCCCCCTGTTTGGACCTGAGTCCGCACCTTTCCGGGCACATGTCAGCTGATCTATACAGCTGACATGTGCCTGCAACAGCCGCGCGTGGAATTGCGATCGACCCGCGGCTCTTAACCAGTTAAATGCCACTGTCAATCACTGACAGCGGCCCTTAACTCGCGCTTCCGGGAAGCACGTCATTGACCCCGCCCTTTGGCGACCCCATCACATGATTGCGAGTCGGGTTGCCGATGGGTTGGCATGACAACCCGGGGTTTGCAGGAGACCCTGTGGTTGTCACTGCCAGATTGCTATGAGCTCCGCCCAATGGTCGGCGCTCACAGCAAGTGAGCAAATCTGCTACACACAGGCGATCTGATCATCCCCTGTGTGTAGTACTGGTGATCAGGCAAGTGCTGCTTCTAGTCTCCCATGAAGACTATTGAAGCATGCAAAAGTAAAAAAAAATGTTTTTTTTTAAAAAAAAAAAAATATATATACAGTACAGACCAAAAGTTTGGACACATCTTCTCATTTAAAGATTTTTCTGTATTTTCATGACTATGAAAATTGTACATTCACACTGAAGGCATCAAAACTATGAATTAACACATGTGAAATTATATACTTAACAAAAAAATGTCTTATATTCTAGGTTCTTCAAAGTAGCCACCTTTTGCTTTGATGACTGCTTTGCACACTTTTGGCATTCTCTTGATGAGCTTCAAGAGGTAGTCACCGGAAATGGTTTTCACTTCACAGGTGTGCCCTGTCAGGTTTAATAAGTGGGATTTCTTGCCTTATAAATGGGGTTGGGACCATCAGTTGTGTTGTGCAGAAGTCTGGTGGATACACAGCTGATAGTCCTACTGAATAGACTGTTAGAATTTGTATTATGGCAAGAAAAAAGCAGCTAAGTAAAGAAAAATGAGTGGCCATCATTACTTTAAGAAATGAAGGTCAGTCAGTGCGAAAAATTGGGAAAACTTTGAAAGTGTCCCCAAGTGCAGTTGCAAAAACCATCAAGCGCTACAAAGAAACTGGCTCACATGAGGACCGCCCCAGGAAAGGAAGACCAAGAGTCACCTCTGCTTCTGAGGATAAGTTTACCGAGTCACCAGCCTCAGAAATCACAGGTTAACAGCAGCTCAGATTAGAGACCAGGTCAATGCCACACAGAGTTCTAGCAGCAGACACATCTCTTCAACAACTGTTAAGAGGAGACTTTGTGCAGCAGGCCTTCATGGTAAAATAGCTGCTAGGAAACCACTGCTAAGGACAGGCAACAAGCAGAAGAGACTTGTTTGGGCTAAAGAACACAAGGAATGGACATTAGACCAGTGGAAATCTG
The DNA here is from genome assembly GCF_046119375.1 of Phyllobates terribilis. NCBI lineage: Eukaryota > Metazoa > Chordata > Amphibia > Anura > Dendrobatidae > Phyllobates > Phyllobates terribilis. The sequence continues at coordinate 164,219,609 of NW_027362762.1, forward strand.
TGCTTTGGTCTGATGAGTCCAAATTTGAGATCTTCGGTTCCAACTACCGTGTCTTTGTGCGACGCACAAAAGGTGAACGAATGGACTCTACATGCCTGGTTCCCACCGTGAAGCATGGAGGAGGAGGTGTGATGGTGTGGGGGTGCTTTGCTGGTGACACTGTTGGGGATTTATTCAAAATTGAAGGCATACTGAACCAGCATGGCTACCACAGCTTCTTGCAGCGGCATGCTATGCCATCCGGTTTGCGTTTAGTTGGACCATCATTTATTTTTCAACAGGACAATGACCCCAAACACACCTCCAGGCTGTGTAAGGGCTATTAGACCAAGAGGGAGAGTGATGGGGTGCTACGCCAGATGACCTGGCCTCCACAGTCACCAGACCTGAACCCAATCGAGATGGTTTGGGGTGAGCTGGACCGCAGAGTGAAGGCAAAAGGGCCAACAAGTGCTAAGCATCTCTGGGAACTCCTTCAAGATTGTTGGAAGACCATTTCCGGTGACTACCTCTTGAAGCTCATCAAGAGAATGCCAAGAGTATGCAAAGCAGTCATCAAAGCAAAAGGTGGCTACTTTGAAGAACCTAGAATATAAGACATATTTTCAGTTGTTTCACACTTTTTTGTTAAGTATATAATTCCACATGTGTTAATTCATAGTTTTGATGCCTTCAGTGTGAATGTACAATTTTCACAGTCATGAAAATACAGAAAAATCTTTAAATGAGAAGGTGTGTCCAAACTTTTGGTCTGTACTGTATATATATATAAAAGTTTAAATCACCCCCCTTTTGTCCCATTCAAAATAGAACAATAGAAAAGAAAAACACACATACACATATTTGGAATCGCTGAGTTCAGAATTGTCCAATCTATCAATATAAAAAAAGAATAAATCCGATCGATAAACGGCGTAACAAGAAAAAAATTAAAAATGCCAGAATTACGTTTTTTTGGTTGCCACAACATTGCAACAAAATGCAATAACGGGCGATCAAAACATTGTATCTGCCCTAAAATGTTATCAATAAAAACGTCAGCTCGGCGCGCAAAAAATATGACCTCACTCGGCCCCTGATCCCGAAAAATGGAGACGCTACGGTAGCAAACCTTGGATTTTTTTTCACCATTTAAATAAAAAAGAACCTATACTTGTGTAGGGGATCAGCTCTTTTAATGGACATTGAATACACTGTGACTTTAAGGCATCATGCTCCCCTCTGAGTCTTGCGTTTGGACTAGTTGTCTCCCCCTGCTGTGGTTGGTATGTGCTGAGAAAGAAGAACCAGGAAGTAGATACCTAGTGTGTGTGTCTGAGGTAACAGGGAGAGACTCCTGCAGGATTCTGATCACAGAGACTATGAAGAAGACACTGTTACTCTATGGAAAGAGAAGATTACGGACTATAGCAAGTTTTGCTGTTGGGGACTGTGTCAAGTAGAAGTGAAATTTATACTTTTCCTGAACGTTTTTCCCTGGAGATTGAGGACTTGAGATAACACACAACACAGCGTGTCAGCCATTTCTGTGAGAGTGAAACAAGGCTTGCCTGCTGTCTGCAAGAAAGAGATCCCGTATACAAAGAAAGGACTCAAGTGAATTCATCCGGCTCTTTCACACCAGGAAGAAGCGGTGGCTGCCATCTGTGCTTGATCTGCGCAGCCGTCAGTGACTCATCGATGTGAACTGTAAGACTATGTGCCCACGATGCAGAAATGCTCCGGATTTTTCCTGAGCGTTTCTGCATCTCCCTGGCAGAAAAAACGCATGCGGATTGTACATGCGGATTGTACATGCGTTTTTCCTGCCAGGGACAAGCGGATGTGAAGCGTTCTTCACATGCGCTTTCCAAGCGATTTTAGCATCACTTGGAAAGTGCTTGACAACTTGGTCACACTATATAAATCCATGCAATCGGCATGGATTTATATAGTGTGACTGTAAAAGAATGGTAAAAAATAAAAAATAAATATTATACTTACCTTCTGATGGCCCCCGGTGTCCTTATCCGATCCGTCCTGACTTGCCGGCAGCTCGAGGTGGTCTAAAAGCACTTGCCATGACGTCATTTAGTCATGTGACCGTCAACGTCAGCAGTCGCGTGACCCGTCACATGACTAGATGACGTCATGGTAGGTCCTTTTAGACCACCGCAAGACACCGGGGAGACCGGACGCATCGGATAAGGACACCGGGGGCCATCAGAAGGTAAGTATAATGTATATTTTTTATTTTATTCTTTTTTTACAGGTACTATGGTACACGGGTCTGGAGGAGAGTCTCCTCTTCTCCAAACCCGGGTACCATCCGCACATTGAACCACACAATATCCGCATGATATCCGCATGTGCACATGTAGTGATGCAGGTATCATGCGGTCCCATGCAAGTCAATGGCGGCGAAAACGCCGCGATTCCGCAAAATAATTGGTAGTGCTGCGGATTTTTCCGCAATGATAATCCGCAGCGGAAATTTCCGCAGCATGTGCACAGCACATGCGGATTATCATTGGGGAACATAGCACACCTTCTACCAAGCGTTTTTTAAGCGTTTCTGCAGCGGAATTGCCGCTGCGGAAACGCTTAAAAAACGCATAGTAGGCACACAGCCTTAGGGTTTAGCGTAGTTTGCTGTAGCTAGGACGCTGTAGCAGCGTGGCCCGAATAGTGGAAAGCCAGATAGGGGATTTGGTCAGAGTAGTTTGTGAAAGTTGCTGTGCACGGTCTGTTCTGAGCTTTCTTTGCCATAGCTGGAGCATAGCTTGTGACTCGCTCCAGCTATATCTTCCTATGTTCATGTTGATAATATTATTAGTGTAAATATTGGTATTTTCAACTCCAAGAATATAATTTCTTTGTATATAATAAAGCCGGAGTTTTGTTTCAGTCTTCTCTTCTGCTGTCCCGTACTTGAATCTGCATTGCGGTGTTCTTTGGACTCCGCTACACATGTTTGGTATCTACGAACTCGTATTGACCTGGAGAATAATAATGGCAGGTCAGTTTTAGCATTCAGTGAACGTGGTAAAAAAACAACAACTGTGGAATTGCACTTTTTTGCAATTTCACCGCACTTGGAATTTGTTTCCCATTTTCCAATACACGATATGGTAAAACCAGTGATGTGGTTCAAAAGTACAACTTCTCTCGCAAAAAATAAGCCCTCACATGGCCATATTGACCGAAAAATAAAAAAGTTTGGCTCTGAGAAGGGGAGCAAAAAATGAAAATGCAAAAACGGAAAATGCTCCGGCAATGAAGGGGTTAAACATAGGATCATGGAATAAAACAATAAATATGTGTACATACTTTCTATGCTGTTTTATTAAGTCAATTATGTATTTACATTTTTTTTTATTAAATTGACATTTTTTTAATATGGATTGTGTTTGCTGTCTGGACTGCAAAGATGGAACCATCTTGATTGTGTGACTTGAGAATTGAGTGTTCCAGGCTGAGAGGAGAGCAGGAAACTACCTCTCCTTACCTTTATGAGTAATAGGACGGGTTCACACAAGTGTATTTCACGGTCCACATACTGAGTGCAATGCCTGGACTGACCGAGAATCTCTCAACCAGAAAATACGTAGTCTTCATAGACACATATGAGGCTGTAAATTTGAGTCAGGAGACCTGTGGTCATCCAGGCTTTGCGGTCTGTGAAATATTCTTGTGTGATGTTACATCTGCTCTCCATTTTTTCAGAAAAACTTTCAAATTTTTTTCTATGTTCCTATACATTTCACATGAAGGTAAACCAGTGTTTATACGATGTGACTTTGACATTCCAGCTTTTCAGAAACTAAAGCTACCATCATTCCCTTACAGGATAAGGCCAGTTTCACAAGTCCGGATATTTCTGGTACTGGAAAAAACGGTACTGGAGATATCCGTGCCCCGTGTGCCCGTGTGTGTTTTACATGTGGCATCCGTGTGCAGCACGTGTGCCACATCTGGATCACACGGATGGGTGCCTGGGAATCAGCGCTACAGGTAGCGCTGTTCCCAAGCGCCAGTGCTGAACGCTACCGTCAACATGGTTCTCTGCCGGCGCTGTGATCAGCACCAGTAGGGACCATGATGAGGGTAGTAGTAGTGTACTCTCAGTGTCCCCACCTGTAAAATTAAGAATAAAATAATAAAATCCATATACTCGTCTCTCCTAGGTGTCCCCCGCTGTCATCCATGCGACCACTGCTGTAGAGAAGCCGGGGAGAATGAGCCACTCCGGAGCTGCGCTCAGTGAGTGACAGGACACCTCTCCTAAGCACAGCTCTGGAGCGGCTCATTCTCCCCAGCTCCTCGGCAGCAGCAGCCGCATGGATGACAGCGGGGGACACCTAGGAGAGGTGAGTATATGGATTTTATTATTTTATTCTTAATTTTACAGGTGGGGACACTGAGATTACACTACTACTACTCTCATCATGGTCCCTACTGGTGCTGATCACAGCGCCGGCAGGGAACCATGCTGACGGCAGCATTCAGCACCGGCGTCTGGGAACAGCGCGATTCCCAGGTGCCGGTAAGTGTCACAAGGATGTCATCCGTGTGGTACGTTTTGTGGACCGTGTGCCCAAAAAAAAACGGACTTGTCTCCGTGTGGAGCACACAGATACACATTCCGTAAAAACACACTGAGGTGTACAAAGACCCATTGATTTGAATGGGTCTGCATGTGTCAGTGTCTCCGGTACGTGTGGAAACTATCATCATCAGTATAGAGTGCAGACATACCTAAAAGTGGTAGCAATCAGACAGGTAGGTGACAAACCCAGTGAATCAGAGTTAGCTTGAGAAGGGTGCTATTTTCTCTGGGGCCACCTACTGAGCTCCTGTAGACCTATAGTAGATAGAGTGAAGGAACTGCACACATGGAGATGCTTCAATTAGGATTTATTGTCAGTATTTCATATTCATTGGTTACACCGCAGTAAGTACAGTATTACATAACGTTTCGGGTGAAGACCCCTCATCAGACGTATAGACTGTGTTCACTGCATATAGGTAAAGGTGATTCAGGGTGCGAGGTGGGTTTACCCCAAACAGGGACAACCAGGATACAGCTGTATCAAGGCCTTTACAGATTAGGTTCACATCTAAGAAAACTAAGAAAAAATAGCTTTTTTTCTAGCAAAATGAATATATCCATGACTAAAACCAGACTGATTTTATTATAGTCAATGGGGTAACTTAGATGCTGTGGTTTTCCACAACTGCATTAAATAATAGATTTCTCCTTCTATAGTGGAATTCTAAACACAGAACTTAGACTCAGGTTGAAATGTCTCCACAGATTTTGCAATGGGGTTCTGTAACTTTCGGTAACATCTCAATTGACCATCCTTGTCCTGTTGTCATTTACTATTCTAATACCTCAAAGTATAGTGCAATAATAATAACGTGGAGTTCTGACCACAGACTATATACTGGAAACCATTACTCCAATAATTCCATAGTGTTACTCAACTCTTTTCTCCTTCATGTTCCTGACAATGAGCACAGGTAAATTAACTTTGCATGGGAAAGTGGAACTAAAAGGAAGACTGTAGAATTGAGGGGCGAAAAGATAATGGTCATTGTAGAGATGAGCAGTGTTGTGGAACCTAGCCCTAATTCTCCAGCTGAGCGTGACTGACAATCAGACATCTTCTCACCAAAATATCCCTCTGATTGACAGCTGAGAGATGTGCTACATTCCGTCTCACTTTACAAATCACATGGTTGATAAAAGAGAGCAATGAATAAATAATGAGTTTATTTGGTGAATCGTCCTCATCTTTACTCTCAATATTACCATTGAGGTTTTTTTACTTAAATACTCATGGTTATAGATGTTGTTCAGATAAAGGTTCAGAAAATAAATTCTTTAAATATTAAGATACAATTGTTTTAAATTTATTCCTGCCCGACGCACTGCTAGCAGATCAACGACTACAGGATCAATCAAGGTTTTCTATTCAGTTTCTATGACATAGTTAACGATTAATAAAGAGTAGGAAATTCTGACACTACTACTCACCACAATGTTCCTGTTCCACATCCTGTTCCTTTGACAAATTGCATCAAATTTTAAGGCATCAGGCAGGATCATGGCTTTTTGTAAGTAGTTATAATTAAAATAAACTATAAAAAATTTGGCCTTTAGCTGTAAAATTCTGCAGTTTCTCAGTTGAAATCTCTATTTCAAGGAAACCTGTCACCAGGTTTTTCCCATTTTAAGAAAAGAGCTATCATTATACTCACCTGTCAGGTCCGATTGGCATCTCTGGTCTTGGTCTGGCGTCTCTGGTCTTGGTCCGGCGCCTCCTCTCTTCTTGCGATCGCCATGCTCCTTCTTGTTTCGTGTGGGTGAAGCGTCCCACGTCACCACACAGGTTCCTTTGTATTGTGTTCCTGCGCAGGTGTACTTCTTTCTGCAAAGTATTTCTGAGCAAAGTATTTGTTGCGCATGGGCCGGCGCACTTTAACCTTTCCCGGCGCATGCGCATTTCAATACTTTGCTCTGCCATTGGCAGGGCAGAAAGAAGTACACCTGGGCAAGAGCACGATGCCAAGGACACTGTGTGACGACGCATGACGCGTCATCCACATGAAGAAAGAAGGAGGACTGCGATCGTAAGAAGAGAGGAGGCGTTGGACCAAGACCAGCGACACTCATCGGACCAGACCGAGCCGTAGGTAAGTATAATAAAAGGTCTTTTTTTTGTTATGATGAGCGGATTGGAGATATATAGAATGCTGTAACAGAGGGTTTACAGGTGCTGGCCCTAATTTGTATGAGAAAAGCCCGGTGAAAGGTTCCCTTTAAAAAATGGAGGATTTCTGACTATATAGTCGCTGTACAATATGTAAATGTTGACAATATATAAATAAATATATATATAATATAATAATATAAATATTGACAAAGTCTCTCCTATTCATTAAAATGTTGATCACATTTTAATGAATAGGAGAAACTTTGTCAATTTTTTTTTTCATACGTGAAAATAACTGATGAATCATTGATGGTAATAACTGACCAAACAATGATGAAACTCGGTCTTTCTGTATGAGAACAATCACAAATATCTGCATGAGGCCTCACCACCAGCTTTCATAAATACAATTTTGGGCATATTTGTATTTGCATAAACATGCCTACTTTTTGACAGCACGCTCCCTGTCCCATCTCTGAATGTGTCTGGAAGTCATGCCTGAGTCTGATAGTCCCAGCATTATGGCCAAGAATACACTGGGATCACCATCTCTTTTGGGAGACCGGAGGTCTATTCTTCCTCCTGGAGTTTCCGAATTTTCCAGGAGAGTTGGCAGGTAAATTTTTAATAATAGTTTCTTCCTATGTAGCAGAGAGGCCTCTGCGCCTCCTTAGACACTAGGTTTTATTAGGCCGGTCTGACACAGATTATAAAACACACTGGGTGTTTTTGATGCTGTTGTTTTACTACTGCAATGTCTAGATATTTAAAGTTAGAGAATTAACAAATTATCTTTCACACATTGCATATTTTTACATAATTGAGAATAATAAACATTAAAAAGCTGCAAAAATAGTAAAAAATGTACAAACCCCCAAAAAAAGAAAGTTAGCTCTGCAGTCCCATAAGTTTCAAGGGAATACTATGTGCAGATAGGGCAAGCACTACTACTGGCACAGTTTCTCCATCTATATATGATGCCAGTAGACTTATTAGGGTTACTGGTTGGGATCTTCAATTGGTTTGGGAATAGTTTGGGAATTGTTGTCATAGACCATGTGTAAACTCATAGGTGGAAACAAGCTATTACTTCTGCTTCATCCATGCTGTTAGCGATTACATTTCTAATAGTGTATTGTACTTCAGGGGCTGCAGTGCAATAAGTCTTTCCTGTGTAATGTAGTACAATAGAGTGAATGTATGCACTTCCAGTTAATCCGCCTCTAGTCCAGAGGTGGTCTACATGTGCGGGGTGCTCACAGCCATTTTTTATGCAAGGTTCATATAGCATAGCTGAGTACAAGAACTGAACATGACCCAGACCTGAACTTTTATTGTTCAATTTGGGGTCAAGAAACAATTTGACTTTTTAATTTTTTTTTTTTTTAACCGTAACAATGTATAAACTTGTCATCTTTATTCTTTGGGGCTTTTCTGTCCTCCTCTCTGTTTTTTCTTAGATTTGTGTTGGATTTGAAACTAATTGAAACTTATCCTTGGAGAAGGTCATCCCCTCATTCTCCTCTTACTACAGAGCAATTCAATTTCATCTCGGCCTCCTCTGTCGGAAATAATAGGAATTCGGCAATGTTAGAATAATTTCTATACTTCAAGGAAATGATATATGTGTTACATGGTGTACTATGATATTTGGCCATGGGGCTTTAGAGTCGCCAACTGTTATTATAATGTGGTGGTCGTTACACTGAACAACTTTGCAATGCAAAAATATCTTTGAGTACAGACCCTTTGGTCCGGTGTTGTGTCAGATCATATTCAGGTGGCAGATTAAGATACAATACAACTGAATGGAGCTTTACAAAACCACATTCGCTGGTGAAAAAACTACGCAGATTTTGAAGGGAACCTGACTGGCTCCCTAACTTTCCTAAACCTCCACTATATATGAAGGAATTCACTGAAAAGGAAATCATATCCAAAAAACATAACATACAAAAGCAGCCATACTTACCAATATCTGGTCACAATACTAATATACTCCCATTATAATAGGCGAAGGCTGTACTGGTGCAAAATACTGATGAGCAAGCACTCACACACTTGCCATTCTTGGGGGGAGAGGTTGCTTTGTATAAGGGCTCATGCAAACATCCGTGCAAATCAGTCCGAGCATGAGCCACTAATCCCAAACCGCCATTATAGCATTATATGGAGATTCTGTACTCAAATAACGTCTCCCTGTGCTCTTCTAAGGAAGATAGCTGTCTTTTATAGATGAATTGTTATTCCGCAGCTCAGTATATGAGTAAGGACTGGTGGTAGGGTGTCTCTTCCCCCAAACTAGTCTTGAGTTTCTTGTCTTACCTCCAGTTGGAAATCTCATAAATCATGTGCTGGAAACCCTACCATAAGGCCTCCTTCACACCTCTGTGTTTCCAGTACGTGTGGTATCCATTATTTTCCCAAATCTCACACGTACCCATTATAATCTATGGTGCTATTAACATGTCCGTATATTTACATGGACCATGTGTCTCTGCAAAACACGTGAAGACAGGTCCATTTTTTTCTGGCAGCATGGATGACAAGGGCCAATACTAGTCTATGGCTCCGTGTAAAACACGTACAGCACACGGATGGCAGCAGTATACAGTCAGTGTGCTGTCCATGTTTAACATTGCAAAGTATAGGAGAAGATTTGTAATTTATTTATTTCTTTATTCATACCAGAAAAACATGAATGACACACTGATGGAAAACACTGATGACACCAGTACCATTTTTTCATGTACATGTTTTATACAGACGTGTGTAGGAGGCTGTACAGGGATTGTATGGAGGATGTCAGTCACGCCCAGGGAGGTGTAATTAGAGGATCTGAGGCAAGACTAGTTTGGGGCAAAAGATGCCCTGCTGGACTAGTCTAGCCTCAATTGAATAAAAGTTAAGTCCCGTTGAGCCTCCCATGCACCAGCCGGCCCCCTCCCAACCTGAAGTCCTAATCCCACCTGTCCCCGGTACTGTAGTTAAAAGATGGAAGTGATGGCCCTGCTCACTCTCAGGCTTTGGGCAGGTGGATCCAGACCTCGGCTCTTGACAGGTGACATCGAATTCCGTAAGCTTAGTCAGTGCAGAGTGCGGGTCCTGGCACTGACCCGCATATGCAGAACTCAGGGCACTTCTGTGAAGGGTCTGGACCTTGTCAGGCGGCGTCCGACACTTAGGTGACACAGCCTCCAGCTGAGGCCTGACACACTGGACTCTACGGCACCTCTAGAGCATGTTTGCTCTGCTCTACGGGTTGGCACCAAATCTGCCTGTGGTTTGGCGCTCAGGGCTTTCATATCCAGGAAATCCCTCCTGTGGGTCACCTAATCAGGTCCGGCATCTGAATTTACTCCCCCTTCAAATCTTGTAGCACAACTTGGTTCTGCTTGATTTCGCCTGGCAAGCAGATGGCAGTCTTTCCTCACTAATGGCACATCCTGCAGGAGTTCTTCTGAGATTTTACTGCCTCCTATTACATTACTGCACCAAACTTGAACCATAACTTAGAACCATGGGGTTCTATTGCCATAACACAAACGTTCAGATGCAGCCAGACTATACACTGTGTGCAGAATTATTAGGCAAATGAGTATTTTGATCACATGATACTTTTTATACGTGTTGTCCTACTCCAAGCTGCATAGGCTTGAGAGCCAACTACCAATTAAGTAAATCTGGTGATGTGCATCTCTGTAATGAGAAGGGGTGTTGACTAATGACATCAACACTCTATATAAGGTGTACTTAATTATTAGGCAACTTCCTTTCCTTTGGCAAAATGGGTCAGAAGAGAGATTTGACGGGCTCTGAAAAGTCCAAAATCGTGAGATGTCTTGCAGAGGGATGCAGCAGTCTTGAAATTTCCAAACTTTTGAAGCGTGATCACCGAACAATCAAGCGTTTCATGGTAAATAGCCAACAGAGTTGCAAGAAGCGTGTTGGCCTGATCTGAACCCCATAGAGAACCTGTGGTCCATCATAAAATGTGAGATCTACAGGGAGGGAAAACAGTACACCTCTCGGAACAGTGTCTGGAAGGCTGTGGTGGCTGCTGCACGCAATGTTGATCGAAAACAGATCAAGCAACTGACAGAATCTATGGATGGAAGGCTGTTAAGTGTCATCATAAAGAAATGTGGCTATATTGATCACTAATTTTTTTTGTTTTTGTATGTCAGAAATGTTTATTTCTAAATTTTGTGCACTGATATTGGTTTACCTGGTGAAAATAAACAAGTGAGATGGGATTATATTTGGTTTTTATTAAGTTGCCTAATAATGCTGCACAGTAATAGTTACCTGCACAAACAGATATCCTCTTAAGATAGCCAAATCGAAAAAAAAAACCACTCCAACTTCCAAAAATATTAAACTTGGATATTTATGAGTCTTTTGGGTTGATTGAGAACATAGTTGTTGATCAATAATAAAAATAATCCTCTAAAATACAACTTGCCTAATAATTTTGCACACAGTGTAGTCATCCAAAACAGGTACCAGGGATATGACTTCCAATATAAAAATGTATTTACCGTGCAAAAAATGTTAGTGCTTTCCTTACTTTAATGAACAGCGCAGGCCAGAAAGTCTGCAACTAATGCACATGTAGGTAAAGAAAAAAATTACTACACATTTGCCTGTGGATTATAAAGATGTGTTCAAAGAGTTTAAGACTATGTTCACACATCATGTTTTTTTCAGCATTTTTTGATGCAGATTTTTACGCAAATTTTCAGCTGCCTTTTGCAGTACCAGCAAAGTCTATGAGAAACCAGAATTCTCAGTTCACACATCATGTTTTTTTTTGTTCAGGATTTTGTGCATTGCTTTGTTTTTTGGAAAATAGAGCATGTCACTACTTCTTTCAGTGTTTTTTCAGCGTTTTTTCACCCATAGGAAGTAACCTATGTTACCTAAGTAACCTAAGTAAAAAAGCATCAAAAATGCATCAAAATTGGTATCAGTGTTTTTTCATTGTTTTTGATTCCAAAATAGAATTGAGTTCTTTTTTTTTCACAGAACTTTATGTACATGCATAAAAAGAGACAGAAGGACAGTGAAAAAAATGCACCAAAAGATCATAAAAAACACAAAAACTGCAAGAAAAATCCTGAACAAAATGCCCTTGATGATCAGGTTTTGCAGCAAATTTGTGACGCAAAAAAAAATATGATGTGTGAACATAGCCTAATTCACACAGCAAGAACTTTTGTACTTTCCACTCCAGATTTTTCAATGGTCCTCTTGTCTCAACAGGTTCTTCTGCATTCAGCCTTACATTAATTGTCTATTTTCCACTGTAAAAGAATAATTAAGTTAATGTTACTGCGACACTATAACATAATATAATGCAGATGTTATTGACTTTACTCGATTCCTTTGTGAAAATGGTTGCTTAATCTTTGGTAAATGTTCAGAGTCATTATGACAAGGGACTAACTGTGAATTCAGCGCTGTCAGATTGTCTCCTGTTAATCTCAGGTCCTTGCATCTGTCATGAAAGGGAACTCCTCATAAACAATAGGAAGCTTAGCATGACTGCATCCATCAAGATGTGGAAACAAACCACCTTTAAGAACTCTTTGGAAAAAGCAGTCTGTCTGTATATGGGGCTCTAGTGTAGGAAAGGGGCCAAAGCAAAACTCTGCCAAGTCAATGTACTTGAACGGTGAGAGGAAAGAGAAGTGGCTGCTGTGGTCAATAGATTTATTGAGGCTAATAGAGCATGGTGGTCCTTGTAAGGCAGAGGAGATCTATCTTTTTAATGAGTCTGACAGCATTTTCCACGAGTATACTCGCAATACAGTACCTCTTTGTAGACAACAAGGTGACCTCCTATAAATTTTCGATTCTGAAAGGGAAAGAAAACACTTCCTAAGGCTTTAGAGTACTTCTATGAACCGACCCTACTTGGATTATTCGCAAAGGTCCATGACAGAACAGAACGGCAAGAATTATGATTTTCATTTGCTGTTAAATATGCAGTTTCCAATAAGAGGTAGTGTTTTCTTACATCTGCCTATGTGATAAAGAGTCCCAGAGATGTCAAATAGGAACGGTGCTCATTGAAGAAATTGCAGTCTGTCAATGCTAGAAGAATAGATCCAAGGTCAAAGGGACACAGTGTAAGAATCTGCATTTTAAGCTAATCAGAGAAGTAACCTCACGAATCAGAAGCTGCTGTAAACAGGAGAAACCTTAGTTTAAGCAAATTTTGCCTGCTCACATGATATGAAGAAAGAGGGGATCTAAAGAAAGGCTATTGAACTGAATGAAGTATAAGGCTGTGTGCCCACGATGCGGATTTAATGCGTTTCCGCAGGAAACGCATTAAAAACGCTTGTTAAGATGTCTGCCATGTTTCCCAATGATAATCCGCATGTGCTGTGCACATGCTGCGAAAATTTCCGCTGCGGATTATCATTGCAGAAAAATCGGCAGCACTACCAATTTGGGCCTGATTTCGCGGCAAAATCGCGCCCATTGACTTGCATTGAACCGCATAACATCCGCATGTAAATGTAGCACCCTGAGGACTCGGTTGCTACAGGGGTATTGCACCTCGACCCAGAGGTGTGGTATTCCACTCCCGGGTAAGGATGGAGTGTGGAACTGAGCTTAGTAGGCTGCATGCACTACATACATCCCATTTCCGGGGGACAGAACAACGGTACTCCCACCAGTATATGTGCAGGTACGACAGCGTCTGTCACTGGCTGGAGTGGGAGGGGGGTGGAACATCCCAGAAGTGTAGGGGCAGATAGGGGGAGTAGTCTGGGTAAAGCTAGGAGCCCATTGGGTGCTGGTCACCTGGGTTCACACATAGAGGGAGTATATAAGGTGGGCACCATCTTAGAATAGGGTCTTTAGTCCTTTAGTCAGAGAGAGGAGGAGCAGAGCAGAGGAGCTCAGCCAGGAGGGCTGACAGGGAGCTGTGGCTCCGGCTGGGCCCAGCTCCAGAGCAAAGCCTGCAGTGAAGAGAGAGAGGAGGAAGAAAGGCCCAGAGAAGCAGAGACAGAGGGAACCCTAAGATCCCAGAATCAGACCAGAAAGGGTGAAGGGTTGGCAGAAGAGGGCACCGGATCCCAAGCTGGCGGAGGCAGAAGTAACCCTTAACCAGGAACCGGAGGTCGTGGGCAAGTTTTGCCACGACCCTCACCATATCCACCAGGAAGGCACACCACGAGTAGGGCCAGGGAAGCCAGAGAAGGTTCAACCACTAAGAGGCCCGAGGGAGCTGGACAGAGGTGGATCCCTGGTGGGGACGGCCAGGAGAAAGAGAGTGAGAGGGAAGCTCAGGACCACGCTCCGGAACTGCCTGGGGGTTAGCCGAGTCCCGCACCTGGTGGACGCAGCACGGCTCGGGTGGTCACTCAAGGCCAGAGTGACTAAAGCAACATCAGTGAGTAAAAACCCTGAAACTGCATTATACGTTTCTGACTCTCCTTGCTGCACCATCACTACCTCCATCATCCACATCTGCTGCCCTGAGGCCATACCCCTCCCGTTGGGGGTTATACCATCTACGCTGCACAATCATATCACCGGCCTCAGCGGTCTGCCCTGCAGCGGCAGCTCCTTCGCTGCATTCAACGGGTGGCGTAGTCGTACAACATCTACCGCTAATACATCGCCGCTCAGTTTGACTCCCTGGGCACGGACCGGGTCACCGCCACGAGACTACAACCCTCAACAGATCCGGCTCCGGGTAAGCTCCCATGCGCGCGATGCCGCGCGACGAAGGCCCAGGGGCGCGTCATATACATGTATACATGCGGATGTTATGCGGTTCAATGCGCGGATGGTACCCGGGTTGGGAGAAGAGGAGATTTTCATCCGACCCAGGTACCATCGTACCTGCAAGTTAAAAAAGAATTAATAAAGTAAAAAATAAAAAAAAATATTAAAACTCACCTCTCCAGCGGCCCCCGGTCTCCTCCCAGCGACGATTCTCTCTCCTCGGCGTCCCACGGTGTACTGGCAGGACCTGCAGTGACGTCATTTAGTCAGCTGATGGTCGCGCGACTGCTGACGTCAGGGGTCAGGTGATGGTCGCGTGACCATCAGCTGACTAAATGACGTCACTGCAGGTCCTGCCAGTACACTGCTGGCCGCCAAGGAGAGAGGATCGTCACAGGGATGAGACCAGGGTCTGCTGGAGAGGTGAATATAAGGTTTTTTTATTTTTAACTTTTTTTTTTTTTTTTTTAGTAAGGATGCAGCATTTGCAAGCAGAACTCTCTGGTCACACAAAATAAATCCATGCCAGTTGCATGGATTTATATTGTGTGACCAACTTGTCAAGCCCTTTTCCAAGTGATGCTCAAAATTGCTTGGAAAAGCGCTTGAAAAAACGCATGCATAAATGCATGCAAAAACGCTTAGAAAACGCTTCTCCCTGGCAGAAAAAACACATGTAAAATCTGCATGCGTTTTTTCTGCCCGGGAGAGGAAAAAACGCTCAGGAAATCTCTGCTTGCAATCTGCATCGTGGGCACATAGCCTAATAGATTTAACAAAGAAAAGTTTATATTTGTTTAAAGAGGTTTTATCACCAAGATAAATGGGGAAAACTGCAAAGTGCTTGTGAACAGAGATGAGCGAACTCTAACTTAAAAGTTCAAGTTTCGTATCAGACAGTTAGTGTCCGGTGGTAGACTTTGAAAACAGACTTCTCCTGGAAGTCTGTTGCAATGTTTGGAGTTCCGGAGGAAGAGAGAGAGAATATTTTCCAGCTCAAAAGTTCAGGTACCGATTGTTTTCAATGGTGTTTGGGTTCAAGTTGAGGTACAGTTCTGGTACCCAAACAAACTTTAGAATAAAGTTTGGGTCGGGTACCAGTACCCAAACTTTCACAGGTCCGCTCATCCCTACTTGTGAAAACAAGTAACTTTGCAATTTACTTGTTATTAAAAATCCTCTCCATTCTCAGGAATGGAAGGATCTTCAATTCTACAGTTTACCGCTTGTTGACTAGATTACCGTTGAAGGCTGGTCTCCTAGGCAATGAGAGCAGCGCTTGCAAGCTCTTTAGTTCCACAGTTTGCAAGCACTGTTCTGAAGCTGACTGGATCACTTTCAGCTGACTGTCTCTGTGTCACGCTGTCTCCTGAGGATGCAAAACCTTGGACCTAACGTCCGCCAGCTCCATGGACAAACTCTGCAACTGCCGAGCTAGACCGGCTACTGGATCCATGGTAGCTGGAGAAAAACTAAGTGGGTCGGTGAAAATGTCACGCTGTCTCTGTATACTGGAGGTAGGGGGCCTAAGCTGACCCTAAGCTGGGGCCCTGACTAATCCCTCAACCTGGAGGTACTGTTAAAGGTACAGAGGTCCAGGCCGCCAGCGTAACCCCTACCTCCTGAGGATCCCTGCACCTAAGTAATCTAGTCCTGAGAAGGACCCCGATCACAACAATAGAGGACAAGTAATAATATGCCCACACACAGTACTTAGACGAACGAGACAGTACAAGGGAAAAACCAAAACCACCTTGCATACAAAAACTACACAACTACAACAGAGGGAACACGAACGGGAAAGGAGATAAATGATAAAGCGAGGAAGGGAAAATACACTCCAAATACACTTATCTCAGAAACTCCAAATACCACGATCCGCTCTGTAAGTCTGTATGAAATGCTTTCACCGACACTTCCCAAACAGACCAGCAGGCATTTGAAGGAGACTCACTACAGCAGCATTGATTGCAGCTGGGCGAGGCTGGACCTCGTCTAGCACAGAGAGAGAGAGAATTAACTCCCTCACTGCCGAAAACACAAAGCACCAAAAAGTCAGCTGCGAGAAGTCAGGCTGTGTAATCGTGACGATCTTCGTGGCGACACACCCGTGACAGTACCCCCCCTTCTACGAGGGGCCTCCGAACCCTCAGGGCCAGGTTTATCCGGGTGAGTCGTGTGGAAGGCCCGAACTAATCGGTCTGCGTTAATATCCGACGCAGGAACCCACATCCTCTCCTCAGGACCATACCCTTTCCAATGAACCAGGTACTGAAGGGACCGGCGATTAAAACGTGAATCGATGACCCTTGATACCTGGAACTCCAAGTTACCATTGACCACCACTGGAGGGGGAGGTAAAGGTGACGGTACCACCGGCGCCACATACCTCTTAAGCAACGATCTGTGGAACACGTTGTGAATTTTAAACGTAGGGGGGAGGTCAAGACGGAATGCCACCGGATTAATAATAGAACTGATTCTGTACGGCCCGATGAACCTGGGACCCAGTTTCCAGGAGGGAACCTTAAGTTTAATATTCCTGGTAGACAACCATACCCGATCGTTCACACTTAGGTCCGGACCAGACACTCTCCTCCTATCAGCCATACGTTTGTATCGGTTCCCCATAGTATTCAGATTCTTCAGCACCCCTCTCCATACTGAAGCGAGTGATGAGGAAAATCGTTCCTCCTCAGGAACCCCCGAAGAGCCCCCCCTACTGAAAGTACAAAACTGGGGGTGAAAACCATATGCCCCAAAAAACGGGGACTTACCAGTGGACTCGCTCCGCCTATTATTAAGAGCAAACTCTGCCAGAGGTAAGAAAGAAGCCCAGTCCTCCTGGTTCTCTGACACAAAACACCGGAGATATGTCTCCAAGCTCTGGTTCATACGTTCCGTCTGACCATTGGTCTGAGGGTGAAAAGCCGATGAGAATGACAAATGCATCCCCCGCCGTGCACAAAACGCCTTCCAGAACTTGGACACAAACTGAGACCCCCGATCAGACACCACATCGGAGGGTACCCCGTGAAGCCTCACAATCTCCCCAATGAACACCTGCGCAAGAGTTTTAGCATTAGGGAGAGCCGGAAGAGCGATAAAATGTGCCATCTTGCTGAACCTGTCCACTACAACGAGTATGACCGTTTTACCCGAAGACGGAGGGAGGTCCGTAATAAAGTCCATAGACAGATGAGTCCAAGGACGCTCCGGGATCTTCAAAGGTAAGAGGGCCCCAGACGGACGGGTATGTGAGGTCTTAGAGCGCGCACAAACCCCACAGGACGCGACAAAAGTTACCACCTCCTTATGTAAGTTAGGCCACCAAAACCGACGCGAGAGAAGATCCACAGTTGCTTTACTCCCCGGGTGTCCTGCCAAAACTGAGTTATGGTGTGCCTCGATCACCTTTTGTCGCAACTGATCTGGAACAAACAGTCTCCCCGGAGGTCCAACAGGGGCGTCCCCCTGAGCCTCCAATACCTCCTCCTCCAGCTCAGAGCATACTGCCGAAACCACCACCCCCTCCTGAAGGATAGGAATCGGGTCGTCCGTATTCACGGCCCCAGGGAAACTACGAGATAAGGCATCCGCCTTTACATTTTTTGACCCAGGACGATATGTAACGACAAAATTAAACCTGGTAAAAAACAATGACCACCTAGCTTGTCTGGGATTCAGACGTTTCGCGGACTCCAGATATAGCAGGTTCTTGTGATCGGTGATGACGGTGACCGGATGGACTGCCCCCTCCAAAAAATGGCGCCACTCCTCAAAAGCTAACTTAATGGCCAAGAGTTCCCTATTGCCGACATCGTAATTCCTCTCAGCGGACGACAATTTTTTAGAGAAAAAGGCGCACGGATGCCACTTACCAGGGGACGAACCTTGTGACAATACTGCTCCCACCCCTACCTCGGAAGCGTCTACCTCTACAATGAATGGCTGTGACGCATCAGGTTGAATGAGTATGGGTGCCGAGGCAAAACATTTTTTCAAGCAGGAGAATGCTTGACAAGCCTTGTCAGACCACCTAGAAAAATCCGTCCCCTTTTTAGTCATGTCTGTGAGAGGCTTAACCATGGACGAGAAATTACGAATGAACTTCCGGTAATAATTAGCAAACCCCAGGAAACGTTGTAGTGCCTTAAGATTCTCTGGCCGATCCCACTCAAGAACTGCCCGCACTTTCCCAGGGTCCATACGAAAACCGGACGCTGAAACCAGGAAGCCTAAAAACTGGAGTTCCTGTACGGCGAACACACACTTTTCCCATTTGGCATACAGTTTATTATCCCGCAAGATCTGTAACACCTGCCTAACGTGCTCTTGATGAGACACCAGATCCGGCGAGTAAATTAAGATATCATCCAGATATATGACAACAAACTGTCCCACCAGGCGGCGAAAAATGTCATTAACAAAGTGTTGGAACACCGCCGGGGCATTAGTCAGACCGAATGGCATGACAAGGTTCTCATAATGCCCCTCCGGAGTGTTAAACGCCGTCTTCCACTCATCCCCCTCCTTCATCCTAATCAGATTGTACGCCCCCCTGAGATCCAACTTAGAGAACCATTTGGCGCCCACGATCTGATTAAAGAGATCGGGAATAAGTGGGAGTGGATACGGATCTCGGACCGTAATCCGATTAAGTTCACGGAAATCCAGGCAAGGGCGTAGGCCTCCATCTTTCTTCTTAACAAAGAAGAACCCCGCAGCCACCGGTGAAGATGAAGGTCTAATATGCCCCTTAGCCAGACTTTCTGAAATATAATCCTTCATGGCCTGCCTCTCAGGACCAGAAAGGTTATACAACCTAGCTTTAGGTAACTTGGCCTCAGGGAGCAGTTTTACAGAACAGTCATACTCGCGATGAGGAGGTAGTTCCTGACACCCTTTCTCCGAGAATACATCCTCAAAGTCTGCCAGAAATGGAGGTAAGACCCAAGGAGTAACCGCACCGATGACCGTGTTCATGCAGTTTTTATTACAGAATTTACTCCATTGGCTTATCTCTCTGGTTTGCCAATTAATAACCGGGTTATGCTTAGTTAACCAAGGAAGGCCCAACACTATAGGAGTGGGAAGACCCTCCAACATGTAGCAAGACAACAGTTCTTTATGTATCGCCCCCACTTGAAGTTTTACGTCATGCACAGCTTGCAAAAAACTTCCCTGACCGAGAGGCCTGGCATCGATCGAGAATATGGGGATGGGTTTAGCCAACTCACTCAATCGCATACCTTGAACCCGGGCAAACCGAGCATCAACCAGATTAGCCCCGGCCCCACTATCCAGAAGAACAGATATCCTCTCAGTTCTCGTACCCACCACCACCTCCGCCGGTACGAGAAACTGAGACGAACCTAGGGACGAAATACCTACTCCCAGATTGCCGTCCACCACACAACCTGGGATCAACAGTTTTCCGACAACTCTTCACTCTGCAAGGGACGGGATGGACACCCCCCAATAAAATGTTCCTTTCTCCCGCAGAAGAAACACCTTCCTGTCTTATGGCGCACCACCGGTCCCCTCCCCCGAAATGATGTCCCTCCTAATTGCATAGGCTCCTCTGGACTGACCAGGGGAACCACCATATGAGGGGACCTTGTAGGAGGTGGAGTCATCACAGGGGGTCGAGTTATCCCGCACCTCTCCCGAAGCCGTCTGTCAACGCGAATAGCCAGGGCCATAGCGGCTTCCAGTGACGCGGGAGAGTCATACTGTGCCAACACATCCTGTAATTTGTCGGATAAACCTTGACAAAACTGGCTCCTAAGAGCCGGGTCATTCCACTGGGTGTCCGTGGCCCACCTACGGAACTCCGAACAGAATTCCTCCGCCGGACGATCTCCCTGCTGGATCCTACGTAACTTAGACTCAGCAAGGGAGATCCGATCTGGGTCATCATATACGAGTCCCAGAGCAGCGAAAAACCTATCCACTGACTGGAGAGCCGGGGAGCCCGGGGGAAGAGAGAACGCCCAAGATTGTGGGTCCCCTTGTAGGAGCGAGATGACAATTCCCACGCTTTGTTCTTCACTCCCCGATGACCGAGGCCGCAGCCGAAAGTACAATTTGCATGCCTCCCGGAAAACAAAAAACTTGTCCCGCCCCCCAGTGAACCTGTCAGGGAGAGCTACTTTAGGTTCTGGTCCGGCTTGCTCCTGAGGATGCAAAACCTTGGACCTAACGTCCGCCAGCTCCATGGACAAACTCTGCAACTGCCGAGCTAGACCGGCTACTGGATCCATGGTAGCTGGAGAAAAACTAAGTGGGTCGGTGAAAATGTCACGCTGTCTCTGTATACTGGAGGTAGGGGGCCTAAGCTGACCCTAAGCTGGGGTCCTGACTAATCCCTCAACCTGGAGGTACTGTTAAAGGTACAGAGGTCCAGGCCGCCAGCGTAACCCCTACCTCCTGAGGATCCCTGCACCTAAGTAATCTAGTCCTGAGAAGGACCCCGATCACAACAAAAGAGGACAAGTAATAATATGCCCACACACAGTACTTAGACGAACGAGACAGTACAAGGGAAAAACCAAAACCACCTTGCATACAAAAACTACACAACTACAACAGAGGGAACACGAACGGGAAAGGAGATAAATGATAAAGCGAGGAAGGGAAAATACACTCCAAATACACTTATCTCAGAAACTCTAAATACCACGATCCGCTCTGTAAGTCTGTATGAAATGCTTTCACCGACACTTCCCAAACAGACCAGCAGGCATTTGAAGGAGACTCACTACAGCAGCATTGATTGCAGCTGGGCGAGGCTGGACCTCGTCTAGCACAGAGAGAGAGAGAATTAACTCCCTCACTGCCGAAAACACAAAGCACCAAAAAGTCAGCTGCGAGAAGTCAGGCTGTGTAATCGTGACGATCTTCGTGGCGACACACCCGTGACACTCTGCTAGCAGCATTGAAGAGAGGGAGCACAGTTTGGGCCAGTGGCTCAACCATATCGCCATCCTTAATGGTTAGGCAAGCAGGAAGCCAGAAAGCAGGGGTGCATTGTGCTCCTGAAGATTGATCAAGAGGACAACCCTTTAATATAGTTAAAGGGATGTATAATGAGGACACACCCTGTACATATAACCTTTTGGTGTACGTAGACATTATAGAGCGGGATCTCGGTTCAGAATCTGCCTTCATATACAGAGAGCTGCTCTAAATCAATGTCTCCAATTTTAATGTATTACATAAATGGAAATTCAGGAGAATATTAGCATTGTAATAAAGCAATATTCCTTTTGCAATCATTCCAGGGAAAAAATCTCTATATTGCTAGAATTCCGGCATAAATTGCTTTAAAAAGTGGCAAAAATTGTTTTCACGCTAGTTTCTCCCAGATCTGCCAAAATAGGTGGAGCTAGGGTAGGACAGATTGCAGTGGGGGTGTGATGCCACAGCACATCTAATTCATGTCTAAATGTGGCGTTACTTACACCAGAAATCTTACTTCAGTCAGGGACTTGTGAGACACGCTTGAGTTATTAAATTTTTCCCACGAACGAAAGTTGATTTTGATCAATAGATCTTGGAATAATAGTAAGTTCCACAATTGGATGTGTTTAAATAAAATATTTCTGTGCTGAGATAATCTTATAAATGTTCCCCTGTGTAATTGTGGCACCCTGCTGTGCACAGGTACCACAAGTCCCAGGGTGCATGGACGGACATCTCCACAAGAGGCCCTCATTACATACAAACACCTCCACCCTTCCCCCTTATACCACCAGAGGGAGCCCCGATAGGGATATATATATGGAGGGTGGAGCCAGGCAGCTCAGTTGAGTTAGTAGTCAGACTGAGAGAGAATCTGAGAGCGTGCTGACGCTGAGAGCAGCGAAGACGCAGCTCGTCTGCGGCTGAGTTCTGAGGGCCCCGAATGTGGCCGACGGCAAGGAGGAAAGGAGAGAGGAGTTGAGGGGGCAGAGGAGCATCTTAGGCTCACCCCGATATACAAACCGGACACCGGGTCCGCGCCTACAGGGTTCCTTTATACCCAGTAGGGATCACCGGCATTCCAGGAGGACTACAAGTCCCTGGCAGACCTGCAGCTAGAACCAGGAACCACGAAGGCCCCAGCGTTACCAGGGAGAGTGGTTACCAGCAGAAGGTCCTACTACCAAGCGACAGGTGAAGAAACAGCACGACACATAAGCTAGGCCCAGTTGCAGGCTGGCCAGGAGCATACAGAGAGGCAGACACGGACCAGGAGGCCTTATACCCGCTCACTGGGGAGAAGTCCTGAAGTGCACCCATCCTACTGAGTACCCTGGACCGTACCTGACATCCGCACCAGTAAAGGTATTGAAGCGAATCCCCTGTCTCTGTCAGTTACTCCTGCTGCGCCATCCCGCCTGCACTACAAGTCCCAGCATCACTACCCACCAAACTCCACACTGCCCTGGGGGCCCGCTCCACCTGTGGGGAGCAGAAACACCGCAGCTGCCATCCCATCACCCCCCCGGAGGTCTGCAGCAGCACTGGTAAACCTTACCAGATACCACAGGTGGCGTCACAAACTATTTATTTTATTTTTATATTTATCAAAGTTCCAATCCCCTTTTTGGTTGGCCGCCCTGGGCCATGGACCGGGCCAGCCACCATGATATCTCCCACCAGCATCCATAGGCCCGGCTGCCGAGTACCCCACAGCCCTGGGGGCACGACAACTTATGGCATCACGAACAGGATTTCGTGCCCGTTGCAACGAACAGGATTCCGTGCCCGTTGCCACCGGGTACTGTGCGCCTTAAGGCTGCGTGCCCACGTTGCGTATTACAAGCGTATATGCTGCGGAATTTCCGCAGCGTAAACGCTTGTAAAACGCATGTATATCCACACCCCATGGTCCCCAATGGCATTCCGCAATGTAGCAGCGTATATGCTGCGGTCAAAAATCCACAGCATGTTCATTAATTTTGCGTTTCCGCATGCGGAATCAATGTGCGGATGGTACCCAAGTCTGAAGGAGAGGAGACTCTCATCCAGACCTGGGTACCAAAGAACCTGTAAAAACAAAGACTAAAATAAAGTTTATACTTATCTTCTGATGTTTTCCCTCCGTCGCGCTGTTGTGTGAAGGACCTGCCACGTCATTGAGTTATGTGACCCATCACATGGCTCAATGACGTCACCGCAGGTCCTACACACCACAGCGTGAGCCGCTCAAGACTCCGGACGGGGCAGAGAATGCATCGGTAGGTGAGTATAAACTTTATTTTTTTATTTTTTACCATTCTGATTCTTTTTTTTTAACTATTACTTGGTTGCATGGATTTATATAGTGTGAACAAGTTGTCAAGCACTTTTCCAAGTGATGCTTAAATCACTTGGAGAAGTGCTTGATAACCCGCATGTGGAAATGTATGCAAATACTCTGCAAAGACGCCTCACAAACGCTTCTACCTGGCGGGAAAACCGCATGTAAAATCCGCATGCGATTTTCCCGCCAGGGAGAAGCGTAAAAAATATGCTTCAGTTCCGCAACGTGGGCACTTAGCCTAAAAGACTGTAACACTTACTGTGGTGAAGATTTCCCGCCATTCCCGAGGTTTCCCGCCATTATCCGCCATTTTCCTGTCGCCACGCGGGAAGAAGAGGGGCTTAACCGCGGGAATCGGAGAGGCGTAACCGCTGGAAGCACGCAAAGCCCAGACCCCGCCTCGCGCCTTGACGCCGAACCAGGAAGCGTCAGGTCCTATAAGGAGACCGTTGTCAAGCCCACGCTCTGACGTCAGCCGCGAGGGAGACGCAAGGTCCTGGAAGGAGACCGTCGTCTGCGGAGCTGCGGCCTACCTCATTAAAGAAGTAGGAGGTAGGCTACGGTTCACTAGGGGGGCGCAACCATGGCCGACGACCAGCAAGCCGCCGGAGCACCGGTTACCGCTCCTGATGCTCAACTTGCGCCCGGCGCTGCACAGGCCGGGGCGGCCGCCCCACCAGCAGGGGTCGTGACTCCGTTGATACCCATGGCCCTGCCATATATCCCTGGAGCGAAATGGGTTCCCCAGTATGATGACTAACCAGACACCCTGTCTGGGTTCAAGAGAAAAATATGCGGTGTACTGCACATGTAGTCTATGACTGGTAAGCAGAGAGCCGCTGTTGTTCTGGGACAATTGACTGGTGCCACAGAGCAGGAAATTGAAACCTAGCCAGCCGCAGACCAGGAATCAGTATCCATTATCTTTAAGAGATTGCAAACTGTCTTTAAAAACCGCACTGAGACAGAACTCCGGATGAGGTTCTACCACTGCACCCAGAAACCTGAGGACAGTATCCGGGACTATGCCTGGCCCTTACAGGAAGCCCTGCGGGCCCTGAAACAGTTTAGTCCAGCCAGCATACAAGATGAGAATAAAATGCTGACGGAACAGTTCATCCGGGGGTTGAGGTCCCAGGAGGAGAGCAGAACTGTACGGTGGTGGGCTTTAGATCATCCAGACGCCACCTTTGACACCCTGAAGGACACGGCTATTAAGGGTCTACAGCCCCTGGAAACATCAGGGACTGCTATCCAGCGTTACCAGGGTGGGGCCACCACAGTGCCCGCAGCACCCACTGCTCCTTCATTAACGGCTGAAACAAAAATGCAAACAGTGCCTCCTAGCGAGCTGGACAGCCTGCGCTCTGAAGTGCGTCAGCTAAGTAAAACCCTGGCCACTGTCCTGAGCACCCTGCAGCTACAGACGGTGCCCGAGCAGGAAGGAAGGATCCTACTCGCCGACAGCCCTGAGGATGTCCCCTGGATGAGGAGAAGAAGGAGGACAACGCCACCCCGTAGGAGGACAACGCCACCCCGGAGGAGGACAACGCCACCCCGTGGGAGGACCAACGACCAACGTCGCCCTCCAGGAGACTTCATCTGCTACCGTTGCCATAAGGCAGGCCACGCAGCGCGGAACTGTCCTTTAAACGGGCAAACCCTGGGGCCAAGGGCCGACACCCAGGAGTAAATCAACCAGGCCCATCAAGCTGGTACCATTGGTTTGTAGGAGGAAGGCCTTTCCTGTCCATTGTGCTGGACGGTATAGCAACACCTGCATTACTGGACACCGGCTCACAAGTAACCATCATACCTGATGTCCTCTACAAAAGGTACTGGTCCATAGATAAACTCCACCCGCCAGCCCCGAACCTCTCTGTGTATGCCTCTAATGGCCTTCCTCTTAACCTAGTAGGGGTTAAGGACGTGACAGTGAAGGTGGGGAGAGTGGAACAAAAGGACCAAGGACTGATTGTAGTGGAATCTAACCCTGGTGATACAGACTTGTATATGATACTTGGTACAAATATTGTTGGTAACTGTTTGGGAGAAGTGTTGTTTTTACTCCAACAGATTGCTGACACTGCCAAACCAGGGCAGAGGAAGGTGCTCCAGAGAGAGATTCGAGACCTCCTGTACCAGCAACAGGTAAAACTAACAGGTGGTGAGATTGGTAATGTACGGGTGACAGACCCGATACCCATTGTGATTCCCCCAATGAGTGAGATGCTGATTTGGTGTAGGGCAGCAATAGGTCTCAAGGGACAGAACTACCAGGCGGCAGTGGAGCCCATTAGCTCGGAGCACAGACCTACACTCTTAACTGCTAGAGGGGTAGTTGATGTACGCAATGGGAGGGTACCCATACGTCTCCTAAATTGTGGGGAGGAGTAAGTTAAATTACCAAGATACGCCACTGTTGCCAGATTGTATACTGTGAATGATGATGCCATACACGCAGTGAAGTCCTTGACCCCACCAGATACAGTGGAGGACAATAACTCTGAAGCTCAGCTGGAGGATTGGTGTCAACAGCTCCATGTGGGGACTGACGCCACTCTTGTCCATCAGAAACACGGTGTTTATAGAGTGGTTTAGGAATATGACAAGTGTTTAGTAAGCACCCACTTGATTTTGGTAGGGTCAAAGGGGTACAACACCACATACCCACCGGTAACCATCCACCTATTAAGGAACGTTACAGACCCGTACCACCAGCACATTATCAGAAAGCCAAGGAAATGTTACACGACATGAAAAAGGCAGGGGTAGTAAGGGATAGCTGTAGCCCTTGGGCAGCTCCCCTGGTCCTGGTCAGGAAAAAGGACGGTAGCATGAGGATGTGTGTAGATTATAGACAGATTAATCGCATAACACATAAAGATGCATACCCTTTGCCCCATATAGAGGAATCCCTGGCTGCACTAAAACCTGCCAATTACTTCTACACTGGATCTCACTAGCGGGTACTGGCAAGTCTCTGTTGCTGAGGAAGACCGGGAGAAGACGGCCTTCACCACCCCGATGGGACTGTGCGAGTTCAACAGTATGCCTTTTGGACTCTGCAATGCACCCGGAACGTTCCAGAGGCTGATGGAGTGTTGCTTGGGACATCGGAACTTCGAGACAGTGCTGCTGTACCTGGATGACGTTATCGTGTACTCGAGGACGTATGAGGACCATCTGAAGCACCTGGCGGAGGTATTTGAAGCATTGTCCCGGTATGGGATGAAACTAAAGCCTTCTAAATGCCACTTGCTCAAGCAGAAGGTTCAGTACCTGGGGCACGTAGTCAGCTCGGAGGGAGTAGCACCAGACCCGGAGAAGGTCACTGCCATCCAGAAGTGGCCTGAGCCGAGAAGCATCAAAGAGGTACGGCAATTCCTGGGACTGGTCGGGTACTACAGGAGGTTCATAAAGGACTATACCAAAAAGGTAGCACCTCTACAAGACCTCCTGGTAGGACAGCCCAAAAGAGGAAAGAGTCCTGCATTCCAGTGGGGCAAAGAACAGGCCGAATCCTTTGCAGTAATGAAGGAAATCCTGACTGGTGAAGAAATCCTGGCTTACCCTGACTACAGCCAGCCTTTCCTGCTGTACACCGATGGGACTGGGAGCTGTGTTGTCCCAGAAGCAGAATGGAAGAGAGAAGGTAATTGCGTATGCCAGCAGAAAGCTACGCCCTACCGAGAGGAACCCGGAGAACTACAGTTCCTTCAAGCTGGAGTTCCTAGCCTTGGTCTGGGCTATCCCTGAAAGGTTCAAGCATTACCTAGCCTCAACTAAGTTTACAGCTTTTACTGACGACAATCCCTTGACACACCTGGAGACTGCCAGGTTGGGAGCCATGGAACAGCGTTGGGTGGCCAGACTGTCAAATTATCAGTTCACCATCAAGTACCGGGCAGGTCACAAGAACACCAATGCTGATGCCCTGTCAAGGATGCCTCACCAGTCAGACACCGAGGATGAAGTGGATGATTTAGAGGAAGTTGAATTACCTGCTTGCCACCGAAGCGGAGTGGTCCATGAGCAACACGTCACCAGAAGACGTCAGGGAAGGATGCTGAATCCTCTACCCCACCACAGTTGGAAGGAGACCCAGGACAGTGACCCGGTTGTCAGCCTTATCAAAAGACTGATCACCCAGGAAGGTTCTCACCTGGAGAAGGATGCTCCTCCACAAGCCAAGCAACTGTGGAATGAGAGAAGCTGGCTGTTCATCTACAGAGAGAAGCTGTGCAGAAGATATGTCAACCCCAAGACCCATGAAATGGTGTGGCAGATTGTTGTACCCAGGACGGATATCCAGATGGTGTTAGAGGCCTACCAAGACCAGGCAGGTCACTTTGGCTGGAAGAAGCTGGAAACCCTGCTGAAGGACCGGTTCTACTGGGTTGGAATGCGGAGCTCCATAGAGAGGTGGTGCCGGAATTGTGGGCGCTGTAGCCTCAGAAGGAAAGACTACGGCAGCCAGAAAGCACCCTTGCAGTCTATCAAGACAACCCAGCCCCTGGAGATCGTCGCTCTGGATCACATCAAGCTGTCACCCAGCAGGTCAGGCTACTCCTATGCCCTGACCATGGTGGATCATTATTCCCGGTTCCTGGTGGTAGCCCCTGTCAAGGATCTGACAGCAGAAACTGCAGCAAGAACGTTCCAAGCATACTTCTGCAGGCCCCATGGATACCCGGACAAAGTGCTGACGGATCAAGGCCCTGCTTTTGAAGCCGAGCTGTTTAAAGAATTCTGCCACCTGTACGGATGCAAAAAGATCCGGACTACGCCGTATCACCCTCAGACCAATGGTTTGTGTGAGAAAATGAACAACATTGTCATAGACCTGCTGAAAGCCTTACCCTTTGAAGAAAGAAACCAGTGGCCAGACAAACTACCTGACCTGGTAGATCTGTACAATCACATACCTGTGAGTTCTACTAATTGTACTCCAGCGTACCTCATGAGAGCAAGACCCGGAAAGTTGCCCATGGACCTGGAACTCGGAGTGGTAGAACCTGAAGCAGATATGTCCACTGAAGACTGGGATACAAATCGGCAAGAGTAGTACAGGAGAGTACAGGCCTGTGTCGAAAACAGTCTGAACAGAGTAAGGGAAAGGCAAGAAGAACAGTACAATAAACATGCACCAGCAGAACCCTTGGCACCTGGAGAGATAGTGCTAAAGCGGAAAAGGAGAAGTCACAAGCTCGATGACCAGTGGGAAAGAGAGCTGAACTCCAGATTTGACAACAGTAAAACCTGCCTGATTAGCAAAGATGGAGGTAAAACAACTGCAACAGTCTCAAGAGACCATCTGAAAGTGTGCCCAAGTCTACTGAAGACAACAGAGAAAGAAGTACCTCCCATAGCACCGAAAGAATCGAAGGAAGAAGTGCTTCACACAGTTCTAGGAGATTTCCCTGCGGACTGGCCTCAACTTGATGGAGCAGTTATAGTACCGGTGATACACTTCTATCAACAACCAGAAGAACCTGTAAGCGCCCTGGAAGAGCCTGCTCAGGAACAGGAAGAGTCCCCAGTAAGAGGAGAATCACCCGTTGAAGCAGAGCCTGCAGGCCCAGTGGACAGTGTACTTGCCAGTCCCATAGAGAGATTAAGGCAGTTCTATAATCTACCAGCATGTACACCTGCTAGATTAACAGAAAGGGTACGCACAGACACTAGTGACACCCCAGTGCTACGAAGGTCCACACGCAGCACACAAGGACAGATCCCTACCAGGTTTAGGGAATAAGCACAAAGTGCCTACACTATAAATAGTTACCCAGTGGGTATTGCTACTGTTATTAGTTTATTATGTAAACTGAAAATATATGTGCATTTAGTTACCCGTCAGGGTATAGAGACTTGTAGGCTGAGGACTGTGAACAGCCCAAAACTGTTCATGTATATAGTTTGCACTTATCAAAGTGCCCCTTATTTGACCACACAACAAAAACCCGTTTGGCGTGGCCGAGGACGTGGTCCAGCACCTGGATCACTTATGCCCTGTAGCCACGCCCAGGGCCTACGTTGAGGGTTTTCAGGCGGGTCCCTCATGTTCTTTCATGGTGAAATGGACACCAGGTTACGGGACTTACTGTAACTTAATTAATGTTATTATACTTGTTGTTATTATTATAATTGTTATTATTGTTGTAACCTGTTACAAAATGCTTCAGTCCAGGAGTACTGAATTGTACTAGGGGGAAATGTGGCACCCTGCTGCACACAGGTACCACAGGACCCAAAAGGGTGCATGGATGGACTTCTCCACAAGAGGCCCTCATTACATACAAACACCTCCACCCTTCCACCTCATACCACCAGAGGGAGCCCCGATAGGGATATATATATGGAGCTTGGAGCCAGGCAGCTCAGTTGAGTTAGTAGTCTGACTGAGAGAGTGTCTGAGAGCGTGCTGACGCTGAGAGCAGCGAAGACGCAGCTTGTCTGCTGCTGAGTTCTGACGGCCCCGAGTGTGGCTGACGGCAAGGAGGAAAGGAGAGAGGAGTTGAGGGGGCAGAGGAGCATCATAGGCTCACCCCGATATACAAACCGGACACCGGGTCCGCGCCTACAGAATTCCTTTATACCCAGTAGGGATCACCGGCTTTCCAGGAGGACTACAAGTCCCTGGCAGACCGGAAGCTAGACCCATTACAGGACCAGGAGCCACAAAGGCCCCAGCGTTACCAGGGAGAGTGGTTACCAGCAGAAGGTCCTACTACCGAGCGACAGGTGAAGGAACAGCACGACACATAAGCTAGGCCCAGTTGCAGGCTGGCCAGGAGCATACATAGAGGCAGACATGGACCAGGAGGCCTTATACCCGCTCACTGAGGAGAAGTCCTGAAGTGCACCCATCCTACTGAGTACCCTGGACTGTACCTGACATCCGCACCAGTAAAGGTATTGAAGCAAATCCCCTGTCTCTGTCAGTTACTCCTGCTGCGCCATCCCGCCTGCACTACAAGTCCCAGCATCACTACCCACCAAACTCCACACTGCCCCGGGGGCCCGCTCCACCTGTGGGGAGCAGAAACACCTCAGCTGCCATCCCATCACCCCCCCGGAGGTCTGCAGCAGCGCTGGTAAACCTTACCAGATACCACAGGTGGCGTCACAAACTATTTATTTTATTTTTATCTTTATCAAAGTTCCAATCCCCTTTTTGGTTGACCGCCCTGGACCACGGACCGGGCCAGCCACCGTGATATCCCCCACCAGCATCCATAGGCCCGGCTGCTGAGTACCCCACAGCCCTGGGGGCGCGACATAATGGCTGTGTCTGACTGTGTACGGAGCATGGTCTGATGATGCCACATCTCCTGGGCAGGTGAGGAAGCAAAAGAGAGTATACTTATAGCACAGCACGGGATCTTTTTGTAAGGTAAAACATTTCCCTGCCTGTTTTTAAAAAATGTTTTACTCATCCAATTGTGGAACTTATTATTATTCCAAGGTCTATTGATTAAAATGAACTTTTGTTCATGGGAAAACCCCTTTAAGGGGTGTGTGCCTCTTATTAACTAAGGAGTGCCTGTCTCCAACACACCCCTCATCAAGACCAGCGAGAAAATCACCGATCTTGAAGAGTCGAGGTCATTGTGTTTGATCAGTGATATGGTATATATGGCATTTGTCCTGCTGCATTAGAATTACACATTTTTTTCTTTATTCTTAATGCACTAGAAAGCAGTAAGCCAGAACAATAGTTTTTGTAGAAAAAAAAGTAATTAAAATCAGTGTCAGTCACAGATGGTGAGCTTACTTGTCACAAGCGACTGTACTGAGTTTTTGCATTTCTTGTGTAATAGGGGGAATAATAGTTTTCTTAAAATACTACGACTATCTACCTCACAAACAAATATTTTTTTTAATTTGTACACCCTTTTTACTAGTCAGATTTTATATCAATACACACCACAACAACACCGCCCTCTGTTGCAGGTACTGGTATTTTGGATGTGTACCTATTTCTTATTACAATATTTTTGGGAAGTTAGTTGGATAAAAATTATTTTTTTTTAAATGTAGACATTTAAACATGCCTGTATTTGCACACTTGTTTTAGTAGTCCAGTTTGACAACAGCATACACCACACCATTAATGGGGCCTGCTGACAAATTTTGCTTTCTGTATGTGTACTTAGAAACCTAGCATTTCTTGTTTTGTCGTTTTTGGCAAGAGATGAATGATTGGTGTAGAAAACATTATTAAAAGTTAATGATTGTGTTGCACAAAATCTATGGTAAATAAAAAAAGTGGCAATGGCAATAGATGGGTAGTGTAAAATCAAAAAAACATAGCACGACTAGGAATGTGGAAGCCGCTAGTAGCAGCAAAAGCACCATCACCACGGGCATCAAAATGGTCTGCCTGGTCATAAATTACTAAGAGGGATAATTTTTGGACCATTTTTTAATTTTTAAAAGCATGAAGTCTGTTAGTGCACTTTGTTATAAATTTGGCTGTTGGTTACTACATAGTTACCATCTATTTCTATGGTGAGATCACTTTGACAATACTAAGGCTGTGTGTGTGTTAAAGAGCTTAAAAAGGGGATGGATACAGTTCTAAGACACATCAGAGTGTTACACATGTCTTTTCAGGAGAATTGGAGCCTTTGCATTATTGCAAATCAAATTTTTTTTAAAAGTAGGTCAAAAGAGGCAAATTCAAATTTCAAAAGATTCGATTATCTCTAATTCTCAAAAAAGAACATTTGATTCAAGACAAAATCTAAAATTGAAAACAAATATTTATTTGAGAAATAGTGTGCTAATTGCTTATTTTTTAAGGGGCCTCATGTTTTAGAACTTGAAGTCATCATACAGTGTACACTGTACATTATAGTTTACAAACATTTACCACCTGATTTAAGTAACACAAATACTGAGACCAGAAAGAAGCTAGAACTACGCCACTATTGTGCACTATAGTACAAAGTGCCACAGGTGTAACAAAACAAAACTTCCATGAACGGTGCTGCAAATACTGATATTAATGCAATTGCACTACTTTTCTCTTGCAATGGCATTGCAGGGGCTATCCAAAATTAGAACAACTACACATGTTCCCAAAAAAGAAAAGAAAAACTCTTCTCTTCTTCCCCTTGGTAATATAGTGCACATGATGAAAAGGCAGTCATCCTTGTCCATGGGGAAAGGGTGGTGGGAGGTTCTTTTACTTGTTGCCCAGGGCATGTGTAAATAGAAATAAAGTATATTTTTCAGACTACTGACCATGCAGTAGACTACGGATGTGTCGAATAGTCCAGATGCAGCAGACAACAGGAGACATGAGAATCTGAGCTCTGTGTTAGTCTGTGGTCTTAGCAGGTCAATGAACACAACATGTACTGTGCTGTGTGTACAGGTATAGAGAGATCTTTTACATTGAATTCACCTAGATATGAACTCCCTAAATTGCACTTATTTTAAAGAGAAATTTGATTTGCACCAAACTTATTAAAATTGAATGTTCCTTATTATGCTCTGGGGTCTAGAGAGATCCCACAGCATAATAAATGTTGAAAGCAAAAAACGTTTCTGATGTTATTGCACAACGTTACGACATCTGTCACTTGAGGCCTAGTCAGCACCATTAGCCCTTGTATGTTAGAGGCCTGGTTGAGCCAAAAGTCCTGGTTCAGAGTGAAGCAGATCGAAGAATATGCGCTCAACCAGGAAGGCGAAAGGAAGAGGTACGAAAAACAGGACAACAGGCTGTGGGGCGACGGGACATATAAACGGTGAGGGTTATTTTTTTTAACCTTTTGCTGGCCCTCTATGGTTTACCTAAATGGCGGCCGCAGTTAACTGCCATATTGCTGATTTTGAATGGAGCAAATAGCAAAAATTCTTCTGTGTTCTGGAGAATGTGAATTTCCTCGAAATTCAAGGAAAATTAAATTCCAAGCACATAAATTTGCTCATATGCTCATATCTACACAGTCTTCTGTATTATTTATGCTTTGCTTATATTATAAGCAAAATGGATGAAAATGTAGAAATGCCCCGAAATGTCTTTTTTTAAATTTATTATTCTTTGCTTATATAGCACCATCATATTCTGCATAACTTTACAGACATTATCATCGCTGTCCCCATTGGGGCTCACAATCTAGATTCCCTATCAGTATGTCTTTGGAGTGTATGAGGAAACCAGAGAACCTGGAGGAAACCCACGCAAAGACAGGGAGAACATACAAAGTCCTTGCAGATGTTGTCCTTGGTGGGATTTGAACTCCGGACCCCAGTGGTGCAAAGCAACAGTGCTAACTACTGAGCCACCGTGCTGCCCAAATCTGTAAATTCCACTGTTCCCTGCACACGCTTAACGTTAAGCAGATGTTTTACTGGCATACTAAGGAAGGGGTACAGTAGTCAGCATAAGAAGGGGGCATGCTGACTGGTATAGTAATGGGCACCATAGCCGGCATAGTGGGGGCAATATGGCTGACCTACTGATTAAGTATTCTGGCTTAAAAATACATCACTGTGCCTGTACTATATCAACGAAATACGACCAGTAGCACTGGCGAACACAGACAGAAAAGGGCCCTCATGCAAGAACAATAAATGGGCCCTTCGCGGTCCAATATCTCATCAGAATGCTCAATTCCACCTGCTTCAGAGTTAGAAGTGGACCCCCTTACCTCATGGGCCTATGCTGTGGCTGCAGCTGTGTGTCTACCCCTGACCTATAGAATATATATACATATAGACACACGTGTGTCCATGGGGGGTGTTTGGTATGTACTCATACAGTTAGGTCCATATATATTTGGACAGAGACAACATTTTTCTAATTTTGGTTCTAGACATTACCACAATGAATTTTAAACAAAACAATTCAGATGCAGTTGAAGTTCAGACTTTCAGCTTTCATTTGAGGGTATCCGCATTAAAATTGGATGAAGGGTTTAGGAGTTTCAGCTCCTTAACATGTGCCACCCTGTTTTTAAAGGGACCAAAAGTAATTGGACAGATTAAATAATTGTAAATAAAATGTTCATTTCTAGTACTTGGTTGAAAACCCTTTGTTGGCAATGACTGCCTGAAGTCTTGAACTCATGGACATCACCAGACGCTGTGTTTCCTCCTTTTTGATGCGATGCCAGGCCTTCACTGTGGTGGTTTTCAGTTGCTGTTTGTTTGTGGGCCTTTCTGTCTGAAGGTTAGTCTTTAACAAGTGAAATGCATGCTCAATTGGGTTGAGATCAGGTGACTGACTTGGCCATTCAAGAATATTCCACTTCTTTGCTTTAATAAACTCCTGGGTTGCTTTGGCTTTATGTTTTGGGTCATTGTCCATCTAGTATGAAACGACGACCAATCAGTTTGGCTGCATTTGGCTGGATCTGAGCACACAGTATGGCTCTGAAAACATCAGAATTCATTCGGCTGCTTCTGTTCTGTGTCACATCATCAATAAACACTAGTGACCCAGTGCCACTGGCAGCCATGCATGCCCGCGCCACCACACTGCCGTGTTTTACAGATGATGTGGTATGCTTTGGATCATGAGCTGTGCCACGCTTTCGCCATACTTTTATCTCTCCATCATTCTGGTAGCGGTTGATCTTGGTTTCATCTGTCCAAAGAATGTTCTTCCAGAACTGTGCTGGCTGTTTTAGATGTTTTTTAGCAAAGTCCAGTCTAGCCTTTTTATTCTTGGTGCTTATGAGTGGCTTGCACCTTGCAGTGAACCCTCTGTACTTACTTTCATGCAGTTTTCTATTTATGGTAGATTTGGATATTGATACGCCTACCTCCTGGAGAGTGTTGTTCACTTGGTTGGCTGTTGTGAAGGGGTTGCTCTTCACCATGGAGATTATTCTGCGATCATCCACCACTGTTGTCTTCCGTGGGCGCCCAGGTCTTTTTGCATTAATGAGTTCACCAGTGCTTTCTTTCTCAGGATGTACCAAACTGTAGATTTTGCCACTCCTAATATTGTAGCAATTTCTCTGATGGGTTTTTTCTGTTTTTGCAGCTTAAGGATGGCTTGTTTCACCTGCATGGAGAGCTCCTTTGACCGCATGTTTACTTCACAGCAAAACCTTCCAAATGCAAGCACCACACCTCAAATCAACTCCAGGCCTTTTATCTGCTTAATTGAGAATGACAAAACGAAGGGATTGCCCACACCTGTCCATGAAATAGCCTTGGAGTCAATTGTCCAATTACTTTTGGTCCCTTTAATAACCGAATATACACTAAGATAAGTATTATTCTTTAGCAAATACTAGTATTTAATATTTTGGCAATATTTCTCTTATATTATGCATAGGTAACTGTGGACCAAGGCCCATCACTGTCTAGGTCTAGATCACAAGGCACGATGTCCTACAAGAATGCATTGACACAACCGTCGTCTGACCACTTACAAGGTAACTGGGCACGCTGCACTCTTTAGTAATGACACACCATTTTACTTTTATAAAAATTCTGAAAATATATTCTAATATCTATTTCAGAAATGCAACCAGTCCAAGCTTAGAAACCTATTACCGCACCTCTAATATGATGAATCTCCTCTGGGATACAGATTCATATTAGGACATTTATGGTGTCTTTATGCATCTTTAGAATACGTATGCAGGTTTTCAGAGGCACAAAGCATGTGCATATAAATTGAAATTTGCAGTTGGAGGCATAAAATTCATACAGCCCAGGATCACAATTCAGTTTTTTTTTTTTTACCGTGTGGTTGATTGTTCATGAATATGCAGATTTATTTTTTTAAAAAAGAATAATGGGGAGAAAAAAATAAATGAAATATGTGACAGAATTTGTCTCAAATTGATATCCAAGAGATAAGGAATGCCATAACGAATTCCAGAGGATTGTTCTGTGACTCTTACCTCCTCCTATTCAATTTCCCCACCAACTCCAGAAAGGATATTAACCTTTACAACACTGACTTTTATTGCAGCGATAGATGGCAGGCAGGGGATTACACTGAAATAATCATCCTGCTGCCCTGAGACACTGCCAGCCACAATCCCCTGCTTTGTTTTAGTATTACACTTAAATACTCCTCTGTTATCAGTTGGTGTGTCAACCTCTGCTGTCCAGAGTTTTATAGAATTCTGGACCTTTAAATTAACCTGTTGTGTTTCAGAAGTATCTTGTAAATATAACTGTAAGCGTTGTGTCTTTGGAACATTCTATTATATGTTATTATATTGTCAAAGCAACATAAGGAGTATAATATATATATATATATATATGATGAATGTAGAACGCTGTGGAATTAATGGCACTATATATGAGTAAAATAAATAAATATATATATATATATTATATATTCAATACCCCTTATACTGCAATGACAGTATAATATATCATAAGATATTATACCTACAGTAATGTTCCATATATATCAATACATTTATTGATATATATTTATAACACACACACATATATAAGATATAAACACGCAAAATAAAATACACTGTAATATATATATAATTTTTGTTATTAAATGTATTATTATCATCAGTTTTACTATTATTTTTTTTAGAGCTGTTTGATAAAGTTTTTTTTCCTGGCATCATGACATGCATTACATTGTATTATATCATTTATTCTTTATCCTAACCAAACACACGTGTTCATAGTTGTGGGCTCTGGCATCAGCAATGGAAAGACAATTTTGAGTTTCATTATATATATTTTGTACATTATTTAAGTCCATGTTTAAAAGTGACAAATAATTTACGCTATGAAATCTGCAACAAATCAAAATTCACATGTGCCGATTTTTATTGCTGATTTACCCACTGTATTCAAAAGGAACAATATAGGACAAGTTATAGGACATGCTGCATATATATTAAAACATGTATGATCTTAAATCTGCGCAAAAATATTAAAAGTGTAAGACCTCTTTCATTTGCTAGGTACAAATTTGTAGAAAATCCCACACTATTACATAATTGATAGTTATAGCTGAGAATTGAATATTTTCATTATTTTTATTTATTGTTTTATCATAAGTAACAACAATTATGTTATTTTATTAATATTAATTCTTAATTAAACAGGAGGGAAATGAATTTAAAATATATTAATTTTAAGAAATATTTGCTGCTGGGGTTAAAAGATGTGAAGTTCTCAATTTCCCTCCTCCCATTACCACTGTCTTGTAAGTTGGACACCTGACAGAAAGACAGCTTTGACATGTTACAACGCTCATGAGTCTAAGGATTTATGCCTCATAAATTCCTCATGCCATCCTCAGTCACCTCAACCCATTTTTAATAAAAACTCATCCCTGAGAGCTCAGGCTGTTATCGTGTTCCATGAAACTATTTCTGGCCTTTTATTAAAAAAAAAATAGTAATAATACAAACTATGGCATGTGCGGAATAGGGGGCGAACTCACCGTACCCTCAGGTTTTAAATATTTCCCTGCTAAGTTTGTATCTTGTGGTAAGTGGCTTGATGAATACAGGCCATAATGAAAGTGAGGGAGGCTCTTCTGTCAGGCCTGCTGATTGCTCCTCCGCCTGACAGTGATCCATCTTGTTTATAGGGAATATCAAGAAGTTGGACCATCTGCGGCACTAAGAAACACAATTATCTTGCTAGGCGAAGGGGCCTGAATTTCTTTCAGCGCATTACATCCTAACACTAAATCAGGGAGAACACATGGGGCCTCGTTTAGCTGCACCTCTCTTTTTATGTATAATTTAATTACAAGTGCAAAATTATTATGTGTAATTTCTAGCTCACCGAAAAATTAAAATTGATTGTTCATTTTATTGGCAAAGTGCTGCGTGTTTTATAATCCCATCAATGCTGCAAGACCAACATGCAATTTACATATAATAGAATAATGGATGAAAATGGTGCAGGCAAACATCACACAAGTACAAAGCCGCATCATTTTATTTTCCTCATTTTTATTATTTTACAATTTTAAGTAAAATTGCTGAGTGAATGATCGGTTTATACACAGAGTTTATAATGTGGCTTCAAAACCACTAAACTAAATAAAATACTTTCCCTCCAAACACAAAATCGTATAACCGTTCTATGACAACGCCACATAGTGCAGTCACACACAACTCAGTGGGGAAGGCCCAAATTACAGTAATCGGGCATATTAGTGTCCACAAAATAGTGTTAGTCTGACTAGGATCAATACGTTGTATAATAGTTCCATATGTGTGGCATAGTGCAGAGTTATAAAAGCTACAATGTTTACGCATAGTAGTGCATATATTATATAGTAGTACCAGCTACACTCCCTGACAGAAGTTATGCCGCTTATCCATGTTATGTAAATAAAAGCTTATAACCTGATGTTAAATTCATCTATTAGCTTTATAAATTACTCTTTTGCAAGCTGAAACCCTCCTAAATTTGGTATAGGTTAAGAAAAAAAATTGCCATCAGTGCTGAAATATTGATCATTTGATGAACACAGAATGGTCAGATTTTGGCAAGACAAAAGTTTTGTCGCCTGGTCATATAATGCACCCAATCTTAGTTTACATCCTCACCAGTGCTCAGTAAATGATCGGTTAATTAGTGAGTGTGTATAAAAAGACACCCAGCACCCAAGACCTTTACTTGAACTGCAACTTGAGCTCTGACAACATGCCAAACATACACCCTGCGACCAAAGCCTTGATTATCAAGAGGCTGAAGACCAGATCCACTGCAAAGGTGGCTGGCACCTTTAATGTGTCTCAGCGTCAAGTACAAAGAATTAAAAAAAGATTTGAAGAGACTGGAGATGTGTTTGACAAGCCCAGGTCCGGCAGACCCCGCAAGACAACTGCTTAGGAGGAATGTTTGTTGGTTAGAAAATCCAAAGCAAGCCCCTCTTCCACTGCAGCAGAGCTCCAAGAGGCCTGGTCACCTCAAGTCCCTGTGTTAACTAGAACAGTTTGTAGGATTCTGTCTCGAAATGGCCTCCATGGTCGAATCAGTGCCCAGAATCCAGCACTAAACAAAAGGCAAATAAAAAACCGTGTGGCATTTGCAAAGTCCCACAGCCTGCTAGACAGATGGACACTGGAAAAGTGGCAGAAGGTGGATTTCTCTGATGAAGCTTCAGTAGAATTACACCACAGCCGCCGCAAATACTGCAGGAGACCTACTGGAGCCCGTATGGATCCAAAATACACCCAGAAAACAGTTACATTTGGTGGTGGAAAGATCATGGTCTGGGGTTACATTCAGTATGGGGGTGTGCGAAACATTTGCAAGGTGGAAGGCAATATCAATAGCCTAAAATATCAAGTAGTGTTAGCTACCTCTTACATTCATGTAAGACTGCATTCTTTGCTATTCCTGATGACTTCACTAATAAATTGTATGAATCATTGTTGAACCGCATGGATGCAGTCCTTCAAGCTCATGGAAGTCACACAAAATATTAAATATGACTCTAATAGCACCACAACTTCATTCACTAATGTTATGCAACATATATTTGTATTTTAAGATAATTATTTGTTTGGATATCACATTACTTTCTGTGGGCGACAAAACTTTTGTCTTGCCAAAATCTGACCATTCTGTGTTCATTAAATGATCAATAATTCAGCATTGATGCCAATGTATTTTCTTAACCTATATCAAATTTGGGAGGGATTCAGCTTTCAAAAGAGTACTTTATAAAACCAATGGATGAATTTAACGTCAGGTTATAAGCTTTTATTTACATATCACGGATAAGCGACATAACTTCTGTCAGGGAGTGTATTCTGCTTTTATCAAACTATGAGGTATGGTACTTATACAATAATACCAGTAGACATACTAGTGCATGCAAATACTGCAGATGTAATATATTGTAATATAAAATACAAGTAATACTCATATATACCTGGGCAGCATGCTGTAACTTTGCAGCGATGGGGTCCTGGGTTCAAATCCCACCATAGACAACTCTGCAAGGAGTTTGTATGTTCTCCCCATGTTTGCGTGGTTTTCCTTCGGGGACTTCAGTTTCCTCCCACACTCCAAAGACATACTGATAG
Source organism: Phyllobates terribilis (assembly GCF_046119375.1). Classification (NCBI taxonomy): domain Eukaryota; kingdom Metazoa; phylum Chordata; class Amphibia; order Anura; family Dendrobatidae; genus Phyllobates; species Phyllobates terribilis. The sequence continues at coordinate 164,260,366 of NW_027362762.1, forward strand.
GGAATTTAAATTGTGAGCTCCAGTGGGGACAGTGATGACAATATCTGTAAAGTGCTGCAGAATATGATGGTGCTATATAAGCAAAGAATAATAATAATAATAATAAAAAAGACATTTGGGGGCATTTCTAGATTTTCATTCATTTTGCTTATCTGATTTCCCCTGTAACTGTGGCTGGTGTATTAGCCCTAGTAACTGGGGAAACTCAGCCTCCTGGCTACATACTAGAATTGACTCAATCTCCTAGGTAAGAGTAGCTCCTGCTCCCTCCCTCAGGCATGCTGATAGGGAATTTAGATTGTGAACCCCAGGGGGCCCAGTTCATATTGTTTGTAAAAACAATAGAAACAAAGCTACTATATACGTACAGCTGTTTTTGTTTTATATAAATATAAAAGTAATAATACTGACATTAATAAACCTCTAGAGCTTATTTAAGTCATCGTCCCCATGTAAGGGGAGCCATACACACCCCACTAAAATTAATAGCAATCATTTAATACCAGCCATAGTGTACATATACTAACCATTATGCTTATGTGATAGCAGATATCTATAGCTTAGTGCTTTATAACACAATCCACACTGCCTATATATTGACAGATATAATGCCATTATAAAACCACAGTACACAAGTAATTCCTACCTTGGTACCTATATCATACCAGTCATCGTGTCCATATAATACATTTAATTATAGTGTCAAAGAGCACACCGCACCAGCAGTGGTTTTCTCTCTGCAGTCTGTAGTAACTAGAATCTGCAGCAGCTTCTCGTTGGGTCTCTCTGCTTCTGTCTCTCATCACCTTCTTCCCCATTGAATTCTATGGCACAAGTGGTAATTTGATCCCTCACTGAAGACAGATTTGAGCATTTTTTGAGAGTGACTGATCAGTGAAAGAGCAAAGTGACAAATAAGTGGGGGAGTTATTTTTTTCCTAATAGGATATAGAAAAAAAGTGTCTTAGCACTCTTGTATTGCTGATTTCTGAAAAAAATGAAAGTGGAGTGACCCCTTAAATGTGTAAAATATGAACATTCATTTAATGGATGTAAGAAATATAGTCTGAAAATATTCTGGTTGCCATGACCCATGCTGTAATATCAGATAGGCTAAATAAAGTTCTTGGTTATAGGAGTAAGGCTATGTGCCCACGTTGCATTTATGAAGCAGAAAATTTCTGCTGCATAAATGCAAGTCCTCTCCCGGAAAAACGCATGCGGAATTCCGCACGCGTTTATCGCGCATTTTTCGCGCGTTTATCACGCGTTTTCCACATGCGGAATTGCCTTGCGTTTTTTATGCATTGGACTAAGGCAATTCCGCTTGCGGAAACGCAAAATTAAATGACATGCTGCGGATTTTTGAACGCAGCATAAACGCTGCGGAAAAATCCGCAGCATGTGCATAGAAGTTGCGGAATCCCATTGGGGACCATGGGGTGCGGATATACATGCGTTTTTCAAGCGTTTACGCTGCGGAAATTCCGCAGCATATACGCTTGAAAAATGCTACGTGGGCACACAGCCTATCAGTGCCCCGGGCACAAGTCTCTACTCCCTAAATACTACATGATTGTTCTTTATGGCTGACAGTAAAACTGATCAATATCCTTTGTGCCTGTCTATTGTACCAGTTTATAATGCTGGTAACGTATAATGGGGTTCTTGTGCTGAACTGACTGGTTGTTTTTTTTTTCCTCTGTATTTTAGAAAATGCCTATCATATCAATGATAGATAAAGACACACACATTTCTTTTTTTTAAATATTTCTCTTTATATTCTTCCTAAATGTTTTGTTTTTCTCCCTCTCTGCTCACACACTGTATATGTATTTACATTTAAACACTTACTTTAGTCATTGATCTCACTCTCTATAATTACTTCTGTATACTCTATCACATAAAAGTTCAGTCGATTCCAGCATATGACAATGCTGGCGCTCCTATGACTGCTGCACTATGCAGATATGAGCAATAAATATACTAATACTATATACATATATGTGTGTGTGTATATATATATGTATATACAGTATATATATATGTATATATGTATATGTATATACAGTACAGACCAAAAGTTTGGACATACCTTCTCATTTAAAGATTTTTCTGTATTTTCATGACTATGAACATTGAACATTCACACTGAAGGCATCAAAACTATGAATTAACACGTGGAATTATATACTTAACAAAAAAGTGTGAAACAACTGAAAATATGTCTTATATTCTAGGTTCTTCAAAGTAGCCACATTTTGCTTTGATGACTGCTTTGCACACTCTTGGCATTCTCTTGATGAGGTTCAAGAGGTAGTCACCGGAAATGTTTTTCACTTCACAGGTGTGCCCTGTCAGGTTTAATAAGTGGGATTTATTGCCTTATAAATGGGGTTTTTAATATTAATTAATTAATTAATTTTTAAATATGATTTTTTAATATTTTTTTTTAATTATCAGAGGAAACTGCCATCTTCTTCTCTTCCATGCAGATACCTTTCGCTGTTCCCAGACTTTGTATTTGTTCAAAGCCTTTTCAGTCTCTTTAACATCTATCTAGTGTAAAAATAAAACTCAGGGAGAGGGGGAGGAGGGAGATGCAGTTGCAGTATCTGCCTGTGAGAAAGATTACTGGGAGAGAAAAAGCAGTGAGGAGACATCTGATTGGCTCAAAGAACACAATACAGCACTGATATCTCACCAGGAGGAGCTTGTTCACTCATGGAGAGGGAAATATTCATTTCCATAAACTTACAGAAAGATACAGAAATTAAACTTAACAATTCTGGCAGCACTATATTTCATCTACAGCTGCCCATAAAGAGTAATTGTGTTTTGTTTTTTTTTTAAATTAAAATGACAAGACACCGTATTACCTGATTCTCAATCTGTTTGACTTCATTGTTCGGTTTGAATAAATCAGCCTACTTCCAAATCAGTAATTAAAGGGTTATTCCCACCTTTAAAGATGGATATTGTCAGTTGGTTCTTGTTGAAAACAAACACTTTTGGAATTCACTGCTCGTTAAAATTTTCAATTGTTCTTCACATATTAACACTTTTTGTTTACATCTTTTTGCCTAGGAGACCGACCACCACTGGTGTGTAGCTTGGAAGCACTGCACTGAAGCTAGCCAGTATTAGGAGGTAACAGCATGATCCAGTGATTAGTCTCAAAACAGTGTTTACGAGCACAATAAAAAAAAGTTTTTAAGCACAGTGCATGTTCTGGTGGTCGGTCTCCAAGACAACCAGCAGTAAACAAAAATGTTAATATCTTAAGTACGGCTGACAATTCTAACAACAGTAAATTCCAACAATATAAATTTATGAAGATTGGCATAATCCATTAACCAAAAAAAAAAAAAAAGATATTACATGTCTTAATGACTGTGTGATACATTTTCTCTATTTCTCTGTATATGGTGTTTTATATTAGGGAGACATAATCTCATTTAATAAATGGTCACCTTACATTTGAGAGGAATAATAAATGTAATAAATTACTGACAAATGTAACATTAGTGGTTAGTAATGTGCAGCACCCTTACTAGATCAGATCCTTATATATCGGTTATTTATACAGGTGCCGCTGTGCTCCTATAACAGCCCGTGTTTTTTAATGACCCATTAAACTCTGAGTCCCAGGGTCTGTCTTCTAAGTCCCGATGGCAGTGCATACTGCATACATAAGAAAAAATATTGCTATTAAAGGTTAAGGGGCAAGGCAAAGCTGACTGCCTGGCACAAAATTGCCGGTCTTGGGTATGAGAACAAAACCTTTGTCAATCTTGTGTCAAGCTTTGACAAAGCAACAGACAGTTCTGAGACTCATAACAATAATGTCACGTGCTATGTCCTCTGAGATTGCCAGGATATTCCAATATCTGCTTTACTGTTCATGTACTGTCTCTTTATGTCTCATGTTCACAGTTCAGACATTGCTGTATAATATCAGCAGTTACTGTAAAGACAGGATTTATAACAAAGGTGATGAAATTACTTCTTATGTCATTTTAACTATTTTTTACTAATAGATTGTCTTCTTTACCAAAGCCAAATCCTGTTCCATTCTATAGAGATCCCTTCCAACACTCTTGCACCTCTCCAATCTATCCTAAACTCTGCTGCTCGACTAATCCACCTGTCCCCCCGCTATTCCCCGGCCTCTCCTCTCTGTCAATCCCTTCACTGGCTCCCTATTGCCCAGAGAATTCAGTTCAAAACTCTAACCATGGCATACAAAGCCATCCACAACCTGTCTCCCCCATACATCTGTGACCTAGTCTCCCGGTACTTACCTGCACGCAACCTCCGATCCTCACAAGATCTCCTGCTCTACTCCCCTCTTATCTCCTCCTCCCACACTCGTATACAAGATTTCTCCCGTGCTTCCCCCCTACTCTGGAACTCTCTACCCCAACATATCAGACTCTCGCCGACCGTGGAAACCTTCAAAAGGAACCTGAAGACCCACCTCTTCCGACAAGCCTACAACCTGCAGTAAACACCACTGCACGACCAGCTCTACCCTCACCTACTGTATCCTCACCCATCCCTCGTAGACTGTGAGCCCTCGCGGGCAGGGTCCTCGCTCCTCCTGTACCAGTCGCTGACTCGTTTTGTTAAGATTATGTAAATGCTTTTGTTATGTATATCCCTATCACATGTAAAGCGCCATGGAATAAATGGCGCTATAATAATAAATAATAATAATAATAATAATAATAATAGAGGTAGGATCTATAGGTGGGATCCTACCACAATAAAATTACATAGCATGGGGCTCTTTTAACCAGTTCATCAGGACCTGGCCACTTACCTCCCGTTCCTTACTACGCACATTTTCAGTTTTTTTCTTAACTGTGGTTTAAAGATCTGCCAAATTGTTTTTTGTTCGGATATGTAGAACAGGCAAGAAAGCTCCGGGGGAGTGGATAGGAGTCCCGTACTGTACAGGCATTCAGCTTTCGATAGTCTACGCAGAATCTCAGGGTACCATCCTTCTTTCGGACCAGCACGATCGGAGCCGAAGAAGGACAGAGATGAGGAGCTCGAAGGCGACGAGATCCCGGATTTCAGCCAGTTCGCCGCTGCTGTGGTCGATGCCCAAGAGACCAGAGAGGAGCCGAGGCCCACTCAGATTCTGGGCCATACAAGAGACAAATGGATACATCTGCAGCAATCCGACCCAGAGCTAGCAAAGTTGAGAGAATGGGTCGCCCTTAATCAGAGACCCAACCAGGAAACCAGAGCCGCTTCACTTCCAACTACCCTACAAATCCTAGGCCAGTGGGAGAGGCTCCTCCTGAAGAACGGCTTGCTATGCCGAAGAATCCAGCTGCCTCGAGAGTTTGATGTTACCTGGCAAGTGGTAGTTCCAGGAGCGCTAGTAACACAGCTAGCCCAAGAAGCTCATAGAAGAGGTGCTCACTTCGGAGTAGAAAAGGCCTTCCGGTGGTTGCAAAGGCTGGTGCATTGGCCTCAACTGCGGCCAGAAGTCGAGGGGGTCTGCCGAACATGTCGCCAGTGTGAGTTGAACAGGCGCCCGGAGCAAAGAGCTCCCATTCAGACCATCCAAACTTCTGCCCCCTTGGAAGTCTTGATGATTGACTACCTGATGGTAGGAACTTCATACAACGGTTATGGACACTGTTTAGTCATGACTGATCACTTCACCAAGTTCGCAGTAGTGACGCCCATTAAAGACCAGACGGCAGAAGCCGCAGCCAAGGCCATCTGTCAAGATTTCATCCGGATTTATGGGTGCCCGAAACGAATACATTCTGACCAGGGAGCCTGCTTCCAAGGACGAGTGATGGATGAGCTATACCGCATCTATGGGATCGACCGTTCCCGGACAACGCCCTACCACCCGCAAGGGAACGGTGCATGCGAGTGCTTTAACCAAACTCTGTTGCAAATGTTGCGAACACTGGAAATGGACAAAAAGATGAAGTGGCCCGAATTTGTGTCCGAGCTGGTGTGGGTGTATAATAATCGAGTTCATGCAACCACCGGCTACACCCCCTACATGTTGCTGTTTGGAAGAAGTGGCCGAGAAATCACCGAACTGGAGCTAGACTCAGAAGACCCCGGCCCGGGCAGTAGCCCAAGTACCTGGATTCGAGAACACCAGCGTCGACTCCATACCGTGAGAAAACTGGTTGCTCAGAAGTTTCAGGAAGTAGAGCATGCAGTTCGGCCCCCGACCACAGGTGGATCGCTTCAGCCAGGAGACCGAGTGCTGGTGAGGGCTAAACGATTTGGGAGTAAGCTGGACCATCGTTGGGAGGCAATACCATATCGGGTGGTGAAGAAGGTTCACCCAGACAACCCCGTCTACGAGGTTAGGCCCAAAGGGGATGACGCCGCGACATCCAGGGTGTTGCACCGTAATATGTTGCGACCTTGCTCCTCTGAAGCAGAAGTCTGTAACGGAGTTGGGCCCTCAGACGTGTTGGCTGAAGTGCAACATACAGGAACCTTGGGGGATGAAGAAGGATGGGCCACAATGCAGTTGGGCCCGTCAGAACCGTTGGTTCCACTCCCGAGTGGAACTCAGAATGAGTCGGGAAATGATTTGCAATCCCCAGTAGTTGATTCCTAGGATCTCCCGGAGTCTCCTCCGCAAGAAGAGCCCCGCAGAACTGAGCTGGCTAATGCCGGAATTCCTCCTAACCGTATGCTCAGGAAGAGTTTATCTGGTCTCGAATCCAACAGAAAACGCAGGAGTGTGCCCAACTCCTGTCTGAGCTTGCACTGCCTGGAAGGAGACATCAATTCTGCGAGAAGTCCACTCGCCCGAGGACTGGCGAGCAAAAAGGAGGGAGGAATGTAGAACAGGCAAGAAAGCTTGTAAAAGGACTTCAACATGACGTTTCAAGGATGGAGCGAGACTGCCATCTACTGGCCAGATACAGTCAAGCGGAACCAAAATATGCAAGGGAAGTTGCAGGAAGGGCAGGTTCAGACGCTGGACCCGATCAGTTGACTTCCAGGAAGGAGTTCCAGGAGATAAGAGGCCAGCGCGCCAAACCTGAGGGGTCTTTGGCGCCAAGCAGCAGAAAGGAGCAGACGTGCTCCCTGCGTCCTGAGAAACCCCGCGTGACAGGCCAAATCCAGAGGCCTGAGAGGTGCTCCAGTCGGGCACCGGTAAAAGAGCTCCGGATCCCTCACAGTTGTGACCCGAGTGCTGTGACTGCTGAGGGGACTAGGAACCTGATCACGTTGCTGAGTGAGTTCGCGGAACCCGACGTCGCCCGCCGACAGACGAGGCCTGGACCCCCCTATCCAAGGTTCGAGGGACTGCCTCCCACGGCCAAGCAGAGAGGAGTTGAGAGACGGTTGCCCCAGGAAAGTCACGCCAGCGGAAGCAGAGGAGCTGCATACTTGAGCAGGGCCGTCACTTCCACTGTTCACCCACGTTACCTGGGACAATTGTGTTTATGTACTCAGGTTGGGAGGGGAACTGTTGGGGCTAAAGTAGCACAATGTGAACTAATTGAATTTATCCGGAAGAGACTCACGGCCTAGCGGGAATAACCGGTGACCCCCGCTAGGGCCAAATGCACAGTTAAAGAACTTGCGTGGTGTCTCCCATGAATGAGGGCATCACCTTACTTTAAGATACTGCGCCTTACTTTAAGAGACTGCGCCTTACTTTGAGAAATTTCGGATTTTGCTGATATTTCAAACCACTGTTCATTACCCTTGTTGCTTATCCCTTGTTTCAGAATACCTGTTGTATAAAACTGTTTACAATCATCTCTGACTGTTCTCGCCTTGTGTCTCTGTGCGTTGCATTCCGACACCTGCATTACAGATATTCAAATGATTTTTGCAGCTTTTTTTTCATGATACATGGGCTTCATTTTTCTGTCAGGGTCATACTCTTTTTTTTTTTCAATATTGATAAGAAAAAAGGAAATATTTGTCTTTCACGTTTTTTTATTTTAGTTTTTTAATTTTTAAGACCACAAAGGATCATGAAAATAAATGTTAAAGTTTGTTTGTCTTTCTGTAACACTTACTGTTATATATCAGGTACATTTTTGTTTAAACGGGGTTGGGCTATTAACAAGAATTTGGATTGGCAGCAGCTTTTTTTTTATTAATTTATTTTTTAACTGCTTTTTATTTATTTATATTTTATTTATGTCACTAATTGTACTCCCTATAAGTTCATAAAAGATCTTTGGGAGCATTTCAACATTTTAATCCATTTTGTTTACCTGATTTCCCCTGTAACTGTGGCTGGTATATTAGCCCTAGTAACAGTGGAAAGTCAGCCTCCTGGTTGCATACCCGAGCTGACTCAGTTTTCTCGAAAAAAGCAGCTCATGCTCCCTCCTTAGACAAAGCGATCACATGAGTAAGTAGGAGAAAGTGTCCTTAGCTCTTCCTATATTCTGTATACACAATGCTTATTCAGCACTGTGTATACAGAGATTGGGAAGGCAGAGACAGTAACAAACCATAGCTGCCTTCTCTATGGTGAGCTCTGCTCTTGTCACGACTCAGTCCATAATGCTAGGTGGTGCCCTAGCTATCCCTGTTCCCCGGATTACTTCTGAAGGTGAAGACGCCAGAGCCAAGTACTTTGCTGAGCTACTGAATCTGCCCTCAATCTGCTCCCTACCCCCACCCAGGGAAGAAGGGGGAAGTGGTGTATGGCAATACACCAACCAGACTAACAAGGTGATACAAACAGGCATAAAGGAAAATACTGATCATACAAATATGCACACACAAACAGAGGAAAACACCAGGGAGAGGAGTATGGGGAAAACACCAAAGTAGGAGAAGGAGAGGAGTTGCACACAATCAAAACCTCGCAACAGTTTTTGATAAATCCACTAAACGCCTTATCAAACAAGAACTCTCCAGCAACTCTTGAACCATGCAGCAATGAAGCTAGCTCTGGCAATGACTGCTTGCCAGAGTTCAGTATATATACGAGCAGGGAGTTGCCAACAGTGAACAGCTGACAACCTTAATGCAGGTAAGCTTCCAGGATCTCACAACTGAGCAGATTAACTCCTGAACTGCTATAAGAAACCTGAATCAGTTAATATGAAGGAGAAGTACTTCTGTTCAGTGCAGGAGTAGGAGAAATCAGATGGCACTGTCTTATAACTCCTCTCTCTTGTGGTAAACCCATGACAGCTGTGCTTGACAGCCACCTCACTGATCCCGCAGCTACACAATCGTGAGCAGTTGCTGTGTTGAGGGAGGGCAATAACCCTTCACGGTTGACCAAGTGAGTGTCAAATTATTATGTTGATTGCAATCCAACAGGGAACAAAACGGAGGCAATGCGTGCTCTGTATTGGGAGGATTCAAAGAATCTCTGATCCCATTTATTTTGCTTAGAATTTTATGTTGTTTTGAGTTTATTAATGTCCAATCATCTACAGCCGTACTACAGGCTTGAACCAATGTTAGTACAATTATTACGGAAACACATATATGGTCATATTATCGTTAGTTCGAAGCACGCTGGAAATTTACAAGGTCAATCCTGGCCTAGACTAGTTAGATAACAGGAGCGGGGTGTCTGACAAAATGTTCTTGAGATTAAAAGTTAGTGTGGGAAAGTTCCATGGGAAGAGAAAGAAAGAAGTATGTTATGCAAGGAGTGATAATAACATGATTTTAAAGCAAGCAGACAAAATGGAGTTGCTCTAGCATGAGTATCAATATGTCCTTTACAGCTGTACAATGCAGCAATATTTTAGAATGCCACTGTAGAGTAGAATGCAGACCGCCCGAATGTTTAAATGCTATGGGCGGTCTGGTAGTAGTTAAAGTGAACCTATAACTATTTTTTCAAATGAATCTATGATTTCATTGAAATAGAGTCAAAATTCTCAGTTTTTGCTATGTTTTTTTTCACCAAGTCATTGATGGAGCTGATAACATTGTTGTCACCTGCATACCTCCTGAGAAGGAATTTCATTATTAAATCACTCAGTGCGCATCGTTTACTTTGGTCTGCCTGTGTAAACAGGCATTCAAACGACTATCGATCGGTAAATGAATACCGATTGATGGTTGTATCGTGTCACCAGTCGGTCTGTGTAAACAGATCCTTACAATAAGACACAGAGCAATGAGGAAGACAGATGGGACATGGCTGAGCTCCTGAAATAAAACATTTATTTTATCTATTTCTCAATTTTAAATATAATATGAGACAAAGGAGCATCAAAGTAAAAGAGATGTAATGTACTTACAAAAAATGAAGGTTCTTAGCATAAATTGGCCAATTCATGTAAGCCCATCAACCAGGGCAAGGTGACCTCTGCATGATGGGTAACTATCCTCCTAATCATGCCTCTCTTGGACCATACGCCTACAGTTTAAATGAGCAAACATGCCTCTCTTGGGCTATACGCCTCCACGGATGGGAGGAGTGCAGAGTCAGAAAAGTAGGCAGTCACAACCTCCATAATAAACTTCATAAAAAAACAAAAACCTGACCAGCACCTTCATACAGTGTGAACAGGTGCACACTGCAATGACTGCATAACATTTTGTTTTCTTGAAGCTCTCAATGCAAGTCAATGAGGGCCTCGTTCTGGCTCTTATAGACTTTCATTGAGTTGTGGCTTCTCGATCACTCTAGCAAACACTGGAACAATCAAGCTGGTCACAACCTGCAGAGGACAGACCGGGGTGGCACCGATAAAAGATGAAAAGGGTGGCTGGTAAGTATAAGACTAGGGGTAGGGAACTTAGATTAGTGGCACCACTCCAGCGATGCAGTAAAAAAAAAACACTGGAGTGGTGCTTTAAGTCAATTGGCTTCCATGGTGCATATGGAGATTGCTATGTGAATAAATAATGACTGATATTTTGTAATAACTTCCTGGACAAACTGCCCATGTAATAGAGACTATACGGAGCACTGGTTATATAGTGGACTTTGGGAAGTGCACTCAGCAGTCAAAATAAAAGATTTCTAATATAGACATTTTTGTTAAGTTAAACTGAAAAAAATAATAACATATTTTGTATAATGGACACTATATCTGACCACCGTGGCCTTGAAATACCAATCTGTCTGTAACCTGCAGTACTTTCGGTTTGTTCTTGGATAAAGATCCCTCAGGTACATAGCTTAATGTGACAACCTCTGGTATGTATTACAGCAGTGACTATATAATGTTCACTGTACACAGCTCAATTTATAAGTATTGTGACTCCCATTCTCAGTGGACTTTAGAATCTAATTTTATTATGCCTCCGGCATAGAGAGATAAAATGAATGTCATGAAAAGGCCGATTGTGGGTCTTAAACTTGGTTCCCGACATGAAGGATCAGCGCCTGAAATGATTAGCCAGAAGGTGTTATTTTTTCCTTCCACACTTTAACAGCAACATAGAAACAATTCATATTTATGGATTCACATGATTTATAACAGCATTCCACAAGTCTAGATTGTTCGACATAACCAAATATAAACCAATGTGGACCCTGGTCATAGAGTATTTTGAAACAATTTACTGTATGGACTCCATACGGAATTTTTAGCTGGTGGACATTTCTATATTTCTTTAATGCTGTATTTCTAATTACTATATTTTTAATATAAATTGTCTAATTAGAAAGAATTCTCTCTATCTAAAAAAAGATATTGATGCTGAAAGTGTATACAGTCATGCCCAAAAGTTTTGAGGCTGACACAAATTTTAGTTTACACAAAGTTTGCTGCTTCGGTGTATTTAGATCTTTTAGTCAGATATTTTGTATAGTATGCAAAAGTACAATTAGAATCAGTTCATGAGTTTTTAACCTTTTATTGACAAATACAAGTTTATGCAAAGACTCTATATTTAATATTGGCCCTTTTTTAACTTTTTAGACTTTTCCAGCTCTTCTTTTCATGCTGGATATCAGCTTCTGGGCCAAGTCATGACTGATGACAACAACCCATTCTTGCCTAATCAGTGCATGGAGTTTATCACAATTTCTTTGTTTTTGTTTATCCACCCACTTTTTGAGGATTGACCACAGGCTCTTAATGGGATTGAGTTCTGAGGAATTTCTTGGCCATCAGTGTCGTAACTAGAGACTGATGGGCCATGGTGCAAAGTTTGGATCTGGGCCCTCACCTGCATTTTGGTTATAAGTATGTGCGACACCCCAGGGGTCTGGTTGCCGCAGTAATAGAGATATTATGTCTGAGAGCAAGTGGGAGGTTTCTCTGGTCAGGATCCCTAAGCATGCAACACGGTCCGCCCAGACCTGGGAGGGGAGGAATCTGCCCTTTTAAACTGGGTCTGGGCGGGATTACAGCAGTCAGAGTGAAGCTGCAGACAGAGTCAGAGCCTGGAGAGGGAAAGCAAGAACAGGAGCTCTGGAGGAGCAGTAGCAGAAGTCCAGGGGCTGGAGCTGAGCAGAGTTCGCCCTGGACGAAGATACTAAAGCCGGACACAGGAGTCCGAGGCTGTGGGGACTGATCTACACCCAGCAGCAGAAACCAGCCGGCAGGGGATTCCAGGTCCTCTGGCCATAGAAGCCCGGAGGCTCAGTCACAGAGAAGGGACCAGCGCCGCCATCCAGGAGCGGAGGCTAACAGAAGGCCCCAAGTCACCAGCCATACGGGTGAGCACCACATGGTATACTCAGGGACGTGGGCTACTTGTAACCGCTGACAGCAAGGTAGCCAGGAAGAGTGCAGATTAACGGGGAGGCCTACAACTCCACCTGGCCAGGGGAACTCCTGCTTGCTCGCAGACTGACCAGGCCCCTTATACTAGCCAGTACTCCCGGGAGGGTCTGCCTTGTACCATCAGTAAAGACCCTAAACTGCACCTCCCGTCTCTGTGATTCCTTGCCGCTCCTGCACCATTAGCACTGGGACCCTCAGACCATCACTCCCATCATCTCTCACATTAGCTGCCCTGAGGCAATACTCCTCCCGTGGGGAGTTATCCCATACTCGGCTGCGCAACCAACATCAGCCTCAGCGGTCGGCAGTGCAGCGGCAGTCCCCACTGACTGCAATCCACGGGTGGCGTAGTCGGACACTTATTACAATACAAATAGACTGCCACTGGTTTGACCACCCTGGGCACGGACCGGGTCACCGCCACGGAGAACTACAACCCCCAGCGATCCGGCTCCGGGTATTCCCCCTGCACAGCAGCAGCACAACACAGGCCCAGGGGGTGCGTCAACTTTGGCGTAGTCGGCAGGATTTCGTGCGCGCAACCACCGGGTACTGCGTGCCTGAAAAAGAGACTTTTATACTTACCTGTGGTGAAGTTTCCCGCCGTCCGGAGAAGTTTCCCGCCGTCTTCTGCCTTCTTCCCGCCATCAGACGCCATCTTGGACCATTTCCCGCCGTCTTCTGCCTTCTTCCCGCCATCCGCAGCTGCTTCCCGCCATCGGACGCCATCTTCGGGACGCCGCACAGGAAGAAGAGGGGCGTGGACGCCGAAAGCGCGCGAGATCCGAAGCTCCGCCCCACGCTCCGCCCCACGCTCTGACGCTGCGCAAGGTCCTGGAAGGGAGGAAGAGCGACGCTGACGTCATCGGAGCGCGACGCCAGGTCCTCAACCCCGACGATCGACTGCGGAGCCGCGGCCTACGGAAGAAGAGCATCGCAAGGTAGGCCACGGTCCACTAGGGGGGAGGAGGATGCCGGATACCGAGGGGAGCTCCACTGCCACAGCCACCGCCAGCGCAACCGCTGCGGCAGTCATGCCATTCACCATGCCCTATATCCCGGGGGCAACCTGGCTACCCCAGTACTCAGGGGAGTCACATACCCTAAATGACTTTAGAGAAAGACTGGAGAGCTTCTTCCAAGTATACCCCCTCACAGAAGAGCAAAAAGTGAGCATCCTGGTGGCCCAATTAATCGGGGCAGCCCAAAGGGAGGTAAAGTCCTGGCCACCTGGGAGGAAGAGGACTGTCAGAGACATACTAACCCGGCTGAAAGACACATTTGACACCCGCACCTCAGCCGAAATAAAACTAAGATTTTATGGGTGCAAACAACGGGCACATGAGAGTATAAGAGACTATGCTTTAAACTTACAAGAGGCCCTGAGAGCCATTAAGCAGGCAGACCCTGACAGCGTGGGAAATGAAGATAAGCTGTTGACTGAACAATTTATTGAGGGTCTACTGTGCAATGCCCACCGAACCCAGTTGCGGGCAATGGCCTTACAGGACCCTGACCTGGACTTTGCATAGTTCAAGGACAGAGCCATCCGGGTGCTCCGAGAACCGGCACCAGGTGGCGCTGTGACCCACAGGCGCCCTGCTATCACTTACCACCAGGAGACGGCGCCCTTGTCTGCAGGGCCTGTGGGAGCTGATGCGCAGGCTTTAAACAGTGACCCGGCTACAGACCTGCACCATCAGGTCCAAGAGCTGACTAAGAGTGTTGCCGCGCTAACCAGAACTGTGCAGCCTTTACAGGTCTCTTCTCCAGGAAAGATCCAGCTGGCATCCGGACCGGAGGACGTCCCGTGGCGCCGACTGAGGAGGACCCCACCGGCCAGAGGAAGACCCAGCGACAGATACAACGAGGACGGACGACCCATCTGCCGCCGCTGCAATCAACCCGGACATGTAGCTGTGGCACCCCAGGGGTCTGGTTTCCACAGTAACAGCAATGTTATGTCTGAGAGCAGGTGGGAGGTCTCTTGGTCAGGGATCCTATGCATGCCACACCTCCTGCCCAGTCCTGGGAGGGGAAGAACTTCCCCTATATAAACCTAGGGCTGAGGCAGGGTTAGTGAGTAGAGAAGAAGTAGAGACAGAGAAGAGAAGCAGATATAGGAAAAGAACATCAGGAGCTCTGTGGGAGCAGTGCTATAAGGAGTCAGGGGCTGGCAGCTGCAGAGCTCGCCCTGACTGAGAAGATTTCTTACCGGACCCGGAGTCCGAGGCTGTGGGGACTAACTCCTACCCAGCAGCAGAATCCGTCAGGCAGGGGATTTCAGGTCCTCTGGCCAAGAAACCCGAAGGCACGGTCACACGCATGGGACCAGCACCGCCGTCGTGGAGCGGGAGCTACTAGAAGGCCCCGAGTCACCGGCCATACGGGTGAGCACCACACGGTACACTCAGGGACGTGGGCTACTTATACTCGCTTCTAGCAAGGTAGCCAGAAGAGTATCGTTAGTTTGGGAGGCCTACAACTCCGCCTGGCCAGGGGAGATCCCATCTGCTCAAGGACTGACCAGGCCCCGATCGCTAGCAAGTACTCCGGGAGGGTCTATCTTTGTCACCAGTAAAGACCCTGAACTACACGCATCGTCTCTGAGTGGTTCCTGCTACCCCCATCATCCACGTCGGCTGCCCTGAGGCCATACCCCTCCCGTTGGGGGTTATACCATCCCCGCTGCACCATCCTTCCACCGGCCTCAGCGGTCTGCCCTGCAGCGGCAGCTCCAAAGCTGCATTCAACGGGTGGCGTAGTCATCCAACATCTACTGCTAATAGACTCGCCACTTAGTTTGACTCCCTGGGCACGGACCGGGTCACCGCCACGAGACTACTACCCCCATCTGATCCGGCTCCGGGTAAGCTCCTGCATGCGCAACGCTGTGCGACACAGGCCCAGGGGTGCGTCAACTTTGGCGTAGTCGGCAGGATCTCGTGCCCGCAACCACCGGGTACTGCGTGCCTGAAAAAGACTGTTCAAACTTACCAGTGGTGAAGATTCCCGCCATCCGTGGAGGTTTCCCGCCATCCAGCGCCATCTTCTACCTTCTTCCCGCCATCCGCGAAGTTTTCCCGCCATCCGGCGCCATCTTCTGCCTTCTTCCCGCCATCCGTGGAGTTTTCCCGCCGTTGGACGCCATCTTGAAGACGCCACGCGGGAAGAAGAGGGGCGTGGACTCCGAAAGCGCGCGAGAACTGAAGCCCCGCCTCACGTCCGGACGTTGCGTAAGGTCCTGGAAGGAGCCCAGCAGACGCCGACGTCACAGGAGCGCGACGGAAGGTCCTCAACCCTGACGATCCACTGCGGAGCCGCGGCCTACGGAAGAGGATCATCGCAAGGTAGGCCACGGTCCACTAGGGGGGAGGAAGATGTCGGATACGGAGGAGAGCTTCACTGCCTCAACCCCCGCCAGCGCCACCGCTGCTGCAGTCATGCCTTTCACCATGCCCTATATCCCGGGAGCGGCCTGGCTACCCCAGTACTCAGGGGAGTCACATACCCTGCATGACTTTAGAGAAAAGCTGGATAGCCTCTTCCAGGTGTATCCCCTCACAGAAGAGCAAAAAGTGAGCATCCTGGTGGCCCAATTAACCGGGGCAGCCCAAAGGGAGGTAAAGTCCTGGCCACCTGGGGGGAGGACTGTTGCAGGGATACTAACCCGGCTGAGGGACACCTTTGATACCCGCACCTCAGCCGAGATCAAGCTTAGATTCTACGGGTGCAAGCAGCGAGCACACGAGAGTATAAGGGACTATGCCCTGAACCTACAAGAGGCCCTGAGAGCCATTAAGCAGACCGACCCTGACGGCGTGGGAGACGAGGACAGGCTGTTGACTGAACAATTTATAGAGGGTTTATATTGCAATGCCCACCGAACCCAGTTGCGGGCAATGGCCTTACAGGACCCTCATCTGGGATTTGCACAGTTCAAGGACAGAGCCATCCGGGTGCTCCGAGAACCGGCACCAGGTGGCGTTGTGACCCACAGACGCCCCACTACCACTTACCACCAGGAGGCGGCGCCCTTGTCGGCAGGGCCTGTGGGAGCTGATGCGCAGGCTTTGAACAATGACCCGGCTCCAGACCTGCACCATCAGGTCCAAGAGCTAGCTAAAAGCGTTGCCGCGCTAACCCGAACTGTGCAGTATTTACAGGTTTCCACTCCAGGGAAGATCCAGCTGGCATCCGGACCGGAGGACATCCCGTGGCGTCGACCAAGGAGGACCCCACCGGCCAGAGGAAGACCCAGCGACCGATACAACGAGGACGGACAACCCATCTGCCGCCGCTGCAATCAACCCGGACATATGGCAAGGTACTGTCCTTTAAACTGGCACAACCTGGGGTAGAGGGCCAAACCCCAGGAAAAAGATCATCAGGCCCATCGAAATGGCGCGACAGATATGTGGGAGGACGTCCAGTCTTGCCTGTGGTACTGGATGGCATCCCTATGAGTGCCCTACTGGACACCGGGTCACAGGTTACCACTATCCCGTACGTGCTCTTCAAGCAGTACTGGAATGACTCGGATATCACCCGCTACCCTGACGACGATTTGAGTATCATCGCCAGCAATGGTCAGCCCGTGCCACAGATTGGATTTAAAGAGGTGACCATTAAAATCGGTAGAGTTGAACTGGCGACACAGGGACTGATCATTGTAGACATTGACAAGCACGAGAGTCACCCAAAGATAACTCTAGGAACTAATGTAATTGAAAATTGTCTTGCAGAGGTGATTTTCCTTTTACAGCAGGTTGCCAAGAACGCCAGCTCCGGCCAGCAGCGAGTGCTCCAGAAAGAGATCCGGGCACTGATGCGACGGCAACAGATAGAACTCTCCGGTGGTGAGATTGGTAGCGTAAGAATGTGTGACCCTTTTCCTATTGCCATGCCCCCAAAAAGTGAAATGATGATTTGGTGCCGGGCAGCTATTGGTCTGAGAGGTAGAGATTACCAGGCAATGGTAGAACCAGTTTACTCAGACAGTAGGCCCACCATTTTGACAGCACGGGGGGTGGTCAATGTACGCCATGGGAGGGTGCCCATTCGCATAATAAATATCGGGAAGAGGGAAGTGTACCTGCCCCGGTATGCCACGCTAGCCAAATTGTATACCATCAATCAAAATTCCATAGAGTCCGTAGAACCCTTGCCTCCATCTTCCCCGGAGGAAAGTAACGGCTCTAAGGAAACAATGGAGGACTGGTGTCAGCAACTACATTTGGGTACTGACTCCACTCCCTCACACCAGAGACAGGGAGTCTATCGGGTGGTTCAAGAGTACGAGAGAGTGTTTAGTAAACACCCGTTAGACTTCGGGCGAGTCAAGGGGGTAGAACACCACATCCCCACGGGAGACCATCTTCCCATAAAAGAGAGGTATCGACCCGTACCCCCTGCACACTACCAACACGCCAAGGGGATGCTTAGGGACATGAAGGAGGCTGGGGTGATCAGGGATAGCTGTAGCCCCTGGGCAGCTCCACTAGTCTTAGTCAAAAAGAAAGACAACACCATGAGGATGTGTGTAGATTACCGGAAAATCAACCGTATCACACACAATGATGCGTACCCCTTACCAAGGATAGAGGAGTCTTTGGCTGCTTTAAGATCTGCTAACTTCTTCTCTACCTTGGATCTCACTAGCGGGTACTGGCAGGTTCCTGTAGCAGAGGCGGACCTGGAGAAGACCGCATTCACCACCCCGATGGGACTTAGCGAGTTTACCTGCATGCCGTTCGGACTCTGTAACGCACCAGGAACCTTTCAACGATTAATGGAGTGCTGTCTGGGCCACAGAAACTTCGAGACGGTCCTGTTGTACCTGGACGATGTCATCGTATATTCCAAGACGTATGAGGACCACCTGAAACACCTGGCGGAAGTGTTCGAAGCTCTGGCAAACTATGGCCTAAAGGTAAAACCCTCCAAGTGTCACCTCCTAAAACCAAAGGTGCAGTACCTGGGACACGTGGTGAGCGCTGACAGAGTGGCTCCCGACCCTGATAAGATCACCGCAATTAAGGAATGGCCAAGTCCCTCCAGTGTAAAGGAAGTGCGGCAGTTCCTCGGGTTGGTAGGCTATTACCGCAGATTCATCCCCAGTTTCACCAAAAAGGCAGCTCCTATGCAAGACCTCCTGATAGGCCAGTCCCGGAAGGCCAAGAACCAGAAGCCGCCCTTCAAATGGGAGAAGTTAGAAGAAGAGTCCTTCCGCCAGCTGAAGATGGCCCTCACGGGGGATGAAATCCTGGCGTACCCTGATTACAGCCAGCCCTTTATCCTCTACACCGACGCAAGTAACATCGGGCTAGGAGCCGTACTGTCCCAGATCCAGCAGGGGAAAGAACGAGTAATCGCTTACGCCAGTCGAAAACTGCGACCCACCGAAAGAAACCCTGAGAATTACAGCTCATTTAAGCTAGAGTTCCTGGCAGTGGTGTGGGCAGTCACCGAACGCTTTAAGCACTACCTCGCTTCTTCCCGGTTCACCGTGTACACGGATAACAACCCGTTGACACACCTGGACACGGCAAGACTCGGTGCCCTAGAGCAGAGATGGATGGCCCGTCTGTCCAACTACGAGTTCACAATCAAATACCGGGCAGGACGCTCCAATACCAACGCGGACGCCCTGTCCAGGATGCCAAACCTACCGGACGTAGGAGAAGATAAAGAGGGACTGGAAGAAGTCGAACTCCCCGCGTTCCACCGTCATGGGACTATCCAGTATTCCCATCGGGTAAGGAGTAAGCAAGCCGCTACGTTTAACCCCTTGCCTCACTACAACTGGGAGGAAACGCAAGACAGTGACCCTGCCGTCCGACTGGTGAAGGAGATGCTGACTCGGCCAGAGGCTCGCCTTGACCCAGACGCTCCGGAGGAAGCCAAACAACTGTGGGCTGAGAAGAGTCGACTGTTCCTTTACAAGGGGAAGTTGTGCCGCAGAATGGTTAACTCCCGGACGCATGAACTAATCTGGCAAGTAGTGGTACCACGAAGAGACGCAGCCATGGTGATGGAGGCATACCACGACGGGGCTGGACACTTCGGATGGAAGAAGCTGGAGTTCCTGCTGCGCGGGCGGTTCCACTGGGTAGGCATGAGGGGAACCATCGAGAGGTGGTGCAGAGACTGTGGCCCGTGCAACCTAAGAAGGAAGGACCGTGCCAGCCAGAAGACCCCCCTTCAGTCCATCGTCACCAAGCAGCCGTTGGAACTGGTAGCCTTGGATCATGTAAAACTGACCCCAAGCAGAAGTGGCTACGTCTACGCGTTAACCATTGTGGATCATTACTCCCGGTTCTTGGTTGTCGTCCCCGTTAAGGACTTAACAGCTCAAACAGCAGCTAGAGCCTTCCAGCAGCACTTCTGCCGTCCACACGGGTACCCGGACCAAGTGCTGACGGACCAGGGACCTGCCTTTGAAGCGGAGGTCTTCCAGGAATTCTGCAATCTGTATGGCTGCCGGAAGATAAGGACGACACCCTATCATCCGCAAACTAATGGACTTTGTGAGAAAATGAACCAGGTGGTAATGGATCTTCTGAAAACGTTGCCCCTGGAAGAACGCAGTCTGTGGCCTGAGAAGCTGCCCGACCTGGTGGACCTATACAACTACATCCCTGTAGGTTCCACCAACTGTACCCCGGCTTACCTAATGAGGGCAAGGCCTGGTAAGCTACCTGTTGACCTGGAGATGGGAGTCCTGACACCCGAGGACACTTCACCGGAAGCAGGCTGGGACACAGAGAGGCAGCAGCAGTACCGGAAAGTACAGGAGAGCGTGGAGCGAAGTCTCTGTCTCGCTAGGGAAAGACAAGAGAAAACTTACAACCAGTATGCTCCCGCTGTTCCCCTGGTACCCGGAGAGCAGGTCTTGAAGAGGAAGAGACGGCTCCACAAGTTGGACGACCAGTGGGAGAAGGACCCGTACACCGTACTGCCCTCAAGCCACGACAACCCAAAGGTTTGTACCATCAGTAAAGACGGAGGGGAAACCACAGCCATTGTATCCCTGGATCACCTGAAGAAGTGTCCCGAACAGCTACGGAACCCAGAAGGAGAGCAAGAAGACCCTCGACCCGTAGAGGAAAGGGAAGATATGGTTAGTACTGTGCTCGGAGACTTCCCTCGGTCCTGGACTCAAGTCAATGGTGCAGTTGTGGTACCCGTCCTCACGTTCCTCCAACCAGCATCCCAAGTGCCTACGGAGCAACAGGTAGAGCTGGAAGAGCAGCTGGTCCAGGAGGCAGCAGACTCCACACAAGCAGAACAGGAGGATCAACCCTCTGCTCATAGTGAGCCTGCCGTACCCCTAGTGAGCCAAAGAGCCCGTAGACAGCTGCCCAGTTTACCCTTGACAGCTCCTACACCCTGTAGTTCAGGGCCAGACAGTCAGCTCCGTAGGTCCACTAGGGCCACTAGAGGCCAGTTACCCGCACGTTGGAGGATTTGAAGTGTTTAAATTGTTTTATTTGTGGTCACCTGTCTGTTACTTGTAAATAATTATGTGTTTCTAGTTATTTTTAGGAGTCCTTGGTGGATTTACCGGGAATCCTTGTACAATTGGTTGGAGCGTAACCTAGGAATGGACTAAAGACTGCTAAGGACTCGGGGCAGGACAGACCCCTACCTGGTTACGTCTCCCTGTTTTGGTGAAATGGACACCTTGCTTTTCTTCAAAACTGCACCCGGTTGCGGACACGCCTAACCATCTTTATGTGTTTTTCTTATTGTATTATTATTGTTTATACCTTGTTATGTTTTTCTAAAAATATGTTTAGTCCCGGAGTACTAAATTTCACTAGGGGGGAATGTGTCACCCCAGGGGTCTGGTTTCCACAGTAACAGCAATGTTATGTCTGAGAGCAGGTGGGAGGTCTCTTGGTCAGGGATCCTATGCATGCCACACCTCCTGCCCAGTCCTGGGAGGGGAAGAACTTCCCCTATATAAACCTAGGGCTGAGGCAGGGTTAGTGAGTAGAGAAGAAGTAGAGACAGAGAAGAGAAGCAGATATAGGAAAAGAACATCAGGAGCTCTGTGGGAGCAGTGCTATAAGGAGTCAGGGGCTGGCAGCTGCAGAGCTCGTCCTGACTGAGAAGATTTCTTACCGGACCCGGAGTCCGAGGCTGTGGGGACTAACTCCTACCCAGCAGCAGAATCCGTCAGGCAGGGGATTTCAGGTCCTCTGGCCAAGAAACCCGAAGGCACGGTCACACGCATGGGACCAGCACCGCCGTCGTGGAGCGGAAGCTACTAGAAGGCCCCGAGTCACCGGCCATACGGGTGAGCACCACACGGTACACTCAGGGACGTGGGCTACTTATACTCGCTTCTAGCAAGGTAGCCAGAAGAGTATCGTTAGTTTGGGAGGCCTACAACTCCGCCTGGCCAGGGGAGATCCCATCTGCTCAAGGACTGACCAGGCCCCGATCGCTAGCAAGTACTCCGGGAGGGTCTATCTTTGTCACCAGTAAAGACCCTGAACTACACGCATCGTCTCTGAGTGGTTCCTGCTACCCCCATCATCCACGTCGGCTGCCCTGAGGCCATACCCCTCCCGTTGGGGGTTATACCATCCCCGCTGCACCATCCTTCCACCGGCCTCAGCGGTCTGCCCTGCAGCGGCAGCTCCAAAGCTGCATTCAACGGGTGGCGTAGTCATCCAACATCTACTGCTAATAGACTCGCCACTTAGTTTGACTCCCTGGGCACGGACCGGGTCACCGCCACGAGACTACTACCCCCATCTGATCCGGCTCCGGGTAAGCCCCCGTGCACGCGATGCCGCACGACACAGAAGGCCCAGGGGCACGTCATAGCAAGGTACTGTCATTTAAACGGGCACAACCTGGGGTAGAGGGCCAACCCCCAGGCATAAGACCATCAGGCCCATCAAACTGGCGTGATAAATACGTAGGGGGACGTCCAATCTTGCCTGTGGTACTGGATGGCATTCCTATGAGTGCCCTACTAGACACCGGGTCACAGGTCACCACCATCCCGTACGTGCTCTTTAAACAGTACTGGAATGACTCGGACATGACCCGCTACCCAGATGACGACCTGAGTATCATCGCCAGCAATGGTCAGCCCGTGCCGCAGGTGGGATTCAAAAAGGTGACCATTAAGATCGGTAAAGTCGAACTGGCGGCACAAGGACTGATTATAGTGGACATAGACCGTCATGAGAGTCACCCTAGAATAACCTTGGGAACTAATGTGATTGAAAATTGTCTTGCAGAGGTGATTCTCATTTTACAGCAGGTTGCCAAGAACGCCAGTTCCGGCCAGCAGCGTGTGCTCCAAAAAGAGATCCGGGCACTGATGAAGCGGCAACAGGTGGAACTATCTGGTGGTGAGATAGGTAGCATGAGAATGTGTGACCCGTTCCCTATTGCCATGCCCCCAAAAAGTGAGATGATGATTTGGTGCCGGGCAGCTATTGGTCTAAGAGGTAGAGACTACCAAGCAATGGTAGAACCCGTCTACTCAGACAGTAGGCCCACCATTTTGACAGCACGGGGGGTGGTCGATGTACGCCATGGGAGGGTGCCCGTTCGCATCATAAATATCGGGGAGAGAGAAGTACACCTGCCCCGGTATGCCACGCTAGCCAAATTGTTCACCATAAACCAGAATTCTGTACAGGCCGTGGAACCCTTGCCTCCATCTCAACCAGAGGAAGGTAACGGCTCTAAGAAACCAATGGAGGACTGGTGTCAGCAACTGCATTTGGGTACTGACTCCACTCCCTCACACCAGAAACAGGGAGTCTATCGAGTGGTTCGAGAGTACGAGAGAGTGTTTAGTAAACACCCGCTAGACTTCGGGTGAGTAAAGGGGGTAGAACACCACATCCCCACGGGAGACCATCCTCCCATAAAGGAGAGATACCGACCTGTACCCCCGGCACACTACCAACACGCCAAGGGGATGCTTAGAGACATGAAGGTGGCTGGGGTAATCAGGGACAGCTGTAGCCCCTGGGCAGCTCCACTAGTCTTAGTGAAAAAGAAAAACAACACTATGAGAATGTGTGTAGACTACAGGAAGGTCAACCGTATCACACACAAAGATGCGTACCCGTTACCAAGGATAGAAGAGTCCTTAGCTGCCTTAAAATCTGCTAACTTCTTCTCTACTTTGGATCTCACTAGCGGGTACTGGCAGGTTCCTGTAGCAGAGGCGGACCGGGAGAAGACCGCATTCACCACCCCGATGGGTCTCAGCGAATTTAACTGTATGCCGTTCGGGCTCTGCAACGCACCAGGAACCTTCCAACGGTTGATGGAATGCTGTCTGGGACACCGGAACTTCGAGACGGTCCTGTTATACCTGGACGATGTCATCGTCTATTCCAAGACCTACGAGGACCACCTGAAACACCTGGCGGAAGTGTTTGAAGCTCTGGCAAACTACGGCCTAAAAGTGAAACCCTCCAAGTGTCACCTCCTGAAACCAAAGGTGCAGTACCTGGGACACGTGGTGAGTGCTGACGGAGTGGCTCCCGACCCTGATAAGATCACCGTAATTAAGGACTGGCCAAGACCCTCCAGCATAAAGGAAGTGCGGCAGTTCCTCGGGTTGGTAGGCTACTACCGAAGGTTCATTCCCGGTTTCACCAAAATGGCAGCCCCTATGCAGGACCTCCTGATAGGTCAATCTCGGAATGCCAAAAACCAGAAGCCGCCCTTCAGGTGGGAAAAGCTGGAAGAGGAGTCCTTCTGCCAGCTGAAGATGGCCCTCACGGGGGATGAAATCCTGGCATATCCAGACTACAGCCAGCCCTTTATCCTCCACACGGACGCAAGCAACATCGGGCTAGGAGCCGTACTGTCCCAGATCCAGCAAGGGAAAGAACGGGTGATCGCTTACGCCAGCCGAAAGCTACGGCCCACGGAGAGGAACCCTGAGAATTATAGCTCATTCAAGCTGGAGTTCCTGGCAGTAGTGTGGGCAGTGACCGAACGTTTCAAGCATTACCTTGCCTCCTCCAAATTCACCGTGTACACGGATAACAACCCGTTGACACACCTGGACACTGCAAGGCTCGGTGCCCTGGAACAGAGGTGGATGGCCCGCCTGTCCAATTTTGAATTCACCATCAAATACCGGGCAGGACGCTCAAATGCCAACGCGGATGCCCTGTCTAGAATGCCGAACTTACCGGATGTAGGGGAAGATCCAGAAGATCTGGAAGAAGTTGAGCTCCCTGCGTTCCACCGTCATGGGATTACCCTGTATTCCCACCGTGTGAAGGACAGGCGCTCCGTGACGTTCAATCCCTTGCCCCACTACAACTGGGCGGAGACGCAAGACAGTGATCCCGCAGTCCATTTGGTGAAGGAAATGCTGACCCAGGCCGATGCCCGTCTTGACCCAGACGCTCCGGAGGAAACCAAGCAACTGTGGAAGGAGAAAAGTAAGCTGTTCCTCTACAGGGAGAAGCTGTGCCGGAGAATGGTTAACTCTCGAACACATGAGTTGACCTGGCAGGTAGTGGTCCCAAGACGAGACGCGGCTATGGTTCTGGGGGCATACCACAACGGAGCAGGACACTTCGGATGGAAGAAGCTGGAGTTCTTGTTGCGTGAACGGTTCTACTGGGTAGGCATGAGAGGAGCCATCGAGAGGTGGTGCAGAGACTGTGGACCGTGCCACCTGAGAAGAAAAGACCGTGCCAGCCAGAAGACTCCCCTGCAGCCCATCATCACCAGACAGCCACTGGAGCTGGTAGCCCTGGACCATGTGAAACTGGCTCCAAGCAGATCTGGGTATGTCTACGCCCACACAATCGTAGATCATTACTCCCGGTTCCTGGTGGTGGTCCCGGTCAAGGACTTAACGGCTCAAACAGCAGCTAGAGCCTTCCAGCAGCACTTCTGCCGTCCACACGGGTACCCGGACCAAGTGCTGACAGACCAAGGACCAGCCTTTGAAGCGGAGGTCTTCCAGGAGTTCTGCAACCTGTATGGCTGCAAGAAGATAAGAACAACGCCCTATCACCCTCAAACCAATGGACTCTGCGAGAAGATGAACCAGGTGGTGATAGATCTGCTAAAAACATTGCCCCTGGAAGAACGCAGTCTGTGGCCTGAGAAACTGCCCGATCTGGTGGACCTGTATAACCACATCCCTGTAGGTTCCACCAACTGTACCCCGGCTTACCTAATGAGAGCAAGACCTGGTAAGCTGCCTATTGACCTGGATATGGGAGTCCTGACGCCTGAGGACACCTCGCCAGAGGCAGACTGGGATACAGAACGGCAGCAGCAGTATCGGAAGGTACAGGAGAGCGTCGAGCGAAGTCTGTCTCAAGCTAGAGAAAGGCAAGAGAAGGCTTATAACCAGTATGCTCCCGCTGTTCCCCTGGTACCTGGAGAGCAGGTCTTGAAGAGGAAGAGGCGGCTCCACAAGTTGGACGACCAGTGGGAGAAGGACCCGTACACCGTACTGCCATCAAGCTATGAGAACCCAAAAATCTGCGTAATCAGTAAGGATGGAGGAGAAACCACAGCCATTGTCTCCAGAGACCACCTGAAGAAGTGTCCCGAGCAGCTGCAAAGCCCTGAAGAAGATCAAGAAAACCCTCAACCCGCAGAGGAAAGGGAAGAAATGATCAGTACCGTACTCGGAGACTTCCCCCGGTCTTGGACACAAGTAAACGGCGCTGTCGTAGTACCCGTCCTCACCTTTCTCCAGCCAGCCCCGCAAGTGCCTACAGAGGAACCGGTAGAGCTGGAAGAGCAGCCGGCCCAAGAGGCAGAAGAGTCCACACCAGCAGTACAGGAGGATCAACCCTCTGCTAGTAGTGAGCCTGCCGTGCCCCTAGTGAGCCAAAGAGTGCGCAGAAAGCTGCTCAGCTTGCCCATAACACCTCCTACACCCTGTAGTGCAGAACCAGTTAGTGAGCTCCGTAGGTCCACTAGAGTCACTAGAGGTCAGATGCCCGCTCGCTGGAGAATCTAAACCAATGCACTGTAAAGTTGACTGTTTATTGAAAAATGTTTATGGTTTATGTTTGTTGCCTGTTACTAATTATGTTTCTCAGTTACCCTGCAGATTTATTTGGACTAACAGGTTATGGACACTGGATAACCGGAACAGTTTTGTAGATAGTTGCACCTTGGTGCCTCTTGTGAAGACGGCCGCAGAAGAGAAAACCTGTCTGGCGTGGCCTACTTGCGGCCCAAAGTAGCTAGCTCTACCCTTGCAGCCACGCCCAAGGACAACACAAGGGGTTTGCTTTGGACAGGTCCCCTATTCTGTGCCAAGACTTCGCCTTGTTGGGTGACATGGACACCCCTTTGTTTCATAAACTTCACCTTGGGTGATATGGACACCCGGTCACGGAAACGCCGTGACCTCTACAGACTAAAGCTTCTTGTAAATATGTTGTCTTGTTATTGTTATACCTTGTATTTATGTTTCTTCAAAAATGTGTTTAGTCCCGGAGTACTAAAATTTACTAGGGGGGAATGCGACACCCCAGGGGTCTGGTTGCCGCAGTAATAGAGATATTATGTCTGAGAGCAAGTGGGAGGTTTCTCTGGTCAGGATCCCTAAGCATGCAACACGGTCCGCCCAGACCTGGGAGGGGAGGAATCTGCCCTTTTAAACTGGGTCTGGGCGGGATTAGAGCAGTCAGAGTGAAGCTGCAGACAGAGTCAGAGCCTGGAGAGGGAAAGCAAGAACAGGAGCTCTGGAGGAGCAGTAGCAGAAGTCCAGGGGCTGGAGCTGAGCAGAGTTCGCCCTGGATGAAGATACTAAAGCCGGACACAGGAGTCCGAGGCTGTGGGGACTGATCTACACCCAGCAGCAGAAACCAGCCGGCAGGGGATTCCAGGTCCTCTGGCCATAGAAGCCCGGAGGCTCAGTCACAGAGAAGGGACCAGCGCCGCCATCCAGGAGCGGAGGCTAACAGAAGGCCCCAAGTCACCAGCCATACGGGTGAGCACCACACGGTATACTCAGGGACGTGGGCTACTTGTAACCGCTGACAGCAAGGTAGCCAGGAAGAGTGCAGATTAACGGGGAGGCCTACAACTCCACCTGGCCAGGGGAACTCCTGCTTGCTCGCAGACTGACCAGGCCCCTTATACTAGCCAGTACTCCCGGGAGGGTCTGCCTTGTACCATCAGTAAAGACCCTAAACTGCACCTCCCGTCTCTGTGATTCCTTGCCGCTCCTGCACCATTAGCACTGGGACCCTCAGACCATCACTCCCATCATCTCTCACATTAGCTGCCCTGAGGCAATACTCCTCCCGTGGGGAGTTATCCCATACTCGGCTGCGCAACCAACATCAGCCTCAGCGGTCGGCAGCGCAGCGGCGGTCCCCACTGACCGCAATCCACGGGTGGCGTAGTCGGACACTTATTACAATACAAATAGACTGCCACTGGTTTGACCACCCTGGGCACGGACCGGGTCACCGCCACGGAGAACTACAACCCCCAGCGATCCGGCTCCGGGTATTCCCCCTGCACAGCAGCAGCACAACACAGGCCCAGGGGGCGCGTCATATGGCTCCTTGTTACATTCTAGATCCTATATAGACATATGTGTTCACTCCCCAAGTGCTAATGTCCACCATCCTAGCCCCATTCTATAATAATGTCCCTGCCCTGGCCCCTTTCTGTAATAATGTCCCCATCCTGTCATAATGTCTCCCATCTTGGGACTCTTGCATTAATAATGTCCCAATATTGGACCCCTTTATTGGTATAATGTCCCCCATCCTAACCCCTTTCTGTAATAATGTCCTCCATCGTGGCTCTCTCCAGTAATATCCTTCATCTTTTTGGCATAATGTCCTCCATCCTGGGTCCCTTCCTGGTATAATAACCCCCGTCCTGTCCTTTTCCTGTAATAATGTTCTCCATCTTGGCCCCTTCCTGGTATAATGTTAATCTCCCCAATACTATCCCCTTTCTGGTATAATGTCCCCCATCCTGGGTCTCTTCCTGATCTGTTCTCCATCCTGGTCCCTTTCCTGGTATAATGTCTAACATCCTGAACTTTATACTAGGCTTCATCAAAGAAAATCACTTTACAAGGATTAGAGTGCATAAGATGTTTTCTCTGATGAGTTCCCTTTATTCTATTTGGGACATTTGGAAAAATGATTGTCCGGAGAAGAAAAGGTGAGCACTAGCATGAGTACTGTGCCATGCCAACAATAAAGCATCCTGAGACCATTGTGGGGGCTTTTCATCCATAGAGTGGGTTCACTCACAGTTTTCCCTAAGAACGCTGCCAGGGATAAAGATTGGGCTCTAAACATACTCCAAAAGCAACTTCTTCCAACGATCCAGGAGCAATTTGGTGATGAACAATGCTTTTTCAAGCATGATGGAGACCATGTCACATGGCAAAAGTGATAACCACGTGGTCCGGTAAACAAAACATTGAAATTTTGGGTCCATGGCCAGGAACCTCCCCAGATCCATTGAGAACCTGTGGACAATCCTCAAAAAGTGGGTGGACAAAAAAAACACAGAAATGGGGATAAATTCTAATCACTGATTAGGTAAGAATGTGCTGTCATCAGTCAGGATTTGGCCCAGAAGCCGATATCCTGCAGTCCAGGACGAACTGCAGAAGTCTTGAAAAATAACAGTAAACATAGTAAATATGGAATCTTTTCATAAACTTAAGATATTTGTCAATAAAAGTTTAAAATCTTATGAAACGCTTAGAATTGTACTGCAGGAACCAAAGAGACATCTGCCTAAAAAAACTAAAAACATTGAAGCAGCAAACTTTGTGAAAACCAAAATTTGTATCAGTCTCAAACGTTGATCATTCTATAGCTGGACTTATCTTAATATCATGATTATACCATCATTCTGACATGGATTTTCAAAGAAAATACATAGGTCTCATCAGGTCTAAAAATAAATAAATCTGTTTAATAATATATACAATTTATACTGTAACACCTAGTGACAGATCTGTTGAAAGTCAAATGCACACTCCCATTAAGAACGTATATGGTTTTCACTTGTAGACATTGTATGGTCGTATTATGCTGGCACAGTATGGCTCTGTAAAGGGGGCACTGTGTGGTATTGGTAGTGTATTTTGACACTTTACAATGTTACAATGTAGATACTTTATGGAAAAACGTGTGCCTTGTATGGCGCTAAGTTAGATAAAGCATATCGGCATAAAGTCGTGTCTGTGTGAAGGTAGTATCTGGCTTTGTGTGACACTAGTTATACTAATATTATATTCTATTTATGTAACGTATCTAAGCAAAAGTAAAAGTACTAAATGAGGGATTATTGTGTCTAAGTGCCATGTGAACTAGGTGAAGGTGATGTTAGAGAAATCTGCCATACGCACCACTAATAACTGCCCTACTGATCCAATTCAAGAGCTGTCATGTTAATGTCAGGACTCAAATTTAGACAAAACGACCTACATTGTACAAGATGCAGTGCAGACTTAACACAGTCAAGTGCAATCCAATAAGAGTCTAACTTAAACTTGCTCCACATCATCATTTCAGTGGAGGTCGATAGTACTTGGACCACAGGAACAGAATAAGGGCTATTAGCATTTTCGTGCCAGTTTCCTCATATGCATGTATATTTGTATCCCACCAAGGTGGGGGCCGGTTGGCCTGCACTTAGGCACTATATTCTGCTGATATTCAGCCTTCTATAAATATCAGCACTATATAATAAGTTTTTATTATATTGATATAATATACATAAAGGAAGGGTTTATCCATAAAGTACAAATACATACAACTGTCTTCACACCCTATGGTTGTCTTTGAAAAAAAAAGTCTAAATGATACTGGCAATGATGTATAAATGGGTTGGGTATAGTTCTTGCTGATGAAAGAGTTAAATCCCTATATGTTTATGAGGTTTGCCCTTAGGCACTTGGTCTACTGGAGTAAGACAAATAGCCTAGGACATTTTCTCACTTCACTAACACTAACTGACTCCAGCTGGAGAAGGGACAATGTAATTTCCTATTCATCATAGTGGTGAACATCCTGTCACATCCTTGTAAATTAAAAGAGCGTCACACACCAAAAGCTTTCTCCTATGGACTAAGGGGTGGGACATTTTAAAGCCACCACAGCGCTGAGGCCATATTTCTCATCTATCGGGTATGCTACCTGCCAAACTTCCCATCAAAATCGAGATGAAACCAATAAAGAATTTATGAATAAGAACATGCTATTTGCAGGTCTGTAGAATTCTGCACATCTCTTCTGAAATGAGGAGAACAGAAGCTTTATAAGGCCAGGTATCCCGAAGGTACAATAAATTATGAATTGCTTTCATCTGGCATTTTATAATGCAGAGATATTTATTATATTCCAGGCAAAGCTGTATGCAGCCATGGTTAAATAGCATTTAAATTATGAAGCAGTTTATGAGTTTCCAGAAGACACACAATAAAGTTGTGGAATACGAGGTAACCAATATCAGAAGACCTAGGTATTTTATCTAAATACACAAGGAAAAATAAATGGCAGGAATTGGGCGGCTGAATAATTTCATCATGTTGTAAAGACAAAACACAAAATTCTTATGCTCTCGAACCAAATGCCCAGGAATAATGAAATGTACACATTAAAATAAATTACGTAGGAAGAATTTGTGTATTGTATAAAGAGTCATATCTGGAGAGTAATTATGTTATCATTACAATATAATTTGTGATCTAAGGGGTAACGTTTCTCCTTGTGGGGAATGACAAGCTAGGCCTGGCATGTTAGAGTGAGGGACTTAAATGCCATGCATGCTCCTCTTTGAAATTATATATGCAAATTGCCTCTTCAGAGAGGAAGATGACTAAAACTACATCTCATACTTGGCACTGACAAGGGGCAATACCCTGAAACACCGTGTCTGCAAATTGAGATTCTGGTTTGGCTTTTATCCTAAGTCATTTGGCAAGGCTTGTTAAAGGGTTTATATTGACTTTTAGGATTGCTATTTCCAAAAGGTGGCACTAGAATTCTAGTCCTCTTCCTTTCCAAAGAGGCAATTTGCACATTTAATTTCCCAGAGGAGCATGCATGACGTTTAAGTCTCCTCACTCTGAAATGGGGAGCTCCCTCCACCTTTTTTTGATGTGCTGGTGACGGCGCCTATGCGATGATGTCATTGCGAAGGCACCGGCATGTACAAGTTCACTATCAGAAGTAGAGCTGCAGGGAACGTACAGGGAACGTATGAGAGGTAAGTATGGAAAACTTTTTTTTTCAATAAAATTAATTGGAAGTCACTGCTCCCCACGCCGGGACTGTGTGCGCGGGGAGCAGTGACTTCATGCTCCTTCATAGCCGGCACACAGCGCAGCCGCGCTGCGGCTCCTGCTGCTGCCGGGCTATCACGTGTGCCCGCTTATTAAAGGGCATGAATATTCATGCCCTTTAACAGCAGGCACAGGCGATTCCGGCAGCAGAAGGAGCCCCACTGCGGCTACACTGTGTGCCGCTATTAAGGAGCAGTGAATATTCATTTTCTTTAGCAGCGGGGACAGTGTAGGCTGCAGCAGGTGGTTGCTGCCTCCTGTGCCCCGCTCCTCCGCCACAACCGCTCCCCCCACACCCCATATATATACACACCCCAACATTCGGACTATAAGACGCACCCCCCATTTTCCTCCAAAATTTTGGAGGAAAAAAGTGCGTCTTATAGTCCGAAAAATACGGTAACCTGTAATATTATACTTTTCAAGAAAGGCATCCATCCAGGCCCTTCTTAAATTTTTGTAGTGAATCACTCATTACAACATCATGCGGCAGAGAGTTCCATAGTCTCACTGCTCTTACAGTAAAGAATCCGCGTCTGTGATTATGATTAAACCTTTTTTCCTCCAGACGTAGAAGATGCCCCCTTGTCCCCGTCTCATGCCTCAGAGTAAAAAGATCAGTAGAAAGGTCTTTGTACTGTCCCCTCATATACTTGTACATAGTAATAAGATCACCCCTAAGCCTTTGTTTTTCCAAAGTAAATAACCCCAAGTGTAATAACCTGTCTTGGTATAGCAGACCCCTCAGTCCTCTAATAACCTTGGTCGCTCTTCTCTGCACCCTCTCTAGTTCAGCTATGTCTTTCTTATACACCGGAGACCAGAACTGTACACAGTATTCTAAGTGTGGTCGCACTAGTGACTTGTATAGAGGTAA
This sequence comes from Phyllobates terribilis, assembly GCF_046119375.1. NCBI lineage: Eukaryota > Metazoa > Chordata > Amphibia > Anura > Dendrobatidae > Phyllobates > Phyllobates terribilis. The sequence continues at coordinate 164,293,235 of NW_027362762.1, forward strand.
AATTATGTTCTCCTCATGAGCATCTATGCCTCTTTTAAGGCATCCCATTTTTTTATTTGCCTTTGCAGCAGCTGCCTGACACTGGCCACGAAACGTGACCTTGTCCACCAATATACCCAGGTCTTTTTCATTGACAGTTTTGCCCTGTGTTTTACAATTAAGCATATAATTTCCTCTGCCCCAAGTGCATTACCTTACATTTATCCCCATTAAATCTCATTTGCCATTTATTAGCCCAAGCTTCTAGTTTACATAGATCCTCATGTAATATAAAATTGTCCTCCTCTGAATTGATTACCCTGCAGAGTTTAGTGTCATCTGCAAATATTGAAATATTACTCTGTATGCCCCCTAAAAGGTAATTAATAAATATGTTAAAAAGAAGCGGGCCCAATACTGACCCCTGTGGTACTCCACTGTTAACTGAGACCCAGTCTGAGTGTGATCCATTAATAACCACCCTTTGTTTCCTATCACTGAGTCAGTTCTTAACCCACATACATATATTTTCCCCTATCCCCATTGTTCTCATTTTATGTATCAACCTTTTGTGCGGAACCGTATCAAAAGCTTTTGAAAAGTCCATATACACAACATTCACTGCATTTCCTTGGTCCAGTCCGGAACTTGCCTCTTCATAAAAGCTGATCAGATTAGTTTGACAGGAACTGACCCTCGTAAACCCATGTTGATATTGGGTCATGAGGTTATTGTTCTTCAGATACTCTAGTAGAAGTAGAAGACAAAGGATTGAAATAAGACGAGACGTCAGCGGTGAGTTACTGGATGTAAATATTTTTCCGTATAGGGTAATGTTTACACGGAACGACTGATAGCACTAAACGACCATCAATCGGTAAACCATTATCGATTCACAGTCAATTACTGTGGTCTGTCTGTTTAAACAGGCAATTAAAGGGGTGGTTCGAAACTTAATTTTATTTAATATCATAATCTAATCTTTTTTCTAATATACTTTAGTTAAAAAGTTCCTATCTTTCCCTCACTACAATATCTAACTGCTTTATTTTTTTCTACCACTTCCTCTTTGATGACGCTTCATTTGAGAATTCCAGTCCAAGATTAGATTATGACATTAAATAGAGTTTAGGAATAAAATATAAATTAGTTTGGGACCACCCTTTAAACGATGTGCACTTAGTGATCGGTCCCATATTACATAGCATTCCCTGTTGTTATCTAGAGCGTTGTCACTTATTACGTAGCATTTCTTTTTGTTATGTATAGCGCCGTCACATATTATATAGCATCCTCTTGTTATGCGGTATATAACTCCAATTATTATTATATAGTATCCTCTATCACGTATAGTGCTATTTTATGGATGTGGGACATTATTACTGTAGGGGTTAATTAAGGGATATCATTACTTCTGCGATGTATTTTATTTTTGATTTTACTGTTTTTAATGTGGGGGGGGGTGTCACTGTGCAGGGCAGCACTACGGTATGTCGCTTTTTTTCTTCATCTGACATATTGTAGAAGTCCTGGCTGGAAGAAGTAATAGTGGTCTAAGCTGGATGAAGAAGAAAAGCGAAGATGAAAAATTTCAACCAGAGATGTCACTGGTGAGTGAGTGTGTTACCTGTACACGGACACTATACACTGTATACCTTGTACAGAGCTCCTGCATATAATGGCACTTATGGTAATATTAGTATTGTAGGATTTTATTAATGATCAGTATTGTAGTATTCGGTCACTATGTGGTGGTAATATGTGGTCTGGTCATGGTGTGGCGGTATTTGTTCCTTGTATGTGGTGGTAATATGTGGTCTGGTCATGGTGTGGCAGTATTTATTTCTTGTATGTGGTATTATTCGGTCACTATGTGGTGGTAATATGTAGACTGGTCATGGTGTGGCGGTATTTGCTCCTTGTATGTGGTGGTAATATTTGGTCTGGTCATAGTGTGGCAGTATTTATTTCTTGTATGAGGTATTATTCGGTCACAATGTGGTGGCGATATGTGCTCTGGTCAAGGTTTGGTGGTATTTGTTCCTTGTATTTGGTGATAATATGTGGTCTGGTCATGGTGTGGCAGTATTTGTTCCTTGTATGTGGTATTATTTGGTCACTATGAGGTGGTAATATGTGGTCTGGTCTTGGTGTGATGGCATTTGTTCCTTGTTTGTGGTATTATTTAGTCATTATGTGGTGGTAATATATGGTCCGGCCATGGTGTGACGGTATTTGTCCCCTGTATGTGGTATTATTGGTCATTTAAAAAAATGTATGTGACACATTCCCTTAAAGACAAATAAATAAAAATATCTATAATATAACGGGAGATGCGTGCCTCTGTCTGAAGCCTTTACAGACTGCGCAAGCGCGACACGCCTGCGCAGTCTGGCTCCAGACAGAAGACCGCATGGAGCCGTTACAGGTAAGAGGAGTGTATGGCGCCGGATCACGGTATGCGTAGACACTGAATGCATACCGCGATCTTCGGCACCATACTTACATACTTACCTGACAGGTATCAGTGTTGCAGCGGCGCCTCTCTTCACCGGAGACCGGGGCAGGAGTGAGGCGTCGGAGTCAGCGCATGCGCATAGCGCTATCCGGCGCCATTTTACTGAAGACACATTTGCAGTGTGTCTTCAGCAAAATGGCGCCGGACAGCATGGTATGTGCACGCTCATACTCCGGCGCCACAATCCTCCCCCGGCCTCCGGCAGAACAGGACACAGCAGTGCTGGAGCACAGGGAAGAAAGGTGAGTATAAATGTCTATTCTTTTGTATGTGTGTGCAGCGTGAAAGGGATGAGGGGTGCCACACATACCAGGATTGGGGGATGAGGAGGCCATACATACCAGGATTGGGGTGATGAGGGGTACCATGCATACCAGGATTGTGGGGTGAGGGGACCATACATACCAGGATTGGAGGGTGAGGGTACCATGCATACCAGGATGAGGGGTACCACACTTACCAGGATTGGGGGGTAAGGGGACCATGCATACCAAGATTGGGGGGTGAGGGGTACCACACATGACAGGATGGGGGTGGTGAGGGGACCATGCATACCAGGATGAGGGGTACCACACATACCATTATTGGGGGGTGAGGGGACCATGCATACCAGGATTGGGGAGTGAGGGAACCATGCATACCAGGATTTGGGGGGTGAGGGGACCATGCATACCAGGATTGGGGGGGTGAGGGGACCATGCATACCAGGATTGGGGGGTGAGAGGACCATACATACCAGGATGGGGGGGTGAGGGGACCATGCATACCAGGATGAGGGGTACCACACATACCATTATTGGGGGGTGAGGGGACCATGCATACCAGGATTGGGGGGTGAGGGGACCATGCATACCAGGATTGGGGGGTGAGGGGACCATGCGTACCACGATTGAGGGGGTGAGGGGACCATGCATACCAGTATTGGGGGGTGAGGGGTACCACACATATCAGGATTGGGGGGGTGAGGGGACCATGCATACCAGGATGAGGGGTTGCCACACATACCAGGATTTGGGGTGAGGGGTCCATGCATACCAGGATTGGGGGGTGAGGAGACCATGCATACAAGGATTGGGGAGTGAGGGGACCATGCGTACCAGGATTGGGGGGTGAGGGGTGCCATGCATACCAGGATAGGAATGTGGGGTACCATGCATTCCTGGATGAGGGATGGGGTGCCATGCATACCAGGATGAGGGGTACCATGCATACCAGGATAAGGGATGGGGTGCCATGTGTGGCACCGCTGCGGGTCTAGTCACCACAGAGGTACTGCATCTCAGCCAGAGGTGTGGTACCCCACTCTCTGGTAAGGAGGGAGCACTAACCGGGACCCACACACCCACATCCAACACCACATCACTCCAGTAGGGAAGAGCGAGATTGCTCCTGAGGGAGAGCACAGTCCCTGTCCCTATCTGGATGTCTGGAGGAGGGAACTAGGTAGAGGAGGTGTTTAGGGGAGCACACAAGGAAGGACTGAAGGTAGAGGAGACCATGTAGAGTGACAGTTAGTGACGTGGGTCACATGACAGATAGTATAAAAAGACAGGTAGAAACATCTAGAAGTGCCCAGTGAGTGAGGACCGTTGAGGAGTAGGGTCCAGATAGAGTGAGGGCCCAGTCAGAATGGCCCAGTAGGAGCGAGGGAGTCAGAGAAGGGCTCCAGAGACAGAGAAGGGATCTTAGGGACACGGGAAGTGCAGAGGCCGCCCGAATTCACGCCAACCATAGTCGGGAGAAGGGATCAGGTCGCAGTAGAGGACCGGCCCCAGACTAGTGGAGGACTGCAAGACTCAGCTAACAAACCGGAGGCTGCGGTATCTCTAAGTGCCGTAGCCAAAACCACACACATTTGCTGAAAAGGTGACCATATAGGACCAATGGGACAGAGAGGACGTCGCCCGACAATGCCCGTAGCCACTGGCTCGGGACACTGTGTGTGAGGCGCAGGGCAGGAGGGCGAGAGCCAGCGCAGAGAGAGACGACCCGGGAAAGGTACACAAAAAGGGGTTCCCATCAAGTGCACCCAAGTTGTCTGAGATTTGGCTGGATCACTTCCCGGGAGGACACAGGACTCGGTAGGCTCTTATAACCTGCTGGCAGTTATAACCTGGAACATCATAAGAACTGTGAGTAAAAACTTGAAGACTGCACCCCGCTGTGTCCTTGACTTAATTGCTGCGTCACCTGCCTTGCACTACACCAACAACAAAGCTACCTCTTTAACTGCCCTGGGGCCTAGCTCTACCCGTGGAGAGCTGAACCATCTCTGCTGCTTCACCAACAGCCCCACTGGATCTGAACAGCAGCGGCGGCCACCTATAGCTGCATACCACGGGTGGCGTGACAAAACTTTATCCCCAAAACTTTATTCCCCTCTGATATTGATCGCCCGGGGCAATGGACCGGGTCACGCCACCATGACTATCCTAAAAGAACCGACCGGCCCCAGGGGGAGCGTCAAATGCATACTAGGATAGGAATGAGGGGTACCGTGCATAGTAAGATGAGTGATTGGGTGCCATGCATACCAGGTTTTTGCGATGAGGAGGCCATGCATACCAGGATTGGGGGATGAGGAGGCCATGCATACCAGAATTGGGGGATGAGGAGGCCATACATACCAGAATTGGGGGATGAGGAGTGCCATACGTACCAGAATAGAGATGAGGGGTACCATGCATATCAGGATGAGGGATGGGGTGCCATGCATACCAGGATTGGGGGATGAGGAGGCCATACATACCAGGATTGGGAGATGAGGGGTGCCATACATACCAAAATAGGGATGAGGGGTACCATGCATACCAGGATGAGGGATGGGGTGCCATGCATACCAGGATGAGGGATTGGGTACCATACATACCAGAATTGGGGTATGAGGGGTGCCATACATACCAGGATTGGGATGAGGGGTGCCATGTATACCAAATTTGGGATGAGGGGGCCATGCATACAAAGATTGGGATGAGGGGTGCAATGTATACCAGATTTGGAATGAGGGGTACCATGCATACCAGGATTGGGGAAGAGGGGTGCCACGCATACCAGGATTGGGGGTGAAGGATGCTATGCATACCAGGATTGGGGTTGAGGGGTACCATGTATACCAGGATTGGGGGTGAGGGGTGCCATGCATACCAGGATTGGGGGTGAGGGATTCCATGCATTCCAGGTTGGGGGTGAGGGGTGCCATGCATTCCACGATTGGGGGTGAAGGGTGCCATGCATACCAGGATAGGGATGAGGGGTGTCATGCAATACAGGATAGGGATGAGGGGTGCCATGCATACCAGGATAGGGATGAGGGGTGCCATGCATTACAGGACAGGGATGAGGGGTGCCATGCATACCAGGATAGGGATGAGGGGTGCTATTCATAGCAGGATGGGGATGAGGGGTGCCATGCATACCAGGATAGGATGGTGGGGACAGGATGGGGGCAGCACAAATACCAGGAGGGGGGCAGCACATACCAGCATGGGAGACAATATACATATATAAAAATGCTCGCCACCTGGGCGTAGAACGGGTTCAGTAGCTAGTATCTAATAAGAGTATTGGATATTTTAACAATTTTTTACTTGGTTAGAGTAGAGTAGGGCCCGGCCAGAAGAGTCTCCTTGTCCTGGCAGTGGCTTAAAAAATATTTTGGCCAAAGCAAAAGCAGATGGCTATGTATGTGATATGGTTCAATGGGAACAGTTAATGTGTGATTGGTGAGTACGTGGTGCAGAAGTGGAGTTTTTCCAAGAGCGAGCAGTGGGACGGTGGAAGGTTCGAGGTGTGGAGGGGGAGCTGGGGTGGAGCCTGGGCAGAGTCTCAAGGGGGCCCTAAAATGTTGCCAGTATGGGGCCCTGAAATTGCTGGTGGCAGCCATGGTTTTCAGTACATAAACTTTTATGTCACAATTATAATATCTTATCTCCCTTACCTGTTTGTAATGAAGAAAAGTCCCTTGTAACCTGCTGCAGTGTATTTTCCATTTAGATTTTCTTTCACTCTCAGACTTAAATTGCCATTTTAAAATGACCATTTCCAAAAAATACTTCAGGGATCGACTTCTACCAAACTTTACTACTTTATTGTACTTTGCATTGTACAATTTTCAAATATTTCATAATGTACCAGTGTAAGGCTTCCCATAGAATTTGTCTGTGTACTACTGTGAAGATCATTCTCCCAAAGTTTCTTCTTGACCATCCATTTTCCATGCTATTTTGTGCCCTACACTTCTGTGCCCTATGCAAAATAGTTCCCTTAAAATTTTATTTATTTTTTAGTTATTTTACTTACATAGCGCCATTAATTCCACAGCGCTTCAGACATTATCATCACTGTCCCTATTGGGACTCACAATCTACATTCCCTATCAGTATGTCTTTGGAGTGTGGGAGGAAACCGGAAAACCCAGAGGAAACCCAGGCAAAAACGGGGACAACATACAAACTCCTTGCAGATGTTGTCTTTGGTGGGATTTAACCCAGGACCCCAGCACTGCAAGGCTGAAGGTGCTAACCACTGAGCCACCGTGTTGCCCCTACAAAAAAAAAGCAAAATGAATGATCCTTTTACCCCTATTCTAAAGAGAAGTGATTTAATCTTTTTCTGGGTCTTAAAGGGAACCTGTCATGTCCAAAAAATGCTATTTTCCTGAGGATATAGAGTTAATCTGCAGGTAATTAGTGTTAAAATCCTGCATGGCTGCCTTACTGGATGAGTGTCAAACAGGGAGAAAATTATCTTACATCCTCCCTGCAGCCGCTTGCCTTCAGTCATTGGGGTGTTGCAGGGAGCAGATACCGTCACTGCTCTCTACACAGTAGGCACTGCTGTAGTCATTCTCCAGCACACTGACAGCCCTGTCTGCACTCACACTCTGCACACATATGCTGCAGAGAAAGCTGACAAATTGATTACAGTCGCACCCACTGCATAGTGAGCAGTTTTATTACTGCTCCCAGCACTGCCCTAATGACTGGAAGAGAGCCGCTGTATCCACTCTTCCAGTAAGGCAGCCATTGTGTTGACAGGTTCTCTTTAAAGGGAACCTGCCATGTCCAAAAATGCTATTTACCTGCAGATACAGGATTAATCTGCAGGTAAATAGCTATAAAATCCTAGTGTCTGGATGCCAAACTATATTATCTTTTATTACACATGTGAGAGTTAGTAGGTGCACACAGTTATGCAACAGGTGTGTTCTGCACCAGAAGGAAAGATTTGAAAAATGGAAGTGAGAAATTAAGCATCATTAAACATCATTTGTCAGAAAGTGGATGACCATTTTAACTTTTCTAATACCAAATGCGTCTCTGCTGCTGTGCAAAGGTTTTATTGACATGACTGCAGCAGTCACATCACAACTACAGCATGTGACTGCACTACAGCATGTGACTGCTGCAGCCAATCACTCAGCAGTCTTGTTCTGTCCACATTGGCTCAATGATTGGTGGTAGCAGTCGCATACTCTAGTTCTGATATCACCACAGTAGTCACATCAACAACAGGGGAAGAGGTGCATCAGATAGTCACTATGGGAGTGATCGGGTAAGGAAAGCTGTCTTTACTTATTTTTACACAGCCTTAGGTGTGAAAAAGTTAAAGGGTTATTCCAATTTTATAAATAAATACTGTCGGATAGTGCTCGTTAATACAAAAGAATTTGGATTTTATTGCTTATTAAAATTTTCCGTCGTTCTTCAAATATTAATACTTTTCTTTTGTTTAGCTCATTGCCTTGGAGACCGACCACCACTGCTAGACAGTAGAGCATGCACAGTGCTTGCAGGTTCTTTTATATTGAGCTTGAAATCACTGTTTTGAATCATGGGCAGTATCGATGGAGCATGTTGTTGTCTCCTAATTCCGGCCAGCTTCAGCACAGTGCTTACAAACTTGACGGCATCAGTGGTCGGTCTCCTGGGCAATGATCTTTCAACGTATATGATCCACAAAAGGAAAAAAAATCACTGGGTGGTACTTTAAAGTGGCAACCCCTTTAACTAGAACATGAAATATTGAATAAGTAAAGTTTATTTTTATTTTGTCTGTGGTCCAATAATCTGAATAAACATTAATCAGTCCCCATTGAAGAGTTGCAGTTCTCATTTTCTGTTTATATAATAAAAAAAATGGATTTATATATTTTTCTGTCTGCAGCTATTATGTACCAATAGATGTAGTGCTCAAGGGAAATTTCATAAAATGAATTTTTTTTTTTACAAAATTTTTATACCATACTTATACTCATCAAACGTGATGAGAGATCACCTGTTAACAAGGATAAACTATTTATGGTGCACATTTGTAAGACCAAACCACACAAAGCTATACTGTAGGTTCCTTAGAAATGACTATATGACAATGAAACGTTACACAGGGTGCAACAACTGTCTTTAATTAATGGGTTTCTGTATATTCATATTGAAATCCAAAATCTTATCACTATGCACCATAATGACAAAGTGCCCCGAGTATGTAAATGATACATAAAAGTTCTAGAAAATCTCTTTATTATGCATTTTATTTATTCTGACAAGGCTATGAAAGTACTCACTCCTCTTTAGAAGGTGCCCTATTAACTTGAAGGATGATACAACTCTGTTTATAAGTAGCCTTTATTGTACGATACAAGGGAGGAATCACGGAGAGTAATAATTTAACTCTATACAACAATGTACAGACATTAGGATGAGTTAGTCGCTCCCTCTTGCTAATAAATATACTTTATGGGGTTTTCTTTCTGTTGATGACATCATTGAAAGGCTGATTCATTTAAATTAATACATTGAAGCTCCGTAAGCGAGCATTGCTAATTTGTTCTGCAATAGAGACCCGAGAAAGGCCGGGCAAGTGTGAATGAAGCCGATATCCCTTTATACCAGAAGTCTTTTATACGAGGGTGATAGAGACATAAAAATGGTCATCACTCCAAAGGGAACCTCTCCCATATCCCTGATTCTCAAAGCGACAAAGAAAGAGTTATCATCTTATACTGCTAGTCCATAGAGATGTCTTTTAAATAGATTATTTTAATCAAGAATTGAGGGCCCGATTAATTAAGAGTGGCATTGTACACTGCAGTCTTAATGAAGGTGCGCCAAACTCATTAAGAGGTGAATTCAGTGGCCCGCTCCTCCATGCGCCTCGCCAGAAGTGCTACTTCAGTCAGAGACTGGAGTAACATTTTTGGCTTAAGTTTCACCTCTAAAGTAACATAATTTATGATGAATTCAGTGGATGATTCCATGCCAAGTCCTGTCCGTGCTCTGTCGCTTTCACGGAGCTGACCAGGACTGGCATGGAAACCCCAAAAGTCACAAAATTTTTGAGCAACTTTTAAATGTGTTTTATACCAGAAATCTAGCATGAACGCTTTGATGAATTGGCCCTTAAGTTCAAGAATTAGCTGCATTTTATTCTTAGTCAAACTTGATGTCACATTGGATCCGTTTAATTACACAAGTTTTGCTGATATAAGCTAAAAGTTGGAAATAAACTTAGACCTCTGTCAGACGTCCATGTTGCACTTACGTGTTCTATCCGTGTTTTTCACAGATACAATACACATTTTAGTCTATGGGGCTATTTGCATGTCATTTTTTTTCCTGCAACATAGTTGAAAAGTGCCAACACAAGTCTATGAGTTGGTGAAAAACATGTACATCACACAAATGGCATCAGTGTACAGTCTATGTGTCGTCTGTGTTAAACAATGTAATAAATAGGAAAAGTTTTGAAATTTATTTATCCATACATGAAAAGCACTGATGACATACTGACCAAACACTGATGACACACAGATCCAAAACACTGATGACACAGGTACCATTTTTTTGTGTATGTGTGAAAATCTGAATATGGCCTTAAAGTGTACAGTACTTCCTGAATTGGTAAAAAAAATATCAGTTTGTTCTTACACTGAACCTAATTTCTACTGTATGCTTAGGTGCCGATTCATTAAGACTGGCGTTATCGGCTAGCAGGGGCCAACATGCCCCATCCCTCCTATGCTCTGCCCACTTTGGCGAAGCTGGCCAGGACTGGTGTGAAAAAAGCCAAATGTTGTAAAATTTTTGTGCAACTTTAAGTTGCTCAAAAATATGGCGACTTTTCAAAGTGTTTTACACCAAAAAAATGGCGTAAACACATTGATAAATTGGCCTCTTACACTTTATATTGTGCTCCTGTGTGGAAATACAATATTACTCAGATTGTAACAGGATCCAGAGGGTGCTGTGCCTGATATTGCTTGTTAAAGACTGAACTACTTGAACTGTCCTGTAAAGTTGAACTTGTTAAAATGAACCCGGTGTCCCCTGATGTGTGCGTCTGGTCCTGGAACTGAGGTCGTGGAGACAGCGAAGGCCTCCAGCCTGCAAGTGAGTGCAATGTAATGTACACAGCACAACACTTATGGACTGGGACACTGCTTGTAAAGTCCCAGGGCGTAATGGATCAGCAGCTCGCCCACGGCTACCATCCTGGTCACCTTATAACTTTGCAGAAGAAGAGTCCGGGTGCTGAACCAGCTGCCTGTAGTCCAGAACTTTCACCAATATAAAACATTTGGCGCATTATGAAAAGAAAAATCCGGCAAAACGACCCAGGACTGTGGAGCAGCAAGAATCCTACATCAGACAAGAATGGGACAACATTTCTTTCTCAAAACGTTTGCAGACTGTTGCAAAAAGAAGAGGGGATGCTACACTATCATAGAGATTGCCTTGTCCCAAATTTTTTCAGACATACTGATGTCATTAATTTCTAAATTACCGGTAGTTAATTTTTTCAAAAGAAATGGAAAAATGTCTAACTTTCACTCTCTGATATGTGTTCTATGTTCTGTGGTGAATAATATATGGCCATAAGAGATTTCCCAATCATTGCGTTCTTACTTTCTCTTCATTTTACAGAGTCCCAACTATTTTGGAATTGGGGTTGTAGAATAAGGTGAGGTTCAGAATAACAGTAATGAACTCCTAGCACTGAATAGAAAAGCAATCACAGCTGGGTTGGACATGGAAAGCAAATGGAACCTGTGAAAGAACATTTCTTTGGTCATTTGGTCTATAACAGTTTACAAAAGCCACCCTTTATGTCTCTCTAACAATCCGCTAATAACACTGTTTATATATTTTCAAAAGTTGTCAAGTTCAGTTATGAAATGAGCCATTCCTTAATGATTTTGACCCCCTGAATTCAAATCTGACAATGAAATTTTTTAGTTGGCTCTTGTTTCTATGATATCAAAGAGTTTTACCTTTTACTGCAACATAAAATGAATGCATAAAAGTTTCAGTACTTTGAAACATTATTATTTTTGCAAATATAAAGATGCAGAATATTTTGTTATGCCAATTTTCTGATATTTATTTAGAGGAAACTTAGCAACAATTCAAATAACTAAAACATGTCTAAACTCTATTGCGAATTATAAACAGTTACAGAAATTGCACTACAAAATTTGGTTTTCATTCAGTGACAACTCTTTTTTGCTTGTCTCTTGTACTCCTGCGTAGGATCATCTCTTGTCCAACAGTAATCTGCAAGCATCGATGAATTCCATTTTCCGTGATATCTTTTCTACATAGCCGCAATATCTTGGTGAAATCTCTCACTGTGCTCGTTGCTCACTTCTCCGCAGTTTGGTGGAAGAAAGTCTAGATGCGAATGTAAGAAATGACTAATTAAGGACATGTTACAGCCAAGAAACTTATATGTTTTGAGGAGATTTTCCACCAACTCTTCATAGTTATCTGCTCTTGAGTTTCCAAAAAAATTAGTTACCACTAATGAGAATGATACCCATGCAGCCTTTTCCTTGCCCTGCAACAAATGGAGTAAATCCTCATCTTGAAGAATCTGAGTTCCAATAAAGACTCCTTCCTTTATCTTTGCTTCACTCAACCATGGTAATTTACCAATGAGATACTTGAATGCTTTTGCATTTTTATCCATTGCCTTTACAAAGTTCTTCATTAGGCACAACTTGATATGCAATGGTGGTAGCAAAATCTTATGTGGTCAACAAATGCTGGATGCAGGACATTTTTACTCCCTGGCTGAAGTGAATGTTGGAGAGACCTGTCTCTTTTATTGTAGTGATATTCTTTTGTACGACTATCCCACTCACACAAAAAGCAGCAGTACTTTGTCTAGCCACCCTGGAGACCAAGTAAGAGGGCAACGAACATTAAGTCACCATAGAGAGGCCACAAATGTTGGTCATAGTTCAGGCACATCAACAGCTGTTTTTGAGTTGTCATAGGTTGCTTTCATGTGAACTGCATAACCAACTAGAATTAAAGGTAGCGCATTGCCATTATGCAGCAAGACAACTTTTAGATTTGTTTTGGATGAATCGAGAAGAACCTCCATTCCTCTGGATTATGACTTATCTTCGGTTCTTCTATTAAACTGTTGATGTTGTTGTATGCCATGAAGAGGTATTGGACAAGATCTTTATCACGGTTGTGGAACAAAGAAATCCAAAAATCGCCCGCTATGAGATTCAACCGCTGTAACCTGGAACCTAAGAGCTCAGCCTTACTCTTGGGCAGACCCACATCTCTAACAAGATCGTTCAATTCACTTTGTGATATAAGGTGTGGTTCAGTTGAGGTTGCTGACAAAAAGTCTGGGGGGGGAGAGGAAGATGCTTTATGACACCAAGTGCCCTCTCCTTCCTCACTTGACTCGACTGAAAATTTTTCTGGTGCTTTAGGACACGGCAGTTCTTCTGTATGTGGTACTGGGCGTATTGCAGATGGAATGTTTGGATACTGTTAAGTCCACCTTTTCTTTCTTGAAACTCCTTTATTAATGGGGGGCACCATGCAGAAATAGCAATTGGTAGTGTGATCGGTTGGCGGTTTCCAGATCATTGGGACTGCAGAAGGCATAGATTGCCTCTTCCAATGCAACCACTAGGTAAGATGTCTTGCACATCTATTGCAGCATATGTGTGTTGCCTAATTCTTCTCCTTATCTGCTATTCTGCAGCCAAAATACAGGTTGTAGGCTTTCCTTATCATGGTAGTTAAGTTTCGCCTTTGTGACGCAAAAGTGACTTCTCTGCATATGTAGCAAAAACTATCTGCTTTTTTAATGCAAAAATGAGGCATATCTGAAAAAAACATGTCGGTCGAATTGGACTACACTTGGATGTCATCCGAGTGCGGTCTGATTTTTTCACGGACCCATAGTCTTGCATTGCTGATTTTTTCCGCGGACCACTTAGTCGGAGGAAAAAGTTGGACATGTGCACATCCCCATAGAATATCATAGGTACGATTCCTATCTGTGAAAGCCACGGAGAGCACTCTTCTGATATAATTGGTCATGTACACGAGCTCTTAGGGTGAGGCAGGCAGCTGGGACACACTTTACTAAATTCTCAATAGAGGTTTAATAATGATTGGTCTAACAAGGTCTCTCTGGGGCTTTGGGACCTGTATTGTCTCAGGAGTTCCCAGCAGAGTCTACTTCACCTAGACACACATCTACTGTAAGTGCATCTGCTGGTCACAGAGGAGCCACTTTTAAGCAGAACAGTCATGTCTGTGATGCATCGGGTGTCTAGATCTATATTACCACCGCAGATCCTTGCAGTGGCTAACCACTACCACTTGACTACAGACTCAGCACAGATTTAGGAACCACACAATCTTTGAGGAACAGTTTTTACAAATGGCTCCCAGTCCACCACTTGACATAGTCTCTGTAACTTACATGATGTAAATGCATGAGTTTAGATCCCATACACTGGAATTGCTGAGGTCTCTGAACAGTAATTGACATTTTAATTATTTCTTAAAGAAGCACTCCTCCCATCAAAGTTTTTATCCTCTTAATATATTGCAATCATCATATTATATGGCATTATATGTACTTGCAATTGCTCATTTTGCCTCTCTACTCGGTTAATTATTCTCTTTTCTCTCCTCTATTTAACACCAGGAAGTCTCTTGTTCCTGTAGAAATCATTCCTCTCTTCAACTCATGATCCACCTGCTCCACCCCTCCCCCTGCTGCTGACTTTTGCACTCACTGATCAGTCATACAGGAAAAATTGACCTACCATTTCTACATAGAGCTTAGTTTTTAATCAAGTGATGTCATAGACCTAATGGAAAACAGAATAATTAACTGGGTAGAAAGGTAAAATGAGCAATTGTAAGTACACAGTGCTATATAATATGATGACTGCAATATACTAAGAGGATACAAAATTTTGATGGGAGGAGTGCTTCTTTAAAATTGGTGCGGCACTGGTACTGGTGTCTCATTCTGATATAATCTCTGTTGTCTCCTTTAAGTCCAAGAAGGTGTAGACTAAACTAAGTTTACAAAAACTGAGTAAAATCCTGACCAAAACACTTTCATGTAAAAAGTGACCTTAAAAAGTAACGGTCATTTAAATTTTTATTATGTAAATCATTTAGACATGTGAAAATAAGAAACTTTGCAATATATCTTATCAGAGAAATCTGCTTATTTCTCTACCATGATTGATCATTCTTTTTCAAAATTCTCTATTCTCAGGTAAAATCTGTATTCAGTGAAGAAAGATTGTTACATTACTGAGATAGGAGATGACACTTGGTGCTTATAAAGTTCTATGCAGAGTGTAGAGAGGAGGACGCAGAGTCTAGCTCCTTCCTCCTCCTCCCCCATCCCATCTAAATAGAATCCCATCAGTAACAACTGTCATCTCCTCTCTCAATAAAGTAAAAATCTGTCTTCACTGAATACAGATTTTACCCATGAATTGAGAATTTTGACAATGAATAGTCAGTCCTGGAGGAGAAAGAAACTGTTTATATTAATGTATGGAATAAAAATTAAAATGCTTGTTACTTTTTCACATTACTGTCGTGGCTTCTATTAGACCCCAATGAATAATGATACAGCTCATTGATTCATAATGGGGTTTGTCAATGTAGACTATGCTGTTCTTGCCATCAAACACTGAATCCTAGACCGCACGGAAAAAGTGTTAATATGAAAAAAAGTGTTACTAGAACGTTATACAGAAACTTTTACATTAACTGAATATAATGATTATAAAAGACCTGTCTAAAAAAATTCCATAGAGTACTAGTTGGCAAATTAAATGATCTGAAAACATGTTAACATATTTAATACTTCAAATCAATAATTTTCAATTAGAAATTGTTGAATAAATGACTTTAGCATTTTCTTAAAATATAGAAAATATCGAATCCTGTCGGTTGTATGGAGCTCCATGTGACACCTTGGTAGAATTGTTCTAGATCTAATGAATAATGTAGCTAACTTTGGTGCCTAATGTGTCCATAGCTCACCTCAGCACTATCATTTTCGACAGTGTTTAAGTCACTCTACTTCTAGAGTAAGACTGAACTGTTCGTTTTAACTGACTGTCACTGACCATTAGAACCTATGGAGTATCTCTTATGGGTATAATGAATTACTTAAAGTGCAGCTGCTCAGTGTGTGTTCAACAAGATCATTAGCTCAAGGTGTTGCCGACCAGCCCATCCATCCCAAAAAGAGTCACATCTTGACCTTTAGCACCATAATGGCTTATTCTGTGCCCCTTACTCTACTGCGCTGAGCAGCAGCTCCTTGTACAATAGATGGGAAGCACTCAAGCGATCCCTCATTCAATATCCATTTTCTCTTTGCTGATTGCATGTCTGATCGCTGGTGCGCTGCAACACCACTATTTCACAACAGGTACTGACAGTCAATAAAACTTATTTAAAGGAATGAATCTGCTGACTTACTTAAAGGATTTTTTATTTAGTTCCATTCAGTTGAAACAGCACAGTATACTGTACCCAAAGTCTTAAAGGACTGAAATAGTAATATTGGATAATAGTGGGTGCCCCTTCTATAAACTCACTTTTTGGAGTATCTGCTATATTTACCTTATAATTACTTTAATTTGTGCAGCTCGTCAGTTTCATTGGAGCAACCACTGCCAACCCAGCCCCATATTTCTGCTGCTTCCTGACAGAATTTCTTTACAGGGTTGCAGGGGTGATATCTCGATTAGAACATATCACTACTGCAGCTAATCACTGGGCTCAGCGGTTTTGTGATGTCTACTTTGGCATGACTGAACCCAGTGATGCACTTTCAAAATAGTATCACCACGTCAACCAACAAAGATCATCAACAAAGACTGTCGAAGAGCAGCAAAGACGCAGCAATGGAGCAGCAATTGGTAAGTAAGGCAGTGTTGGCAGCGGATTAATCTCTGTATTGTCCAGTCGTTCAACAGTGAATATATATTTATTCAGGAACATAGATAACACAGCTTACAACTGGTATTTCTTATAGCTTAGGATCTTAGCTTCTTGTCTGTAAGCTTGCAAAGTGAAAAGTAAAATGTGCTCCACAGTGAACAGGAACTTCCTGGTTCTTTTTTTTAATTATTATTAACAATGTGTTATTGGCAATATAGCACCATTGTTGGAGACAGAAACTCATGCACTATTAAAGAAGTTGTGCACTACTTTATATTACCCCCCCAATGTATTCCCTCGGGGCCTCTAAGACTTTTTGTAAATACCTTCCGTTGCAGATAATGCCTGTGAGTGGCGCTATCGGTGGCCGCACACAGGCATCACATGACCCCGCGCTGACATCACGACAAGTGAGGCGTGACTCAGCGCTAGGGTCCCCGTGGTGGCTGCTGGGTTGTGGGCGGAGTTACCCCCCACACCCAGCATCCACCGTGCCCAATGAATGGGGAGAGGCAGAGCGTGCGGTGGATGCCGGGTGTGATGTGGGGGGTAACCTCGCCCACAGCCTGGCATCCACCATGGAACCACCTGTCATGACATCAGCAGATGTCAGAGCCGGCTGCAGCTGGGGGTCACGTGATGCCTGTGAGAGGCCACCGATAGCATCGCTCACAGGCAGTATCTGCAATGGAAGGTATTTACCCCCCCCCAATGTAATCCCCCGGGGCCCCTAAGACTTTTTGAAATCTAAAGTAGTGGACAACCCCTTTAAACTGTAGTAAATTGTAGTTGTTGCAATTTATACAATAATAAGCATTATTCCAACAGGCGGTAAGTTCACATTTGCAAGGAGATCGCAAATTTTACACCTTGCATAGCAGTAACTGAAATCCCCTGCCAATCAGGAGAACATCTGTGACATAGCATGATTGAAAATATTCTTCATCCACATATGAATGTAGTTTTCTAACAGCTCAAACATATGCAGTGAATTGTACAGTACTTTGATTGCAAACGTGGAATACAGACTTGTCACTAAGAACTCACAAAGACGGGATGTAAATAAGAATGAGCATTAAAAAGTTGGTCAGCTTTATAGTTTAAAGGGAACCTGACAGCTGATACATGCTGCTGGATCCATGGACTGTATGTATCAGACACCGGCTGCACAATTTAAGCCAGGTATGTTTGACTCTGAAATGCTGCAGAGTTTCAGAGAAAAAGATACTTTAAAAGCCACTGGGGACCAAGTCGCATGGGTGACTAGTCAGACAGGTAGGTCCCTGGCGGCCTCCTCCCTCGCGGTCAGAGGCGTATCTAGGGAGTATCTGCCCCGGGAGCAGCCGGTAGGGAAGGTGCCATCAGGCCGCCTAATGCGGCTGTCCGAGGTGTCTCCCCTGGTGGCTGCATTTTGCTGCCTCCCCCGGACTGGGAGTCGACTGTTCTGTGGGTCCGGACACCGTATGATGAATGTGGGTGGGTGCAAACACAGTATGATGAGCGAGGGCGGATGGGTGCAGACACAGTATAGTGAGTGGAGGGATTGGTGCGAATACAGAATGGGGAGGGTGGGTGTAGACACAGTATGGGGAGCGAGTGGGAGATGGTTGCAAGTACAGTATGGTGAGTGGGGGGATCGGTGCGGATACAGTATGAGTAGAGAGGGGAAAAATGTATGCGGAGCGAGGTTGATGGGATGTGTACAGACACAATATGGGGAGTCGGGGGACATGTGAGGAGTCAGTATAGAGAGTGAGGGTGAAAAGTGTGAGGAAACTATTGAGGGGAATAATGTAAGGAGACAGTATGGGGGGATAAAAGTGTGCGTGGGCACAGAATAGAGACTGAGTAGTGTGTGGGGGGTAGCATAAGGGACAGTGTAAGGGCACAGCCAGGAGGGGACAGTAAGTCAATTAGGGTGTGTGTGATGAGGGGGCACAGTATAGAGACTGGGCCCTATAGGGGGGACACAATATGAGAGGACAGTGTGAAGAGGGGACCCAGTAAAGAAAAGAGGGGGCAATGTGGAGAGCATGTACCACATGCTCAGGGACAGTGTAAGGGTCATATTTTGTGCAGTAAATATACTGAAGGACAATTAGTTATTCAGGGGCTCAGAGTGCGGCAGATATTTTTATTCAGGAGCATTATAATAACACTGCTATTTTTATGGGCATCGTGTGGGGATGTGCTGCAGAAGACCAGACAAGATGGAAGTCTGCAGAGATGGACTGTGGAAGAGAAAAGTCATCATGGAGTCTGGACAAGATGAAAAAGAAAACAAAAGAGAACAACTCCAGTCAGAGACGTCATCTATCAGGTAGCTGGATGTAAATGTTTTTTGGAATACTGACTAATTCTCCTGTTTTTATTTATGTTAGGAGCATTAAGGGGATGGTCTAGGTGTTTGTGATGAATCTGCAGTCACTCTATGTGACTGCAGACTTCTGAATTCTCATAGTGCGCACTGCACACTGTCAGGATTCGCTGGTGCAGGCGATAGAGGTGTGTAATATACTTACTGTCAGGGTTCAGCTCTGCTTGCAGGTTCTGGAGTCATCACATGGCTACTTCACTCATATGTGATTTTCATACTTATGGTCATGTGACAACGAGCTTTTCTCCTTGATTCTCTCAGTTTTTCAATGAACATTGAGAGAATGATGGAGAGCAGCTCCTCGGCACATGACTGTAAGTGTGCAAATCGTATATGTGCTTGGGATGGGGGAGCATGCCAAAACTGAATTCTGCAAAACCTAGATACACCTCTGCTCACAGTCCCCTGAAATTACAGGTTTCTCCCTATATACGCTCTTAGGGAGAGACCTGTGAACCACTGGCAGCAGGTAGAAAGAAGCCATGGGACCGCCTGTTTGACTAGTCTCTTGTCTAGCTCCATGCCCAGTGGCTTTTAAAGTATTTTTTTCTCTGAATCGCTGCACCATTTCAGTGCATATTGGGATACCACCACCTGGAAGTTTGGTAAAGTCAAGCCCTTTTGGGGAACATTACGGGTGCTTATGAGCACCTTTAACAATAACATACTCAGTTTGGTGCTATTAAGCAAATAAGAAAAAGATCTTCAGCTCACCTGGCCCAACCTGCCCAGTCCTCCTTTCCATGATCTCGGTGCTCGGAATTAGTCCATCCCCATCTGGGAGAAAAATCCTCAGTGAAAGTGAAAAGTAGTTTTCCAGCACACGATTTAGAAAAACTGAAAAAGCCTTTATTTAATCCATCGTTAAAAAATACAACTCCAACAGAGATAAAAGCGTATGTAGGCTTACGCGTTTCGGATCATATTTGACCCTTAGTCATAGCATGAAATACTGAATAAATGTTGCACTTTTCAAGGAAAACAGTCAAGGAAAGCTGCCAAGGGTAACACCCACCAAAATCAGCTGTGATATCAGCATCATTAATTCAAGGCTAGCAGTGATCTAAACACTAGTTTAACCCTATAGTACATCCATCCTCTCAAACATGTTACAATGTGAACTGCCACTTAGTACTGCACTAATTATTTAATCACTTTTTACCCAAGTTTTTTTATATATGTGAATTCTTTGAATAAGCAATTAATGCACTATTTAAATATATATGTAACAATAACAGCTTCTAAAGATATCATTACCTATTTTCTAAAAAATGACTGTTCTAACATTTGATTTCAAGGGCATACTTTTCCAATACAAATCTCTATTTTAAGACCATATGCGAATAACTGGAAATTATTACAAAATGTAATTAACATGTTTTGTTTTGTATTATTTACAGTCTCCCCTAGATTAATCGTGAGAGTAAAAAACATTCTTCCTTTTGTTTGATAAATATCTCAATTTGTCCCAACTTTATTAATATAGATACATCAATTCATGTTTTAGATTTAGTCCTGCTGGGTATCTGGTATTTAGTTTCAAAATCCATAGAGCTTCAGTCACCTGGAGTAGTTTAACCCTATCACCACCTCACCGGTGAGCAGGAACAAATTCCAAAGCACTTAACCGCAGGCTACTTAAATCCCCCTTGTGTTCATACAAAAAATGTTTGGAAGCCCCCGAGAGACTGCGGGTAGTGACATTATTAATGTCATAAATGTGCTCCGACAGTCTTTTTCTTATACTACGGCTTGTAGATCCCACATATTGTTTTCTGCACATCGTGCAAAAAATGATTTAAACACAGTGGTCAGCAGCACAGTTCATGAAAGTCTTTAGATTAAATACTTGACCCTCATTACTTATGACAGACTTGTTATTATTTATCATGAATTTGCATAAACCACATGACTTCTGCCCGCATCTAAATGAGCCCTTAGTGGACAACCATGTGCAACCTATTTCACCTGTATTTTCTCTGAGTTCACTTGGGGAGATTATATTTCCTATTGTCAGGGATTTTTTGGCACAAATTTACAACCATTTTTTAGAATTTCTCTAAGGGTACTGTCAGTGGTTAACAATGGTAGATGTTTTCGAACAACATTAATTACTTTATAATAATTGCTATGATATGTGGTGGAGAAGATCATTTCTTTAGAGAAATCTTTCCTGGCTGATTTTTTTGCCTGGAGTAGATAATGATCTCTGCTTTTTTCATTAGCTTTTATTTCAGCTTTTTCAATAGTTTTTTGATTATAGCCCCTATGCTGTAGTCTCTTCTTAATATTGTCACATTCTTCCTTGTATATACTATCACCAGTACAACACCTTCGAGCTCTAATAAATTCCTCGGTGGGGATATTCCTGATTACATGTTGTGGGTGTTGACTGGAAGCATGCAAAATTGAATTTCCTGAGATTTTTTTTGCGGAAAACCTGACAATCTACTTTTCTATTCAACCTATCTCCACTCAGCTGTATATCCAGAAAGGAAATTGTATCCCTATTGGTATCTACTGTAAAAGACAGATTTAAATCATTATCATTAATGTAATCATTAAAACCAGGGACTAAATCATCTGATCCTTTCCACACTATCAAGATGTCATCTATAAAACGTAGATATTGTTCTATGGAGTCTGAATAAGGGTTAGATTCAGTATAGATGAATTTGGACTCCTACCAGTTCATGTACAAATTAGCCAGGGATGGGGAGAATTTAGCTCGCATGGAACATCCCTGACACTGCACATAGAACTACCCACCCACTCTTTTAGCAATTAAGCACCAGATTGGTGACAGGAAGTATTTAATTTTAGGGATCTGGTCTGAGCTCTGAATTAAATTTAGAAATCTTGTTTGGAGTCTGAATGAGTTTAGAGATGCAATTTGGGGGCTGAATTAATTTAGGGGTTAAGTCTTTGGTATTAATTCATTTTTGGGTTTAGTGTGAATTAATTTACAGCTTTGAATAGTTCTACAAAGTTAGTGAGATGTTTACAAGACAACATCTTTATTATTAGCATTCATCTGGGACCTTCACCTGATCGCAAACTCAGGTACGTGGACCTCTACGAAAACTACTAGAACTCACCTGCTGTTTAGGTATAACTGCTGTATTCAGCATGTACATCGCTTAGTTCAGGCTGCTGCTTGAGCAGTTTTCAGCTGATCAATGGGGGTGTTGGCTGTTCAGCGGATAGGTCATCAATTATTTAAACTGGAGAACCTCTTTTAGGCCACGGTCCCACAATCAGTATTTAGTCAGTATTCGGTCAGTATTTTTTCTCAGGAGTGGGAGCCAAAACCAGGAGTGGGTGATAAATGCAGAATTGGTGACTTGTTTCTATTATACCTTTTCTCTGATTGTTCCTCACCTGGTTTTGGCTCCCACTCCTGAGAAAAATACTGACTGAATACTGACCAAATACTGATAGTGGGGCCACGGCCTTAAGTGCATTCTCTCCTCTGCAGCAATGCCATACTGTGGTTTAGGCATGTTGCAGGCCCAGAAGGAGGCCATTTGGCTTTGGGAACATGGATTTTTCTGGATTGTTTATTGGGAGTTGCTTTTCTAGTGCTTGGTGACCTCTTGATTACCTGTTTCAATATAAGAAACCATGGACAATCCGTTTAACAATTTATAGGGTGCATGTCTCTAAAAGCACATGCTAGGCACTATGTATTGGGCATTTAAATTACATAATTGCAATTTTCAATCTGTAACATCCACTAATTTCTTGAAAATGCAGTCAAAATAGTCACTACACCTGAAGATGAATTCCCTAACTATAATTTGCAAAATGGGGACACTTTTTCGGATTTCTGCTGTATTGACACTTTAAGGACTCTGTACACATTATCCAGAAACTAATCCAGGAAACTCTTAGCCCCAAAAGCCAAATGGTGCTTCTTTTTTTCTGAGCCCTGCTATGTGCCCAAACAGTAGTGTTAGAATATATATAGCGTATTGCTGTACTAGGGAGAAATAGCGTAATCATTTACAGGGCACTTTTTCTCTTATTAGCCATGGAAAGATGAGAAATTTTGAGCTAGATCTAGTTATTATTGTAACAAATTAAATTTTTCATTTTCACACAGCCAAATGGTAAAGAAAATGGTGAAATACTTGTGGGATAAAATTTCTGAATACACCCCTACAGGAATTCAATGAGGGGTGTAGTTTCCAAAATGTGGTCACTGTTGGCTGTCTGTTGTTCTGGTACCTCAAAGTCTCTGCAATTGGTGCCCACAAACCCATCCACAATTGTGGCATAATTTTTTTCCCAATACCCCTTATGAAAATGAAAAGTATTGGGCTAAAGTATCATTTTGAGACAACATTTTAGTTGAAAGAAAGGAATTTTTCATCTTTTTCATTCCATTTTGCATTATTTCCTGTGAAGCACCTGAAGGTATAACAATCTACTAAATGCAAACTGGCTAAACTTCCGATATTTTCATAAGCATAAAATATATCAACATAACTTTACCAATATCAGAAAGTACAATGAGTCACGAAAAAAAAAAACAATCTCAGAATCACTGGAATTGGAAAATGGACTCCGAAGATGATACCATACAAAGTGACACATGTCAGATTTTAAAAATTGGCCTATGACAGGAAGTTGAAAACAGGCTTCAGATGTAAGGGGTTAAACTGCATGGCATGTTTGACTTTGCACTTATGTGTATAGCACCTTACCCCCTTTACGATCTTTGATGTAAGTTTATGTCATGGTTGGATAGGGGTTCATGACCTATGACTTAAACTTACGTCATAGAGATCATGTCGGCACAGGAACATTGCCAGTGCGATCGTTACTGGCAGCTCGGCATAAGTAAGAGCCGAGACTCAGCTGTCACTGCCAGGAGCGGTGCCCGCACTGCCCCAGTCCAATTTACTTCCTAAATACCGCAATCTATATCAATCGCAACATTTAGGAGGCTAGGAGAAGGAGGGGGCTCCCTCTCCCTTCCGATCGGCACCTTGTGACATCTTTGCAAGGGGGCGTCAACATCATTGCGAGGCCATGACGACCTCCGGGTCTGCCAGGTACAGCAAGCCTGTTGGACCATGATGAGAGCATGGTCGGAGAGGCTTCTGTCAGGGCAGCACTGACAGTTATATGTTAAAACCCTCCTGTTTGTTTTTTCCATCTTGTGTTTTGTGGTCACGTGACCATCTGCCTTTATATTCCAGCTCCGCCTTTTTGGCTGTGCTGGACTTCAGTGTTGTTTGACTGTTTTGCTAGCCAGGTGCTTCTGTGCCTATATCTCTCAGTTTGCTTGGTCCTTTGGGACCTCTAGTACCTTTTTGTCAGATTATCTTTTGTTTTCTGCAACAACTTTCTCTGTTCAGGAGGTGTTCCATTTTTGTTCCAGTCTTTAGTTCTTTTAGGGAGCCTTTCCCTTTATTCTATAGGTCTTCGTTCAGACTAGCCTAGGACTAAGGCAGGTCTGTTCGCTAGGAACAGGCAGCCCGCTACATCATAGGGATTCAGCTTAGTCTATCTGTAGGGAAAGCTTTCCCCTTCTTTCCTTAGTTCTTGTTTGCCGATCATAAAAGTATAATGCATTGCAATGCTAGTGCATTCCAGTGCATTATACCAGCAATCAGAGTAATGAAAGTTAAAGTCTCATTGAGGGACTGAGTAAAAAAGTAAAAAAAAAGTTTTAAAAAATTGTAAAAATATAAAAAAAAAAACACAAAATAAAACATGGACAAAATATCATACCAATAAATGCATATATTTATGTAAAAACAAAAATAAGCAAAAAAAGAACACATATTTGGTATCGCTGCATCTGGAACAGCCCGACCTATAAAACTGTCACACTAGTTAAACCCTTCAGTGAACACCATAAATAAATAAAAAAATAGGCAAACAAATATTCCTTTATATCATACCAAAAAGTGGAATAAAATGTGATCAAAAAGTCGAATACCACCTATACCATTTTTATTTACAGGTGCATCTCACAAAATTATAATATCATCAAAAAGTTAATTTCTTTCAGTTCTTCAATACAAAAAGTGAAACTCATATTATATAGAGTCATTACAAACAGAGTGATCTATTTCAAGTGTTTATTTCTGTTAATGTTGATGATTATGGCTTACAGCCAATGAAAACACAAAAGGCATTATCTCAGTAAATTAGAATACTTTATGACAACAGCTTGAAAATGTTTTTAAACTCCGAAATGTTGGCCTACTGAAATGTATGTTCAGTAAATGCACTCAGTGCTTGGTCGGGGCTCCTTTTGCATCAATTACTGCATCAATGTGGTGTGGCATGGAGGCGATCAGCCTGTGGCACAACTGAAGTGTTATGGAAGCCCAGGTTGCTTTGATAGCAGCCTTCAGCTCGTCTGCATTGTTGAGTCTGGTGTCTCTCATCTTCCTCTTGACAATACCCCATAGATTCTCTATGGGGTTAAGGTCAGGCGAGTTTGCTGGCCAATCAAGCACAGTGATACTGTTGTTTTTAAACTAGGTATTGGTACTTTTGGCAGTGTGGACAGGTGCCAAGTCCTGCTGGAGAATGAAATTTCCATCTCCAAAAAGCTTGTCGGCAGAGGGAAGCATGAAGTGCTCTAAAATTTCCTGGTAGACGGCTGTGCTGACTTTGGTCTTGATAAAACACAGTGGACCTACACCAGCAGATGACATGGCTCCCCAAACCATCACTGATTGTGGAAACTTGTCACAAAATAGTGATGCAAAATTTTTTTTTTTTCAAAAAATAGGTTTTATTGTGTAAAAGTGGCAAAACATAAAAAAATATAAAAATGTTGTATCGCTGTAATCGTACTGACCCAAAGAATAAAGATGTCTCATCATTTTTACCATACGGAGACCGACATAAAGGAAAACCCCAAAAAACAATTCCTGAATTGCTGTTTGTTTTTTCGTTCTGCCTCCCAAAAATTGAAATAGAAAGCGATCAAAAAATGTTATGTGCCCGAAAATGTCACAAGACTCTGTTGGCAGAAATATAGAAAAATTATAGCTCTCAGAATATGGCAATGCAAAAAACTTTTTATTGTAAAAAAAAGTGTCTTTTATTGTATGACAGCAGCGAAACATAAAAAAACTATATAAATCTGGTATCGCTGTAATCTCACCGACCCGAAGAAGAAAGTTGTCTAATCACTTATAACGAGCAAGGAACGGCATAAAAAAAAAATAAAAACCATTCTTGACCTATTGATTTGTTCATTCTACCTCCAAAAGATTGCAGTAAGGTTCAGCTCACATTTATCCTGCGATCTACACTGAGCGCTTACACCAGACTGATTTCCTGTAATGAGGCAGTTGGAGAACTGAGGAGCTGTCTGGCCTATGATACAGTAGCCTTTTTAGATGTGTACAAAAGCGCAGTCGATCACAATTTTGTGTACGTATGAAAAGAAGGACACCACTGAACAGAGGCAAGACAGAGTCCAGAGTAACTCTGCTGCCTCATTATAGTGAATGGATCCCTTGGCGTTTCATCTGAATTACATCATAAGGAGATTCAGATAGAAACCCCAATGCAAGTGCTCAGCGTAGAGCACAGGATAAATGTGATCCAAAATATTATGTAAAGGGTTCTCAATAAAAGCTTCAACTTAATCCACAAAAAAAAGCAAGTCCCCGCTCAGGTCCATCATTTGTCAATGGAAATATAGGGGGCTTCCACGTTACTGGTAGCACAAAGGTTCTGGAAAAGCAAAATGGCTCCTCACCTCCCAAAAGAAATCCAGCGAATTCTGCACTCCTAAATCCTAATGCCCTTCTCCCTTCTGAGCTCCACAGTTTGCCTAAACCATAGTTAGCATTCACATTTGGCATTTCTGTAGTGATGAGAACTAGTGTTGAGCCACCCCCGTAGTGTTCGAGTTCGGTTCGGTTCGTCGAACACCCGTGTGTTCGCCGAACTGTTCGTCGAACTGTTCGTCGAACACCTTCGAACACCGTTAAAACCAATGGCAGGCAAACAAAAACACATAGAAACACATAGAAAACACCTTCAAAGGTGTCCAAAAGCTGACAAACTGCTCAGAAGACACAACTAACACATGGAAAAGTGACAAGTACATATAGTCATGCGAAAAGAAAAGAGGTGGAGGAGTAAAAGGAGGGGGAGACACAGATATAGGCATGTCATGCCCTTCTAAAATCCAAAAAGTGAGAAGCCGAGACGGCCAGTCCGCTCCTGCCCGTGCCACCTCCGTGTCGCCGGATTTGTGCCAGAGCCGCGGTGAACCCTGACGGCCAGCCCCCCTCTCCCAATACTGGTGCCTGTCCGCTGGTGGGTCGAGAGAGCCCCCCTGTGGTGGAGGCAGCTCTAAGCTTTTTAATTTAAATTGTCCCTCTAATTTGAATGAATACACTTTAAATCCATTTACAAGGATCTATTGGAGGGCAAGTCTCATGCCAGCAGCCGCGTAATTCCAGCTCCAGTAGCGTCCACTAAAGCTGCTGCAGTTAAAAAGCTTTTATAAGGATCGAGCTCGGCTGTCCACCGCAAGGCATCCTAGTGCCAGTCCCAGCCCCTATGCCTTGGGGTGCCTCCTGATGCTCTTCACTAAGTATCCCGTGGTCCCGAAGCATTTCCTTTGAAAAAATTAAGTGTCCAAACTACAGGTGGTGTAGCTTGCTTAACAGCCGGGATAATCCGCTGACTAGCAGACACTGCTACTAGGCACAAAGTATTTCCTGGGCTAGATGCAGTTAAAAATTTGTAAGTAGATACTCTCGTTGGATGCTGAGAAAGCATTCCATAGAGTCTCCTGGCACGCCATATATGATTCTCTTAAAAAGCTTGGGGTAGGGGTCTAGGGGACCCTTTTATAGCCAAAATCACGGCCCTGTATCACAATACGTCACCTAGGCTGAAGATAAATGGAACTGTAGCACCGAGGGCTCGGTTGCTACAGACGTATTGCACCTCACCCAGAGGTGTGATATCTCACTCTCAGATAAGGATGGAGTGTGGATCAGGACCCGACACCTGCATGCATTACACCACATTGCCGTGGGGCAGGGCGACCAATATGCCCCTGAGATGGGCACGACAGTCCCTGTCCCTGGCTGGAGTGGGGGGAGGGAACACTGAGGAAGGGGAACCCTGCAGTGCAGGAGCAGGGAGGAAGCAGTTCCTGGGTGCATTGAGAAGGGAGTATAAAAGGTGGGCACCATCTTAGTTCAGTGCAGAGAAGTCTGAGCAGAAGTGGCAGGGAGCAGGGGCTCTGCATGAGCTCTGCTCTGGAGGCGGGCCTAGTAACAGAGGCCCAGGCCTGCAAGAGGGAGAAGGAAGGAAGAGGAGCGGAGAAGGCTCCAGGAACGAGGAATGAAGGGATCCCAGGGGTGCGGACGGGCGAGTCGCCACCGCACGCCCGAATCCACCTGCGTGGAGGGGTCAGGCCAAAGGGGGAGACCGGTCCCCGAACTAGTGGAGGCAGGAAACGACCCTCAGCTAGAAACCGGAGGCTCTGACATTTTATGTGGCGCAGCCCCTTGCTCCACCCGCTAGGAAGGCACCACATAGGGTCAGGGAAACTGGCGCCAAGTTTACCAAGAGGAGGCCCGAGGCAGCCGGACAGAAGTGTTGGTAAGAAAGGCCAGACAAAGGACACACAAAGGGGGTCCTGTGAAGCGCTCCAAAGTTATCTGGGAGTTGTCTGAGCCCCTCACCTGGTGAGCACAGTACGACGTGGGCAGCCGTTACCTGCAGACGTGGTCTGGATAATAAGAACTGTGAGTAAAGGCCCTGAACTGCATCACTGACTCCGTGTCGTTACTGCTGCTGCCCTGCACCATCACCCCCATCCTCCGCATACACTGCCCTGAGGCTATACTCCTCCCGTGGGGAGTTATGCTACGCTCTGCTGCACCCACAACACCAGCCTTAGCGGTCTGCCCTGTAGCGGCGGTTCACTCTGACCGCAATCCACGGGTGGCGTAGTCGGACATTTAAACATCAAAACCACATAAATAGTTCCGCCACTGGTTTGACCGCCCTGAGCCACGGAACCGGATCGCCGCCACGAAGACTACAACCACCAGCATCCACCAAAAAGGGTCCGGCTCCGGGTGTCCCAAGGCCCAGGGGGTGCGTCAGAACATTTTCATCGCCTTTCACAATCACCAATGGGACAAGGCAGGGATGTCCTCTGTCCCCTCTCTTATACATCCTAGTGACGGAGCACCTGCTCTCATCAATTCGCCATAACCCCAATATTAGGTGGATTGAGGTGGGAGGCACCGAGTACAAGTGCTCTCTATTTGCTGATGATGTCCTAGTATATATCACTCAATCACATATATCCATCCCTGCTGTTATGGCTGAAATAGATCACTTTGTTACATGGTAAAATTTTAAAATCAATGCAGCGAAGTCTGAGGCCCTCGATGTCTCCCTCCCTAAATCCATATAGGATTCCATCCAGTCCAACTTTCCCTTTGCCTGGCCCTCACAGGGTATCAAATACTTAGGAATTCCTATTCATAGAGACCTCTCCCATCTATGTTATCTTAATTTTGGGCCCTTTATTGAACAATTCCATACAGACCACGGTTGGCAAGTTAGAACTGTAAGATTCACTACGTGAACCACTGGTGTTTTGTGGAAAAGCACATGTACACCGCGTTCCAAATTATTATGCAAAAAGTGTTTAGGAGTGATAAGGGAAGAATTTGTTTGTTTGTCAGTTAAACTCATTGATGGTGATGTGTGTCAGGGCTCTTTATATCACTGTAAGCAATTGCAGACACCTGTGCTAATTAGTTTGGCAGGTGTGTCCAATGAAAGGCAAGACTACTTAAGAAGGCTCTCTCACATTATTAAGCAGCCTACATTTTCTGCCAAAATGGGAAAGAAAAAGGATGTGTCGGCTGCTGAGAAGCAACAAATTGTGGAGTGTTTAGGTCAAGGCATGACTACAATCAACATTGTGCGATGATCAGGATGAAGTGTCTTGGCAATCAAGAAGTATGTAGCTGATTCACAGTACACACGTGTGCGTGCTGATAAGGGCAAATTGAGGACTCTTTCCTACAGGCAATTACGTCAGGTTGAAAGAGCAGCGGCCAAAAAGCCTTGTCATAGCAGCAGACAAGTTTTTGAAGCTGCTTGTGCCTCCAACGTCCCCCGAAAAACAAGATGCAGGGTCCTTCAGAGGTTTGCAGCTGTGCATACGCCATCCTGTCGACCTCCTCTATCCACTTCACACAAGCAGAAACGGCTCCAGTGGGCCAAACATTACATGAAGACTGATTTCAAAACTGTTTTGTTCACGGATGAGTGCCGTGCAGCGCTCGATGGTCCAGATGAATGGAGTGGAGGATGGCTGGTTGATGGACACCCCACGCAAACACGGCTACAGCGCCAACAAGGAGGAGGTGGAGTAATGTTTTGGGCTGGAATCATGGGGAGAGAGATTGTCGGCCCCTTTAGGATCCCTGAAGGCGCTAAAGATGAACTCCATAATGTATGTGGATTTTCTCAAACAGCACTTCCTGCCATGGTTCAAGAAGAAGAACCGTGTATTTCACAGCAAGATCATTTTTCTGCATGATAATGCACCATCTCATGCTGCACATAAAACATCTGCATCTCTGGCTGATATGGGCATAAAAGGGGACAAACTTATGGTGTGACCCCCATGCTCCCCTGACCTCTACCCCATTCAGAACCTTTGGAGCATCATTAAAAGGAGTGTCTATGATGGCGGGAGGCAGTTCACATCTAAGCAACAGCTCTGGGAGGGTATTCTGTCCTCATGCAAAACAATTGAAGCAGAAACCATCCAAAACCTGACAAATTCAATGGACGAGAGAGTTCAGAAGCTCCTTTCGAACAAGGGGTCCTATGTGAAAATGTAACATCACCTAGAATAAAGTTTTGAGTTGAAAACTGTTTGATTTCAGTTTCTAACAACCTGCTAATGCTTATAATTTCAAAAATGACCATTTTTTTGGTCTTTATTAAAATGAAAAGGTTGATCGAAAAGTTTGGGGGATCTAAGAGTGTGGCAACCCAGTAGTCATGATTACTTCGAATTCTGACAATATGAGGGTCATGCTGCAGGTAGTGCAGCAAGAAGGCACTTATGTGTCTTGCGCATCTCGGAGCCCCAAAATTATTTTCCGGGCTAGATGCAGCTAAAAATTATTTTTAATTTTAAATCTGGTGAAGCTTATTATAGATGGCCTAATAGGATCAGTGCTGCACACTGCTACAAAGCCCAAATTATTTTCCAGTCAAGATACAGATAAACATGATTAGTAATTTGAAAGCTTAAAACGGTTGGTAGGGTGATTTTAACCAATCATCAAGCTTTTACTCTCCCCAGGATGACACAGGGGTAGAAAAGTCGTTTCGGATCCATGATTTGTTCATCTTTATGAACGTGAGTCTGTCTACATTATCAGTGGAGAGCCGCGTGCGCTTATCTGTCAGCACACCACCAGCAGCGCTGAACACACGTTCAGACAGAACGCTGGCTGCGGGGCATGACAAGATCTCCAAGGCGTAAGTGGCTAGCTCCGGCCATTTATCCAGATTGGAAGCCCAAAAAGAGCAAGGGTCCAGTGACACAGTCATGGCTTCAATGTTTACTTGGAGATACTCCTGTACCATCGTCTCTAGGCGTTGACTATGTGTCAGACTTCTTGTCTCCTGTGGCCTTGCAAAGGATGGGCTAAAAAAGTGGTGAAATGATTCCGCAAAATTGATGTTACCAGCAGATACTGTGGTTCTGTTACGGTTTGAGTGCTGAACACTTGACGGTCCCACGGTTGGCAAGTTGGAACTGTGAGATTCACTACGTGCACCACTGGTATTTTGTGGAAAAGCACATGTAAGATTCTGCAACAGTCTCTGCTGATACTCCTGCATGCGTGCATCCCTTTCTATGGCAGGAATAATTTCTGCAAATTTACTTTTGTACCGGGGATCTAACAGTGTGGCAACCCAGTAGTCAGGATTATTTCTAATTCTCACAATTCGAGGGTCATGTTGCAGGTAGTGCAGCAAGAAGGCACTCATGTGTGTTGCGCATCCAGGAGCACCAAGTCCCTGTTGTGTTGGTGGCGAGGTAACAATCATGCTTCCTTCCTCTGTCCTCTCCCCCCAACCTCGCACAACAGAAATGTGATCAAGGTCTCCCTCATCTGATGAGTCTTCCATCAGTTCGTCCTCCACTTCTTCCTGGGCTCCTGCACCTTCCTCACTAGTTTGGCTGCTACCATGCGCCCTGGTAAAATCATCTCCCCCACCCTCACATGCCTGCCGCCCTGGTGCTGCCGACCATCTGGACCTTGCAGATGTTAGCCCTTCCGCATACAACTCCTCCTCCTCTACTTCCTCCACCTCCTCTTGTGCCACCACCTGACTCCGAATTCTGTTTAACATGTGCTCCAGCATGTAAATCACCGGAATAGTCATGCTGATAATGGCATCGTCAGCACTAAACATCTTCGTCGCCATTTCAAAACTGTGCAGAAGGGTGCATAGGTCCCTGATCTGAGACCACTCCTCCAGCGTGATTTGCCCCACCTCTGAATCTCGTTGGCCCAGGCTATACGTCAGAACGTATTGCACCAGGGCTTGTCGGTGCTGCCACAGTCGCTGCAACATGTGCAGAGTTGAATTCCACCGGGTAGGCACATCGCATTTTAGCCGGTGAAGTGGCAGGCCCAACGACTTCTGTAGAGATGTAAGTCGCTGAGCTGCGGGATGCGAACGGCGGAAGTGAGCACACAGCGACCGTGCCCTCTGCAGAAGGCCATCTAGTCTGGGATAGTGGGCTAAAAATTGCTGGACAACCAGGTTCAACACGTGAGCCATACAAGGCACGTGTGTGACATTGCCCCGGCGAAGGGCCGCACCCAGGTTTGCAGCATTGTCGCACACGGCCTTCCCTGGTTTCAGGTCCAGTGGAGACAACCATTCATGAAATTGGTTCTCCAGAGCTGACCACAACTCCTCAGCTGTGTGACTCACATTTCCCAGACATTTCAATGTAAAAACCGCCTGATGACGTTGAGCCCTACTGCCAGCATAGTAAGGAGGTGTGCAGGATCCCTTCTGCGCAGTTAGAAAGCTTGTGGCATGACCAGACAGGCTTTGGGTGCAGGTGGAAGACCGAGAGGAGGTTGAGGAGGCAGAAGCAGTGGAGGAAAAATGACATAAAGAGGATTGACGCACAACTCGTGGGGACGGCAAGACTTGGACAGCAGCCCCTTGTCCTGCTGTCACCATAGTTACCCAGTGCCCAGTCAGTGACATGTAACGCCCCTGTCCATGCCTACTTGTCCAAGTGTCTGTGGTGAAATGCACCCTGTCACACACAGAGTTTCTCAAAGAAGCGGTGATGTTGTGTGCGACATGCTGGTGGAGCGCAGGCACACCTTTCTTTGAGAAGTAGTGCCGACTGGGCATCTGGTACTGGGGCACTGCGACGGACATAAGGTCTCGAAAATCCTCTGTGTCCACCAGGCGGAAAGGCAGCATTTCTGTAGCCAAGAGCTTGCAGATGGTGAAATTCAACCTCTTAGCTTTCTCATGGCTAGGAGGAAATGGTCTTTTACTTGTCCACATCTGAGGGACCGAGGGCTGGCTATTGTGCTTAGACGGGGTTGATAAGGGTGTCCCCGGCAAACTGCCGGTCTGTGAGGAAGATGCAGGCGGACATGTTAGGTTGCCTTGATCCAAAGGTGGTGCTATCGATGTCGGACAGCGCTCAAGACCAGCTGGTGTTACCACCTCCAAAGAAAATGATGACCTGCCAATCACGCTGGCTGTTGCGGGTAAAGAGGTGGCAGGTCTGCGCCCCAAAACAGGTGTGACTGCTGTCCCCCCAGTCACAGAGGATGAAGAGGCCGCGGATGCACAAGATATGGCAGACGGTGGTTGGCCCGGCCGGCTAGACCGCATTGTAGCACACTGAGCTTCCCACTGCAACTTATGCTTCATGTCCATGTGCCGGTTCATGCATGAAGTACTCAAACTATGTATTTTTTGGCCTCTACTTAGCTTTTGCTGACAAATGTTACAGATAACACGAGTTGGGTCATCTTTATCGATCTGAAAAAATGCCCAGGCTATGCAAGGCTTAGCACCCATGCGACCTGAAGAGCCACCACGACTTGTGGTGAGAGGCAGAGTTGTGTTTGAGGATGCAGTTGTTGACGTGCTTCCAGTACTACGTCTCTGTCCAGGAAGGCGCAACCTGACCTCGTCGTCACTAGCATCTTCCTCCACCTCCTCTGCTGACCTCATCTCTTGGCTGACTGTGGGTTGACAGTAAGTGGGATCTCCGACCTCATCATCATCACCCTGTGCGTTATCACACCCGTCGTCCTCAGATCCAACCTGTTCCTGCCCTGACAAAAAACTAAAGTTGTCGCTCCAATCAGGTATTTGAGTCTTATCATCGTCTTCCTCATTGTCTCCACCAACAGGAGTTACAGTTTGGGAATGAGGGTCTACATTATGGTCAGAACCTTCTGCGTCTGGTCCTGGATCCGAATCATAAAGATTCTGGGCATCAGTGCAGATCATTTCCTCGTCTGGATTCACAGAAGCGCTGGAGTCGACCTCTGATTCCCAGGCTATAGTATGAGTAAACAGCTCTGCAGACTCAACCATCTGTTCTACCTCATACTCAGACGGGCAGCTGGAGATTTGGGAGCTGTGAGAAAGCAAGTGCGATTTGGGTGACACCTTTGAGGACTGGAGTATTTGTGATGTTGAAGTTGATGTGGAGGAGAGCCCACTTAAAGGAGCACTTGATATCCGTTGAAGCACCTGCTGTTTTTGTGCCTCATCTGGAATTTGTAGCGATTGGCGTGGCCGTAAGAAAGGGATCTTATCACATTGTCCGCTAAAAGAAGTAGACATTTTAGTTTGGCTGGAAGATGGTCTTTCTTCTGCACCTACCCCACGGACACAACCTTTTTTCCCCTTCCCAACACGCCTATTCCCCTTTCCACCAGCAGCAGGCCTTTTTCCACTCATTTTGGTGGTTAACTAATTCACAACTCTGGAGTTGTTTGCACAAAAAAACAATGGATGGTAACCGAGCAGAGCTGAGTGGCCAAACTGTGGTATTAGGCCAAAACTATTGGCTGGGTTAGATGCAGAAAAAAATTATTTTTAATTTGCAACCTGATGGAGGTCAGTATAGATGGACTAATAGACCAAGTCCCACACACCGCTAGAAGCCCAAATATTTTTTCAGAGCTAGATGCAGAAAAAAATTATATTCAATTTGCAACCTGCTGGACGTCAGTATAGAAGGACTAATAGAACAAGTCCCACACACTGCTAGAAGCCCAAATATTTTTTCAGAGCTAAATGAAGAAAAAAATTATTTTTAATTTGCAACCTGATGGAGGTCAGTATAGATGGACTAATAGACCAAGTCCCACACACTGCTAGAAGCCCAAATATTTTTTCAGAGCTAGATGCAGAAAAAAATTATTTTTAATTTGCAACCTGATGGAGGTCAGTATAGATGGACTAATAGACCAAGTCCCACACACTGCTATAAGCCCAAATATTTTTTCAGAGCTAGATGCAGAAAAAAATTATTTTTAATTTGCAACCTGATGGAGGTCAGTATAGATGGACTAATAGAACAAGTCCCACACGCTGCTAGAAGCCCAAATATTTTTTCAGAGATAAATGAAGAAAAAAATTATTTTTAATTTGCAACCTGATGGAGGTCAGTATAGATGGACTAATAGACCAAGTCCCACACACCGCTAGAAGCCCAAATATTTTTTCAGAGCTAGATGCAGAAATTTTTTTATTCAATTTGCAACCTGATGGAGGTCAGTATAGATGGACTAATAGACCAAGTCCCACACACTGCTAGAAGCCCAAATATTTTTTCAGAGCTAGATGCAGAAAAAAATTATTTTTAATTTGCAACCTGATGGAGGTCAGTATAGATGGACTAATAGACCAAGTCCCACACACTGCTAGAAGCCCAAATATTTTTTCAGAGCTAGATGCAGAAAAAAATTATTTTTAATTTGCAACCTGATGGAGGTCAGTATAGATGGACTAATAGAACAAGTCCCACACGCTGCTAGAAGCCCAAATATTTTTTCAGAGATAAATGAAGAAAAAAATTATTTTTAATTTGCAACCTGATGGAGGTCAGTATAGATGGACTAATAGACCAAGTCCCACACACTGCTAGAAGCCCAAATATTTTTTCAGAGCTAGATGCAGAAAAAAATTATTTTTAATTTGCAACCTGATGGAGGTCAGTATAGATGGACTAATAGACCAAGTCCCACACACTGCTAGAAGCCCAAATATTTTTTCAGAGCTAGATGCAGAAAAAAATTATTTTTAATTTGCAACCTGATGGAGGTCAGTATAGATGGACTAATAGAACAAGTCCCACACGCTGCTAGAAGCCCAAATATTTTTTCAGAGATAAATGAAGAAAAAAATTATTTTTAATTTGCAACCTGATGGAGGTCAGTATAGATGGACTAATAGACCAAGTCCCACACACTGCTAGAAGCCCAAATATTTTTTCAGAGCTAGATGCAGAAAAAAATTATTTTTAATTTGCAACCTGATGGAGGTCAGTATAGATGGACTAATAGACAAGTCCCACACACCGCTAGAAGCCCAAATATTTTTTCAGAGCTAGATGCAGAAAAAAATTATATTCAATTTGCAACCTGCTGGAGGTCAGTATAGAAGGACTAATAGAACAAGTCCCACAGACTGCTAGAAGCCCAAATATTTTTTCAGAGCTAAATGAAGAAAAAAATTATTTTTAATTTGCAACCTGATGGAGGTCAGTATAGATGGACTAATAGACCAAGTCCCACACACTGCTAGAAGCCCAAATATTTTTTCAGAGCTAGATGCAGAAAAAAATTATATTCAGTTTGCAACCTGATGGAGGTCAGTATAGATGGACTAATAGAATGATGCTATGCCCAAAAGATTTTACTTCACTAGGTGCAGTAAAAAAATTGGTATTCTATACACAGGTGGTATATCTTGCAACACAGATAGGCTACTCCACTGACTAACACACTCTGCAATAGGCCAAAAAGGATTAGCTTTGCTAGATTCAGCCAAATGCTGTGAAAAAAACTTGCACAGCACTGGCACAGACCTGCCTGGCAAAAACTGATAGGAACTGATGTAACCTAGTCCTGAAAAGGACTCCAATTACAATTAGTCTTTACTCCCACAATCTATCTATTTAAGAGCACAGACCTGCCTGATAAAAGTCGTAGGAAATGCTGTAACCTAGTCCTTAAAAGGACTGCAATCACAACTATTCCCTACTCCCAAGCTATCTGTATATTTGTGCGAAAATTGGCTTGAAATTAACAAGGTATAGCGCACACAGCAACAGCGGTGCCGTCTAACACGCAGCTGCAGCAGTGAGAAAATGGTGGCGACGGGGAAAATGGCTTGGTCTTATAGGGGAAGGACATGTGACATACACTGCCAATGACACATGCCCTTGCTTGTGTGAAAAAAAGCACTTCGCTCCGTGTGTGCGCTGCTGATAGGCTGACAGATTGCACCTCCCCACTGCAAATGCGGGAAAGAGAAAAAAAAATGGAGATCTTCATTGTTCCTGCAGAGATCCATCCCCTGCCCCTCCCCCCGCCCCACTGTACTCTCAAACTGCGTATTAACATTAATTTTCATCATTACTGAGAAAAAATCCAGTTATGATTTTGGTGCACGAACAGTTATCGAACATAACCTCGAACAGCCGAATTTTTCTCAAATTGTTCGTGTTCGCCGACCGGCTCGAACACCGCCCAAAACAGCTCGAATTTGAGATTGGCGAACAGTTCGAGTAGAACAACGCTCATCTCCAATGAGAACCCACTTCACTTATGGGGTCCATGTCTCCAAAAGCACAAGCTGGGTACAATGTATGGGCAGTTAGGCACTACAACATATGGGCACTACAATGGAAGATTTGCAAGTTTTACTCAGCAACACCCATTGATGCTCGTTTATGGAAAACACCCATGAAGTCAAAATCGTTACTACATCTGTAGATAAATTCCCTGAAGCGTGTAATTTCCAAAGTGTCATCACTTGAAGAGGGGATTCTGCTCTTCTGGCACTTAGGGGCTCTGTATATTGAGTCCACAAACTATTGATTCTCCAAGAGTCAAATAGTGCTCCTTCCCTTTCGAGTCTCGATATGCGGCTAATCAATACTGTATAGCCACATATGGGATATTGCCACGTTCACGCGAAATTGTGTGACAAATTTTGGTGCCATTTTTACCAATTTTCCCATGTGAAAAAGTAAAATGTGGGGCTAAAACAAGATTTTTGTGGTAAAAATGTAATTATTTTTTCTTTACCAACCATGGTATAAAACTCTGTGACACACATGTGGTGTCAATATGATCACTGCACCCTTAGATGAACTCATTGAGAGGTGCAGTTTGTAAAATGGGGTCCCTTATGGGGGGGGGGGTTCTGCTGTTCTGGCACCTCAGGGTCTCTGCCAATGTCACATGGGAAATCTGCACTATAATATGGCGCTCCTTCACTTCTGAGCTTTCCACTGTGCCTGAAAAGTATTTCCCGATTACATGTAGGTTATCGGCCCACTCACGAACAAATTGCACAACAAACTGAGATCCATTTTTTCCTATTAGCCCTTAGAAAAATTAAAAACTGAAGGCTAAAACAACATTTTAGTGGTAAAAATGTAATTATTCTTTCTTCACCACTGCGTACTTATGATAAATTGAGTAACAATTAGTAATGTTTGTTTTCTCCTATTACCCCTGCTTAAAAACTTGCTGCCTGAGCAACATTTTAGTGGAAACAATTGTTATTTTCCATTTACTCAGCCAAATATTATACATTCTGTGAATCGTCTGATGTTTAAAAATATTCACTACACCCCTTGATAAATTCCTCGAGAGGTGTAGTTTCCAAAATGGGGTCACTTGTGAGTGTTTCTGCTTCCAACCCCTTCCATGCATCCAAACAGTAGGTTTTCACCATGTATGGGGTATCGGTGTACTAATGAGAAATTGCACAACAAATTGGGGCAAAACCAACATTTTTTATGGGAAATTTTATTTTTCATTTTCACGGCTCAACGTTATAAAATTCTCTGAAGCTCCTGTTGGCTCAAGGTACTCACCACTCCTCAAAATAATTTTGTTGTGGGGTGTTGTTTCCAAACTGGGGTCAGTTGTTGGGGGTTTCTACTGTTTAGGCACATTAGGGGCTCTGCAAACGCAACATGGCGTCCGCTATCTATTCCAGCCAATTTTGCACATTAGTCAAGTGGCACTCCTTCTCTTCCGATTTCTTTAGTGCAAACAGCAGTTTTCCACCACATATGGGGTATCAGTGAACTCAGGAGAAATTGGTCTACAAATTTTGGGGTTCATTTTTTTCCTGTTACCTTTGTGAAAGTAAAAAAAATTGGGGCTAAAGAAACATTTTTATGGGAAAATGTGATTTTTTATTTTCACAGATGAACGTTATAAAATTCTGTGAAGCACCTGTGGGTTAAAAGTGCTCACTACACAGCTCGATAGATTCCTTAAGGGGTGCAGTTTCCAAAATGGGGTCACATGTGGGGGGTTTCCATTGTTTAGGCACATTAAGGGCTCTGCAAGCATGAAATGGTGTCCACTATCTATTCCAGCCAATATTGCGTTCTAAAAGTCAAATGGCGCTCCTTCCCTTCAGAGCCCTGCTGTGTGCCCACCAAATATGGGGTATCAGCGTACTCAGGAGAAATTGCACAACAAATTTTAGAGTCTATTTTCTATTGTTACCCTTGTGGGACTACTAAATTTGGGGTGAAAGCAACATATTTGTGGGGAAAAATTAAAAAACATTTCTTTCATTCCAAATTGCTTTAATTCCTGTGAATTTATTAAACTTATTGAATGTGGGCTGGAGCACTTTGAGGGGTGTAGTTTTTAAAATGGTTTCACTTTTGGATATTTTCTGTCACATAGGCCCTCAAAGCCAAATGTGATGTGGTCCCTAAAAAAATTGGTATTCTAAATTTTGTAGGAAATATGAGAAATTGCTGATCAACTTTTAACCCTTCTTAACAAAAACAAATTATGTTTCGAAAATGATGCTGATGTAAAGTGTATATGTGGTAAATGTCCTGCTCCCGCATTGCTATGCCATATAACTGTGATCAGACTGCGGAAAGTGAAAGTCCCATAGTGGGACTAAGTAAAAAAGTGAAAAAAAGTTGTAAAAATATTTTTTTAAAAAAATTACAAAATAATAAAAAAAGAAAAAATATATTGTACCCATAAATAAATATTTTTATGAAAAAAATAGAAATAAACAATAAAAGTACACATGTTTGGTATTGCCGCATCTGAAGCGACTTCATGCTCCTTAATAGCCAGCACACAGCGTAGCCGCAGTGCTGCCGGGCGATCGCGTGTTCTCGCTATTAAAGGGCATAAATATTCACCCTCTCCCCACGCCCATGCGTCTTATAGTCCGAAAAATATGGTAATTATTTTTTCTATAAAATAGTATTTATTGTGTAAAAGCGTCAAAACATAAAAAGCTATATAAATATGGTGTCGCCGTAATCGTACTGACCCAAAGAACAAAGCTTCCTTATCAATTTTACCACACGCAGAACAGCATAAAAAAAAAAAAAAAAAAAACTATTGTTGAATTGTCGGTTTTTGTTTATTTTGCCTCCCGAAAATCAGAATAGAAAACGATCAAGAAATGTCAATTGCACGAAAATTGTACCAATAAAAACGTCAACTCGTCCCTCAAAAAACAAGCCTTCACATGACTCTGTTGGCCTAAATAATGGAAAAATTATAGCTCTCAAATATGGTGATGCAAAAACTAGTTTTCGAAAAAAAATGCGTCTTTTATTGTGTGACAGCTAGTGTTGAGCCACCCCCGTAGTGTTCGGGTTCGGTTCGGTTCGTCGAACACCGGGATGTTCGAGGAACTGTTCGTCGAACTGTTCGTCGAACACCTTAGAACACCGTCGAACACCGTTAAAACCAATGGCAGGCAAA
Source organism: Phyllobates terribilis (assembly GCF_046119375.1). Taxonomy (NCBI): domain Eukaryota; kingdom Metazoa; phylum Chordata; class Amphibia; order Anura; family Dendrobatidae; genus Phyllobates; species Phyllobates terribilis. The sequence continues at coordinate 164,334,410 of NW_027362762.1, forward strand.
CAAAAACACATAGCAACACATAGAAAACACCTTCAAAGGTGTCCAAAAGCTGACAAACTGCTCAGAAGACGCTTTCTTTAAAAAAGCCGGCCGGCAATTCAGCAGCGGCATACACCGGTACCCGACAATTTAGACATGAAGGAATAGAGCATCACACATAGATTAGATAGATAGAAACATGTCAGCCACATATATATGAAGTACAGTGACAGTGTTGCTTACTGTACTTGTCATTTAGTGTAAAGGATTTATTAAAAAATATAATAGTGTTTTCGTGCACCGTCTCTTTAAAAAAGCCGGCCGGCAATTCAGCAGCGGTACCCGACAATTTATAACAGACAGAATAGAGCTTCACACATAGATTAGATAGATAGAAACATGTCAGTCACATATATATGAAGTACAGTGACAGTGTTGCTTACTGTACTTGTCATTTACTGCAAAGAATTTATTAAAAAAAATAATAGTGTTTTCATGCACCGTCTCTTTAAAAAAGCCGGCTGGCAATTCAGCATCTGTACCCGACAATTTAGAATAGAAGGAATAGAGAATCACACATAGATTAGATAGATAGAAACATGTCAGCCACATATATACGAAGTACAGTGACAGTGTTGCTTACTGTACTTGTCATTTACTGCAAAGAATTTATTAAAAAAAATAATAGTGTTTTCATGCACCGTCTCTTTAAAAAAGCCGGCTGGCAATTCAGCATCTGTACCCGACAATTTATAACAGACAGAATAGAGCTTCACACATAGATTAGATAGATAGAAACATGTCAGTCACATATATATGAAGTACAGTGATAGTGTTGGTTACTGTACTTGTCATTTAGTATTAAAATAAAGGATTTATTATTAAAAAAAATTGGCGTGGGGTTCCCCGTAATTTTAGTCTCTAGCGGAGGTTAAGCAGACAGCTGGGGCAGATGTTTGAAGCCTGGGAAGGGGGTAATACCCACGGAGCTTCCCAGGCTACTAATATCAGCCCCCAGCTGAATACCTAGCCTTTACTAGCTATTAAAATGGAGAACCACCCCAAAAAAATGACGTGGGGTCCCCCCTAATTTAATAGCTAGCAAAGGCTAGGCAGACAGCTGGGGGCTGATATTAATAGCCCAGGAAGGGAGCCATGAATATTGGCCCCCTCCCAGGCTAGAAACACCAGCCCTCAGCCGCCCCAGAAATGGCGCATCCATAGGATGCGCCAATTCTGGCACTTAGCCTCGCTCTTCCACGCTGCCCTGGTGCGGTGGCAGGGGGTAATAGGGTTGGGGTTGATGTCAGCTTATAATGCCAGCTGACATCAAGCCCAGGTTAGTAATGGAGAGGCGTCTATAAGACACCCCCATTACTAACCCCATAGTCAAAGTTAAAAAAAAAACACAAACACCCAGAATAAAGTCCTTTAATTGAAATAAAGACACAATTCTTTATTGTTCTAAATTAAACCATACTTACCATCACGCCCATTCCAGCTGAAGCCAACGATCTCCTGCAATAAAAGAAAAATAATAAAGCAACCTCATCCTTACCTTTCCATGGTTCCCACGACAGCTCCAGCTCTGCTACATCGAGATGACAGGCTGGACCGCAGCAGAACGCTGCCATCCAGCTTGCCATGCCACACACACTGAGAAGCGCAGGCATGCTTGCGCTCCTCAGTGTCTGACTGTGACGGCATCCAGATGAGCCGACAATGAACTCGGCTCACCTCATGTACGTCACTGACAGCGTGGGAAAATTCTCCTGCACTCAGCGCTTCAGCGTGAGAATTTTCCCACGCTGTCAGTGACGTGCATGAGGTGAGCCGAGTTCATTGGACATGACCTCGGCTCATCTGGATGCCGTCACAGCCAGACACTGAGTAGCGCAAGCATGCCTGCGCTTCTCAGTGTCTGCGGGATGACAGGCTGGATGGCAGCGTTCTGCTGCGGTCCAGCCTGTCATCTCGATGTAGCAGAGCTGAAGCTGTCGTGGGAGCCATGGAAAGGTAAGGATGATGTTGCTTTATTATTTTACTTTTATTGCAGGAGATCATTTGCTTCAGCTGGAATGGGCGTGGCGGTAAGTATGGTTTAATTTAGAACAATAAAGAATTGTGTGTTTATTTCAATTAAAGGACTTTTTTCTGGGTGTTTGTGTTTTTTTTAAATACTTTACTAGAAATTCATGGTGGTCATGTCTAATATTGGCGTGACCCCATGAATTTCGGGCTTAGGGCCAGCTGATAATGCCAAGCTGGCCTTAACCCCTTTATTACCCAGTGAGCCACCGCACCAGGGCCCTGGATGAGTTGGGTACAGCGCCAGAAGATGGCGCTTCTATGAACGCGCCATTTTCCGGGGCGGCTGCGGACTGCAATTTGCAGCGGGTGGGGCCCAGAAAGCTTGGGCCTCCCTGCGCTGCAGATTCCAGCCCCCAGCTGCCTAGTTGTACCTGGCTGGACACAAAAATAGGGCGAAGCTTCACGCATTTTTTTTTTAAATTCATGAAATTCATGGAATAATTAAGAAAAAAAGGGCTTCCCTATATTGTTGTGTCCGGCTAGGTACAAATAGGCAGCTGGTGGTTGGGAGCAGCCAGTTCCTGCCTGCTGTACCTGACTGGACACAAATATAGGGCGAAGCCCCACATCAATTTTTTTTTCATTATTTCATGAATTTCCTGAAATAATTAAAAAAAAATTGACGTGGGGCTTCGCCCTATTTTTGTGTCCAGTCAGGTACAGCAGGCAGGAACGGGCTGCCCCCAACCACCAGCTGCCTATTTGTACCTGGCCAGACACAACAATATAGGGAAGCCCTTTATTAAAAAAATTATTTCATGAAATAATTAAAAAAAAAATTGACGTGGGGCTTCGCACTATATTTGTGTCCAGCCAGGTACAGCAGGCAGGAACGGGCTGCCCCCAACCACCAGCTGCATATTTGTACCTGGTTGGACACAACAATATAGGGAAGCCCTTTTTTTCTTAATTATTCCATGAATTTCATGAAATAATTTTAAAAAAAAATGCGTGGGGCTTCGCCCTATTTTTGTGCCCAGCCAGGTACAACTAGGCAGCTGGGGGCTGGAATCTGCAGCGCAGGGAGGCCCAAGCTTTCTGGACCCCACCCGCTGCATATTGCAGTCCGCAGCCGCCCCAGAAAATGGCGCGTTCATAGAAGCGCCATCTTCTGGCGCTGTACCCAACTCATCCAGGGCCCTGGTGCGGTGGCTCACTGGGTAATAAAGGGGTTAAGGCCAGCTTGGCATTATCAGCTGGCCCTAAGCCCGAAATTCATGGGGTCACGCCAATATTAGACATGACCACCATGAATTTCTAGTAAAGTATTTAAAAAAACACAACACCCAGAATAAAGTCCTTTAATTGAAATAAACACACAATTCTTTATTGTTCTAAATTAAACCATACTTACCGTCACGCCCATTCCAGCTGAAGCCAATGTCTTCTGCAATAAAAGTAAAATAATAAAGCAACCTCATCCTTACCTTTCCATGGTTCCCACGACAGCTTCAGCTCTGCTACATCGAGATGACAGGCTGGACCGCAGCAGAACGTTGCCATCCAGCTTGTCATCCCACGGACACTCAGAAGCGCAGGCATGCTTGCGCTCCTCAGTGTCTCGCTGTGACGGCATAAAGATGAGACAAGCTCATGTCCAATGAACTCGGCGCACCTCATGCACGTCACTGACAGCGTGGGAGAATTCTCCTGCACTCAGCACTTCAGCGTGAGAATTCTCCCACGCTGTCAGTGACGTGCATGAGGTGAGCTCATTCATGTCCAATGAACTCAGCTGACCTCATGCACGTCACTGACAGTGTGGGAGAATTCTCACGCTGAAGTGCTGAGTGCAGGAGAATTCTCCCACGCTGTCAGTGACGTGCATGAGGTGCGCCGAGTTCATTGGACATGAACTCGTCTCATCTTTATGCCGTCACAGCCAGACACTGCAGAGCGCAAGCATGCCTGCGCTTCTCAGTGTCTGCGGGATGACAGGCTGGATGGCAGCGTTCTGCTGCGGTCCAGCCTGTTATCTCGATGTAGCAGAGCTGAAGCTGTCGTGGGAACCATGGAAAGGTAAGGATGAGGTTGCTTTATTATTTTTCTTTTATTGCAGGAGATCGTTGGCTTCAGCTGGAATGGGCGTGACGGTAAGTATGGTTTAATTTAGAACAATAAAGGAATGTGTCTTTATTTCAATTAAAGGACTTTATTCTTCGTGTTTGTGTTTTCTTTTAACTTTGACTATGGGGTTAGTAATGGGGGTGTCTTATAGACGCCTCTCCATTACTAACCTGGGATTGATGTCAGCTGGCATTATAAGCTGACATCAACCCCAACCCTATTACCCCCTGCCACCGCACCAGGGCAGCGTGGAAGAGCGAGGCTAAGTGCCAGAATTGGCGCATCCTATGGATGCGCCATTTCTGGGGCGGCTGACGGCTGGTGTTTCTAGCCTGGGAGGGGGCCAATATTCATGGTTCCCTTCCTGGGCTATTAATATCAGCCCCCAGCTGTCTGCCTAGCCTTTGCTAGCTATTAAATTAGGGGGGACCCCCACGTCATTTTTTTGGGGGGGTCCTCCATTTTAATAGCTAGCAAAGGCTAGGTATTCAGCTGGGGGCTGATATTAGTAGCCTGGGAAGCTCCGTGGGTATTACCCCCTTCCCAGGCTTCAAACATCTGCCCCAGCTGTCTGCTTAACCTCCGCTAGAGACTAAAATTACGGGGAACCCCACACCAATTTTTTTTAATAATAAATCCTTTATTTTAATAATAAATGACAAGTACAGTAACCAACACTGTCACTGTACTTATTATATATGTGACTGACATGTTTCTATCTATCTAATCTATGTGTGAAGCTCTATTCTGTCTGTTATAAATTGTCGGGTACAGATGCTGAATTGCCGGCCGGCTTTTTTAAAGAGACGGTGCATGAAAACACTATTATTTTTTTTAATAAATCCTTTGCAGTAAATGACAAGTACAGTAAGCAACACTGTCACAGTACTTCATATATATGTGACTGACATGTTTCTATCTATCTAATCTATGTGTGAAGCTCTATTCTGTCTGTTATAAATTGTCGGGTACCGCTGCTGAATTGCCGGCCGGCTTTTTTAAAGAGACGGTGCACGAAAACACTATTATATTTTTTAATAAATCCTTTACACTAAATGACAAGTACAGTAACCAACACTATCACTGTACTTATTATATATGTGACTGACATGTTTCTATCTATCTAATCTATGTGTGATGCTCTATTCTTTCTGTTGTAAATTGTCGGGTACAGATGCTGAATTGCCGGCCGGCTTTTTTAAAGAGAAGGTGCATGAAAACACTATTATTTTTTTTGATAAATCCTTTACACTAAATGACAAGTACAGTAAGCAACACTGTCACTGTACTTATTATACATGTGACTGACATGTTTCTATCTATCTAATCTATGTGTGAAGCTCTATTCTTTCGGTTCTAAATTGTCGGGTACCGGTGTATGCCGCTGTTGAATTGCCGGCTTTTCATGTTTCACTGTTGGCACTGTTCCCATCGATTTGGGCAATCACTGTAATGCCACAACCACCATGGCTGTGGCATTACAGTGAGTGGCAGACAATCCCTGCATGATTGGTGCTCTAAATAGCGCCAGACATGCAGGACACGCTTTTGGTGCACGAACAGTTATCGAACATAACCTCGAACAGCCGAATTTTTTGCAAATCGTTCGGGTTCGTCGAACAACTCGAACACCGCCCAAAACAGCTCGAATTTGAGATTGGCGAACAGTTCTAGTCGAACACCGCTCATCTCTAGTGACAGCAGCCAAACATAAAAAAAAGATATAAATCTGGTATCGCTGTAATCTCACCAACCCGAAGATTAAAGTCGTCTAATCACTTATAGCGAATGAAGAATGGCATAAAAAATAAATAAAACCAATTCTTCGCTTGCTGTCAATTTGTTCATTCTGCCTCCCAAATATCGCAGTAAGGCTCGGCACACATTTATCCTGTTCTATGCGCTGAGCGCTTACACCGGGGTTTCCATGTAAATCTCTGAAATACATGATTCAGATGGAACCCCCGACGGAAGGTTCTCTATAATGAGGCAGGTGGAGGCACTGTGGATGCCGTCTGGCCTGTGAACTGGCGATGTCCATCTTTCAGCCACATTTTTGTGCACCTCTGATAAAAGGGCACCGATGAACAGAGGGCAGACGGAGTCCAGAGTAACTCTGCTGCCTCATTATAGTGAATGGATACTTTGGGGTTTCATCTGAATCACGTCACTTTGCGATATAAATGAAAACCCCAATTTAAGTGCTCAGCGTAGAGCACCAGATGAATTCCAAACGTTATGTAAAATGTTCCCAATAAAAGCTTCAACTCAATCCACATAAAAAGCAAGGCCCCACTCAGGTCCGTCATCTGTCAATGGAAATATAGGGGCTTTCACGTTACTGGTGGCACAAAGGCTCTGGAAAAGTGAAATTGCTCCTTGCCCCACAGAAAATTCTGTGCTCCCAAATCCAAATACCACCCTCCCTTCTGAGCCACAGTGTGCCTAAACCACATTTAGCGTCCACATGTTTGGCATTTCTGTAACGATGAGAGCCAGTCTAATTTACAGGTGTATGTCTCCAGAAACACGAGCTGGGCACAATGTACAGGCACTGCAACATACTGGTCACTACAATGTATTGGTCACTACAATGTATTAGTCACTACAACGGCAGTTTGCAGTTTTCACTCAGCAACATCCACTCCTGCTTGTTTCTGGAAAACACTTATGTAGTTAAAATCCTCATCACACCTGTAGATAAATTCCCAAAGACGTATAATCTTCAAAGTGGGGTCACTTGAAGGGGGATTCTGCTCTTCTAGAACTTAGGGGCTAAAACTTTGGTGGTAAAAATGTAATTATTCTTTCTTCACCGCCCAATGGTATAAAACTCTGTAAGACACGTGTGGTGTCAGCATACTCAATGCACACCTAATTGAATTTATTGAGAGGTGTAGTTTGTAAAATGGGGTCTTTTATGGGGGGATTCTGCTGTTCTGGCACCTCAGGGGCTTTGCCAATGTGACATGCACCGTCAAACCAGTCCAGCAAAATCTGAACTCCAATATGGCGCTTCTTCCCTTCTGAACTTTCCCCTGTGCCTCAAAAGTAGCTTTCGACCATATATGGGATATCTGCGTACTCAAGAGAAATTGCACAACAAATTTTGTGGTCAATTTTCTTTTGTTTTGAAAATGAAAAAAATATTGGGGGCTAAAACAACATTTTTGTGGGAAAAATATATATTTTTTCATTTTTAAAGATCAACGTTGTAAAGTTCTGTTAAAACACCTGTGGGTTCAAGGTGCTCACTACACATCTGGATACATTTCTTGAGGGGTCACTTGTGGGGGTTTCCATTATTTAGGCACATCAGGGGCTCTCTAACCATGACATGACACCCACAGACCATTCCTTCAAAGTATGCGTTCCAAACTGCCACTCCTTCTCTTCTGAGCTCTGCCCTGCGCCCAAACAGTAGTTTACCCCCATATATGGGGTATCTGCGTACTCAAGAGAATTTGCACAACAAATTTTGAGTTCCATTTTCTCCTGTTACCCTTGTGAAAACAAAAAAAAAATTGGTGCTAAAATAACATTTTTGTGGGAAAAATGTTAAATCTTATTTTCACGGCTCTACGTTATAAACTTCTGTGAAGCTCCTGGTGGTTCAAGGTGCTCACAACACATCTAGATAAGTTCCCTGAGGGGTCTAGTTTCCAAAATGGTGTAACTTGTGGTGGGTTTCCACTGTTTAGGCACATCAGGGGCTCTCCAAACATGACATGGCGTCAGCTAATTATTCAAGCAAATTTTGCATTCAAAAAGTCAAGTGGCGCTTCTTCCCTTCCAAGCCCTTCTGTGTGCCCAAACAGTAGTTTTCCTCCACATATTGGGTATCGGCATACTCAGGAGAAATTACATAATGGAGTGTATGGTGTAATTTCTCCTGTTACCCTTATGAAAATGCAAATATTTTGGGCTAAAAAACATTTTTGTAGGAAAAATGTGAAATTTTTATTTTTCCGGCTCAATGTTATAAACTTCTGTGAAGCATCTGGTGGTTCAAGGTGCTCACAACACATCTAGATAAGTTTCCTGAGGGGTATAGTTTACAAAATGGTGTAACTTGTGGGGGGTTTCCACTGTTTAGGCACATCAGGGGCTCTCCAAATGCAACATGGCATCCGCTAATTTGTCCACCAAATTTTACATTCAAAAAGTCAAGTGGCATTCTTCTCCTTCCAAACACCGCCGTGCGCCCAAACAGTGTTCCCCCCCCACATATGGGGTATCAACATGCTCAGGTCCATTTTTTCCTGTTACCCTTGTGAAAATAAAAAAAAATGGGTCAAAAGTAGTGATGAGCGAGCATGCTCGCCACTGCTCAGTACTTGCCCGAGCATCTCAGTACTTGAGATGCTCAGAGCTCGCCGAGTACTTGCGCGATGCTCGGGCGGGAGCTCGGGTCACCGTCCTGCATGTTTGGCACTATTTAGAGCACCAATCATGCAGGGATTGTCTGCCACTCACTGTAATGCCACAGCCATGGTGGTTGTGGCATTACAGTGATTGCCCAAATCGATGGGAACAGTGCTCACAGTGAAACATGAAAAGCCAGCAATTCATCAGCGGCATACATCGGTACCCGACAATTTGGAACAGAAAGAATAGAGCATCACACATAGATTAGATAGATAGAAACATGTCAGTCACATATATAATAAGTACAGTGACAGTGTTGGTTACTGTACTTGTTATTTAGTGATAAAATAAAGGATTTATAAAAAAATAAAAATAATAGTGTTTTTGTCTCTTTAAAAAAGCCGGTCGACAATTCATCGGCGGCATACATCGGTACCCGACAATTTAGAACAGAAAGAATTGAGCATCACACATAGATTAGATAGATAGAAACATGTCAGTCACATACAGTACAGACCAAAAGTTTGGACACACCTTCTCATGTAAAGATTTTTCTGTATTTTCATGACTATGAAAATTTTACATTCACACTGAAGGCCTCTAAACTATGAATTAACACATGTGGAATTATATACTTAACAAAAAAGTGTGAAGCAACTGAAAATATGTCTTATATTCTAGGTTCTTCATAGTAGCCACCTTTTGCTTTGATGACTGCTTTGCACACTCTTGGCATTCTCTTGATGAGCTTCAAGAGGTAGTCACCGGAAATGGTTTTCACTTCACAGGTGTGCCCTGTCAGGTTTAATAAGTGGGATTTCTTGCCTTATAAATGGGGTTGGGACCATCAGTTGTGTTGTGCAGAAGTCTGGTGGATACGCAGCTTCTAGTCCTACTGAATAGACTGTTAGAATTTGTATTATGGCAAGAAAAAAGCAGCTAAGTAAAGAAAAACGAGTGGCCACCATTACTTTAAGAAGTGAAGGTCAGTCAGTCCAAAAAATTGGGAAAACTTTGAAAGTGTCCCCAAGTGCAGTTGCAAAAACCATCAAGTGCTACAAAGAAACTGGATCACATGAGGACCACCCCAGGAAAGGGAGACCAAGAGTCACCTCTGCTTCTGAGGATAAGCTTATCCGAGTCTCCAGCCTCAGAAATCGCAGGTTAACGGCAGCTCAGATTAGAGGCCAGGTCAATGCCACACAGAGTTCTAGCAGCAGACACATCTCTTCAACAACTGTTAAGAGGAGACTTTGTGCAGCCGGCCTTCATGGTAAAATAGCTGCTGGGAAACCACTGCTAAGGACAGGCAACAAGCAGAAGAGACTTGTTTGGGCTAAAGAACACAAGGAATGAACATTAGACCAGTGGAAATCTGTGCTTTTGTCTGACGAGTCCAAATTTGAGAACTTTGGTTCCAACCACCGTGTCTTTGTACGACGCAGAAAAGGTGAACGGATGGACTCTACATGCCTGGTTCCCACCGTGAAGCATGGAGGAGGAGGTGTGATGGTGTGGGGGTGCTTTGCTGGTGACACTGTTGGGGATTTATTCAAAATTGAAGGCATACTGAACTATCATGGCTACCACAGCATGCAGCGGCATGCTATTCCATCCGGTTTGCGTTTAGTTGGACCATCATTTATTTTTCAACAGGACAATGACCCCAAACACACCTCCAGGCTGTGAAGGGCTATTTGACCAAGAGGGAGAGTGATGGGGTGCTACACCAGATGACCTGGCCTCCACAGTCACCAGACCTGAACCCAATCGAGATGGTTTGGGGTGAGCTGGACCGCAGAGTGAAGGCAAAAGGGCCAACAAGTGCTAAGCATCTCTGGGAACTCCTTCAAGATTGTTGGAAGACCATTTCCAGTGACTACCTCTTGAAGCTCATCAAGAGAATGCCAAGAGTGTGCAAAGCAGTCATCAAAGCAAAAGGTGGCTACTTTGAAGAACCTAGAATATAAGACATATTTTCAGTTGTTTCACACTTTTTTGTTAAGTATATAATGCCACATGTGTTAATTCATAGTTTTGATGCCTTCTGTGTGAATGTACCATTTTCATAGTCATGAAAATACAGAAAAATCTTTAAATGAGAAGGTGTGTTCAAACTTTTGGTCTGTACTGTATATAATAAGAACAGCGACAGTGTTGGTTACTCTACTTGTCATTTAGTGTTAAAATAAAGGATTTGGCATGGGGTTCCCTGTAATTTTAGTCTCTAGCGGAGGTTAAGCAGACGGCTGGGGCAGATGTTTGAAGCCTGGGAAGGGGGTAATACCCATGGAGCTTCCTAGGCTGAATACCTAGCCTTTACTAGCTATTAAAATGGGGGACCCCCAAAAAAATGACGTGCGATCCCCCCTATTTTAATAGCTAGCAAAGGCTAGGCAGACAACTGGGCGCTGATATTAATAGCCCAGGAAGGGTGCCATGAATATTGGCCCCCTCCCAGGCTAGAAACACCAGCCGTCAGCCGCCCCAGAAATGGCGCATCCATAGGATGCGCCAATTCTGGCACTTAGCCTCGCTCTTTCCACTGCCCTGTAGCGGTGGCAGTGGGGTAATAGGGCTGGGGTTGATGTCAGCTTATAATGCCTGCTGACATCAAGCCCAGGTTAGTAATGGAGAGGCGTCTATAAGACACCCCCATTACTAACCCCATAGTCAAAGTTAAAAAAAAAACACAACACCCAGAATAAAGTCCTTTAATTGAAATAAAGACACAATTCTTTAATGTTTTAAATTAAACTCTACTTACCGTCACGCCCATTCCAGCTGAAGCCAACGATCTCCTGCAATAAAAGTAAAATAATAAACCAACCTCATCCTTACCTTTCTTCCATGGTTCCCAGGACGGCTTCAGCTCTGCTACATTGACATGACAGGCTGGATCGCAGCAGAACGCTGCCATCCAGCTTGCCATGCCGCAGACACTGAGATGTTCCTCAGTGAAGCTCCTCAGTGTCTGGCTGTGACAGAATCCAGATGAGCTGAGTTCATATCCAATGATCTCAGCTCACCTCATGCACGTCACTGACAGCGTGAGAGAATTCTCCTGCACATGCGGTGTCGGCAAATGACGTCACCGCTTGAGCAGGAGAATTCTCCCATGCTGGGACGGCATTGAGATGGCAGGCTGGATGGTAGCAGCACACTGCCATCCAGCATGCCATCCTTCAGAGACACTGCCTGCGCTCCGCAGTGTCTCTGAAGGATGACAAGCTGGATGGCAGCGTTCAAGTACAGTAACCAACACTGTCACTGAACTTATTATATATGTGACTGACATGTTTCTATCTATCTAATCTATGTGTGATGCTCTATTCTTTCTGTTCTAAATTGTAGGGTACCGGTGTATGCTGCTGATGAATTGCCGGCCGGCTTTTTTAAAGAGACGGGTGCATGAAAATCGGAGGACACTAGTGTGTTCCAAGTGCCCTGCTATGTTTTTCATGCACCCTCCTATATACCCTGCCTGCCTGTCTGCCTATATATTCTGCCTGCCTGACGTTTAATTGAGCACTGTTCCCATCGATTTTGGAAATTTTTGACCTTCTGCAGACCGCCGTGTCGAGCACCCGAGTATTCCAATGTGCTCAACCCGAGCTTCGAGCACCCGAGCATTTTAGTGCTCGCTCATCACTAGTCAAAAGTAACATTTTTGCGAAAACAAGTAAAATGTTCATTTTTTTCTTCTACATTCCAAAAATTCCTGTGAAGCACCTGAAGGGTTAATAAACTTCTTGAAAGTGGTTTTGAGCACCGTGGGTGGTGCAGTTTTTAGAATGGTGTTACTTTTGTGTATTTTCTGTCATATAGACCCCTCAAAGTCACTTTAAATGTGATGTGATCCCTAAAAAAATGGCTTTGTAAATTTTTTTACAAAAATGAGAAATCACAGGTCAACTTTTAACCCTGATAACTTTATAACAAAAAATAAATAAATAATGTTTCAAAAAGTGTGCTGATGTAAAGTAGACATGTGGGAAATGTTATTAATTAAAAGTTTTAAAGTTGCAAAATTTTTCGCCAATATTCCGTTTTTTTCACAAATAAACTAAAAAAATATTGAACAAATTTTACTACTATCATGAAGTACAATATGTCACGAGAAAACAGTCTCAGAATTAGGGGATCAGTTGAAGCGTTCCAGAGTAATTACCTCATAAAAGTGACAGAGCTCAGAATTGTAAAATTTGGCCTGGTCAAGAAGGTGAAAACAGACTTTGGGGTTAATGGGTTAAAACATGACACACCAACAAGAGACTAAAAACGAAGTGTCAAAAACATCATAGAAATGCATGTAAAGAAAAATGCTCTGAGAAGCGCAATGAAAAAGCGCAAGTAACCTAATTTACTTAATAGGTGCAGAAAATCTGCAACATCAAAAACTCACTAAAAGCTCATCATGGGAACATTGCCTTGCAGTGTTTTTTCAGGCTGGTTCCAGGCACATACCCTTACGTAGTATTTCTACAGCATAAAATTGTTAGAAAAAATATTTTGCACAATTTGTAAATTTAGAAAGCAAGATAAATTATTAAAGTGGTCAGTTAAATTAAAGTTAACTGCAAAATTTTCTAAGTACAATCTAAAATACCTTATGCCTCAGTGTTGCCACTTTACTTTTCTGTTACCAGTTGATGGTGAAATCTTGAGTTACATTCCCATGAATATATCCATGTAGCAGATCTTCCTCTCCATCCAGGAGACAGGTGCAAGTCATTTGTTCTCTAACAGAATTCACACAAAGCATTGTCAAGATTGTCTTCCTCTAGAGCTGGAACGATGATAATGGATCTCACAGCTTGCACCAGGGACGACTGGACTGTGGGAAGCAAAGGGCCATCAAACAGTTTAAACCGCGCTCCTCCAGTCTCCAACATGAAAGCATCATTTTTATATGAGGAAGAAAAGGGGTTAAATATATGCAAAAGCAAAAGTTATGACTTGTATGTGGTTTTGCTTAGCAAATATTGCTTGTGATGGGCTATTAATTTCTTTTTTTTATGTGGGTGTTTTGGGCTATCATTATAGCCTTAACCTACTCATGTCCAAAAGGATCAGTTACGGAAGACCATAAAATTAAGTGCTCCAAGCTAAATCAGCATTGAAAGTGTTAAAACGATTAGCCAATGATGACCTGCATTCTTTCCTTCTAATGGGATCCCCATGGAGAGAGGCAGATGCCCTGGCCTTAAGCTGGCCTCCACATTGCTATATAAACCATGTAAGGCTCTTTGATCTTACCCATAAACATTACACATGTTCCCAATGGATAAACTTTTTATCACTCATGTACTTAGGAGATCTCAGTCTCAGAACTGTCCACACTACTTTAGTTAATCTATATTCTAACTGATAACCTTCATCACCTTTGCCAAATTCCACATTGAGGCCCTACCAGTCATTGCTAATACAGAGACACATAGGACTTGTGTAATTGAAGCATTAAGCATACGGCTATTTCATTGACCGTGGAATGAGATAGATACGAATAGATGCTAGATAGGTAGATAGATAGATATGGATAGATAGATAGATAGATAGATAGATAGATAGATAGATAGATAGATGGATGGATAAAAAGATAGAATGATTGATACTTTTTTGATACATCCTTTTTGCATAGATACAATACATCCTTTTTTTGTTAGATGGATGGATGGACAGATACTTTAGGTAAATAGATGGATTGTAGTTGCATCCTGTTCCTGAAAGGGCCCAAAAGCTCCCTTTGGTACTTGTGAGAAGCCCATCATTATTTAAAATGAAAATTGGGAGCCCTATTAGAGATTCTGCCCACAAACATCAAGTTACGCCACTGCGTATCTCAATAGGTTAGTCATTGTCCTCAAAAATGTAAAGTTCTTGATTCATCCAGATATGATTTTTATTGACAGGTGACAAAGTTTGTACCCATACATATAATTACTATAGGTCGAATCTCACATTTTCCTGAGGATAGTAATACCATGTTAGCTCTCAAAGAGTATAAAATGTTCAATAGGAGTCTATTATGACCTTGCAAGCTTTCTGACAGTATTAGAAAGAAGACCTGGAAAGGTGTTTGAAACTCAGTTCACAAAACAAACTACATATTTGATTCTATAGATCTCTTAGACCTGATAAGACTAGTGTACATACTTGGATAATTCTTGTTAAAATGGCTGGATATTATCTATTTTAATCTCCTCTCATCTAAACTGATTGACAGTTCCTCAGTATCCCTCTCGCTGCTGCTGAGATCTCCCACTGTTCAGTACAAGCTGCAGCTTTCAGTCAGGCCGTGTGGGTGAAGACTGAATGCACTTGAACTCATTAGCTCTCTCACTCTATTGTCGGACTTTAAGGATTCTGAAATGTTTTTTCAAAGTAAGGACACCAGTCTCATCAGGTCTAAGATATAGATTTAATAATGAATGCTATTTGTATTGTGAAATCTAGTGACAGATTTGCTTTACGCATACCTCTAAGTAGGGTTTTAGTAACAGCACAATTGAAAAAGTATTGTTGGGGAATTCTCTAACAATGAAGTGCCCTCTACTTTCTGCAATATGCCATTCACAACCCCTGTTGTCTGCTCTATAATAATGACTATAGCAGATTCTTACTTGAACATGACAGCATCACTTAAGATCAAAGGGGGAAGAGGAATGCTTACTGCAGACAACCGAGGACACTTTAGCTTTAGAGATGACCCAAACTGCACATGTGGTGTTAAAACATAACTTCCACATTCATGCTGTAAGTTAAACTACCCTATGGTAACCTTCCATGTCTCCCTGAGAGCTCTGCTATTAGAAGTGGAAAGGAAGAACAAAGATAAAAAAGTCAGAATAATAAAAATATTGGAGAAAGAGAAAACGATGACAAACTAAGATGTTTCGATACAAATGCACAGAGCATGGGCAACAAACAAGGAGAATTGGAGCTACTAACGCAGGAAAAGAAATATGATGTCATTGGCATCACTGAAACTTGGTGGGACGATACACATAATTGGAATAGAAGGATACAACTTATTTGCAAGAAACAGACTTAATAAACGGGGAGGAGGTGTTGCATTGTTTGCTAGAATAGCGTATATCTGCACAGAGATTGAAGATCAGAGACTGGGAGCTCTGTGGAAACTGTTTGGGTAAGAATACAGGAAGAAAACAACTGAACGGACACCATTGTAGGCATTTACTACAGGCCACCTGGGCAAGCTGAAGATATGGATGAACTCTTTATGTAACAGATGGCCAAGTTATTAAAAAAAATAAGACGTAGTGATCATAGGAGATTTCAGCTATCCAGACATTTGTTGGGAATCTCTCTCAGGCAAAAGTAACAGGTCCAGCTAATTCTTATCCTCTCTTGCTGACAACTTTATCTTCCAAAAGGTAGAAGAGAGAACAAGGAGATCTGCTACCTTGGATCTAATCCTTATAAACAGGGAGGAAATAGTTGAGGGGGTAAGAGTGGCTGGGACCCTAGGAGGCAGCCATCATGCTATCATAGAATTTTAGATAACTAGAGGAGGAAGACCTGTGAAGATTCAGACTTTAAGGTTGAACTTCAGAAAGGCAGATTTTAAGGGACTCAGAAAGAGGATAGGAGGGATCCAATGGCTGAATGTCCTTAAGGACAGAAATGTCCAGGAAGGATGGGAAATTTAGAAAAATTAGATTCTCAAAGCAAAATCGTTAACAATCCCTAAAAGAGGGAAGAATAGGAAACATTTAAGGAAACCAGGATGGATGAACACAAAACTTAAACACATGCTAAAAAGGAAGAAATGTTTATCAAGTGGAAAGAGGGAGGCATATCTAAAGAAGAATATAATGCTGTCTGCAGAATCTGCAGGGCACGCATCAGATTAGCTAAAGCTGATAATGAATTAAAGCTTGCAAGAGACGTCAAATGCAGTAAGAAAGGATTTTGGGGGTATGTCAAAAGTAAAATAAAAGTCAAAGATGCAATAGGATTTTTACAGAATGAAAGTGGTAAAGTGGTAAAAAATAATGTTGAGAAGTCCGACCATTTAAATTCCTATTTTGCTTCTGCGTTCTCTAAGAAAGAAAATGTAACATCAGCTGATCTTCACTGTACTATTGAAGGAATAGAAGAATCCACACTATCTATAAACAGAGAGATAGTGAGGGAATGCTTAGCTAACATAAATGAAATCTCCAGGTCCAATTGAATTACATTTTAGAGCACTGAAGGAGATAGCAGAGGAAATTATTGAACCACTCTCCATAATGTTTGAAAATTCTTGGAGAACAAATAAAGGCCCAGAAGACTGGAGAAAAGCGAATATTTTCCCCATCTTCAAAAAAGGGAAGAAGGTGGACCCAGGGAACTATAGGCCTGTGAGCCTTACTTTTATACCAGGAAAAATCGTTGAACAAATTATTAAACAATGTGTATGCGACTACCTTTATGAGAATGAAGTGATTAACCAGAGCCAGCATAGGTTTGGAACTAATAAGTAGAGATGAGCGTTGTTCTACTCGAACTGTTCGCCAATCTCAAATTCGAGCTGTTTTGGGCGGTGTTCGAGCCGTTCGGCGAACACGAACAATTTGAGAAAAATTCGGCTGTTCGAGGTTATGTTCGATAACTGTTCGTGCACCAAAATCATAACTGGATTTTTTCTCAGTAATGATGAAAATTAATGTTAATACGCAGTTTGAGTGTACAGCGGGGTGGGGGGAGGGGCAGGGAATGGATCTCTGCAGGAACAATGAAGATCTCCATTTTTTTTTCTCTTTCCCGCATTTACAGTGGGGAGGTGCAATCTGTCAGCCTATCAGCAGCGCACACACGGAGCGAAGTGCTTTTTTTCACACAAGCAAGGGCATGTGTCATTGGCAGTGTATGTCACATGTCCTTGCCCTATAAGACCAAGCCATTTTCCCCGTTGCCACCATTTTCTCACTGCTGCAGCTGCGTGTTAGACGGCACCGCTGTTGCTGTGTGCGCTATACCTTGTTAATTTCAAGCCAATTTTCGCACAAATATACAGATAGCTTGGGAGTAGGGAATAGTTGTGATTGCAGTCCTTTTAAGGACTAGGTTACAGCATTTCCTACGACTTTTATCAGGCAGGTCTGTGCTCTTAAATAGATAGGTTGTGGGAGTAAAGACTAATTGTAATTGGAGTCCTTTTCAGGACTAGGTTACATCAGTTCCTATCAGTTTTTGCCAGGCAGGTCTGTGCCAGTGCTGTGCAAGTTTTTTTCACAGCATTTGGCTGAATCTAGCAAAGCTAATCCTTTTTGGCCTATTGCAGAGTGTGTTAGTCAGTGGAGTAGCCTATCTGTGTTGCAAGATATACCACCTGTGTATAGAATACCAATTTTTTTACTGCACCTAGTGAAGTAAAATCTTTTGGGCATAGCATCATTCTATTAGTCCATCTATACTGACCTCCATCAGGTTGCAAACTGAATCTAATTTTTTTCTGCATCTAGCTCTGAAAAAATATTGGGCTTCTAGCTGTGTGTGGGTCTTGTTCTATTAATCCATCTATACTGACCTCCATCAGGTTGCAAACTGAATCTAATTTTTTTCTGCATCTAGCTCTGAAAAAATATTGGGCTTCTAGCTGTGTGTGGGTCTTGTTCTATTAATCCATCTATACTGACCTCCATCAGGTTGCAAACTGAATATATTTTTTTCTGCATCTACCTCTGAAAAAATATTGGGCTTCTAGCTGTGTGTGGGACTTGTTGTATTAGTCCATCTATACTGACCTCCATCAGGTTGCAAACTGAATATATTTTTTTCTGCATCTACCTCTGAAAAAATATTGGGCTTCTAGCTGTGTGTGGGTCTTGTTCTATTAATCCATCTATACTGACCTCCATCAGGTTGCAAACTGAATATAATTTTTTTCTGCATCTAGCTCTGAAAAAATATTTGGCCTTCTAGTAGTGTGTCGGACTTTCTCTATTAGTCCATCTATACTGACCTCCATCAGGTTGCAAATTAAAAATAATTTTTATCTGCATCTACAGTACCTCTGAAAAAATATTTGGGCTTCTAGCTGTGTGTGGGACTTGTTGTATTAGTCCATCTATACTGACCTCCATCAGGTTGCAAACTGAATATATTTTTTTCTGCATCTACCTCTGAAAAAATATTGGGCTTCTAGCTGTGTGTGGGACTTGTTGTATTAGTCCATCTATACTGACCTCCATCAGGTTGCAAACTGAATATATTTTTTTCTGCATCTACCTCTTAAAAAATATTGGGCTTCTAGCTGTGTGTGGTACTTGTTGTATTAGTTCATCTATACTGACCTCCATCAGGTTGCAAACTGAATATATTTTTTTCTGCATCTACCTCTGAAAAAATATTGGGCTTCTAGCTGTGTGTGGGTCTTGTTCTATTAATCCATCTATACTGACCTCCATCAGGTTGCAAACTGAATATAATTTTTTTCTGCATCTACCTCTGAAAAAATATTGGGCTTCTAGCTGTGTGTGGGTCTTGTTCTATTAATCCATCTATACTGACCTCCATCAGGTTGCAAACTGAATATAATTTTTTTCTGCATCTAGCTCTGAAAAAATATTGGGCTTCTAGCTGTGTGTGGGTCTTGTTCTATTAATCCATCTATACTGACCTCCATCAGGTTGCAAACTGAATATAATTTTTTTCTGCATCTACCTCTGAAAAAATATTGGGCTTCTAGCTGTGTGTGGGTCTTGTTCTATTAATCCATCTATACAGACCTCCATCAGGTTGCAAACTGAATATAATTTTTTTCTTCATCTAGCTCTGAAAAAATATTTGGCCTTCTAGTAGTGTGTCGGACTTTCTCTATTAGTCCATCTATACTGACCTCCATCAGGTTGCAAATTAAAAATAATTTTTATCTGCATCTACAGTACCTCTGAAAAAATATTTGGGCTTCTAGCTGTGTGTGGGACTTGTTGTATTAGTCCATCTATACTGACCTCCATCAGGTTGCAAACTGAATATATTTTTTTCTGCATCTACCTCTGAAAAAATATTGGGCTTCTAGCTGTGTGTGGGTCTTGTTCTATTAATCCATCTATACAGACCTCCATCAGGTTGCAAACTGAATATAATTTTTTTCTGCATCTAGCTCTGAAAAAATATTTGGCCTTCTAGTAGTGTGTGGGACTTTCTCTGTTAGTCCATCTATACTGACCTCCATCAGGTTGCAAACTGAATATATTTTTTTCTGCATCTACCTCTGAAAAAATATTGGGCTTCTAGCTGTGTGTGGGACTTGTTGTATTAGTCCATCTATACTGACCTCCATCAGGTTGCAAATTGAATATAATTTTTTTCTGCATCTAACCCAGCCAATAGTTTTGGCCTAATACCACAGTTTGGCCACTCAGCTCTGCTCGGTTACCATCCATTGTTTTTTTGTGCAAACAACTCCAGAGTTGTGAATTAGTTAACCACCAAAATGAGTGGAAAAAGGCCTGCTGCTGGTGGAAAGGGGAATAGGCGTGTTGGGAAGGGGAAAAAAGGTTGTGTCCGTGGGGTAGGTGTTAAAGCAACAGTAACATCTGCAGAAGAAAGACCATCTTCCAGCCAAACTAAAATGTCTACTTCTTTGAGCGGACAATGTGATAAGATCCCTTTCTTACGGCCACGCCAATCGCTACAAATTCCAGATGAGGCACAAAAACAGCAGGTGCTTCAACGGATATCAAGTGCTCCTTTAAGTGGGCTCTCCTCCACATCAACTTCAACATCACAAATACTCCAGTCCTCAAAGGTGTCACCCAAATCGCACTTGCTTCCTCACAGCTCCCAAATCTCCAGCTGCCCGTCTGAGTATGAGGTAGAACAGATGGTTGAGTCTGCAGAGCTGTTTACTCATACTATAGCCTGGGAATCAGAGGTCGACTCCAGCGCTTCTGTGAATCCAGACGAGGAAATGATCTGCACTGATGCCCAGAATCTTTATGAGTCGGATCCAGGACCAGACGCAGAAGGTTCTGACCATAATGTAGACCCTCATTCCCAAACTGTAACTCCTGTTGGTGGAGACAATGAGGAAGACGATGATAAGACTCAAATACCTGATTGGAGCGACAACTTTAGTTTTTTGTCAGGGCAGGTACAGGTTGGCTCTGAGGACGACGGGTGTGATAACACACAGGGTGATGATGATGAGGTTGGAGATCCCACTTACTGTCAACCCACAGTCAGCCAAGAGATGAGGTCAGCAGAGGAAGTGGAGGAAGATGCTAGTGACGACGAGGTCAGGTTGCGCCTTCCTGGACAGAGACGTAGTACTGGAAGCACGTCAACAACTGCATCCTCAAACACAACTCTGCCTCTCACCACAAGTCGTGGTGGCTCTTCAGGTCGCATGGGTGCTAAGCCTTGCATAGCCTGGGCATTTTTTCAGATCGATAAAGATGACCCAACTCGTGTTATCTGTAAAATTTGTCAGCAAAAGCTAATTAGAGGCCAAAAAATACATAGTTTGAGTACTTCATGCATGAACCGGCACATGGACATGAAGCATAAGTTGCAGTGGGAAGCTCAGTGTGCTACAATGCGGCCTAGCCGGCCGGGCCAACCACCGTCTGCCATATCTTGTGCATCCGCGGCCTCTTCATCCTCTGTGACTGGGGGGACAGCAGTCACACCTGTTTTGGGGCGCAGACCTGCCACCTCTTTACCCGCAACAGCCAGCGTGATTGGCAGGTCATCATTTTCTTTGGAGGTGGGAACACCAGCTGGTGTTGAGCGCTGTCCGACATCGATAGCACCACCTTTGGATCAAGGCAACCTAACATGTCCGCCTGCATCTTCCTCACAGACCGGCAGTTTGCCGGGGACACCCTTATCAACCCCGTCTAAGCACAATAGCCAGCCCTCGGTCCCTCAGATGTGGACAAGTAAAAGACCATTTCCTCCTAGCCATGAGAAAGCTAAGAGGTTGAATTTCACCATCTGCAAGCTCTTGGCTACAGAAATGCTGCCTTTCCGCCTGGTGGACACAGAGGATTTTCGAGACCTTATGTCCGTCGCAGTGCCCCAGTACCAGATGCCCAGTCGGCACTACTTCTCAAAGAAAGGTGTGCCTGCGCTCCACCAGCATGTCGCACACAACATCACCGCTTCTTTGAGAAACTCTGTGTGTGACAGGGTGCATTTCACCACAGACACTTGGACGAGTAGGCATGGACAGGGGCGTTACATGTCGCTGACTGGGCACTGGGTAACTATGGTGACAGCAGGACAAGGGGCTGCTGTCCAAGTCTTGCCGTCCCCACGAGTTGTGCGTCAATCCTCTTTATGTCAAAGTTCCTGCTTCTGCCTCCTCAACCTCCTCTCGGTCTTCCACCTGCACCCAAAGCCTGTCTGGTCATGCCACAAGCTTTCTAACTGCGCAGAAGGGATCCTGCACACCTCCTTACTATGCTGGCAGTAGGGCTCAACGTCATCAGGCGGTTTTTACATTGAAATGTCTGGGAAATGTGAGTCACACAGCTGAGGAGTTGTGGTCAGCTCTGGAGAACCAATTTCATGAATGGTTGTCTCCACTGGACCTGAAACCAGGGAAGGCCGTGTGCGACAATGCTGCAAACCTGGGTGCGGCCCTTCGCCGGGGCAATGTCACACACGTGCCTTGTATGGCTCACGTGTTGAACCTGGTTGTCCAGCAATTTTTAGCCCACTATCCCAGACTAGATGGCCTTCTGCAGAGGGCACGGTCGCTGTGTGCTCACTTCCGCCGTTCGCATCCTGCAGCTCAGCGACTTACATCTCTACAGAAGTCGTTGGGCCTGCCACTTCACCGGCTAAAATGCGATGTGCCTACCCGGTGGAATTCAACTCTGCACATGTTGCAGCGACTGTGGCAGCACCGACAAGCCCTGGTGCAATACGTTCTGACGTATAGCCTGGGCCAACGAGATTCAGAGGTGGGGCAAATCACGCTGGAGGAGTGGTCTCAGATCAGGGACCTATGCACCCTTCTGCACAGTTTTGAAATGGCGACGAAGATGTTTAGTGCTGACGATGCCATTATCAGCATGACTATTCCGGTGATTTACATGCTGGAGCACATGTTAAACAGAATTCGGAGTCAGGTGGTGGCACAAGAGGAGGTGGAGGAAGTAGAGGAGGAGGAGTTGTATGCGGAAGGGCTAACATCTGCAAGGTCCAGATGGTCGGCAGCACCAAGGCGGCAGGCATGTGAGGGTGGGGGAGATGGTTTTACCAGGGTGCATGGTAGCAGCCAAACTAGTGAGGAAGGTGCAGGAGCCCAGGAAGAAGTGGAGGATGAACTGATGGAAGACTCATCAGATGAGGGAGACCTTGATCACATTTCTGTTGTGCGAGGTTGGGGGGAGAGGACAGAGGAAGGAAGCATGATTGTTACCTCGCCACCAACACAACAGGGACTTGGTGCTCCTGGATGCGCAACACACATGAGTGCCTTCTTGCTGCACTACCCGCAACATGACCCTCGAATTGTGAGAATTAGAAATAATCCTGACTACTGGGTTGCCACACTGTTAGATCCCCGGTACAAAAGTAAATTTGCAGAAATTATTCCTGCCATAGAAAGGGATGCACGCATGCAGGAGTATCAGCAGAGACTGTTGCAGAATCTTACATGTGCTTTTCCACAAAATACCAGTGGTGCACGTAGTGAATCTCACAGTTCCAACTTGCCAACCGTGGGACCGTCAAGTGTTCAGCACTCAAACCGTAACAGAACCACAGTATCTGCTGGTAACATCAATTTTGCGGAATCATTTCACCACTTTTTTAGCCCATCCTTTGCAAGGCCACAGGAGACAAGAAGTCTGACACATAGTCAACGCCTAGAGACGATGGTACAGGAGTATCTCCAAGTAAACATTGAAGCCACGACTGTGTCACTGGACCCTTGCTCTTTTTGGGCTTCCAATCTGGATAAATGGCCGGAGCTAGCCACTTACGCCTTGGAGATCTTGTCATGCCCCGCAGCCAGCGTTCTGTCTAAACGTGTGTTCAGCGCTGCTGGTGGTGTGCTGACAGATAAGCGCACGCGGCTCTCCACTGATAATGTAGACAGACTCACGTTCATAAAGATGAACAAATCATGGATCCGAAATGACTTTTCTACCCCTGTGTCATCCTGGGGTGAGTAAAAGCTTGATGATTGGTTAAAATCACCCTACCAACCGTTTTAAGCTTTCAAATTACTAATCATGTTTATCTGTATCTTGACTGGAAAATAATTTGGGCTTTGTAGCAGTGTGCAGCACTGATCCTATTAGGCCATCTATACTAAAGCTTCACCAGATTTAAAAAATAATTTTTAGCTGCATCTAGCCCGGAAAATAATTTTGGGGCTCCGAGATGCGCAAGACACATAAGTGCCTTCTTGCTGCACTACCTGCAGCATGACCCTCATATTGTCAGAATTCGAAGTAATCATGACTACTGGGTTGCCACACTCTTAGATCCCCCAAACTTTTCGATCAACCTTTTCATTTTAATAAAGACCAAAAAAATGGTCATTTTTGAAATTATAAGCATTAGCAGGTTGTTAGAAACTGAAATCAAACAGTTTTCAACTCAAAACTTTATTCTAGGTGATGTTACATTTTCACATAGGACCCCTTGTTCGAAAGGAGCTTCTGAACTCTCTCGTCCATTGAATTTGTCAGGTTTTGGATGGTTTCTGCTTCAATTGTTTTGCATGAGGACAGAATACCCTCCCAGAGCTGTTGCTTAGATGTGAACTGCCTCCCGCCATCATAGACACTCCTTTTAATGATGCTCCAAAGGTTCTGAATGGGGTAGAGGTCAGGGGAGCATGGGGGTCACACCATAAGTTTGTCCCCTTTTATGCCCATGACGCGCCCCTGGGCCTGCTGTGTCGCGCAGCGTCTCGCGCACGGGGGCTTACCCGGAACCGGATCAGATGAGGGTTGTAGTCTCCGAGTGGCGGGGACCCGGTCCGTGCCCAGGGAGTCAAACTCAGTGTGTGGCAGTCTTGATAGGTGTTATTTGAGTGTCGACTACGCCACCCGTTGATTTGCAGCTATGGAGCTGCCGCTGCAGGGCAGACCGCTGAGGCCGGTGTAGAATTGTGCAGCGTGATAGTATAACCCACAACGGGAGGGGTATGGCCTCAGGGCAGCCGACGTGGAAGATGGGGGTAGCAGGAACCACTCAGAGACGGTGCGGTGTAATTCAGGGTCTTTACTGGTAACAACGATAGACCCTCCCGGAGTACTTACTAGCGAACGGGGCCTGGTCAGTCCTTGAGCAGATGGGATCTCCCCTGGCCAGGCGGAGTTGTAGGCCTCCCAAACTGACTGTACTCTTCTGGCTACCTTGCTAGAAGCGGATATAAGTAGCCCACGTCCCTGAGTGTGCCGTGTGGTGCTCACCCGTATGGCCGGTGACTCGGGGCCTTCTAATGGCTTCCGCTCCACGATGGCGGTGCTGGTCCCACGCTTGTGACCTTGCCTTCGGGTTTCTGGGCCTGAGGACCTGAAATCCCCTGCCGGTCGGCTTCTGCTGCTGGGTAAGAGTTAGTCCCCACAGCCTCGGACGCCGGGTCCGGTAAGAAAGCTTCTCAGTCAGGGCGAGCTCTGCAGCTGCCAGCCCCTGACTCGTAGTAGTATTGCTCCCACTGAGCTTCTGCTGTTTCTTCCTATGACTGTTTCTCGTCTCTACTCTCCTTGACTCCTAACCCTGCCTCAGCCCCGGGTTTATATAGGGGAAGTTCTTCCCCTCCCAAGACTGGGCAGGAGGTGTGGCATGCACAGGATCCCTGACCAAAGGACCTCCCACCTGCTCTCAGACATAACATTACATTACTGTGGAAACCAGACCCCTGGGGTGCCACATTCCCCCCTAGTGAAATTTAGTACTCCGGGACTAAACATATTTTAGAAAAACATAACAAGATATAACAACAATAATAGTACAATAAGAAGAAACACATAAAGGTGGTCACGGCATGTCCGTACCCGGGTGCAGTCTTTGAAGAAAAGCAAGGTGTCCATTTCACCAAAACAGGGAGACGTAACCAGGTAGGGGTTTGTCCTGCCCCGAGTCCTTAACAGTCTTTAGTCCGTCCTGGGTTACGCTCCAACTATGTACAAAGGATTCCCGGTAAATCCACCAAGGACTCCTACAAATAACTAGAAACACAAAATTATACACAAGCAACAATACACAGGTAAACATAAATAAAACAATTTATACACTTCAAATCCTCCAACGTGCGGGTAACTGGCCTCTAGTGGCCCTAGTGGACCTACGGAGCTGACTGTCTAGCCCTGAACTACAGGGTGTAGGAGCTGTCAAGGGTAAACTGGGCAGCTGTCTACCGGCTCTTTGGCTCACTAGGGATATGGCAGGCTCACTGCAAGCAGAGGGTTGATCCTCCTGGTCTGCGTGTGTGGGGTCTTCTGCCTCCTGGACCGGCTGTTCTTCCAGCTCTACCTGTTGCTCCGTAGGTGCTTGGGATGCTGGTTGGAGGAAGGTGAGTACGGGTACCACAACTGCACCATTGACTTGAGTCCAAGACCAAGGGAAGTCCCCGAGCACAGTACTAACCATATCTTCCCTTTCCTCTACGGGTCGATGGTCTTCTTGTTCCTCTTCAGGGTTCCTCAGTTGTTCGGGACACTTCTTCAGGTGGTCCCGGGATACAATGGCTGTGGTTTCCCCTCCGTCTTTACTGATGGTACAAACCTTCGGGTTCTCGTGGCTTGAGGGCAGTACGGTGTACGGGTCCTTCTCCCACTGGTCGTCCAACTTGTGGAGCCGTCTCTTCCTCTTCAAGACCTGCTCTCCGGGTACCAGGGGAACAGCGGGAGCATACTGGTTGTAAGTTTTCTCTTGTCTTTCCCTAGCCTGACAGAGACTTCGCTCCACGCTCTCCTGTACTCTCCGGTACTGCTGCTGCCTCTCTGTGTCCCAGTCTGCTTCTGGTGAAGTGTCCTCGGGTGTCAGGACTCCCATTTCCAGGTCAACAGGTAACTTACCAGGTCTTGCCCTCATTAGGTAAGCCGGGGTACAGTTGGTGGAACCTACCGGGATGTGGTTGTATAGGTCCACCAGATCGGGCAACTTCTCAGGCCACAGACTGCGTTCTTCCAGGGGCAACGTTTTTAGAAGATCCATTACCACCTGGTTCATTTTCTCACAAAGTCCATTAGTTTTCGGATGGTAGGGTGTCGTCCTTATCTTCCGGCTGTATACAGATTGCAGAATTCCTGGAAGACCTCCGCTTCAAAGGCAGGTCCCTGGTCCGTCAGCACTTGGTCCGGGTACCCGTGTGGACGGCAGAAGTGCTGCTGGAAGGCTCTAGCTGCTGTTTGAGCCGTTAAGTCCTTGACGGGGACGACAACCAAGAACCGGGAGTAATGATCCACGATGGTTAACGCGTAGACGTAGCCACTTCTGCTTGGGGTCAGTTTTACATGATCCAAGGCTACCAGTTCCAACGGTTGCCGGGTGACGATGGACTGCAGGGGAGTCTTCTGGCTGGCACGGTCCTTCCTTCTCAGGTTGCACGGGCCACAGTCTCTGCACCACTTCTCAATGGTTCCCCTCATGCCTACCCAGTGGAATCGCTCGCGCAGCAGGAACTCCAGCTTCTTCCACCCGAAGTGTCCAGCTCCGTCGTGGTATGCCTCCATCACCATGGCTGCGTCTCTTCATGGCACCACTACTTGCCAGAGTAGTTCATGCGTCCGGGAGTTAACCATTCTGCGGCACAACTTCCCCTTGTAAAGGAACAGTCGACTCTTCTCTGCCCATAGTTGTTTGGCTTCCTCCGGAGCGTCTGGTTCAAGGCAAGCCTCCGGGCGAGTCAGCATCTCCTTCACCAGTCGGACGGCAGGGTCGCTGTCTTGCGTTTCCGCCCAGTTGTAGTGAGGTAAGGGGTTCAACGTAGCAGCCTGCTTACTCCTTACCCGGTGGGAATACTGGATAGTCCCATGACGGTGGAACGCAGGGAGTTCAACTTCTTCCAGTCCCTCCGGATCTTCTCCTTCGTCCGGCAGGTTGGGCATCCTGGACAGGGCGTCCGCATTGGTATTGGAGCGTCCGGCCCGGTATTTGATTGTGAACTCGTAGTTGGACAGACGGGCCATCCACCTCTGTTCCAGGGCACCGAGTCTTGCCGTGTCCAGGTGTGTCAACGGGTTGTTATCCGTGTACACGGTGAACCGGGAAGAAGCGAGGTAATGCTTAAAGCGCTCGGTGACTGCCCATACTACGGCCAGGAACTCTAGCTTAAATGAGCTGTAATTCTCGGGGTTCCTTTCGGTGGGTCGCAGCTTTCGGCTGGCGTAGGCGATTACTCGTTCCTTCCCCTGCTGGATCTGGGACAGTACGGCTCCTAGCCCGATGTTACTGGCGTCGGTGTAGAGGATAAAGGGCTGGCTATAATCCGGGTACGCCAGGATTTCGTCCCCCGTGAGGGCCATCTTCAGCTGGCGGAAGGACTCTTCTTCCAGCTCCTCCCATTTGAAGGGCGGCTTCTGGTTCTTGGCCTTCCGGGACTGGCCTATCAGGAGGTCCTGCATAGGTGCTGCCTTTTTGGTGAAACCGGGAATAAACCTTCGGTAGTAGCATACCAACCCGAGGAACTGCCGCACTTCTTTTACGCTGGAGGGGCTTGGCCATTCCTTAATTGCGGTGATCTTATCAGGGTCGGAAGACACTCCGTCAGCGCTCACCACGTGTCCCAGGTACTGCACCTTTGGTTTCAGGAGGTGACACTTGGAGGGTTTCACCTTTAGGCCGTAACTCGCCAGAGCTTCGAACACTTCCGCCAGGTGTTTCAGGTGGTCCTCATACGTCTTGGAATATACGATGACATCGTCCAGGTACAACAGGACCGTCTCGAAGTTTCTGTGGCCCAGACAACACTCCATTAGTCGTTGGAAGGTTCCTGGTGCGTTGCAGAGTCCGAACGGCATGCAGGTGAACTCGCTAAGTCCCATCGGGGTGGTGAATGCGGTCTTCTCCCGGTCCGCCTCTGCTACAGGAACCTGCCAGTACCCGCTAGTGAGATCCAAGGTAGAGAAGAAGTTAGCAGATCTTAAAGCAGCCAATGACTCCTCTATCCTTGGTAAGGGGTACGCATCCTTGTGTGTGATACGGTTGATTTTCCGGTAATCTACACACATCCTCATGGTGTTGTCTTTTTTTCTGACTAAGACTAGTGGAGATGCCCAGGGGCTACAGCTATCCCTGATCACCCCAGCCTCCTTCATGTCTCTAAGCATCCCCTTGGCGTGTTGGTAGTGGGCAGGGGGTACGGGTCGATACCTCTCTTTTATAGGAGGATGGTCTCCCGTGGGGATGTGGTGTTCTACCCCCTTGACTCGCCCGAAGTCTAACGGGTGTTTACTGAACACTCTCTCGTACTCTTGAACCACCCGATAGACTCCTTGTTTCTGGTGTGCGGGAGTGGAGTCAGTACCCAGATGTAGTTGCTGACACCAGTCCTCCATGTTTTTCTTAGAGCCGTTACCTTCCTCCGGGTGAGATGGAGGCAAGGGTTCCACAGATTGTATAGAATTTTGGTTAATGGTATATAATTTGGCTAGCGTGGCATACCGGGGCAGGTACACTTCCCTCTCCCCGATATTTATTATGCGAACGGGCACCCTCCCATGGCGTACATCAACCACCCCCCGTGCTGTCAAAATGGTGGGCCTACTGTCCGAGTAAACTGGTTCTACCATTGCCTGGTAATCCCTACCTCTCAGACCAATAGCTGCCCGGCACCAAATCATCATTTCACTTTTTGGGGGCATGGCAATAGGAAAAGGGTCACACATTCTTACGCTACCAATCTCACCGCCGGAGAGTTCCACCTGTTGCCGTCGCATCAGTGCCCGGAACTCTTTCTGGAGCACCCGCTGCTCGCCGGAGCTGGCGTTCTTGGCAACCTGCTGTAAAAGGAAAATCACCTCTGCAAGACAATTTTCAATTACATTAGTTCCTAGAGTTATTTTTGGGTGACTCTCATGTTTGTCAATATCTACAATGATCAGTCCCTGTGCTGCCAGTTCGACTCTACCGATTTTGATGGTCACCTCTTTAAATCCGATCTGTGGCACGGGCTGGCCATTGCTGGCGATGATACTCAAGTCGTCGTCAGGGTAGCGGGTAATATCCGAGTCATTCCAGTACTGCTTAAAGAGCACGTACGGGATGGTGGTGACCTGTGACCCGGTGTCCAGTAGGGCACTCATGGGAATGCCATCCAGTACCACAGGCAAGACTGGACGTCCTCCCACATATCTGTCGCGCCAGTTCGATGGGCCTGGTGATCTTTTTCCTGGGGGTTGGCCCTCTACCCCAGGTTGTGCCCGTTTAAAGAACAGTACCTTGCCATATGTCCGGGTTGATTGCAGCGGCGGCAGATGGGTCGTCCGTCTTCGCTGTATCGGTCACTGGGTCTTCCTCTGGCCGGTGGGGTCCTCCTTGGTCGACGCCACGGGATGTCCTCCGGTCCGGATGCCAGCTGGATCTTCCCTGGGGTGGAAACCTGTAAAGACTGCACAGTTCGGGTTAGCGCAGCAACGCTCTTAGCTAGCTCTTGGACCTGATGGTGTAGGTCTGGAGCCGGGTCATTGTCCAAAGCCTGCGCATCAGCTCCCACAGGCCCTGCCGACAAGGGCGCCGCCTCCTGGTGGTAAGTGATAGCTGGGCGCCTGTGGGTCACAACGCCACCCGGTGCCGGTTCTCGGAGCACCCGGATGGCTCTGTCCTTGAACTGTGCAAAGCCCAGATGGGGATCCTGTAAGGCCATCGCCCGCAACTGGGTTCGGTGGGCATTACAATATAGTCCCTCTATAAATTGTTCGGTCAACAGCCTGTCCTCGTTTCCCACTCCATCAGGGTCGGTCTGCTTAATGGCCCTCAGGGCCTCTTGTAGGTTTAGTGCATAGTCCCTTATACTCTCATGCGCTCGCTGCTTGCACCCGTAGAATCTAAGCTTAATCTCGGCTGAGGTGCGGGTATCAAAGGTATCCTTCAGCCGGGTTAGTATCCCTGCGACAGTCTTCCTCCCAGGTGGCCAGGATTTTACTTCCCTTTTGGCTGCCCCGGTTAGTTGGGCTCACTTTTTGCTCTTCTGTGAGGGGGTACACCTGGAAGAGGCTATCCAGCTTTTCTCTAAAGTCATGCAGGGTATGTGACTCCCCTGAGTACGGGGGTAGCCAAGCTGCTCCCGGGATATAGGGCATGGTGAAGGGCATAACTGCAGCAGCGGTGGCGCTGGCGGGGGTTGAGGCAGTGAAGCTCTCCTCCGCATCCGACATCTTCCTCCCCCCTAGTGGACCGTGGCCTACCTTGCGATGATCCTGTTCCGTAGGCCGCGGCTCCGCAGTAGATCGTCAGGGTTGAGGACCTTCCGTCGCGCTCCTGTGACGTCGGCGTCTGCTGGGCTCCTTCCAGGACCTTACGCAACGTCCGGACGTGAGGCGGGGCTTCAGTTCTCGCGCGCTTTCGGAGTCCACGCCCCTCTTCTTCCCGCGCGGCGTCCTCAAGATGGCGTCCAATGGCGGGAAAACTCCACGGATGGCGGGAAGAAGGCCGAAGATGGCGCCGGATGGCGGGAAAACTTCGCGGATGGCGGGAAGAAGGCAGAAGATGGCGCCGGATGGCGGGAAACCTCACCACTGGTAAGTTTGAACAGTCTTTGCTTTTCAGGCACGCAGTACCCAGTGGTTGCGGGCACAAAATCCTGCCGACTACGCCAAAATTGACGCGCCCCTGGGCCTGCTGTGTCGCGCAGCGTCTCGCGCACGGGGGCTTACCCGGAACCGGATCAGATGAGGGTTGTAGTCTCCGAGTGGCGGGGACCCGGTCCGTGCCCAGGGATTCAAACTCAGTGTGTGGCAGTCTTGATAGGTGTTATTTGAGTGTCGACTACGCCACCCGTTGATTTGCAGCTATGGAGCTGCCGCTGCAGGGCAGACCGCTGAGGCCGGTGTAGAATTGTGCAGCGTGATAGTATAACCCCCAACGGGAGGGGTATGGCCTCAGGGCAGCCGACGTGGAAGATGGGGGTAGCAGGAACCACTCAGAGACGGTGCGGTGTAATTCAGGGTCTTTACTGGTAACAACGATAGACCCTCCCGGAGTACTTGCTAGCGAACAGGGCCTGGTCAGTCCTTGAGCAGATGGGATCTCCCCTGGCCAGGCGGAGTTGTAGGCCTCCCAAACTGACTGTACTCTTCTGGCTACCTTGCTAGAAGCGGATATAAGTAGCCCACGTCCCTGAGTGTGCCGTGTGGTGCTCACCCGTATGGCCGGTGACTCGGGGCCTTCTAATGGCTTCCGCTCCACGATGGTGGTGCTGGTCCCACGCTTGTGACCTTGCCTTCGGGTTTCTGGGCCTGAGGACCTGAAATCCCCTGCCGGTCGGCTTCTGCTGCTGGGAAAGAGTTAGTCCCCACAGCCTCGGACGCCGGGTCCGGTAAGAAAGCTTCTCAGTCAGGGCGAGCTCTGCAGCTGCCAGCCCCTGACTCGTAGTAGTATTGCTCCCACTGAGCTTCTGCTGTTTCTTCCTATGACTGTTTCTCGTCTCTACTCTCCTTGACTCCTAACCCTGCCTCAGCCCCGGGTTTATATAGGGGAAGTTCTTCCCCTCCCAAGACTGGGCAGGAGGTGTGGCATGCACAGGATCCCTGACCAAAGGACCTCCCACCTGCTCTCAGACATAACATTACATTACTGTGGAAACCAGACCCCTGGGGTGCCACACCCATATCAGCCAGAGATGCAGATGTTTTATGTGCAGCATGAGATGGTGCATTATCATGCAGAAAAATGATCTTGCTGTGAAATACACGGTTCTTCTTCTTGAACCATGGCAGGAAGTGCTGTTTGAGAAAATCCACATACATTATGGAGTTCATCTTTAGCGCCTTCAGGGATCCTAAAGGGGCCGACAATCTCTCTCCCCATGATTCCAGCCCAAAACATTACTCCACCTCCTCCTTGTTGGCGCTGTAGCCGTGTTTGCGTGGGGTGTCCATCAACCAGCCATCCTCCACTCCATCCATCTGGACCATCGAGCGCTGCACGGCACTCATCCGTGAACAAAACTGTTTTGAAATCAGTCTTCATGTAATGTTTGGCCCACTGGAGCCGTTTCTGCTTGTGTGAAGTGGATAGAGGAGGTCGACAGGATGGCGTATGCACAGCTGCAAACCTCTGAAGGACCCTGCATCTTGTTGTTCGGGGGACGTTGGAGGCACAAGCAGCTTCAAAAACTTGTCTGCTGCTATGACAAGGCTTTTTTGCCGCTGCTTTTTCAACCTGACGTAATTGCCTGTAGGAAAGAGTCCTCAATTTGCCCTTATCAGCACGCACACGTGTGTACTGTGAATCAGCTACATACTTCTTGATTGCCAAGACACTTCATCCTGATCATCGCACAATGTTGATTGTAGTCATGCCTTGACCTAAACACTCCACAATTTGTTGCTTCTCAGCAGCCGACACATCCTTTTTCTTTCCCATTTTGGCAGAAAATGTAGGCTGCTTAATAATGTGAGAGAGCCTTCTTAAGTAGTCTTGCCTTTCATTGGACACACCTGCCAAACTAATTAGCACAGGTGTCTGCAATTGCTTACAGTGATATAAAGAGCCCTGACACACATCACCATCAATGAGTTTAACTGACAAACAAACAAATTCTTCCCTTATCACTCCTAAACACTTTTTGCATAATAATTTGGAACGCAGTGTACATGTGCTTTTCCACAAAACACCAGCGGTTCACGTAGTGAATCTTACAGTTCTAACTTGCCAACCGTGGTCTGTATGGAGTTGTTCAATAAAGGGCCCAAAATTAAGATAACATAGATGGGAGAGGTCTCTATGAATAGGAATTCCTAAGTATTTGATACCCTGTGAGGGACAGGCAAAGGGAAAGTTGGACTGGATGGAATCCTATATGGATTTGGGGAGGGAGACATCGAGGGCCTCAGACTTCGCTGCATTGATTTTAAAATTTGACCATGTAACAAAGTGATCTATTTCAGCCATAACAGCATGGATGGATATATGTGATTGAGTGATATATACTAGGACATCATCAGCAAATAGAGAGCACTTGTACTCGGTGCCTCCCACCTCAATCCACCTAATATTGGGGTTATGGCGAATTGATGAGAGCAGGTGCTCCGTCACTAGGATGTATAAGAGAGGGGACAGAGGACATCCCTGCCTTGTCCCATTGGTGATTGTGAAAGGTGATGAAAATGTTCTGACGCACCCCCTGGGCCTTGGGACACCCGGAGCCGGACCCTTTTTGGTGGATGCTGGTGGTTGTAGTCTTCGTGGCGGTGACCCGGTTCCGTGGCTCAGGGCGGTCAAACCAGTGGCGGAACTATTTATGTGGTTTTGATGTTTAAATGTACGACTACGCCACCCGTGGATTGCGGTCAGAGTGAACCGCCGCTACAGGGCAGACCGCTGAGGCTGGTGTTGTGGGTGCAGCAGAGCGTAGCATAACTCCCCACGGGAGGAGTATAGCCTCAGGGCAGTGTATGCGGAGGATGGGGGTGATGGTGCAGGGCAGCAGCAGTAACGACACGGAGTCAGTGATGCAGTCCAGGGCCTTTACTCACAGTTCTTATTATCCAGACCACGTCTGCAGGTAACGGCTGCCCACGTCGTACTGTGCTCACCAGGTGAGGGGCTCAGACAACTCCCAGATAACTTTGGAGCACTTAACAGGACCCCCTTTGTGTGTCCTTTGTCTGGCCTTTCTTACCAACACTTCTGTCCGGCTGCCTCGGGCCTCCTCTTGGTAAACTTGGCGCCAGTTTCCCTGACCCTATGTGGTGCCTTCCTAGCGGGTGTAGCGAGGGGCTGCGCCACATAAAATGTCAGAGCCTCCGGTTTCTAGCTGAGGGTCGTTTCCTGCCTCCACTAGTTCGGGGACCGGTCTCCCCCTTTGGCCTGACCCCTCCACGCAGGTGGATTCGGGCGTGCGGTGGCGACTCGCCCGTCCGCACCCCTGGGATCCCTTCATTCCTCGTTCCTGGAGCCTTCTCCGCTCCTCTTCCTTCCTTCTCCCTCTTCCAGGCCTGGGCCTCTGTTACTAGGCCCGCCTCCGGAGCAGAACTCATGCAGAGCCCCTGCTCCCTGCCACTTCTGCTCAGACTTCTCTGCACTGAACTAAGATGGTGCCCACCTTTTATACTCCCTTCTCAATGCACCCAGGAACTGCTTCCTCCCTGCTCCTGCACTACAGGGTTCCCCTTCCTCAGTGTTCCCTCCCCCCACTCCAGCCAGGGACAGGGACTGTCGTGCCCATCTCAGGGGCATATTGGTCGCCCTGCCCCACGGCAATGTGGTGTAATGCATGCAGGTGTCGGGTCCTGATCCACACTCCATCCTTACCTGAGAGTGAGATATCACACCTCTGGGTGAGGTGCAATACGTCTGTAGCAACCGAGCCCTCAGGGTGCTACAGTTCCATTTATCTTCAGCCTAGGTGACGTATTGCGATACAGGGCCGTGATTTTGGCTATAAAAGGGTCCCCTAGACCCCTACCCCAAGCTTTTTAAGAGAATCATATATGGCGTGCCAGGAGACTCTATGGAATGCTTTCTCAGCATCCAACGAGAGTATCTAATTACAAATTTTTAACTGCATCTAGCCCAGGAAATACTTTGTGCCTAGTAGCAGTGTCTGCTAGTCAGCGGATTATCCCGGCTGTTAAGCAAGCTACACCACCTGTAGTTTAGACACTTAATTTTTTCAAAGGAAATGATTCGGGACCATGGGATACTTAGTGAAGAGCATCAGGAGGCACCCCAAGGCATAGGGGCTGGGACTGGCAGTAGGATGCCTTGCAGTGGACAGCCGAGCTCGATCCTTATAAAAGCTTTTTAACTGCAGCAGCTTTAGTGGACGCTACTGGAGCTGGAATTACGCGGCTGCTGGCATGAGACTTGCCCTCCAATAGATCCTTGTAAATGGATTTAAAGTGTATTCATTCAAATTAGAGAGACAATTTAAATTAAAAAGCTTAGAGCTGCCTCCACCACAGGGGGGCTCGCTCGACCCACCAGCGGACAGGCACCAGTATTGGGAGAGGGGGGCTGGCCGTCAGGGTTCACCGCGGCTCTGGCACAAACCCGGCGACACGGAGGTGGCACGGGCAGGAGCGGACTGGCCGTGTCGGCTTCTCACTTTTTGGATTTTAGAAGGGCATGACATGCCTATATCTGTGTCTCCCCCTCCTTTTACTCCTCCACCTCTTTTATTTTCGCATGACTATATGTACTTGTCACTTTTCCATGTGTTAGTTATGTCTTCTGAGCAGTTTGTCAGCTTTTGGACACCTTTGAAGGTGTTTTCTATCTGTTTCTATGTGTTTTTGTTTGCCTGCCATTGGTTTTAACGGTGTTCGAAGGTGTTCGACGAACAGTTCGACGAACAGTTCGGCGAACACACGGGTGTTCGACGAACCGAACCGAACTCGAACACTACGGGGGTGGCTCAACACTACTAATAAGTCATGTCAGACTAGCTTAATTTTCTTCGGGTGGATCAGGGAAACTCAGTATATAGTATATCTTGACTTCAGCAAAGCATTTGACAAAGTATCTCATGCCATCCTTATTGAAAAAACTGACCAACTATGGAATGGACAAGGCAACTGTTAGGTGGATTCATAACTGGCTTAGTGATCGGAGCCAAAGAGTGGTCATAAATGGCTGCACATCCAGTTGGAAGAATAATGTCTCAAGTGGGGTACCACAAGACTCTGTCTTGGGTCCAGTGTTGTTCAACATCTTTGTTAATGATTTAGATGAACGAATTTAGAGTAAAGTGATTAAATTTGCTGATGACACAAAGCTAGGAGGGATAGTTAATACTAGAGAAGAGAGAGAGAATTCAAAAAGATCTAAACAAACTGGAGCAGTGGGCAGCGACTAACAGAATGGTTTTTAACAAGGAGAAATGCAAAGTCCTGCATCTGGGCAAGAAAAATGAAAAAAGTATATACAGAATGGGAGGAATAGAGCTAAGCAACAGCCCATGTAAAAAAGACTTGGGTATACTAATAGATCACAGACTGCACATGAGTCAACAGTGTGTTGCAGCAGAAAAAAAGGCAAACACAATTCTGGGTTGCATTAACAGAAGCATACAGTCTAGATCACGTGAAGTAATTATTCCCCTTTACTCCTCTTTCTCATCTGGAATACTGTGTCCAGTTCTGGGCACCACATCTTAAAAAAGACATGAACAAACTGGAGCAAGTTCAGAGAAGAGCAACCAGAATGGTGACCGGTCTGCAAACATTGTCCTATGAGCAACGGTTAGAGGATTTGAGGATGTTCAGCTTGCAAAAAAGAAGACTGACAGGAGACTTAATAGCTGTCTACAAACATCTCAAGGGCTGTCACACTGTAGAGGCATCAGTTTTATTCTTATTTTCACAAAGACTAGAAGCAATGGGATGAAACTGAATGAGAGAAGATACAGATTAGATATTAGAAAAAACTTTTTGACAGTGAGGGTGATTAACGAGTGGAATAGGATGCCACAAGAGGTGGTGAGTTCTCCTTCAATGGAAGTCTTCAAACAGAGTCTGAACAGACATCTATCTGAGATGGTTTAGTGAATCCTGCATTGAGCAGGGGGTTGGACCAGATGATCCTGGAGGTCCCCATCCAACTCTAACATTCTATGATTCCTATCTAGCATTGTCAACACTTTTTCAGGGTCAAAATTCCTTTTGAAAACTGCACTCATTTTTAATGGAAAATCTTGATGCAGCCACAGATTTTCAAACCAAATCAATAAATGAAACTTCCCTTAAAGCGGTTTCCAATCAGAAATGGAGGCAAATAGTCACACTCAGATTATTCCTTTGGAATAGGGCTAATCCTCTTGCTGATCCATGGTTTTCTTGTTCTTTAAACTTCGAGGCGCAGGTCTGTGAGATGAGTATTCTTTTATTTCATTTTATTCCATTAATATGGGCCCATTTAAAGGGCAGATTTTTGCTATGTAATCTGAGAGCATCATAATGTACGAGCAGAGACCCTGATTATAGTGATGTGTCACATACTGGGCAGTGTTTTGCTGTTTCAATACAATAAGTGTTTTATCAACAGGAAATAAAGTGTTTTTATCACTGCCTGACTAGCTGCTCACATGCATTCTTGTCTAACCACACCCCCAACATTGATTAGCAGCTTACTGTCAATATACAATGTACGTAAAAAGCTGTGGTATGGTCAGGGTCAACTTTCTGAGCTGGCTACATCTACAGCAGAGAAAATACTGATGGTATTGTAACTGCTGCACCCAGTAAACTAAGTGACACATTGCTGGAATCAGGGTTTCTTTGCCTACAATATGCTGCTCTCAGATGAGGTAGCAAAAACCTGGGGACAGATTCTGTTTAACTGAGGCTGGCACATACTGTTAAGGGAATATCAGAACTGTAATTTCAGAAATGATGAAGTATAAAAAGGATATGTAGTAATGCCTTAGTGAGAGATAGAGTTAGCAGCTTTTTAATCAATTTTGTATTTGTTTAGATGAGTTAATAATAGAGTTGAGCGAGCATGCTCGACACTGCTCGTTACTCGCCCGAGCATCACGCTACTCGGGATGTTCGGCGAGCACTGAGCATTTTCGGGTTACTCGGGCGGGAGCTCGGGTCTCCGCCCTGCACGTTTGCTGCTCTTTACAGAGCCAATGAACATGCAGGGATTGCCAGCCAGTCATTGTAATGCCGCAGCCATGTTGTTTGTGGGCATTACAGTGATTGGCTGGCCGCACAGCGTCACCTCGAGTATTTAAAACCGGGCGCCGACATCTTGGACACAGTCGCTGCGGATCAGACGGTGTAGGGAGAGTGCTGCTGAGTTAGGGAGAGATATATAGTGCGAAATAGGTAGTGTAGGGTCTCTAAAGGCTGCCAAACCAAACAAACAGTCCTTTTCAGGACTAATATCCATCCCAGATATCAGGCAGGCAGACTGTATAGGAGACGCAGTTGTTATACCAGCAAACGCTGCATTACAGTCCTGTGTGCTCCTTTTGGTCAAATTGCTAGACTTATCACACCGGTCTCAGGGGCCAGGAAAAAATATTTTTTTTCATCTAAATCCTGTATTTTTTTTTCATCAGTCAGACTGTCCAAATAGGCATCTTATTAACCTTTTGGTATTCCCCGCCACAAAAAAAAATAATTGAGTGTGTCTGTGACTGTTCAGACACCAATATATCTGTTTAAAAGAGTCTGGTGTAGTCCAGAAAAATAGAACTGTGGTTTTGCAGTTCCACGGGTCAAATCTCTGTATTATCCTGTTTTTGGCATTTTTTGCCGTAAAAAAAAACTGTAATAGTGTCTCCCTGACTGGTCAGACACCAATATATCTGTTTAAAAGAGTCTGGTGTACGCCACATAACTATAACTGTGGTTTTGCACTTCCACTGGTCAATCCCTGTATTATCCTGCTTTTGGCATTTTTTGCCGTAAAAAAAACCTGTAATAGTGTCTCCTTGACTGGTCAGACACCAATATATCTGTTTAAAAGAGTCTGGTGTAAGGTAGAAAAATATAACTGTGGTTTTGCAGTTCCACGGGTCAAATCTCTGTATTATCCTGTTTTTGGCATTTTTTGCCGTAAAAAACCTGTAATAGTGTCTCCCTGACTGGTCAGACACCAATATATCTATTCAAAAGATTCTGGTGTACGTCAAATAACAATAACTGTGGTTTTGCAGTTCCACGGGTCAAATCTCTGTATTATCCTGCTTTTGTCATTTTTTGCCGTAAAAAAAAACTGTAATAGTGTCTCCCTGACTGTTCAGACACCAATATATCTGTTTAAAAGAGTCTGGTGTACGCCACATAACTACAGTGCCTACAAGTAGTATTCAACCCCCTGCAGATTTAGCTGGTTTGATAAGATGCAAATAAGTTAGAGCATTCAAACTGCAAATGAGAGTAGGTTTTATGAACAGAAGCATAAATCTTACAAACCAAAAAGTTATGTTGCTCAGTTGAATTTTATTAAATTTTAAACATAAAAGTGTGGGTCAATTATTATTCAACCCCTATGTTTAATATTTTGTGGAATAACCCTTGTTTGCAATTACAGCTAATAATCGTCTTTTATAAGACCTGATCAGGCCGGCACAGGTCTGTGGAGTTATCTTGGCCCACTCCTCCATGCAGATCTTCTCCAAATTATCTAGGTTCTTTGGGTGTCTCATGTGGACTTTATTCTTGAGCTCCTTCCACAAGTTTTCAATTGGGTTAAGGTCAGGAGACTGACTAGGCCACTCCAACACCTTGACTTTTTCCCTCTTGAACCAGGCCTTGGTTTTCTTGGCTGTGTGCTTTGGGTCGTTGTCTTGTTGGAAGATGAAATTATGACCCATCTTAAGATCCTTGATGGAGGAGCGGAGGTTCTTGGCCAAAATCTCCAGGTAGGCCGTGCTATCCATCTTCCCATGGATGCGGACCAGATGGCCAGGCCCCTTGGCAGAGAAACAGCCCCACAGCATGATGCTGCCACCACCATGCTTGACTGTAGGGATGGTATTCTTGGGGTCATATGTAGTGCCATCCAGTCTCCAAACGTCACGTGTGTGGTTGGCACCAAAGATCTCGATCTTGGTCTCATCAGACCATAGAACCTTGAACCAGTCTGTCTCAGAGTCCTCCAAGTGATCATGAGCAAACTGTAGACGAGCCTTGACATGACGCTTTGAAAATAAAGGTACCTTTCGGGCTCGTCTGGAACGGAGACCATTGCGGTGGAGTACGTTACTTATGGTATTGACTGAAACCAATGTCCCCACTGCCATGAGATCTCCCCGGAGCTCCTTCCTTGTTGTCCTTGGGTTAGCCTTGACTCTTCGGACAAGCCTGGCCTCGGCACGGGAGGACACTTTCAAAGGCTGTCCTGGCCGTGGAAGGCTAACAGTAGTTCCATAAGCCTTCCACTTACGGATGATGCTCCCAACAGAGGAGACAGGTAGGCCCAACTCCTTGGAAAGGTTTTTGTACCCCTTGCCAGCCTTGTGACCCTCCACGATCTTGTCTCTGATGGCCTTGGAATGCTCCTTTGTCTTTCCCATGTTGACCATGTCTGAGTGCTGTTCACAAGTTTGGGGAGGGTCTTAAATAGTCAGAAAAGGCTGGCAAAAGAGATCTTTAATCCACACATGTGAAGCTCATTATTCTTGGTGCCTGAACTACTTCTTAATACTTTAGGGGGACCAAACAGAATTCTTGTGGTTTGAGGGGTTGAATAATAAATGACACTCTGAATTAACTTTTAAGGTTTAAAAAAAAAAAAAAAAAAATTTGCTGCAGTGCATTTCCCACTTCCAGGCTGATCTACAGTACAAATGTCACAATGCCAAGTTAATTCCGCATGTGTCAACCAGCTAAATCTGCAGGGGGTTGAATACTACTTGTAGGCACTGTATAACTGTGGTTTTGCAGTTCTACGGGTCAAATTTCTGCATTATCCTGCTTTTGGCATTTTTGACTTAAAAAAACACAGTAATAGTGTCTCCCTGTCTGTTCAGACACCAGTGTATCTGTTTAAAAGAGTCTGGTGTAGGCCAGAAAAATATAACTGTGGTTTTGCAGTTCCACGGGTCAAATCTCTGTATTATCCTGTTTTTGGCATTTTTTGCCA
This sequence comes from Phyllobates terribilis, assembly GCF_046119375.1. Classification (NCBI taxonomy): domain Eukaryota; kingdom Metazoa; phylum Chordata; class Amphibia; order Anura; family Dendrobatidae; genus Phyllobates; species Phyllobates terribilis. The sequence continues at coordinate 164,375,606 of NW_027362762.1, forward strand.
TAAAAAAAACCTGTAATAGTGTCTCCCTGACTGGTCAGACACCAATATATCTGTTTAAAAGAGTCTGGTGTACGCCACATAGCTATAACTGTGGTTTTGCAGTTCCACGGGTCAAATCTCAGTATTATCCTGCTTTTGGCATTTTTTGCCGTAAAAAAAAAACAGTAATAGTGTCTCCCTGACTGTTCAGACACCAATATATCTGTTTAAAAGAGTCTGGTGTAGGCCAGAAAAATAGAACTGTGGTTTTGCAGTTCCACGGGACAAATCTCTGTATTATTCTGTTTTTTGCATTTTTTTCCGTAAAAAAAACTGCAATAGTGTCTCCCTGACTGGCCAGACACCAATATATCTGTTTAAAAGAGTCTGGTGTACGCCACATAACTATAACTGTGGTTTTGCAGTTCCACGGGTCAAATCTCTGTATTATCCTGCTTTGTGCATTTTTCACCGTAAAAAAAACAGTAACAGTGTCTCCCTGACTGGTCAGACACCAATATATCTGTTTAAAAGAGTCTGGTGTAGGCCAGAAAAATATAACTGTGGTTTTGCAGTTCCATGGGTCAAATCTCTGTATTATCCTGATTTTTGCATTTTTTGCCGTAAAAAAAACAGTAATAGTGTCTCCCTGACTGTTCAGACACCAATATATATGTTTAAAAGTGTCTGGTGTAGGCCAGAAAAAAAGAACTGTGGTTTTGCAGTTCCATGGGTCAAATCTCTGTATTATCCTGTTTTTGGCATTTTTTGCCGTAAAAAAAACCTGCAATAGTGTCTCCCTGACTGGTCAGACACCAATATATCTGTTTAAAAGAGTCTGGTGTACGCCACATAACTATAACTGTGGTTTTGCAGTTCCACGGGTCAAATCTCTGTATTATCCACTTTTGGGTCTTTGTTACATAAAAAAAACAGTTTGAGTGTGTCGCTGACTGTTCAGCCCCAAATATATCTATTTAAAAAAGTCTGGTATACGCCAGTAAATTAGAACTGTGGTTTTGCAGTTCCACGGTTCAAATCTCTGCATTATCCAGCTTTTGGCCTGTTTTACGTAAAAAAAAACAGTAATAGTGTCTCCCTGTCTGTTCAGTCACAAATATATCTGTTTAAAAGATTCTGGTGTAGGCCAGACAAATAGAACTGTGGTTTTCCTCTTCCACGGTTCTAATCTCCTTTTTATTACCCTTTTTCCATTGATAGTGCAAGTGTAAGCTATTTTACTTTATTTACAATGGCAAGGTGCGTGGCAAGGGACGTGGAACTGGACGTTCTGGTGATGGTACGTGTAGAGGACGGGGCCGTGGCCACGGTGAAAATGTGCCACAACCAACAGCCACATCTCCTCGCTCCTACTTCTTGACCGAATTACTAGGGAAGCACACTACAACACCAGTATTGCAAACTGATCAGTGTGAACAGGTTATTAATTGGATAGCAGATAATACTTCCAGTTACCTGGGCACCACCACCTCCGGTCTGTCTTCCACACGGTCAAGTTTTAGTAGCCGTAAGTCTCGACCGCATACTCCTCCTCACCCTGATGCTCCTTCCTACCACCATTCCGAGTGTCGTCAGACAGCAACTGATCCCACACTTGGACACTCTGAAGAGCTGTTCACTGGTCCATTTCCATATTTGTGCCCCTCGCCTGCTCTGCTTGAAGTGGTGGAAGAGGAGATCCCATGTAGCGATGCCCAAATATTTGAACAGCAACGGCCAGAGGAAGTTGACGCTGGCAATTTGTCACAAGAGGTGGACGATGACGAGACACAATTGACACGAAGTGAGGAGGAGGATCGTGGTGCGCAAGTGGAAGAGGAGGAGGTGGTGGATGATCTAGTAACTGACCCAACGTGGCAGGAGGACACGCAGAGCGAGGCCAGCAGCACACAGGGGGAGGGAGGCAGAGTACCCCAACAGGCAGGAAGAAGCAGAGTGGTGGCCGCACACAGAAGGAGGGCAACAGTTCCCCGTAACACCAACACGAGGGACGTTGCCAGTACAACCGGTAGGTCTTCCAGAGTCTGGAATTTTTTTAAAGACTCTGCTGATAACCCCAAAAAGGCCATTTCTACCACCTGCCATGCCAGCATCAGCAGGGGTGACAAAACTACCAGCCTGACCACCACCAGCATGATCAGGCACATGGCAGCAAAGCACCCGACTTTATAGGGCGAACCCCAGGGTCCACGGCCAGTGTCAGCGGGTGTCACCACTGCTTCTTCTGTTGTGCGTGTAATAGAACCCCCTGTTGTGCGTGCAAGTCAATACCCTGTCCATACTGCATGCAAAGATGCCCCCTCCTCTCAGTCTTCACTTGTTATGGCAGTTTCTCAAGAAATAGCATCAACGTCCACATCCCACCGCAGCGTTCAATTGTCCATATCCCAGAGCTTTGAATGAATTCGCAGCCAACGCCCCACAGGCCACAGTCCTAAATTCGCAGATTTCACGACTGCTTGCATTGGAAATGCTGCCTTTTAGGCTGGTGGAGACGGAATCCATCCGCAACCTTATGGCGGTGGCCGTCCCTCGGTACTCGGTCCCCAGCCGACACTATTTTTCCCGTTGTGCCATCTCCGCACTACACAGGCACGTGTCCCAAAACATCTGCCATGCCCTCAACAATGCAGTTACTAGGAGAGTCCACCTGACAATGGACATGTGGATAAGTACTTGTGACCAGGGACGGTACATCTCCCTGACGGCACAGTGGGTAAACATAGTGGAAGCCGGGACCCAGTCGGACCTTGGGACGGAACACATCCTCCCCACACCGAGGATTGCGGGCCCTATGTCAGTCAGAGTTGCCCCCACAGTGTACAGCTCCTGCGCATCATCCTCCTCCTCCTTCTCATGTTCAGCCTCCATCTCAGATATCACCACATCAGTTACAACCTGGAAGCACTGCAGTACTACCTCAGCCAAGCGGCAACAGGCTGTGCTGAAACTCATAAGCATAGGTGATAAACCTCACACTGCTTGTGAGTTGTGGACAGCTGTGAAAGAGCAGGCAGATCTGTGGCTGAGACCGCTGAACCTACATCCAGGCATGGTCGTGTGTGACAATGGCTGCAACCTGGTGGCGGCTCTGAGGCGAGGCGAGATCACACACGTACCATGCCTGGCTCATGTGCTTAACCTCGTGGTTCAGCGGTTTCTTAAATCGTACCCCGAGTTGCCAGATCTGCTCGTCAAAGTACGCCGCCAGTCAGCTCATTTTCGCAAGTCGGCTACAGCTTCCGCTGCCCTTGCTGTGTTGCAGCAGCGTTTGCAGCTTCCGGCACATCGACTGGTGTGTGATGTCCCCACACGTTGGAACTCTACCCTCCACATGTTGCAAAGGATTTGTGAGCAGAAGAGAGCAGTTGTGGAGTACCAGCTGCAACAAGGCCATCGATATTCAGGTCAGACTCCACACATAAGACCTCAGGAGTGGACCTGGATGTCTGACATTTGTACCATCCTGACAAACTTTGAGGAGTCCACCAAGATGGTGAGTGGCGATGACTCCATCATTAGCGTCAGCATCCCACTTGTCTGTCTTTTGCAATGCTCTCTGCAGAGAATTAAAGAGGAGGCATTGCAGCAAGAGTATGATGAGATGGATCAAGAACCCGTAATGGGCGATGACATACAGCCCAGCCTCATCTCATCCTAACGTGCATTGGGGGACAATGAGGGAGAGGACGAGGAGGAAGAACAGTAGCTGGTATCATGCGCTGTAGACGGTAGTACCTGTACAACTGTCATATAGTCGGTTCAGCGTGGGTGGCTTGATGACAGGGGGGAGGAGGAGGAGGAGGAGGAGAGCATGGTCAGTCGTCATCTTGGTGAGGACACGTAAGTCTTGCCCATTACCAGTCTGGCACGCATGGCTGACTTTATGTTACGCTGCCTTAACCGTGACCCTCGCATTGTCAAAATGTTGGGTGACAGTCATTACTGGTTGGTGACACTTTTAGACCCCCGCTACAAGGAGAACTTTCGCTCTCTTATTCCTGAGGTGGAGAGGTCTACAAAAACGGGGCAGTACCAGAAGGCCCTTGCTGCAGAACTGTTAAAAAATTTCCCATCTGAACACGCTAGCGGCAGAGGTCACAGTTCTTTGACCAACCAAGGCGTACAGGCGAGAGAGACGCAACTCCAATCCAACAGAGGCAGGGGAACACTGTCAACATTCTGGGACAGTTTTATGAGACCCGCCCAGCTTACAGGCCCTAAGGCACGGGGTACTCTCACAAGGAGTGGAAAGTTTCAAAAGATGGTGAGGGAGTACCTTGCCGACCGTACCAGCATCCTCTGTGATTTCTCTGTGCCTTTTAATTTTTGGGTATCCAAGCTGGACACTTGGAATGAACTCGCTCTGTACGCCTTGGAGGCCCTGGCCTGCCCTGCCGCTAGCGTGTTATCAGAGCGTGTTTTTAGTGCCGCTGGGTGAATTATAACAGATAAGCGCACTCGCCTGTCAACTGACAATGCTGACAAGCTGACCCTTATCAAAATGAACAAGGGCTGATTGGGCCAGACTTCTCATCACCACCAAATGACAGCAGAGTAACATAAAGTCAAATTCACTGTGTTATTTCGGGAGGTGTATTCCCATGCACCGCTTCACACCCACACATGGGTATACGCTTCCTCCTTTCGGCTGTATTTTGCTCTTCTCCTTATCCTCAGCCCCACCACCACTATACCACCAGGGTGACCTTGGCCCGTGTTGCCAGAATTGCAAGTTCCTCCGTCCTAATTTTTGGCAGCTTTTGCTTGGAAGGCATAAGCAAAGACTATGGGAGACCCACTCCCCAATAATGGGAATAATGTTTTTAAGATGCTGTACTGCATGGCTCTTCCAAGGGGCATTTAAACCGTCTTGTTAAGCTACTGCAACCTCCATGTCTCTTCCAAGGGGCATTAAAACCATCTTGTTAAGTTACTGCGACCTCCACCATTTTTCCCAGGGGCATTGATATTGTATTATTATTCCACTGCGACCTCCACCACTTTTCCAAGGGGCATTAAAACCATCTTGTTAAGCTACTGCGACCTCCATGTCTCTTCCAAGGGGCATTAAAACCGTCTTGTTAAGCTACTGCGACCTCCACTACTTTTCCCAGGGGCATTGATATTGTCTTTTTATTACACTGCAACCTCCACCACTTTTCCAAGGGGCATTAAAATCGTCTTTTTAAGCTACTGCGACCTCCACGTCTCTTCCAAGGAGCATTAAAACCATCTTGTTAAGCTACTGCGACCTCCACCACTTTTCCCAGGGGCATTGATATTGTCTTTTTATTGCACTGCGACCTCCACGTCTCTGCCAAGGGGCATTAAAACCGTCTTTTTAAGCTATTGTGACCTCCACCACTTTTCCAAGGGGCATTAAAACCGTCTTGTTAAGCTACTGCGACCACCACATCTCTTCCAAGGGGCATTAAAACGATCTTGTTAAGCTACTGCGACCTCCACGTCTCTTCCAAGGGGCATTAAAACCGTCTTGTTAAGCTACTGCGACCTCCACCACTTTTCCAAGGGGCATTAAAACCGTCTTGTTAAGCTACTGCGACCTCCACGTCTCTTGCAAGGGGTATTAAAACCATCTTGTTAAGCTACTGCGACCTCCACCACTTTTCCCAGGGGCATTGATATTGTCTTTTTATTCCACTGCGACCTCCACCACTTTTCTAAGAGGCATTAAAACTGTCTTGTTAAGCTACTGCGACCTCTACGTCTCTTCCAAGGTGCATTAAAACCGTCTTAAGCTACTGCGACCTCCACCATTCTTCCAAGGTGCATTAAAACCGTCTTGTTAAGCTACTGCAACCTCCACGTCTCTTCCAAGGGGCATTAAAACCGTCTTAAGCTACTGCAACCTCCACCATTCTTCCAAGGTGCATTAAAACCATCTTGTTAAGCTACTGCAACCTCCACCATTTTTCCCAGGGGCATTGATATTGTCTTTTTATTCCACTGCGACCTCCACGTCTCTTCCAAGGGGCATTAAAATGGTCTTGTTAAGCTACTGCAACCTCCACGTCTCTTCCAAGGGGCATTAAAACCGTCTTGCTAAGCTACTGCGACCTCCACGTCTCTTCCAAGGGGGATTAAAACCGTCTTGTTAAGCTACTAAGACCTCCACCACTTTTCCAAGGGGCATTGATATTGTCTTTTTATTCCACTGCGACCTTCACCATTCTTCCAACGGGCATTGCATTTCCTCCTAGTTTCAGTCAGCTTTTGCTTTTCAATGCATAGGCGAACACTAAGGGAGACCCACTCCCCAATAATGGGTAGAAGGTTTTTAGTATGCTGTAATCCACGTCTGTTTCAAGGGGCATTGCAGTTCCTCATAATTTTTGGAAAGCCTTCCATTCACTGCTTAGGCCAACAGTGCACAGAAGACCCAGTTGCTATAAATGGAAAAAACGGATTAGTTAAGGCTATCTGACCTCCATGTCACTTCCAAGGGGCATTGGAGTGCCTCGAAATTTTTGTTAGGCATTGCACTCACTGCATGCCCTATAACTGTGTAGCCGAACCGCTCCTTTTGGTACAGAAACATATCCTACAAGACGTGTGGTTGACTGGCCTGATATTGATGTGAATGGTCCCTGTTCCTCCTGCTCTTTCTCCTTTGCCACCACCTCATCCATCATTCATCACCTGAAGCTTTGTTTTAACGGGAGTCATAGAACTGGGATAGTAGCAGGAAAACATCCAGCAATCCTCGAAGAAGGTATGATATGCGCCAAAACGCTGACCACCTCAGGCCTAGCCGCTACTACATACATGCGCTTGCATTCCAAGAAAACAAAGCAGATGCTAACTTCTATCATCATCGTCATGCTCCTCACCTTTGCACTCTCAACTCCCCTGATGGAGAAGCCAGGGCCCACCGGAGGAGTCTGGTTCTCTGGTGGGCTCGTCCAATGCTGCCCTAAAGCAGGCCAGGCTAAGAAAAGTGTGGGGAAACTTTCAAGGAGAAATAGGGGCGTCTGGGGACCATTTATGGACACCCGGCCGCCCCCAGGCGGCTGGGGACCGAGTGTGGACTCCCGGCCGCGGGGCGGCTGGGGACCGAGTATGGACACCCGGTCGCCCCCTGGCGGCTGGGGACTGAGGGTGGACACCCGGCCGCTGAACGGCTGGGGACTGAGTATGGATACCTCGCTGCCGAAGCAGTCATGAGGTAGTGGCCAGCTTCGGACTCCTCCAAACTAAAAGGCCCAATTTCAAGTGCAAGCAAGCTAGCAGTATGGTATTGCAGCCTGGGGGGTGGGTGGGTGGCAGGCTGCATACTTGCGCTTGCATTGCAAGGAATGGGGGAGGTACAATTGAACACTGACCTGGGACAAGGACTTGCACGGGGATAGTTGCAAGTCTGCATCTTCTGATGCGGCAAGGATCACTTCTGATGGGTACACTTTTAGGCAGTGACCTGGGTGTCAGAGATGCTTCCAGGGGTCTTCCCCATGCTGTTCCCATATCTTTTCAGCACTGTATGCATGTGTCACACACCAAATGGCCAGATAAGATTGTAAAATGTTAAAATGACATCTTCCGGTGAATGCATTTGTCACGGTTGAAAGCAATACAAAAGTGCAAAAACGCATAAAAAATGCTACTTGTGAACATAGCCCAAGGTGGGGGAGTATTTTTGTTTTCGGTTATTTATTTTACCTTATACACAAGTCTTTACCCTGGAAAGGAAGTTCCTTAACATATTTCACAGGAAAACTGTTTCAGTTTCGTTTTTGAACGCTTTATTGTGAGCCCGTAAAAGTGGCTTAATACCTCTGACCACGTTGACAGCAGTGACCTGGGGGTCAGAAATGCTTCCTGGGGCGATGCCCATGCTGTCCCCATGTCTTTTGACCACTGTCACTATCGTTTTGGGCACTTTTTAGGCTTTCTACAGACTGCCGGGGGTGCCGCCGCAAAAATCTTCGGTCTCCCATAGACTAACATTGGGCACATTGCTCGGGTCGAGCACCCGAGTATCATGGTGAGCTCAGCCCGAGCTTCGAGCACCTGAGCATCTTAGTGGTCGCTCAACACTAGCTAATAACTAGCAGAAATCTACATTTCACATCCTATAATAGAAAAATATTGGAATTGTAATGGTAAGATAATAAAAATGTAGAGATCAAAACCAGCTACAATTGGTCCTCCCAACACAAGATGTATGGGTGTAGGTGGTCCACCGCAGTCTTACAATTGTAATCAGTTTCAGTTCTGTTTAGCAAATGTGGACATTATTTAGAATAGGTATTCCCAGGACCCCCTCCTAGTAGAAACAATAGCATTCCTAGAGACATTCCTTATACAGAAGACCAAACTCACAAATTAATAGTGACATAATTGGAGCAGACAAGAATGCAGCTTTCAGATGTTTTTGAAGTCGTGAAGGAACATTTCTATATACACAGAATCTATTGTTCAAAACGTCTATTACTCTAATTCCCTGAATTGTAAAATACTTTCACAAAGATATTTTAAAACAGCCAACATTATATTTAGGAAAATATGCTGTTTTCAGCTATTTTTTAAACTTTTTCTTTTAAACTTCATCTCTTTTTGAATCTTTATTTTATTTGCATGAACATCAGCATAAGCACTTGAAGACTGCGAACACCATTCAAATACAAACAGTGAGCATGTTTTTTTTGGGGAGGGACGATGGGAGTCTATGGGCAATGAATGTACTGTATGGGCAATGGATGTACTGTATGGGCAATGGATGTACTATATGGCATCGGCCACAGGCCTCTGAATAAATTATTTTATTTATTTATTTTACTCACTTATATAGCGCCATTAATTACACAGCACTTTACAGACATTGATCGTATATGTTCAATGGTAGCCACTAAACCTGAGAAAATCAAGACTGAATGGGGTCAGGATAATGTCTAAATCACAAAATTTACAAAACAAGTTTTATATTAAAGGGAAACTGTCAGGTCCCCCGTGCCCCCAGAACCACCAGCAGTTTTATCTGCAAATGTAAATTCTCTGCCTAACAGTCCCTGAATTACATTACGCACAAACAGATCTCTAAAAAAGTATTTCTAAAGTCCGTTTATGATATGTAAATGAGGCCTTTGACTGGTCTTTGGGGCTTTAGTATCTCCAGACTAGTTGGCCCACTTAGCATGTTATCACGCCCCTGTGGGCATGATAAAATAACTTACAAGTGCCGGTGTCATCGCCAGCACTATACATACCTCGCGCATGTGCGCGGCTTCATTCCCTGACTTCAATGATCCTCTAAAGACGGATGTACGCGTGCTAGCTTCAGAGAGGTGTACTGCGCATGATCGGAAGTGCAGAAGACTTCGATGTTACTGGTAGTACAAAGGCTCTGGAAAAACGAAATGGCACCTTGCCTCCCAAAAGAAATTCAGCAAATTATGCGCTCCCAAATCCAAATGCCCCTCTCCCTACTGAGTCCTACAGTGTGCCTAAACCACATTTAGCATCCATATTTTTGGCATTTCTGTAGCGATGAGAGTCCGCCTAATTTATGGGTGCGTGTCTCTAGAAGCATGAACTGGGCATAATGTACTGGACACTACAACGTACTGAGCACTAAAATAAAAGACACAGAGAATACATCTGGGTATGAATATGTCAATTTACTTATGTAATAACCTAGTCAAATACTGGAGATGAAATTTGTGGACAATCGAAGACTACATAACAAATAAAAGAAAAAGAAGAAAAAACTTTGAGTGAAAAGTCCAGGTAGTTAATGAAAATATTAATCTTTATTAACTAATTCAGATGTGGACGTGAATCTCAGACACAAGGAGTTATTAAAATGATTGCGGTAGAGGGGTGTTAGAACCCTCCTGTTTGTTTTTTCCATCTTGTGTTTTGCGGCCACATGACCATCTGCCTTTATATTCCAGCTCTGCCCTTTTGGCTGTGCTGGACTTCAGTGTTTGACTGTTTCTCTAGCCAGGTGCTTTGGTGCCTTTCTCTGTCAGTGCGCTTGGTCCTTCTGGGACCACTAGTACCTTTTTGTCAGTTTGTCTTTTTGTGTTCTGCAACAACTTCTCTGTTTAGGAGGTGTCCCATTTTTGTCCCAGTCCTTAGTTCTTTTAAGGACCCCTCCCCTTATGCTATACAGTAGGTCTTCGCTCAGACTAGCCGAGGACTAAGGTGGGTCTGTTCGATAGGAACAGTCAGCCCGCTACATCGTAGGGATTCATCTTAGTAGGGATAGCTTTCCCCTATCTTTCCTTAGTACTTATTGCAGATCATAACAGTAAGTCCAGCCCAAAAAACTAAAAAGAAAGAAATTCGGGGATCAGTATGGTTTCCGTCCAGGATTTGGCTCAACGCTTGCAGGGATTGTCTCTGGAGGTGGCCGAGCTACAGCAACACGTGAGTAGCTGTTCTGCAGCACATTTTGTGGAACCCAAGGTAGGACTGCCTGATGTTTTTTTATGGTAAACAGCAAGATTTTTTTTTCCTTTAAAAATGCTTGTTTGTTACAGTTAGGTCCATATATATTTGGACAGAGGCAACATTTTTCTAATTTTGGTACTAGACATTACCACAATGAATTTTAAACAAAACAATTCAGATGCAGTTGAAGTTCAGACTTTCAGCTTTCATTTGAGGGTATCCACATTAAAATTGTATGAAGGGTTTAGGAGTTTCAGCTCCTTAACATGTGCCACCCTGTTTTTAAAGGGACCAAAAGTAATTGGACAATTGACTCCAAGGCTATATCATGGACAGGTGTGGGCAATCCCTTCGTTATGTCATTCTCAATTAAGCAGATAAAAGGCCTGGAGTTGAGTTGAGGTGTGGTGGTTGCATTTGGAAGGTTTTGCTGTGAAGTAAACATGCGGTCAAAGGAGCTCTCCATGCAGGTGAAACAAGCCATCCTTAAGCTGCAAAAACAGAAAAATCCCATCAGAGAAATTGCTACAAAATTAGGAGTGGCAAAATCTACAGTTTGGTACATCCTGAGAAAGAAAGAAAGCACTGGTGAACTCATCAATGCAAAAAGACCTGGGCGCCACGGAAGACAACAGTGGTGGATGATCGCAGAATAGTCTCCATGGTGAAGAGAAACCCCTTCACAACAGCCAACCAAGTGAACAACACTCTCCAGGAGGTAGGCGTATCAATATCCAAATCTATCATAAAGAGAAGACTGCATGAAAGTAAATACAGAGGGTTCACTGCACGATGCAAGCCACTCATAAGCATCAAGAATAAAAAGGCTATACTGGACTTTGCTAAAAAAACATCTAAAAAAGCCAGCACAGTTCTGGAAGAACATTCTTTGGACAGATGAAACCAAGATCAACCTCTACCAGAATGATGGAAAGAGAAAAGTATGGCCCAGGCGTGGACAGCTCATGATCCAAAGCATACCACATCATCTGTAAAACACGGCGGAGGCAGTGTGCTGGCTTGGGCATGCATGGCTGCCAGTGGCACTGGGTCACTAGTGTTTAGTGATGATGTGACACAGGACAGAAGCAGCTGAATTAATTCTGATGTATTCAGAGCCATAGTGTGTGCTCAGATCCAGCCAAATGCAGCCAAACTGATTGGTCGTCGTTTCATACTACAGATGGACAATGACCCAAAACATAAAGCCAAAGCAACCCAGGAGTTTATTAAAGCAAAGAAGGGGAATATTCTTGAATGGCCAAGTCAGTCACCTGATCTCAACCCAATTGAGCATGCATTTCACTTGTTAAAGACTAAACTTCAGACAGAAAGGCCCACAAACAAACAGCAACTGAAAACCACCGCAGTGAAGGCCTGGCAGAGCAGAGCATCAAAAAGGAGGAAACACAGCGTCTGCTGATGTCGAGTTCAAGACTTTAGGCAGTCATTGCCAACAAAGGGTTTTCAACCAAGTACTAGAAATTAACATTTTATTTACAATTATTTAATCTGTCCAATTACTTTTGGTCACTTTAAAAACAGGGTGGCACATGTTAAGGAGCTGAAACTCCTAAACCCTTCATCCAATTTTAATGTGGATACCTTCAAATGAAAGCTGAAAGTCTGAACTTCAACTGCATCTGAATTGTTTTGTTTAAAATTCATTGTGGTAATGTCTAGAACCAAAATTAGAAAAATGTTGTCTCTGTCCAAATATATATGGACCTAACTGTATATTTTCATTTGAGATCAAGGTCCTCTGGGAATGAATCACAGCGCATTGGTTTTATTATGTCACTTTTGCGCAATGAACCACAGGGGTGGGTCTTTTCTCTCCAACCTAATGATCCGTGTTTAAGGTCTGTAGATGATTTTTTTTCTGCTATGGGGCTATTATATGACGATCCTGATAGAATCTCATCTGCTGAGGCAGAACTCAGGCGTTTGAATCAGGGGTCAGGTGATGTTGAAAATTATTGCACACACTTCAGGAGATGGGCTTCAGAAGTCAAATGGAATGATCCTGCGCTGAAATGTTTATTTCTTGCTGGTCTGAGTGAAAGGGTTAAGGATCTGCTAATTGCATTCCCCGCACCTGAGACTCTGCAGGATGCCATGCAATTAGCTGTTCGTGTGGACAGGAGACTGAGGTCCAGGGTGAATGAGGTAAAGACTCCTGTAATGTCAGGTCCTAGTCACCAGAAAATCTGCTCTGACGGCGGAGAACCAATGGAGGTTGAGGCAATGTCACTCCGCTCTTAGGGAAGAGACCGGAGGTTCGCCGAGGGATTGTGTCTTTATTGTGGTAAAGCTCACCATTTGATTAAGTATTGTGAGCTTCGTTTAAGTAAAGAAAAAAAAAGTCAGTTACGCCCGTATAGCTTGTTTACGCTCTGCAGGAGTATTTCTTTCTGGGAGTACTACTTTGCAGGAAAATCTGATTGAATTTCATGTATTTGTGGATTGTGGTTCAACACTTAATGTGATTGATAAAGGGTTTTTGGAAAAACTTAAATTGAAATCCAAACCTTTGTCATCACCTATTTTTGTGATTGCAATTGATAACACTCCCTTGAAATGTATTACTCACAAGGTTGCTGCATTTCCCCTCACTATCAATGGAGTTCACCAAGAAATTTTGGACTTGGTTGTATTAGATAATTTACCCTCTCCGGTCATTTTAGGTTTGCCTTGGTTAAAACTGCACAATCCTTTGCTAGACTGGTCTACTAATGTGATTAAGTCTTGGAGTCCGAAGTGCTATGATAAATGTTGTAATGGGCGCATTGCGGCTGTGGAAAAAGGGGTATTACCTGTACCTATTCAAGATTTTTGGAGGGTTTTTTCAGAGGAGGAGTCGCAAGTTTTGCCTCCTCATAGGGATTATGATTGCGCCATTGAGTTTGTTCCTGGAGCTACTCTTCCCAAGAGTCGCTTGTTTAATCTGACTATTCCTGAAAGAAAGGTTTTGGAGGAGTACATACAGACTACCCTGGCAGCTGGCCACATTAGACCTTCTAAGTCGCCTGTGGCGGTTGGATTTTTCTTTGTTAAAAAAAAGGACGGGGGTTTGCGTCCATGTCTGGATTTTCGTGAAATTAATAAGATTACCATACGCAATTCCTACCCATTGCCGTTAATTCCTGACTTGTTTAACCAGTTGGTGGGGGCCAAGTGGTTCTCTAAAATTGATCTCTGGGGGCATACAATTTGTTACGAGTGAAGAAGGGTGATGAATGGAAAACTGCTTTTAACACTCCTGTAGGTCATTTTGAGAATCTGGTGATGCCTTTTGGTCTTACCAATGCACCTGCATTTTTTCAGAAACTTATTAATGACATCCTGAGACCTTTGATTGGTAAGAATGTGGTTGTGTATTTGGATGACATTTTGATTTATTCACCAGATTTAGGGTCCCATTGGCAGAGTGTACGTGAGGGTTTGCAGTTATTGAGTGATAATTCACTCTTTGCTAAGCTGGAGAAATGTGAGTTCGCTGTGCAGAAAATTAGTTTTTTGGGTTACATTGTCTCCAGCGAAGGCTTTGAGATGGACCCGGTGAAGGTTCAGGCTGTGCAGGAATGGCCTAGGCCTATTGGTTTGAAATCTATACAGAGATTTTTGGGTTTTGCCAATTATTACAGGAAATTCATTAAGAATTTTTCTATAATTGTTAAGCCTCTGACCGATCTCACCAGGAAAGGTGCGAATACGGTCCAGTGGACTACTGAGGCCATTGAAGCGTTTGAGTATCTCAAAGAGAGGTTCAGTTCTGCCCCTATCCTTATGCAGCCTGATGAGACCAAGCCATTTTTGGTCGAGGTCGATGCTTCATCGGTGGGGGTCGGAGCAGTTTTGTCTCAGGAGAACAAGGGTGGAGTACATCCTTGTGCCTTCTTTTCGAAAAAATTTTCGTAAACCGAACTGAATTATGATGTTGGAAATCGGGAATTGCTGGCTATTAAACTCGCATTTGAACATTGGTGTCATTTTTTGGAAGGCGCTATATTTCCTATTCAGGTTTTCACAGATCATAAGAATTTGATCTATCTGGATGCTGCCAAGCGCTTGAATGCCCGTCAAGCTAGGTGGGCACTTTTTTTTTCTCGGTTTAATTTTTCTGTTACTTATATCCCTGGTACTAAGAATGTTAAAGCCGATGCTTTATCTCGCAGCTTCTCTCCTACGGTCAGTGCCGAGGAGGAGGAGAGCATTTTACAGAAAGGAGTTGTGGTGGCGGCATTGGACTCCGTTTTGGAGAATGGGATTCTGAAAGCTCAAGATGATGCTCCATCTAACACTCCCCATGGGAAGTTGTTCATGCCTAGAGCCTTTAGGAGATATTTGTTTGTGGACTGTCATGAGTCTCGGTTGGCAGGTCATCCAGGAATTTCAGAGACTAAGAGACTTATCAGTCGCAGTTTTTGGTGGCCTGGATGGCAGAGGGAAGTCATCAAGTGGGTGCGTCAATGTACTGTGTGTGCTAGGTCAAAGGCTTCACATACTCCTGCTGTGGGGTTGCTTTGCCCTCTGAAGGTTCCTAGTGCGCCTTGGACGCATCTCACAATGGATTTTATTACTGATCTTCCTGTGTCCGAGGATTTTACTGTCATCTGGGTGGTCATGGACCGTTTTAGTAAGATGTGTCATTTGGTTCCATTCATTAAGTTGCCCTGCGCCAAGACACTTGCTAAGGCGTTTGTTAAGGAGATTGTCAAGCTCCATGGCGTTCCCACGGATATTGTTTCTGATAGAGGACCTCAGTTTGTGGCTCTATTTGGCGTGCTTTTTGTGACAGTTTGGGAGTCCATTTGTCATTTTCGTCTGGTTATCATCCTGAGTCTAATGGACAGACTGAAAGAAAAAAACAGGATGTTGAACAGTTTTTGCGTTGTTTTGTGGCGGACAATCAAGAGGTGTGGTCTGAGTTTCTGCCTCTCGCAGAATTTGCTCTTAACAATCATACATCCTCCTCTGCTGGGTGTTCTCCTTTTTTTTGTTGTACTGGGAGACATCCGTCTTTTGGTT
Organism: Phyllobates terribilis; assembly: GCF_046119375.1. Classification (NCBI taxonomy): domain Eukaryota; kingdom Metazoa; phylum Chordata; class Amphibia; order Anura; family Dendrobatidae; genus Phyllobates; species Phyllobates terribilis. The sequence goes on from NW_027362762.1 coordinate 164,391,053, forward strand.
CGTTCTCCAAATTGTGGTCGGCGGTGCCGGAGGAGGAGAATTTTTCCGATGATTTGGAGAGAGTTTGGATGAATGTACGTTGCAACCTTCAAGAGGCTAACAAGAAGTCCAAGAAGTATTTTGACAGGAAACGTAAGGGGTTTTGTTTACTGTGGGTGACATGATTTGGTTGTCCTCAAAGAACCTGCGGTTGAGGATTCCCTCTAAAACACTGGGTCCTAAGTCTGTGGGTCCATTTAAATTGCTTTAGGCTGTTAACCCGTCTGCTGTTAGGTTGGATGTCCCTGCTTCCTTGAAAATTAATCCTGTGTTTCATGTTTCCTTGTTGAAAAAGGCTGATGTATCAGATAGGGACGCCACTGTCAAAGTTCCTCCTGTGGTGGAAGACAGCGAATATGAAATTTCTCGTATCTTGAATTCTAGATGGCATAGAGGGAGATTACAGTATCTTGTCTCCTGGAAGGGTTTCGGTCCCAAAGACAACTCCTGGGTAAGGACGGATGATGAGCAGAGAGCTCCTAGGCTTGTTAAAGTCTTTCACAAGAGATTTCCAGATAGGCCGGGGCCTGGAGGATCCGGAGGATCCTCATAAAAAAGGGGGTACTGTTAAAACCCTCCTGTTTGTTTTTTCCATCTTGTGTTTTGCGGTCACGTGACCATCTGCCTTTATATTCCAGCTCCGCCCTTGTGGTTGTGCTGGACTTCAGTGTTTGACTGTTTCTCTAGCCAGGTGCTTTGGTGTCTTTCTCTGTCAGTTCGCTTGGTCCTTCTGGGACCTCTAGTACCTTTTTGTCAGTTTGTCTTTTTGTGTTCTGCAACAACTTCTCTGTTTAGGAGGTGTCCCATTTTTGTCCCAGTCCTTAGTTCTTTTAGGGACCCCTCCTCTTATGCTATAGGTCTTCGTTCAGACTAGCCGAGGACTAAGGCGGGTCTGTTCGCTAGGAACAGTCAGCCCGCTACATCGTAGGGATTCAGCTTAGTCTTACTGTAGGGACAGCTTTCCCCTATCTTTCCTTAATACTTGTTGCAGATCATAACAAGGGGCCCAAACTGATGTACAGAGTTCAATTTGGATTACATATATTAAACTGATATACCTAATTCATACAACCATTAAATTAATTCAATAAAGTGCAAGTGCCTATATAATATATATCAAGAAGTAACTACTATGATCAATTCAATTGTAGTACCATAAAATATGCATTGTAAGGAATAGCAGCTCAAATTAGCATAGTATCAAATATAAAGATTGTATGCTATTATATACAAGTCATGCCTGGATGATACCCATACTGAGCACTACAACATACTACAATGGAAGATTTGCAATTTTTACTCAGCAACATCCTCTGCTTCTTGTTTTTGGAAACACCCATGGAGTCAAAATTGTCATTACACCTGTAGATAAATTCCCAAAGGGGTATAATTTCCAAAATGGGGTCACTTTAGGGGAGATTATGCTCTTCTAGCACTTAGGGGCTCTGTATACGGAGTCTGCAAACTATTCTAGGAAAATCTGCGCTTCAGAAGGCAAATAGTGCTTTGTCCCTCCCGAGTCTCGCTGTATGATTAAGCAGTACTGTACAGCCACATATGGGGCATTTCCACATTCAACAGAAATTGTGGGACAAATTTTGGTGCCATTTTTACCCATTTCCCAGTGTGAAAATGTAAAATCTGGGGCTAAAACAAAATTTTGGTGGTAAAAATGTAAGTATTTTTTCTTTTCTGCCCAATGGTAAAATGCTGTGACCCACCTGTGGTGTCAATATGATCACTGTACCCTAGATAAATTCATTGAGAGGTATAGTTTGTAAAGTAGGGTCACTTATGGGGGGTTCTGCTGTTCTGGCACCTTGGGGGCTCTCCCAGTGGGTCATGGCACTCGCAAACCATAACAGTAAAATCTGCACTATAATATGGTGCTCCTTCCTTTCTGAGCTTTGCACTGAGCCTGAAAAGTATTTCCCGATTACATGTTGGGCATTGGCGAACTCAGGAGAAATTGCACATGAAACTGAGGTCCATTTTTTCCTACTAGCCCTCAGAAAATTTCAAATCTTGGGGCTAAAACAAAATTTTAGTGGTGAAAATGTAATTCTTTTTTTCACCGCCCAATAGTATAAAATTATGTGAGGCACATATGGTGTTAACACGCTCACTGAACCCATAGATGAACTCATAAGGGGTGTGTAGTATGTAAAATGAGGTCACTTATGGGGATTCTGCTCTTCTGGCATCTCAGGGGCTCTGTCAATGTGACATGGCACCCTCAAACTATTCCAGCAAAACTCTGAACTCTAATTTGGCGCTTCTTCTCTTCTGAGCTTTGCACTGTGCCTCAAAAGTAGTATTTAACCACACATGTGGGATCGGTCTACTCAGTAGAAATTGTGCAACTAATTTTGGGCTCCATTTCTCCTGCTATCCTTGTGGGAATTTGTTTTTTATTTTCTTGTCACAGATCAACGTTGTAAAATTCTGTGAAGCACTTGTGGGTTCAAGGTGCTCTCCACATGTCTAGATAAATTCTTTGAGGGGTCTATTTTCCAAAATGGGGTCACTTATGAGGGGTTTCCACTGTTTAGGCACATCACAGGCTCTCCAAATGCGACATGACACCCACAGACTATTCCATAAAAGTCTGCTTTCCAAAACGTCACTCCTTCCTTTCTGAGCCCTGCCATGCGCCCAAACAGTAGTTTTCCTCAACAGATTGGGTATCTGCGTACTCAGGAGAAATTATACAACAAATTTTGGGGTCCATTTTCTCCTTTTACTCTTGTGAAAATAAAAAAAATTGAGCTAAAAGAACACTTTTGTGGGGAAAAATGTGATTTTTTTTATTTTCACAGCTCTACATTATAAACTTCTGTAAAGCACCTGGGGGATTCAAGATGCTCACCACACATCTAAATTAATGCCTTGAGGGGTCTAGTTTCCAAAATGGGGTCACTTGCGGGGAGGGGTTTCCACTGCTTAGGCATATCTGAGGCTCTCCAAACACGACAAAGCATCCACTCTCGATTTCAGACATTTTTAAGTTCAAAAAGTCGAACGGTGCTGCTTCCCTGCAAGCCCAGCCTTGTGCTTAGACAGTCGTTTTCCCCAACATATGGGGTATCACCGCACTCAGGTGAAATTGCTCAACAAATTCAGTTTTCTCCTGTTACCCTTGTGAAAATAAAAAATTTGGAGCAAAAGTAACATTTTTATGAAAAAAAGTAAAATGTTCATTTTTTTACTTCCACATTGCATTAATTCCTGTTGTTTTGAGCACTCTGAGGGGTGCAGTTTTTAGAATGGTGTCACTTTTGGGTATTTTCTGTCATATAGGCCCCCCAATGTCACTCCAAATGTGATGTGGTAACTAAAAATATGGTTTTGTAAACTTTGTTGAAAAAAATTTTAATTACTGATCAACTTTTAACTTCCTAAAAAAAAATGTTTAACCTTTTAATGACAGGGCCAAATTTTTGAAATCTGACGTGTCACTTTATGTAGGAACAATTCATGTAGTTTATGTAGTAATAACTTATGTAGTAATAACTCAGATTTTGAGACTGTTTTTTCATGACACATTATATTTTATGATAATGGTAAATTTAGGTTGATATGTGTTGTGTTTATTCATAAAAAATATCAGAAATGTGACAATGTAAAAAAAATTGCAATTTTCAAACTTTGAATGATTATCCCTTTAATCCAAACCATTTGTAAAACGTTGTTTTATTTTGTTAACATTTTAGAAGGTTTACGCATGTAGCAGTAATTTTCCATTTTTTAAAGGAAATTTGCAACGCCTATTTTTTAGGGACCTGTAGTCACTATTGACAGCAGTATTTAAAGGGTTAAACGACCATGGTAAGTGCCAAAACTGATTGTGGCTGATGCAGCACGTTGTCAGCTGTTGTGTACAGATGATAGCTGCTGGATTGTGACCCATCAGTGGATTGTAGTCTCTTATATCGCAGGTCAGTTTTAAGTCATATTGGCGGTCATTAAGGGGTTAAAAAATGATGCACATGTAAAGTAGACATATGGTAAATGTTATTTATTAACTACTTTGTGTGGTATAACTCCCTGGTTTAAAGGTATAAGAATTAAATGTTTGAAAATTGCGAAATTGTAACAATTTTTGCCAAATTTCCGATATTTTCACAAGTACACACAAGACATATCGAACTAATTTTACCACTATCATGAAGTATAATATATCACAAGAAAACAGTCTCAGAATCACAAAGATATGTTGAAGTGTTCCAGAGTTATTACTAGAGTTGAGCCACCCCCGTAGTGTTCGAGTTCGGTTCGGTTCGTCGAACACCCGTATGTTCGTCGAACTGTTCGTCGAACTGTTCTTCGAACACCTTCGAACACCGTTAAAACCAATGGCAGGCAAACAAAAACACATAGAAACACATAGAAAACACATAGAAAACACTTCAAAGGTGTCCAAAAGCTGACAAACTGCTCAGAAGACACAACTAACACATGGAAAAGTGACAAGTACATATAGTCATGCGAAAAGAAAAGAGGTGGAGGAGTAAAAGGAGGGGGAGACACAGATATAGGCATGTCATGCCCTTCTAAAATCAAGAAAGGCTGCAGTAAAAATCTAAAATCAGCCTACCAACACCCAGACATCGTGACAAGAAAATTAAAAAAAGAAATATCTTTAGGTAGAATGGCGGTTCCATTCAGTACACTTTCCTTACAAGACGTAGTGGTATCCCCGTTGTGAGTTGTGCCAAAAACGGAACCCAATACATTGGGACTAATCCACCATTTGTCATATCCAAGGGGCAGGTCCGTAAACGACAACATCGACGTGGAACCAAGTACAGTAGTATATACTGTACATCCTTTGACAAGGCAATCAGGCGGATCAAGAAGTTGGGAAGGGTCACCCTAATGGCCAAAACAGACATTGATGCGGCGTTCCGGTTACTTACTACCTGTGCCTCCGAATAGTGTCCATCTATTGGGCTGCTTCTGGGAAGGAGCATACTATATAGATCGCTGTTTGCCCATGGGGTGGTCCAGATCCTGCTCACTATTTGAGGCGTTTAGTTGCTTCCTCGAATGGGTTGTAATGGACGTTTCTAAGGGGGCACATATTATCCATTACCTCGACAACTTCTTATGCCTGGGCCCAAAAGATTCGCCACAGTGTGAATACATGCGGTAGTCCACCTGTGAGAAGGAGAGAGCTGGAGGGAGAGCGGACACCACAGAGCCGAGGGGTTAGATGGAGAACGGAAGAAGGAAAGAGGGCGAGGGAGGTAAGGGAGTACAGTGGAAGGCCGACCTCAGCTCCCCCACGTTCCTGCTGGGCGGGGAACAGCCCTGGGAAGAAAAGCCGCTTGCGCATCCCTTTGAGGTTATGGGCGCGAGCGGGCATAGGGACTACCCTGGAGTGCGAAGCCGACACGGCCAGTTCGTTCCTGCCCGTGCGACCTCCGTGTCACCGGGTTTGTGGCAGAGCCGCGGTGGACCCTGACGGCCAGCCCCCCTCTCCCAATACTGGTGCCTGTCTGCTGGTGGGTCGAGCTCCCCCGCGGTGGGGGGGGAGTAACATCTGCAGAAGAAAAACCATCTTCCAGCCAAACTAAGATGTCTACTTCTTTTCGTGGATAATGTGATATGATCCCTTTCTTACGGACACGCCCATCCCTACAAATTCCAGATGAGGCACAAAAACAGCAGGTGCTTCAACGGATATCAAGTGCTCCTTCAAGTGGGCTCTCCTCCACCTCAACTTCAACATCACAAGTACTCCAGTCCTCAGAGGTGTCACCCCAATCGCACTTGCTTCCTCACAGCTCCCAAGTCTCCAGCATCTGAGTATGGGGTAACACAGATGGTTGAGTCTGCACAGCTGTTAACTCATACTATAGCCTGGGAAACGGAGGTCTGCTCCAGAGCTTCTGTTAATCCAGACAAGGAAATTATCTGCACTGATGCCCAGAATCTTTATGAGTCGGATCCAGGACCAGATGAAGAAGGTTCTGAGCATAATGTAGACCCTCGTTCCCAAACTGTAACTCCTGTTGATGGAGGCAATGATGAAGACGATGATGAGACTCAAATACCTGATTGGAGCGACAACTTGACTTTTCGGTCAGGGCAGGAAGAGGTTGGCTCTGAGGACGACGGATGTGAGAACACACAGGGTGATGATGACGAGGTTGGAGATCCCACTTACTGTCAACCCACAGTCAACCAGTTGATGAGGTCAGCAGTGGAGGTGGAGGAGGATGTGAGTAGCCCAGGGGATGGGGATGACTCGGTACCCGGGCCTTTGCCTGGCCTTGGGGATGTCGCGGTGGTCGGCTCCCGGGCCCGTACCCTGGGATCACTCTTTAAAAGGGTGGATAATTGTTAATTTTATAAGAGTTCGTGACACCACCTGTGGTATCTGGTGAGAAGCACAAGCGCTGCCGCAGTCCACTGAGGCCGGTGATAAGGCAGCTCGATGGTATAGCTCCCCACAGGTGGAGCTAGGCCTCAGAAAAGCATATGCAGGGGGAATGCAGGACAAGCAAGACCCAGCTGGGTCGGAGCTAGAACGGGAACGGACACGGTAGTCACTTCAGTACCTTTTACTGGTGGAAATTCAGCCACATCCCGGAGCACTGTAGGGTGAAGGGTGCATATCAGGATCCTCCCCAATGAGCGGGTGTAGGGCCTCCTGTTTCTTGCCTCTGCGTAGTAAGTTTCTGACCTGCCTGGAGCTAGGCCTAACTTTGTCTCTGTCCTGCGCTGGCTGACCTTGTGGTAGTGCTTTGTCTTGGAGTTCACTCTCCCAGTATGCGGGGCCTAAGCGTCTCCTGACTCTGTTACGTATCAGCACCTTAGCGATCCTGGGACTTGTAGTTCTCCAGGGATTCTGGTAATGCCTTACTGGGTCATAGAGATCCCGGTAAGCTCGGATCCGGTGTCCGGTAAATGCTTCGGGGTGAGCTGGTTAAGCTCCTCTGCCCCCTATGTACTAACTCTCCACTCGCCTTCGGCCTACTCGGGCCCTCACTAGGCTATACACACTAATGGCAGCTTGCTGCGCTTCACCGATCTTATGGCGCCGGCACACCTTAAGCTCTAACTGGGCTCCCTGAATCTAGCTAGCAGGAGCCTCGTGCTCCACTGCTGAACTATTAACTGAGTTCTCTAGACTTCACTGAGCTCCACTGCAGACTGACCTCTCTTAGGCTTCTCTACTGCCGGAACTCTTCAGAGGAACTGAACTGCCTAGCTCCACCTTCCCTATTTATATCCCAAACGGGCTCCCTCTGCTGGTCTGAGGTGGAAGGTGGAGATGTGTGAATGTTTATGGGGGCCTCTTGTGGAGGATTCCATCAATGCACTCTTCTAGGATCTGTGATACCAAGCGCAGCTGGGCGTCACAGATGCTATTGACAACGAGGTTAGGTTGCGCCTTCCTGGACAAAGACGGAGTACTGGAAGCACGTCAACAACGGCATCCTCAACCACAACTCTGCCTCTGACCACAAGTCGTAGTGGCTCTTCAGGTCGCATGGGCTCTAAGCCTTGCATAGCCAGGGCATTTTTTCAGATCGATAAGAATGACCCAACTCGTGTTATCTGTAGTATTTGTCACCCAAAGCTAAGTAGAGGCCAAAAAATACATAGTTTGAGTACTTCATGCATGAACCGTCACATGGATATGAAGCATAAGTTCCAGTGGGAAGCTCACTGTGCTACAATGCGGCCTACCGGGCCGGGCCAACCACCGTCTGCCCCATCTTGTGCATCCGCGGCCTCTTCATCCTCTGTGACTGGGGGGACAGCAGTCACACATGTTTTTGGATGCAGACCTGCCACCTCTTTACCCGCAACAGCCAGTGTGATTGGCAGGTCATCATTTTCTTTGGACGTGGAAACACCAGCTGGTGTTGAGCGCTCTCCGACATCGAGAGCACCACCTTTGGATCAAGGCAACCTAACTTTTCCACCTGCATCTTCCTCACAGACCGGCAGTTTGCCGGGGACACCCTACTCAACCCTGTCTAAGCACAACAGCCAGCCCTTGGTCCCTCAAATGTGGACAAGTAAAAGACCATTTCCTCCTAGCCATGAGAAAGCTAAGAGGTTGAATTTCACCATCTGCAAGCTGTTGGCTACAGAAATGCTGCCTTTCCGCCTGGTGGACACAGAGGATTTTCGAGACCTTATGTCCATCGCAGTGCCCCAGTACCAGATGCCCAGTCGGCACTACTTCTCAAAGAAAGGTGTGCCTGCGCTCCACCAGCATGTCGCACACAACATCACCGCTTCTTTGAGAAACTCTGTGTGTGACAGGGTGCATTTCACCACAGACACTTGGATGAGTAGGCATGGACAGGGGTGTTACATGTCGCTGACTGGGCACTGGGTAACTATGGTGACAGCAGGACAAGGGGCTGCTGTTCAAGTCTTGCCGTCCCCACGAGTTGTACATCAATCCTCTTTATCTAGAAGTTCCCCCACTGCTTCTGCCTCCTCAACCTCCTCTCGGTCCTCCACCTGCACCCAAAGCCTGTCTGGTCATGCCACCCTCTTTTTAACTGCGCAGAAGGAATCCTGCACACCTCCTTACTAAGCTGGCAGCAGGGCTCAACAGCATCAGGCGGGGTTTACTTTGAAATGTCTGGGAAATGTAAGTCACACAGCTGAGGAGTTGTGGTCAGCTCTGGAGACCCAGTTTCATGAATGGTTGTCTCCACTGGACCTGCAACCAGGGAAGACCGTGTGCGACAATGCTGCAAACCTGGGTGCAGCCCTTCGCCGGGGCAATGTCACACACGTGCCTTGTATGGCTCACGTGTTGAACCTGGTTGTCCAGCAATTTTCAGCCCACTATCCCGGACTAGATGGCCTTCTGCAGAGGGCACGGTCGCTGTGTGCTCACTTCCGCCGTTCGCATCCCACAGCTCAATGACTTACATCTCTACAGAAGTCGTTGGGCCTGCCAGTTCACCGGCTGAAGTGCGATGTGCCGACACTGTGGAATTCAACTCTGCACATGTTGCAGCGACTGTGGCAGCACCGACAAGCCCTGATGCAATACGTTCTGACGTATAGCCTGGGCCAACGAGATCCAGAGGTGGGGCAAATCACGCTGCAGGAGTGGTCTCAGATCAGGGACCTATGAAGTTGACGCGCCCCCTGGGCCGTGGGGTACCCGGAGCCGGGCCGGTAGGCGCTGGGAGTTGTAGTCACTGTGGCGGTGACCCGGTCTGTGACCCAGGGCGGTCAATCCAAGGGTAATTTGTATATATGGGTTTGTTTTATAATGTCCGACTACGCCACCTGTGGAATGCGGCCAAAGGGGCCGCAGCTGCGGAACAGTTCTCTGAAGCTGGTGGTTTTGCAGCAATGGTATTATTACTCCCCACAGGAAGAGTGTAGCTTCAGGGCAGTGTGGGTGGATGATGGTGGTTGTAGTGCAGGGAATCAGTAATGAACACAGAGTCCGTGTGATGCAGTCCCAAGATCTTTACTCACAAGTGTTGCAGTCCAGATTACAGGTACCAGAGCAATCTCCCCCGTCGTGCTGTGCGTACTCAGTGAGGGGCTCAGTCCACCCCCAGATAGCTCCGGAGTACTTAGCAGGACCCCCTTCTGTGTGTCCTTTCTCTGGCCTTCTCCCTGCACCTCACACCCAGTGACACTTCTATCCGGTATCCTCGGGCCTTGGCGGGCGACGTGTGTTCCATCCCCTGGGTCCTATGTGGCTACCTTCTTAGTGAGACTGGTGTGGACTTTGGCCTGCAGTACATGAAATGCTGCAGCCTCCGGTTTCTAGTTGAGCCTTGCTGTTTCTCCGCTAGTTGAGGGACCGGTTCCCCTTATCTGGCCTGACCCCTCTACCTCCTGGTAGCAGCGGGCGTACGGGTGGCCTTCTGCATGGCCCAAATCCCTAGGGTCCCTTCGGTTCCTGGAGCCTTCCTGCTCCCACTCCTCTCTTCTCTCCTTCAGTCCTGGGCCTCCCAGGCTAGGCCCGCCTCCGGAGCAGAGCTCATGCAGAGCCTCTGCTCCTGTCACTTCTCCTCCTCTGACTGGCTTGCTCTTTCTAAGATGGCTTCCTATTTATACTCTCCCTGTCATGTGCTCCCCTAAGCTGCTTTCTCCACCCACACCCACTACATAGGACCCTCCCGCCAGCTAGGGACCTGGGACTGTGCTCTCCCCTACCCCCACTGCGGGAATGTGTTGGATGCAGGTGTTAGGGTCCCGAGCCATACTCCTTCCTTACCTGAGGGTGAGATACCACACCTCTGGGTGAGATCAAGTACCTCTGTGGCGACTGAACCCTCAGGGGCGCAACACACCCTTCTGCACAGTTTTGAAATGGCGACGAAGATGTTTAGTGCTGACGATGCCATTATCAGCATGACTATTCCGGTGACTTACATGCTGGAGCACACGTTAAACAGAATTCAGAGTCAGGTGGTGGGACAAGAGGAGGTGGAGGAAGGAGAGGAGGAGCTTATGCGGAAGGGATAACATCTCCAAGGTCTAGACGGTCGGCAGCACCAAGGCGGCAGGCATGGGAGGGTGGGGAAGAGGGATTAACCAGGGCGCATGATAGCAGCCAAACTGTTGAGAAAGGTGCAGGAGCCGAGGAAGAAGTGGAGGACGAACTGGTGATGGGCATGTAAGACTCATCACATGAGGGAGACCTTGATCACATTTCTGTTGTGTGAGGTTGGGGGGAGAGGAAGGAAGCATGATTCTTTCCTCGCTACCAACACAACAAGGACTTGGTCCTCCTGGATGCGCCAGACACATGAGTGCCTTCTTGCTGCACTACCTGCAACATGACCCTTGGATTGTCAGAATTTGAAGTAATCCCGACTACTGGGTTGCCAGTGCCACACTCTTAGATCCCCGGTACAAAAGTAAATTTGCCGAAATAATTCCTGTCATAGAAAGGGATTCACGCATGCAGGAGTATCAGCAGAGGCTGTTGCAGAATCTTACATGTGCTTTTCCACAAAACACCAGTGGTGCACGTAGTGAATCTCACAGTTCTAACTTGCAAACCGTGGGACTGTCAAGTCTTCATCACTCAAACCGTAACAGTAACACAGTATCTGCTGGTAACAGCAATTTTGTGGAATCGTTTCACCACTTTTTTAGACCATCCTTTGCAAGGCCACAGGAGACAAGAAGTCTGACACATAGTCAACGCCTAGAGAGGATGGTACAGGAGTATCTCCAAGTGAACATCGAAGCCATGACTGTGTCACTGGATCCTTGCTCATTTTGGGACTCTAATCTGGAAAAATGTCCGGAGCTCGCCACTCACGCCTTGGAGATCTTGTCATGCCCTGCAGCCAGCTTTCTCTCTGAATGTGTGTTCAGCGCTGCTGGTGGTGTGCTGACAGATAAGCGCACGCGGCTGTCCACTGAGAATGTAGACAGACTCACGTTCATAAAGATGAACAAATCATGGATCCGCAAGGACTTTTCTACCCCTGTGTCATCCTGGGGAGACTAAAAGCTTGAGGATTTTGTAAAATCACCTCACCAACCGTTTTAAGCTACTCTGGGGCAATTGATGCCACTTAAGTGGTGTCTGTGCCACAATTTTTTGAAAAAATGGAGACTCTTTTTGGAGTCCCCTTGCTGTGTTTTACATGACGTTGGCATCGTCAATTCCAGGTGGGTTGGGTCGCCCCTCCCCCCTTTTAACTGTAAGAAACTACATACACTATGGCTTGGGGTAACACGGATGGTTGAGTCTGAAGAGCTGTTTACTCAGAGGTCTGCTCCAAAGCTTCAGTGTCTGCTAGTCAGCGTAGAATTTTTAACTGCATCTAGCCTAGGCAATACTTTGGGCGTAGTAGCCCAGCTGCGAAGCAAGCTGCACCGCCTGTGTATCTAATAAGAATTTTTAAATGCATCTAGCCTAGGCAGACTGTGGGGACCCCCAACCAAACCCAGACTCTCAACCCCCCTACCGCCCCCCTTTCCTTGACAATACAATAATGTAACTCTTACAACTGGATGGGTGAGGATCGGTCACAGCTTTATTAACTCTTTATACTCATTCCATTAGAAAGGCATTTTATTTCCAAAATAATTCAGCTTGTTGCAGCATGCCCTGGGTCTCCACACCGGCAAGTTGGCCAACAAGTGTAACTCTCCAACATGTCCTTTCTATTTCCAGGCCACGGAGGATCCTGCGTACTCGTATGCAGGACTCTGACCCCCATCCATCACTCTTAACGCTTGTTCCACTCCGTCCTGGAGTCCTGACAGGAATATGTCCAGTCCAATATCCATTAAGTGAACACCGTCGGGCCGTATGAGGCCTTCCAGTTGTCGGTGTTGTATCACTATACCACCTCTGTCTCTTCTAAATTTTGCCATCCGAATATTTATTACCCGCCTTGTCCGTTCGTTGGCCGTGATGTCTCGCGCACCTTGCCATACCGCTATCGGCACAATCTCTGACCATACTATAGTTAGTTTTCTCTGAAGCACTCAGTGTCTAGTTTCATTATTGCCATTAGTTATGCGCTCTTGTGATGACCTAGGTCCTTTCCCCCAGCCTGTATACCTAAGATGACCGGACCTCTTGCCTCTCTCCCTACCTTGATTACCTCCATTAGTACCTGTGGCCAAAGCAGGCCTCTAATACCTCTTCAGTTGAAATATGTGTTATGAAACTCTAATTTCCTCCCGCCTGGGCGGATTTTCGCCCTTTTTTCTGCCCAATATATATACGAGTGGCCTATCACCCACACTGTTGGCTTAGCGTCACCTGTAAAAGAAACAAACCACGTTAGGATAACAAGTCCGGTCTTATGTATCTCGCCAAACACGTGGATCGCCATCTCCCTATCCTCTGAACTTCCGTTTCAGACAGTCCTGCTCTTGCTGCTTCCATGGCCGCGCCTATGCGGAATGAGTGTCTCCCGTAATCTTTGGGGTGGTTCCCTGCCGATGTTATGCATTTATTAAATATAGCTTGGAACCGGTATCTTGATAATGGCATTCCATCAATGTGTGATAGGAAGAAATTACTTTGTGATCTGATGGTTATATATGTTTTTACTATTGTTACCCGACTCAGTGTACCGTTTGTGGGTTGTAGAAGTACCCAAGTGCCCCTGCCCGCTGGAACCGTTTTCGATTGGCGTATGTGTAGCACCCCAAGGGTTCGGTTGCCACAGGGGTATTGCACCTCAACCAGAGGTGTGAAGGAGAAGGAAGGAAAGAGGAGAGACAGAGGAGTAGAAAGGCTCCAGAAACAAGAAGGCAGAAGGGACCCTAAGAGAGCAGAACAGACAGCAACCGTTGCAAGCCCGCGTGATAACGGGTGAAGGGTCAGGCCGCAGAAGGGTACCGGATTCCCAAGTTGGTGGAGGTAAATTATCCCTCAGCCAAAGACCGGAGGTCGTAATCATCTATTGGTGCGACCCCCTGCTACACCCACTAGGAAGGCACCACATAGGGTCAGGGAAACTGGCGCCAAGTTTCACCAGAGAAGGCCCGAGGCAGCTGGACAGAAGTGTGGTCACTGGTGGGGCACGAGAGGCCAGAGAAAGGATAAAAGGGGGTCCTGTGCCATACTCCTGAATTGCCTGGGGGTTGACCGAGCTCCTCACCTGGTGGACGCAGCACGGCTTGGGCAGTCATTGCTGACAGAAGTGACTCGGATAACAACTGTGAGTAAAAGATCCTGGACTGCATTATTGGACTCTGCGTGATTTCTGCTGCGCCTGCACCATCACCCCCAGCATCCTATTACACTGCCCTGAGGCTACACTCTTCCCGTGGGGAGTTATCCCATCCCTGTGCTGCACATCAACACCAGCCTCAGCGGTCTGCCCTGCAGCAGCGGTTATCTTTGACCGCAATCCACGGGTGGCATAGTCGGACATCATAACTCTAAAAATAGACTGCCACACGATTTGGTCTGACCACCCTGAGCCACGGGATCGGGTTGCCACTACCACCCACATCATCGAACTAAAGCCCGGTTCTGGGTGCCCCACGGCCCATAGGGCGAGTCAGCTTTGGCGTAGTCGGCAGAATTGTGACCAACCCGCCACAAACGGGTATTGCGTGCCTGAAAAGAGACTGTTTCACTGTATTAAAGATGGCGCCCGCCCCAGAAGAACGGACGCCATAATGTGCGCGGAAAAAGACAACAAGAAGCCACCTCCCATCGTGGCCCGGATCCCAGAATGGCGCCAAAAGCGGAGCCCGCCCCAAGCAGCAATCACGTATGTGGATGTGTCCATCAATGTGGGGGGGCTGCCCCTGAGAGTGAACGGCAGCAGGCTGCCATGGGACCGCCCCCAACAACGGGAGGGACGAAAGGAAACTGAAGGGGAGGATGTGGCCTTTGTGAGTTCTGGCAGACCGCACCCGGAGGGCAAGATGGAGGACGTCGGCCCTAGAGCCCCAGCCCGTGGCCTGCAGCAGCCGGCAGCACCTTACAGAGTGGGGGAACTCGTGGCAAAGCTGCCCCAGGAGGATTTGGAATTCCTCCGCTCCTTGATGGAAGACCTGGGCCGGAGGATGGAGAAGGCCCTGCGCGACGCCATCGCCGGATGGAAACGGGAAATGCAGAAGAGGCTGGCGGACCGGCAGAAGACTAAGCTGGCCAGCATCGGCAGTGCCCCAGCCGTCGCGGGTCCCGACCAGTACCACTAGGAAGGCACCACATAGGGTCAGGGAAACTGGCACCAAGTTTCACCAGAGAAGGCCCGAGGCAGCTGGACAGAAGTGTGGTCACTGGTTGGGCACGAGAGGCCAGAGAAAGGATAAAAGGGGGTCCTGTGCCATACTCCTGAATTGCCTCGGGGTTGACCGAGCTCCTCACCTGGTGGACGCAGCACGGCTTGGGCAGTCATTGCTGACAGAAGTGACTCGGATAACAACTGTGAGTAAAAGACCCTGGACTGCATTATTGGACTCTGTGTGATTTCTGCTGCGCCTGCACCATCACCCCCAGCATCCTATTACACTGCCCTGAGGCTACACTCTTCCCGTGGGGAGTTATCCCCTCCCTGTGCTGCACATCAACACCAGCCTCAGCGGTCTGTCCTGCAGCAGCGGTTATCTTTGACCGCAATCCACGGGTGGCGTAGTCGGACATCATAACTCTAAAAATAGACTGCCACACGATTTGGTCTGACCACCCTGAGCCACGGGATCGGGTTGCCACTACTACCCCCATCATTGCACTAAAGCCCGGTTCCGGGTGCCCCACGGCCCAGGGGGCGAGTCATATGCGTAGACGTATTGCATTATTGGCTATGACTACGTCCTGGTGTAATAAGCCTCCACTGGTGGTAATTTTGGATTGAGGGACTAATTCGCTTATGCATAGCGCCCCGAAGAAGGAGTTCACAAATGCAGTAGACAGTAGTGTTGCTTCAAATTGTGAGTGTCATGTTAATGGTGTTAGGGATATGATGTGAGAAATCAGTTTTAGTGACACGGGACGGGACGTCTACACTCCTGACTTGGCTGACCCCTTTTCCACCCTTTTATGGATTGTCTGATGATGAATCTCTTTGTCACATCTCCCCAATTCAGTAGTTGAAAGTGAAATGCTACTCCGGTCAGACAACGCTGCGCTGACGCCCCTGATATGCCCCTCATCATTAGCTGGTGGAGAAATTCTATGGTGACTTGTAATCTGGCTTGTTCACATTGGTCAACCCGTCTGCCTGCTACTAGTCGTGTCCACTCTTCCCATGCCTTACCGTATGCTTGCCACGTCGACGGGGCAACTGACGCTCTGATTAATGGCATCAACTATTCGCCACTAGATCCGATAGGGAGGGTGGGCAACTGTTGCCCGATAGGTGGGCGTTGGGGAGGAGCTCTGTGAAAATCTGCCAATTGAATTGTGATAAAGTGCTAGCAGCAGCTTTTGACCCCTCAGCATCGTGACTAGCGCGGACCCATACATTGTGTTTTAGGCACAGGAATGCTAGCCGGCGTAGTAGGCCTAGCACTGGGAGAGACGATGATGCCATCTTATTAATGCAGTGCGCTAGGCTGGTGTTTTTTGTTATGAAGCGTATATTTTTGCTAGCCAGGCGCGCGCCCCATATTTCTATTGCTACCACTATTGGGAAGAAAAATTATTTTCTGGGCTAGATGCAGCTAAAAATTATTATTAATTTCAAAGCTGGTGGAGCTTGGTATAGATGGCCTAATACAATGAGTACCACACACTGCTACTATGCCCAAAATTATTTTCCAGACAAGATGCAGCTAAAAATTATTTGTAATTTGAAAGCTGGTGGAGCTTAGTATAGATGGCCTAATAGAATGAGTACCACACACTGCTACTATGCCCAAAATTATTTTCCAGGCAAGATGCAGCTAAAAATTATTAGTAATTTGAAAGCTGGTGGAGCTTAGTATAGATGGCCTAATAGAATGAGTACCACACACTGCTAATATGCCCAAAATTATTTTCCAGACAAGATGCAGCTAAAAATTATTTGTAATTTGCAAGCTGGTGGAGCTTAGTATAGATGGACTAAGAATAAGTCCCACACACTGCTACAAGCCCAAAATTATTTTCCGAGCTAGATGCAGCTAAAAATTATTTGTAATTTGCAAGCTGGTGGAGCTTAGTATAGATGGACTAAGAATAAGTCCCACACACTGCTACAAGCCCAAAATTATTTTCCGAGCTAGTTGCAGATAAAAATTATTTGTAATTTGCAAGCTGGTGGAGCTTAGTATAGATGGACTAAGAATAAGTCCCACACACTGCTACAAGCCCAAAATTATTTTCCTAGCTAGATGCAGATAAAAATTATTTGTTATTTGCAAGCTGGTGGAGCTTAGTATAGATGGACTAAGAATAAGTCCCACACACTGCTACAAGCCCAAAATTATTTTCCGAGCTAGATGCAGATAAAAATTATTACTAATTTGCAAGCTGGTGGAGCTTAGTATAGATGGCCTAATAGAATGATGCTATGCCCAAAAGGTTTTACTTGGCTAGGTGCAGTAAAAAAATTGTATTCTATACACAGGTGGTGTAGCTTGCAACTCAGATACACTACTCCACTGACTAACACACACTGCAAGAGGCCAAAAAGGATTTGCTTAGCTAGATTTAGCCAAATGCTGTGAAAAACACTTGCACAGCACTGGCACAGACCTGCCTGGCAAAAAGTCATAGGAAATGCTGTAACCTAGTCCTCAAAAGGACTCCAATTACAATTAGTCCCTACTCCCAACCTATCTATTTAAGAGCACAGACCTGCCTGCTAAAAGTCGTAGGAAATGCTGTAACCTAGTCCTCAAAAGGACTGCAATCACACCTATTCCCTACTCCCAAGCTACAGCGGTGCCGTCTAACACGCAGCTGCAGCAGTGAGAAAATGGTGGCGACGGGGAAAATGGCTGGGTCTTATAGGGCAAGGACATGTGACATACACAGCCAATGACACATGCCCTTGCTTGTGTGAAAAAAAGCAGTTCGCTCCGTGTGTGCGCTGCTGATAGGCTGACAGATTGCACCTCCCCACTGTAAATGCGGGAAAGAGAGAAAAAAATGGAGATCTTCATTATTTATGCAGAGATCCATCCCCTGCCCCGCTGTACACTCAAACTGCGTATTAACATTGATTATCAGCATTACTGTGAAAAAAATCCAGTTATGATTTTGGTGCACGAACAGCTGGATTTTTTTCAAATTGTTCGTGTTCGCCGAACGACTCGAACACCGCTCAAAACAGTTCGAATTTGAGATTGGCGAACTGTTCGAGTCGAACACTGCTCATCTCTACTGTTCAGACACAAATATATCTATTTTAACAAGTCTAGCATACACCAGGAAATTATAACTGTGGTTTTGCAGTTTCACGGTTCAAATCTCTGTATTATCCACTTTTTTGTCTTTTTTCCATAAAAAAAAACATTTTCAGTGTCTCGCTGACTGTTCAGACACCAGTATATCTGTTTCAAAGAGTCTGGTGTAGGACAGATAACTAGAACTCTGTTTTTCCTCTTCCACGGTTCAAATCTGGGTGTTATCAACCTGCTTGCCTTTTTTCCATAAAAAAAAACAGTTTGAGTGTGTCGCTGACTGTTCAGACACAAATATAGCTACTTTAACAAGTCTGGCATACACCAGGATATTATAACTGTGGTTTTGCAGTTCCACAGTTGAAATCTCTGTATTATTTACTTTTTGTCTTTTTTCCATGAAAATACATTTTCAGTGACTCGCTGACAGTTCAGACACCAATATATCTGTTTAAAAGAGTCTGGTGTAGGCCAGATAACTAGAACTGTGTTTTTCCTTTTCCATGGTTCTAATCTGGGTGTTATCAACGTGCTTGCCTTTTTTCCATAAAAAAAAAGTTTGAGAGTGTCGCTGACTGTTCAGACACAAATATATCTATGTTAACAAGTCTAGTATACACCAGGAAATTATAACTGTGGTTTTGCAGTTCCACGGTTCAAATCTCTGTATTATCCACTTTTTTGTCTTTTTTCCATAAAAAAAAACATTTTCAGTGTCTCGCTGACTGTTCAGACACCAATATATCTGTCTATAAGATTCTGGTGTAGGCCAGATAACTAGAATGGTGTTTTTCCTCTTCCACGGTTCAAATCTGGGTGTTATCAACCTGCTTGCCTTTTTTCCATAAAAAAAAACAGTTTGAGTGTGTCGCAGACTAATCAAACACGAATATATCTATTTTATCAAGTCTGGTATACACCAGGAATTTATAACTGTGGTTTTGCAGTTCCATGGTTCAAATCTCTGTATTATCCACTTTTTTGTCTTTTTTCCATAAAAAAAACATTTTCAGTGTCTCGCTGACCGTTCAGACACCAATATATCTGTTTAAAAGAGTCTGGTGTAGGCCAGATAACTAGAACTGTGTTTTTCCTCTTCCACTGTTCAAATCTGGGTGTTATCAACCTGCTTGCCTTTTTTCCATAAAAAAAAACAGTTTGAGTGTGTCGTGACTGTTCAGACACAAATATATCTATTTTAACAAGTCGGGCATACACCAGGATATTCTAACTGTGGTTTTGCAGTTCCACAGTTGAAATCTCTGGATTATTTACTTTTTTGTCTTTTTTCCATGAAAAAAACATTTTCAGTGTCTCGCTGACTGTTCAGACACCAATATATCTGTTTAAAAGAGTCTGGTGTAGGCCAGATAACTAGAACTGTGCTTTTCCTCTTCCACGGTTCAAATCCGGGTGTTATCAACCTGCTTGCCTTTTTTCCATAAAAAAAAACAGTTTGAGTGTGTCGCTGACTGTTCAGACACAAATATATCTATTTTAACAAGTCTAGTATACACCAGGAAATTATAACTGTGGTTTTGCAGTTCCAAGGTTCAAGTCTCTGTATTATCCACGTTTTTGCCTTTTTTCCATAAACAAAACACATTTTCAGTGTCTCGCTGACTGTTCAGACGCCAATATATCTGTTTAAAAGAGTCTGGTGTAGGCCAGATAACTAGAACTGTGTTTTTCCTCTTCCACGGTTCAAATCTGAGTGTTATCAACCTGCTTGCCTTTTTTCTATAAAAAAAAACAGTTTGAGTGTGTCGCTGACTGTTCAGACACAAATATATCTATTTTAACAAGTCTGGCATACACCAGGATATTATAACTGTGGTTTTGCAGTTCCACAGTTGAAATCTCTGTATTATTTCCTTTTTTGTCTTTTTTCCATGAAAAAAACATTTTCAGTGTCTCGCTGACTGTTCAGACACCAATATATCTGTTTAAAAGAGTCTGGTGTAGGCCAGATAACTAGAACTGTGTTTTTCCTCTTCCACGGTTCAAATCTGGGTGTTATCAACCTGCTTGCCTTTTTTCCATAATAAAAAACAGTTTGAGTGTGTCGCTGACAGTTCAGACACAAATATATCTATTTTAACAGGTCTAGTATACACGAGGAAATTATAACTGTTGTTTTGCAGCTCCACGGTTCAAATCCCTGTATTATCCACTTTTTTGTCTTTTTTCCATGAAAAAAACATTTTCAGTGTCTCGCTGACTGTTCAGACACCAATATATCTGTTTAAAAGAGTCTGGTGTAGGCCAGATAACTAGAACTGTGTTTTTCCTCTTCCATGGTTCAAATCTGAGTGTTATCAACCTGCTTGCCTTTCTTACATAAAAAAAAAACAGTTTGAATGTGTCGCTGACTGTTCAGACACAAATATATCTATTTTAACAAGTCCGGCATACACCAGGATATTCTAACTGTGGTTTTGCAGTTCCACAGTTGAAATCTCTGTATTATTTCCTTTTTTGTCTTTTTTCCATGAAAAAAACATTTTCAGTGTCTCGCTGACTGTTCAGACACCAATATATCTGTTTAAAAGAGTCTGGTGTAGGCCAGATAACTAGAACTGTGTTTTTCCTCTTCCACGGTTCAAATCTGGGTGTTATCAACCTGCTTGCCTTTTTTCCATAAAAAAAAAAGTTTTAGTGCGTCGCTGACTGTTCAGACACAAATATATCTATTTTAACAAGTCTAGTATACACCAGGAAATTATAACTGTGGTTTTGCAGTTCCACGGTTCAAGTCTCTGTATTATCCACTTTTTTGTCTTTTTTCCATAAAAAAAAAACATTTTCAGCGTCTAGCTAACTGTTCAGACACCAATATATCTGTTTAAAAGAGTCTGGTGTAGGCCAGATAACTAGAACTGTGTTTTTCCTCTTCCACGGTTCAAATCTGGCTTTTATCAACCTGCTTGCCTTTTTTCCATAAAAAAAAGTTTGAGTGTGTCGCTGACTGTTCAGACACAAATATATCTATTTTAACAGATGTAGTATACACCAGGAAATTATAACTGTTGTTTTGCAGCTCCACGGTTCAAATCCCTGTATTATCCATTTTTTTGTCTTTTTTCCATAAAAAAAAACATTTTCAGTGTCTCGCTGACTGTTCAGACACCAATATATCTGTTTAAAAGAGTCTGGTGTAGGCCAGATAACTAGAACTGTGTTTTTCCTCTTCCACGGTTCAAATCTGGGTGTTAGCAACCTGCTTGCCTTTTTTCCATAAAAAAAAACAGTTTGAGTGTGTCGCAGACTATTCAAACACGAATATATCTATTTTATCAAGTCTGGTATACACCAGGAATTTATAACTGTGGTTTTGCAGTTCCATGGTTCAAATCTCTGTATTATCCACTTTTTTGTCTTTTTTCCATAAAAAAAACATTTTCAGTTTCTCGCTGACTGTTCAGACACCAATATATCTGTTTAAAAGAGTCTGGTGTAGGCCAGATAACTAGAACTGTGTTTTTCCTCTTCCATGGTTCAAATCTTGGTGTTATCAACCTGCTTGCCTTTTTTCCATAAAAAAAAATAGTTTGAGTGTGTCGCTGACTATTCAAACACAAATATATCTATTTTAACAAATCTGGTATACACCAGGAATTTATAACTGTGGTTTTGTAGTTCCACGGTTCAAATCTCTGTATTATCCACTTTTTTGTCTTTTTTCCATAAAAAAAACATTTTCAGTGTCTCGCTGACTGTTCAGACACCAATATATCTGTTTAAAAGAGTCTGGTGTAGGCCAGATAACTAGAACTGTGTTTTTCCTCTTCCACGGTTCAAATCTGGGTGTTATCAACCTGCTTGCCTTTTTTCCATAAAAAAAAAAGTTTTAGTGTGTCGCTGACTGTTCAGACACAAATGTATCTATTTTAACAAGTCTAGTATACACCAGGATATTATAACTGTGGTTTTGCAGTTCCACGGTTCAAGTCTCTGTATTATCCACTTTTTTGTCTTTTTTCCATAAAAAAAAACATTTTCAGTGTCTCGCTGACTGTTCAGACACCAATATATCTGTTTAAAAGAGTCTGGTGTAGGCCAGATAACTAGAACTGTGTTTTTCCTCTTCCACGGTTCAAATCTGGGTGTTATCAACCTGCTTGCCTTTTTTCCATAAAAAAAAAAGTTTTAGTGTGTCGCTGACTGTTCAGACACAAATGTATCTATTTTAACAAGTCTAGTATACACCAGGATATTATAACTGTGGTTTTGCAGTTCCACGGTTCAAGTCTCTGTATTATCCACTTTTTTGTCTTTTTTCCATAAAAAAAAACATTTTCAGTGTCTCGCTAACTGTTCAGACACCAATATATCTGTTTAAAAGAGTCTGGTGTAGGCCAGATAACTAGAACTGTGTATTTCCTCTTCCACGGTTCAAATCTGGGTGTTAGCAACCTGCTTGCCTTTTTTCCATAAAAAGAAACAGTTTGAGTGTGTCGCAGACTATTCAAACACGAATATATCTATTTTATCAAGTCTGGTATACACCAGGAATTTATAACTGTGGTTTTGCAGTCCATGGTTCAAATCTCTGTATTATCCACTTTTTTGTCTTTTTTCCATAAAAAAAACATTTTCAGTTTCTCGCTGACTGTTCAGACACCAATATATCTGTTTAAAAGAGTCTGGTGTAGGCCAGATAACTAGAACTGTGTTTTTCCTCTTCCACGGTTCAAATCTGGGTGTTATCAACCTGCTTGCCTTTTTTCCATAAAAAAAAAAGTTTTATTGTGTCGCTGACTGTTCAGACACAAATGTATCTATTTTAACAAGTCTAGTATACACCAGGATATTATAAATGTGGTTTTGCAGTTCCAAGGTTCAAGTCTCTGTATTATCCACTTTTTGGCCTTTTTTCCATAAAAAAAAACAGTTTGAGTGTGTCGCTGACTGTTCAGACACAAATATATCTATTTTAACAAGTCTGGCATACACCAGGATATTATAACTGTGGTTTTGCAGCTCCACAGTTGAAATCTCTGTATTATTTACTTTTTTGTCTTTTTTCCATGAAAAAAACATTTTCAGTGTCTCGTTGACTGTTCAGACACCAATATATCTGTTTAAAAGATTCTGGTGTAGACCAGATAACTAGAACTGTGTTTTTCCTCTTCATGGTTCAAATCTGGGTCTTATCAACCTGCTTGCCTTTTTTCCATAAAAAAAACAGTTTGAGTGTGTCGCTGACTATTCAAACACAAATATATCTATTTTAACAAGTCTGGTATACACCAGGAATCTATAACTGTGGTTTTGCAGTTCCTTGGTTCAAATTTCTGTATTATCAACTTTTTTGTCTTTTTTCCATAAAAAAAACATTTTCAGTGTCTCGCTGACTGTTCAGACACAAATATATCTGTTTAAAAGAGTCTGGTGTAGGCCAGATAACTAGAACTGTGTTTTTCCTCTTCATGGTTCAAATCTGGGTCTTATCAACCTGCTTGCCTTTTTTCCATAAAAAAAAACAGTTTGAGTGTCGCTGACTTTTCAAACACAAATATATCTATTTTAACAAGTCTGGCATACACCAGGATATTATAACTGTGGTTTTCCAGTTCCACGGTTGAAAACTCTGTATTATTTACTTTTATGTCTTTTTTCCATGAAAAAAACATTTTCAGTGTCTCGCTGACTGTTCAGACACCAATATATCTGTTTAAAAGAGTCTGGTGTAGGACAGATAACTAGAATTGTGTTTTTCCTCTTCCACGGTTCAAATCTGGGTGTTATCAACCTGCTTGCCTTTTTTCCATAAAAAAAAAAGTTTGAGTGTATCGCTGACTGTTCAGACACAAATCTATCTATTTTAACAGGTTTAGTATACAACAGGATATTATGACTGTTGTTTTGCAGCTCCACGGTTCAAATCCCTGTATTATCCACTTTTTTGTCTTTTTTCCATAAAAAAAAACATTTTCAGTGTCTCGCTGACTGTTCAGACACCAATATATCTGTTTAAAAGAGTCTGGTATAGGCCAGATAACTAGAACTGTGTTTTTCCTCTTCCACCGTTCAAATTTGGGTGTTATCAATCTGCTTGTCTTTTTTCCATAAAAAAAACAGTTTGAGTGTGTCGCAGACTATTCAAACACGAATATATCTATTTTATCAAGTCTGGTATACACCAGGAATTTATAACTGTGGTTTTGCAGTTCCACAGATCAAATCTCTGTATTATCCACTTTTTTGTCTTTCTTCCATAAAAAAAACATTTTCAGTGTCTCGCTGACTGTTCAGACACCAATATATCTGTTTAAAAGAGTCTGGTGTAGGCCAGATAACTAGAACTGTGTTTTTCCTCTTCCATGGTTCAAATCTGGGTGTTATCAACCTGCTTGCCTTTTTTCCATAAAAAAAAACAGTTTGAGTGTGTCGCTGACTGTTCAGACACAAATATATCTATTTTAACAAGTCTGGTATATGACGCGCCCCCTGGGCCAGTGCTGTTTGGGGATTACCCGGAGCCGGATCAGATGGGGGTTGTAGTCTCCGAGTGGCGGCGACCCGGTCCGTGCCCAGGGTGTCAAACTCAGTGTGTGGCAGTCTTTACAGATGTTATTAGTTGTTCTTAGTGTCGACTACGCCACCCGTTGATTTGCGGTGAAAAGGCCGCCGCTGCAGCAGGGTCCGCTGAGGCTGGTGGTATATGTGCAGCTGTGGTAGTATAACCCCCAACGGGAGGGGTATAGCCTCAGGGGGTCAGGTGTAGAGGATGGTGGTAGTGGTGGTGCAGTGTGGATGGTAAGAAGACTCAGAGTCGGGCTGTGCAGTTCAGGGTTTTTACTTACTGCTGTTCTGTTGGTCACTCTGGCCTTGAGTGACCGCCCGAGCCGCGCTGCGTCCACCAGGTCCTGGACTCGGCCAACCCCCAAGCAATTCTGGAGCGTGGTCCTGAGCTCCCTTTCTGACTGTCCTCTCTACTGGCCGTTCCCACCAGGGGTCCACTTATGTCCGGCTCCCTCGGGTCTCCTGTTGGGTGAACCTTCTTTGGCTTCCCTGACCCTATGCTCGGTGTGCCTTCTTAGTGGACTTGGTGAGGGGCTGCTCCACATGTAATGTCGCAGCCTCCGGTTCTTAGTTGAGGGTAGTTTCTCTCCTCCACTAATTTGGGATCTGGTTCCCTTGCGTGCCAACCCTTCACCCTTCTGGTTGTATACTGAGTTCTTGGGGTTCCTTCTTCTCCCCCTCTGGGTCCTTCTCTTCTCCTCTCTCTCTTCTCTCTGCAGGCGCTCCTGGACCTCTCTCAGGACTGACTGACCCTCTACAGAAGACTGACCCTGATCTAAGATGGTGCCCACCTTATATACTCCCTCTATGTGTGAGCTCAGGTGACCAGCACCCAATGAGCTCCTAGCCTTACCCAGACTGCTCCCCCTATCTGCCCCTACACTACTGGGATGTTCCACCCCCCTCCCACTCCAGCCAGGGACAGACACTGTCGTACCTGCACATATACTGGTGGGAGTACCGTCGGTCTGTCCCCCGGAAATGGGATGTATGTAGTGTATGCAGCTATCTGAGCTCAGTCCCACACTCCATCCTTACCCGGGAGTGGAATACCACACCTCTGGCTTGAGGTGTAATACCCCTGTAGCAGCCGAGTCCTCAGGGTGCTACATTCCCCCCTGGTAAATCACAGCACGTCCTCGGGCTGTAAAAGAATAAAAACATCCATAAACATACAATTTTTTTTTATAACAACATAAACATATAAAACATTATATATATATTTCTGCAGCATAAAACTTTTTCATAATAAACATTCTTGTAAACTTTCTTGTTCCTCCGGCCACGGTGCACTTGTGACCGGGTAAAGTGCGACAGTCTCTTGTAGAATAACACAGCTTTCCTATAAAACCAGTAGGGGGCGCCTTAAAAAGCGCAACTATATACAAGGAGAGGTATGGCCGCTCTCAGTCCTCGGCCAGTGGGGAAAAGGGATGGCTGCTCACAGTCCTCGGTCAGTGGGAAGAAGGGACACACTGGAACAGTTCACTGGTCCCAACGGGGAACATATTTAAATTTAGCAGCATGGCATATACCCTTACGGGTAACTATATACAGTTTCAGTTCACCTCTTAATGGTGACGATGCCCTCCTGCTCCTTCCTGAGGGTAGGCTTCAGACCCGTCTGGGTCCTCTTGCTCCTCTTCACACCGTAGCTCCTCCTCCGTCACACGGTGTACATGGAGGGCGTAGGGTCCTTTGGCACACTTGTGCCGGGTGAACGTGACCTCGTCCCCTACATATAGGTCACGACCTCTGTGTCCCTCCGGCAGATGGGACTCCACGTCTCTTCTGGTCACAAAGACGTCACCGGGGGTGTGGTGATCCCTGATGAAGCCCCACCCGTGCTGCAATTGAAACTTAATCACAGTCCCGGTGGTACGGGGACCATGAGCTGCACGGGGGTGTCTCCTGGTCCTGCTCTTCTGCCCTGCGCTCTGTTCCTGCAGCCGCTGCTCACGGACCCGCCTCTCTCTCCGTTCTTGCTCGAAGACTGCCAACTGCTGGCGGCAGCACTCCACACGCTCCGCTGCGGCTGCCCGAGTTTCCTGAGTGAACCCCATGAGGTCTCCTCCGGTGGGGTCCCACTCGAACTGCGCTTCTTCCAGCGGGAGCGGGGTCCTCTTAACGGGCTTCGGAGCCGGAATCAGGGGCTCGCACAGGGGCCTTGCTTTTTGGAGTTCCAGTTGGTAGTACTCCGGTGGCCATATAAAGGGCTGCCCATCCGGGCAAGTGTGCTGGGCAAACAAGTCTTCACCCAGGTGCGGCACTCTAGATGTTGAGGGTGCGGTGGTGGAAGCGGCGCCCGGATTGACCAGGCCTTGCGACCAGGCCTGGGGCACCCTAAAAGTCAAGGGCACCGTAAGAACGGCGGCGCCCGGGGTTACTCGGCCCAGCGACCAGGCCGGTGGCTCAGTGGAGGTAGAGGGCGCTGTTGGTACTAGACCTTGCGACCAGGCCGGTGGTGTTTCCTGCTTTGCCACGCTCAGGGTTGAGGCGCGTGACGTCACAGGGGTCGCGGCCGCGGCTTCTGCTTGAGGCCTTGTCTGGAGCGGTGACGATGCAGCGACGGGCACGGCAGGGGGAATTTCGGGCTCTGCGACGGGGAGCTGGGGCAGGCACGCGGTTTCTCGGCTCGGGGTAGTGACGTCCCCTTTACCTGCCTCCATCTGTTCAGCTCCCTCTTCGGCGCCGTCTCCGGCCTTCACTCCTCCTGCACCATCCTCAGAGGCGGTCTGTCTCCTCGTCTCGGGTGGCGTGCTTCGCTGGCGGGTTCCAGCCTGCTGGGCCATCTCTCTGCTCCATGCGGCCAGTACGTCCCGCTGCACTCGGGCCATCCTCTGAGCCAAGCCCTCCAGTGCGGTCTGTGCACGCTCCCGGTCTCGGGGGAGCTGTGCCAGGATCTCCACCAGGCCTTCTGGGGTTGTCGCTTGCAACAGGCTCCTGACCACTGGGTCGGTGCTGCCTGCCTCTCCCTCCATCTCCGGGTACGGCTCCTCCAGACTCCTCTCCAGACTTCTTGTCTCCGGGTGCGCTCTCTCCAGACTCCTCCAGGCTGCACCCATCTTCTCTGTTTTGTTCTGTATCCGCCCCCATTGAAGGCGGTCCCGGGGCAACTCTGTGATTGTCAGTTCCAGGGGCAGTTCTCTCACGCTGATGGACATTTGTAGCATCACAGTCTCCGTTGGTGGGGGCGGTTTCCGCTTTTGGCGCCATTCCTTGACCTGGCCCACGATGGGAGGTGACCTCTTGCCACCCTCTGGCACGCCCATAATGGCGTCTGCTCTTCCAAGGCGGGAAATCTTCTGGAAATGGCGGGAATCGTCTCCCAGTGGCGGGAAACTCCGTGGATGGCGGGAAAAAGCTGCAGATGGCGGGCAACCGGCGGGCAACGATCCGTGATGGCGTCCCATGGCGGGGACCCTCTGGAACCGGCGGGAGACTTCTTCTTGAGGTAAATTTTAACTTTTCTTCAGGCACGCAGTACCCGGTGGTTGCGGGCACGTAATCCTGCCGACTACGCCAAAGTTGACGCGCCCCCTGGGCCAGTGCTGTTTGGGGATTACCCGGAGCCGGATCAGATGGGGGTTGTAGTCTCCGAGTGGCGGCGACCCGGTCCGTGCCCAGGGTGTCAAACTCAGTGTGTGGCAGTCTTTACAGATGTTATTAGTTGTTCTTAGTGTCGACTACGCCACCCGTTGATTTGCGGTGAAAAGGCCGCCGCTGCAGCAGGGTCCGCTGAGGCTGGTGGTATATGTGCAGCTGTGGTAGTATAACCCCCAACGGGAGGGGTATAGCCTCAGGGGGTCAGGTGTAGAGGATGGTGGTAGTGGTGGTGCAGTGTGGATGGTAAGAAGACTCAGAGTCGGGCTGTGCAGTTCAGGGTTTTTACTTACTGCTGTTCTGTTGGTCACTCTGGCCTTGAGTGACCGCCCGAGCCGCGCTGCGTCCACCAGGTCCTGGACTCGGCCAACCCCCAAGCAATTCTGGAGCGTGGTCCTGAGCTCCCTTTCTGACTGTCCTCTCTACTGGCCGTTCCCACCAGGGGTCCACTTATGTCCGGCTCCCTCGGGTCTCCTGTTGGGTGAACCTTCTTTGGCTTCCCTGACCCTATGCTCGGTGTGCCTTCTTAGTGGACTTGGTGAGGGGCTGCTCCACATGTAATGTCGCAGCCTCCGGTTCTTAGTTGAGGGTAGTTTCTCTCCTCCACTAATTTGGGATCCGGTTCCCTTGCGTGCCAACCCTTCACCCTTCTGGTTGTATACTGGGTTCTTGGGGTTCCTTCTTCTCCCCCTCTGGGTCCTTCTCTTCTCCTCTCTCTCTTCTCTCTGCAGGCGCTCCTGGACCTCTCTCAGGACTGACTGACCCTCTACAGAAGACTGACCCTGATCTAAGATGGTGCCCACCTTATATACTCCCTCTATGTGTGAGCTCAGGTGACCAGCACCCAATGAGCTCCTAGCCTTACCCAGACTGCTCCCCCTATCTGCCCCTACACTACTGGGATGTTCCACCCCCCTCCCACTCCAGCCAGGGACAGACACTGTCGTACCTGCACATATACTGGTGGGAGTACCGTCGGTCTGTCCCCCGGAAATGGGATGTATGTAGTGTATGCAGCTATCTGAGCTCAGTCCCACACTCCATCCTTACCCGGGAGTGGAATACCACACCTCTGGCTTGAGGTGTAATACCCCTGTAGCAGCCGAGTCCTCAGGGTGCTACATATACACCAGGATATTATAACTGTGGTTTTGCAGTCCCACAGTTGAAATCTCTGTATTGTTTATTTTTTTGTCTTTTTTCCATGAAAAAAACATTTTCAGTGTCTCGCTGACTGTTCAGACACCAATATATCTGTTTAAAAGAGTCTGGTGTAGGCCAGATAACTAGAACTGTGTTTTTCCTCTTCCACGGTTCAAATCTGGGTGTTATCAACCTGCTTGCCTTTTTTCCATAAAAAAAAAAGTTTTAGTGTGTCGCTGACTGTTCAGACACAAATGTATCTATTTTATCAAGTCTGGTATACACCAGGAATTTATAACTGTGGTTTTGCAGTTCCATGGCTCAAATCTCTGTATTATCCACTTTTTTGTCTTTTTTCCATAAAAAAAAACATTTTCAGTGTCTCGCTGACTATTCAGACACCAATATATCTGTTTAAAAGAGTCTGGTGTAGGCCAGATAACTAGAACTGTGTTTTTCCTCTTCCATGGTTCAAATCTGGGTGTTATCAACCTGCTTGCCTTTTTTCCATAAAAAAAAACAGTTTGAGTGTGTCGCTGACTGTTCAGACACAAATATATCTATTTTAACAAGTCTGGCATACACCAGGATATTCTAACTGTGGTTTTGCAGTTCCACAGTTGAAATCTCTGTATTATTTACTTTTTTGTCTTTTTTCCATGAAAAAAACATTTTCAGTGTCTCGCTGACTGTTCAGTCACCAATATATCTGTTTAAAAGAGTCTGGTGTAGGCCAGATAACTAGAACTGTGTTTTTCCTCTTCCACGGTTCAAATCTGGATGTTATCAACCTGCTTGCCTTTATTCCATAAAAAAAAAAGTTTGAGTGTGTCGCTGACTGTTCAGACACAAATATATCTATTTTAACAAGTCTGGCATACACCAGGATATTATAACTGTGGTTTTGCAGTTCCATGGTTCAAGTCTCTGTATTATCCACTTTTTTGTCTTTTTTCCATAAAAAAAAATATTTTCAGTGTCTCGCTAACTGTTCAGACACCAATATATCTGTTTAAAAGAGTCTTGTGTAGGCCAGATAACTAGAACTGTGTTTTTCCTCTTCCACAGTTCAAATCTGGGTGCTATCAACCTGCTTGCCTTTTTTCCATAAAAAAAAACAGTTTGAGTGTGTCGCAGACTATTCAAACACGAATATATCTATTTTATCAAGTCTGGTATACACCAGGAATTTATAACTGTGGTTTTGCAGTTCCATGGCTCAAATCTCTGTATTATCCACTTTTTTGTCTTTTTTCCATAAAAAAAAACATTTTCAGTGTCTCGCTGACTATTCAGACACCAATATATCTGTTTAAAAGAGTCTGGTGTAGGCCAGATAACTAGAATTGTGTTTTTCCTCTTCCATGGTTCAAATCTGGGTTTTATCAACCTGCTTGCCTTTTTTCCATAAAAAAATACAGTTTGAGTGTGTCGCTGACTGTTCAGACACAAATATATCTATTTTAACAAGTCTGGCATACACCAGGATATTCTAACTGTGGTTTTGCAGTTCCACAGTTGAAATCTCTGTATTATTTACTTTTTTGTCTTTTTTCCATGAAAAACACATTTTCAGTGTCTCGCTGACTGTTCAGACACCAATATATCTGTTTAAAAGAGTCTGGTGTAGGCCAGATAACTAGAACTGTGTTTTTCCTCTTCCACGGTTCAAATCTGGATGTTATCAACCTGCTTGCCTTTTTTCCATAAAAAAAAAAGTTTGAGTGTGTCGCTGACTGTTCAGACACAAATATATCTATTTTAACAAGTCTGGCATACACCAGGATATTATAACTGTGGTTTTGCAGTTCCACGGTTCAAGTCTCTGTATTATCCACTTTTTTGTCTTTTTTCCATAAAAAAAAATATTTTCAGTGTCTCGCTAACTGTTCAGACACCAATATATCTGTTTAAAAGAGTCTTGTGTAGGCCAGATAACTAGAACTGTGTTTTTCCTCTTCCACAGTTCAAATCTGGGTGCTATCAACCTGCTTGCCTTTTTTCCATAAAAAAAAAACAGTTTGAGTGTGTCGCTGACTATTCAAACGCAAATATATCTATTTTAACAAATCTGGTATACACCAGGAATTTATAACTGTGGTTTTGCAGTTCCACAGTTCAAATCTCTGTATTATCCACTTTTTTGTCTTTCTTCCATAAAAAAAACATTTTCAGTGTCTCGCTGACTGTTCAGACACCAATATATCTGTTTAAAAGAGTCTGGTGTAGGCCAGATAACTAGAACTGTGTTTTTCCTCTTCCATGGTTCAAATCTGGGTGTTATCAACCTGCTTGCCTTTTTTCCATAAAAAAAAACAGTTTGAGTGTGTCGCTGACTGTTCAGACACAAATATATCTATTTTAACAAGTCTGGTATACACCAGGATATTATAACTGTGGTTTTGCAGTCCCACAGTTGAAATCTCTGTATTGTTTATTTTTTTGTCTTTTTTCCATGAAAAAAACATTTTCAGTGTCTCGCTGACTGTTCAGACACCAATATATCTGTTTAAAAGAGTCTGGTGTAGGCCAGATAACTAGAACTGTGTTTTTCCTCTTCATGGTTCAAATCTGGGTGTTATCAATCTGCTTGCCTTTTTCCATAAAAAAAACAGTTTGAGTGTGTCGCTGAATATTCAAACACAAATATATCTATTTTAACAAGTCTGGTATACACCAGGAATTTATAACTGTGGTTTTGCAGTTCCACGGTTCAAATTTCTGTATTATCCACTTTTTTGTTTTTTTTCCATAGAAAAAACATTTTCAGTGTCTCGCTGACTGTTCAGACACCAATATCTCTGTTTAAAAGAGTCTGGTGTAGGCCAGATAACTAGAACTGTGTTTTTCCTCTTCCATGGTTCAAATCTTGGTGTTATCAACCTGCTTGCCTTTTTTCCATAAAAAAAAACAGTTTGAGTGTGTCGCTGACTGTTCAGACACAAATATATCTATTTTAACAAGTCTGGTATACACCAGGAATTTATAACTGTGGTTTTGCAGTTCCACGGTTCAAGTCTCTGTATTATCCACTTTTTTGTCTTTTTTCCATAAAAAAAAATATTTTCAGTGTCTCGCTAACTGTTCAGACACCAATATATCTGTTTAAAAGAGTCTGGTGTAGGCCAGATAACTAGAACTGTGTTTTTCCTCTTCCATGGTTCAAATCTGGGTGTTATCAACCTGCTTGCCTTTTTTCCATAAAAAAAAACAGTTTGAGTGTGTCGCTGACTGTTCAGACACAAATATATCTATTTTAACAAGTCTGGTATACACCAGGATATTATAACTGTGGTTTTGCAGTCCCACAGTTGAAATCTCTGTATTGTTTATTTTTTTGTCTTTTTTCCATGAAAAAAACATTTTCAGTGTCTCGCTGACTGTTCAGACACCAATATATCTGTTTAAAAGAGTCTGGTGTAGGACAGATAACTAGAACTGTGTTTTTCCTCTTCCACGGTTCAAATCTGGGTGTTATCAACCTGCTTGCCTTTTTTCCAGAAAAAAAAAAGTTTTAGTGTGTCGCTGACTGTTCAGACACAAATGTATCTATTTTAACAAGTCTAGTGTACACCAGGAAATTATAACTGTGGTTTTGCCGTTCCACGGTTCAAGTCTCTGTATTATCCACTTTTTTGTCTTTTTTCCATTAAAAAAAAACATTTTCAGTGTCTCGCTGACTGTTCAGACACCAATATATCTGTTTAAAAGAGTCTGGTGTAGGCCAGATAACTAGAACTGTGTTTTTCCTCTTCATGGTTCAAATCTGGGTGTTATCAATCTGCTTGCCTTTTTTCCATAAAAAAAAACAGTTTGAGTGTGTCGCTGACTATTCAAACACAAATATATCTACTTTAACAAGTCTGGTATACACCAGGAATTTATAACTGTGGCTTTGCAGTTCCACGATTCAAATTTCTGTATTATCCACTTTTTTGTCTTTTTTCCATGAAAAAAACATTTTCAGTGTCTCACTGACTGCTCAGACACCAATATATCTGTTTAAAAGAGTCTGGTGTAGGCCAGATAACTAGAACTGTGTTTTTCCTCTTCCACGGTTCAAATCTGGGTGTTATCAACCTGCTTGCCTTTTTTCCATAAAAAAAAAACAGTTTGAATGTGTCGCTGACTGTTCAGACACAAATATATCTATTTTAACAAGTCTAGTATACACCAGGAAATTATAACTGTGGTTTTGCAGTTCCACGGTTCAAGTCTCTGTAATATCCACGTTTTTGCCTTTTTTCCATAAAAAAACACATTTTCAGTGTCTCGCTGACTGTTCAGACACCAATATACCTGTTTAAAAGAGTCTGGTGTAGGCCAGATAGCTAGAACTGTGTTTTTCCTCTTCATGGTTCAAATCTGGGTGTTATCAATCTGCTTGCCTTTTTCCATAAAAAAAACAGTTTGAGTGTGTCGCTGACTATTCAAACACAAATACATCTATTTTAACAAGTCTGGTATACACCAGGAATTTATAACTGTGGTTTTGCAGTTCCACGGTTCAAATTTCTGTATTATCCACTTTTTTGTTTTTTTTCCATAGAAAAAAAAAATTTTCAGTGTCTCGCTGACTGTTCAGACACCAATATCTCTGTTTAAAAGAGTCTGGTGTAGGCCAGATAACTAGAACTGTGTTTTTCCTCTTCCATGGTTCAAATCTGGGTGTTATCAACCTGCTTGCCTTTTTTCCATAAAAAAAAACAGTTTGAGTGTGTCGCTGACTGTTCAGACACAAATATATCTATTTTAACAAGTCTGGTATACACCAGGAATTTATAACTGTGGTTTTGCAGTTCCATGGTTCAAATCTCTGTATTATCCACTTTTTTGTCTTTTTTCTATAAAAAAAACATTTTCAGTGTCTCGCTGACTGTTCAGACACCAATATATCTGTTTAAAAGAGTCTGGTGTAGGCCAGATAACTAGAACTGTGTTTTTCCTCTTCCATGGTTCAAATCTGGGTGTTATCAACCTGCTTGCCTTTTTTCCATAAAAAAAAAACAGTTTGAGTGTGTCGCTGACTGTTCAGACACAAATATATCTATTTTAACAAGTCTGGCATACACCATGATATTCTAGCTGTGGTTTTGCAGTTCCACAGTTTAAATCTCTGTATTATTTACATTTTTGTCTTTTTTCCATGAAAAAAACATTTTCAGTGTCTCGCTGACTGTTCAGACACCAATATATCTGTTTAAAAGAGTCTGGTGTAGGCCAGATAACTAGAACTGTGTTTTTCCTCTTCCACGGTTCAAATCTGGGTGTTATAAACCTGCTTGCCTTTTTTCCATAAAAAAATAAGTTTGAGTGTGTCGCTGACTGTTCAGACACAAATATATCTATTTTAACAAGTCTGGCATACACCAGGATATTATAACTGTGGTTTTGCAGTTCCACGGTTCAAGTCTCTGTATTATCCACTTTTTTGTCTTTTTTCCATAAAAAAAAATATTTTCAGTGTCTCGCTAACTGTTCAGACACCAATATATCTGTTTAAAAGAGTCTGGTGTAGGCCAGATAACTAGAAC
This sequence comes from Phyllobates terribilis, assembly GCF_046119375.1. Classification (NCBI taxonomy): domain Eukaryota; kingdom Metazoa; phylum Chordata; class Amphibia; order Anura; family Dendrobatidae; genus Phyllobates; species Phyllobates terribilis. Next base: position 164,425,669 of record NW_027362762.1, read on the forward strand.
TGTGTTTTTCCTCTTCCATGGTTCAAATCTGGGTGTTATCAACCTGCTTGCCTTTTTTCCATAAAAAAAAACAGTTTGAGTGTGTCGCTGACTGTTCAGACACAAATATATCTATTTTAACAAGTCTGGTATACACCAGGAATTTATAACTGTGGCTTTGCAGTTCCACGATTCAAATTTCTGTATTATCCACTTTTTTGTCTTTTTTCCATGAAAAAAACATTTTCAGTGTCTCGCTGACTGCTCAGACACCAATATATCTGTTTAAAAGAGTCTGGTGTAGGCCAGATAACTAGAACTGTGTTTTTCCTCTTCCACGGTTCAAATCTGGGTGTTATCAACCTGCTTGCCTTTTTTCCATAAAAAAAAAACAGTTTGAATGTGTCGCTGACTGTTCAGACACAAATATATCTATTTTAACAAGTCTAGTATACACCAGGAAATTATAACTGTGGTTTTGCAGTTCCACGGTTCAAGTCTCTGTAATATCCACGTTTTTGCCTTTTTTCCATAAAAAAACACATTTTCAGTGTCTCGCTGACTGTTCAGACACCAATATATCTGTTTAAAAGAGTCTGGTGTAGGCCAGATAACTAGAACTGTGTTGTTCCTCTTCCACGGTTCAAATCTGGGTGTTATCAACCTGCTTGCCTTTTTTCCATAAAAAAACAGTTTGAGTGTGTCGCTGACTGTTCAAACACAAATATATCTATTTTAACAAGTCTGGTACACACCAGGAATTTATAACTGTGGTTTT